>NC_085049.1:71485305-72949648 GCF_963662255.1 Cinclus cinclus
GATGGTATGGAAACAAATGCATCAAGATTCATGAAGGAAATGAAAGAGGGATGCAATACAGTTATCCAGGTCCAAGGCCCATTGTTACTGTTAAACTAATAGAAATTGTACTGGTGTATTTCCACCGAAAGAGTGTACTTTGGAAAACAGTCCAAACTTGAGCCTTCATCTCTTTTATGATAAACCACAGGAAACCAGGGGTCTCTTCGATAGAAATATGTTCCAGCGTGAGTAAAAATCAGTGCTTTGTTGGACAGTACTTTCAACATGTTTGGGTTTGCTTAGACTTTACATTATCATTTGTGGGAGCCTAAGCTCTCTCAGTTTCCTCTCACGAGCTGATACCATCCTGAGGGTAAGTGATACGTTCAGTGGAAGAGTGCTGTAGTGTGGGTCTTGGCTTGTTTAGAATTGACAGCTGTTTGAAAGCTCTGAAGAGGTAAAATTGCTGTATCTCAAGAGATTATTTTTAAAAAAAATCAGCATTATGTTCCATCTGAATAACATGAAAAATTCCTCTTTAAAAATACACATTTATAGGAGTTATAACCCTTTGAATATTTTTCTAGATAACGTACATCATACAAAATGGTAATGATAAGCCACTCATCATTATGGAAGAGCTTGGCGGAGGTACCCGTGCCCAAGAAGGTTTTGGCATTTGTTGTGCTGCCTGTGAATATCTGGTGAACTTAAAGGTAATTGCATTTTGAAAGAAATGTAAGCCTTAGAGTTGTTTTGTCATCCTGAAAGCAGTAACTGCAGTAGTTTCTCAGACTTTAACATGGGGTTTTTCTTCGCAAAGGTTTCTTGGGTGACTGTGGTATTTTTCATAACCAGTGGACAGTAAGAATTATGGTGCTAGAGGAATGAGGTGCTGACCTAAGCTGTGTTTGCCTCTGAGGACAGAGTCCAGGCTGAGGTGAGATTGCCAGGAGTGCTTGGATGGATGAGCTGTGCGGGGAACGGGGAGCTCGGAATCGCAGCTGCTGCTGGATCCACTGCCTTAGGTCTGCTCCATCTGTGTCTGTGCCAAGTGGGATTTGTGCTGGGGAGAGAGGTGCTGTGGGGAACACAAGATGGAGTAAATCCTCTCTGGGGATGGGCAGTGAAGGACTGAGTAGCAGGGAAGGAGAGGATTTCTAAAGGATACGACTGTTTCTGCCAAGAGAGGGGTGGAGCAGCGGTGGGGGTGGTTGGGTTTGGCCTGGGTCTGTTATTCTTTGTGCAATTTTTAAATTCTGTAATATGATTTATTGTCCGGGATCTTTCTAACAAGAGCTGACAGACATTTAGGTTAAGCCTTAGAAATAGGGTCCATTGACTGCAGAAACTTGCTGAGGCTGGAGGACTGGGGTGATGGCTGCTCCCAGGAAAGGTTACTTATTTATTGATACTGTGTCAGATTTCCTTCAGTGACTGCCAGCCCGGAATGGCTGTGAGTTTGTGCTCTTCTCACTGCGGAATTGGAGGAGGTTTTGGTGTAATTAGAAATTTGAGAAAAATCCAGCTCAAAGTCTCACCTCTGTCCCCCTTTAAGTTATCCCAGTTTGTCCCAGCTTGGAGCTGCGCAGAAGTCAGGCAGGGGAAATGACATCAGGGATACAGCTGTCAATTCCGAGGCAGAGAGAGAAGATGTAGCAGCCAAGGGCAGGGGAGGGGAAAGGTTTCAGAAAGCATTTCTGTGGTGTAATGAATGCCAATTTCTGGTTGCCCAGGGAGAAGAGGACGAACTCCCAGCCATTCAGGCCTGACAGTCCCCGGCAGCGAGAGCTCAGCACGCATCCCCAGAGGCAAGTCCAGCAGGAGAAAGAAGGAAAAAAGGTGATTCCTTTTGCTTGCAAGTCATTTCCAGTTCTGAAAGCCCAGCCAACATTTGCTCTTGCTTGTGGTGGAGTGAAGCACGAGCAGCGGGCACGGGTCGTGCCGTGGATTTAGCCGCAAAGCCCGGGGGTCATTGAGATGGGGCACGAGAGGTGTTTGTGTAGGAAAATGCCGAGGGGATGTCCAGGAGAGTGAGGAGGCATTTCTGAGGGGATTGCTGAGGGAGTTGAAGGGAGCCCGGCAGAGAATTTCTCTGGGAAATTTCTGCGAGGGCCCTGGGGAGCGCAGCCAGGGCTCTCCAGGGCTAGCAGGCAGGGCTGAGCCCTCGGGACTCTGCGTGTCCTCCTTCCCTGGCAGCAGCCGGCGAGGAAGGGAGGAGAGGCTCCGTGCGGGATGAGGCCCACGGGAGAGAGCGAGCAGAGGAGTGGCCTGGGGCTGGAGAGGGGCAGGAGAAAGTCAAAGGGACCTCGCTGGGGTCACAGAATGGACACTTGGATGAGCAGTGCAGGTGAGGAATGGATCGGAGTTCACCTGCAGGGAAAGAGGGAGGGGATCTCTTGGAGGGAGAAGATGAGGCACTAATGAGTTCGCTGTCCTTGGCACAAGTTGTGTTTGCACAAAGTGGGAGCAGAGGTGAAGGGCGATCCAAAGGCAGCCCTGCTTGTCCTCTGACTTGTTTATAAGTTTTATTCTTTCATTTTGCAGCTTCTGTAAATATAAAAAACAAATGAAAACAAGAGCATTAATGAGGATCCTGGCAGTCCATTACAGTGCTGTCACAGAATTCATAACAGTTTTGAGTAATGCAGTTCTTTATTTGGATTAGTCATTGTGTGAGATTTGGGGTTTATCTGGATTTTGAAGCCCTCGTGGTGGCCCTGGTACTGCTCAGGAGCTGGTAGGAAAAGCAGAGTCAGAGCTCCTGGCAGGCACAGGCTGTTATCCCCCAGAGTGGATTGTGGAGGAATTGTTTGGGACTTGGATTCTCTCCGTGGGTGATGCCAGTTGCTGTGACTTGTATAATTCCATACATTTGACTCCCAAAACTTCCCAGCCCAGGGGCTTGAGCTGACAGGGGAGCACGAACATTGTTCTTTGTGCAGTGCCCAGATTTGGGGCTAACTGATGGGAACTAGCAAAGCTGACAGTGGTCCCATAGCCCCAAATTCCCTACTCAATTCCCACTGCCATAACCTCCCAGTGCCTCAGGGAGTGTGGTTATGCCCAGGCAGAGCTGCCGCTTGAATGCCAGCTGTGCCAAGAAACCAGCAGAGCTTCCAAGGAAGCTCAGCAGCATCGGGACAGGGACAGGTGTGTATGCCAAAGAATTTCCTGTTTAAAACCCTCATCCCAACCCCACCCATGTCCCTTGGGGGCAACTTGACAGGGTTGCCTGGAATTCAGCTGATTTGGCCGCCCTTGAGCTCAGGCTCCAGGTGAGATTTTCAAGCAGGAGAAGGCAGAAGCCGGAAGCATTCCCAGCCCATGCCGAGGCAGCCCCTGTGCCCACGGGAGAACATCTCTCCCTGCAGAATCGCAGTTCCTTTCAGAGCCTCAGCAGTGGTCTCTACAAGTTCATTTCCCTCAGGAAAGGCCGCACATCCCTGCCTTCAGCACACCTCCAGTGGGAGCCACCTGTGAGAAAGCTTTCCATCCCTTCTGCACTTCCAGCTGGCTCCCTGAACAACTCCCACCTTCATCCAAAAAAAAAAAAAAACCAAAAAAACCTTCACCCCAGCCAAATCTTTGATTTTAAGGCATCTCTGGAGGGTAGTGCTTGGGATCTGATATCTGTGAGGGCAGATTGCCTTGGCTTTAATGCTGCTGCATGGATGATGGCCTCAGGCTGGAAGGGATTCGGCGTGGCCAGGACACACCCGGCAGCTGCGTGGGAGCTCTGGGAGGTCAGAACCGGGAATTGCTGTCCGAGCCCCTCTGCAAGCGGCCCGTGCTGCCATCACCAGGAAATGCCAGCTGTTCCTCGCGGTGCTTTTGGGCTGTCAGTGGTCTCTGTCCGGGCTGAAGCATCTCCAGGTACCTGTTCAGAGCAGCCCCCGGCCCAGGATCCGCAGGCAGCCCTCGAGCCGCGTCCGTGCCGGCGCTGGCCGGGCGCCCCGGCGCCCTTCCCCAGGGTGTGTGCTCGGCCCAGGCAGGACACTGCAGGCACAGCCCAAGGACGAGAGGTGCCGGTTCCCTTTCAGGTCCCTCCTGGCCTCCTCCTGCCCCGAGTTCCCTGACAGCTGGGACACACAGAAACACCAAGGAACGTTGCTGGCAGCAAGCAGGAGACACCGAGGCCTCTGTACAGCTCTGGGCCAGAAAAGCAGCCCCAGCTTCAGCAGCTGCTATCGTTTTGGCCTGGCAATACTCATCTGCAGGAACTGTCCTATTTACTTGAGAGTCAGATTTTAGGATGCCTCTCAACTCCAGTATATCCTCAATATATCCCGCAATCTGGAAGTAAAGAGGAAAATTCTCAGCTGAATTTTAATAAAGGAAGTTCTATCATTACGGAGCTTTTTTTTGAGTTGCAAAGCAAGGGGAAGGGGGAGCATCTCACCTGGCAGGTGTTGGAGAAGCAGCCCGAGTGGAACCGGGCCGGGCCCCCGCCGAGCAGCTCCTCCCACCCACGGTGATCCAGCCCCTCTCGTTCCACAGGGGTGCGGCCGGTGGGAGCCCCACGGCTGGGCGGACACGGGGAAGGGGGATCCAGGAGCTGCTCTCCTCTGGGGACTCCGGGGGCTTCGCACACCTGCGGGATGAGGACACCGGGAGCGGCGGGACTTGGGGTTCCCAGGGGTGGCACGGCGTTCCCCGTGCCCCGGCCGGTTCCAGCCGCGCTCCGGCGTCTGCACCACGAGATTCCGCCGCCGTTCTCCCGGGCACGGTTACCGGCAGAGCCCCGGCTCCCTGCGGCCGCAGCGGGATCACGCCCCGAGTCCCACGCCCGCTGCGGTCGGAGCAGGAGCGGCAGCGCCGGGCTCGGCCCCGGCGCCCGTCCCGGGGCGGCTCCTGCTGCCCGCGGCGATCCCGATGCCGATGCCGGTCCTGCGATCCGCACCCGGCCAGCCCAGGGAGAGGCAGCACCCCTCGGAACCCCCAGCGGACACCGACAAGACCCAGAGCCGAGCCCTGCCCCCCCCCGAGCACGTCGGGCTCCGCGCAGCGCCGGGAGCGGCCCCTGGGTTGGGATCGGCGCAGCGCTCCGAGCGATGATCCCACCGCATCCCGAAAGGAACATCCGCGTACGGAGCGGGGCGGGAGCGGCTCGGCCGCAATTGAAGGGCGCGGGCGGGGCGGGGCCCCGGGGGGGCGGCACCTGCCCAGGTGTGCGGGGCCCCAGAGCGCCTGCGCGGGGCGGGGCTGAGGGGATTTAAACCGCGGGGAGAGCCCGGCGGAGCCATTTGCTCCTCGGTGCTCGGGGAGGTCCTGCCTGGGTCGGGCTCTACAGCTCTTTTTCTTTGTATTTTTCTTTATTACTCCTTTTTCTCTGTATCTCTTCTTTCTCCCCTCTCCCCCATAGCCCTCACTTCCCCCTCCCAGGACCCCCTCCTATTGAGGGGGTCCATCCCAAATCCCCCCGCCCACCCCAGCACCCTCTCCTGAGGAGGGGGCCCCCCCCTACCCTAGCCCGCACCCCCCCCCCCCCCCCCCCCCAGTGTGATGTAGGGATAGTCGGAACCCTGGCAGTGTAGGGCAGTGTTGGAAGCGGCTGGGGGGAGCTGCAGAGCAGCTCCGGCCCTTTTGGGGGACTTAAGGGAGGGGTGCTGGCTCCGGCCCTCCAGGTTTTATTCAGCACCCCGAACCACGCGGCTGCGGGGGGAAAGACAGAGGGAAAGGGGGGATGGAGGATAGGAATAGGGGGGCAGAGGGGCTGGTCGAGGTGGGTGAGCCAAAGGGAGAGGGCAGGTTGGGGTGTGCAGGGCAGCAGGGAGAGGGGAAGATGGGGTGGGGGGAAAGGGAGAGTGGACGAAGGAGGCAGAGGATTGAAGGAAGGTGAGAGAGAATGGGGTGGCGGTAGACTGGGGGGGAAGGGGAAAGGGGGCAGCGGGAGCCAGGATTGAGGGGAAGGAAGGGTGGAAGGAAGAGCGGGATAAGTTAGGGGTACGGTAGGGTAGGGTGAGTAGGGGCATGAGGGGTACCGGGATGGGGGAAGCCGGGCCGGGGGGGGAGGGAGGGGAGGGCTAGGGGGGAGAGGGAGGTAGAGGAGGAGAGGAAGGGAGGGGGGAGAAGAGATACAGAGAAAAAGGAATAATAAAGAAAAGAAATACAAAGAAAAAGAGCTGTAGAGCCCGACCCAGGCAGGACCTCCCCGAGCACCGAGGAGCAAATGGCTCCGCCGGGCTCTCCCCGCGGTTTAAATCCCCTCAGCCCCGCCCCGCGCAGGCGCTCTGGGGCCCCGCACACCTGGGCAGGTGCCGCCCCCCCGGGGCCCCGCCCCGCCCGCGCCCTTCAATTGCGGCCGAGCCGCTCCCGCCCCGCTCCGTACGCGGATGTTCCTTTCGGGATGCGGTGGGATCATCGCTCGGAGCGCTGCGCCGATCCCAACCCAGGGGCCGCTCCCGGCGCTGCGCGGAGCCCGACGTGCTCGGGGGGGGCCAGGGCTCGGCTCTGGGTCTTGTCGGTGTCCGCTGGGGGTTCCGAGGGGTGCTGCCTCTCCCTGGGCTGGCCGGGTGCGGATCGCAGGACCGGCATCGGCATCGGGATCGCCGCGGGCAGCAGGAGCCGCCCCGGGACGGGCGCCGGGGCCGAGCCCGGCGCTGCCGCTCCTGCTCCGACCGCAGCGGGCGTGGGACTCGGGGCGTGATCCCGCTGCGGCCGCAGGGAGCCGGGGCTCTGCCGGTAACCGTGCCCGGGAGAACGGCGGCGGAATCTCGTGGTGCAGACGCCGGAGCGCGGCTGGAACCGGCCGGGGCACGGGGAACGCCGTGCCACCCCTGGGAACCCCAAGTCCCGCCGCTCCCGGTGTCCTCATCCCGCAGGTGTGCGAAGCCCCCGGAGTCCCCAGAGGAGAGCAGCTCCTGGATCCCCCTTCCCCGTGTCCGCCCAGCCGTGGGGCTCCCACCGGCCGCACCCCTGTGGAACGAGAGGGGCTGGATCACCGTGGGTGGGAGGAGCTGCTCGGCGGGGGCCCGGCCCGGTTCCACTCGGGCTGCTTCTCCAACACCTGCCAGGTGAGATGCTCCCCCTTCCCCTTGCTTTGCAACTCAAAAAAAAGCTCCGTAATGATAGAACTTCCTTTATTAAAATTCAGCTGAGAATTTTCCTCTTTACTTCCAGATTGCGGGATATATTGAGGATATACTGGAGTTGAGAGGCATCCTAAAATCTGACTCTCAAGTAAATAGGACAGTTCCTGCAGATGAGTATTGCCAGGCCAAAACGATAGCAGCTGCTGAAGCTGGGGCTGCTTTTCTGGCCCAGAGCTGTACAGAGGCCTCGGTGTCTCCTGCTTGCTGCCAGCAACGTTCCTTGGTGTTTCTGTGTGTCCCAGCTGTCAGGGAACTCGGGGCAGGAGGAGGCCAGGAGGGACCTGAAAGGGAACCGGCACCTCTCGTCCTTGGGCTGTGCCTGCAGTGTCCTGCCTGGGCCGAGCACACACCCTGGGGAAGGGCGCCGGGGCGCCCGGCCAGCGCCGGCACGGACGCGGCTCGAGGGCTGCCTGCGGATCCTGGGCCGGGGGCTGCTCTGAACAGGTACCTGGAGATGCTTCAGCCCGGACAGAGACCACTGACAGCCCAAAAGCACCGCGAGGAACAGCTGGCATTTCCTGGTGATGGCAGCACGGGCCGCTTGCAGAGGGGCTCGGACAGCAATTCCCGGTTCTGACCTCCCAGAGCTCCCACGCAGCTGCCGGGTGTGTCCTGGCCACGCCGAATCCCTTCCAGCCTGAGGCCATCATCCATGCAGCAGCATTAAAGCCAAGGCAATCTGCCCTCACAGATATCAGATCCCAAGCACTACCCTCCAGAGATGCCTTAAAATCAAAGATTTGGCTGGGGTGAAGGTTTTTTTGGTTTTTTTTTTTTTTTGGATGAAGGTGGGAGTTGTTCAGGGAGCCAGCTGGAAGTGCAGAAGGGATGGAAAGCTTTCTCACAGGTGGCTCCCACTGGAGGTGTGCTGAAGGCAGGGATGTGCGGCCTTTCCTGAGGGAAATGAACTTGTAGAGACCACTGCTGAGGCTCTGAAAGGAACTGCGATTCTGCAGGGAGAGATGTTCTCCCGTGGGCACAGGGGCTGCCTCGGCATGGGCTGGGAATGCTTCCGGCTTCTGCCTTCTCCTGCTTGAAAATCTCACCTGGAGCCTGAGCTCAAGGGCGGCCAAATCAGCTGAATTCCAGGCAACCCTGTCAAGTTGCCCCCAAGGGACATGGGTGGGGTTGGGATGAGGGTTTTAAACAGGAAATTCTTTGGCATACACACCTGTCCCTGTCCCGATGCTGCTGAGCTTCCTTGGAAGCTCTGCTGGTTTCTTGGCACAGCTGGCATTCAAGCGGCAGCTCTGCCTGGGCATAACCACACTCCCTGAGGCACTGGGAGGTTATGGCAGTGGGAATTGAGTAGGGAATTTGGGGCTATGGGACCACTGTCAGCTTTGCTAGTTCCCATCAGTTAGCCCCAAATCTGGGCACTGCACAAAGAACAATGTTCGTGCTCCCCTGTCAGCTCAAGCCCCTGGGCTGGGAAGTTTTGGGAGTCAAATGTATGGAATTATACAAGTCACAGCAACTGGCATCACCCACGGAGAGAATCCAAGTCCCAAACAATTCCTCCACAATCCACTCTGGGGGATAACAGCCTGTGCCTGCCAGGAGCTCTGACTCTGCTTTTCCTACCAGCTCCTGAGCAGTACCAGGGCCACCACGAGGGCTTCAAAATCCAGATAAACCCCAAATCTCACACAATGACTAATCCAAATAAAGAACTGCATTACTCAAAACTGTTATGAATTCTGTGACAGCACTGTAATGGACTGCCAGGATCCTCATTAATGCTCTTGTTTTCATTTGTTTTTTATATTTACAGAAGCTGCAAAATGAAAGAATAAAACTTATAAACAAGTCAGAGGACAAGCAGGGCTGCCTTTGGATCGCCCTTCACCTCTGCTCCCACTTTGTGCAAACACAACTTGTGCCAAGGACAGCGAACTCATTAGTGCCTCATCTTCTCCCTCCAAGAGATCCCCTCCCTCTTTCCCTGCAGGTGAACTCCGATCCATTCCTCACCTGCACTGCTCATCCAAGTGTCCATTCTGTGACCCCAGCGAGGTCCCTTTGACTTTCTCCTGCCCCTCTCCAGCCCCAGGCCACTCCTCTGCTCGCTCTCTCCCGTGGGCCTCATCCCGCACGGAGCCTCTCCTCCCTTCCTCGCCGGCTGCTGCCAGGGAAGGAGGACACGCAGAGTCCCGAGGGCTCAGCCCTGCCTGCTAGCCCTGGAGAGCCCTGGCTGCGCTCCCCAGGGCCCTCGCAGAAATTTCCCAGAGAAATTCTCTGCCGGGCTCCCTTCAACTCCCTCAGCAATCCCCTCAGAAATGCCTCCTCACTCTCCTGGACATCCCCTCGGCATTTTCCTACACAAACACCTCTCGTGCCCCATCTCAATGACCCCCGGGCTTTGCGGCTAAATCCACGGCACGACCCGTGCCCGCTGCTCGTGCTTCACTCCACCACAAGCAAGAGCAAATGTTGGCTGGGCTTTCAGAACTGGAAATGACTTGCAAGCAAAAGGAATCACCTTTTTTCCTTCTTTCTCCTGCTGGACTTGCCTCTGGGGATGCGTGCTGAGCTCTCGCTGCCGGGGACTGTCAGGCCTGAATGGCTGGGAGTTCGTCCTCTTCTCCCTGGGCAACCAGAAATTGGCATTCATTACACCACAGAAATGCTTTCTGAAACCTTTCCCCTCCCCTGCCCTTGGCTGCTACATCTTCTCTCTCTGCCTCGGAATTGACAGCTGTATCCCTGATGTCATTTCCCCTGCCTGACTTCTGCGCAGCTCCAAGCTGGGACAAACTGGGATAACTTAAAGGGGGACAGAGGTGAGACTTTGAGCTGGATTTTTCTCAAATTTCTAATTACACCAAAACCTCCTCCAATTCCGCAGTGAGAAGAGCACAAACTCACAGCCATTCCGGGCTGGCAGTCACTGAAGGAAATCTGACACAGTATCAATAAATAAGTAACCTTTCCTGGGAGCAGCCATCACCCCAGTCCTCCAGCCTCAGCAAGTTTCTGCAGTCAATGGACCCTATTTCTAAGGCTTAACCTAAATGTCTGTCAGCTCTTGTTAGAAAGATCCCGGACAATAAATCATATTACAGAATTTAAAAATTGCACAAAGAATAACAGACCCAGGCCAAACCCAACCACCCCCACCGCTGCTCCACCCCTCTCTTGGCAGAAACAGTCGTATCCTTTAGAAATCCTCTCCTTCCCTGCTACTCAGTCCTTCACTGCCCATCCCCAGAGAGGATTTACTCCATCTTGTGTTCCCCACAGCACCTCTCTCCCCAGCACAAATCCCACTTGGCACAGACACAGATGGAGCAGACCTAAGGCAGTGGATCCAGCAGCAGCTGCGATTCCGAGCTCCCCGTTCCCCGCACAGCTCATCCATCCAAGCACTCCTGGCAATCTCACCTCAGCCTGGACTCTGTCCTCAGAGGCAAACACAGCTTAGGTCAGCACCTCATTCCTCTAGCACCATAATTCTTACTGTCCACTGGTTATGAAAAATACCACAGTCACCCAAGAAACCTTTGCGAAGAAAAACCCCATGTTAAAGTCTGAGAAACTACTGCAGTTACTGCTTTCAGGATGACAAAACAACTCTAAGGCTTACATTTCTTTCAAAATGCAATTACCTTTAAGTTCACCAGATATTCACAGGCAGCACAACAAATGCCAAAACCTTCTTGGGCACGGGTACCTCCGCCAAGCTCTTCCATAATGATGAGTGGCTTATCATTACCATTTTGTATGATGTACGTTATCTAGAAAAATATTCAAAGGGTTATAACTCCTATAAATGTGTATTTTTAAAGAGGAATTTTTCATGTTATTCAGATGGAACATAATGCTGAATTTTTTAAAAAATAATCTCTTGAGATACAGCAATTTTACCTCTTCAGAGCTTTCAAACAGCTGTCAATTCTAAACAAGCCAAGACCCACACTACAGCACTCTTCCACTGAACGTATCACTTACCCTCAGGATGGTATCAGCTCGTGAGAGGAAACTGAGAGAGCTTAGGCTCCCACAAATGATAATGTAAAGTCTAAGCAAACCCAAACATGTTGAAAGTACTGTCCAACAAAGCACTGATTTTTACTCACGCTGGAACATATTTCTATCGAAGAGACCCCTGGTTTCCTGTGGTTTATCATAAAAGAGATGAAGGCTCAAGTTTGGACTGTTTTCCAAAGTACACTCTTTCGGTGGAAATACACCAGTACAATTTCTATTAGTTTAACAGTAACAATGGGCCTTGGACCTGGATAACTGTATTGCATCCCTCTTTCATTTCCTTCATGAATCTTGATGCATTTGTTTCCATACCATCATCCATACCTATTCTGGTGAAAAGCTGCTCTGCAATTCGAAAAGAACAAGACTTTGCTGGGACATAAGGACCTACAAAGCAAGTAAAATACAAGTTTGTCTCATCACTATGACATCTGCCCGAATACTGGGAACAAAAATTACTTTTCCTCTTGGCTTTTGTGCACAGCAGAGAATGCATCTTACTTGATAAAGTCTTTATGTTTTACCATTAATTTATAGTAGGATAATTGAAGAAGCTTATCACTGGAACTTGTAAGACATCATATGCCTGAAGCTGTTTGTGCATCTGAAGGCACGCAGAAAAAACAATCAGCTCTAGGATTGTTTCACATTTCTGTGGCCACTGATTTACTAATCCCAAAAAACATTAAGTTTCCCAAAACCAAGATTATGTTGCCTTTATCAGACTTCAAAGCATGGTGATTTTACCCAACAGGAAAGAACAGGAACCTTTTGCCAAAAAGTTCACACCCTGCTTTATTCGCATTAAACTCACGTCTTTGGGAGTAATTCCTCAACAACTTGCAGTTATCAGGGACTGAACCCAGAGATGCACGATGGATACATTTTATTCTCCACTGCTAAGTAGCTTCCTTGTACAGAGCTGGGTCTTTGACTTGTGCTACCAGACTTCAAAGAAAAAAGTAATGAGGAATTCCTGAATATAGGAATGGGTCTGTTGGACTTTACAACTACTTGATTTGCTTTTCTAACTTTAGTACTAGAACCTTGCAGTATTTGTTGCTACTTTTATTTGAAGTGGTTGATCATTTCTCTATTCATCGCACCTGTCTGGAAGCATGTTTCTCTATGTAATTTAGGGATGCTCAAGGTCACGTGTTCCTTTGGCATGACTCACACACGTGTCCATCTGACCAGCACGCTTACACGGGTGAGGACACTCACTACCAATGCAGCCTAAGGTGCTACACTGGGTTATGGTGCTCCAAAGAACTAGGGCATGCAACTCTGCTTCTCTGAAGGTAGGCTGGGAAGGCTTCAGGAGACACAAATGGGGCCCCAGAAGTTTCCAGGGGCAGATCAAAAACCTTACAGTTGCCTCTGTCAGCAACACAAGAGCTGGCAAATTACCTGTTAGCATTTTAGTTAGACATAATGTTACTCTGGAAGCTAAATCGTTCAACTTGATAAATATATTTAACCAGAAAAAAAAAAACTGTGCTGCAGAAGAGGATTAATCTCATCCACTCTAACTCACCAGCCTGTGCCATCATTTGGCAGAGAGCAATCTGTTTCAGGCAGGTCGATTTTCCACTCACGTTCGGTCCTGTAGTAATGACAAAACTGTTGCCCTCTGTCAGGTACGTGTTGTCAGACACAGGTTTTTCCAGAGCTATCTTTTCAAGAATGGGATGCCATCCCTGCTTGATTGCTAAAGCATCGCTAAGTTCTGGACCGACTAAATGAGAAAAAACGAAGTAAAACACTGAGGAGTTAGTGTAGGAACCTTTACATTAATAAACGAGTATGTCTTGAAATAAAGTTGATTCTTCTGGAGCAGAACTCTTGGGAAGAATTACCAGTTGCTTTCAGGTACAGATTCTGATTGCCATGCAAGCCGTCATGATTTATACTACAAAATATATGATTTGTGATACATATGATTTACACTACAAAAAAAAAACCCAAAAACTAAAACTCTTTTTAGAAATTAATGTTCCATGGTTTTGTTCCCTAGTAAGTAGGGCTGGACTCCAGTAATAAAAACGCAAAGAGCTGAAGCATTTTTATAAAGGACAAGGGCCGTGGACCTCTGTTACTTCTACAGTTGTACCCTGTATTTGCATGGTGAACAAGAAAGTAGCATTCCTTCTATTTTTGCTGTATCTTACCATCTTGATTATTTGGCAATGTACCGTGCCTACAAAGATCCACCGGATGCTGTAACTATCTCTATGGATTTCTGTCAGAATACAGTCCAAACACACAATCCTGGACAAGTGGCAGTAATTCAAACCCAACATTTAGGGCACGGCTCAGGCTGCAGCACAAAGTCAGTGCAGACAAATGATCCACGGGAACCGTGGGACTTTCTGCTCCTCCTGCGCTGACATTTATGGCTGAGCAGTTCAGAACAAGAGCTGAGCAGACAGGACTGGAGAATCAACACCAAGCAAAAAACCCTGTGCTTGGCAGTGGCGTGGCATCTCAGTCCAGGCTGTTGGTTTCTTTTCCCTTTCTTCACTGCAATTCACCTGGCACGGAGAGTTCTCAATCCATCCAGTGAGACACATTTCCCTAAACAGACCCTCCGCACAAATGGGAAGTACAGAAAAGCTCCCTGCCACATTCAGAAACCCTTCAACAAAGCACTTGGAAAAGCAAGGGTGGTGTGGGATTACCTAGAGTGCCAGGGGACTGAAGCAAAGGTGGAAAAGCCACACATGGCAAGCAGCTGCCACTGCTTCTCTCTCCGGCCACTACAGCAAGCCCAGCTTGCCCGGAATTTCTGATGCAAATTAAATATTGATTTTAAAAAAACCTAAAAAAATAATTTAAAAATTTACTTTCAACAGGATTCACGTAACGGTATTCTGATTTAATTTTTAGTTGAGGAGCTGTGTCTGTAGGTTGTCCTGGTATAATAAAAACAATATAAGAATTGTTCATTAAAATAAAAGGACTACCAGGAGTTCAATAAAATTACAGAAAATAGAACCGGATTTGAGAGGGCACAAGTCATGCACCTGTAGCCCACAAGAATGTCTTGATTCGATTAGTTTTAGCTGAGCTAGTTAACCATACTTAAGTATCCATTGTTCAATGTGTAAAAAGGATCTGCTGATAAGGCAGAGGTTCATAGGTCAAGATACGTCTGCCAGGAAGAGGAGTCTTCTTCATTCCAACGACCACCGGAGGGCAAAGTACGACCACCTAGCAACAGGCAGCGCCAGCGCAGACACAATTGCAAAAGGGACACGTATACCAGAAACAAGGGGTATAAAGCCCAAAGGACTGAGAGAGGAAAGTGCGCGCCGTTGGTGGAGCGCTAACTCCCGGCCGCCCAGCGCTGCTTTTGCTTGTTACCGCTTGCTTAATAAATTCCACTGGTTGATGTTCAATTGGCTCTGAGTCAGTGTGTGTGACAAACACTTATAACAAATTGGTGCCGTGACTCGGATAAGGGCAACCCGGTGGGAGACCTCCACCAGGGAGGCGCCCCGCTTTTAGCGGCCTTGGTGCTGCGTCCACCCTCCTGGACCCTTACCGACGAACCCTAAATTGGTAACAAGCAAAGGAAAACCGGTAACCCCATAATCTTTGTGCACGAAGCCCCGGGCGAAGACGCAGGAAGCGTAAGTATATTTGGGAATCCACTCGGTTGGGGTTGGGTATCCCAGGACACAGCAAATGAGACGCCCAAGGTGGGCGAAGTGAGTGCGGACCTCTGAGTAGTGCGGTTCCCAAATCCCACGAGGGACTGGGCCACAAAAAGAGGGAAACCTGTGTGTGAGTGTTTGTTGGTGTTCTGGAAGATGGGACAGGGGAAAAGCAAGCCCTCTGATCCCATGGGTAAGGGGACCCCAGTAAAGCTCCCCCAGATACCCCCTGACAGTCCGTTAGGGATGATGATTAAATATTGGAATGATTATCCTTCTAGGAAAGGGAAGGATAAGGTCAAAATTATCCATTATTGTATGGAGGTGTGGGGAGGGAAACAGATCCGTGGAGATAATCTGTTTTGGCCAGTATTCGGAAGTTCCGAAGACTGGATTTGCCAGGCGTTAAATATTTATGTAAACTCTAAAGAACCTTTTTGCCTGGAAAAAAAGCGAATATGCTGCCCTTTGGATAGTGGGAGAAACTAGGACTAGATTGTTTGCCCTAAACACTTGGGGAGGGAAAAAGAAATCTAAACGATCCGAGGAGGTCCCGACTGCTTCCCCCCCACCATACATATCTCCTCCTCTCCCAGTTCCCCCACCTCCCCAGGCACAAGTCCTAGGGTCAGATCATGAGGAAGAATCGGGGAACGAAAATTGGGGAACCACGAGTTAGGATCCGAAGATAACCGAAGGATCACTTGTAGTTAGTCTAGAAGGGATAGAAAAGTCCAACCCTGTATCCATTAAGAGAAGTGGGCCTGGGGATAATCCCTAATCCAAACGCTGGACAACAGGGATGGCCTGCCCAAATACCGGGCATAGACTACGTAAAAGTGCCCCTTAATTCTGGAGATGTTAGAGAATTCAAGAAGGCGATGGGACATTTGCTAGAAAATCCCCTTGGAGTGGTGGAAAGGGTTGATAAATTTCTGAGTCCCAATATATATACATGAGATAAAATGCAGTCTTATCATAGGAATTTTGTTCTCTTCTGAGGAAAGGAGAATGATCAGAACAGCAGAAATGAAGGTGTGGGACAGGGACCACCAGGGAGGTCCCCAAGCTAATGTGAAGTGGCCATTGCAACGCCCCAACTGGGATAAGCAAAATCCACAGCACTGAGCCCATATGGCAGATTTAAGAACTATCCTAGTCCAAGGAATCCAGGAATCTGTCCGTCAGGAACAAAATGTAAATAAAGCCTTCTGTAAAAGCCAAAAGAAGGATGAGGACCCTACTGAATGGATAGAGAGGCTCCGGAGGTCATTTCAACTATGTTCCGGGGTGAACCCCAATACTCCAGAAGGTCAAGTGTTGTTAAAAACCTAATTTGTAGCAAAATCTTGGCCTGGCATCAGGAAAAACTTAAAAAAAATAAAAATTGAAGATTGGCATGATCGTGGTTTAGACGAATTGTTGTGGGAAGCACAGAATGTGTATGTCTGGAGAGAGGAAGAAGGATATAAGAAGCAGGCTAGAGTAATGATGGCAGTAGTACGTGAGGGACAACGGGTAACAACTAATCGATTCTCCTCGAAGGGAGGCCCTCCCAGAACCAGAAATGTGCCTAGAGAAAAGGCGGGTACCCAGGTGACTTGTTATTATTGTAGAAAGAGAGGACATTTTTGGAGAGATTGTTGGAAAAGGATTGCGGATGAGAAAGAATTTAAGGAAGATTAGGGGGGTCAGGGGCTCTATTTGCTGGGGACCCAAGAAAGATCAGAGCCCCTGGTAAAACTGAAAGTAGGTCCCCCACAACAGGAAATTGAGTTTTTAATTGACACTGGAGCAGAAAGGTGAACAGTACAAAACCTCCCTTTAGGATGTAAAATATTAAAAAAAAAAAATAAAAAAAATTCAAAGTTGTGGGGGCGAAGGGAAAACCTTTTAGTGTACCTGTGATTAAAGATGTAGTTTGTGAAAGCAGTTTAAAATCAGGTTTAGGAACCTTCCTGTTGATACCTGAAGCAAATTACAGTCTTTTGGGAAGAGAAAGGTTTAATTAATTCCCAGGGAAAAGGATTAATTCATGAAAATTTAGTAAGGAAAATTTTACAAGCTCTAAAGTGGCCCACTGAAATAGCTGTGGTCCATGTAAAAGGGCACCAGACTGGAGTAAACAATCAAGTAAGGGGAAATAACCTAGTGAATCACGAGGCAAAGACCGCAGCCCTCAGAGTATTAAAAGAAAAGGCCACAGGGGCTAAGAAAAATTGCCCCTTTTTAAAAACAAAAAAACAAAAAAAACTAGTTATCTTACATGCTTTGCTGGGAAAAATTCCAAAATAAATTTAAAAAAATGTGTCTGTTTAAATCCCACTAAGACACGTTGTTATTATCACGGGCCAATTCAAATACTCATATTCACTGAGAGGGAAGAACAAAAATTGGATGAAATGGGGGTAGTGAAGAAGGGAAATAAACGAGAATTGCCAGACGGTCGCGAGGCTCTTCTAAAACCAGTAGCCCGAAGAATTTTAAAAGCCATTCACTCCAAAACTCACTGGGGTACATAAGCCTTGATAGATCAATTTGCTATTAAATATGTCTGTATTGGGATGTGTAACTTAGCCAAACAGGTCACACAACGATGTTTAACCTCTCAAAAGGTGAATAAGAAGCCATGGAGACAATGGGAAGCTGGGGGAAGGGAAGGGATTTAGCGTACAGACCTTTTTCACACATTCAAATTGACTTTACTGATTTGCCTAAGGTAGGGAGATACAAACATTTGTTAGTAATAATTGGTCATTTAGCCCATTTTGTAAAAGCTTTTCCTACCTCTAGAGCAACTACACAAACAGTGGCGAAAATGTTGCTAGAAGATATCATCCCTCGATATGGGTTAATAGAGGTGATAGATTTGGACAGGGGGCCACATTTTACAACTAAAATCACTAAAGAAATTGTTTCAGCCCTGGGGACAAAATGGAAGTATCACACTCCTTGGCACCCACAGAGTTCGGGGAAGGTAGAAAGAATAAATGGAGAAATAAAGAAACAACTAACCAAGCTGATGTATGAAACACAATTATCTTGGGTAAAATGTTTACCTTTAGCTTTGCTAAATATACGCACTCAACCCTGGACTGATGTAGGGATTTCCCCCTTTGAAATGCTTTACGGAATGCCGTATAATATGGATGCCCCAGCAGATCATCCCGAGATAAGTAATCAACAAATTAATCATTACACAATACAGCTGACACAAGCTCGTGATAAACTTAGAAAGGCTGGATTATTGGTACAAAGACCTCCTCTTGATTTAGCAATTCACAATATAAAAGTGGGTGATAAGGTTTTGGTTAAAACATGAAAAGAAAATACGTTAACTCCAACTTGGGAAGGTCCCTATGTTGTGTTACTCACTACAGAAACTGCCATCAGAACCGCGGAAAAAGGCTGGACTCATGCAAGCAGGATAAAAGGACCTATACACCCCTCCTCCGAGGAACCCTGGAAAGTAACCAGTGCTCCAGGAGATCTTAGAGTCACCCTAAAACGGACTTAAATGAACACTGTAAAAGTAGTTCGGGTAAAATGAGACAGTGAAATTAAGTATAACTACTTGATAACTGGATATTTCAAGATACATTGCTCGAACAAGGATTGTGGTTGTTATCCATTTGTATGTTTTGTTTGTAAAATTTGCCAAGAACGGTGGTGGGTCCATTGCTGGAGAGGAACTCCACCTAGCGGTGTTTGTAAGAATTGCTATCAACTAGAAAGGGAGCTTACTGAAAGGATTTTACGTGAAGGGGAAGAGAGTGGAATATTGCCCCAAGGATCTCGAATTTTGTGGAAGGTATTCACAAGGGGGGCTAGGCCAGAAAATTGTTGCTTCCATCCTAATGAACCAGTTCCTTTTATAGCTAAAATCATTAAGGGAAATTGTAGAAAAGCAGTACCTGGGGTCTGGTGTTCTTCACCGCAAGTGAAGGATAAGAACTGGGAATCCTATAAAAAGAGGCACCAAAAACGACATGGCCCTCCTGAAGAATATCCTTGCTGCCGAGAAGATGGTTCCCCTCGCGGCTCGAAGCAACCGAGTCGGCGAGCGAGGCAGAGGGATAAGCAAAGGTGGAGGAGAGAACTCACAGACTGGAACAATTCAGAAATGTTCCGAGAACTGCCTCAAGGATTTTAAATCCCAGAAAACACTCATAGACCCAGGTGAGGGGTGCAAAAATAAAAATTTCACATTAGGACACAAAGGAATTGGGAATAAAAATCCACCAGGACCATACCCTTCTTGGCAGGTTATGAAAATTTTAGCTGTAATATATATACAAATCAGCCAAGTAGATGCTTATGTGAACAAGCATCAACCTTTCAAATGGTCCCTAATTCAATGGAATGATCAACAGGTGTTACAATCAAAGGTTATAACTGGACCCCAAGTTTTACCAGTCAGCTATGTGACCTAGTACTCATAAGCCCTTGTCTAAATAAGTTAGGATTCTATTTTTGTCCTAGTTCAAATCCCGGAAAATCGTATTGTAATTATCCTTCAGAATATTTTTTGTGCCTATTAGGGATGTAAAACAGTCGCTTATGGTTTGACACCGGGTGGCAGCCAAGATAAATTTATCAGTGTAGGATGGGGCCCTCGGGGATGTACTCCTCCAAATATGGATTGGAGCAGAGGAATTGTCTCAGCAGGGAACTGCAATCATCTTTTTTTATCAACAGAACGCAACCAGAGGATGCAGGATGGTTAACAGGTAAAGCCTGGGGAGTGAGGTATAGGGAGCCAGGGTGAGACCGAGGAGGATTAATACTAATAAAGAAAGAAATAGCCCCAAATGACCTGGTAGGTGTAGGTCCTAACCCAGTGGTAAAGGAGCCCCCAAAACTGAAGCCTGACATTGAATCAACAGATAATACCACTAACAATTCAGAGGATAACACTTTTTCCACTGGCCTCCCCACTGATACCCCACTTCCTAGTAGCCCTTTGTGGAATTTGCTTTCTGCAACTTTTAGTGTGCTCAACGTAACCCAGCCTAACCTAACTGAGCATTGTTGGCTATGCTTTAGCATTAAACCACCGTTTTACGAAGCTATTGGCGTAATTTAAAAAGCTAAAAGAATAAATGCAAGTAACCCCAATCAATGTAACTGGAAAGAACCTAGCAGGCCGGGGGTTACTCTGGCCTCGGTAACAGGAAAAGGCCGATGTGGATGCAGCAACTTTGTGGGGTGATAACTAGTGCCAAGAAAAGAGAAGCCCCTGCCAAATGGTTAATACCTACAGAAAATGCAAAATGGATCTGCGATGTAGGAGGACTAACACCATGTATCTCTCTGGACATCTGTAATGAAACATCAGACTATTGTGTACAAGTTGTGGTGTCCCCAAAATTATAATATCACCCAGAGGAATATGTATATCAAGCCCAAAACACCCCAGAATATTTGCAAAAAAAAAAAAAAAAAAAAAAAGAGCCCTTTACAGCCCTAACTGTGGCCACACTTATGTTGGTGGGTACTGCGAGAGCTGGTACAGGAATAGCTTCCCTAGTGAGACAAACAACAGAGTTTAATACATTAAGGATAGTTGTAGATGAAGATTTAGCTAGAATAGAACAATCAATCATGGCCTTAGAAAAATCTGTTCCATCTTTATCTGAGGTAGTATTACAAAACCGAAGGGGGCTAGATTTAATCTTCCTTCAGCAAGGAGGATTGTGCGCAGCACTTAAAGAAGAATGTTGCATTTATGCAGATCATACCGGGCTTGTTAGAGATACAATGGCTAAACTGAGAGAAGGGCTAGAGCAAAGAAGGTGAGAAAGAGAAGCTCAACAGTTCTGGTATGAAACTTAGTTCAACAGTTCTCCTTGGCTTACTACTCTGTTATCTACAGTTGCAGGTCCTTTGTTATTTCTGGTGTTTGGATTAACTTTCGGACCCTGTATCTTTAATAAGCTCATAGAAATTGTCAAAGGGCGATTAGAGGCTGCTCACTTGATGTTAATTAAAGCTAAATACGAACACATCTTAAATGATGAGGAGGTGGAAGAAGAACTTGCACTGAGCTATCAGGAATTAAAAAGATTTAATGAACAAATTATGAAAGAAGAAAAGGAGGGATTATAATAAAAACAACATAAGAATTGTTCATTAAAATAAAAGGACTACCAGGAGTTCAATAAAATAACAGAAAATAGAACCGGATTTGAGAGGGCACAAGTCATGCACCCGTAGCCCACAAGAATGTCTTGATTCGATTAGTTTTAGCTGAGCTAGTTAACCATACTTAAGTATCCATTGTTCAATGTGTAAAAAGGATCTGCTGATAAGGCAGAGGTTCATAGGTCAAGATACGTCTGCCAGGAAGAGGAGTCTTCTTCATTCCAACGACCACCGGAGGGCAAAGTACGACCACCTAGCAACAGGCAGCGCCAGCGCAGACACAATTGCAAAAGGGACACGTATACCAGAAACAAGGGGTATAAAACCCAAAGGACTGAGAGAGGAAAGCGTGTGCCGTTGGTGGAGCGCTAACTCCCGGCCGCCCAGCGCTGCTTTTGCTTGTTACCGCTTGCTTAATAAATTCCACTGGTTGATGTACAATTGGCTCTGAGTCAGTGTGTGTGACAAACACTTATAACACTGGTTAGCTCTGGAATGGTGTCCTGAGGGTGTCCTGCTCTCTCTCTTCTCCTCTGTCTGTGGAGATAACACATTTCATGTCTTTCCTGACTCTCCTCCCACTAGCAGGTCTGCCCAAAAGGACATGGCAACCCCATTCTCATTGGATCCTCTCTGTTTTCTTTTGCCCTCACTTTGTTTCCCTTGCACTTTTCGAGACGTGGCACAAGGGCAGATTTACTCCTCATTTAGGAATCCGTTCCTTGCCGTGCCTTGCATGCACAGAAACACTGTCTTCTTCATCTGAAGTGACCAATTCGACTTTGCTCCCCTTCTTTTTCTTTGCAGCAAGAATTGCTAAGCATGGCAGTGTTGGATCCCAGAAGTGTGGAATTTTTGAGCTTTCTGTGCTTTCTGGCACTGAGTCCCTGGAGAACACTGGTTTTGACCTGAGGCCTTGGGGAAGGCTTCCAAATTTGAGTGATGGAGTTAAAAATTCATGGGTATGTAGTTAAACAGAAGTGTGTAATTTCACATGGTGAAGGGTTTTAAATTTGAAGGGTTTATAATATAGGTATGAGACAAGATGAAGAATTTTAGGTGTTGTCTCTTTGTCTTCTTCCTTCTTCATAATTTCAGGTAGTATTTTCTGGTTGGATAGTGCTGCACTGCAGGTCACAAGAGTTTGGTTATTGGGTCGAAAGTGTAAATAAAATAGGTGTTAGTTCTGTATTGGGCTGTTCAGCTTTGAAAACCCCTGTAACTAGCTAGATTCAGGGCCTCAATTTTGCTCACTTTTAGTTGGTAGCTAAAAGCGTTGCAGAACTCTCTTACTTAAATCTTACTTTAAGTTAAAGATTTAATAAGCAACCAAACCTGAACATGAGAAAATTTGTCTCCTTCGTGTTTTTAATCCTGACTCTGAGCAAAGACATAAGAAAATAAAGACAAGGCACTAGTTAAGTGGTGCAGTTACCACAATCACAGGGCCCAGGGAGGCGGTGGGGACCCTGTCCCTGGAGGAAAGCAAAGGCTGGACATGGAATTCAGTGCCACGGGCTGGTGACTAGGTGCGCTGTCCTGTCACAGGCTGGCCTCGGTGACCTCAGAGGTATTTCCCAACCCCATCGATTCTGTCAAATCAACAATTTGGCTCCCAGGGCAGCCTGACCCGCCCAGGCTGAGGTGGGAGCGAGGATCACCCGAAGCGCCCCGGCCCAGGAGAAACCGGGAAAAGGATCCCAGCCCTGGATCCCGAGGAGGAGCCGGGAGGAGGGACCGGGAGGAGGATCCCAGAGGTGGATCCCGAGGAGGAGTCAGGAGGAGGATCCTGAGGAGGAAGAGTGAGGCGGGCGCTGCGGGCGGCAAGATCGTCATGGAGGCGTTTGCGGTGAGGGACTGGGGCTGTGGTAAGGGACTGGGCCGTGCCTTCACGGGTCGCCGTGCCCTCACGGGCCGCCGTGCCCTTCTCCTTCTCTTCACAGGGAGCGCCTATGGCCATCGCCGTGGCCGTGGTCGCGGCGTCCGCCCTGCTGCTGCTGCTGCTGCGAGGGCCGGCCCGGAGGCCGAGCGGCCTCGTCACCCTGCAGGACCCGCTGGCCAAGTACCCGCTGCGGCTGCTGGACAAGGAGGTGCCCGGGGCTCTGGGGACTTAGGGCTTCGGGGAGGCCGCTGGCCTGCGGGGCTCTTGGCAGTGGGATCGAAACCCCAGAGGCCTCCAAGGATGGCTGTCACCCCGCAGCCACCCCGTGATGCTCCCGGGGTAGAGCAGGGTGTGTAAAAGCGTTTGTGCGAACTGTCGTTTCCTGATGTTTCGCATGCTGAAGTGCTGCTGGCCGTGTTTCTCCTACGGTTCCTGCCCTGGGTGCACCCTGGGTGAGAAGCAAGCGCTGGGCTTCTGCACGCCTTGTGTTCCCTGATCTTTGGCCACAACAATGTGCTCTTCTGGCCCTGCGCACACAATTTCCTGATTTTATCTTTTAAAGATGCTGCAGGGGTTGTGCAGGCAAGCACAGGACACTCCTTGTGAAAGTAAAGAGGAGAAAACTGCTTTCTGAAACTCCTGGTTGTTTCAACTTAATTTTTCAAAGCCTTTTCTGTGTCCTTTCCCAGAATTTGTCTTGCATGCTAACAAAGAGCAGGCTTGCTAAAGCATATTGTGTTGAATAAAGTTTGAAATTCAAAGTAGTGGTGATGCTGACCTTGTTCTAACTTTGTTTTTTTTAGGAAATCAGTCACGATACAAAGAAATTTAGATTCGGGCTACCCTCAACAAATCATGTATTAGGATTACCTGTAGGTAAGTGCTGTAAACACTTAATTACTTATATTTCTGGTTTCTCATAGTTCTTGGACTTCTGACTGTGAATTGAAGGCTCAGAAAAGCAAGGAATTAAAAGCTGCATCTGAATGCTGCTGTCTTGGAGAGAACTATCAGGTTTTCCAGAGGGCTGTATTTCTGATCTTTTGTGCGTGCTTTGCACGGTTGCATGGTGTAGGTTAGGAAAGGAGCAGTGAAACTGGACTGAGCCTGATGGAATTTGTCTCCAGTTGGGATATAAGCAAGAGTGGTGTCTGTCAAAGCTTTTTCATATTTCTTACTTGCATTCTACTTCCATCTGGTCCACTCAGTCTATTGGCAGTTGCCCTCCTGATTTTGGCAAGTTCAGTCACACTTGTAGTGGATAAAGGAGACAACTCTGCTGCCTGGGAAGATGCTGAAATATTCAGACCCTTTTCCATGCATGCACTTACCTTTGAGTTACACACATTTCCATGCAACTTTTTCTGGAGTTCTGTAGCATGAATTTCAGCCCAGGATTTGCCTTATTTCCTGTACTCTGGAATGCTGATAGCACTGAACCTTGGACCTTGAATCAGTGATAATCTGTGCAGGGGAAAGCCTCTGTGTCTGATCTGCAGATGTGGCTCTGTTTGTTCTTCACTGTTTGGCAGCTCCCTGTGCTGTATGCCAGATGTCAGGGACACCCCATTCCATGTGGGCATGTCCTTGCACTCTGCTTGTCTCTCTCCAAACTCTTTTCTGGCTTGTGTGGGGAAGAGCAGTGGAATTAGCTAGACAAATGGTAAACCAACTGAGATGTGCTCTGCAATGCTTGTGTTTATCCATATTCATTCTTAAGAATTTAGGAACAAGATCCTTAAACTATATTACCTCCTGGGAAATTCCTGCTGTGTGCTGAAAAAAGAGAAGAAACTGAATGTTTCATAGAGCATTTATATGGCAAGGATTTTCTCTGTCATTGCATATGTAGCAGGTTACAATACCTGCCTTTCCCTCTTGTCCTCCAGGGATGAAAAACGTAATCAGATTGAAATCAGAAAAACATAATTCTTTCTCCCCAGGCCAGCATGTTTACCTTTCTGCAAAAATTGATGGGAGTCTGGTGATTTGAGCCTATACCCCCATTTCCAGTGATGAGACAAAAGGATATGTTGATTTAATAATAAAGGTAAATTTTGTCTTCCTTTAATATAGATAGGTTGCTAACTGGAAGGAGGGTAACTATTTAATTTTAATGAGATGGTTTGCTTTGATCTAGTCATCAAATTTCATCGTCTTTCATTCAAATGTCATTAAATTTCATTTTCTTCGGATCTCATCTTTTTCAAACAGGGTGACTACATGGCAAGCAACTCATTCCACATTGCCCTTGAATAGTAAGTTGTATCCTGTGCATCTGCTGTGTGGCACTGAGGGATGGCAGAGGAGGAGTAGAGGGAGAAGAGAACCACCTCCCTGGCCATATTTCAGGAATTTCCCTAGTATCTTTTATTTGGCAGTGCATGAATACTGATCTCTCTCCCTCTAGATGCCTATGCTGCTGCTAATGCTTCCTGCCAAGACCTCTAAGCAGAAAACAAGTCAAACAAGGGAAATCCTTTAAGCTAGGGGATCCTAGGACTTCTGGATCTCCTAATCCTTTTCTGTGATAGAGTTTGTCCTTAGGCATAAGTCTAGACTTTTTTATTATTATTTTTTTTTTGCATGCTCTGTTTGTGTTGCAAGGGTGGTGAATGGTAATGAACTGCTTAATCCTTCTTACGTACCTTGAAAGCTGAAAAAGCTGTTGTGTGGCTGAGTGGGAAAGTTTTAGAAGGAAAACATGCAGCAATGCTTCCTTTTTTAGAAGGAGCGGCTACAGAAATGGGATGACATACATAAAGCGATAGTGAAGTAAGGGCAGCAGCACATAATCTGCCTTCCACCCATCCCTGTTTTCCTGGCTGTTTGCAGGGAGCACAGGAACATGTGTCCAACAGCGCATTTTATTGATTTTGTCTGCTTCCTGTTGCAAGACTCAAGAGATAATTGAGAACAAAGAATTGCCTCGATTTGGTGCTGAATGTCAGGCCTTCAGGACTGTGTTCCACAGTTTCTGATACTGTCTGCAGGAAAGTTAGTGGTTCATAATGTGTAAATGATTGTTCTTACAGGTCTACCACAAAAATGTGAACCCCAAGTTTCCAGAGGGTGGGAAGATGTCCCAGTATCTAGATAACATGAAGATTGGAGATACCATTGATTTCAGAGGGCCGAATGGACTGCTGGTCTATAAGGGGACAGGTACTGTGACACAGGTGGGAGAGCAAAAGGGAGGTACTGGTTATTTTCAGAGGTGCTTTATAAAACTTGACAGCTGTAGAGAATCTTTTTTTTTTTAATGATAAATAGGAAAAAAAGCACCTTTTCTAGACTTGACCATGAGCCTATCAGAGTTGATATGATGGGAAAGAGTACTTTGTGTAAGGAATAAATGATGAATGTCTCACTCCTGGGACTATAAATCTGAAAAAAAATGCTATTGCACTGTATGACTGAGAAGTCTGTACTGGAAATAAAATACCTCATCTATACATATGGAGGGAGGTGCTCCAGATGCTTCTTAAGCAAGGGAGATTGTGGCTTAAAATGCCATCTGAGAATCTCAGTGCTGTTACTGAATTACCAGCTGAGAGCAAGCTCCCTTTCATAATCAAACAGGTCTGGGTTGACTGTGAGGAAATAAGCTCAGAGAAGTAATCCTCAGAGGCAAACACGGGCTGATGGGGCACGGCTCTGGCACCCCATTTCCTCTGGCTCCTGCTGACCTGGAAAGCCACAGGAAAACGCAGTCCCCCGGACCTCGCGTCCCTGGATACCAGCAGAGCTGCAGTTTCACCCAGATCCCATATTCCCATGGCACTTCATCCCAGCAGGGATGAAAAGGTGAACCCTGCACGGGCAGGACCAGGAGCCCTCCAGTGCAGACCCCTGGTGCTGAAACCTCTTGGCTCTGGCTCCTCAAACACCACAGCTTTTGGCAAAGATGGGAGGAGTGGAACCATTTCTCTGGTCCTGGAAGAGAAGAAGAAGAAAAGAAAATGAAGTCCCCTGCAGAAGTCAAAGGATCCCAGTTTTCACACTTCTGCTCTGGATTGCTCACTGTGGGGCTTGATCCAAGACAGGTGACACCAATTCAAATATAAAAGTGCCCTTCACCAGCATTTTTGTTCCTAACCCTTTCAGACAGTAAAGGGATGCTCGATTTTCTTATTGCATTCTTTGCTCCATTTTAACAGAACCATTTTCATGCCAGACCCCACTTGTCAGTTACTCAATCCTCCTTTACCCCTGGACTTTTCACAAAGGGACACCCGGGGTGTCCCTTTTTTCACACAAGAAATCCCAAAGAGAAACCCCTCCAAAACCTGACAGAGAAAGGTTTCAAGGCACTCCAGAACACAGACACAGCTGTTCAGGCCTTCTCAGGCCACACCAATCCTGTCCCATCCACCTGAGCTGTGCAGGTGAGCTGTGCAAAGGCTCCCCTTCCTCCCAGGCAATCACTGTCTAAGGATGTCCACAGATGTCCCTCCTGGGCAGCACCTGGAAACAACGTGGGAAAGGCAAAATGAGAATGTTTTCTGTCAGAAAATGAGGAACAAGAATAATCATCATCATCAGAACTTCTGGACAAATTTAGCAACATCACTTTCATATGGTAAATACATGCCATGCCCATCCTTCCAGCCCAGGTGAAAACAGGAAGGAGAACGACAGGAAAAGCACAGTCCCTACTTTGGATGTCTTTCCTAAAGACTCTCTGCACTGTATGCTCTTTGTGTTCATTAAATGAATGGATTGCTGCTAAAAAAAATCTTGGCCCATATTTTCTCAGCCACAGGCAGGACAGGGTGGGCTGCAGCTGCAGAGCCAGGGAGATGCAGGACCTTGGCACGCCAGGGATAAGGGCAGGGGAAGCAGGGGAGGTGCAGGGGAGAGCTGCACAAGTCAAGGAACAGGCATTTTCTTGTCTACATTCATCAGGGCTGGGAACGTGGAAAACACGTGGTGCTGCATGCATCCAGGACACAGTGCCCACGGTTTGGTTGTTTTCCCTCTGCTCTCATAAGCCCTGCCTTCAGCCCCTCTCCAGGGGAGCAGAGAATTCCTCCAGGGTAAGGGTGAGTCCGGGACCACACCCCAGGGATGGGTCAGGTAAAGCAGGGGAGTTGTTTACGGGAACTGACCGCAAAAATCAAACCCAACAAACACTGAAATGGACTCTGTGGAGCAGCAGCACCAAGTGTTGGCAGCAGGCAGAGGCATGAGGTGCACGCAGGACCAACAAGTACCACCTCATCTGGTTCTTCTGCTTACGTGTATTGCAGTCGTGAATCACTTCACACCTGCTCTTCTGAAAAGGCCATTCATTTTCACAGGCATAAACCTGCCCTCCAAAATGACATCTGCAAAGTGGGCACTTGACTTTGGCTTCCTGTACGAAAGGTGCAACCTTACAGAGCCAACCTGCCTGTGGCCTGGCCAGGGATTTTAGACACAAAAATTCCAGATGGTCGAGGATTTCTCCCAGACCAAAGCTGCCCCTTTCTCCAAACCTGGCTGCCATCCGAGTGACAAACGTGCCCTCCAAAATGACATCTGAAAAGTGGGCACTTGACTTGGTCTTGCTGTGCCAAAGTGCCACCTTTCAAAGCCAACTTACCTAACTTCCCTGCGGCCGGTCCTGGACTTTCACCTACAAAAATTCCAGATGGTTGAGGATTTCTCCCAGAACAAGGCTGCCCCTTCCTATAAACCTGGCTGCCATCCAAGTGCCAAAAGTGCCCTCCAAAAAGACATCTGCAAACTGGGCTCTTGACTTTGGCTTACTGGGCAAAAGTGCCACCTATGAGACCCAACTTGCCTGTGTCCTGTCTGGGGATTATACACACAAAAATTCCAGATGGTTGAGGATTTCTCCCAGACCAAAGCTGCCCTTTCCAAATCTGGCTGCCATCCAAGTGCCAAACGTGCCCTCCAAAATGACATCTGCCATGTTGGCTCTGGACTTTGCCTTCCTGTGCAAAAGTGCCATCTTTCAAAGCAAACTTACCTAACTTCCCTGTGGCCGGTCCTGGACTTTTGCCTACAAAAATTCCAGATGGTTGAGGATATCTCCCAGACCAAGGCTTCCCCTTCCTCCAAACCTGGCTGCCATCCGAGTGCCAAAAATGCCCTCCAAAATGACATTTGCAAAGTGGGCACTTGACTTTGGCTTCCTGGGCAAAATTGCCACATTTCAGAGCCAACTTGTCTGTGCCTGTCCAGGGATTTTACATACAAAAATTCCAGATGGCGAAGGATTTCTCCCAGACCAAGGCTGCCCCCCCCTCGAAACCTGGCTGCCAACTGAGTGCCAAACATGCCCTCCAAAATGACACCTGCAAAGTAGGCTCTGCACTTTGGCTTCCTGGGCAAACGTGCTACATATTTGAGCCAACTTGTGTGTGCCGTGTCTAGGGATTTATCCTAAAAGTATTCCAGATGGTCGAATATTTCTCCCATACCAAGGTTGCCCCTTTCTCCAAACCTGGCTGCAATCCGAGTGCCAAACGTGCCCTACAAAATGACATCTGGAAAGTGGGCACTTGACTTTGCCTTCCTGGCCAAAGTGTCACCTTTCGAAGCCAACTTGCCTGTGTCCTGACCGGGGATTTTACACACAGAAATTCCAGATGGTCGAGGATTTCTCCCAGACCAAAGCTGCCCCTTCCTCCAAACCTGGTTGCAATCTGAGTGCCAAACATGCCCTCCAAAATGACATCTGCAAAGGGGGCTCTGGACTTTGGGTTCCTGGGCAAACGTGCTACATATTTGAGCCAACTTGTCTACGACCTGTCCGGGGATTTTACAGAAAAGTATTCCAGATGGTCGAGGATTTCTCCCAGACCAAGGCTGCCCCTTCCTCCAAACCTGGCTTCCATCCAAGTGCCAAATGTGCCCTTCAAAATGACATCCGCCAAGTGGGCTCTTGACTTTGGCTTACTATGCAACAGGGCCACGTTTCAGTGCCAACGTGCCTAACTTGCCTGCGGCCCTTCCTCAAATTTTGCCTGCAAAAATTCCGGATGGTTGAGGATTTCTCCCAGACCAAAGCTGCTCCTTCCTCCAAATCTGGCTGCCATCCAAGTGACAAACGTGCCCTCCAAAATGACATCTGCCATGTTGGCTCTGGACGTTACCTTCCTGTGCAAAAGTGCCACCTTTCAAAGCCAACTTATCTAACATCCCTGCGGCCGGTCCTGGACTTTTGCCTACAAAAATTCCAGATGGTTGAGGATTTCTCCCAGACCAAAGCTGCCCTTTCCTACATACTTGGCTACCATCCAAGTGCCAAATGTGCCCTTCAAAATGACATCTGCCAAGTGGGCACTTGACTTTGCCTTACTATGCAACAGGGCCACGTATCAGAGGCAACTTACCTAACTTGCCTGCGGCCCTACCTTGGATTTTGCCTACAAAAGTTCCAGATGGTCAAGGATTCCTCCCAGACCAAAGCTGCCCCTTCCTCCAAAACTGGCTGCCATCCAAGTGCCAAACGTGCCCTCCAAAATGATATCTGCCATGTTGGCTCTGGACTTTGCCTTCCTGTGCAAAAGTGCCATCTTTCAAAGCCAACTTACCTAACTTGCCTGCGGCCCTTCCTCGGATTTTGCCTGCAAATATTCCAGATGGTTGAGGATATCTCCCAGACCAAAGCTGCCCCTTCCTCCAAACCTGGCTGCCATCCAAGTGCCAAAAGTGCCCTCCAAAATGACATTTGCAAAGTGGGCACTTGACTTTGCCTTCCTGGGCGAAAATGCCACCTATGAGACCCAACTTGCCTGTGCTCTGTCCATTGGTTTTATCTACATAAAATCCAGATGGTCAAGGATTTCTCCCAGACCAAAGCTGCTCCTTCCTCCAAATGTGGCTGCCATCCGAGTGCCAAACATGCCCTCCAAAATGACATCTGCCATATTGGCTCTGGACTTTGCCTTCCTGTGCAAAAGTGCCATCTTTCAAAGCCATCTTGCCTGTGGGCTGTCCGGGGATTTTACATACAAAAATTCCAGATGGTTGAGGATTTCTCCCAGACCAAGGCTTCCCCTTCCTCCAAACCTGACTGCCATTTGAGTGCCAAACGAGCCCTCCAAAATGACATCTGGAAAGTGGGCACTTGACTTTGCTTTCCTGTGCAAAAGTGCCACCTTTCAGAGCCAACTAGCTTGTGGCCCTTCCGGAGATTTTAGCTACAAAAATTCCAGATGGTTGAGGATATCTCCCAGACCAAGGCTGTCCCTTCCTCCAAACCTGGAAGCCAACCTAGTGACAAATGCGCCATCCAAAATGACATCTGCAATGTGGGCTCTGGACAAATGATTCATGGTGACATCAAGTGGCCTAAAAGGGCATGGGATGCATTGTGAACACCACAGAGGTTAAGAGAAGCAAGGAACCATTGTGACCCAGTGGAGGCTATCAATCTAATGATCCATTGTGAAACCAATGGGCCTAAAAGGGCCCGGGATGAATTGTGACACCATGGGGCCCAATAGAAACAAGGAACTATTATGACACCATGGAGACCAACAATCAAATGATTCATTGTGACATCAAGTGGCCTAAAAGGGCATGGGATGCATTGTGACACAAGAGGGGTTAAGAGAAGCAAGGAACCATTGTGACCCAATGGAGGCTAACAATCTAATGATCCATTGTGACACCAATGGGCCTAAAATGGCCACGGATGAATTGTGACAGCATGGGGCCCAAAAGAAGGAAGGAACTATTATGACACCATGGAGGCCAAGAATCAAATGATTCATTATGACATCAAGTGGCCTAAATGGGCATGGGATGCATTGTGACACTACAGAGGTTAAGAGAAACAAGAAAGCACTGTGACCCAATGCAGGCTAACAATCTAATGTTCCCTTGTGACACCAGGGGACCCAAAAGGCCCAGGGATGAATTGTGAAAGCATGGGGCCCAATAGAAGCAAGGAACCATTATGACACCATGGAGGCCAAGAATCAAATGATTCATTGTGACATCAAGTGGCCTATAAGGGCATGGGATGCATTGTGACACCACAGGGGCTAAGAGAAACAAGGAACCATTGTGACCCAATGGAGGCTAACAATCTAATGATCCATTGTGACACAAATGGCCCTAAAAGGGCCAGGGATGAATTGTGGAAGCATGGGGCGCAATAAATTATGGAAACATTATGACACCATAGAGGCAAAGAATCAGATGATTCATTGTAACACCAAGTGGCCTAAAAGGGCATGGGATGCATTGTGACACCACAGGGGCTAAGAGAAGCAAGGAACCATTGTGACCCAATGCAGGCTGATAATCTAATGATCCCTTGTGACACCAGAGATCGTAAACGGGCCAGGGATGAATTGTGAAAGCATGGGGCCCAATAGAAGCAAGGATCTATTATGCCACCATGGAGGCCAAGAATCAAATGATTCATTGTGATATGAAGTGGCCTAAAAGCACATGGGATACGTTGTTACGCCACAGGGGTTAAGAGAAGCAAGGAACCATGGTGACCCAATGGAGGCTAACACTCTAATGATCCCTTGTGACACCAGGGGGCCCAAAAGTGCCAGGGATGAATTGTGAAAGCATGTGGCTGTTGGGGATTGGTTTCTTTCCCTTTACCCTCTGTGGAATTTTCCCCATTGTCATGCTAAGATACGTGTTGACTGGGCCCTGGTGACAAGGGGGAGGGGACGGGAGGGAAGAGGGGAACCCCACGAGATTCAAACAGCCAGAAGAGGAAGCGGAAGGCTGGGCCTCGGCCCATTTCCCCCGTGGAGTTCGGACGAGAAGGACGATCGCTGCCTCTCCTCCATCTCCGCCATCCCAGCATCGGGAAACCACCATCGGACCCTGCCTGGCTGTCTTCTCGCTGTGAGCTACCACCATCCAGCACTCTACTGAGCACCGGGACCGACACCGTGAGCGGAGGGCTCTCCCCATCTCTCTCTCCCCCTGGGACAGCGCTGCCATCACCCCCAGCCCTCCTGCAGCTCTGCGGGACCCGCCCGCCTCCAGCACCGGGAACTGCAGCTCAGGGAAAAGGTGCCTGCAGCCAAAAAACTCTGGGACTGAGTTACTGTTCTGTTTGTGGGTAATTTCATAGCTGTTGTTGTTCTTGTTTGTCTTGTTCGATATACTTGTAAAGAACTGTTATTCCTACCCCCATATCTTTGCCTGAGAGCTCTCTTAATTCCAAAATTATAATAATCGGAAGAATCACAATTCTTTTTTTTAAGTCCAAGGGGAATCTTCTGCTTTCCTTGGCAAACACCTGTCCTTCAAACCAGGACAGATTTTGGCCACCCAACGTGGGGCCCGAGGGCATTGAGAGAAAAGGGTGAAAAAGGAATAACAGTTCTTGAGTTACCTCAGTTTTGTGTTAGGTGGCATCATGTTGTCCAGCTTACCGTGGTTTGGGCTCCATGTGGCCACAGCACTATCTCTCCCATTTGCAATCCCTTACTTGAACATGGGTCCTATAACTCAGGCTGCTGTAACGATTATCCAGTTCCTTTTGTGGGCTGATAACGTGAGAAATTCATGGATTTTTAACTTCCTCTGGAAGGTGGGCACATGGATTCAGAGCTATCACACTCTAACTGTATGTTTTTGGGGCTACTTTAATAATGGTACATACTGTGAGGATATGACACCAGGGAAAATTTTGTCCCAACCCCTTACACAGTTTTTTGGGTCTGCTCCACCAGCTTTTGAGGGGTTCAAATCTCTTCTAAGCAGTAATGATATCATACAGTGGCTGACATTGCTAATAGGCCTTGTAAACTTGTTCTATTTAACATTCCGAGATGAGGGGAGATTGACTTGGATGACAACCCTGATACGTCCCCCAAGGAATAGGGATCCTGCCCCAGAGCCTGGCCCTGCCCCAGAGCCTGGCTCTGCCCCAGAGACTAAGGATTCTGCCCCAGAGCCTGCCCCTGCCCCTGCCCCAGAGCCTAAGGATTCTGTCCCAGAGACTAAGGATTCTGTCCCAGAGCCTGCCCCTGCCCCTGTCCCAGAGACTAAGGATTCTGCCCCAGAGGTTAAGGATGTTGCCCCTGAGCCTGATTCTGCCCCAGAGCTCACCTCAGAAAGGAACCATCCAGAGTGGGTGGGGTTTCTAGTGAAGGAGATGGGCCAAATGCTGAAGGAGTACCTTTCCCCACCTCTTGAGAAACTCTCCCTCTGCCTTAAAGAGGGAGAACCTGATGGTGCAGCAGTGGAACCCACAAATGTTACATCTCTCCAGGCTCCAGCTGAACTGCAAGGGCACTCACAGCCAGCAGCAGTTGCCCCCGTGGAAACTAGAAAGTCTAAGGTGAAAACAAAGCACCTAGAAATAATGATCAGAAAGCAGGGCCCTCACAACCAGCAGGGGAGCCAGAGGTTGAGATCGTCACAGAGTCCCTGTCATGCGAGAGTCTCCGTAATCTGCGTAAAGATGTTGTACGAAGGGGCCGTGAGGCTTTTACAACGTGGTTACTGCGGGTCTGGGACCTTATGGGTACAGGTGTGCAGCTGGATGGTACTGAGGCAAGGAATTTGGGACCCCTAACCCAGGACTCAGGTGTGGATCACATATTCGTAAGGGAACGAGGCCCCCTTTCCCTCTGGGAGCAGCTTTTAATGAGTGTAAGAGAGAGGTTTGTCCATAGAGAGAGAATGCAGGAGAACCACCATAGAATGCACTGGAAGACCGCTGAGGAGGGGATCCAACAGCTGAGAGAAGTGGCAGTACTGGAGATACTCTTTGGGAGGGGTGGACAACATGACAATGACCCCGACAAGGTCAGGTTCACAGGGCAGATGTTGTGGAATCTGGCACACCTGGGGCCATCTCAATACACCACATTCATTGCAGCCATTAATGCTGACACCAACCACGAGACAGTGGGTTCTGTTGCCAATAGGCTCAGGAATTTTGAGAGTATAATGAATGGCCCAATGCAGGCTCAGGTCTCTGCTGTGATTAGGGAACTCAGAGAGGAGATGAGAGAGATGAGGGAGGAGATGAAGAAGGTCAGTACAGCACCAGTGCGAGTCACAGATCCCAGAGTTAGAGCCCAACGCCCCCCAGCTAGGGATAGAGGAAACACCCCACGAGCTGACCTGTGGTTCTTTCAGTGTGACCATGGGGAAGACATGAGGAGGTGGGATGGGAAACCCACTTCTGCCCTGGCAGCGCGGGTGCGTCAACTCAGGGAGGGAAACACTAACCAAAGGAGCTCCACTAAAGTGAAGGTAGCCTCAACTTCCCATAACCAAGATGCAGGGTACTACAAAAGGGAAGATAATTTGTTAGATCCCCTTGAGGGAACCTCCAACATGTATGCCCAGGAAGGAAATTATAACCAGTGCTAGAGGGGCCCTGCCTCTAGCCAGGGAGAGGCATGGGAAAACCGGGTCTTTTGGACGGTGTGGATCCAATGGCCTGGCACATCAGAGCCACAAAAACATAGGGCATTAGTTGATACTGGTTCACAGGTCACCCTAATACCATCAGAACATGTTGGGGAAGAGCCTGTTTCTATTGCTGGGGTGACAGGGGGATCACAGGAATTGACTTTGCTGGAGGCTGAGGTGAGCCTGACTGGGAAGGAGTGGCAGAAGCATCCAATTGTGACTGGCCCAGAGGCACCGTGTATTCTAGGCATAGACTTCCTGAGGAATGGCTATTACAAAGACCCAAAGGGACTCAGATGGGCTTTTGGAATAGCTGCTATAGAGGCAGAAAACATTAAGCAATTGAACACCTTGCTTGGACTGTCGGAGAACCCATCTGTAGTGGGACTCCTGAAGGTGAAGGAGCAGCAAGTGCCAATTGCCACCTCGAGAGTGCACCACAGGCAGTACAGGACAAATCGAGATGCCGTGATCCCCATCCACAAGATGATCTGTGAGCTGGAGGGCCAAGGGGTGGTCAGCAAAACCCACTCACCCTTCAACAGCCCCATCTGGCCTGTGCGCAAGTCTGATGGAGAATGGAGATTGACTGTGGACTATCGTGTATTGAATGAAGTGACTCCACCGCTGAGCGCTGCCGTGCCGGACATGTTGGAACTCCAGTACGAGCTGGAGTCCAAGGCAGCAAAGTGGTACGCCACCATTGACATTGCCAATGCGTTTTTCTCCATTCCTCTGGCAGCAGAGTGCAGGCCTCAGTTTGCTTCCACCTGGAGGGGCGTGCAGTACACCTGGAACCGACTGCCCCAGGGGTGGAAACACAGCCCCACCATCTGCCATGGACTGATCCAGGCTGCACTGGAAAAGGGTGAAGCTCCAGAACATCTGCAATACATTGATGACATCATTGTGTGGGGGAACACGGCAATGGAAGTATTTGAGAAAGGAGAGAAGATCATCCAGATTCTGCTGGGAGCCGGTTTCGCCATCAAGAGGAGCAAAGTCAAAGGTCCTGCCCGAGAGATCCAGTTCCTGGGAGTAAAGTGGCAAGACGGGCGGCGCCAAATCCCCACTGAGGTCATCAATAAGATCACCGCGATGTCTCCACCAACCAACAAGAAGGAAACACAAGCTTTCGTAGGTGCCATAGGCTTTTGGAGAATGCACATTCCTGAATACAGCCAGATCGTGAGCCCTCTCTACCTGGTCACCCGGAAGAAGAACGAATTCCACTGGGGCCCTGAGCAGCAGCAAGCCTTTGCCCAGATCAAGCAGGAGATCGCTCATGCTGTAGCCCTCGGCCCAGTCAGGACAGGACCAGAGGTGAAGAATGTGCTCTACTCTGCAGCCGGGAACAAGGGCTTGTCCTGGAGCCTTTGGCAGAAGGTACCTGGTGAGACCCGAGGCCGACCTCTGGGATTCTGGAGCCGAAGTTACAGAGGGTCTGAAGCCAACTACACCCCAACAGAGAAGGAGATCTTGGCCGCTTATGAAGGAGTTCAAGCTGCCTCAGAAGTGATTGGCACAGAAGCACAGCTCCTCCTGGCACCCCGACTACCAGTGCTGGGGTGGATGTTTAAGGGAAGGTCCCCTCTACCCACCACGCCACCGATGCCACATGGAGCAAGTGGATTGCCCTCATCACACAGCGCGCCCGTGTCGGAAACCCAAATCGCCCTGGGATTTTGGAAATAATTACAAACTGGCCAGAAGGTGAAAATTTTGGTCTTGCCGATGAAGAGGAGCAAGAACAAGTGACCCGGGCTGATGAAGCCCCGCCATACAACCAACTGCCAGCAGATGAAACTCGCTACGCTCTTTTCACTGACGGTTCCTGTCGCATCGTGGGGATGAACCGGAAGTGGAAAGCAGCCGTATGGAGCCCCACACGACAGGTTGCACAAGCTACTGAAGGAGAAGGTGGATCAAGTCAACTTGCTGAACTCAAAGCCGTTCAGCTGGCCCTGGACATTGCTGAAAGAGAAAAGTGGCCAAAGCTTTACCTTTACACTGATTCATGGATGGTAGCCAATGCTCTGTGGGGCTGGCTGGAAAGATGGAAAAAAGCTAACTGTCAACGTAGGGGAAAACCAATCTGGGCTGCTGATGAGTGGAAAGACATTGCCAGTCGGGTAGAGAAGCTACCCATAAAGGTCCGTCATGTAGATGCCCATGTCCCCAAGAGTCGGGCTAATGAGGAGCACCAACACAATGAGCAAGTAGATCAGGCTGCAAGGATAGAGGTGTCACAGATAGACTTAGACTGGCAACACAAGGTAGAGTTGTTTCTGGCTCGATGGGCCCACGATGCCTCAGGTCACCAAGGCAGAGATGCTACCTATAAGTGGGCACGAGACCGAGGGGTGGATCTCACCATGGACAGTATTTCCCAGGTTGTCCATGACTGTGAGACATGTGCTGCCATCAAGCAAGCCAAGCGAGTGAAGCCCCTCTGGTATGGGGGGCGGTGGTCCAAATATAAGTATGGGGAGGCCTGGCAGATTGACTACATCACACTGCCTCAGACACGCCAAGGCAAGCGCTACGTGCTGACCATGGTGGAAGCCACCACTGGATGGTTGGAGACCTACCCTGTGCCTCATGCCACTGCCCGCAACACCATCCTGGGCCTGGAAAAACAAGTCCTTTGGAGACATGGTACCCCTGAGAGAATTGAGTCAGACAATGGGACTCATTTCAAGAACAGCCTCATAAACACCTGGGCCAGAGAACACGGCATCGAGTGGGTGTACCACATTCCTTATCACGCACCAGCGGCTGGGAAAGTGGAACGGTGCAATGGGCTGCTTAAAACCACCTTGAAGGCACTGGGTGGAGGGACTTCCAAAAACTGGGAGATTAATCTACCAAAGGCCACATGGTTAGTGAACACCCGAGGTTCCACTAATCGAGCAGGCCCTGCCCAGTCTGAGCCCTTGAGAACACCAGATGGGGACAAGGTTCCAGTGGTGCACATGAGAGGTATGCTAGGAAAAACTGTTTGGGTGACCCCTGCCTACAGCAAAGACAATCCAATTCATGGGGTGGTTTTTGCTCAAGGGCCAGGGTGTACCTGGTGGATCATGCAAAGGGATGGAAAGACCAGATGCATACCCCAAGGAGACCTTGTTTTAGGGTGAACTACCTACAATACTGTGCCTGTATCTGTAACTATATGGATGTCTATAATTTGAAGATTTTGATTTGGCATGATGGTAGGGGAAAATTCGGGGTGGATAATGTTGGGGTTTGGTTTATTTCCCTTTACCCTCTGTGGAATTTTCCCCATTGTCATGCTAAGATACCTGTTGACTGGGCCCTGGTGACAAGGGGGAGGGGACGGGAGGGAAGAGGTGAACCCCGCGAGATTCAAACAGCCAGAAGAGGAAGCGGAAGGCTGGGCCTCGGCCCATTTCCCCCGTGGAGTTCGGACGAGAAGGACGATCGCTGCCTCTCCTCCATCTCCGCCGTCCCAGCGTCGGGAAACCAACATCGGACCCTGCCCGGCTGTCTTCTCGCTGTGAACTACCACCATCCAGCACTCTGCTGAGCACCAGAACCAATACCGTGAGCGGAGGGCTCTCTCTCCATCTCTCTCTCCCCCTGGGACAGCGCTGCCATCACCCCCAGCCCTCCTGCAGCTCTGCGGGACCCGCCCGCCTCCAGCACCGGGAACTGCAGCTCAGGGAAAAGGTGCCTGCAGCCAAAAAACACTGGGACTGAGTTACTGCTCTGTTTGTGGGTAATTTCATAGCTGTTGTTGTTCTTGTTTGTCTTATTAGATATACTAGTAAAGAACTGTTATTCCTACCCCCATATCTTTACCTGAGAGCTCTCTTAATTCCAAAATTATAATAATCGGAAGAATCACAATTTTTTTTTTCAGTCCAAGGAGAAGCTTCTGCTTTCCTTGGCAAACACCTGTCTTTCAAACCAAGACAGTGGCCCAATAGAAACATGGAAAAATTATGACAACATAGAAGCCAAGAATCAAATGGTTCATTGTGACATCAAGCGGCCTAAAAGGGCATGGGATGCATTCTGACAACACAGGGGCTAAGAGAAGCAAGGAACCATTGTGACCCAATGCAGGCTAACAATGTAATGATCCATTGTGACACCAATGGGCCTAAAAGGGCCAGGGATGAATTGTGGAAGCATGGGGCACAATAAAAACATGGAAGCATTATGGCACCATAGAGGCCAAGAATCAAATGATTCATTGTAACACCAAGTAGCCTAAAAGGGCATGGGATGCATTGTGACACCACAGAGGTTAAGAGAAGCAAGGAACCATTGTGACCCAATGCAGGCTAAAAATCTAATGATCCATTGTGACACCAATGTGCCTAAAAGGGCCAGAAATGGATTGTTACCGTATGGGGCCCAAGAAAAACATGGAAACATTATGACACCATAGCGGCCAAGAATCAAATGATTCGTTGTAAGACCAAGTGGTCTAAAAGGGCATGGGATGCATTGTGACACCACAGAGGTTATGAGAAGCAAGGAACCATTGTGACCCAATGGAGGGTAACAATCTAATGATCCCTTGTGGCACCAAAGGGCCTAAAAAGTCCAGGAATGGATTGTTACAGCATGGGGCCGAATAAAAACATGGAACAATAATGACATCCTGGAGGCCAAGAATTAAATGATTCATTGTGACATCAAGTGGCCCAAAAGGGCATGGGAGGCACTGTGACACCACAGAGGTTAAGAGAAGCAAGGAACCATTGTGACCCAATGGAGGCTAACAATCTAATGATCCCTTGTGACACCAATGGGCCCAAAAGGACCACGGATGAACTGTTACAGCATGGGGCCCAATAGAAGCAAGGAACTATTATGCCGCCATGGAGACCAAGAATCAAATGATTCATTGTGACACCAAGTGGCCTAAAAGGGCATGGGATGCATTGTGACACCACAGAGGTTAAGAGAAGCAAGGAACCATTGTGACCCAATGCAGGCTAACAATCTAATGATCCCTTGTGGCACCAGGGGGCCTAAAAGGGCCAGGGATGGATTTTTACAGTACCGGGACCAATAGAAGCAAGGATGTATTATGCCACCATGGAGGCCAAGAATCAAATGATTCATTGTGACATCAAGTGGCCTAAAAGGGCATGGGATGCATTGTGACAGCACAGAGGTTAAGAGAGGCAAGGAACCATTGTTACCCAATGCAGGCTAACAATCTAATGATCCCTTGTGGCACCAGGGGGCGCAAAAGGACCACGGATGAACTGTGACATCATGGGGCCCTATAGAAGAAAGGAACCATTATGACACCATGAAGGCCAAGAATCAAATGATTCATTGTGACATCAAGTGGCCTAAAAGGGCATGGGATGCATTGTGACACCACAGATGTTAAGAGAAGCAAGGAACCATTGTGACCCAATGGAGGCTAATAATCGAATGATCCATTGTGACACCAGGGGGCGTAAAAGGGCCGGGGATGGATAGTTACAGCATGGGGCCCGATAAAATCATGGAAACATTATGACACCATAGAGGCCAAGAATCAAATGATTCATTGTGTCAACAAGTGGCCTAAAAGAGCATGGAATGCATTGTGACACCACAGGGGTTAAGAGAAGCAACTAGCTATTATGACACAGTGCAGGCTAACAATCTAATGATCCCTTGTGACACCAGGCGGCCTATAAGTTCCAGGGATGAATTGTGACAGAATGGGGCCCAATAAAACAAGGAAATATTATGACACTGCTGCCCGATCCCAAAGAGTAAAACAGAAATCAACAAAGTTGTTTTGTGCGGTGCTTTATTCAGGGCCCGGGGACCTGAGGACTAGCGTCCAAAGTCAAAGTCCCAACCCGTTACTGAATCTTACACAGTTTTATACCCTTTTACAAATCTTGCTTCACCATGGCTACATGCTATGGTCCACATACTTTACATCAAAGGCAGCATTCATTTTCGAGATAACATTTCTAAAGGTTATAACTCTTGCACGCCTGCCTAAGTTAAGACAATAAGATACCTTTCTAATGGTTATAAATCCTACATGCTTGTCTAAACTAAAACTATAGATTAATCCCGCACCTGTTTATTGTACTTCATCAGTAAGTTCTTTACTGTTCCTACAAACGAACACTTGGTCCTTCTTTGCTCCACTGGCCCTTAACTCATTATTCTGTAGTTCAGCACATTCCCAGGCTTAGTTCCCAGGGCCTACCTTATACTAGCTACAAACTGCAGCCTTAGCATTACTACCACTAGCTATTAAATCTATATGTATATGCTAACAACTCCCCCCTTTTGAGCATCCTTCAATCTTCTGCAAGGATGCTCAACTTCTTCCCTCCATTCTTCATGTAACCATCTCTAAGCATGAAGGAGGCGGTGTATTCCCAGCCGGTTGTCCCTTCCTGGTCATAGCCTTCATTATTCTCCGTGTATGAATTCCTTCTCTGGTGATTACTCCTAGAAGACATCTGTAAACTCCATACACAACTCCAATTAATATTAACCATATTATTGCATATTGAACAATTGAGGATATCCAACCAGAGACCTGGATCCCTAAAGAGCTGAATATTGCTCCAATCCAATTATGTTCCGCATCTTTTGCTATTTCCCTAGTTTTAGATTCAATATTCTCCAATTGATCTATATCTTTTTCTACTTCCTTTGTCACATTTGGGATATGAATACAGCAATGATCTGTTTTCCCATGCAGATATCCACAAACTCCATGCTCTCTTAGTAACAGCATATCTAGTGCCATCCGGTTTTGCAATGTCATCCGAGTAGTTGCCTGTAATTGTGAATTTAAATCTTTAAATCCCTTCTTGGTGGCTGCTGCTAATCTTTCGGTCTGTCCCAGGAGTCTATACAACATTTCCCTATTTCGATATGTGGAGATAGGTGCAAATAAAGATTCTAGTGCCCATCCGAATTTTACTCCCCCTGACGGTTCATGCCACTCATTTTCTTCAATAATTTCATCTCCTATGTCTCTCCTTTGCCTGGCCTGTATTTCTTGTTTATTAAGTTTAGATTGTTTCCAGAATGGACATAAGGTAGGAACTCCTAAAGTTATTTGAGTTACCATCCCATCGATCGGCATATGAGTGGTCCATTTCCCATGTCCCATTACCCAGACTAAGTTACCAGGGCTTCTGATAGTGGTAGTTTTGCAATCTACTTATTTGTTACCGGCCATCTCTCCCCTAATTGTATGATTGTACTGTCTACATTCACATCCCCACTTGAGTAACACTCTTACTGGTACCAAACCTATTTCTGCTTCAGGAGTATCACAAGTAATAACTCGTGAACAATTCCATACCTCTGTTGTCCCAGTTGATGTCCTCTGAGCTGTCTCTGTTGTTAATACTCTAGTATAGGTCTGGTTCTTATTTCCTATCCATTGAATGCACCAATTCACGGTTCCCAGGTAACTATATGTTTCTAAAAAACTTGGTCCCCAAATTGCTCCCCAATCATCTTCTAAAGACTGTGATTGCGTAATGTTTTGACATACTTCTTCATTTCTCGTGCGTTTTACCTGCATCCAAACCTTATTACAGGGTTCCTTTGTTGGTCCTTCCACAATGCATTTGTTCATTTTACTAACCCACGCATAGTAGCCTGGCATTTGCTGGCAATCTTTTTCCAACATATTCCTAATCAATTGGCATCCTTCCTTCTTTTCTACATACTCCTTTGGTATCAATTTACAACTCCAAGTAAAATCCACAAATGCCCTGGGTAAAGATTTTACTGGGATGATTCCCCACGGTATCGGCTCCCCGGCTGCCTGTGGTAAAGGTAAACAGGCTGTAATCGAGGAAACATTCTGCACTTTGCCAAAGTCCCGAATTAATCCTACTATCAAATTTTCCTGTTCCTGACTGCGGGGAAATGTTACATCTATGGCTCGAGTTCTTCTGTGAGTTCCTCTGATGCTATTAAGATAAACTGCAGTTATTGCATGTCCCCGCCCACTATAGACCCCACGTTGGCCAGTGATTCCATCTCTCAGATGCGACCAAGCCCTGACGTTTCGTATTCCAAAGTCACCCATTTCTCCACATGAGACTATACACAAGTATCTACTTCCGAATTTCCCAATCTTCAGATCAGTAATATTTAACCATCCTCCTCCCACGGTTCCTTCGGACCACCAGCTAACTCCTTCGCTGATTTGATTCCACATTCCCTGAGAATTTTCCCTCCACCACTTAACTTGTATCCCATATTCACACTCGTTTTCCAATCGGAAAGTACAATTCATTCGCAAAGGAGGACTGTCCCACATGTCTACATAGGTTGAGGTTGGAATGACCTCAACATCCCCCTTCTTGGTACCATCTCCTAATAATGACATTACCTGTAATTTCAAGTCACCGTAGTCGAAACTATCTCTGATCCAGACTCCACATAAATACTTGTCTTCAAATCCCGATGTTACATTTGTCAATTGTAGGGTAGTGTTTCCCATTTGTGTTTTCATATCCCAAGTTGTGACAATACCTGTGTCTACCCAATCCATATCCTTTTTCCATCTTACATTGACTTCTTCGGATCCAGCTCCCTGGTCATTGGTGAATGAACAAGTCAGATTTACATTCATTCCTTCAACCGCCATAGTCACCGGCTCTAGAACAGTAATAACAACAGATTCATGAGTTAAAGTTACTTGACATGACATGATCAGTCCAATAATTAAGATGTAGGCCTTGGGTCGGTGGGTTTGGCTCGAATAACCATCTTGGTGGAAGACAGTGGCTGCACTTCCCAATGAGTAAGGACTTTCTTGATCCGGGTGTAGTGGATCCAGTTGTTGATGCCCTCGACTTTTGCCACCGTGAAGGTTGTCATAATCACCTGACGTGGACCCTCCCATGATTCCTTCAAGGGGTCCGCGCTCCAGTTCTTTACATACACCCGATCTCCTGGTTGGATGTCATGGACTGGATTTTCCAGCGGCAGAGGGCGGTTCCACTGCAAAGCACCTCTCAAGGCTGTAAGAGTCTTGTTAAGAGATAGAACATAGTTAAAGAGCATTTGGTCCCCAACCACGTGAGGATCACCTTTTAACGTTGTTGCATGATATGGTCTGCCATATAGTATTTCATATGGACTTGCTCCTACTCTTTCCTTGGGTTTAATCCTGATTCTTAACAAAGCCAATGGTAATGCTTGCGGCCATTGAATCTTAGCTTCTTGACAGATTTTCTTAATCTGACCTTTCAATGTCTGATTCATTCTTTCTACCTGCCCACTTGATTGAGGTCTCCATGGGGTATGTAAATTCCATTTAACATCGAGCACTCGTGCTATGTTTTGTACTATTCCGGCCACAAAATGTGGTCCCCTATCTGATGAAATTCCCAGGGGTACTCCAAACCTAGGAATAATTTCCCTTAATAAAGTTTTGACCACCTCCTTAGCCTGGTTAGTTCTGCATGGAAAAGCCTTGGGCCATCCCGAAAAGGTACATACATATGCCAGAAGGTATCTGTACCCTTGAGCCCTGGGCAACTCTGAAAAGTCAACCTGCCAATAATCACCTGGCTCTGGTCCTACCTGTAATTTTCCTAATTGAATCTGCTTCCTTACTACGGGATTGTTCTTTATACAGACTGGGCACATTGCATTAACTCATTTAGCTAAAGTCAACATCTGGTTAGAAATGATTTCTTTCTTTAAAAATTTAACCAATACCTCTGCCCCCCAGTGGCATTTGTTGTGCTCTGCTTCTAAAATTATTTTCATGATCTTGACAGGTACTAATACTTGCCCTATGTCGGTCACATACCACCCTAACGCGTTCTTCTGGGCATTCACAAGTCTGGCCAGTCTTTCATCTTCTAAGGAGTAATTGGGCTTCTGCTCTAGGTGAGGAGTGACTGGGCTTACCTTTGTCGGAATCAATGCCAATTGTGTCCAAACCTCACGTGCCACTTTCCGAGCAGTAGCATCTGCTAGATTATTTCCTTGGAAGATTTTTCCTTCTTCCTTCTGATGTCCTCTCACATGCATTACTGCTACTGCAGCTGGTTTATGCACAGCATCCAAAAGAGATAGGATTTCGTTTCGATGTTTTATAGATGTCCCTTGAGAACTTAACAGTCCTCTTTCTTTCCATAATGCTCCATGGACATGCAGAACTCCAAATGCATATTTAGAGTCAGTCCATATATTTACCTTCTTTCCTTGACTCAAAACCAAGGCGCGAATCAAAGCCACAATCTCTGCTTTCTGCGCTGATGTTCCCGGGGTGAGGGCTTTAGCTTCCACGACCTGGAGGAGCGTTACCACCGCATAACCCGCATACCTGGTCCCATTCTCGACGAAACTGGATCCATCTGTAAACAGTTCCCAGTCCGGAGACTCCAATGGCACGTCTTTCAGGTCAGTGCGGCTAGCGAAGACTTGTTCAATGACTTCCACACAGTCGTGGGTCAATTCGCCTTCTTCCTGCTCACTGCGGAGAAATTCTGCTGGATTGATATGGTTAGTTACTTTTAGCTCAACATCATCTTGTTCCCTTAATATTGCTTGATATTGCAACATTCTACTGCAGGACAACCAATGCCCCCCTTTTTGTTCCAGAACTGTTATCACCATGTGAGGCACAAACACTTCTATTTTCTTACCCAAAGTCAATTTTCTTGATTCCTGAATCAATAGTACAGTAGCTGCCACGGCTCGCAAACAGGACGGCCATCCAGAGCTGACTGCATCTAGTTGTTTCGAAAAATAGCCGACCGGACGCTTCCATGATCCCAGCTTTTGTGTGAGTACTCCTAAAGCCAGTCTCTGTCTCTCATTTACATATAATTGAAAGTCCTTGGTTAAATTGGGTAGTCCCAATGCCGGGGCTTCTTTTAGTGCATGCTTTAGCCCTTGGAATGCATTCTGCTGTGGATTGTCCCACCGTAACCGTGTCTCTTTTAGTGCCTCATATAAGGGTTTGGCCAGGAGTCCGAAATTTGGGATCCACAGCCGGCACCATCCTACCATTCCTAGAAAGGATCTTATTTCCTGATGATTTTGGGGAATAGGTATGGTGCAGATGGCTTCAATTCTATTTGCCCCTAATCGCCTTAGTCCTTGTGTTATTTCACAGCCCAAATATAACACACTTGTCCGGATGAGCTGGGCCTTTTCTTTCGAGACCCGATATCCAGCCTGGCCTAGCATGTTCAATAAGCCTATAGTTAAATTTAGGCAAATGTCCCTTTCTTCTGTGGCCAAGAAAATGTCATCTACACATTGTAGTATTACATGAGAAAAGGGAGATTGTTTTACCTGTGTTGTTTTCCATTCTTCCAATTCCTTGGCTAACTGGTTCCCAAATATTGTGGGGGAATTCTTGAATCCTTGCGGAAGTCGTGTCCAAGTAAGCTGTTTCTTCTGACCAGAGTCAGGGTCTTCCCACTCGAATGCAAAATATTTCCTACTTTCAAATGCCAGAGGGATGCAGAAGAAAGCGTCTTTTAAATCAATTACTGTAAACCATTGAAATCTTTCAGACACAGATGTTAACAAAGTATAGGGGTTTGCCACCACTGGGTGGATATCCTTGGTTATATTATTTATAGCTCTCAGATCCTGAACTAGCCTATATTTACCATTAGGTTTTTGTACTGGAAAAATTGGGGTATTAAATTCTGATTCACATTCTTGCAAAATACCTTGGATTAAGAACTGAGCAATCATGGGGGCTACTCCTTTCCTAGCTTCTAACTTAATCGGATATTGTCTAATCCTTACCAGTTGGACTCCCTCCTTTAGCTCGACCACTACTGGTTGAGCTGCCTTAGATTTATCTGGAGTGCCGGTTTCCCAAACCCAAGGTACCACTGCCTGTTCAACCTCTTCGGGAATTGGGGTGGGTTCTACCTCCTTAATCACAAATAGTCTAGATATCTCTTTATCAGGAATTTCTAATTTCACTCGTCCTCCTTCAAATAATATTCTCACGTTTAGGAGGGATAACAGATCTCTTCCAAGCAGTGACTCTGGGCAATTAGGCATATACAGGAATTGATGGACAAATTCTTTTCCCCCTGTTGAGGGTTAGTTCTTTTTTTTTTTTTTTTTTTCCCTCTGTGGAATTTTCCCCATTGTCATGCTAAGATACCTGTTGACTGGGCCCGGGTGACAAGGAGGAGGGGACGGGAGGGAAGAAGCAAGCCCCGCGAGATTCAAACAGCCAGAAGAGGAAGCGGAAGGCTGGGCCTCGGCCCATTACCCCCGCGGAGTTTGGACGAGAAGGACGATCGCCGCCTGCCCTCCATCCCAGCGTCGGGAAACCACCATCGGACCCTGCCCGGCTGTCTTCTCGCTGTGAACTACCACCATCCAGCACTCTACTGAGCACCGGGACCGACACCGTGAGCGGAGAGCTCTCTCTCTCCATCTCTCTCTCCCCCTGGGACAGCTCTGCCATCACCCCCAGCCCTCCTGCGGCTCTGCGGGACCCGCCCGCCTCCAGCACCGGGAACTGCAGCTCAGGGAAAAGGTGCCTGCAGCCAAAAAACTCTGGGACTGAGTTACTGTTCTGTTTGTGGGTAATTTCATAGCTGTTGTTGTTCTTGTTTGTCTTGTTAGATATACTAGTAAAGAACTGTTATTCCTACCCCCATATCTTTACCTGAGAGCTCTCTTAATTCCAAAATTATAATAATCGGAAGAATCACATTTTCTTTCAGTCCAAGGGGAATCTTCTGCTTTCCTTGGCAAACACCTGTCCTTCAAACCAGGACAGATTTTGGCCACCCAACGTGGGGCCCGAGGGCATTGAGAGAAAAGGGTGAAAAAGGAATAACAGTTCTTGAGTTACCTCAGATTTGTGTTAGGTGGCATCATGTTGTCCAGCTTACCGTGGTTTGGGCTCCATGTGGCCACAGCACTATCTCTCCCATTTGCAATCCCTTACTTGAACATGGGTCCTATAACTCAGGCTGCTGTAACGATTATCCAGTTCCTTTTGTGGGCTGATAACGTGAGAAATTCATGGATTTTTAACTTCCTCTGGAAGGTGGGCACATGGATTCAGAGCTATCACACTCTAACTATATGTTTTTGGGGCTACTTTAATAATGGTACATACTGTGAGGATATGACACCAGGGAAAATTTTGTCCCAACCCCTTACACAGTTTTTTGGGTCTGCTCCACCAGCTTTTGAGGGGTTCAAATCTCTTCTAAGCAGTAATGATATCATACAGTGGCTGACATTGCTAATAGGCCTTGTAAACCTGTTCTATTTAACATTCCGAGATGAGGGGAGATTGACTTGGATGACAACCCTGATACGTCCCCCAAGGAATAGGGATCCTGCCCCAGAGCCTGGCCCTGCCCCAGAGCCTGGCTCTGCCCCAGAGACTAAGGACTCTGCCCCAGAGCCTGCCCCTGCCCCTGCCCCTGCCCCAGAGCCTAAGGATTCTGTCCCAGAGACTAAGGATTCTGTCCCAGAGCCTGCCCCTGCCCCTGTCCCAGAGACTAAGGATTCTGCCCCAGAGACTAAGGATTCTGCCCCAGAGGTTAAGGATGTTGCCCCTGAGCCTGATTCTGCCCCAGAGCTCACCTCAGAAAGGAACCATCCAGAGTGGGTGGGGTTTCTAGTGAAGGAGATGGGCCAAATGCTGAAGGAGTACCTTTCCCCACCTCTTGAGAAACTCTCCCTCTGCCTTAAAGAGGGAGAACCTGATGGTGCAGCAGTGGAACCCACAAATGTTACATCTCTCCAGGCTCCAGCTGAACTGCAAGGGCACTCACAGCCAGCAGCAGTTGCCCCCGTGGAAACTAGAAAGTCTAAGGTGAAAACAAAGCACCTAGAAATAATGATCAGAAAGCAGGGCCCTCACAACCATCAGGGGAGCCAGAGGTTGAGATCGTCACAGAGTCCCTGTCATACGAGAGTCTCCGTAATCTGCGTAAAGATGTTGTACGAAGGGGCCGTGAGGCTTTTACAACGTGGTTACTGCGGGTCTGGGACCTTGTGGGTACAGGTGTGCAGCTGGATGGTACTGAGGCAAGGAATTTGGGACCCCTAACCCAGGACTCAGGTGTGGATCACATATTCGTAAGGGAACGAGGCCCCCTTTCCCTCTGGGAGCGGCTTTTAATGAGTGTAAGAGAGAGGTTTGTCCATAGAGAGAGAATGCAGGAGCACCACCATAGAATGCGCTGGAAGACCGCTGAGGAGGGGATCCAACAGCTGAGAGAAGTAGCAATACTGGAGGTACTCTTTGGGAGGGGTGGACAACATGACAATGACCCCGACAAGGTCAGGTTCACAGGGCAGATGTTGTGGAATCTGGCACACCTGGGGCCATCTCAATACACCACATTCATTGCAGCCATTAATGCTGACACCAACCACGAGACAGTGGGTTCTGTTGCCGATAAGCTCAGAAATTTTGAGAGTATAATGAATGGCCCAATGCAGGCTCAGGTCTCTGCCGTGATTAGGGAACTCAGAGAGGAGTTCAAGGCGGAGATAAGAGGGGTGAGGGAGGAGATGAGGAAGGTCAATGCAGCACCAGTGCGAGTCACAGATCCCAGAGTTAGAGCCCAACGCCCCCCAGCTAAGGAGAGAGGATACACCCCACAAGCTGACCTGTGGTTCTTTCTGTGTGACCATGGGGAAGACATGAGGAGGTGGGATGGGAAACCCACTTCTGCCCTGGCAGCGCGGGTGCGTCAACTCAGGGAGGGGAACACTAACCAAAAGAGCTCCACTAAAGTGAAGGTAGCCTCAACTTCCCATAACCAAGATGCAGGGTACTACAAAAGGGAAGATAATTTGTTAGATCCCCTTGAGGGAACCTCCAACATGTATGCCCAGGAAGGAAATTATAACCAGTGCTAGAGGGGCCCTGCCTCTAGCCAGGGAGAGGCACGGGAAAACCGGGTCTTTTGGACGGTGTGGATCCGATGGCCTGGCACATCAGAGCCACAAAAACATAGGGCATTAGTTGACACTGGTTCACAGGTCACCCTAATACCATCAGAACATGTTGGGGAAGAGCCTGTTTCTATTGCTGGGGTGACAGGGGGATCACAGGAATTGACTTTGCTGGAGGCTGAGGTGAGCCTGACTGGGAAGGAGTGGCAGGAGCATCCAATTGTGACTGGCCCAGAGGCACCGTGTATTCTAGGCATAGACTTCCTGAGGAATGGCTATTACAAAGACCCAAAGGGACTCAGGTGGGCTTTTGGAATAGCTGCTATAGAGGCAGAAAATATTAAGCAATTGAACACCTTGCTTGGACTGTCGGAGAACCCATCTGTAGTGGGACTCCTGAAGGTGAAGGAGCAGCAAGTGCCAATTGCCACCTCGAGAGTGCACCACAGGCAGTACAGGACAAATCGAGATGCCGTGATCCCCATCCACAAGATGATCCGTGAGCTGGAGGGCCAAGGGGTGGTCAGCAAAACCCACTCACCCTTCAACAGCCCCATCTGGCCTGTGCGCAAGTCTGATGGAGAATGGAGATTGACTGTGGACTATCGTGCATTGAATGAAGTGACTCCACCGCTGAGCGCTGCCGTGCCGGACATGTTGGAACTCCAGTACGAGCTGGAGTCCAAGGCAGCAAAGTGGTACGCCACCATTGACATTGCCAATGCATTTTTCTCCATTCCTCTGGCAGCAGAGTGCAGGCCTCAGTTTGCTTCCACCTGGAGGGGCGTGCAGTACACCTGGAACCGACTGCCCCAGGGGTGGAAACACAGCCCCACCATCTGCCATGGACTGATCCAGGCTGCACTGGAAAAGGGTGAAGCTCCAGAACATCTGCAATACATTGATGACATCATTGTGTGGGGGAACACGGCAATGGAAATATTTGAGAAAGGAGAGAAGATCATCCAGATTCTGCTGGGAGCCGGTTTCGCCATCAAGAGGAGCAAAGTCAAAGGTCCTGCCCGAGAGATCCAGTTCCTGGGAGTAAAGTGGCAAGACGGGCGGCGCCAAATCCCCACTGAGGTCATCAATAAGATCACCGCGATGTCTCCACCAACCAACAAGAAGGAAACACAAGCTTTCGTAGGTGCCATAGGCTTTTGGAGAATGCACATTCCTGAGTACAGCCAGATCGTGAGCCCTCTCTACCTGGTCACCCGGAAGAAGAACGAATTCCACTGGGGCCCTGAGCAGCAGCAAGCCTTTGCCCAGATCAAGCAGGAGATCGCTCATGCTGTAGCCCTCGGCCCAGTCAGGACAGGACCAGAGGTGAAGAATGTGCTCTACTCTGCAGCCGGGAACAAGGGCTTGTCCTGGAGCCTTTGGCAGAAGGTACCTGGTGAGACCCGAGGCCGACCTCTGGGATTCTGGAGCCGAAGTTACAGAGGGTCTGAAGCCAACTACACCCCAACAGAGAAGGAGATCTTGGCCGCTTATGAAGGAGTTCAAGCTGCCTCAGAAGTGATTGGCACAGAAGCACAGCTCCTCCTGGCACCCCGACTACCAGTGCTGGGGTGGATGTTTAAAGGGAAGGTCCCCTCTACCCACCACGCCACCGATGCCACATGGAGCAAGTGGATTGCCCTCATCACACAGCGCGCCCGTGTCGGAAACCCAAATCGCCCTGGGATTTTGGAAATAATTACAAACTGGCCAGAAGGTGAAAATTTTGGTCTTGCCGATGAAGAGGAGCAAGAACAAGTGACCCGGGCTGATGAAGCCCCGCCATACAACCAACTGCCAGCAGATGAAACTCGCTACGCTCTTTTCACTGACGGTTCCTGTCGCATCGTGGGGATGAACCGGAAGTGGAAAGCAGCTGCTGCCCGATCCCAAAGAGTAAAACACAAATCAACAAAGTTGTTTTGTGCGGTGCTTTATTCAGGGCCCGGGGACCTGAGGACTAGCGTCCAAAGTCAAAGTCCCAACCCCTTAGTGAATCTTACACAGTTTTATACCCTTTTACAAATCTTGCTTCACCATGGCTACATGCTATGGTCCACATACTTCACATCAAAGGCAGCAGTCATTTTCGAGATAACATTTCTAAAGGTTATAACTCTTGCACGCCTGCCTAAGTTAAGACAATAAGATACCTTTCTAACGGTTATAAATCCTACATGCTTGTCTAAACTAGAACTATAGATTAATCCCACACCTGTTTATTGTACTTCATCAGTAAATTCCCTACTGTTCCTATAAATAACCAGTTGGTCCTTCTTCGCCCCACTGGCCCTTAACTCATTATTCTGTAGCTCAGCACATTCCCTGGCTTAGTTCCCAGGGCCTACCTTGCACTAGCTACAAACTGCAGCCTTAGCATTACTACCACTAACTATTAAATCTATATGTATATGCTAACAACTCCCCCTTTTGAGCATCCTTCAATCTTCTGCAAGGATGCTCAACTTCTTCCCTCCATTCTTCATGTAACCGTCTCTAAGCACGAAGGAGGCGGTGTGTTCCCAGCCGGTTGTCCGTTCCTGGTCATAGCCTTCATTATTCTCCGGGTATGAATTCCTTCTCTGGTGATTACTCCTAGAAGACATCTGTAAACTCCATACACAACTCCAATTAATATCAACAATATTATTGCATATTGAACAATTGAGGATATCCAACCAGAGACCTGGATCCCTAGAGAGCTGAATATTGCTCCAATCCAGTTATATTCCGCATCTTTTGCTATTTCCCTAGTTTTAGATTCAATATTCTCCAATTGATCTATATCTTTTTCTACTTCCTTTGTCACATTTGGGATATGAATACAGCAATGATCTGTCTTCCCATGCAGATATCCACAAACTCCATGCTCTCTTAGTAACAGCATATCTAATGCCATCCGGTTTTGCAATGTCATCCGAGTGGTTGCCTGTAATTGTGAATTTAAATCTTTAAATCCCTTCTTGGTGGCTGCTGCTAATCTTTCGGTCTGTCCCAGGAGTCTATACAACATTTCCCTATTTCGATATGTGGAGATAGGTGCAAATAAAGATTCTAGTGCCCATCCGAATTTTACTCCCCCTGACGGTTCATGCCACTCATTTTCTTCAATAATTTCATCTCCTATGTCTCTCCTTTGCCTGGCCTGTATTTCTTGTTTATTAAGTTTAGATTGTTTCCAGAATGGACATAAGGTAGGAACTCCTAAAGTTATTTGAGTTACCATCCCATCGATCGGTATATGAGTGGTCCATTTCCCATGTCCCATTACCCAGACCAAGTTACCAGGGCTTCTGATAGTGGTAGTTTTGCAATCTACTTGTTTGTTACCGGCCATCTCTCCCCTAATTGTATGATTGTACCCTCTACATTCACATCCCCACTTGAGTAACACTCTTATTGGTACCAAACCTATTTCTGCTTCAGGAGTATCACAAGTAATAACTCGTGAACAATTCCATACCTCTGTTGTCCCAGTTGATGTCCTCTGAGCTGTCTCTGTTGTTAATACTCTAGTATAGGTCTGGTTCTTATTTCCTATCCATTCAATGCACCAATTCACAGTTCCTAGGTAACTATATGTCTCTAATAAACTTGGTCCCCAAATTGCTCCCCAATCGTCTTCTAAAGACTGTGATTGCGTAATGTTTTGACATACTTCTTCATTTCTTGTGCGTTTTACCTGCATCCAAACCTTATTACAGGGTTCCCTTATTGGTCCTTCCACAATGCATTTGTTCATTTTACTAACCCACGCATAGTAGCCTGGCATTTGCTGGCAATCTTTTTCCAACATATTCCTAATTAATTGGCATCCTTCCATCTTTTCTACATACTCCTTTGGTATCAATTTACAACTCCAAGTAAAATCCACGAATGCCCTGGGTAAAGTTTTTACTGGGATGATTCCCCACGGTATCGGCTCCCCGGCTGCCTGTGGTAAAGGTAAACAAGCTGTAATCGAGGAAACATTCTGCACTTTACCAAAGTCCCGAATTAATCCTACTATCAAATTTTCCTGTTCCTGACTGCGGGGAAATGTTACATCTATGGCTCGAGTTCTTCTGTGAGTTCCTCTGATGCTATTAAGATAAACTGCAGTTATTGCATGTCCCTGCCCACTATAGACCCCACGTTGGCCAGTGATTCCACCTCTCAAATGCGACCAAGCCCTGACGTTTCGTATTCCAAAGTCACCCATTTCTCCACATGAGACTATACACAAGTATCTACTTCCGAATTTCCCAATCTTCAGATCAGTAATATTTAACCATCCTCCTCCCACGGTTCCTTCGGACCACCAGCTAACTCCTTCGCTGATTTGATTCCACATTCCCTGAGAATTTTCCCTCCACCACTTAACTTGTATCCCATATTCACACTCATTTTTCAATCGGAAAGTACAATTCATTCACAAAGGAGGACTGTCCCACATGTCTACATAGGTTGAGGTTGGAATGACCTCAACATCCCCCTTCTTGGTACCATCCCCTAATAATGACATTACCCGTAATTTCAAGTTACCGTAGTCGAAACTATCTCTGATCCAGACTCCACATAAATACTTGTCTTCAGATCCCGAAGTTACATTTATCAATTGTAGGGTAGTGTTTCCCATTTGTGTTTTCATATCCCAAGTTGTGACAATACCTGTGTCTACCCAATCCATATCCTTTTTCCATCTTACATTGACTTCTTCGGATCCAGCTCCCTGGTCATTGGTGAATGAACAAGTCAGATTTACATTCATTCCTTCAACCGCCATAGTCACCGGCTCTAGAACAGTAATCACAACAGATTCATGAGTTAAAGTTACTTGACATGACATGATCAGTCCAATGATTAAGATGTAGGCCTTGGGTCGGTGGGTTTGGCTCGAATAACCATCTTGGTGGAAGACAGTGGCTGCACTTCCCAATGAGTAGGGACTTTCTTGATCCTGGTGTAGTGGATCCAGTTGTTGATGCCCTCGACTTTTGCCACCGTGAAGGTTGTCATAATCACCTGACGTGGACCCTCCCATGATTCCTTCAAGGGGTCCGTGCTCCAGTTCTTTACATACACCCGATCTCCTGGTTGGATGTCATGGACTGGATTTTCCAGCGGCAGAGGGCGGTTCCACTGCAAAGCACCTCTCAAAGCTGTAAGAGTCTTGTTAAGAGATAGAACATAGTTAAAGAGCATTTGGTCCCCAACCACGTGAGGATCACCTTTTAATGTTGTTGCATGATATGGTCTGCCATATAGTATTTCATATGGACTTACTCCTACCTTTTCCCTGGGTTTAATCCTGATTCTTAACAAAGCCAATGGTAATGCTTGCGGCCATTGAATCTTAGCTTCTTGACAGATTTTCTTAATCTGACCTTTCAATGTCTGATTCATTCTTTCTACCTGCCCACTTGATTGAGGTCTCCATGGGGTATGTAAATTCCATTTAACATCGAGCACTCGTGCTATGTTTTGTACTATTCCGGCCACAAAATGTGGTCCCCTATCTGATGAAATTCCCAGGGGTACTCCAAACCTAGGAATAATTTCCCTTAATAAGGTTTTGACCACCTCCTTAGCCTGGTTAGTTCTGCACGGAAAAGCCTCGGGCCATCCCGAAAAAGTACATACATATACCAGAAGGTATCTGTACCCTTGAGCCCTGGGCAACTCTGAAAAGTCAACTTGCCAATAATCACCTGTGTCTGGTCCTACCTGTAATTTTCCTAATTGAATCTGCTTCCTTACTACAGGATTGTTCTTTATACAGACTGGGCACATTGCATTAACTCGTTTAGCTAAAGTCAACATCTGGTTAGAAATGATTTCTTTCTTTAAAAATTTAACCAATACCTCTGCCCCCCAGTGGCATTTGTTGTGTTCTGCTTCTAAAATTATTTTCATGATCTTGACAGGTACTAATACTTGCCCTATGTCGGTCACATACCACCCTAACGCGTTCTTCTGGGCATTCACAAGTCTGGCCAGTCTTTCATCTTCTAAGGAGTAATTGGGCTTCTGCTCTAGGTGAGGAGTGACTGGGCTTACCTTTGTCGGAATCAATGCCAATTGTGTCCAAACCTCACGTGCCACTTTCCGAGCAGTAGCATCTGCTAGATTATTTCCTTGGAAGATTTTTCCTTCTTCCTTCTGATGTCCTCTCACATGCATTACTGCTACTGCAGCTGGTTTATGCACAGCATCCAAAAGAGATAGGATTTCGTTTCGATGTTTTATAGATGTCCCTTGAGAACTTAACAGTCCTCTTTCTTTCCATAATGCTCCATGGACATGCAGAACTCCAAATGCATATTTAGAGTCAGTCCATATATTTACCTTCTTTCCTTGACTCAAAACCAAGGCGCGAATCAAAGCCACAATCTCTGCTTTCTGCGCTGATGTTCCCGGGGTGAGGGCTTTAGCTTCCACGACCTGGAGGAGCGTTACCACCGCATAACCCGCATACCTGGTCCCATTCTCGACGAAACTGGATCCATCTGTAAACAGTTCCCAGTCCGGAGACTCCAATGGCACGTCTTTCAGGTCAGTGCGGCTAGCGAAGACTTGTTCAATGACTTCCACACAGTCGTGGGTCAATTCGCCTTCTTCCTGCTCACTGCGGAGAAATTCTGCTGGATTGATATGGTTAGTTACTTTTAGCTCAACATCATCTTGTTCCCTTAATATTGCTTGATATTGCAACATTCTACTGCAGGACAACCAATGCCCCCCTTTTTGTTCCAGAACTGTTATCACCATGTGAGGCACAAACACTTCTATTTTCTTACCCAAAGTCAATTTTCTTGATTCCTGAATCAATAGTACAGTAGCTGCCACGGCTCGCAAACAGGACGGCCATCCAGAGCTGACTGCATCTAGTTGTTTCGAAAAATAGCCGACCGGACGCTTCCATGATCCCAACTTTTGCGTGAGTACTCCTAAAGCCAGTCTCTGTCTCTCATTTACATATAATTGAAAGTCCTTAGTTAAATCAGGTAGTCCCAATGCCGGGGCTTCTTTTAGTGCATGCTTTAGCCCTTGGAATGCATTCTGCTGTGGATTGTCCCACCGTAACCGTGTCTCTTTTAGTGCCTCATATAAGGGTTTGGCCAGGAGTCCGAAATTTGGGATCCACAGCCGGCACCATCCTACCATTCCTAGAAAGGATCTTAGTTCCTGATGATTTTGGGGAATAGGTATGGTGCAGATGGCTTCAATTCTATTTGCTCCTAATCGCCTTACTCCTTGTGTTATTTCACAGCCCAAATATAACACACTTGTCCGGATGAGTTGGGCCTTTTCTTTCGAGACCCGATATCCAGCCTGGCCTAGCATGTTCAATAAGCTTATAGTTAAATTTAGGCAAATGTCCCTTTCTTCTGTGGCCAGGAAAATGTCATCTACATATTGAAGTATTACATGAGAAAAGGGAGATTCTTTTACCTGTGTTGTTTTCCATTCCTCCAATTCCTTGGCTAACTGGTTCCCAAATATTGTGGGGGAATTCTTGAATCCTTGCGGAAGTCGTGTCCAAGTAAGCTGTTTCTTCCGGCCAGAGTCAGGGTCTTCCCACTCGAATGCAAAATATTTCCTACTTTCAAATGCCAGAGGGATGCAGAAGAAAGCGTCTTTTAAATCAATTACTGTAAACCATTGAAATCTTTCAGACACAGATGTTAACAAAGTATAGGGGTTTGCCACCACTGGGTGCATATCCTTGGTTATATTATTTATAGCTCTCAGATCCTGAACTAACCTATATTTACCATTAGGTTTTTGTACTGGAAAAATTGGGGTATTAAATTCTGACTCACATTCTTGCAAAATACCTTGGATTAAGAATTGAGCAATCATGGGGGCTACTCCTTTCCTAGCTTCTAACTTAATCGGATATTGTCTAATCCTTACCGGTTGGACTCCCTCTTTTAGCTCAACCACTACTGGTTGAGCTGCCTTAGACTTACCTGGAGTGCCGGTTTCCCAAACCCAAGGTACCACTGCCTGTTCAACCTCTTCAGGAATTGGGGTGGGCTCTACCTCCTTAATCACAAATAGTCTAGATATTTCTTTATCATGAATTTCTAATTTCACTCGTCCTCCTTCAAATAATATTCTCACATTTAGAAGAGATAACAGATCTCTTCCAAACAGTGACTCTGGGCAATTAGGCATATACAGGAATTGATGATCAAATTCTTTTCCTCCGAATTTTATGTCTAACGGCTGCAAAAATGTCCTCTCTTCTACTTGCCCAGTTGCCCCTATTACTTGAATTTTTGCATCACTTAATAACCCTAATTTTGTATTCAAAAGCGAATGTGTTGCTCCCGTATCAACTCTAAATTCTCGTTCTTGTCCCCCTACCTCCAATACTACCTTCAGATCCTGATCTAGTCAGCTCTGATTTTGATAGTTGCCTAACACAAATGCTTGAGCGACATCTACCGGCCCCGTGGTAGCTCCTGCGTTTCCCATAGGATTTACATTCCCCACATTACCCATTCCCCATTTGACTGGACATTCATTTTTCCAGTGACCTAACTGTCTGCAGAAAGCGCATTGATTAGGACCCAATTTTCCTTGCCCCCCGAAGGGATTTCCCAATCCTCCCATTGCTCCCCTTCCCAAATTCTGCTGAATTATGCCCCTTCCTCGACCCATACCACCCCGGCCCCGTCCTCGTCCCCTTGGGCTTCCTCCTGTAGCGTGTTGCAATACTGCTAAAATATTTGCCTGATGTCTCTTTGCTGTCTCTTTTTCTCTATTATTATATACCTTCCATGCCACTTCTAGCATTTTCTCTAGGTTCCGAGTGTCCTCCCCTTCTAACTTTTGCAGCTTTTTCCTAATATCATCCTGAGATTGCCCCATAAAAATCAAAGCCAACTGTAATTTCCCTGCCTCCCCATCAACCTCTAAATTAGTAAATCTGCGTGCAGTTTCCTTCAGCCGCTCCAGGAATGCTGACGGGGACTCACTTTTATCCTGTCTTATGGAATACAGTTTTGACCAATTCATTGTTTTTGGCATCCCCGTTCTAATCCCTTCTATTATTAATTCTTGATAAACTTGAAGTCTTTTCCAACCCCGACTGGTGTTAGGATCCCACCCGGGGTCGTCTCTCGGGACCAAGTCATTTAGAGTTCCATCCGTCATTTGTACCCTCAACATTTCCCTAGCTCGTTCTGTCATTGCCCGTAACACCATCTCTTTCTCGGTTGAATCCATCAAGGTATCTAGTAACACCTGTAAATCATTCCAATCAGGATTTTGTGTTTTTATTATCATTTTTACCACTCGAGCAACCTTGTCCGGATCCTCCCGGTATGACCCTGCTGCTTGTTTCCAAATTATCAGATCCCCAGGTGAGAACGGGACTTTAATAAACACCTTCTCACCCTGAGGTCCCATAGCTTCCCTTAAAGGGGCTATCAGTTGGGGTTTTTCCCTATTTTTCCTCCCTTGTCTAGTTCTTTCTGCAATAGGGGTTCTCGGTATATTACGGGTATGACCGGGAGATGGCTCCCCAGGACAAGGTATTATCGATTCCTGGGAGCCCTTCCCCATTTCTGGGGTTTGTATTATTTCTCTTTCTTCTTTATCACTATCTTCTTCTTCCGAAGCTAATTCTGCAGGAGGGGCACTAGGAGCTACAAGCAAAGATAGGTCCTCTTCCTGGCTTGTCAGTTTTGTCAAACAACCATTACACCTATTCCTTTGCCTACAACCTTGACAATTTTGTTCCTCTACCTGTAATACCATAATACCACATTCTTTCTGCCATTCGGGTTTGCCTTTTAGGGTATAAAACAAATCCAAATAAGGAATCTCATCCCATTTTTCATTTTCCTGTAAAAACTGCATTAACGGGGATATCACACCAGGGTCAATAGACCCATTAAGGGGCCACCCCGAACTTCCAGTTTCATATTGTGGCCACCAATGATTACAATAATCAATCATCCTTTCCCTTTTTAACTCTTGATGGAACCCTTCTCTTTTCCAACGCCCCAACAAACATCCTAACGGAGTATTTTCCGGAACCTTTTCATTAGATTGAACCAAAGCTTTAAACGTTTTAAATGGCATCATAATAACACAATCACACAATACTATCTCACAAACACACTTCCAACAGTCACGGCTACAACAGATATTGATTATCAAATTATTAACCAATAAACCAACGGATACTGATTATCGAATTATTAACCAACAAACCAACAGACACTGATTATCAAATCATCAACCAACAAACTAACAGACACTGATTATCAAATTATCAACCAACAAACCAACAGACAGTGATTATCAAATTACTAACCAATAAACCAACAGACACTAATTATCAAATTATTTAACCAACAAACCAACAGACAGTGATTATCAAATTATTAACCAATAAACCAATAACCAACCAAACTTGCCACTTCTCGACGCCGCGAGGGGCAAGTGCCGATCCTGCGCAGCTTTCGCCGCGTCTAACGGTCGGCGCCTAGGCTTTACCAACCAGAGACGTCTTCTGCCCAACCCTGCGAGGATCGCCGCCTCGACTTATCAGGCAGGCACCTAAACCAAATAATAAAGCACCTTCGGGCTTACCTGTTACAGTTGTCCGTCAGGCGCGGGGTCGGGCGCGGGTCGATGACTCCCCAGGAATCACCTGGTGCCGGCGTGGAGTGGATCAGCTCGCGAACCGCCCCAGCCACCTCCGGAGTCCTGCCGCGGTCGCCAAAAACTGCTGCCCGATCCCAAAGAGTAAAACACAAATCAACAAAGTTGTTTTGTGCGGTGCTTTATTCAGGGCCCGGGGACCTGAGGACTAGCGTCCAAAGTCAAAGTCCCAACCCCTTAGTGAATCTTACACAGTTTTATACCCTTTTACAAATCTTGCTTCACCATGGCTACATGCTATGGTCCACATACTTCACATCAAAGGCAGCAGTCATTTTCGAGATAACATTTCTAAAGGTTATAACTCTTGCACGCCTGCCTAAGTTAAGACAATAAGATAGCTTTCTAATGGTTATAAATCCTACATGCTTGTCTAAACTAGAACTATAGATTAATCCCACACCTGTTTATTGTACTTCATCAGTAAATTCCCTACTGTTCCTATAAATAACCAGTTGGTCCTTCTTCGCCCCACTGGCCCTTAACTCATTATTCTGTAGCTCAGCACATTCCCTGGCTTAGTTCCCAGGGCCTACCTTGCACTAGCTACAAACTGCAGCCTTAGCATTACTACCACTAACTATTAAATGTATATGTATATGCTAACACAGCCGTATGGAGCCCCACACGACAGGTTGCACAAGCTACTGAAGGAGAAGGTGGATCAAGTCAACTTGCTGAACTCAAAGCCGTTCAGCTGGCCCTGGACATTGCTGAAAGAGAAAAGTGGCCAAAGCTTTACCTTTACACTGATTCATGGATGGTAGCCAATGCTCTGTGGGGCTGGCTGGAAAGATGGAAAAAAGCTAACTGTCAACATAGGGGAAAACCAATCTGGGCTGCTGATGAGTGGAAAGACATTGCCAGTCGGGTAGAGAAGCTACCCATAAAGGTCTGTCATGTAGATGCCCATGTCCCCAAGAGTCGGGCTAATGAGGAGCACCAACACAATGAGCAAGTAGATCAGGCTGCAAGGATAGAGGTGTCACAGATAGACTTAGACTGGCAACACAAGGTAGAGTTGTTTCTGGCTCGATGGGCCCACGATGCTTCAGGTCATCAAGGTAGAGATGCTACCTATAAGTGGGCACGAGACCGAGGGGTGGATCTCACCATGGACAGTATTTCCCAGGTTGTCCATGACTGTGAGACGTGTGCTGCCATCAAGCAAGCCAAGCGAGTGAAGCCCCTCTGGTATGGGGGGCGGTGGTCCAAATATAAGTATGGGGAGGCCTGGCAGATTGACTACATCACACTGCCTCAGACACGCCAAGGCAAGCGCTACGTGCTGACCATGGTGGAAGCCACCACTGGATGGTTGGAGACCTACCCTGTGCCTCATGCCACTGCCCGCAACACCATCCTGGGCCTGGAAAAACAAGTCCTTTGGAGACATGGTACCCCTGAGAGAATTGAGTCAGACAATGGGACTCATTTCAAGAACAGCCTCATAAACACCTGGGCCAGAGAACACGGCATCGAGTGGGTGTACCACATTCCTTATCACGCACCAGCGGCTGGGAAAGTGGAACGGTGCAATGGGCTGCTTAAAACCACCTTGAAGGCACTGGGTTGGGGGACTTTCAAAAACTGGGAGATTAATCTACCAAAGGCCACATGGTTAGTGAACACCCGAGGTTCCACTAATCGAGCAGGCCCTGCCCAGTCTGAGCCCTTGAGAACACCAGATGGGGACAAGGTTCCAGTGGTGCACATGAGAGGTATGCTAGGAAAAACTGTTTGGGTGAACCCTGCCTCCAGCAAAGACAATCCAATTCGGGGGGTGGTTTTTGCTCAAGGGCCAGGGTGTACCTGGTGGATCATGCAAAGGGATGGAAAGACCAGATGCATACCCCAAGGAGACCTTGTTTTAGGGTGAACTACCTACAATACTGTTCCTGTATCTGTAACTGTATGGATGTCTATAATTTGAAGATTTTGATTTGGCATGATGGTAGGGGGAAATTCGGGGTGGATAATGTTGAGGGTTAGTTCTTTTTTTTTTTTTTTTTTTTTTTTTCCCCTCTGTGGAATTTTCCCCATTGTCATGCTAAGATACCTGTTGACTGGGCCCTGGTGACAAGGGGGAGGGGACGGGAGGGAAGAAGCAAGCCCCGCGAGATTCAAACAGCCAGAAGAGGAAGCGGAAGGCTGGGCCTCGGCCCATTTCCCCCGCGGAGTTCGGACGAGAAGGACGATCGCCGCCGGTGTCTCATCCCAGCGTCGGGAAACCACCATCGGACCCTGCCCGGCTGTCTTCTCGCTGTGAACTACCACCATCCAGCACTCTGCTGATCACCGGCACCCACACCGTGAGCGGAGAGCTCTCTCTCCATCTCTCTCTCCCCCCGGGACAGCTCTGCCATCACCCCCAGCCCTCCTGCGGCTCTGCGGGAGCTGCCCGCCTCCAGCACCGGGAACTGCAGCTCAGGGAAAAGGTGCCTGCAGCCAAAAAACTCTGGGACTGAATTACTGTTCTGTTTGTGGGTAATTTCATAGCTGTTGTTGTTCTTGTTTGTCTTGTTAGATATACTTGTAAAGAACTGTTATTCCTACCCCCATATCTTTGCCTGAGAGCTCTCTTAATTCCAAAATTATAATAATCGGAAGAATCACAATTCTTTTTTTTAAGTCCAAGGGGAAGCTTCTGCTTTCCTTGGCAAACACCTGTCCTTCAAACCAGGACACCCCCGAATTTTATGTCTAACGGCTGCAAAAATGTCCTCTCTTCTACTTGCCAGGTTGCCCCTATTACTTGAATTTTTGCATCACTTAATAACCCTAATTTTGTATTCAAAAGCGAATGTGTTGCTCCCGTATCCACTCTAAATTCTCGTTCTTGTCCCCCTACCTCCAATACTACCTTCAGATCCTGATCTAGTCAGCTCTGATTTTGATAGTTGCCTAACACAAATGCTTGAGCGACATCTACCGGCCCCGTGGTAGCTCCTGCGTTTCCCATAGGATTTACATTTCCACATTACCCATTCCCCATTTGACTAGACATTCATTTTTCCAGTGCCCTAACTGTCTGCAGAAAGCGCATTGATTAGGACCCAATTTTCCTTGCCCCCCGAAGGGATTTCCCAATCCTCCCATTGCTCCCCTTCCCAAATTCTGCTGAATTATGCCCCTTCCTCGACCCATACCACCCCAGCCCCGTCCTAGTCCTCTTGGTCTTCCTCCCGTAGCGTGTTGCAATACTGCTAAAATATTTGCCTGATGTCTCTTTGCTGTCTCTTTTTCTCTATTATTATATACCTCCCATGCCACTTCTAGCATTTTCTCTAGGTTCCGAGTGTCCTCCCCTTCTAACTTTTGCAGCTTTTTCCTAATATCATCCTGAGATTGCCCCATAAAAATCAAAGCCAACTGTAATTTCCCTGCCTCCCCGTCAACCTCTAAATTAGTAAATCTGCGTGCAGTTTCCTTCAGCCGTTCCAGGAATGCTGACGGGGACTCACTTTTATCCTGTCTTATGGAATACAATTTTGACCAATTCATTGTTTTTGGCATCCCCGTTCTAATCCCTTCTATTATTAATTCTTGATAAACTTGAAGTCTTTTCCAACCCCAATTGGTGTTAGGATCCCACCCGGGGTCGTCTCTCGGGACCAAGTCATTTAGAGTTCCATCCGTCATTTGTACCCTCAACATTTCCCTAGCTCGTTCTGTCATTGCCCGTAACACCATCTCTTTCTCGGTTGAATCCATCAAGGTATCTAGTAACACCTGTAAATCATTCCAATCAGGATTTTGTGTTTTTATTATCATTTTTACCACTCGAGCAACCTTGTCCGGATCCTCCCGGTATGACCCTGCTGCTTGTTTCCAAATTATCAGATCCCCAGGTGAGAACGGGACTTTAATAAACACCTTCTCACCCTGAGGTCCCATAGCTTCCCTTAAAGGGGCTATCAGTTGGGGTTTTTCCCTATTTTTCCTCCCTTGTCTAGTTCTTTCTTCAATAGGGGTTCTCGGTATATTACGGGTATGACCAGGAGATGGCTCCCCAGGACAAGGTATTATCGATTCCTGGGAGCCCTTCCCCATTTCTGGGGTTTGTATTATTTCTCTTTCTTCTTTATCACTATCTTCTTCTTCCGAAGCTAATTCTGCAGGAGGGGCACTAGGAGCTACGAGCAAAGATAGGTCCTCTTCCTGGCTTGTCAGTTTTGTCAAGCAACCATTACACCTATTCCTTTGCCTACAACCTTGACAATTTTGTTCCTCTACCTGTAATACCATAATACCACATTCTTTCTGCCATTCGGGTTTGCCTTTTAGGGTATAAAACAAATCCAAATAAGGACTCTCATCCCATTTTTCATTTTCCCGTAAAAACTGCATTAATAGGGATATCACACCAGGGTCAATAGACCCATTGAGGGGCCACCCCGAACTTCCAGTTTCATATTGTGGCCACCAATGATTACAATAGTCAATCATCCTTTCCCTTTTTAACTCTTGATGGAACCCTTCTCTTTTCCAACGCCCCAACAAACATCCTAACGGAGTATTTTCCGGAACTTTTTCATTAGATTGAACCAAAGCTTTAAACGTTTTAAATGGCATCATAATAACACAATCACACAATACTATCTCACAAACACACTTCCAACAGTCACAGCTACAACAGATACTGATTATCAAATTATTAACCAATAAAACAATAACCAACCAAACTTGCCACTTCTCGACGCCGCGAGGGGCAAGTGCCGATCCTGTGCAGCTTTCACCGCGTCTAACGGTCGGCGCCTAGGCTTTACCAACCAGAGACGTCTTCTGCCCAACCCTGCGAGGATCGCCGCCTCGACTTATCAGGCAGGCACCCAAACCAGATAATAAAGCACCTTCGGGCTTACGTGTTACAGTTGTCCGTCAGGCGCGGGGTCGGGCGAGGGTCGATGACTCCCCAGGAATCACCTGGTGCCGGCGTGGAGTGGATCAGCTCGCGAACCGCCCCAGCCACCTCCGGAGTCCTGCCGCGGTCGCCAAAAACTGCTGCCCGATCCCAAAGAGTAAAACACAAATCAACAAAGTTGTTTTGTGCGGTGCTTTATTCAGGGCCCGGGGACCTGAGGACTACCGTCCAAAGTCAAAGTCCCAACCCGTTACTGAATCTTACACAGTTTTATACCCTTTTACAAATCTTGCTTCACCATGGCTACATGCTATGGTCCACATACTTCACATCAAAGGCAGCATTCATTTTCGAGATAACATTTCTAAAGGTTATAACTCTTGCACGCCTGCCTAAGTTAAGACAATAAGATACCTTTCTAATGGTTATAAATCCTACATGCTTGTCTAAACTAAAACTATAGATTAATCCCGCACCTGTTTATTGTACTTCATCAGTAAGATCCTTACTGCTCCTACAAACGAACACTTGGTCCTTCTTTGCTCAACTGGCCCTTAACTCATTATTCTGTAGTTCAGCACATTCCCAGGCTCAGTTCCCAGGGCCTACCTTATACTAGCTGCAAACTGCAGCCTTAGCATTGCAACCACTAGCTATTAAATCTATATGTATACGCTAACAACACCATGGAGGCCAAGAATCAAATGATTCATTGTGAAATGAAGTGGCCTAAAAGGGCATGGGATGCATTGTGACACCACAGAGGTTAAGAGAAGCAAGGAACCATTGTGACCCAATGGAGGCTAACAATCTAATGATACATTGTGACACCAGGGGGACAAAAGGGCCAGGTATGGATTGTTAGAGCATAGGGCCCAATAGAATCAAGGAACTATTATGCCAATATGGAGGCAAAGAATCAAATGATTCATTGTGACATCAAGTGTCCTAAAAGGGCATGGGTTGCGTTGTGACACCACGGAGGTTTTGAGATGCAAGGAACCATTGTGCCCCAATGCAGGTTAACAATCTAATGATCCCTTGTGACACCAATGGGCCCAAAAGGGCCAGAGATGGATTGTTAGAGCATAGGGCCCAATAGAATCAAGGAACTATTATGCCACCATGGAGGCCAAGAATCAAATGATTCATTGTGACTTCAAGTGGCCCAAAAGGTCATGGGAGGCATTGTGACACCACAGCGGCTAAGAAATGCAAAGAACCATTGTGACCCAATGGAGGCTAACAATCTAATTATCCCTTGTCACACAAGGTGTTGTAAAAGGGCCAGGGATGAATTGTTACAGCATGGGGCCAAATAAAAACATGGAACAATAATGACACCCTGGAGGCCAAGAATCAAATGATTCATTGTGACATCATGTAGCCCAAAAGGGCATGGGAGGCATTGTGACAGCACAGCGGCTAAGAGAAGCAAGGAACCATTGTGACCCAATGGAGGCTAACAATTTAAAGATCCCTTGTGACACCAATGGGCCTAAAAGTGCCAGGGATTAATTGTTACAGCACGGGGACCAATAGATGCAAGGATTTATTATGCCACCATGGAGGCCAAGAATCAAATAATTCATTGTGACATCATGTGGCCTAAAAGGGCATGGGATGCATTGTGACAGCACAGGGGTTAAGAGAAGCAAGGATCCATTGTGACCCAATGGAGGCCAATAATCCCAGGATCACTTTTGACCCCAGGGGGCGTAAAAGGGCCAGGAAAGAATTGTGACAGCATGGGGCCCAATAGATACAAGGAACTATTATGACACCATGGAGGCCAAGAATCAAATGATTCACTGTGACATCAAGTGGCCTAAAAGGGCATTGGATGCATTTTGACGCCACAGGGGTTAACAGAAGCAAGGAACCATTGTGACCCAATGCAGGCTAACATTCTAATGATCCCTTGTGACGCCAATGGGCCTAAAAGGTCCAGGGATAAATTGTTACAGCATGGGGGCCAATAGAAGCTAAGAAGTATAAGGACACCATGGACACCAACCATCAAATGATTCATTGTGACATCATGTGGCCTAAAAGGGCATGGGATGCATTGTGACAGCACAGGGGTTAAGAGAAGCAAGGAACCATTGTGACCCAATGCAGGCTAACAATCTTATGATCCCTTGTGACACCAATGGGCCTAAAAGGGACAGAGATGTATTGTTACAGCATGGGGCACAATAGAAGCAAGGATCTATTATGCCACCATGGAGGCCAAGAATCAAATGATTCATTGTGACATGAAGTTGCCTAAATGGGCATGGGATGCATTGTGACAGCACAGGGGTTAAGAGAAGCAAGGAACCATTGTGACCCAAAGGAGGCTAACAATCTAATGATCCATTGTGCCACCAGGGGGCCCAAAAGGGCCAGTGATGGATTTTTACAGCATGGGGCCCAATAGAAGCAAAGAACTATAAGGACACCATGGACACCAACCATCAAATGATTCATTGTGACATCAAGTGGCCCAAAAGGGCATGGGATGCATTGTGACACCACGGAGGTTAAGAGAAGCAAGGAACCATTGTGACCCAATGCAGGCTAACAATCTAATGATCCCTTTTGACACCAATGGGCCCAAAAGTGCCAGAGATGTATTGTTATAGCATGGGGCACAATAGAAGCAAGGAACTATTATGCCACCATGGAGGCCAAGAATCAAATGATTCATTGTGACATCAAGTGGCCTAAAAGGGAATGGGATGCATTGTGACACCACGGAGGTTAAGAGAAGCAAGGAACCATTGTGACCCAATGCAGGCTAACAATCTAATGATCCCTTCTGACACTAGGGGGCCCAAAAGGGCCAGGGATTAATTGTGAAAGCATGGGTCCCAAAGGAAGCAAGGAAGTATTAGACACCATGGAGGCCAAGAATCAAATGTTTCATTGTGGCATGAAGTGGACTAAAAGGGCATGGAATGCATTGCGTCACCATAGAGTTTATGAGATGCAAGGAACCATTGTGACCCAATGCAGGCTAACAATCTAATGATCCCTTGTGACACCAGGGGGCCCAAAAGGGGCAGGGATGAATTCTGACAGCACCGGGACCAATAGAAACAAGGATCTATTATGCCGCCATGGAGGCCAAGAATCAAATGATTCATTGTGACATCAAGTGGCCTAAAAGGCCATGGGATGCATTGTGACACCACAGGGGTTAAGAGAAGTAAGGAAACATTGTGACCCAATGCAGGCTAACAATCTAATGATCCATTGTGACACCAGGGGTTGTAATAGGGCCAGGGATGAACTGTGAAAGCATGGGGCACAATAAAAACATGGAAATATTATGACACCACAGAGGCCAAGAATCAAATGATCCCTTGTGACACCAATGGGCCTAAAAGCGGCAGGGATGTATTGTGAAAGCATGGGGCCCAATTAAACCTGGTACAATTATGCCACCATGGAGGCCAAGAATCAAATGATTCATTGTGACACCAAGTGGCCTAAAAGGGCATGGGATGCATTGTGACAGCACAGGGGTTAAGAGAAGCAAGGAACCATTGTGACTCAATGCAGGCTAACAATCTAATGATCCCTTGTGGCACCAGGGGCCGTAAAAAGTGCCAGGGATGGATTGTTACAGCACGGGGACCAATAGAAGCAAGGATCTATTATGCCACCATGGAGGCCAAGAATCAAATGATTCATTATGACATCAAGTGGCCTAAAAGGGCATGGGATGCATTGTGACACCACAGAGGTTAAGAGAATCAAGGAACCAATGTGACCCAAGGGAGGCTAACAATCTAATGATCCCTTGTCACACAAAGGGTTGTAAAAGGGCCAGGGATGAATTGTTACTGTATGGGGCCCAATAAAAACATGGAAACATTATGACACCATAGAGGCCAAGACTCAAATGATTCATTGTAACACCAAGTGGCCTAAAAGGGCATGGGATGCATTGTGACAGCACAGGGGTTAAGAGAAGCAACGATCCATTGTTACGCAGAGGAGGCAAACAATCTAATGATCCCTTGTGACACCTGGGGGCCCAAAAGTGCCAGGGATGAATTGTGAAAGCATGGGGCCCAATTAAACCTGGTACAATTACGCCACCATGGAGGCCAAGAATCAAATGATTCATTGTGACATCAAGTGGCCTAAAAGGGCATGGGATGCATTGTGACAGCACAGGGGTTAAGAGAAGCAAGGATCCATTGTGACCCAAGGGAGGCTCAAAATCCCAGGATCCCTTTTGACACCAGGGCGCGCAAAAGGACCACGGATGAACTGTGACAGCATGGGGACCTATAGAAGCAAGGAACCATTATGACACCATGAAGGCAAAGAATCAAATGGTTCATTGTAAGACCAAGTGGCCTAAAAGGTCTTGGAATGAATTGTGACACCACAGAGGTTAAGAGAAGCAAGGATCCATTGTGACCCAAGGGAGGCTCAAAATCCCAGGATCCCTTTTGACAACAGGGGGCGTAAAAGGCCCAGGAATGAATTGTGACAGCATGGGGCCCAGTAGAAACAAGGAACTATTATGACACCATGGAGGCCAAGAATCAAATGATTCATTGTGACATCAAGTGGCCTAAAAGGGCATGGGATGCATTGTGACACCACAGGGGTTAAGAGAAGCAAGGAACCATTGTGACCCAATGCAGGCTAACAATCTCAGAATCCCTTTTGACATCAGGTGGCCCAAAAGGACCACGGATGAACTCTGACAGCATGGGGACCTATAGAAACATGGAACCATTATGACACCATGAAGGCCAAGAATCAAATGGGTCATTGTAAGACCAAGTGGCCTAAAAGGTCTTGGAATGCATTGTGACACTACAGTGGTTAAGAGAAGCAAGGAACCATTGTGACCCAATGCAGGCTAACAATCTAATGATCCATTGTGACACCAGGGGTTGTAATAGGGCCAGGGATGAATTGTTACAGCATGGGACACAATAAATACATGGAAATATTATGACACCACAGAGGCCAAGAATCAAATTATTCATTCTAAAACCAAGTGACATAAAAGGGCTGGGAATGCATTGTGACACCACAGAGGTTAAGAGAAGCAAGGAACCATTGTGACCCAATGCAGGCTAACAATCTAATGATCCGTTGTGGCACCAGGGGGTATAAAAAGGGCCAGGGATGGATTGTTACAGCATGGGGACCAATAGAAGCAAGGATCTATTATGCCACCATGGAGGCCAAGAATCAAATGATTCATTGTGACATCAAGTGGCCTAAAACGGCATGGAATGCATTGTGACAGCACAGGGGTTAAGAGAAGCGAGGATCCATTGTGACCCAATGGAGGCTAATAATCCCAGGATCCCATTTGACACCATGGGGCGTAAAAGGGCCAGGGATGAATTGTGACAGCATGGGGCACAATAGAAACAAGGAAGCATTATGACACCATGGAGGCCAAGAATCAAATGATTCATTGTGACATCAAGTGGCCTAAAAGGGCATGGGATGCATTGTGACACCACAGAGGTTAAGAGAAGCAAGGAACCATTGTGACCCAATGCAGGCTAACAATCTAATGATCCCTTGTGACACCAATGGGCCTAAAAGGGGCAGGGATGTATTGTGAAAGCATGGGGCCCAATTAAACCTGGTACAATTACGCCACCATGGAGGCCAAGAATCAAATAATTCATTGTGACATCATGTGGCCTAAAAGGGCATGGGATACATTGTGACAGCACAGGGGTTAAGAGAAGCAAGGTAGCATTGTGACCCAATGCAGGCTAACAATCTAATGATCCCTTGTGACACCAATGGGCCTAAAAGTGCCAGGGATGGATTGTTACAGCACGGGGACCAATAGAAGCAAGGATCTATTATGCGACCATGGAGGCCAAGAATCAAATAATTCATTGTGACATCAAGTGGCCTAAAAGGGCATGGGATGCATTGTGACAGCACAGGGGAACAGAGAAGCAAGGAAGCATTGTGACCCAATGAAGGCTAACAATCTAATGATCCCTTGTGACACCAATGGTCCTAAAAGGGGCAGGGATGTATTGTGAAAGCATGGGGCTCAATTAAAACCTGGTACAATTACGCCACCATGAAGGCCAAGAATCAAATGATTCATTGTGACATCAAGTGGCCTAAAAGGGCATGGGATGCATTGTGACAGCACAGGGGTTAAGAGAAGCAAGGAACCATTGTGACCCAATGCAGGCTAACAATCTAATCATCCCTTGTGGCACCAGGGGGTATAAAAAGGCCAGGGATGGATTGTTACAGCACGGGTACCAATAGAAGCAAGGATCTATTATGCCACCATGGAGGCCAAGAAACAAATAATTCATTGTGACATCAAGTGGCCTAAAAGGGCATGGGATGCATTGTGACAGCACAGGGGTTAAGAGAAGCAAGGATCAATTGTGACCCAAGGGAGGCTCAAAATCCCAGGATCCCATTTGACACCAGGGGGCGAAAAAGGGCCACGGATGAATTGTGAAAGCATGGGGCCCAATAGAAACAAGGAACCATTATGACACCATGGAGGCCAAGAATCAAATGATTCATTGTGACATCAAGTGGCCTAAAAGGGCATGGGATGCATTGTGACACCACAGAGGTTAAGAGAAGCAAGGAACCATTGTGACCCAATGCAGGCTAAGAATCTAATGATCCCTTGTGACACCATTGGGCCTAAAAGGGCCAGGGATGAATTGTTACAGCACGGGCACCAATAGAAGCAAGGATCTATTATGCCGCCATGGAGGCCAAGAATCAAATAATTCACTGTGACATCAAGTGGCCTAAAAGGGCATGGGATGCATTGTGACACCACAGAGGTTAAGAGAAGAAAGGATCCATTGTGACCCAATGCAGGCTAACAATCTAATGATCCCTTGTGACACCAATGGGCCTAAAAGGGCCAGGGATGAATTGTGAAAGCATGGGGCCCAAGTAAAACCTGGTACAATTATGCCACCATGGAGGCCAAGAATGAAATGATACATTGTGACATCAAGTGGCCTAAGAGGGCATGGGATGCATTGTGACACCACAGGGGTTAAGAGAAGCAAGGAACCATTGTGACCCAATGCAGGCTAACAATCTAATGATCCCTTGTGACACCAATGGGCCTAAAAGGGACAGGGATTAATTGTGAAAGCATGGGGCCAAAGTAAAACCTGGTACAATTATGCCACCATGGAGGCCAAGAATGAAATGATACATTGTGACATCTAGTGGCCTAAGAGGGCATGGAATGCATTGTGACACCACAGGGGTTAAGAGAAGCAAGGAACCATTGTGACCCAAAGGAGGCTAATAATCCCAGGATCCCATTTGACACCAGGGGGCGCAAAAGGACCACGGATGAACTCTGACAGCATGGGGACCTATAGAAGCAAGGAACCATTATGACAGCATGGAGGCCAGCAATCCAATGGTTCATTGTAAGACCACGGGGCCTAAAAGGGCTTGGAATGCATTGAGACACCACAGAGGTTAAGAGAAGCAAGGAACCATTGTGACCCAATGCAGGCTAACAATCTAATGATCCCTTGTGGCACCAGGGTTATAAAAAGGGGCAGGGATGGATTGTTACAGCACGGGGACCAATAGAAGCAAGGATCTATTATGCCACCGTGGAGGCCAAGAATCAAATGATTCATTGTGACATCAAGTGGCCTAAAAGGGCATGGGATGCATTGTGACAGCACAGGGGTTAAGAGAAGCAAGGATCCATTGTGACCCAATGGAGGCTAATAATCCCAGGATCCCATTTGACACCAGGGGGCGTAAAAGGGAGAGGGATGAATTGTGAGAGCATGGGGCCCAATAGAAACAAGGAACCATTATGACACCATGGAGGCCAGGAATCAAATAGTTCATTGTAAGACCACGGGGCCTAAAAGGGCTTGGAATGCATTTTGACACCACAGAGGTTAAGAGAAGCAAGGAACCATTGTGACCCAATGCAGGCTAACAATCTAATGATCCCTTGTGACACCAATGGGCCTAAAAGGGGCAGGGATGAATTGTGAAAGCATGGGTCCCAAGTAAAACCTGGTACAATTAAGCCACCATGAAGGCCAAGAATCAAATGATTCATTGTGACATCAAGTGGCCTAAAAGGGCATGGGATGCATTGTGACACCACAGAGGTTAAGAGAAGCAAAGAACCATTGTGAACCAATGCAGGCTAACAATCTAATGATCCCTTGTGACACCAATGGGCCTAAAAGGGGAAGGGATGAATTGTGAAAGCATGGGGCCCAAGTAAAACCTGGTACAATTATGCCACCATGGAGGCCAAGAATCAAATAATTCATTGTGACATCAAGTGGCCTAAAAGGGCATGGGATGCATTGTGACACCACAGAGGTTAATAGAAGCAAGGAAGCATTGTGACCCAATGCAGGCTAACAATCTAATGATCCCTTTTGACACCAATGGGCCTAAAATGGGCAGGGATGTATTGTGAAAGCATGGGGCCCAATTAAAACCTGGTACAATTACTCCACCATGGAGGCCAAGAATCAAATGATTCATTGTGACATCAAGTGGCCTAAAAGGGCATGGGATGCATTGTGACACCACAGAGGTTAAGAGAAGCAAGGAACCATTGTGACCCAATGCATGCTAACCATCTAATGATCCCTTGTGACACCAATGGGCCTAAAAGGGCCAGGGATGAATTGTTACAGCACGGGGACGAATAGAAGCAAGGATCTATTATGCCACCATGGAGGCCAAGAATCAAATAATTCATTGTGACATCATGTGGCCTAAAAGGGCATGGGATGCATTGTGACAGCACAGGGGATAAGAGAAGCAAGGAAGCATTGTGACCCAATGGAGGCTAATAATCACAGGATCCCATTTGACACCAGGGGGCGTAAAAGGGCCAGGGATGAATTGTGACAGCATGGGGCCCAATAGAAAGAAGGAACCATTATGCCACCATGGAGGCCAAGAATCAAATGATTCATTGTGACATCAAGTGGCCTAAAAGGGCATGGGATGCATTGTGACACCACAGAGGTTAAGAGAAGCAAGGAACCATTGTGACCCAAAGCAGGCTAACAATCTAATGATCCCTTGTGGCACCAGGGGGTATAAAAAGGGCCAGGGATGGATTGTTACAGCACGGGGACCAATAGAATCAAGGAACCATTATGACACCATGGAGGCCAAGAATCAAATGATTCATTGTGACATCAAGTGGCCTAAAAGGGCATGGGATGCATTGTGACAGCACAGGGGTTAAGAGAAGCAAGGATCCATTGTGACCCAATGCAGGCTAACAATCTAATGATCCCTTGTGACACCAATGGGCCTAAAAGGGGCAGGGATGTATTGTGAAAGCATGGGGCCCAATTAAAACCTGGTACAATTATGCCACCATGGAGGCCAAGAATCAAATGATTCATTGTGACATCAAGTGGCCTAAAAGGGCATGGGATGCATTGTGGCACCACAGAGGTTAAGAGAAGCAAGGAACCATTGTGACCCAATGCAGGCTAACAATCTAATGATCCCTTGTGGCACCAGGGGGTATAAAAAGGGCCAGGGATGTATTGTGAAAGCACGGGGACCAATATAAGCAAGGATCTATTATGCCACCATGGAGGCCAAGAATCAAATAATTCATTGTGACGTCATGCGGCCTAAAAGGGCATGGGATGCATTGTGACACCACAGGGGTTAAGAGAAGCAAGGAACCATTGTGACCCAATGCAGGCTAACAATCTAATGATCCCTTGTGACACCAATGGGCCTAAAAGGGCCAGGGATGAATTGTTACAGCACGGGGACGAATAGAAGCAAGGATCTATTATGCCACCATGGAGGCCAAGAATCAAATAATTCATTGTGACGTCATGCGGCCTAAAAGGGCATGGGATGCATTGTGACACCACAGGGGTTAAGAGAAGCAAGGAACCATTGTGACCCAATGCAGGCTAACAATCTAATGATCCCATTTGACACCAGGGGGCGTAAAAGGGAGAGGGATGAATTGTGACAGCATGGGGCCCAATAGAAACAAGGAACCATTATGACACCATGGAGGCCAAGAATCAAATAATTCATTGTGACATCATGTGGCCTAAAAGGGCATGGGATGCATTGTGACAGCACAGGGGTTAAGAGAAGCAAGGATCCATTGTGACCCAATGGAGGCTAACAATCCCAGGATCCCATTTGACACCAGGGGGCGAAAAAGGGCCACGGATGAATTGTGAAAGCATGGGGCCCAATAGAAACAAGGAACCATTATGCCACCATGGAGGCCAAGAATCAAATGATTCATTGTGACATCAAGTGGCCTAAAAGGGCATGGGATGCATTGTGACACCACAGGGGTTAAGAGAAGCAAGGATCCATTGTGACCCAATGGAGGCTAATAATCCCAGGATCCCATTTGACACCAGGGGGCGTAAAAGGGCCAGGGATGAATTGTGACAGCCAGGGGCCCAATAGAAACAAGGAACCATTATGACACCATGGAGGCCAAGAATCAAATGATTCATTGTGACATCAAGTGGCCTAAAAGGGCATGGGATGCATTGTGACACCACAGGTGTTAAGAGAAGCAAGGAACCATTGTGAGCCAATGCAGTCGAACAATCTAAGAATCCCTTTTGACACCAGGTGGAGCATAAGGACCACGGATGTACTCTGACAGCATGGGGACCTATAGAAGCAAGGAACCATTATGACACCATGAAGGCCAAGAATCAAATGGTTCATTGTAAGACCACGTGGCCTAAAAGGGCTTGGAATGCATTGTGACTCCACAGAGGTTAAGAGAAGCAAGGAACCATTGTGACCCAATGCAGGCTAACAATCTAGTGATCCCTTGTGACACCAATGGGCCTAAAATGGGCAGGGATGTATTGTGAAAGCATGGGGCCCAATTAAAACCTGGTACAATTACGCCACCATGGAGGCCAAGAATCAAATGATTCATTGTGACATCATGTGGCCTAAATGTGCATGGGATGCATTGTGACAGCACAGGGGTTAAGAGAGGCAAGGATCCATTGTGACCCTATGGAGGCTAACAATCTAAAGATCCCTTTTGACAACAGGGGCCGAAAAAGGGCCAGGGATGAATTGTGACAGCATGGGGCCCAATAGAAACAAAGAACCATTATGACACCATGGAGACCAGGAATCAAATGATTCATTGTGACATCAAGTGGCCTAAAAGGGCATGGGATGCATTGTGACACCACAGGGGTTAAGAGAAGCAAGGAACCATTGTGACCCAATGGAGGCTAACAATCTAATGATCCCTTGTGACACCAATGGGCCTAAAAGGGCCAGGGATGAATTGTAACAGCACGGGGACCAATAGAAGCAAGGATCTATTATGCCACCATGGATGCCAAGAATCAAATGATTCATTGTGACATAAAGTGGCCTAAAAGGGCACGGGATGCATTGTGAGAGCACAGGGGTTAAGAGAAGCAAGGATCCATTGTGACCCAATGGAGGCTAATAATCCCAGTATCCCATTTGACACCAGGGGGCGTAAAAGGGCCAGGGATGAATTGTGACAGCATGGGGCCCAATAGAAACAAGGAACCATTATGACACCATGGAGGCCAAGAATCAAATGATTCATTGTGACATCAAGTGGCCTAAAAGGGCATGGGATGCATTGTGACACCACAGAGGTTAAGAGAAGCAAAGAACCATTGTGACCCAATGCAGGCTAACAATCTAATGATCCCTTGTGACACCAATGGGCCTAAAAGGGGAAGGGATGAATTGTGAAAGGATGGGGCCCAAGTAAAACCTGGTACAATTATGCCACCATGGAGGCCAAGAATCAAATAATTCATTGTGACATCAAGTGGCCTAAAAGGGCATGGGATGCATTGTGACACCACAGGGGTTAAGAGAAGCAAGGATCCATTGTGACCCAATGCAGGCTAACAATCTAATGATCCCATTTGACACCAATGGGAGTAAAAGGGCCAGGGATGAATTGTGACAGCATGGGGCCCAATAGAAACAAGGAACCATTATGACACCATGGAGGCCAAGAATCAAATGATTCATTGTGACATCAAGTGGCCTAAAAGGGCATGGGATGCATTGTGACACCACAGAGGTTAAGAGAAGCAAGGAACCATTGTGACCCAATGGAGGCTAACAATCTAATGATCCATTGTGGCACCAGGGAGTATAAAAAGGGCCAGGGATGGATTGTTACAGCACGGGGACCAATAGAATCAAGGACCTATTATGCCACCATGGAGGCCAAGAATCAAATAATTCATTGTGACATCATGTGGCCTAAAAGGGCATGGGATGCATTGTGACAGCACAGGGGTTAAGAGAAGCAAGGATCCATTGTGACCCTATGGAGGCTAACAATCTAATGATCCCATTTGACACCAGGGGGCGAAAAAGTGCCAGGGATGAATTGTGAAAGCTTGGGGACCAATAGAAACAAGGAACCATTATGACACCATGGAAGACAAGAATCAAATGATTCATTGTGACATCAAGTGGCCTAAAAGGGCATGGGATGCATTGTGACACCACAGGGGTTAAGAGAAGCAAGGAACCATTGTGACCCAATGCAGGCTAACAATCTAATGATCCCTTGTGACACCAATGGTCCTAAAAGGGGCAGCCCTGTATTGTGAAAGCATGGGGCCCAATTAAAATCTGGTACAATTACGCCACCATGGAGGCCAAGAATCAAATGATTCATTGTGACATCAAGTGGCCTAAAAGGGCATGGGATGCATTGTGACACCACAGAGGTTAAGAGAAGCAAGGAACCATTGTGACCCAATGGAGGCTAACAATCTAATGATCCCTTGTGACACCAATGGGCCTAAAAGGGCCAGGGATGAATTGTAACAGCACGGGGACCAATAGAAGCAAGGATCTATTATGCCACCATGGATGCCAAGAATCAAATGATTCATTGTGACATCATGTGGCCTAAAAGGGCACGGGATGCATTGTGACAGCACAGGGGTTAAGAGAAGCAAGGATCCATTGTGACCCAATGGAGGCTAATAATCCCAGGATCCCATTTGACACCAGGGGGCGTAAAAGGGCCAGGGATGAATTGTGACAGCATGGGGCCCAATAGAAACAAGGAACCATTATGACACCATGGAGGCCAAGAATCAAATGATTCATTGTGACATCAAGTGGCCTAAAAGGGCATGGGATGCATTGTGACAGCACAGGGGTTAAGAGAAGCAAGGCACCATTGTGACCCAATGCAGGCTAACAATCTAATGATCCCTTGTGACACCAGGTGGAGCAAAAGGACCACGGATGTACTCTGACAGCATGGGGACCTATAGAAGCAAGGAACCATTATGACACCATGAAGGCCAAGAATCAAATGGTTCATTGTAAGACCACGTGGCCTAAAAGGGCTTGGAATGCATTGTGACTCCACAGAGGTTAAGAGAAGCAAGGAACCATTGTGACCCAATGCAGGCTAACAATCTAGTGATCCCTTGTGACACCAATGGGCCTAAAAGGGGCAGGGATGTATTGTGAAAGCATGGGTCCCAAGTAAAACCTGGTACAATTATGCCACCATGAAGGCCAAGAATCAAATGATTCATTGTGACATCATGGGGCCTAAAAGGGCATGGGATGCATTGTGACAACACAGAGGTTAAGAGAAGCAAGGATCCATTGTGACCCAATGCAGGCTAACAATCTAATGATCCCTTTTGACACCAATGGGCCTAAAATGGGCAGGGATGTATTGTGAAAGCATGGGGCGATTAAAACCTGGTACAATTACGCCACCATGGAGGCCAAGAATCAAATGATTCATTGTGACATCAAGTGGCCTAAAAGGGCATGGGATGCATTGTGACACCACAGAGGTTAAGAGAAGCAAGGATCCATTGTGACCCAATGCAGGCTAACAATCTAAAGATCCCTTTTGACACCAATGGGCCTAAAATGGGCAGGGATGTATTGTGAAAGCATGGGGCCCAATTAAAACCTGGTACAATTACGCCACCGTGGAGGCCAAGAATCAAATGATTCATTGTGACATCATGTGCCCTAAATGTGCATGGGTTGCATTGTGACAGCACCGGGGTTAAGAGAGGCAAGGATCCATTGTGACCCAATGGAGGCTAACAATCTAAAGATCCCTTTTGACACCAGGGGCCGTAAAAGGGCCAGGGATGAATTGTGACCTCATGGGGCCCAATAGAAACAAGGAACCATTATGACACCATGGAGACCAAGAATCAAATAATTCATTGTGACATCATGTGGCCTAAAAGGGCATGGGATGCATTGTGACACCACAGAGGTTAAGAGAAGCAAGGATCCATTGTGACCCAATGCAGGCTAACAATCTAATGATCCCTTGTGACACCAATGGGCCTAAAAGGGCCAGGGATGAATTGTAACAGCACGGGGACCAATAGAAGCAAGGATCTATTATGCCACCATGGAGGCCAAGAATCAAATGATTCATTGTGACATAAAGTGGCCTAAAAGGGCACGGGATGCATTGTGAGAGCACAGGGGTTAAGAGAAGCAAGGATCCATTGTGACCCAATGGAGGCTAATAATCCCAGGATCCCATTTGACACCAGGGGGCGTAAAAGGGCCAGGGATGAATTGTGACAGCATGGGGCCCAATAGAAACAAGGAACCATTATGACACCATGGAGGCCAAGAATCAAATGATTCATTGTGACATCAAGTGGCTTAAAAGGGCATGGGATGCATTGTGACACCACAGAGGTTAAGAGAAGCAAAGAACCATTGTGACCCAATGCAGGCTAACAATCTAATGATCCCTTGTGACACCAATGGGCCTAAAAGGGGAAGGGATGAATTGTGAAAGGATGGGGCCCAAGTAAAACCTGGTACAATTATGCCACCATGGAGGCCAAGAATCAAATAATTCATTGTGACATCAAGTGGCCTAAAAGGGCATGGGATGCATTGTGACACCACAGGGGTTAAGAGAAGCAAGGATCCATTGTGACCCAATGGAGGCTAATAATCCCAGGATCCCATTTGACACCAGGGGGCGTAAAAGGGAGAGGGATGAATTGTGACAGCATGGGGCCCAATAGAAACAAGGAACCATTATGACACCATGGAGGCCTAGAATCAAATGATTCATTGTGACATCAAGTGGCCTAAAAGGGCATGGGATGCATTGTGACACCACAGAGGTTAAGAGAAGCAAGGAACCATTGTGACCCAATGCAGGCTAACAATCTAATGATCCATTGTGGCACCAGGGGGTATAAAAAGGGCCAGGGATGAATTGTTACAGCACGGGGACCAATAGAATCAAGGACCTATTATGCCACCATGGAGGCCAAGAATCAAATAATTCATTGTGACATCATGTGGCCTAAAAGGGCATGGGATGCATTGTGACAGCACAGGGGTTAAGAGAAGCAAGGATCCATTGTGACCCAATGCAGGCTAACAATCTAATGATCCCTTTTGACACCAATGGGCCTAAAATGGGCAGGGATGTATTGTGAAAGCATGGGGCGATTAAAACCTGGTACAATTACGCCACCATGGAGGCCAAGAATCAAATGATTCATTGTGACATCATGTGGCCTAAAAGGGCATGGGATGCATTGTGACACCACAGAGGTTAAGAGATGCAAGGATCCATTGTGACCCAATGCAGGCTAACAATCTAATGATCCCTTTTGACACCAATGGGCCTAAAATGGGCAGGGATGTATTGTGAAAGCATGGGGCCCAATTAAAACCTGGTACAATTACGCCACCATGGAGGCCAAGAATCAAATGATTCATTGTGACATCAAGTGGCCTAAATGTGCATGGGATGCATTGTGACAGCACAGGGGTTAAGAGAGTCAAGGATCCATTGTGACCCAATGGAGGCTAACAATCTAAAGATCCCTTTTGACACCAGGGGCCGTAAAAGGGCCAGGGATGAATTGTGACAGCATGGGGCCCAATAGAAACAAGGAACCATTATGACACCATGAAGGCCAAGAATCAAATGGTTCATTGTAAGACCAAGTGGCCTAAAAGGGCTTGGAATGCATTGTGACACCACAGAGGTTAAGAGAAGCAAGGAACGTTTGTGACACAATGCAGGCTAACAATCTAATGATCCCTTGTGGCACCAATGGGCCTAAAAGAGCCAGGGATGAATTGTTACAGCATGGGGCCCAAGTAAAACCTGGTACAATTATGCCACCATGGAGGCCAAGAATCAAATGATTCATTGTGACATCAAGTGGCCTAAAAGGGCATGGGATGCATTGTGACACCACAGAGGTTAAGAGAAGCAAGGAACCATTGTGACCCAATGCAGGCTAACAATCTAATGATCCCTTGTGACACCAATGGGCCTAAAAGGGGCAGGGATGAATTGTTACAGCACGGGGACCAATAGAAGCAAGGATCTATTATGCCACCATGGAGGCCAAGAATCAAATAATTCATTGTGACATCATGTGGCCTAAAAGGGCATGGGATGCATTGTGACAGCACAGGGGTAAGAGAAGCAAGGAACCATTGTGACCCAATGGAGGCTAACAATCTAAGAATCCCTTTTGACACCAGGGGTCCCAAAAGGACCACGAATAAACTCTGACATCATGGGGACCTATAGAAGCAAGGAACAATTATGACACCATGAAGGCCAAGAATCAAATGATTCATTGTGACATCAAGTGGCCTAAAAGGTCTTGGAATGCATTGTGACACCACAGAGGTTAAGAGAAGCAAGGAACCATTGTGACCCAATGCAGGCTAACAATCTAATGATCCCTTGTGACACCAATGGGCCTAAAAGGGCCAGGGATGAATTGTGAAAGCATGGGTCCCAAGTAAAACCTGGTACAATTATGCCACCATGGAGGCCAAGAATCAAATAATTCATTGTGAAATCAAGTGGCCTAAAAGGGCATGGGATGCACTGTGACACCACAGGGGTTAAGAGAAGCAAGGATCCATTGTGACCCAATGGAGGCTAATAATCCCAGGATCCCATTTGACAGCAGGGGGCGTAAAAGGGCCAGGGATGAATTGTGACAGCATGGGGCCCAATAGAAACAAGGAACCATTATGCCACCATGGAGGCCAAGAATCAAATGATTCATTGTGACATCAAGTGGCCTAAAAGGGCATGGGATGCATTGTGACAGCACAGGGGTTAAGAGAAGCAAGGAACCATTGTGACCCAATGCAGGCTAACAATCTAATGATCCCTTGTGACACCAATGGGCCTAAAAGGGGCAGGGATGTATTGTGAAAGCATGGGGCCCAATTAAAACCTGGTACAATTATGCCACCATGGAGGCCAAGAATCAAATGATTCATTGTGACATCAAGTGGCCTAAAAGGGCATTGGATGCATTGTGACACCACAGGGGTTAAGAGAAGCAAGGAACCATTGTGACCCAATGCAGGCTAACAATCTAATGATCCCTTGTGACACCAATGGGAGTAAAAGGGCCAGGGATGAATTGTGTCAGCATGGGGCCCAATTGAAACAAGGAACCATTATGGCACCATGGAGGCCAAGAATCAAATAATTCATTGTGACATCATGTGGCCTAAAAGGGCATGGGATGCATTGTGACAGCACAGGGGTTAAGAGAAGCAAGGATCCATTGTGACCCAGTGGAGGCTAACAATGTAATGATCCCATTTGACACCAGGGGGCAAAAAAGGTCCACGGATGAATTGTGAAAGCATGGGGCCCAATAGAAACAAGGAACCATTATGCCACCATGGAGGCCAAGAATCAAATGATTCATTGTGACATCAAGTGGCCTAAAAGGGCATGGGATGCATTGTGACAGCACAGGGGTTAAGAGAGGCAAGGATCCATTGTGACCCAATGCAGGCTAACAATCTAATGATCCCTTTTGACACCAATGGGCCTAAAATGGGCAGGGATGTATTGTGAAAGCATGGGGCCCGATTAAAACCTGGTACAATTACGCCACCATGGAGGCCAAGAATCAAAGGATTCATTGTGACATCATGTGGCCTAAAAGGGCATGGGATGCATTGTGACAGCACAGGGGTTAAGAGAAGCAAGGATCCATTGTGACCCAATGGAGGCTAACAATCTAATGATCCCATTTGACACCAGGGGGCGTAAAAGGGCCAGGGATGAATTGTGACAGCATGGGGCCCAATAGAAACAAGGAACCATTATGACACCATGGAGGCCAAGAATCAAATGATTCATTGTGACATCATGTGGCCTAAAAGGGCATGGGATGCATTGTGACAGCACAGGGGTTAAGAGAAGCAAGGAACCATAGTGACCCAATGCAGGCTAACAATCTAATGATCCCTTGTGACACCAATGGGAGTAAAAGGGCCAGGGATGAATTGTGTCAGCATGGGGCCCAATTGAAACAAGGAACCATTATGCCACCATGGAGGCCAAGAATCAAATAATTCATTGTGACATCATGTGGCCTAAAAGGGCATGGGATGCATTGTGACAGCACAGGGGTTAAGAGAAGCAAGGATCCATTGTGACCCAGTGGAGGCTAACAATGTAATGATCCCATTTGACACCAGGGGGCAAAAAAGGTCCACGGATGAATTGTGACAGCATGGGGCCCAATAGAAACAAGGAACCATTATGCCACCATGGAGGCCAAGAATCAAATGATTCATTGTGACATCATGTGGCCTAAAAGGGCATGGGATGCATTGTGACAGCACAGGGGTTAAGAGAAGCAAGGAACCATAGTGACCCAATGCAGGCTAACAATCTAATGATCCCTTGTGACACCAATGGGAGTAAAAGGGCCAGGGATGAATTGTGTCAGCATGGGGCCCAATTGAAACAAGGAACCATTATGACACCATGGAGGCCAAGAATCAAATAATTCATTGTGACATCATGTGGCCTAAAAGGGCATGGGATGCATTGTGACAGCACAGGGGTTAAGAGAAGCAAGGATCCATTGTGACCCAGTGGAGGCTAACAATCTAATGATCCCATTTGACACCAGGGGTCGATAAAGGTCCACGGATGAATTGTGAAAGCATGGGGCCCAATAGAAACAAGGAACCATTATGCCACCATGGAGGCCAAGAATCAAATGATTCATTGTGACATCAAGTGGCCTAAAAGGGCATGGGATTCATTGTGACAGCACAGGGGTTAAGAGAAGTAAGGAACCATTGTGACCCAATGCAGGCTAACAATCTAAGAATCCCTTTTGACACCAGGGGGAGCAAAAGGACCACGGATGAACTCTGACAGCACGGGGACCAATAGAATCAAGGAACCATTTTGCCACCATGGAGGCCAAGAATCAAATAATTCATTGTGACATCAAGTGGCCTAAAAGGGCATGGGATGCATTGTGACTCCACAGAGGTTAAGAGAAGCAAGGAACCATTGTGACCCAATGCAGGCTAACAATCTAATGATCCCTTGTGACACCAATGGGACTAAAAGGGCCAGGGATGAATTGTTACAGCACGGGCACCAATAGAATCAAGGATCTATTATGCCACCATGGAGGCCAAGAATCAAATGATTCATTGTGACATCAAGTGGCCTAAAAGGGCATGGGATGCATTGTGACAGCACAGGGGTTAAGAGAAGCAAGGATCCATTGTGACCCAATGCAGGCTAACAATCTAATGATCCCTTGTGACACCAATGGGCCTAAAATGGGCAGGGATGTATTGTGAAAGCATGGGGCGATTAAAACCTGGTACAATTACGCCACCATGAAGGCCAAGAATCAAATGATTCATTGTGACATCAAGTGGCCTAAAAGGGCATGGGATGCATTGTGACACCACAGAGGTTAAGAGAAGCAAGGATCCATTGTGACCCTATGCAGGCTAACAATCTAATGATCCCTTTTGACACCAATGGGCCTAAAATGGGCAGGGATGTATTGTGAAAGCATGGGGCCCAATTAAAACCTGGTACAATTATGCCACCATGGAGGCCAAGAATCAAATGATTCATTGTGACATCAAGTGGCCTAAAAGGGCATGGGATGCATTGTGACACCACAGAGGTTAAGAGAAGCAAAGAACCATTGTGACCCAATGCAGGCTAACAATCTAATGATCCCTTGTGGCACCCGGGGATATAAAAAGGGCCAGGGATGGATTGTTACAGCACGGGGACCAATAAAATCAAGGATCTATTATACCACCGTGGAGGCCAATAATCAAATAATTCATTGTGACATCATGTGGCCTAAAAGGGCATGGGATGCATTGTGACAGCACAGGGGTTAAGAGAGGCAAGGATCCATTGTGACCCAATGGAGGCTAACAATCTAAAGATCCCTTTTGACACCAGGGGCCGTAAAAGCGCCAGGGATGAATTGTGACAGCATGGGGCCCAATAGAAACAAGGAACCATTATGACACCATGGAGACCAAGAATCAAATGATTCATTGTGACATCAAGTGGCCTAAAAGGGCATGGGATGCATTGTGACACCACAGAGGTTAAGAGAAGCAAAGAACCATTGTGACCCAATGCAGGCTAACAATCTAATGATCCCTTGTGACACCAATGGGCCTAAAAGGGGAAGGGATGAATTGTGAAAGGATGGGGCCCAAGTAAAACCTGGTACAATTATGCCACCATGGAGGCCAAGAATCAAATAATTCATTGTGACATCAAGTGGCCTAAAAGGGCATGGGATGCATTGTGACACCACAGGGGTTAAGAGAAGCAAGGATCCATTGTGACCCAATGCAGGCTAACAATCTAATGATCCCATTTGACACCAATGGGAGTAAAAGGGCCAGGGATGAATTGTGACAGCATGGGGCCCAATAGAAACAAGGAACCATTATGACACCATGGAGGCCAAGAATCAAATGATTCATTGTGACATCAAGTGGCCTAAAAGGGCATGGGATGCATTGTGACACCACAGAGGTTAAGAGAAGCAAGGAACCATTGTGACCCAATGGAGGCTAACAATCTAATGATCCATTGTGGCACCAGGGAGTATAAAAAGGGCCAGGGATGGATTGTTACAGCACGGGGACCAATAGAATCAAGGACCTATTATGCCACCATGGAGGCCAAGAATCAAATAATTCATTGTGACATCATGTGGCCTAAAAGGGCATGGGATGCATTGTGACAGCACAGGGGTTAAGAGAAGCAAGGATCCATTGTGACCCTATGGAGGCTAACAATCTAATGATCCCATTTGACACCAGGGGGCGAAAAAGTGCCAGGGATGAATTGTGAAAGCTTGGGGACCAATAGAAACAAGGAACCATTATGACACCATGGAAGACAAGAATCAAATGATTCATTGTGACATCATGTGGCCTAAAAGGGCATGGGATGCATTGTGACAGCACAGGGGTTAAGAGAAGCAAGGATCCATTGTGACCCTATGGAGGCTAACAATCTAATGATCCCATTTGACACCAGGGGGCGAAAAAGTGCCAGGGATGAATTGTGAAAGCTTGGGGCCCGATTAAAACCTGGTACAATTACGCCACCATGGAGGCCAAGAATCAAAGGATTCATTGTGACATCAAGTGGCCTAAATGTGCATGGGATGCATTGTGACACCACAGGGGTTAAGAGAAGCAAGGAACCATTGTGACCCAATGCAGGCTAACAATCTAATGATCCCTTTTGACACCAATGGTCCTAAAAGGGGCAGCCCTGTATTGTGAAAGCATGGGGCCCAATTAAAATCTGGTACAATTACGCCACCATGGAGGCCAAGAATCAAATGATTCATTGTGACATCAAGTGGCCTAAAAGGGCATGGGATGCATTGTGACACCACAGAGGTTAAGAGAAGCAAGGAACCCTTGTGACCCAATGGAGGCTAACAATCTAATGATCCCTTGTGACACCAATGGGCCTAAAAGGGCCAGGGATGAATTGTAACAGCACGGGGACCAATAGAAGCAAGGATCTATTATGCCACCATGGATGCCAAGAATCAAATGATTCATTGTGACATCATGTGGCCTAAAAGGGCACGGGATGCATTGTGAGAGCACAGGGGTTAAGAGAAGCAAGGATCCATTGTGACCCAATGGAGGCTAATAATCCCAGGATCCCATTTGACACCAGGGGGCGTAAAAGGGCCAGGGATGAATTGTGACAGCATGGGGCCCAATAGAAACAAGGAACCATTATGACACCATGGAGGCCAAGAATCAAATGATTCATTGTGACATCAAGTGGCCTAAAAGGGCATGGGATTCATTGTGACAGCACAGGGGTTAAGAGAAGTAAGGAACCATTGTGACCCAATGCAGGCTAACAATCTAAGAATCCCTTTTGACACCAGGGGGAGCAAAAGGACCACGGATGAACTCTGACAGCACGGGGACCAATAGAATCAAGGAACCATTTTGCCACCATGGAGGCCAAGAATCAAATAATTCATTGTGACATCAAGTGGCCTAAAAGGGCATGGGATGCATTGTGACTCCACAGAGGTTAAGAGAAGCAAGGAACCATTGTGACCCAATGCAGGCTAACAATCTAATGATCCCTTGTGACACCAATGGGACTAAAAGGGCCAGGGATGAATTGTTACAGCACGGGCACCAATAGAATCAAGGATCTATTATGCCACCATGGAGGCCAAGAATCAAATGATTCATTGTGACATCAAGTGGCCTAAAAGGGCATGGGATGCATTGTGACAGCACAGGGGTTAAGAGAAGCAAGGATCCATTGTGACCCAATGGAGGCTAACAATCTAATGATCCCTTGTGACACCAATGGGCCTAAAAGAGGCAGGGATGGATTGTGAAAGCATGGGGCCCAAGTAAAACCTGGTACAATTATGCCACCATGAAGGCCAAGAATCAAATGATTCATTGTGACATCAAGTGGCCTAAAAGGGCATGGGATGCATTGTGACACCAAAGAGGTTAAGAGAAGCAAGGATCCATTGTGACCCAATGCAGGCTAACAATCTAATGATCCCTTTTGACACCAATGGGCCTAAAATGGGCAGGGATGTATTGTGAAAGCATGGGGCCCAATTAAAACCTGGTACAATTATGCCACCATGGAGGCCAAGAATCAAATGATTCATTGTGACATCAAGTGGCCTAAAAGGGCATGGGATGCATTGTGACACCACAGAGGTTAAGAGAAGCAAAGAACCATTGTGACCCAATGCAGGCTAACAATCTAATGATCCCTTGTGGCACCCGGGGGTATAAAAAGGGCCACGGATGGATTGTTACAGCACGGGGACCAATAAAAGCAAGGATCTATTATACCACCGTGGAGGCCAATAATCAAATAATTCATTGTGACATCATGTGGCCTAAAAGGGCATGGGATGCATTGTGACAGCACAGGGGTTAAGAGAGGCAAGGATCCATTGTGACCCAATGGAGGCTAACAATCTAAAGATCCCTTTTGACACCAGGGGCCGTAAAAGTGCCAGGGATGAATTGTGACAGCATGGGGCCCAATAGAAACAAGGAACCATTATGACACCATGGAGACCAAGAATCAAATGATTCATTGTGACATCATGTGGCCTAAAAGGGCATGGGATGCATTGTGACAGCACAGGGGTTAAGAGAAGTAATGATCCATTGTGACCCAATGGAGGCTAACAATCTAATGATCCCTTTTGACACCAATGGGCCTAAAAGGGGCAGGGATGTATTGTGAAAGCATGGGGCCCAAGTAAAACCTGGTACAATTATGCCACCATGGAGGCCAAGAATCAAATGATTCATTGTGACATCAAGTGGCCTAAAAGGGCATGGGATGCATTGTGACACCACAGAGGTTAAGAGAAGCAAAGAACCATTGTGACCCAATGCAGGCTAACAATCTAATGATCCCTTGTGACACCAATGGGCCTAAAAGGGGAAGGGATGAATTGTGAAAGGATGGGGCCCAAGTAAAACCTGGTACAATTATGCCACCATGGAGGCCAAGAATCAAATAATTCATTGTGACATCAAGTGGCCTAAAAGGGCATGGGATGCATTGTGACACCACAGGGGTTAAGAGAAGCAAGGATCCATTGTGACCCAATGCAGGCTAACAATCTAATGATCCCATTTGACACCAATGGGAGTAAAAGGGCCAGGGATGAATTGTGACAGCATGGGGCCCAATAGAAACAAGGAACCATTATGACACCATGGAGGCCAAGAATCAAATGATTCATTGTGACATCAAGTGGCCTAAAAGGGCATGGGATGCATTGTGACACCACAGAGGTTAAGAGAAGCAAGGAACCATTGTGACCCAATGGAGGCTAACAATCTAATGATCCATTGTGGCACCAGGGAGTATAAAAAGGGCCAGGGATGGATTGTTACAGCACGGGGACCAATAGAATCAAGGACCTATTATGCCACCATGGAGGCCAAGAATCAAATAATTCATTGTGACATCATGTGGCCTAAAAGGGCATGGGATGCATTGTGACAGCACAGGGGTTAAGAGAAGCAAGGATCCATTGTGACCCTATGGAGGCTAACAATCTAATGATCCCATTTGACACCAGGGGGCGAAAAAGTGCCAGGGATGAATTGTGAAAGCTTGGGGACCAATAGAAACAAGGAACCATTATGACACCATGGAAGACAAGAATCAAATGATTCATTGTGACATCAAGTGGCCTAAAAGGGCACGGGATGCATTGTGAGAGCACAGGGGTTAAGAGAAGCAAGGATCCATTGTGACCCAATGGAGGCTAACAATCTAATGATCCCTTTTGACACCAATGGTCCTAAAAGGGGCAGCCCTGTATTGTGAAAGCATGGGGCCCAATTAAAATCTGGTACAATTACGCCACCATGGAGGCCAAGAATCAAATGATTCATTGTGACATCAAGTGGCCTAAAAGGGCATGGGATGCATTGTGACACCACAGAGGTTAAGAGAAGCAAGGAACCATTGTGACCCAATGGAGGCTAACAATCTAATGATCCCTTGTGACACCAATGGGCCTAAAAGGGCCAGGGATGAATTGTAACAGCACGGGGACCAATAGAAGCAAGGATCTATTATGCCACCATGGATGCCAAGAATCAAATGATTCATTGTGACATCATGTGGCCTAAAAGGGCACGGGATGCATTGTGAGAGCACAGGGGTTAAGAGAAGCAAGGATCCATTGTGACCCAATGGAGGCTAATAATCCCAGGATCCCATTTGACACCAGGGGGCGTAAAAGGGCCAGGGATGAATTGTGACAGCATGGGGCCCAATAGAAACAAGGAACCATTATGACACCATGGAGGCCAAGAATCAAATGATTCATTGTGACATCAAGTGGCCTAAAAGGGCATGGGATGCATTGTGACAGCACAGGGGTTAAGAGAAGCAAGGAACCATTGTGACCCAATGCAGGCTAACAATCTAATGATCCCTTGTGACACCAGGTGGAGCAAAAGGACCACGGATGTACTCTGACAGCATGGGGACCTATAGAAGCAAGGAACCATTATGACACCATGAAGGCCAAGAATCAAATGGTTCATTGTAAGACCACGTGGCCTAAAAGGGCTTGGAATGCATTGTGACTCCACAGAGGTTAAGAGAAGCAAGGAACCATTGTGACCCAATGCAGGCTAACAATCTAGTGATCCCTTGTGACACCAATGGGCCTAAAAGGGGCAGGGATGTATTGTGAAAGCATGGGTCCCAAGTAAAACCTGGTACAATTATGCCACCATGAAGGCCAAGAATCAAATGATTCATTGTGACATCATGGGGCCTAAAAGGGCATGGGATGCATTGTGACAACACAGAGGTTAAGAGAAGCAAGGATCCATTGTGACCCAATGCAGGCTAACAATCTAATGATCCCTTTTGACACCAATGGGCCTAAAATGGGCAGGGATGTATTGTGAAAGCATGGGGCGATTAAAACCTGGTACAATTACGCCACCATGGAGGCCAAGAATCAAATGATTCATTGTGACATCAAGTGGCCTAAAAGGGCATGGGATGCATTGTGACACCACAGAGGTTAAGAGAAGCAAGGATCCATTGTGACCCAATGCAGGCTAACAATCTAAAGATCCCTTTTGACACCAATGGGCCTAAAATGGGCAGGGATGTATTGTGAAAGCATGGGGCCCAATTAAAACCTGGTACAATTACGCCACCGTGGAGGCCAAGAATCAAATGATTCATTGTGACATCATGTGCCCTAAATGTGCATGGGTTGCATTGTGACAGCACAGGGGTTAAGAGAGGCAAGGATCCATTGTGACCCAATGGAGGCTAACAATCTAAAGATCCCTTTTGACACCAGGGGCCGTAAAAGGGCCAGGGATGAATTGTGACCTCATGGGGCCCAATAGAAACAAGGAACCATTATGACACCATGGAGACCAAGAATCAAATAATTCATTGTGACATCATGTGGCCTAAAAGGGCATGGGATGCATTGTGACACCACAGAGGTTAAGAGAAGCAAGGATCCATTGTGACCCAATGCAGGCTAACAATCTAATGATCCCTTGTGACACCAATGGGCCTAAAAGGGCCAGGGATGAATTGTAACAGCACGGGGACCAATAGAAGCAAGGATCTATTATGCCACCATGGAGGCCAAGAATCAAATGATTCATTGTGACATAAAGTGGCCTAAAAGGGCACGGGATGCATTGTGAGAGCACAGGGGTTAAGAGAAGCAAGGATCCATTGTGACCCAATGGAGGCTAATAATCCCAGGATCCCATTTGACACCAGGGGGCGTAAAAGGGCCAGGGATGAATTGTGACAGCATGGGGCCCAATAGAAACAAGGAACCATTATGACACCATGGAGGCCAAGAATCAAATGATTCATTGTGACATCAAGTGGCCTAAAAGGGCATGGGATGCATTGTGACACCACAGAGGTTAAGAGAAGCAAAGAACCATTGTGACCCAATGCAGGCTAACAATCTAATGATCCCTTGTGACACCAATGGGCCTAAAAGGGGAAGGGATGAATTGTGAAAGGATGGGGCCCAAGTAAAACCTGGTACAATTATGCCACCATGGAGGCCAAGAATCAAATAATTCATTGTGACATCAAGTGGCCTAAAAGGGCATGGGATGCATTGTGACACCACAGGGGTTAAGAGAAGCAAGGATCCATTGTGACCCAATGGAGGCTAATAATCCCAGGATCCCATTTGACACCAGGGGGCGTAAAAGGGAGAGGGATGAATTGTGACAGCATGGGGCCCAATAGAAACAAGGAACCATTATGACACCATGGAGGCCAAGAATCAAATGATTCATTGTGACATCATGTGGCCTAAAAGGGCATGGGATGCATCGTGACAGCACAGGGGATAAGAGAAGCAAGGAAGCATTGTGACCCAATGCAGGCTAACAATCTAATGATCCATTGTGGCACCAGGGGGTATAAAAAGGGCCAGGGATGAATTGTTACAGCACGGGGACCAATAGAATCAAGGACCTATTATGCCACCATGGAGGCCAAGAATCAAATAATTCATTGTGACATCATGTGGCCTAAAAGGGCATGGGATGCATTGTGACAGCACAGGGGTTAAGAGAAGCAAGGATCCATTGTGACCCAATGGAGGCTAATAATCCCCGGATCCCATTTGACACCAGGGGGCGTAAAAGGGCCAGGGATGAATTGTGACAGCCTGGGGCCCAATAGAAACAAGGAACCATTATGACACCATGGAGGCCAAGAATCAAATGATTCATTGTGACATCAAGTGGCCTAAAAGGGCATGGGATGCATTGTGACACCACAGAGGTTAAGAGAAGCAAGGATCCATTGTGACCCAATGCAGGCTAACAATCTAATGATCCCTTTTGACACCAATGGGCCTAAAATGTGCAGGGATGTATTGTGAAAGCATGGGGCGATTAAAACCTGGTACAATTACGCCACCATGGAGGCCAAGAATCAAATGATTCATTGTGACATCATGTGGCCTAAAAGGGCATGGGATGCATTGTGACACCACAGAGGTTAAGAGATGCAAGGATCCATTGTGACCCAATGCAGGCTAACAATCTAATGATCCCTTTTGACACCAATGGGCCTAAAATGGGCAGGGATGTATTGTGAAAGCATGGGGCCCAATTAAAACCTGGTACAATTACGCCACCATGGAGGCCAAGAATCAAATGATTCATTGTGACATCAAGTGGCCTAAATGTGCATGGGATGCATTGTGACAGCACAGGGGTTAAGAGAGTCAAGGATCCATTGTGACCCAATGGAGGCTAACAATCTAAAGATCCCTTTTGACACCAGGGGCCGTAAAAGGGCCAGGGATGAATTGTGACCTCATGGGGCCCAATAGAAACAAGGAACCATTATGACACCATGGAGACCAAGAATCAAATAATTCATTGTGACATCATGTGGCCTAAAAGGGCATGGGATGCATTGTGACACCACAGAGGTTAAGAGAAGCAAGGATCCATTGTGACCCAATGCAGGCTAACAATCTAATGATCCCTTGTGACACCAATGGGCCTAAAAGGGCCAGGGATGAATTGTAACAGCACGGGGACCAATAGAAGCAAGGATCTATTATGCCACCATGGAGGCCAAGAATCAAATGATTCATTGTGACATAAAGTGGCCTAAAAGGGCACGGGATGCATTGTGAGAGCACAGGGGTTAAGAGAAGCAAGGATCCATTGTGACCCAATGGAGGCTAATAATCCCAGGATCCCATTTGACACCAGGGGGCGTAAAAGGGCCAGGGATGAATTGTGACAGCATGGGGCCCAATAGAAACAAGGAACCATTATGACACCATGGAGGCCAAGAATCAAATGATTCATTGTGACATCAAGTGGCCTAAAAGGGCATGGGATGCATTGTGACACCACAGAGGTTAAGAGAAGCAAAGAACCATTGTGACCCAATGCAGGCTAACAATCTAATGATCCCTTGTGACACCAATGGGCCTAAAAGGGGAAGGGATGAATTGTGAAAGGATGGGGCCCAAGTAAAACCTGGTACAATTATGCCACCATGGAGGCCAAGAATCAAATAATTCATTGTGACATCAAGTGGCCTAAAAGGGCATGGGATGCATTGTGACACCACAGGGGTTAAGAGAAGCAAGGATCCATTGTGACCCAATGGAGGCTAATAATCCCAGGATCCCATTTGACACCAGGGGGCGTAAAAGGGAGAGGGATGAATTGTGACAGCATGGGGCCCAATAGAAACAAGGAACCATTATGACACCATGGAGGCCAAGAATCAAATGATTCATTGTGACATCAAGTGGCCTAAAAGGGCATGGGATGCATTGTGACACCACAGAGGTTAAGAGAAGCAAGGAACCATTGTGACCCAATGCAGGCTAACAATCTAATGATCCATTGTGGCACCAGGGGGTATAAAAAGGGCCAGGGATGAATTGTTACAGCACGGGGACCAATAGAATCAAGGACCTATTATGCCACCATGGAGGCCAAGAATCAAATAATTCATTGTGACATCATGTGGCCTAAAAGGGCATGGGATGCATTGTGACAGCACAGGGGTTAAGAGAAGCAAGGATCCATTGTGACCCAATGGAGGCTAATAATCCCCGGATCCCATTTGACACCAGGGGGCGTAAAAGGGCCAGGGATGAATTGTGACAGCCTGGGGCCCAATAGAAACAAGGAACCATTATGCCACCATGGAGGCCAAGAATCAAATGATTCATTGTGACATCATGTGGCCTAAAAGGGCATGGGATGCATTGTGACACCACAGAGGTTAAGAGAAGCAAGGATCCATTGTGACCCAATGCAGGCTAACAATCTAATGATCCCTTTTGACACCAATGGGCCTAAAATGGGCAGGGATGTATTGTGAAAGCATGGGGCGATTAAAACCTGGTACAATTACGCCACCATGGAGGCCAAGAATCAAATGATTCATTGTGACATCATGTGGCCTAAAAGGGCATGGGATGCATTGTGACACCACAGAGGTTAAGAGATGCAAGGATCCATTGTGACCCAATGCAGGCTAACAATCTAATGATCCCTTTTGACACCAATGGGCCTAAAATGGGCAGGGATGTATTGTGAAAGCATGGGGCCCAATTAAAACCTGGTACAATTACGCCACCATGGAGGCCAAGAATCAAATGATTCATTGTGACATCAAGTGGCCTAAATGTGCATGGGATGCATTGTGACAGCACAGGGGTTAAGAGAGTCAAGGATCCATTGTGACCCAATGGAGGCTAACAATCTAAAGATCCCTTTTGACACCAGGGGCCGTAAAAGGGCCAGGGATGAATTGTGACAGCATGGGGCCCAATAGAAACAAGGAACCATTATAACACCATGAAGGCCAAGAATCAAATGGTTCATTGTAAGACCAAGTGGCCTAAAAGGGCTTGGAATGCATTGTGACACCACAGAGGTTAAGAGAAGCAAGGAACGATTGTGACACAATGCAGGCTAACAATCTAATGATCCCTTGTGGCACCAATGGGCCTAAAAGAGCCAGGGATGAATTGTTACAGCATGGGGCCCAAGTAAAACCTGGTACAATTATGCCACCATGGAGGCCAAGAATCAAATGATTCATTGTGACATCAAGTGGCCTAAAAGGGCATGGGATGCATTGTGACACCACAGAGGTTAAGAGAAGCAAGGAACCATTGTGACCCAATGCAGGCTAACAATCTAATGATCCCTTGTGACACCAATGGGCCTAAAAGGGGCAGGGATGAATTGTTACAGCACGGGGACCAATAGAAGCAAGGATCTATTATGCCACCATGGAGGCCAAGAATCAAATAATTCATTGTGACATCATGTGGCCTAAAAGGGCATGGGATGCATTGTGACAGCACAGGGGTAAGAGAAGCAAGGAACCATTGTGACCCAATGGAGGCTAACAATCTAAGAATCCCTTTTGACACCAGGGGTCCCAAAAGGACCACGAATAAACTCTGACATCATGGGGACCTATAGAAGCAAGGAACAATTATGACACCATGAAGGCCAAGAATCAAATGATTCATTGTGACATAAAGTGGCCTAAAAGGTCTTGGAATGCATTGTGACACCACAGAGGTTAAGAGAAGCAAGGAACCATTGTGACCCAATGCAGGCTAACAATCTAATGATCCCTTGTGACACCAATGGGCCTAAAAGGGGCAGGGATGAATTGTTACAGCACGGGGACCAATAGAAGCAAGGATCTATTATGCCACCATGGAGGCCAAGAATCAAATGATTCATTGTGACATCAAGTGGCCTAAAAGGGCATGGGATGCATTGTGACAGCACAGGGGTTAAGAGAAGCAAGGAACCAATGTGACCCAATGCAGGCTAACAATCTAATGATCCCTTGTGACACCAATGGGCCTAAAAGGGGCAGGGATGTATTGTGAAAGCATGGGGCCCAATTAAAACCTGGTACAATTATGCCACCATGGAGGCCAAGAATCAAATGATTCATTGTGACATCAAGTGGCCTAAAAGGGCATTGGATGCATTGTGACACCACAGGGGTTAAGAGAAGCAAGGAACCATTGTGACCCAATGCAGGCTAACAATCTAAGAATCCCTTTTGACACCAGGGGGCGCAAAAGGACCACGGATGAACTCTGACAGCATGGGGACCTATAGAGGTAAGGAACCATTATGACACCATGAAGGCCAAGAATCAAATGGTTCATTGTAAGACCAAGTGGCCTAAAAGTGCTTGGAATGCATTGTGACACCACAGAGGTTAAGAGAAGCAAGGAACCATTGTGACCCAATGCAGGCTAACAATCTAATGATCCCTTGTGGCACCAGGGGGTATAAAAAGGGCCAGGGATGGATTGTTACAGCACGGGGACCAATAGAAGCAAGGATCTATTATGCCACCGTGGAGGCCAAGAATCAAATGATTCATTGTGACATCAAGGGGCCTAAAAGGGCATGGGATGCATTGTGACAGCACAGGGGTTAAGAGAATCAAGGATCCATTGTGACCCAATGGAGGCTAACAATCTAATGATCCCATTTGACACCAGGGGGCGTAAAAGTGCCAGGGATGAATTGTGACAGCATGGGGCCCAATTGAAACAAGGAACCATTATGACACCATGGAGGCCAAGAATCAAATAATTCATTGTGACATCATGTGGCCTAAAAGGGCATGGGATGCATTGTGACAGCACAGGGGTTAAGAGAAGCAAGGATCCATTGTGACCCAGTGGAGGCTAACAATGTAATGATCCCATTTGACACCAGGGGGCAAAAAAGGTCCACGGATGAATTGTGAAAGCATGGGGCCCAATAGAAACAAGGAACCATTATGCCACCATGGAGGCCAAGAATCAAATGATTCATTGTGACATCAAGTGGCCTAAAAGGGCATGGGATGCATTGTGACAGCACAGGGGTTAAGAGAGGCAAGGATCCATTGTGACCCAATGGAGGCTAACAATCTAATGATCCCTTTTGACACCAATGGGCCTAAAATGGGCAGGGATGTATTGTGAAAGCATGGGGCCCGATTAAAACCTGGTACAATTACGCCACCATGGAGGCCAAGAATCAAAGGATTCATTGTGACATCAAGTGGCCTAAAAGGGCATGGGATGCATTGTGACACCACAGAGGTTAAGAGAAGCAAGGAACCATTGTGACCCAATGCAGGCTAACAATCTAATGATCCATTGTGGCACCAAGGGGTATAAAAAGGGCCAGGGATGGATTGTTACAGCACGGGGACCAATAGAATCAAGGACCTATTATGCCACCATGGAGGCCAAGAATCAAATAATTCATTGTGACATCATGTGGCCTAAAAGGGCATGGGATGCATTGTGACAGCACAGGGGTTAAGAGAAGCAAGGATCCATTGTGACCCAATGGAGGCTAATAATCCCAGGATCCCATTTGACACCAGGGGGCGTAAAAGTGCCAGGGATGAATTGTGACAGCCTGGGGCCCAATAGAAACAAGGAACCATTATGCCACCATGGAGGCCAAGAATCAAATGATTCATTGTGACATCATGTGGCCTAAAAGGGCATGGGATGCATTGTGACACCACAGAGGTTAAGAGAAGCAAGGATCCATTGTGACCCAATGCAGGCTAACAATCTAATGATCCCTTTTGACACCAATGGGCCTAAAATGGGCAGGGATGTATTGTGAAAGCATGGGGCCCGATTAAAACCTGGTACAATTACGCCACCATGGAGGCCAAGAATCAAAGGATTCATTGTGACATCAAGTGGCCTAAATGTGCATGGGATGCATTGTGACAGCACAGGGGTTAAGAGAGGCAAGGATCCATTGTGACCCAATGGAGGCTAACAATCTAAAGATCCCTTTTGACACCAGGGGCCGTAAAAGGGCCAGGGATGAATTGTGACAGCATGGGGCCCAATAGAAACAAGGAACCATTATGACACCATGGAGGCCAAGAATCAAATGATTCATTGTGACATCAAGTGGCCTAAAAGGGCATGGGATGCATTGTGACAGCACAGGGGTTAAGAGAAGCAAGGAACCATTGTGACCCAATGCAGGCTAACAATCTAATGATCCCTTGTGACACCAATGGGAGTAAAAGGGCCAGGGATGAATTGTGTCAGCATGGGGCCCAATTGAAACAAGGAACCATTATGACACCATGGAGGCCAAGAATCAAATAATTCATTGTGACATCATGTGGCCTAAAAGGGCATGGGATGCATTGTGACAGCACAGGGGTTAAGAGAAGCAAGGATCCATTGTGACCCAGTGGAGGCTAACAATCTAATGATCCCATTTGACACCAGGGGTCGATAAAGGTCCACGGATGAATTGTGAAAGCATGGGGCCCAATAGAAGCAAGGATCTATTATGCCACCGTGGAGGCCAAGAATCAAATGATTCATTGTGACATCAAGGGGCCTAAAAGGGCATGGGATGCATTGTGACAGCACAGGGGTTAAGAGAATCAAGGATCCATTGTGACCCAATGGAGGCTAACAATCTAATGATCCCATTTGACACCAGGGGGCGTAAAAGGGCCAGGGATGAATTGTGACAGCATGGGGCCCAATAGAAACAAGGAACCATTATGACACCATGGAGGCCAAGAATCAAATGATTCATTGTGACATCATGTGGCCTAAAAGGGCATGGGATGCATTGTGACAGCACAGGGGTTAAGAGAAGCAAGGAACCATAGTGACCCAATGCAGGCTAACAATCTAATGATCCCTTGTGACACCAATGGGAGTAAAAGGGCCAGGGATGAATTGTGTCAGCATGGGGCCCAATTGAAACAAGGAACCATTATGACACCAAGGAGGCCAAGAATCAAATAATTCATTGTGACATCATGTGGCCTAAAAGGGCATGGGATGCATTGTGACAGCACAGGGGTTAAGAGAAGCAAGGATCCATTGTGACCCAGTGGAGGCTAACAATGTAATGATCCCATTTGACACCAGGGGGCAAAAAAGGTCCACGGATGAATTGTGTCAGCATGGGGCCCAATAGAAACAAGGAACCATTATGCCACCATGGAGGCCAAGAATCAAATGATTCATTGTGACATCAAGTGGCCTAAAAGGGCATGGGATGCATTGTGACACCACAGGGGTTAAGAGAAGCAAGGAACCATTGTGACCCAATGCAGGCTAACAATCTAATGATCCCTTTTGACACCAATGGGCCTAAAATGGGCAGGGATGTATTGTGAAAGCATGGGGCCCGATTAAAACCTGGTACAATTACGCCACCATGGAGGCCAAGAATCAAAGGATTCATTGTGACATCAAGTGGCCTAAATGTGCATGGGATGCATTGTGACAGCACAGGGGTTAAGAGAGGCAAGGATCCATTGTGACCCAATGGAGGCTAACAATCTAAAGATCCCTTTTGACACCAGGGGCCGTAAAAGGGCCAGGGATGAATTGTGACAGCATGGGGCCCAATAGAAACAAGGAACCATTATGACACCATGGAGGCCAAGAATCAAATGATTCATTGTGACATCAAGTGGCCTAAAAGGGCATGGGATGCATTGTGACAGCACAGGGGTTAAGAGAAGCAAGGAACCATTGTGACCCAATGCAGGCTAACAATCTAATGATCCCTTGTGACACCAATGGGAGTAAAAGGGCCAGGGATGAATTGTGTCAGCATGGGGCCCAATTGAAACAAGGAACCATTATGACACCATGGAGGCCAAGAATCAAATAATTCATTGTGACATCATGTGGCCTAAAAGGGCATGGGATGCATTGTGACAGCACAGGGGTTAAGAGAAGCAAGGATCCATTGTGACCCAGTGGAGGCTAACAATCTAATGATCCCATTTGACACCAGGGGTCGATAAAGGTCCACGGATGAATTGTGAAAGCATGGGGCCCAATAGAAGCAAGGATCTATTATGCCACCGTGGAGGCCAAGAATCAAATGATTCATTGTGACATCAAGGGGCCTAAAAGGGCATGGGATGCATTGTGACAGCACAGGGGTTAAGAGAATCAAGGATCCATTGTGACCCAATGGAGGCTAACAATCTAATGATCCCATTTGACACCAGGGGGCGTAAAAGGGCCAGGGATGAATTGTGACAGCATGGGGCCCAATAGAAACAAGGAACCATTATGACACCATGGAGGCCAAGAATCAAATGATTCATTGTGACATCATGTGGCCTAAAAGGGCATGGGATGCATTGTGACAGCACAGGGGTTAAGAGAAGCAAGGAACCATAGTGACCCAATGCAGGCTAACAATCTAATGATCCCTTGTGACACCAATGGGAGTAAAAGGGCCAGGGATGAATTGTGTCAGCATGGGGCCCAATTGAAACAAGGAACCATTATGACACCAAGGAGGCCAAGAATCAAATAATTCATTGTGACATCATGTGGCCTAAAAGGGCATGGGATGCATTGTGACAGCACAGGGGTTAAGAGAAGCAAGGATCCATTGTGACCCAGTGGAGGCTAACAATGTAATGATCCCATTTGACACCAGGGGGCAAAAAAGGTCCACGGATGAATTGTGTCAGCATGGGGCCCAATAGAAACAAGGAACCATTATGCCACCATGGAGGCCAAGAATCAAATGATTCATTGTGACATCAAGTGGCCTAAAAGGGCATGGGATGCATTGTGACACCACAGGGGTTAAGAGAAGCAAGGAACCATTGTGACCCAATGCAGGCTAACAATCTAATGATCCCTTGTGACACCAATGGGAGTAAAAGGGCCAGGGATGAATTGTGACAGCATGGGGCCCAATAGAAACAAGCAACCATTATGACACCATGGAGGCCAAGAATCAAATGATTCATTGTGACATCAAGTGGCCTAAAAGGGCATGGGATGCATTGTGACACCACAGAGGTTAAGAGAAGCAAGGAACCATTGTGACCCAATGCAGGCTAACAATCTAATGATCCATTGTGGCACCAAGGGGTATAAAAAGGGCCAGGGATGGATTGTTACAGCACGGGGACCAATAGAATCAAGGACCTATTATGCCACCATGGAGGCCAAGAATCAAATAATTCATTGTGACATCATGTGGCCTAAAAGGGCATGGGATGCATTGTGACAGCACAGGGGTTAAGAGAAGCAAGGATCCATTGTGACCCAATGGAGGCTAATAATCCCAGGATCCCATTTGACACCAGGGGGCGTAAAAGTGCCAGGGATGAATTGTGACAGCCTGGGGCCCAATAGAAACAAGGAACCATTATGCCACCATGGAGGCCAAGAATCAAATGATTCATTGTGACATCATGTGGCCTAAAAGGGCATGGGATGCATTGTGACACCACAGAGGTTAAGAGAAGCAAGGATCCATTGTGACCCAATGCAGGCTAACAATCTAATGATCCCTTTTGACACCAATGGGCCTAAAATGGGCAGGGATGTATTGTGAAAGCATGGGGCCCGATTAAAACCTGGTACAATTACGCCACCATGGAGGCCAAGAATCAAAGGATTCATTGTGACATCAAGTGGCCTAAATGTGCATGGGATGCATTGTGACAGCACAGGGGTTAAGAGAGGCAAGGATCCATTGTGACCCAATGGAGGCTAACAATCTAAAGATCCCTTTTGACACCAGGGGCCGTAAAAGGGCCAGGGATGAATTGTGACAGCATGGGGCCCAATAGAAACAAGGAACAATTATGACACCATGGAGGCCAAGAATCAAATGATTCATTGTGACATCAAGTGGCCTAAAAGGGCATGGGATGCATTGTGACACCACAGGGGTTAAGAGAAGCAAGGAACCATTGTGACCCAATGCAGGCTAACAATCTAATGATCCCTTGTGACACCAATGGGAGTAAAAGGGCCAGGGATGAATTGTGTCAGCATGGGGCCCAATTGAAACAAGGAACCATTATGACACCATGGAGGCCAAGAATCAAATAATTCATTGTGACATCATGTGGCCTAAAAGGGCATGGGATGCATTGTGACAGCACAGGGGTTAAGAGAAGCAAGGATCCATTGTGACCCAGTGGAGGCTAACAATCTAATGATCCCATTTGACACCAGGGGTCGATAAAGGTCCACGGATGAATTGTGAAAGCATGGGGCCCAATAGAAGCAAGGATCTATTATGCCACCGTGGAGGCCAAGAATCAAATGATTCATTGTGACATCAAGGGGCCTAAAAGGGCATGGGATGCATTGTGACAGCACAGGGGTTAAGAGAATCAAGGATCCATTGTGACCCAATGGAGGCTAACAATCTAATGATCCCATTTGACACCAGGGGGCGTAAAAGGGCCAGGGATGAATTGTGACAGCATCGGGCCCAATAGAAACAAGGAACCATTATGACACCATGGAGGCCAAGAATCAAATGATTCATTGTGACATCATGTGGCCTAAAAGGGCATGGGATGCATTGTGACAGCACAGGGGTTAAGAGAAGCAAGGAACCATAGTGACCCAATGCAGGCTAACAATCTAATGATCCCTTGTGACACCAATGGGAGTAAAAGGGCCAGGGATGAATTGTGTCAGCATGGGGCCCAATTGAAACAAGGAACCATTATGACACCATGGAGGCCAAGAATCAAATAATTCATTGTGACATCATGTGGCCTAAAAGGGCATGGGATGCATTGTGACAGCACAGGGGTTAAGAGAAGCAAGGATCCATTGTGACCCAGTGGAGGCTAACAATGTAATGATCCCATTTGACACCAGGGGGCAAAAAAGGTCCACGGATGAATTGTGTCAGCATGGGGCCCAATAGAAACAAGGAACCATTATGCCACCATGGAGGCCAAGAATCAAATGATTCATTGTGACATCAAGTGGCCTAAAAGGGCATGGGATGCATTGTGACACCACAGGGGTTAAGAGAAGCAAGGAACCATTGTGACCCAATGCAGGCTAACAATCTAATGATCCCTTGTGACACCAATGGGAGTAAAAGGGCCAGGGATGAATTGTGACAGCATGGGGCCCAATAGAAACAAGCAACCATTATGACACCATGGAGGCCAAGAATCAAATGATTCATTGTGACATCAAGTGGCCTAAAAGGGCATGGGATGCATTGTGACACCACAGAGGTTAAGAGAAGCAAGGAACCATTGTGACCCAATGCAGGCTAACAATCTAATGATCCATTGTGGCACCAAGGGGTATAAAAAGGGCCAGGGATGGATTGTTACAGCACGGGGACCAATAGAATCAAGGACCTATTATGCCACCATGGAGGCCAAGAATCAAATAATTCATTGTGACATCATGTGGCCTAAAAGGGCATGGGATGCATTGTGACAGCACAGGGGTTAAGAGAAGCAAGGATCCATTGTGACCCAATGGAGGCTAATAATCCCAGGATCCCATTTGACACCAGGGGGCGTAAAAGTGCCAGGGATGAATTGTGACAGCCTGGGGCCCAATAGAAACAAGGAACCATTATGCCACCATGGAGGCCAAGAATCAAATGATTCATTGTGACATCATGTGGCCTAAAAGGGCATGGGATGCATTGTGACACCACAGAGGTTAAGAGAAGCAAGGATCCATTGTGACCCAATGCAGGCTAACAATCTAATGATCCCTTTTGACACCAATGGGCCTAAAATGGGCAGGGATGTATTGTGAAAGCATGGGGCCCGATTAAAACCTGGTACAATTACGCCACCATGGAGGCCAAGAATCAAAGGATTCATTGTGACATCAAGTGGCCTAAATGTGCATGGGATGCATTGTGACAGCACAGGGGTTAAGAGAGGCAAGGATCCATTGTGACCCAATGGAGGCTAACAATCTAAAGATCCCTTTTGACACCAGGGGCCGTAAAAGGGCCAGGGATGAATTGTGACAGCATGGGGCCCAATAGAAACAAGGAACAATTATGACACCATGGAGGCCAAGAATCAAATGATTCATTGTGACATCAAGTGGCCTAAAAGGGCATGGGATGCATTGTGACACCACAGGGGTTAAGAGAAGCAAGGAACCATTGTGACCCAATGCAGGCTAACAATCTAATGATCCCTTGTGACACCAATGGGAGTAAAAGGGCCAGGGATGAATTGTGTCAGCATGGGGCCCAATTGAAACAAGGAACCATTATGACACCATGGAGGCCAAGAATCAAATAATTCATTGTGACATCATGTGGCCTAAAAGGGCATGGGATGCATTGTGACAGCACAGGGGTTAAGAGAAGCAAGGATCCATTGTGACCCAGTGGAGGCTAACAATCTAATGATCCCATTTGACACCAGGGGTCGATAAAGGTCCACGGATGAATTGTGAAAGCATGGGGCCCAATAGAAGCAAGGATCTATTATGCCACCGTGGAGGCCAAGAATCAAATGATTCATTGTGACATCAAGGGGCCTAAAAGGGCATGGGATGCATTGTGACAGCACAGGGGTTAAGAGAATCAAGGATCCATTGTGACCCAATGGAGGCTAACAATCTAATGATCCCATTTGACACCAGGGGGCGTAAAAGGGCCAGGGATGAATTGTGACAGCATCGGGCCCAATAGAAACAAGGAACCATTATGACACCATGGAGGCCAAGAATCAAATGATTCATTGTGACATCATGTGGCCTAAAAGGGCATGGGATGCATTGTGACAGCACAGGGGTTAAGAGAAGCAAGGAACCATAGTGACCCAATGCAGGCTAACAATCTAATGATCCCTTGTGACACCAATGGGAGTAAAAGGGCCAGGGATGAATTGTGTCAGCATGGGGCCCAATTGAAACAAGGAACCATTATGACACCATGGAGGCCAAGAATCAAATAATTCATTGTGACATCATGTGGCCTAAAAGGGCATGGGATGCATTGTGACAGCACAGGGGTTAAGAGAAGCAAGGATCCATTGTGACCCAGTGGAGGCTAACAATGTAATGATCCCATTTGACACCAGGGGGCAAAAAAGGTCCACGGATGAATTGTGAAAGCATGGGGCCCAATAGAAACAAGGAACCATTATGCCACCATGGAGGCCAAGAATCAAATGATTCATTGTGACATCAAGTGGCCTAAAAGGGCATGGGATGCATTGTGACACCACAGGGGTTAAGAGAAGCAAGGAAACATTGTGACCCAATGCAGGCTAACAATCTAATGATCCCTTGTGACACCAATGGGAGTAAAAGGGCCAGGGATGAATTGTGACAGCATGGGGCCCAATAGAAACAAGCAACCATTATGACACCATGGAGGCCAAGAATCAAATGATTCATTGTGACATCAAGTGGCCTAAAAGGGCATGGGATGCATTGTGACACCACAGAGGTTAAGAGAAGCAAGGAACCATTGTGACCCAATGCAGGCTAACAATCTAATGATCCATTGTGGCACCAAGGGGTATAAAAAGGGCCAGGGATGGATTGTTACAGCACGGGGACCAATAGAATCAAGGACCTATTATGCCACCATGGAGGCCAAGAATCAAATAATTCATTGTGACATCATGTGGCCTAAAAGGGCATGGGATGCATTGTGACAGCACAGGGGTTAAGAGAAGCAAGGATCCATTGTGACCCAATGGAGGCTAATAATCCCAGGATCCCATTTGACACCAGGGGGCGTAAAAGTGCCAGGGATGAATTGTGACAGCCTGGGGCCCAATAGAAACAAGGAACCATTATGCCACCATGGAGGCCAAGAATCAAATGATTCATTGTGACATCATGTGGCCTAAAAGGGCATGGGATGCATTGTGACACCACAGAGGTTAAGAGAAGCAAGGATCCATTGTGACCCAATGCAGGCTAACAATCTAATGATCCCTTTTGACACCAATGGGCCTAAAATGGGCAGGGATGTATTGTGAAAGCATGGGGCCCGATTAAAACCTGGTACAATTACGCCACCATGGAGGCCAAGAATCAAAGGATTCATTGTGACATCAAGTGGCCTAAATGTGCATGGGATGCATTGTGACAGCACAGGGGTTAAGAGAGGCAAGGATCCATTGTGACCCAATGCAGGCTAACAATCTAAAGATCCCTTTTGACACCAGGGGCCGTAAAAGGGCCAGGGATGAATTGTGACAGCATGGGGCCCAATAGAAACAAGGAACCATTATGACACCATGGAGGCCAAGAATCAAATGATTCATTGTGACATCAAGTGGCCTAAAAGGGCATGGGATGCATTGTGACAGCACAGGGGTTAAGAGAAGCAAGGAACCATTGTGACCCAATGCAGGCTAACAATCTAATGATCCCTTGTGACACCAATGGGAGTAAAAGGGCCAGGGATGAATTGTGTCAGCATGGGGCCCAATTGAAACAAGGAACCATTATGACACCATGGAGGCCAAGAATCAAATAATTCATTGTGACATCATGTGGCCTAAAAGGGCATGGGATGCATTGTGACAGCACAGGGGTTAAGAGAAGCAAGGATCCATTGTGACCCAGTGGAGGCTAACAATCTAATGATCCCATTTGACACCAGGGGTCGATAAAGGTCCACGGATGAATTGTGAAAGCATGGTGCCCAATAGAAACAAGGAACCATTATGCCACCATGGAGGCCAAGAATCAAATGATTCATTGTGACATCAAGTGGCCTAAAAGGGCATGGGATGCATTGTGACACCACAGAGGTTAAGAGAAGCAAGGAACCATTGTCACCCAATGCAGGCTAACAATCTAATGATCCCTTGTGACACCAATGGGCCTAAAAGGGGCAGGGATGTATTGTGAAAGCATGGGGCCCAATTAAAACCTGGTACAATTATGCCACCATGGAGGCCAAGAATCAAATGATTCATTGTGACATCAAGTGGCCTAAAAGGGCATTGGATGCATTGTGACACCACAGGGGTTAAGAGAAGCAAGGATCCATTGTGACCCAATGGAGGCTAATAATCCCAGGATCCCATTTGACACCAGGGGGCGTAAAAGGGAGAGGGATGAATTGTGACAGTATGGGGCCCAATAGAAACAAGGAACCATTATGACACCATGGAGGCCAAGAATCAAATGATTCATTGTGACATCAAGTGGCCTAAAAGGGCATGGGATTCATTGTGACACCACAGGGGTTAAGAGAAGTAAGGAACCATTGTGATCCAATGCAGGCTAACAATCTAAGAATCCCTTTTGACACCAGGGGGAGCAAAAGGACCACGGATGAACTCTGACAGCACGGGGACCAATAGAATCAAGGAACCATTTTGCCACCATTGAGGCCAAGAATCAAATAATTCATTGTGACATCAAGTGGCCTAAAAGGGCATGGGATGCATTGTGACTCCACAGAGGTTAAGAGAAGCAAGGAACCATTGTGACCCAATGCAGGCTAACAATCTAATGATCCCTTGTGACACCAATGGGACTAAAAGGGCCAGGGATGAATTGTTACAGCACGGGCACCAATAGAATCAAGGATCTATTATGCCACCATGGAGGCCAAGAATCAAATGATTCATTGTGACATCATGTGGCCTAAAAGGGCATGGGATGCATTGTGACACCACAGGGGTTAAGAGAAGCAAGGATCCATTGTGACCCAATGCAGGCTAACAATCTAATGATCCCTTGTGACACCAATGGGCCTAAAAGAGGCAGGGATGGATTGTGAAAGCATGGGGCCCAAGTAAAACCTGGTACAATTATGCCACCATGAAGGCCAAGAATCAAATGATTCATTGTGACATCAAGTGGCCTAAAAGGGCATGGGATGCATTGTGACACCACAGAGGTTAAGAGAAGCAAGGATCCATTGTGACCCAATGCAGGCTAACAATCTAATGATCCCTTGTGGCACCCGGGGGTATAAAAAGGGCCAGGGATGGATTGTTACAGCACGGGGACCAATAAAAGCAAGGATCTATTATACCACCGTGGAGGCCAATAATCAAATAATTCATTGTGACATCATGTGGCCTAAAAGGGCATGGGATGCATTGTGACAGCACAGGGGTTAAGAGAGGCAAGGATCCATTGTGACCCAATGGAGGCTAACAATCTAAAGATCCCTTTTGACACCAGGGGCCGTAAAAGTGCCAGGGATGAATTGTGACAGCATGGGGCCCAATAGAAACAAGGAACCATTATGACACCATGGAGACCAAGAATCAAATGATTCATTGTGACATCATGTGGCCTAAAAGGGCATGGGATGCATTGTGACAGCACAGGGGTTAAGAGAAGTAATGATCCATTGTGACCCAATGGAGGCTAACAATCTAATGATCCCTTTTGACACCAATGGGCCTAAAAGGGGCAGGGATGTATTGTGAAAGCATGGGGCCCAAGTAAAACCTGGTACAATTATGCCACCATGGAGGCCAAGAATCAAATGATTCATTGTGACATCAAGTGGCCTAAAAGGGCATGGGATGCATTGTGACACCACAGAGGTTAAGAGAAGCAAAGAACCATTGTGACCCAATGCAGGCTAACAATCTAATGATCCCTTGTGACACCAATGGGCCTAAAGGGGGCAGGGATGAATTGTGAAAGCATGGGGCCCAATTAAAACCTGGCACAATTATGCCACCATGGAGGCCAAGAATCAAATGATTCATTGTGACATCAAGTGGCCTAAAAGGGCATGGGATGCATTGTGACACCACAGAGGTTAAGAGAAGCAAGGATCCATTGTGACCCAATGGAGGCTAACAATCTAATGATCCCTTTTGACACCAATGGGCCGAAAAGCGCCAGGGATGAATTGTTACAGCACGGGGACCAATAGAAGCAAGGATCTATTATGCCACCTTGGAGGCCAAGAATCAAATAATTCAGTGTGACATCATGTGGCCTAAAAGGGCATGGGATGCATTGTGACAGCACAGGGGATAAGAGAAGGAAGGAAGCATTGTGACCCAATGCAGGCTAATAATCCCATGATCCCATTTGACACCAGGGGGCGTAAAAGGGAGAGGGATGAATTGTGACAGCATGGGGCCCAATAGAAACAAGGAAGCATTATGACACCATGGAGGCCAAGAATCAAATGATTCATTGTGACATCAAGTGGCCTAAAAGGGCATGGGATGCATTGTGACACCACAGAGGTTAAGAGAAGCAAGGAACCATTGTGACCCAATGCAGGCTAACAATCTCATGATCCCTTGCGGCACCAGGGGGTATAAAAAGGGCCAGGGATGGATTGTTACAGCATGGGGACCAATAGAATCAAGGAGCCATTATGACACCATGGAGGCCAAGAATCAAATAATTCATTGTGACATCATGTAGCCTGAAAGGGCATGGGATGCATTGTGACAGCACAGGGGTTAAGAGAAGCAAGGAACCATTGTGACCCAATGCAGGCTAACAATCTAATGATCCCTTGTGACACCAATGGGCCTAAAAGGGGCAGGGATGTATTGTGAAAGCCTGGGGCCCAATTAAAACCTGGTACAATTATGCCACCATGGAGGCCAAGAATCAAATGATTCATTGTGACATCAAGTGGCCTAAAAGGGCTTGGAATGCATTGTGACACCACAGAGGTTAAGAGAAGCAAGGAACCATTGTGACCCAATGCAGGCTAACAATCTAATGATCCCTTGTGACACCAATGGGCCTAAAAGGGGCAGGGATGAATTGTGAAAGCATGGGGCCCAAGTAAAACCTGGTACAATTATGCCACCATGGAGGCCAAGAATCAAATGATTCAGTGTGACATCAAGTGGCCTAAAAGGGCATGGGATGCATTGTGACAGCACAGGGGTTAAGAGAAGCAAGGAACCATTGTGACCCAATGCAGGCTAACAATCTAATGATCCCTTGTGGCACCAGGGGGTATAAAAAGGGCAGGGGATGGATTGTTACAGCACGGGGACCAATAGAAGCAAGGATCTATTATGCCACCATGGAGGCCAAGAATCAAATAATTCATTGTGACATCATGTGGCCTAAAAGGGCATGGGATGCATCGTGACAGCACAGGGGATAAGAGAAGCAAGGAAGCATTGTGACCCAATGCAGGCTAACAATCTAATGATCCCTTGTGACACCAATGGGACTAAAAGGGGCAGGGATGAATTGTGAAAGCATGGGGCCCAATTAAACCTGGTACAATTATGCCACCATGGAGGCCAAGAATCAAATGATTCATTGTGACATCAAGTGGCCTAAAAGGGCATGGGATGCATTGTGACAGCACAGGGGTTAAGAGAAGCAAGGATCCATTGTGACCCAATGCAGGCTAACAATCTAATGATCCCTTGTGACACCAATGGGCCTAAAATGGGCAGGGATGTATTGTGATAGCATGGGGCCCAATTAAAACCTGGTACAATTATGCCACCATGGAGGCCAAGAATCAAATTATTCATTGTGACATCAAGTGGCCTAAAAGGGCATGGGATGCATTGTGACACCACAGAGGTTAAGAGAAGCAAGGAACCATTGTGACCCAATGCAGGCTAACAATCTCAGAATCCCTTTTGACACCAGATGGTGCAAAAGGACCACGGATGAACTCTGACAGCATGGAGACCTATAGAAGCAAGGAACCATTATGACACCATGAAGGCCAAGTATCAAATGGTTCATTGTGACATCAAGTGGCCTAAAAGGGCTTGGAAAGCATTGTGACGCCACAGAGGTTAAGAGAAGCAAGGAACCATTGTGACCCAATGCAGGCTAACAATCTAATGATCCCTTGTGGCACCAGGGGGTATAAAAAGGGCCAGGGATGGATTGTTACAGCACGGGGACCAATAGAAGCAAGGATCTATTATGCCACCATGGAGGCCAAGAATCAAATAATTCATTGTGACATCATGTGGCCTAAAAGGGCATGGGATGCATTGTGACAGCACAGGGGTTAAGAGAAGCAAGGATCCATTGTGACCCAATGCAGGCTAACAATCTAATGATCCCTTTTGACACCAATGGGCCTAAAAGGGGCAGGGATGTATTGTGAAAGCATGGGGCCCAATTAAAACCTGGTACAATTACGCCACCATGGAGGCCAAGAATCAAATAATTCATTGTGACATCAAGTGGCCTAAAAGGGCATGGGATGCATTGTGACACCACAGAGGTTAAGAGAAGCAAGGAACCATTGTGACCCAATGCAGGCTAACAATATAATGATCCCTTGTGACACCAATGGGGCTAAAAGGGGAAGGGATGAATTGTGAAAGCATGGGTCCCAATTAAAACCTGGTACAATTATGCCACCATGGAGGCCAAGAATCAAATGATTCATTGTGATATCAAGTGGCCTAAAAGGGCATGGGATGCATTGTGACAGCACAGGGTTTAAGAGAAGCAAGGAACCATTGTGACCCAATGCAGGCTAACAATCTAAGAATCCCTTTTGACACCAGGGGGCGCAAAAGGACCACGGATGAACTCTGACAGCATGGGGACCTATAGAAGCAAGGAACCATTATGACACCAAAAGGCCAAGAATCAAATGGTTCATTGTGACATCAAGTGGCCTAAAAGGGCTTGGAATGCATTGTGACACCACAGAGGTTAAGAGAAGCAAGGAACCATTGTGACCCAATGGAGGCTAATAATCCCAGGATCCCATTTGACACCAGGGGGCGTAAAAGGGCCAGGGATGAATTGTGACAGCATGGGGCCCAATAGAAACAAGGAACCATTATGACACCATGGAGGCCAAGAATCAAATGATTCATTGTGACATCAAGTGGCCTAAAAGGGCATGGGATGCATTGTGACACCACAGAGCTTAAGAGAAACAAGGAACCATTGTGACCCAATGCAGGCTAACAATCTAATGATCCCTTTTGACACTAATGGGCCTAAAAGGGGCAGGGATGAATTGTGAAAGCATGGGGCCCAATTAAAACCTGGCACAATTATGGCACCATGGAGGCCAAGAATCAAATGATTCATTGTGACATCAAGTGGCCTAAAAGGGCATGGGATGCATTGTGACACCACAGGGGTTAAGAGAAGCAAGGAACCATTGTGACCCAATGCAGGCTAACAATCTAATGATCCCTTGTGGCACCAGGGGGTATAAAAAGGGCCAGGGATGGATGGTTACAGCATGGGGACCAATAGAAGCAAGGATCTATTATGCCACCATGGAGGCCAAGAATCAAATGATTCATTGTGACATCAAGTGGCCTAAAAGGGCATGGGATACATTGTGACACCTCAGGGGTTAAGAGAAGCAAGGATCCATTGTGACCCAATGGAGGCTAATAATCCCAGGATCCCATTTGACACCAGGGGGCGTAAAAGGGCCAGGGATGAATTGTGACAGCATGGGGCCCAATAGAAACAAGGAACCATTATGACACCATGGAGGCCAAGAATCAAATGATTCATTGTGACATCAAGTGGCCTAAAAGGGCATGGGATGCATTGTGACACCACAGTGGTTAAGAGAAGCATGGATCCATTGTGACCCAATGCAGGCTAACAATCTAATGATCCCTTGTGACCCCAATGGTCCTAAAAGGGCCAGGGATGAATTGTTACAGCACCGGGACCAAGAGAAACAAGGATCTATTATGACACCATGGAGGCCAAGAATCAAATAATTCATTGTGACATCATGTGGCCTAAAAGGGCATGGGATACATTGTGACAGCACAGGGGTTAAGAGAGGTAAGGATCCATTGTGACCCCATGGAGGCTAACAATCTAATGATCCCTTGTGACACCAATGGGCCTAAAAGGGGCAGGGATGAATTGTGAAAGCATGGGGCCCAAATAAAACATGGTACAATTATGCCACAGTGGAGGCCAAGAATCAAATGATTCATTGTGACATCAAGTGGCCTAAAAGGGCATGGGATGCATTGTGACACCACAGAGGTTAAGAGAAGCAAGGATCCATTGTGACCCAATGGAGGCTAATAATCCCAGGATCCCAATTGACACCAGGGGGCGTAAAAGGGCCAGGGATGAATTGTGACAGCATGGGGCCCAATAGAAACAAGGAACCATTATGACACCATGGAGGCCAAGAATCAAATGATTCATTGTGACATCAAGTGGCCTAAAAGGGCATGGGATGCATTGTGACAGCACAGGGGTTAAGAGAAGCAAGGAACCATTGTGACCCAATGCAGGCTAACAATCTAATGATCCCTTGTGACACCAATGGGCCTAAAAGGGGCAGGGATGAATTGTGAAAGCATGGGGCCCAAGTAAAACCTGGTACAATTATGCCACCATGGAGGCCAAGAATCAAATGATTCAGTGTGACATCAAGTGGCCTAAAAGGGCATGGGATGCATTGTGACAGCACAGGGGTTAAGAGAAGCAAGGAACCATTGTGACCCAATGCAGGCTAACAATCTAATGATCCCTTGTGGCACCAGGGGGTATAAAAAGGGCAGGGGATGGATTGTTACAGCACGGGGACCAATAGAAGCAAGGATCTATTATGCCACCATGGAGGCCAAGAATCAAATAATTCATTGTGACATCATGTGGCCTAAAAGGGCATGGGATGCATCGTGACAGCACAGGGGATAAGAGAAGCAAGGAAGCATTGTGACCCAATGCAGGCTAACAATCTAATGATCCCTTGTGACACCAATGGGACTAAAAGGGGCAGGGATGAATTGTGAAAGCATGGGGCCCAATTAAACCTGGTACAATTATGCCACCATGGAGGCCAAGAATCAAATGATTCATTGTGACATCAAGTGGCCTAAAAGGGCATGGGATGCATTGTGACAGCACAGGGGTTAAGAGAAGCAAGGAACCATAGTGACCCAATGCAGGCTAACAATCTAATGATCCCTTGTGACACCAATGGGCCTAAAATGGGCAGGGATGTATTGTGATAGCATGGGGCCCAATTAAAACCTGGTACAATTATGCCACCATGGAGGCCAAGAATCAAATTATTCATTGTGACATCAAGTGGCCTAAAAGGGCATGGGATGCATTGTGACACCACAGAGGTTAAGAGAAGCAAGGAACCATTGTGACCCAATGCAGGCTAACAATCTAAGAATCCCTTTTGACACCAGATGGTGCAAAAGGACCACGGATGAACTCTGACAGCATGGAGACCTATAGAAGCAAGGAACCATTATGACACCATGAAGGCCAAGTATCAAATGGTTCATTGTGACATCAAGTGGCCTAAAAGGGCTTGGAAAGCATTGTGACGCCACAGAGGTTAAGAGAAGCAAGGATCCATTGTGACCCAATGCAGGCTAACAATCTAATGATCCCTTTTGACACCAATGGGCCTAAAAGGGGCAGGGATGTATTGTGAAAGCATGGGGCCCAATTAAAACCTGGTACAATTACGCCACCATGGAGGCCAAGAATCAAATAATTCATTGTGACATCAAGTGGCCTAAAAGGGCATGGGATGCATTGTGACACCACAGAGGTTAAGAGAAGCAAGGAACCATTGTGACCCAATGCAGGCTAACAATATAATGATCCCTTGTGACACCAATGGGGCTAAAAGGGGAAGGGATGAATTGTGAAAGCATGGGTCCCAATTAAAACCTGGTACAATTATGCCACCATGGAGGCCAAGAATCAAATGATTCATTGTGATATCAAGTGGCCTAAAAGGGCATGGGATGCATTGTGACAGCACAGGGTTTAAGAGAAGCAAGGAACCATTGTGACCCAATGCAGGCTAACAATCTAAGAATCCCTTTTGACACCAGGGGGCGCAAAAGGACCACGGATGAACTCTGACAGCATGGGGACCTATAGAAGCAAGGAACCATTATGACACCAAAAGGCCAAGAATCAAATGGTTCATTGTGACATCAAGTGGCCTAAAAGGGCTTGGAATGCATTGTGACACCACAGGGGTTAAGAGAAGCAAGGAACCATTGTGACCCAATGGAGGCTAATAATCCCAGGATCCCATTTGACACCAGGGGGCGTAAAAGGGCCAGGGATGAATTGTGACAGCATGGGGCCCAATAGAAACAAGGAACCATTATGACACCATGGAGGCCAAGAATCAAATGATTCATTGTGACATCAAGTGGCCTAAAAGGGCATGGGATGCATTGTGACAGCACAGGGGTTAAGAGAAGCTAGGAACCATTGTGACCCAATGCAGGCTAACAATCTAATGATCCCTTTTGACACTAATGGGCCTAAAAGGGGCAGGGATGAATTGTGAAAGCATGGGGCCCAATTAAAACCTGGCACAATTATGGCACCATGGAGGCCAAGAATCAAATGATTCATTGTGACATCAAGTGGCCTAAAAGGGCATGGGATGCATTGTGACACCACAGGGGTTAAGAGAAGCAAGGAACCATTGTGACCCAATGCAGGCTAACAATCTAATGATCCCTTGTGGCACCAGGGGGTATAAAAAGGTCCAGGGATGGATGGTTACAGCACGGGGACCAATAGAAGCAAGGATCTATTATGCCACCATGGAGGCCAAGAATCAAATGATTCATTGTGACATCAAGTGGCCTAAAAGGGCATGGGATACATTGTGACACCTCAGGGGTTAAGAGAAGCAAGGATCCATTGGGACCCAATGGAGGCTAATAATCCCAGGATCCCATTTGACACCAGGGGGCGTAAAAGGGCCAGGGATGAATTGTGACAGCATGGGGCCCAATAGAAACAAGGAACCATTATGACACCATGGAGGCCAAGAATCAAATGATTCATTGTGACATCAAGTGGCCTAAAAGGGCATGGGATGCATTGTGACACCACAGTGGTTAAGAGAAGCATGGATCCATTGTGACCCAATGCAGGCTAACAATCTAATGACCCCTTGTGACCCCAATGGTCCTAAAAGGGCCAGGGATGAATTGTTACAGCACCGGGACCAAGAGAAACAAGGATCTATTATGACACCATGGAGGCCAAGAATCAAATAATTCATTGTGACATCATGTGGCCTAAAAGGGCATGGGATACATTGTGACAGCACATGGGTTAAGAGAGGTAAGGATCCATTGTGACCCCATGGAGGCTAACAATCTAATGATCCCTTGTGACACCAATGGGCCTAAAAGGGGCAGGGATGAATTGTGAAAGCATGGGGCCCAAATAAAACATGGTACAATTGTGCCACAGTGGAGGCCAAGAATCAAATGATTCATTGTGACATCAAGTGGCCTAAAAGGGCATGGGATGCATTGTGACACCACAGGGGTAAAGAGAAGGAACGATCCATTGTGATCCAATGGAGGCTAATAATCCCAGGATCCCAATTGACACCAGGGGGCGTAAAAGGGCCAGGGATGAATTGTGACAGCATGGGGCCCAATAGAAACAAGGAACCATTATGACACCATGGAGGCCAAGAATCAAATGATTCATTGTGACATCAAGTGGCCTAAAAGGGCATGGGATGCATTGTGACAGCACAGGGGTTAAGAGAAGCAAGGAACCATTGTTACCCAATGCAGGCTAACAATCTAAGAATCCCTTTTGACACCAGGGGGCGCAAAAGGACCACGGATGAACTCTGACAGCATGGGGACCTATAGAAGCAAGGAATCTTTATGACACCATGAAGGCCAAGAATCAAATGGTTCATTGTGACATCAAGTGGCCTAAAAGGGCTTGGAATGCATTGTGACACCACAGAGGTTAAGAGAAGCAAGGAACCATTGTGACCCAATGCAGGCTAACAATCTAATGATCCCTTGTGGCACCAGGGGGTATAAAAAGGGCCAGGGATGGATTGTTACAGCACGGGGACCAATAGAAGCAAGGATCTACTATGCCACCATGGAGGCCAAGAATCAAATGATTCATTGTGACATCAAGTGGCCTAAAAGGGCATGGGATGCATTGTGACTCCACAGAGGTTAAGAGAAACAAGGAACCATTGTGACCCAATGCAGGCTAACAATCTAATGATCCCTTTTGACACCAATGGGCCTAAAAGCGGCAGGGATGTATTGTGAAAGCATGGGGCCCAATTAAAACCTGGTACAAATACGCCACCATGGAGGCCAAGAATCAAATGATTCATTGTGACATCAAGTGGCCTAAAATGGCATGAGATGCATTGTGACACCACAGGGGTTAAGAGAAGCAAGGATCCATTGTGACCCAATGCAGGCTAACAATCTAAGAATCCCTTTTGACACCAGGGGGCGCAAAAGGACCACGGATGAACTCTGACAGCATGGGGACCTATAGAAGCAAGGAACCATTATGACACCAAAAGGCCAAGAATCAAATGGTTCATTGTGACATCAAGTGGCCTAAAAGGGCATGGGATGCATTGTGACACCACAGAGGTTAAGAGAAACAAGGAACCATTGTGACCCAATGCAGGCTAACAATCTAATGATCCCTTTTGACACTAATGGGCCTAAAAGGGGCAGGGATGTTTTGTGAAAGCATGGGGCCCAATTAAAACCTGGTACAATTACGCCACCATGGAGGCCAAGAATCAAATGATTCATTGTGACATCAAGTGGCCTAAAATGGCATGGGATGCATTGTGACAGCACAGGGGTTAAGAGAAGCAAGGAACCATTGTGACCCAATGCAGGCTAACAATCTCATGATCCCTTGTGGCACAAGGGGGTATAAAAAGGGCCAGGGATGGATGGTTACAGCACGGGGACCAATAGAAGCAAGGATCTATTATGCCACCATGGAGGCCAAGAATCAAATGATTCATTGTGACATCAAGTGGCCTAAAAGGGCATGGGATGCATTGTGACACCTCAGGGGTTAAGAGATGCAAGGAACCATTGTGACCCAATGCAGGCTAACAATCTAATGATCCCTTGTGACACCAATGGGCCTAAAAGGGGCAGGGATTAATTGTGACAGCATGGGGCCCAATTAAAACCTGGCACAATTATGGCACCATGGAGGCCAAGAATCAAATGATTCATTGTGACATCAAGTGGCCTAAAAGGGCATGGGATGCATTGTGACACCACAGGGGTTAAGAGAAGCAAGGAACTATTGTGACCCAATGCAGGCTAACAATCTAATGATCCCTTGTCGCAGAAGGGGGTATAAAAAGGGCCAGGGATGGATTGTTACAGCACGGGGACATATAGAATCAAGGATCTATTATGCCATCGAGGTGGCCAAGAATCAAATGATTCATTGTGACATCAAGTGGCCTAAAAGGGCATGGGATGCATTGTGACACCTCAGGGGTTAAGAGAAGCAAGGATCCATTGTGACCCAATGGAGGCTAATAATCCCAGGAATCCATTTGACACCAGGGGGCGTAAAAGGGCCAGGGATGAATTGTGACAGCATGGGGCCCAATAGAAACAAGGAACCATTATGACACCATGGAGGCCAAGAATCAAATGATTCATTGTGACATCAAGTGGCCTAAAAGGGCATGGGATGCATTGTGACACCACAGAGGTTAAGAGAAACAAGGAACCATTGTGACCCAATGCAGGCTAACAATCTAATGATCCCTTTTGACACTAATGGGCCTAAAAGGGGCAGGGATGTATTGTGAAAGCATGGGGCCCAATTAAAACCTGGTACAATTACGCCACCATGGAGGCCAAGAATCAAATGATTCATTGTGACATCAAGTGGCCTAAAAGGGCATGGGATGCATTGTGACACCACAGGGGTTAAGAGGATCAAGGAATCATTGTGACCCAATGCAGGCTAGCAATCTAATGATCCCTTGTGGCACCAGGGGGTATAAAAACGGCCAGGGATGGATTGTTACAGCACGGGGACCAATAGAAGCAAGGATCTATTATGCCACCATGGAGGCCAAGAATCAAATGATTCATTGTGACATCAAGTGGCCTAAAAGGGCATGGGATGCATTGTGACACCACAGGGGTTAAGAGAAGCAAGGATCTATTGTGACCCAATGGAGGCTAATAATCCCAGGATCCCATTTGACACCGGGGGCGTAAAAGGGCCAGGGATGAATTGTGACAGCATGGGGCCCAATAGAAGCAAGGAACCATTATGACACCATGGAGGCCAAGAATCAAATGGTTCATTGTAAGACCAAGTGGCCTAAAAGGGCTTGGAATGCATTGTGACACCACAGAGGTTAAGAGAAGCAAGGAACCATTGTGACCCAATGCAGGCTAACAATCTAATGATCCCTTGTGGCACTAGGGGGTATAAAAAGGGCCAGGGGTGGATTGTTATAGCACGGGGACCAATAGAAGCAAGGATCTATTATGCCACCGTGGAGGCCAAGAATCAAATGATTCATTGTGACATCAAGTGGCCTAAAAGGGCATGGGGTGCATTGTGACACCACAGAGGTTAAGAGAAGCAAGGAACCATTGTGACCCAATGCAGGCTAACAATCTAATGATCCCTTGTGACACCAATGGGCCTAAAAGGGGCAGGGATGTATTTTGAAAGCATGGGGCCCAATTAAAACCTGGTACAATTACACCACCATGGAGGCCCAGAATCAAATGATTCATTGTGACATCAAGTGGCCTAAAAGGGCATGGGATGCATTGTGACACCACAGAGGTTAAGAGAAGCAAGGAACCATTGTGACCCAATGCAGGCTAACAATCTAATGATCCCTTGTGACACCAATGGGCCTAAAAGGGCATGGGATGAATTGTTACAGCACGGGGACCAATAGAAGCGAGGATCTATTATGCCACCATGGAGGCCAAGAATCAAATGATTCATTGTGACATCAAGTGGCCTAAAAGGGCTTGGGATGCATTGTGACACCACAGGGGTTAAGAGAAGCAAGGAACCATTGTGACCCAATGCAGGCTAACAATCTAAGAATCCCTTTTGACACCAGCGGGCGCAAAAGGACCACGGATGAACTCTGACAGCATGGGGACCTATGGAAGCAAGGAACCATTATGACACCATGAAGGCCAAGAATCAAATGGTTCATTGTAAGACCAAGTGGCCTAAAAGGGTTTGGAATGCATTGTGACAGCACAGAGGTTAAGAGAAGCAAGGAACCATTGTGACCCAATGCAGGCTAACAATCTAATGATCCCTTGTGACACCAATGGGCCTAAAAGGGGCAGGGATGAATTGTGAATGCATGGGGCCCAAGTAAAACCTGGTACAATTACGCCACCATGGAGGCCAAGAAGGAAATGATTCATTGTGACATCAAGTGGCCTAAAAGGGCATGGTATGCATTGTGACAGCACAGGGGTTAAGAGAAGCAAGGATCCATTGTGACCCAATGGAGGCTAACAATCTAATGATCCCATTTGACACCAGGGGGCGTAAAAGGGCCAGGGATGAATTGTGACAGCATGGGGCCCAATAGAAACAAGGAACCATTATGACACCATGGAGGCCAAGAATCAAATGATTCATTGTGACATCAAGTGGCCTAAAAGGGCATGGGATGCATTGTGACACCACAGAGGTTAAGAGAAACAAGGAATCATTGTGACCCAATGCAGGCTAACAATCTAATGATCCCTTGTGACACCAATGGGCCTAAAAGGGCCAGGGATGTATTGTTACGGCACGGGGACCAATAGAAGCAAGGATCTATTATGCCACCGTGGAGGCCAAGAATCAAATGATTCATTGTGACATCAAGTGGCCTAAAAGGGCATGGGATGCTTTGTGACACCACAGGGGTTAAGAGAAGCAAGGATCTATTGTGACCCAATGGAGGCTAATAATCCCAGGATCCCATTTGACACCGGGGGCGTAAAAGGGTCAGGGATGAATTGTGACAGCATGGGGCCCAATAGAAGCAAGGAACCATTATGACACCATGAAGGCCAAGAATCAAATGATTCATTGTGACATCAAGTGGCCTAAAAGGGCATGGGATGCTTTGTGACACCACAGAGGTTAAGAGAAGCAAGGAACTATTGTGACCCCATGGAGGCTAACAATCTAATGATCCCTTGTGGCACCAATGGGCGTAAAAGGGACAGGGATGAATTGTTACACCACGGGGACCAATAGAAGCAAGGATCTATTATGCCACCGTGGAGGCCAAGAATCAAATGATTCATTGTGACATCAAGTGGCCTAAAAGGGCATGGGATGCATTGTGACACCACAGGGGTTAAGAGAAGCAAGGAACCATTGTGACCCAATGCAAGCTAACAATCTAATGATCCCTTGTGACACCAATGGGCCTAAAAGGGCATGGGATGCATTGTGACAGCACAGGGGTTAAGAGAAGCAAGGAACCATTGTGACCCAATGGAGGCTAACAATCTAATGATCCCTTTTGACACCAATGGTACTAATAGCGGCAGGGATGAATTGTGAGAGCATGGGGCCCAATTAAAACCTGGTACAATTACGCCACCATGGAGGCCAAGAATCAAATGATTCATTGTGACATCAAGTGGCCTGAAAGGGCATGGGATGCTTTGTGACACCACAGGGGTTAAGAGGATCAAGGAACCATTGTGACCCAATGCAGGCTAACAATCTAATGATCCCTTGTGACACCAATGGGCCTAAAAGGGCCAGGGATGAATTGTTACAGCACGGGGACCAATAGAAGCAAGGATCTATTATGCCACCATGGAGGACAAGAATCAAATAATTCATTGTGACATCATGTGGCCTAAAAGGGCATGGGATGCATTGTGACAGCACAGGGGTTAAGAGAAGCAACGATCCATTGTGACCCAATGCAGGCTAACAATCTAAGAATCCCTTTTAACACCAGGGGGCGAAAAAGGACCACGGATGAACTCTGACAGCATGGGGACCTATAGAAGCAAGGAACCATTATGACACCATGAAGGCCAAGAATCAAATGGTTCATTGTGACATCAAGTGGCCTAAAAGGGCATGGGATGCATTTTGACAGCACAGGGGTTAAGAGAAGCAAGGAACCATTGTGACCCAATGGAGGATAACAATCTTTTGATCCCTTTTGACACCAATGGGCCTAAAAGTGGCAGGGATGTATTGTGAAAGCATGGGGCCCAATTAAAACCTGGTACAATTACGCCACCATGGAGGCCAAGAATCAAATGATTCATTGTGACATCAAGTGGCCTAAAAGGGCATGGGATGCATTGTGACAGCACAGGGGTTAAGAGAAGCAAGGAACCATTGTGACCCAATGCAGGCTAACAATCTAATGATCCCTTGTAGCACCAGGGGGCGCAAAAGGACCACGGATGAACTCTGGCAGCATGGGGACCTATAGAAGCAAGGAACCATTATGACACCATGAAGGCCAAGAATCAAATGGTTCATTGTAAGACCAAGTGGCCTAAAAGGGCTTGGAATGCATTGTGACACCACAGAGGTTAAGAGAAGCGAGGAACCATTGTAACCCAATGCAGGCTAACAATCTAATGATCCCTTGTGGCACCAGGTGGTATAAAAAGGGCCAGGGATGGATTGTTACAGCACGGGGACCAATAGAAGCAAGGATCTATTATGCCACCGTGGAGGCCAAGAATCAAATGATTCATTGTGACATCAAGTGGCCTAAAAGGGCATGGGATGCATTGTGACACCACAGGGGTTAAGAGAAGCAAGGATCCATTGGGACCCAATGGAGGCTAATAATCCCAGGAACCCATTTGACACCAGGGGGCGTAAAAGGGCCAGGGATGAATTGTGACAGCATGGGGCCCAATAGAAACAAGGAACCATTATGACACCATGGAGGCCAAGAATCAAATGATTCATTGTGACATCAAGTGGCCTAAAAGGGCATGGGATGCATTGTGACACCACAGGGGTTAAGAGAAGCAAGGAACCATTGTGACCCAATGCAGGCTAACAATCTAATGATCCCTTGTGACACCAATGGGCCTAAAAGGGCCAGGGATGAATTGTTACAGCACGGGGACCAATAGAAGCAAGGATCTATTATGCCACCATGGAGGCCAAGAATCAAATAATTCATTGTGACATCAAGTGGCCTAAAAGGGCATGGGATGCATTGTGACAGCACAGGGGTTAAGAGAAGCAAGGATCCATTGTGACCCAATGGAGGCTAATAATCCCAGGAACCCATTTGACACCAGGGGGCGTAAAAGGGCCAGGGATGAATTGTGACAGCATGGGGCCCAATAGAAACAAGGAACCATTATGACACCATGGAGGCCAAGAATCAAATGATTCATTGTGACATCAAGTGGCCTAAAAGGGCATGGGATGCATTGTGACAGCACAGGGGTTAAGAGAAGCAAGGAACCATTGTGACCCAATGCAGGCTAACAATCTCATGATCCCTTGTGACACCAATGGGCCTAAAAGGGGCAGGGATGATTTGTGAAAGCATGGGGCCCCAGTAAAACCTGGTACAATTATGCCACCATGGAGGCCAAGAATCAAATGATTCATTGTGACATCAAGTGGCATAAAAGGGCATGGGATGCATTGTGACACCACAGGGGTTAAGAGAAGCAAGGAACCATAGTGACCCAATGCAGGCTAACAATCTAATGATCCCTTGTGACACCAATGGGCCTAAAAGGGCCAGGGATGAATTGTTACAGCACGGGGACCAATAGAAGCAAGGATCTATTATGCCACCATGGAGGCCAAGAATCAAATAATTCATTGTGACATCATGTGGCCTAAAAGGGCATGGGATGCATTGTGACACCACAGAGGTTAAGTGAAGCAAGGAACCATTGTGACCCAATGGAGGCTAACAATCTAATGATCCCTTGTGACACCAATGGGCCTAAAAGGGGCAGGGATGAATTGTGAAAGCATGGGGCCCAAGTAAAACCTGGTACAATTATGCCACCATGGAGGCCAAGAATCAAATGATTCATTGTGACATCAAGTGGCCTAAAAGGGCTTGGAATGCATTGTGACACCACAGAGGTTAAGAGAAGCAAGGAACCATTGTGACCCAATGCAGGCTAACAATCTAATGATCCCTTGTGGCACCAGGGGTTATAAAAAGGGCCAGGGATGGATTGTTACAGCACGGGGACCAATAGAAGCAAGGATCTATTCTGCCACCGTGGAGGCCAAGAATGAAATGATTCATTGTGACATCAAGTGGCCTAAAAGGGCATGGGATTCATTGTGACAGCACAGGGGTTAAGAGAAGCAAGGATCCATTGTGACCCAATGCAGGCTAACAATCTAATGATCCCTTTTGACACCAAGGGGCCTAAAAGGGGCAGGGATGTATTGTGAAAGCATGGGGCCCAATTAAAATCTGGTACAATTACGCCACCATGGAGGCCAAGAATCAAATGATTCATTGTGACATCAAGTGGCCTAAAAGGGCATGGGATGCATTGTGACACCACAGGGGTTAAGAGAAGCAAGGAACCATAGTGACCCAATGCAGGCTAACAATCTAATGATCCCTTGTGACACCAATAGGCCTAAAAGGGCCAGGGATGAATTGTTACAGCACGGGGACCAATTGAAGCAAGGATCTATTATGCCACCATGGAGGCCAAGAATCAAATAATTCATTGTGACATCATGTGGCCTAAAAGGGCATGGGATGCATTGTGACAGCACAGGGGTTAAGAGAAGCAACGATCCATTGTGACCCAATGCAGGCTAACAATCTAAGAATCCCTTTTAACACCAGGGGGCGAAAAAGGACCACGGATGAACTCTGACAGCATGGGGACCTATAGAAGCAAGGAACCATTATGACACCATGAAGGCCAAGAATCAAATGGTTCATTGTGACATCAAGTGGCCTAAAAGGGCATGGGATGCATTTTGACAGCACAGGGGTTAAGAGAAGCAAGGAACCATTGTGACCCAATGGAGGATAACAATCTTTTGATCCCTTTTGACACCAATGGGCCTAAAAGTGGCAGGGATGAATTGTGAAAGCATGGGGCCCAATTAAAACCTGGTACAATTACGCCACCATGGAGGCCAAGAATCAAATGATTCATTGTGACATCAAGTGGCCTAAAAGGGCATGGGATGCATTGTGACAGCACAGGGGTTAAGAGAAGCAAGGATCCATTGTGACCCAATGGAGGCTAATAATCCCAGGAACCCATTTGACACCAGGGGGCGTAAAAGGGCCAGGGATGAATTGTGACAGCATGGGGCCCAATAGAAACAAGGAACCATTATGACACCATGGAGGCCAAGAATCAAATGATTCATTGTGACATCAAGTGGCCTAAAAGGGCATGGGATGCATTGTGACACCACAGGGGTTAAGAGAAGCAAGGAACCATAGTGACCCAATGCAGGCTAACAATCTAATGATCCCTTGTGACACCAATGGGCCTAAAAGGGCCAGGGATGAATTGTTACAGCACGGGGACCAATAGAAGCAAGGATCTATTATGCCACCATTGAGACCAAGAATCAAATGATTCATTGTGACATCAAGTGGCCTAAACGGGCATGGGATGCATTGTGACACCACAGGGGTTAAGAGAAGCAAGGAACCATTGTGACCCAATGCAAGCTAACAATCTAAGAATCCCTTTTGACACCAGCGGGCGCAAAAGGGCCACGGATGAACTCTGACAGCATGGGGACCTATAGAAGCAAGGAACCATTATGACACCATGAAGGCCAAGAATCAAATGATTCATTGTGACATCAAGTGGCCTAAAAGGGCATGGGATGCATTGTGACACCACAGGGGTTAAGAGAAGCAAGGAACCATTGTGACCCAATGCAGGCTAACAATCTAATGATCCCTTGTGGCACCAGGGGGCGCAAAAGGACCACGGATTAACTCTGGCAGCATGGGGACCTATAGAAGCAAGGAACCATTATGACACCATGAAGGCCAAGAATCAAATGGTTCATTGTAAGACCAAGTGGCCTAAAAGGGCTTGGAATGCATTGTGACACCACAGAGGTTAAGAGAAGCGAGGAACCATTGTAACCCAATGCAGGCTAACAATCTAATGATCCCTTGTGGCACCAGGGGGTATAAAAAGCACCAGGGATGGATTGTTACAGCACGGGGACCAATAGAAGCAAGGATCTATTATGCCACCGTGGAGGCCAAGAATCAAATGATTCATTGTGACATCAAGTGGCCTAAAAGGGCATGGGATGCATTGTGACACCACAGGGGTTAAGAGAAGCAAGGATCCATTGTGACCCAATGGAGGCTAATAATCCCAGGAACCCATTTGACACCAGGGGGCATAAAAGGGCCAGGGATGAATTGTGACAGCATGGGGCCCAATAGAAACAAGGAACCATTATGACACCATGGAGGCCAAGAATCAAATGATTCATTGTGACATCAAGTGGCCTAAAAGGGCATGGGATGCATTGTGACAGCACAGGGGTTAAGAGAAGCAAGGAACCATTGTGACCCAATGCAGGCTAACAATCTAATGATCCCTTGTGACACCAATGGGCCTAAAAGGGCCAGGGATGAATTGTTACAGCACGGGGACCAATAGAAGCAAGGATCTATTATGCCACCATGGAGGCCAAGAATCAAATAATTCATTGTGACATCAAGTGGCCTAAAAGGGCATGGGATGCATTGTGACACCACAGGGGTTAAGAGAAGCAAGGAACCATTGTGACCCAATGCAGGCTAACAATCTAATGATCCCTTGTGACACCAATGGGCCTAAAAGGGGCAGGGATGATTTGTGAAAGCATGGGGCCCCAGTAAAACCTGGTACAATTATGCCACCATGGAGGCCAAGAATCAAATGATTCATTGTGACATCAAGTGGCATAAAAGGGCATGGGATGCATTGTGACACCACAGGGGTTAAGAGAAGCAAGGAACCATTGTGACCCAATGCAGGCTAACAATCTAATGATCCCTTGTGACACCAATGGGCCTAAAAGGGGCAGGGATGAATTGTTACAGCACGGGGACCAATAGAAGCAAGGATCTATTATGCCGCCATTGAGGCCAAGAATCAAATAATTCATTGTGACATCAAGTGGCCTAAAAGGGCATGGGATGCATTGTGACACCACAGAGGTTAAGTGAAGCAAGGAACCATTGTGACCCAATGGAGGCTAACAATCTAATGATCCCTTGTGACACCAATGGGCCTAAAAGGGGCAGGGATGAATTGTGAAAGCATGGGGCCCAAGTAAAACCTGGTACAATTATGCCACCATGGAGGCCAAGAATCAAATGATTCATTGTGACATCAAGTGGCCTAAAAGGGCTTGGAATGCATTGTGACACCACAGAGGTTAAGAGAAGCAAGGAACCATTGTGACCCAATGCAGGCTAACAATCTAATGATCCCTTGTGGCACCAGGGGTTATAAAAAGGGCCAGGGATGGATTGTTACAGCACGGGGACCAATAGAAGCAAGGATCTATTCTGCCACCGTGGAGGCCAAGAATGAAATGATTCATTGTGACATCAAGTGGCCTAAAAGGGCATGGGATGCATTGTGACAGCACAGGGGTTAAGAGAAGCAAGGATCCATTGTGACCCAATGGAGGCTAACAATCTAATGATCCCTTTTGACACCAATGGGCCTAAAAGGGGCAGGGATGTATTGTGAAAGCATGGGGCCCAATTAAAATCTGGTACAATTACGCCACCATGGAGGCCAAGAATCAAATGATTCATTGTGACATCAAGTGGCCTAAAAGGGCATGGGATGCATTGTGACACCACAGGGGTTAAGAGAAGCAAGGAACCATAGTGACCCAATGCAGGCTAACAATCTAATGATCCCTTGTGACACCAATGGGCCTAAAAGGGCCAGGGATGAATTGTTACAGCACGGGGACCAATAGAAGCAAGGATCTATTATGCCACCATTGAGGCCAAGAATCAAATGATTCATTGTGACATCAAGTGGCCTAAACGGGCATGGGATGCATTGTGACACCACAGGGGTTAAGAGAAGCAAGGAACCATTGTGACCCAATGCAAGCTAACAATCTAAGAATCCCTTTTGACACCAGCGGGCGCAAAAGGACCACGGATGAACTCTGACAGCATGGGGACCTATAGAAGCAAGGAACCATTATGACACCATGAAGGCCAAGAATCAAATGATTCATTGTGACATCAAGTGGCCTAAAAGGGCATGGGATGCATTGTGACACCACAGGGGTTAAGAGAAGCAAGGAACCATTGTGACCCAATGCAGGCTAACAATCTAATGATCCCTTGTGGCACCAGGGGGTATAAAAAGGACCACGGATTAACTCTGGCAGCATGGGGACCTATAGAAGCAAGGAACCATTATGACACCATGAAGGCCAAGAATCAAATGGTTCATTGTAAGACCAAGTGGCCTAAAAGGGCTTGGAATGCATTGTGACACCACAGAGGTTAAGAGAAGCGAGGAACCATTGTGACCCAAGGCAGGCTAACAATCTAATGATCCCTTGTGGCACCAGGGGGTATAAAAAGCACCAGGGATGGATTGTTACAGCACGGGGACCAATAGAAGCAAGGATCTATTATGCCACCGTGGAGGCCAAGAATCAAATGATTCATTGTGACATCAAGTGGCCTAAAAGGGCATGGGATGCATTGTGACACCACAGGGGTTAAGAGAAGCAAGGATCCATTGTGACCCAATGGAGGCTAATAATCCCAGGAACCCATTTGACACCAGGGGGCATAAAAGGGCCAGGGATGAATTGTGACAGCATGGGGCCCAATAGAAACAAGGAACCATTATGACACCATGGAGGCCAAGAATCAAATGATTCATTGTGACATCAAGTGGCCTAAAAGGGCATGGGATGCATTGTGACAGCACAGGGGTTAAGAGAAGCAAGGAACCATTGTGACCCAATGCAGGCTAACAATCTAATGATCCCTTGTGACACCAATGGGCCTAAAAGGGCCAGGGATGAATTGTTACAGCACGGGGACCAATAGAAGCAAGGATCTATTATGCCACCATGGAGGCCAAGAATCAAATAATTCATTGTGACATCAAGTGGCCTAAAAGGGCATGGGATGCATTGTGACAGCACAGGGGTTAAGAGAAGCAAGGATCCATTGGGACCCAATGGAGGCTAATAATCCCAGGAACCCATTTGACACCAGGGGGCGTAAAAGGGCCAGGGATGAATTGTGACAGCATGGGGCCCAATAGAAACAAGGAACCATTATGACACCATGGAGGCCAAGAATCAAATGATTCATTGTGACATCAAGTGGCCTAAAAGGGCATGGGATGCATTGTGACACCACAGGGGTTAAGAGAAGCAAGGAACCATTGTGACCCAATGCAGGCTAACAATCTAATGATCCCTTGTGACACCAATGGGCCTAAAAGGGGCAGGGATGATTTGTGAAAGCATGGGGCCCCAGTAAAACCTGGTACAATTATGCCACCATGGAGGCCAAGAATCAAATGATTCATTGTGACATCAAGTGGCATAAAAGGGCATGGGATGCATTGTGACACCACAGGGGTTAAGAGAAGCAAGGAACCATTGTGACCCAATGCAGGCTAACAATCTAATGATCCCTTGTGACACCAATGGGCCTAAAAGGGCCAGGGATGAATTGTTACAGCACGGGGACCAATAGAAGCAAGGATCTATTATGCCGCCATTGAGGCCAAGAATCAAATAATTCATTGTGACATCAAGTGGCCTAAAAGGGCATGGGATGCATTGTGACACCACAGAGGTTAAGTGAAGCAAGGAACCATTGTGACCCAATGGAGGCTAACAATCTAATGATCCCTTGTGACACCAATGGGCCTAAAAGGGGCAGGGATGAATTGTGAAAGCATGGGGCCCAAGTAAAACCTGGTACAATTATGCCACCATGGAGGCCAAGAATCAAATGATTCATTGTGACATCAAGTGGCCTAAAAGGGCTTGGAATGCATTGTGACACCACAGAGGTTAAGAGAAGCAAGGAACCATTGTGACCCAATGCAGGCTAACAATCTAATGATCCCTTGTGGCACCAGGGGTTATAAAAAGGGCCAGGGATGGATTGTTACAGCACGGGGACCAATAGAAGCAAGGATCTATTCTGCCACCGTGGAGGCCAAGAATGAAATGATTCATTGTGACATCAAGTGGCCTAAAAGGGCATGGGATGCATTGTGACAGCACAGGGGTTAAGAGAAGCAAGGATCCATTGTGACCCAATGGAGGCTAACAATCTAATGATCCCTTTTGACACCAATGGGCCTAAAAGGGGCAGGGATGTATTGTGAAAGCATGGGGCCCAATTAAAATCTGGTACAATTACGCCACCATGGAGGCCAAGAATCAAATGATTCATTGTGACATCAAGTGGCCTAAAAGGGCATGGGATGCATTGTGACACCACAGGGGTTAAGAGAAGCAAGGAACCATAGTGACCCAATGCAGGCTAACAATCTAATGATCCCTTGTGACACCAATGGGCCTAAAAGGGCCAGGGATGAATTGTTACAGCACGGGGACCAATAGAAGCAAGGATCTATTATGCCACCATTGAGGCCAAGAATCAAATGATTCATTGTGACATCAAGTGGCCTAAACGGGCATGGGATGCATTGTGACACCACAGGGGTTAAGAGAAGCAAGGAACCATTGTGACCCAATGCAAGCTAACAATCTAAGAATCCCTTTTGACACCAGCGGGCGCAAAAGGACCACGGATGAACTCTGACAGCATGGGGACCTATAGAAGCAAGGAACCATTATGACACCATGAAGGCCAAGAATCAAATGATTCATTGTGACATCAAGTGGCCTAAAAGGGCATGGGATGCATTGTGACACCACAGGGGTTAAGAGAAGCAAGGAACCATTGTGACCCAATGCAGGCTAACAATCTAATGATCCCTTGTGGCACCAGGGGGCGCAAAAGTACCACGGATTAACTCTGGCAGCATGGGGACCTATAGAAGCAAGGAACCATTATGACACCATGAAGGCCAAGAATCAAATGGTTCATTGTAAGACCAAGTGGCCTAAAAGGGCTTGGAATGCATTGTGACACCACAGAGGTTAAGAGAAGCGAGGAACCATTGTGACCCAAGGCAGGCTAACAATCTAATGATCCCTTGTGGCACCAGGGGGTATAAAAAGCACCAGGGATGGATTGTTACAGCACGGGGACCAATAGAAGCAAGGATCTATTATGCCACCGTGGAGGCCAAGAATCAAATGATTCATTGTGACATCAAGTGGCCTAAAAGGGCATGGGATGCATTGTGACACCACAGGGGTTAAGAGAAGCAAGGATCCATTGTGACCCAATGGAGGCTAATAATCCCAGGAACCCATTTGACACCAGGGGGCATAAAAGGGCCAGGGATGAATTGTGACAGCATGGGGCCCAATAGAAACAAGGAACCATTATGACACCATGGAGGCCAAGAATCAAATGATTCATTGTGACATCAAGTGGCCTAAAAGGGCATGGGATGCATTGTGACACCACAGGGGTTAAGAGAAGCAAGGAACCATAGTGACCCAATGCAGGCTAACAATCTAATGATCCCTTGTGACACCAATGGGCCTAAAAGGGCCAGGGATGAATTGTTACAGCACGGGGACCAATAGAAGCAAGGATCTATTATGCCGCCATTGAGGCCAAGAATCAAATAATTCATTGTGACATCAAGTGGCCTAAAAGGGCATGGGATGCATTGTGACACCACAGAGGTTAAGTGAAGCAAGGAACCATTGTGACCCAATGGAGGCTAACAATCTAATGATCCCTTGTGACACCAATGGGCCTAAAAGGGGCAGGGATGAATTGTGAAAGCATGGGGCCCAAGTAAAACCTGGTACAATTATGCCACCATGGAGGCCAAGAATCAAATGATTCATTGTGACATCAAGTGGCCTAAAAGGGCTTGGAATGCATTGTGACACCACAGAGGTTAAGAGAAGCAAGGAACCATTGTGACCCAATGCAGGCTAACAATCTAATGATCCCTTGTGGCACCAGGGGTTATAAAAAGGGCCAGGGATGGATTGTTACAGCACGGGGACCAATAGAAGCAAGGATCTATTCTGCCACCGTGGAGGCCAAGAATGAAATGATTCATTGTGACATCAAGTGGCCTAAAAGGGCATGGGATGCATTGTGACAGCACAGGGGTTAAGAGAAGCAAGGATCCATTGTGACCCAATGGAGGCTAACAATCTAATGATCCCTTTTGACACCAATGGGCCTAAAAGGGGCAGGGATGTATTGTGAAAGCATGGGGCCCAATTAAAATCTGGTACAATTACGCCACCATGGAGGCCAAGAATCAAATGATTCATTGTGACATCAAGTGGCCTAAAAGGGCATGGGATGCATTGTGACACCACAGGGGTTAAGAGAAGCAAGGAACCATAGTGACCCAATGCAGGCTAACAATCTAATGATCCCTTGTGACACCAATGGGCCTAAAAGGGCCAGGGATGAATTGTTACAGCACGGGGACCAATAGAAGCAAGGATCTATTATGCCACCATGGAGGCCAAGAATCAAATAATTCATTGTGACATCATGTGGCCTAAAAGGGCATGGGATGCATTGTGACAGCACAGGGGTTAAGAGAAGCAACGATCCATTGTGACCCAATGCAGGCGAACAATCTAAGAATCCCTTTTGACACCAGGGGGCGAAAAAGGACCAAGGATGAACTCTGACAGCATGGGGACCTATAGAAGCAAGGAACCATTATGACACCATGAAGGCCAAGAATCAAATGGTTCATTGTGACATCAAGTGGCCTAAAAGGGCATGGGATGCATTTTGACAGCACAGGGGTTAAGAGAAGCAAGGAACCATTGTGACCCAATGGAGGATAACAATCTTTTGATCCCTTTTGACACCAATGGGCCTAAAAGTGGCAGGGATGTATTGTGAAAGCATGGGGCCCAATTAAAACCTGGTACAATTACGCCACCATGGAGGCCAAGAATCAAATGATTCATTGTGACATCAAGTGGCCTAAAAGGGCATGGGATGCATTGTGACACCACAGGGGTTAAGAGAAGCAAGGATCCATTGTGACCCAATGGAGGCTAATAATCCCAGGAACCCATTTGACACCAGGGGGCGTAAAAGGGCCAGGGATGAATTGTGACAGCATGGGGCCCAATAGAAACAAGGAACCATTATGACACCATGGAGGCCAAGAATCAAATGATTCATTGTGACATCAAGTGGCCTAAAAGGGCATGGGATGCATTGTGACAGCACAGGGGTTAAGAGAAGCAAGGAACCATTGTGACCCAATGCAGGCTAACAATCTAATGATCCCTTGTGACACCAATGGGCCTAAAAGGGCCAGGGATGAATTGTTACAGCACGGGGACCAATAGAAGCAAGGATCTATTATGCCACCATGGAGGCCAAGAATCAAATGATTCATTGTGACATCAAGTGGCCTAAAAGGGCATGGGATGCATTGTGACAGCACAGGGGTTAAGAGAAGCAAGGATCCATTGTGACCCAATGGAGGCTAATAACCCCAGGAACCCATTTGACACCAGGGGGCGTAAAAGGGCCAGGGATGAATTGTGACAGCATGGGGCCCAATAGAAACAAGGAACCATTATGACACCATGGAGGCCAAGAATCAAATGGTTCATTGTGACATCAAGTGGCCTAAAAGGGCATGGGATGCATTGTGACAGCACAGGGGTTAAGAGAAGCAAGGAACCATTGTGACCCAATGCAGGCTAACAATCTAATGATCCCTTGTGACACCAATGGGCCTAAAAGGGGCAGGGATGATTTGTGAAAGCATGGGGCCCCAGTAAAACCTGGTACAATTATGCCACCATGGAGGCCAAGAATCAAATGATTCATTGTGACATCAAGTGGCATAAAAGGGCATGGGATGCATTGTGACACCACAGGGGTTAAGAGAAGCAAGGAACCATTGTGACCCAATGCAGGCTAACAATCTAATGATCCCTTGTGACACCAATGGGCCTAAAAGGGCCAGGGATGCATTGTTACAGCACGGGGACCAATAGAAGCAAGGATCTATTATGCCGCCATTGAGGCCAAGAATCAAATAATTCATTGTGACATCAAGTGGCCTAAAAGGGCATGGGATGCATTGTGACACCACAGAGGTTAAGTGAAGCAAGGAACCATTGTGACCCAATGCAGGCTAACAATCTAATGATCCCTTGTGGCACCAGGGGTTATAAAAAGGGCCAGGGATGGATTGTTACAGCACGGGGACCAATAGAAGCAAGGATCTATTCTGCCACCGTGGAGGCCAAGAATGAAATGATTCATTGTGACATCAAGTGGCCTAAAAGGGCATGGGATGCATTGTGACACCACAGGGGTTAAGAGAAGCAAGGAACCATAGTGACCCAATGCAGGCTAACAATCTAATGATCCCTTGTGACACCAATGGGCCTAAAAGGGCCAGGGATGAATTGTTACAGCACGGGGACCAATAGAAGCAAGGATCTATTATGCCACCATGGAGGCCAAGAATCAAATAATTCATTGTGACATCATGTGGCCTAAAAGGGCATGGGATGCATTGTGACACCACAGGGGTTAAGAGAAGCAACGATCCATTGTGACCCAATGCAGGCTAACAATCTAAGAATCCCTTTTAACACCAGGGGGCGAAAAAGGACCAAGGATGAACTCTGACAGCATGGGGACCTATAGAAGCAAGGAACCATTATGACACCATGAAGGCCAAGAATCAAATGGTTCATTGTGACATCAAGTGGCCTAAAAGGGCATGGGATGCATTTTGACAGCACAGGGGTTAAGAGAAGCAAGGAACCATTGTGACCCAATGGAGGATAACAACCTAATGATCCCTTTTGACACCAATGGGCCTAAAAGTGGCAGGGATGATTTGTGAAACCATGGGGCCCAATTAAAACCTGGTACAATTACGCCACCATGGAGGCCAAGAATCAAATGATTCATTGTGACATCAAGTGGCCTAAAAGGGCATGGGATGCATTGTGACACCACAGGGGTTAAGAGAAGCAAGGATCCATTGTGACCCAATGGAGGCTAATAATCCCAGGAACCCATTTGACACCAGGGGGCGTAAAAGGGCCAGGGATGAATTGTGACAGCATGGGGCCCAATAGAAACAAGGAACCATTATGACACCATGGAGGCCAAGAATCAAATGATTCATTGTGACATCAAGTGGCCTAAAAGGGCATGGGATGCATTGTGACAGCACAGGGGTTAAGAGAAGCAAGGAACCATTGTGACCCAATGCAGGCTAACAATCTAATGATCCCTTGTGACACCAATGGGCCTAAAAGGGGCAGGGATGATTTGTGAAAGCATGGGGCCCCAGTAAAACCTGGTACAATTATGCCACCATGGAGGCCAAGAATCAAATGATTCATTGTGACATCAAGTGGCATAAAAGGGCATGGGATGCATTGTGACACCACAGGGGTTAAGAGAAGCAAGGAACCATTGTGACCCAATGCAGGCTAACAATCTAATGATCCCTTGTGACACCAATGGGCCTAAAAGGGCCAGGGATGAATTGTTACAGCACGGGGACCAATAGAAGCAAGGATTTATTATGCCGCCATTGAGGCCAAGAATCAAATAATTCATTGTGATATCAAGTGGCCTAAAAGGGCATGGGATGCATTGTGACACCACAGAGGTTAAGTGAAGCAAGGAACCATTGTGACCCAATGGAGGCTAACAATCTAATGATCCCTTGTGACACCAATGGGCCTAAAAGGGGCAGGGATGAATTGTGAAAGCATGGGGCCCAAGTAAAACCTGGTACAATTATGCCACCATGGAGGCCAAGAATCAAATGATTCATTGTGACATCAAGTGGCCTAAAAGGGCTTGGAATGCATTGTGACACCACAGAGGTTAAGAGAAGCAAGGAACCATTGTGACCCAATGCAGGCTAACAATCTAATGATCCCTTGTGGCACCAGGGGGTATAAAAAGGGCCAGGGATGGATTGTTACAGCACGGGGACCAATAGAAGCAAGGATCTATTCTGCCACCGTGGAGGCCAAGAATGAAATGATTCATTGTGACATCAAGTGGCCTAAAAGGGCATGGGATGCATTGTGACAGCACAGGGGTTAAGAGAAGCAAGGATCCATTGTGACCCAATGGAGGCTAACAATCTAATGATCCCTTTTGACACCAAGGGGCCTAAAAGGGGCAGGGATGTATTGTGAAAGCATGGGGCCCAATTAAAATCTGGTACAATTACGCCACCATGGAGGCCAAGAATCAAATGATTCATTGTGACATCAAGTGGCCTAAAAGGGCATGGGATGCATTGTGACACCACAGGGGTTAAGAGAAGCAAGGAACCATAGTGACCCAATGCAGGCTAACAATCTAATGATCCCTTGTGACACCAATGGGCCTAAAAGGGCCAGGGATGAATTGTTACAGCACGGGGACCAATAGAAGCAAGGATCTATTATGCCACCATGGAGGCCAAGAATCAAATAATTCATTGTGACATCATGTGGCCTAAAAGGGCATGGGATGCATTGTGACAGCACAGGGGTTAAGAGAAGCAACGATCCATTGTGACCCAATGCAGGCTAACAATCTAAGAATCCCTTTTAACACCAGGGGGCGAAAAAGGACCAAGGATGAACTCTGACAGCATGGGGACCTATAGAAGCAAGGAACCATTATGACACCATGAAGGCCAAGAATCAAATGGTTCATTGTGACATCACGTGGCCTAAAAGGGCATGGGATGCATTTTGACAGCACAGGGGTTAAGAGAAGCAAGGAACCATTGTGACCCAATGGAGGATAACAATCTTTTGTTCCCTTTTGACACCAATGGGCCTAAAAGTGGCAGGGATGTATTGTGAAAGCATGGGGCCCAATTAAAACCTGGTACAATTACGCCACCATGGAGGCCAAGAATCAAATGATTCATTGTGACATCAAGTGGCCTAAAAGGGCATGGGATGCATTGTGACACCACAGGGGTTAAGAGAAGCAAGGATCCATTGTGACCCAATGGAGGCTAATAATCCCAGGAACCCATTTGACACCAGGGGGCGTAAAAGGGCCAGGGATGAATTGTGACAGCATGGGGCCCAATAGAAACAAGGAACCATTATGACACCATGGAGGCCAAGAATCAAATGATTCATTGTGACATCAAGTGGCCTAAAAGGGCATGGGATGCATTGTGACAGCACAGGGGTTAAGAGAAGCAAGGAACCATTGTGACCCAATGCAGGCTAACAATCTAATGATCCCTTGTGACACCAATGGGCCTAAAAGGGCCAGGGATGAATTGTTACAGCACGGGGACCAATAGAAGCAAGGATCTATTATGCCACCATGGAGGCCAAGAATCAAATAATTCATTGTGACATCAAGTGGCCTAAAAGGGCATGGGATGCATTGTGACAGCACAGGGGTTAAGAGAAGCAACGATCCATTGTGACCCAATGCAGGCTAACAATCTAAGAATCCCTCTTAACAACAGGGGGCGAAAAAGGACCAAGGATGAACTCTGACAGCATGGGGACCTATAGAAGCAAGGAACCATTATGACACCATGAAGGCCAAGAATCAAATGGTTCATTGTGACATCAAGTGGCCTAAAAGGGCATGGGATGCATTTTGACAGCACAGGGGTTAAGAGAAGCAAGGAACCATTGTGACCCAATGGAGGATAACAATCTTTTGATCCCTTTTGACACCAATGGGCCTAAAAGTGGCAGGGATGTATTGTGAAAGCATGGGGCCCAATTAAAACCTGGTACAATTACGCCACCATGGAGGCCAAGAATCAAATGATTCATTGTGACATCAAGTGGCCTAAAAGGGCATGGGATGCATTGTGACACCACAGGGGTTAAGAGAGGCAAGGATCCATTGTGACCCAATGGAGGCTAATAATCCCAGGAACCCATTTGACACCAGGGGGCGTAAAAGGGCCAGGGATGAATTGTGACAGCATGGGGCCCAATAGAAACAAGGAACCATTATGACACCATGGAGGCCAAGAATCAAATGATTCATTGTGACATCAAGTGGCCTAAAAGGGCATGGGATGCATTGTGACAGCACAGGGGTTAAGAGAAGCAAGGAACCATTGTGACCCAATGCAGGCTAACAATCTAATGATCCCTTGTGACACCAATGGGCCTAAAAGGGCCAGGGATGAATTGTTACAGCACGGGGACCAATAGAAGCAAGGATCTATTATGCCACCATGGAGGCCAAGAATCAAATAATTCATTGTGACATCAAGTGGCCTAAAAGGGCATGGGATGCATTGTGACACCACAGGGGTTAAGAGAAGCAAGGAACCATGGTGACCCAATGGAGGATAACAATCTTTTGATCCCTTTTGACACCAATGGGCCTAAAAGTGGCAGGGATGTATTGTGAAAGCATGGGGCCCAATTAAAACCTGGTACAATTACGCCACCATGGAGGCCAAGAATCAAATGATTCATTGTGACATCAAGTGGCCTAAAAGGGCATGGGATGCATTGTGACACCACAGGGGTTAAGAGAAGCAAGGATCCATTGTGACCCAATGGAGGCTAATTATCCCAGGAACCCATTTGACACCAGGGGGCGTAAAAGGGCCAGGGATGAATTGTGACAGCATGGGGCCCAATAGAAACAAGGAACCATTATGACACCATGGAGGCCAAGAATCAAATGATTCATTGTGACATCAAGTGGCCTAAAACGGCATGGGATGCATTGTGACACCACAGAGGTTAAGAGAAGCAAGGAACCATTGTGACCCAATGCAGGCTAACAATCTAATGATCCCTTGTGACACCAATTGGCCTAAAAGGGCCAGGGATGAATTGTTACAGCACGGGGACCAATAGAAGCAAGGATCTATTATGCCACCATTGAGGCCAAGAATCAAATGATTCATTGTGACATCAAGTGGCCTAAACGGGCATGGGATGCATTGTGACACCACAGGGGTTAAGAGAAGCAAGGAACCATTGTGACCCAATGCAAGCTAACAATCTAAGAATCCCTTTTGACACCAGCGGGCGCAAAAGGACCACGGATGAACTCTGACAGCATGGGGACCTATAGAAGCAAGGAACCATTATGACACCATGAAGGCCAAGAATCAAATGGTTCATTGTAAGACCAAGTGGCCTAAAAGGGCTTGGAATGCATTGTGACAGCACAGAGGTTAAGAGAAGCGAGGAACCATTGTGACCCAATGCAGGCTAACAATCTAATGATCCCTTGTGGCACCAGGGGGTATAAAAAGGGCCAGGGATGGATTGTTACAGCACGGGGACCAATAGAAGCAAGGATCTATTATGCCACCGTGGAGGCCAAGAATCAAATGATTCATTGTGACATCAAGTGGCCTAAAAGGGCATGGGATGCATTGTGACAGCACAGGGGTTAAGAGAAGCAAGGATCCATTGTGACCCAGTGGAGGCTAATAATCCCAGGATCCCATTTGACACCAGGGGGCGTAAAAGGGCCAGGGATGAATTGTGACAGAATGGGGCCCAATAGAAACAAGGAACCATTATGACACCATGGAGGCCAAGAATCAAATGGTTCATTGTAAGACCAAGGGGCCTAAAAGGGCTTGGAATGCATTGTGAGAGCACAGAGGTTAAGAGAAGCGAGGAACCATTGTGACCCAATGGAGGCTAACAATCTAATGATCCCTTGTGACACCAATGGGCCTAAAAGGGGCAGGGATGTATTGTGAAAGCATGGGGCCCAAGTAAAACCTGGTACAATTATGCCACCATGGAGGCCAAGAATCAAATGATTCATTGTGACATCAAGTGGCCTTAAAGGGCATGGGATGCATTGTGACACCACAGGGGTTAAGAGAAGCAAGGAGCCATTGTGACCCAATGCAGGCTAACAATCTAATGATCCCTTGTGACACCAATGGGCCTAAAAGGGGCAGGGATGAATTGTGAAAGCACGGGGACCAATAGAAGCAAGGATCTATTATGCCACCATGGAGGCCAAGAATCAAATGATTCATTGTGACATCAAGTGGCCTAAAAGGGCATGGGATGCATTGTGACACCACAGGGGTTAAGAGAAGCAAGGATCCATTGTGACCCAATGGAGGCTAACAACCTAATGATCCCTTTTGACACCAATGGGCCTAAAAGGGGCAGGGATGTATTGTGAAAGCATGGGGCCCAATTAAAATCTGGTACAATTACGCCACCATGGAGGCCAAGAATCAAATGATTCATTGTGACATCAAGTGGCCTAAAAGGGCATGGGATGCATTGTGACACCACAGGGGTTAAGAGAAGCAAGGAACCATTGTGACCCAATGCATGCTAACAATCTAAGAATCCCTTTTGGCACCAGCGGGCGCAAAAGGACCACGGATGAACTCTGACAGCATGGGGCCCAATAGAAACAAGGAACCATTATGACACCATGGAGGCCAAGAATCAAATGATTCATTGTGACATCAAGTGGCCTAAAAGGGCATGGGATGCATTGTGACAGCACAGAGGTTAAGAGAAGCAAGGAACCATTGTGACCCAATGCAGGCTAACAATCTAATGATCCCTTGTGACACCAATGGGCCTAAAAGGGGCAGGGATGAATTGTGAAAGCATGGGGCCCAAGTAAAACCTGGTACAATTATGCCACCATGGAGGCCAAGAATCAAATGATTCATTGTGACATCAAGTGGCCTAAAAGGGCATGGGATGCATTGTGACAGCACAGGGGTTAAGAGAAGCAAGGAACCATTGTGACCCAATGCAGGCTAACAATCTAATGATCCCTTGTGGCACCAGGGGGCGCAAAAGGACCACGGATGAATTCTGCAAGCATGGGGACCTATAGAAGCAAGGAACCATTATGCCACCATGGAGGCCAAGAATCAAATGGTTCATTGTAAGACCAAGTGGCCTAAAAGGGCTTGGAATGCATTGTGACACCACAGAGGTTAAGAGAAGCGAGGAACCATTGTAACCCAATGCAGGCTAACAATCTTTTGATGCCTTGTGGCACCAGGGGGTCTAAAAAGGGCCAGGGATGGATTGTTACAGCACGGGGACCAATAGAAGCAAGGATCTATTATGCCACCGTGGAGGCCAAGAATCAAATGATTCATTGTGACATCAAGTGGCCTAAAAGGTTATGGGATGCATTGTGACACCACAGGGGTTAAGAGAAGCAAGGATCCATTGGGACCCAATGGAGGCTAATAATCCCAGGATCTCATTTGACACCAGGGGCCGTAAAAGGGCCAGGGATGAATTGTGACAGCATGGGGCCCAATAGAAACAAGGAACCATTATGACACCATGGAGGCCAAGACTCAAATGATTCATTGTGACATCAAGTGGCCTAAAAGGGCATGGGATGCATTGTGACACCACAGAGGTTAAGAGAAGCAAGGAACCATTGTGACCCAATGCAGGCTAACAATCTCATGATCCCTTGTGACACCAATGGGCCTAAAAGGGGCAGGGATGTATTGTGAAAGCATGGGGCCCAAGTAAAACCTGGTACAATTATGCCACCATGGAGGCCAAGAATCAAATGATTCATTGTGACATCAAGTGGCATAAAAGGGCATGGGATGCATTGTGACACCACAGGGGTTAAGAGAAGCAAGGAACCATTGTGACCCAAAGCAGCCTAACAATCTAATGATCCCTTGTGACACCAATGGGCCTAAAAGGGGCAGGGATGAATTGTTACAGCACGGGGACCAATAGAAGCAAGGATCTATTATGCCGCCATTGAGGCCAAGAATCAAATAATTCATTGTGACATCAAGTGGCCTAAAAGGGCATGGGATGCATTGTGACACCACAGAGGTTAAGAGAAGCAAGGAACCATTGTGACCCAATGCAGGCTAACAATCTAATGATCCCTTGTGACACCAATGGGCCTAAAAGTGGCAGGGATGAATTGTGAAAGCATGGGGCCCAAGTAAAACCTGGTACAATTATGCCACCATGGAGGCCAAGAATCAAATGATTCATTGTGACATCAAGTGGCCTAAAAGGGCATGGGATGCATTGTGACACCACAGGGGTTAAGAGAAGCAAGGAACCATTGTACCCCAATGCAGGCTAACAAACGAAGAATCCCTTTTGACACCAGGGTGTGCAAAAGGACCACGGATGAACCTTGACAGCATGGGGACCTATAGAAGCAAGGAACCATTATGACACCATGAAGGCCAAGAATCAAATGGTTCATTGTAAGACCAAGTGGCCTAAAAGGGCTTGGAATGCATTGTGACACCACAGAGGTTAAGAGAAGCAAGGAACCATTGTGACCCAATGCAGGCTAACAATCTAATGATCCCTTGTGGCACCAGGGGGTATAAAAAGGGCCAGGGATGGATTGTTACAGCACGGGGACCAATAGAAGCAAGGATCTATTCTGCCACCGTGGAGGCCAAGAATCAAATGATTCATTGTGACATCAAGTGGCCTAAAAGGGCATGGGATGCATTGTGACAGCACAGGGGTTAAGAGAAGCAAGGATCCATTGTGACCCAATGGAGGCTAATAATCCCAGGATCCCATTTGACACCAGGGGGCGTAAAAGGGCCAGGGATGAATTGTGACAGCATGGGGCCCAATAGAAACAAGGAACCATTATGACACCATGGAGGCCAAGAATCAAATGATTCATTGTGACATCAAGTGGCCTAAAAGGGCATGGGATGCATTGTGACAGCACAGGGGTTAAGAGAAGCAAGGAACCATAGTGACCCAATGCAGGCTAACAATCTAATGATCCCTTGTGACACCAATGGGCCTAAAAGGGCCAGGGATGAATTGTTACAGCACGGGGACCAATAGAAGCAAGGATCTATTATGCCACCATGGAGGCCAAGAATCAAATAATTCATTGTGACATCATGTGGCCTAAAAGGGCATGGGATGCATTGTGACAGCACAGGGGTTAAGAAAAGCAACGATCCATTGTGACCCAATGCAGGCTAACAATCTAAGAATCCCTTTTGACACCAGGGGGCGAAAAAGGACCACGGATGAACTCTGACAGCATGGGGACCTATAGAAGCAAGGAACCATTATGACACCATGAAGGCCAAGAATCAAATGGTTCATTGTGACATCAAGTGGCCTAAAAGGGCATGGGATGCATTTTGACTGCACAGGGGTTAAGAGAAGCAAGGAACCATTGTGACCCAATGGAGGATAACAATCTTTTGATCCCTTTTGACACCAATGGGCCTAAAAGTGGCAGGGATGTATTGTGAAAGCATGGGGCCCAAATAAAACCTGGTACAATTACGCCTCCATGGAGGCCAAGAATCAAATGATTCATTGTGACATCAAGTGGCCTAAAAGGGCATGGGATGCATTGTGACACCACAGGGGTTAAGAGAAGCAAGGATCCATTGTGACCCAATGGAGGCTAATAATCCCAGGATCCCATTTGACACCAAGGGGCGCAAAAGGGCCAGGGATGAATTGTGACAGCATGGGGCCCAATAGAAACAAGGAACCATTATGACACCATGGAGGCCAAGAATCAAATGGTTCATTGTAAGACCAAGTGGCCTAAAAGGGCATGGGATGCATTGTGACAGCACAGGGGTTAAGAGAAGCAAGGAACCATTGTGACCCAATGCAGGCTAACAATCTAATGATCCCTTGTGACACCAATGGGCCTAAAAGGGCCAGGGATGAATTGTTACAGCACGGGGACCAATAGAAGCAAGGATCTATTATGCCACCGTGGAGGCCAAGAATCAAATGATTCATTGTGACATCAAGTGGCCTAAAAGGGCATGGGATGCATTGTGACAGCACAGGGGTTAAGAGAAGCAAGGATCCATTGGGACCCAATGGAGGCTAATAATCCCAGGAACCCATTTGACACCAGGGGGCGTAAAAGGGCCAGGGATGAATTGTGACAGCATGGGGCCCAATAGAAACAAGGAACCATTATGACACCATGGAGGCCAAGAATCAAATGATTCATTGTGACATCAAGTGGCCTAAAAGGGCATGGGATGCATTGTGACACCACAGGGGTTAAGAGAAGCAAGGAACCATTGTGACCCAATGCAGGCTAACAATCTAATGATCCCTTGTGACACCAATGGGCCTAAAAGGGGCAGGGATGTATTGTGAAAGCATGGGGCCCAATAGAAACCTGGTACAATTATGCCACCATGGAGGCCAAGAATCAAATGATTCATTGTGACATCAAGTGGCATAAAAGGGCATGGGATGCATTGTGACACCACAGGGGTTAAGAGAAGCAAGGAACCATAGTGACCCAATGGAGGCTAAAAATCTAATGATCCCTTGTGACACCAATGGGCCTAAAAGGGGCAGGGATGAATTGTTACAGCACGGGGACCAATAGAAGCAAGGATCTATTATGCCACCATGGAGGCCAAGAATCAAATGATTCATTGTGACATCAAGTGGCCTAAAAGGGCATGGGATGCATTGTGACAGCACAGGGGTTAAGAGAAGCAAGGATCCATTGTGACCCAATGGAGGCTAACAATCTAATGATCCCTTTTGACACCAATGGGCCTAAAAGGGGCAGGGATGTATTGTGAAAGCATGGGGCCCAATTAAAATCTGGTACAATTACGCCACCATGGAGGCCAAGAATCAAATGATTCATTGTGACATCAAGTGGCCTAAAAGGGCATGGGATGCATTGTGACAGCACAGGGGTTAAGAGAAGCAAGGAACCATTGTGACCCAATGGAGGCTAATAATCCCAGGATCCCATTTGACACCAGGGGGCGTAAAAGGGCCAGGGATGAATTGTGACAGCATGGGGCCCAATAGAAACAAGGAACCATTATGACACCATGGAGGCCAAGAATCAAATGATTCATTGTGACATCAAGTGGCCTAAAAGGGCATGGGATGCATTGTGACAGCACAGAGGTTAAGAGAAGCAAGGAACCATTGTGACCCAATGCAGGCTAACAATCTAATGATCCCTTGTGACACCAATGGGCCTAAAAGGGGCAGGGATGAATTGTGAAAGCATGGGGCCCAAGTAAAACCTGGTACAATTATGCCACCATGGAGGCCAAGAATCAAATGATTCATTGTGACATCAAGTGGCCTAAAAGGGCATGGGATGCATTGTGACACCACAGGGGTTAAGAGAAGCAAGGAACCAATGTGAACCAATGCTGCCTAACAATCTAAGAATCCCTTTTGACACCATGGGCCTAAAAGGGGCAGGGATGAATTGTGACAGCATGGGGCCCAATAGAATCAAGGAACCATTATGACACCATGGAGGCCAAGAATCAAATAATTCATTGTGACATCAAGTGGCCTAAAAGGGCATGGGATGCATTGTGACACCACAGAGGTTAAGAGAAGCAAGGAACCATAGTGACCCAATGCAGGCTAACAATCTAATGATCCCTTGTGACACCAATGGGCCTGAAAGGGCCAGGGATGAATTTTTACAGCACGGGGACCAATAGATGCAAGGATCTATTATGCCACCATGGAAGCCAAGAATCAAATAATTCTTTGTGACATCATGTGGCCTAAAATGGCATGGGATGCATTTTGACACCACAGAGGTTAAGAGAAGCAAGGAACCATTGTGACCCAATGCAGGCTAACAATCTAATGATCCCTTGTGACACCAATGGGCCTAAAAGGGGCAGGGATGTTTTGCGAAAGCATGGGTCCCAATAGAAACCTCGTACAATTACGCCACCATGCAGGCCAAGAATCAAATGATTCATTGTGACATCAAGTGGCCTAAAAGGGCATGGGATGCATTGTGACACCACAGGGGTTAAGAGAAGCAAGGAACCATTGTGACCCAATGCAGGCTAACAATCTAATGATCCCTTGTGACACCAATGGGCCTAAAAGGGGCAGGGATGAATTGTTACAGCACGGGGACCAATAGAAGCAAGGATCAATTATGCCGCCATTGAGGCCAAGAATCAAATAATTCATTGTGACATCAAGTGGCCTAAAAGGGCATGGGATGCATTGTGACACCACAGAGGTTAAGAGAAGCAAGGAACCATTGTGACCCAATGCAGGCTAACAATCTAATGATCCCTTGTGACACCAATGGGCCTAAAAGGGGAAGGGATGAATTGTGAAAGCATGGGGCCCAAGTAAAACCTGGTACAATTATGCCACCATGGAGGCCAAGAATCAAATGATTCATTGTGACATCAAGTGGCCTAAAAGGGCATGGGATGCATTGTGACACCACAGGGGTTAAGAGAAGCAAGGAACCATTGTAACGCAATGCAGGCTAACAATCGAAGAATCCCTTTTGACACCAGGGGGTGCAAAAGGACCACGGATGAACCTTGACAGCATGGGGACCTATAGAAGCAAGGAACCATTATGACACCATGAAGGCCAAGAATCAAATGGTTCATTGTAAGACCAAGTGGCCTAAAAGGGCTTGGAATGCATTGTGACACCACAGAGGTTAAGAGAAGCAAGGAACCATTGTGACCCAATGCAGGCTAACAATCTAATGATCCCTTGTGGCACCAGGGGGTATAAAAAGGGCCAGGGATGGATTGTTACAGCACGGGGACCAATAGAAGCAAGGATCTATTCTGCCACCGTGGAGGCCAAGAATCAAATGATTCATTGTGACATCAAGTGGCCTAAAAGGGCATGGGATGCATTGTGACAGCACAGGGGTTAAGAGAAGCAAGGATCCATTGTGACCCAATGGAGGCTAATAATCCCAGGATCCCATTTGACACCAGGGGGCGTAAAAGGGCCAGGGATGAATTGTGACAGCATGGGGCCCAATAGAAACAAGGAACCATTATGACACCATGGAGGCCAAGAATCAAATGATTCATTGTGACATCAAGTGGCCTAAAAGGGCATGGGATGCATTGTGACAGCACAGGGGTTAAGAGAAGCAAGGAACCATAGTGACCCAATGCAGGCTAACAATCTAATGATCCCTTGTGACACCAATGGGCCTAAAAGGGCCAGGGATGAATTGTTACAGCACGGGGACCAATAGAAGCAAGGATCTATTATGCCACCATGGAGGACAAGAATCAAATAATTCATTGTGACATCATGTGGCCTAAAAGGGCATGGGATGCATTGTGACAGCACAGGGGTTAAGAGAAGCAACGATCCATTGTGACCCAATGCAGGCTAACAATCTAAGAATCCCTTTTGACACCAGGGGGCGAAAAAGGACCACGGATGAACTCTGACAGCATGGGGACCTATAGAAGCAAGGAACCATTATGACACCATGAAGGCCAAGAATCAAATGGTTCATTGTGACATCAAGTGGCCTAAAAGGGCATGGGATGCATTTTGACTGCACAGGGGTTAAGAGAAGCAAGGAACCATTGTGACCCAATGGAGGATAACAATCTTTTGATCCCTTTTGACACCAATGGGCCTAAAAGTGGCAGGGATGTATTGTGAAAGCATGGGGCCCATTTAAAACCTGGTACAATTACGCCTCCATGGAGGCCAAGAATCAAATGATTCATTGTGACATCAAGTGGCTTAAAAGGGCATGGGATGCATTGTGACACCACAGGGGTTAAGAGAAGCAAGGATCCATTGTGACCCAATGGAGGCTAATAATCCCAGGATCCCATTTGACACCAAGGGGCGCAAAAGGGCCAGGGATGAATTGTGACAGCATGGGGCCCAATAGAAACAAGGAACCATTATGACACCATGGAGGCCAAGAATCAAATGATTCATTGTGACATCAAGTGGCCTAAAAGGGCATGGGATGCATTGTGACAGCACAGGGGTTAAGAGAAGCAAGGAACCATTGTGACCCAATGCAGGCTAACAATCTAATGATCCCTTGTGGCACCAGGGCGCGCAAAAGCACCACGGATGAACTCTGACAGCATGGGGACCTATAGAAGCAAGGAACCATTATGACACCATGAAGGCCAAGAATCAAATGGTTCATTGTAAGACCAAGTGGCCTAAAAGGGCTTGGAATGCATTGTGACACCACAGAGGTTAAGAGAAGCGAAGAACCATTGTAACCCAATGCAGGCTAACAATCTAATGATCCCTTGTGGCACCAGGGGGTATAAAAAGGGCCAGGGATGGATTGTTACAGCACGGGGACCAATAGAAGCAAGGATCTATTATGACACCATGAAGGCCTAGATTCAAATGATTCATTGTGACATCAAGTGGCCTAAAAGGGCTTGGAATGCATTGTGACACCACAGAGGTTAAGAGAAGCAAGGAACAATTGTGACCCAATGCAGGCTAACAATCTAATGATCCCTTGTGGCACCAGGGGGTATAAAAAGGGCCAGGGATGGATTGTTACAGCACGGGGACCAATAGAAGCAAGGATCTATTATGCCACCGTGGAGGCCAAGAATCAAATGATTCATTGTGACATCAAGTGGCCTAAAAGGGCATGGGATGCATTGTGACAGCACAGGGGTTAAGAGAAGCAAGGATCCATTGGGACCCAATGGAGGCTAATAATCCCAGGAACCCATTTGACACCAGGGGGCGTAAAAGGGCCAGGGATGAATTGTGACAGCATGGGGCCCAATAGAAACAAGGAACCATTATGACACCATGGAGGCCAAGAATCAAATGATTCATTGTGACATCAAGTGGCCTAAAAGGGCATGGGATGCATTGTGACACCACAGGGGTTAAGAGAAGCAAGGAAACATTGTGACCCAATGCAGGCTAACAATCTAATGATCCCTTGTGACACCAATGGGCCTAAAAGGGGCAGGGATGTATTGTGAAAGCATGGGGCCCAATAGAAACAAGGAACCATTATGACACCATGGAGGCCAAGAATCAAATGATTCATTGTGACATCAAGTGGCATAAAAGGGCATGGGATGCATTGTGACACCACAGGGGTTAAGAGAAGCAAGGAACCATTGTGACCCAATGCAGGCTAACAATCTAATGATCCCTTGTGACACCAATGGGCCTAAAAGGGCCAGGGATGAATTGTTACAGCACGGGGACCAATAGAAGCAAGGATCTATTATGCCGGAATTGAGGCCAAGAATCAAATAATTCATTGTGACATCAAGTGGCCTAAAAGGGCATGGGATGCATTGTGACAGCACAGAGGTTAAGAGAAGCAAGGAACCATTGTGACCCAATGCAGGCTAACAATCTAATGATCCCTTGTGACACCAATGGGCCTAAAAGGGGCAGGGATGAATTGTGAAAGCATGGGGCCCAAGTAAAACCTGGTACAATTATGCCACCATGGAGGCCAAGAATCAAATGATTCATTGTGACATCAAGTGGCCTAAAAGGGCTTGGAATGCATTGTGACACCACAGAGGTTAAGAGAAGCAAGGAACCATTGTGACCCAATGCAGGCTAACAATCTAATGATCCCTTGTGGCACCAGGGGGTATAAAAAGGGCCAGGGATGGATTGTTACAGCACGGGGACCAATAGAAGCAAGGATCTATTATGCCACCGTGGAGGCCAAGAATCAAATAATTCATTGTGACATCAAGTGGCCTAAAAGGGCATGGGATGCACTGTGACACCACAGGGGTTAAGAGAAGCAAGGATCCATTGTGACCCAATGGAGGCTAATAATCCCAGGAACCCATTTGACACCAGGGGGCGTAAAAGGGCCAGGGATGAATTGTGACAGCATGGGGCCCAATAGAAACAAGGAACCATTATGACACCATGGAGGCCAAGAATCAAATGGTTCATTGTAAGACCAAGGGGCCTAAAAGGGCTTGGAATGCATTGTGAGAGCACAGAGGTTAAGAGAAGCGAGGAACCATTGTGACCCAATGGAGGCTAACAATCTAATGATCCCTTGTGACACCAATGGGACTAAAAGGGGCAGGGATGTATTGTGAAAGCATGGGGCCCAAGTAAAACCTGGTACAATTATGCCACCATGGAGGCCAAGAATCAAATGATTCATTGTGACATCAAGTGGCCTAAAAGGGCATGGGATGCATTGTGACACCACAGGGGTTAAGAGAAGCAAGGAACCATTGTGACCCAATGCAGGCTAAAAATCTAATGATCCCTTGTGACACCAATGGGCCTAAAAGGGGCAGGGATGAATTGTTACAGCACGGGGACCAATAGAAGCAAGGATCTATTATGCCACCATGGAGGCCAAGAATCAAATGATTCATTGTGAAATCAAGTGGCCTAAAAGGGCATGGGATGCATTGTGACAGCACAGGGGTTAAGAGAAGCAAGGATCCATTGTGACCCAATGCAGGCTAACAATCTAATGATCCCTTTTGACACCAATGGGCCTAAAAGGGGCAGGGATGTATTGTGAAAGCATGGGGCCCAATTAAAATCTGGTACAATTACGCCACCATGGAGGCCAAGAATCAAATGATTCATTGTGACATCAAGTGGCCTAAAAGGGCATGGGATGCATTGTGACAGCACAGGGGTTAAGAGAAGCAAGGATCCATTGTGACCCAATGGAGGCTAATAATCCCAGGATCCCATTTGACACCAGGGGGCGTAAAAGGGCCAGGGATGAATTGTGACAGCATGGGGCCCAATAGAAACAAGGAACCATTATGACACCATGGAGGCCAAGAATCAAATGATTCATTGTGACATCAAGTGGCCTAAAAGGGCATGGGATGCATTGTGACACCACAGAGGTTAAGAGAAGCAAGGAACCATTGTGACCCAATGCAGGCTAACAATCTAATGATCCCTTTTGACACCAGGGGGCGCAAAAGGACCACGGATGAACTCTGACAGCATGGGGACCTATAGAAGCAAGGAACCATTATGACACCATGAAGGCCTAGATTCAAATGATTCATTGTGACATCAAGTGGCCTAAAAGGGCTTGGAATGCATTGTGACACCACAGAGGTTAAGAGAAGCAAGGAACAATTGTGACCCAATGCAGGCTAACAATCTAATGATCCCTTGTTGCACCAGGGGGTATAAAAAGGGCCAGGGATGGATTGTTACAGCACGGGGACCAATAGAAGCAAGGATCTATTATGCCATCGTGGAGGCCAAGAATCAAATGATTAATTGTGACATCAAGTGGCCTAAAAGGGCATGGGATGCATTGTGACACCACAGAGGTTAAGAGAAGCTAGGAACCATTGTGACCCAATGGAGGCTAACAATCTAATGATCCCTTGTTACACCAATGGGCCTAAAAGGGGCAGGGATGAATTGTGAAAGCATGGGGCCCAATAGAAGCCTCGTACGATTATGCCACCATGGAGGCCAAGAATCAAATGATTCATTGTGACATCAAGTGGCCTAAAAGGGCATGGGATGCATTGTGACACCACAGAGGTTAAGAGAAGCAAGGAACCATTGTGACCCAATGCAGGCTAACAATCTAATGATCCCTTGTGACACCAATGGGCCTAAAAGGGGCAGGGATGAATTGTGAAAGCATGGGGCCCAAGTAAAACCTGGTACAATTATGCCACCATGGAGGCCAAGAATCAAATGATTCATTGTGACATCAAGTGGCCTAAAAGGGCATGGGATGCATTGTGACACCACAGAGGTTAAGAGAAGCAAGGATCCATTGTGACCCAAAGGAGGCTAATAATCCCAGGATCCCATTTGACACCAGGGGGCGCAAAAGGACCACGGATGCACTCTGACAGCATGGGGACCTATAGAAGCAAGGAACCATTATGACACCATGAAGGCCAAGAATCAAATGGTTCATTGTAAGACCAAGTGGCCTAAAAGGGCTTGGAATGCATTGTGACAGCACAGAGGTTAAGAGAAGCGAGGAACCATGGTGACCCAATGCAGGCTAACAATCTAATGATCCCTTGTGACACCAATGGGCCTAAAAGGGCCAGGGATGAATTGTTACAGCACGGGGACCAATAGAAGCAAGGATCTATTATGCCACCATGGAGGCCAAGAATCAAATGATTCATTGTGACATCAAGTGGCCTAAAAGGACATGGGATGCATTGTGACACCACAGAGGTTAAGAGAAGCAAGGAACCATTGTGACCCAATGCAGGCTAACAATCTAATGATCCCTTTTGACACCAATGGGCCGAAAAGGGCCAGGGATGTATTGTGAAAGCATGGGGCCCAATTAAACCCTGGTATAATTACGCCACCATGCAGGCCAAGAATCAAATGATTCATTGTGACATCAAGTGGCCTAAAAGGGCATGGGATGCATTGTGACACCACAGGGGTTAAGAGAAGCAAGGAACCATTGTGAACCAATGCTGCCTAACAATCTAAGAATCCCTTTTGACACCATGGGCCTAAAAGGGGCAGGGATGAATTGTGACAGCATGGGGCCCAATAGAATCAAGGAACCATTATGACACCATGGAGGCCAAGAATCAAATAATTCATTGTGACATCAAGTGGCCTAAAAGGGCATGGGATGCATTGTGACAGCACAGAGGTCAAGAGAAGCAAGGAACCATTGTGACCCAATGCAGGCTAACAATCTAATGATCCCTTGTGACACCAATGGGCCTAAAAGGGCCAGGGATGAATTTTTACAGCACGGGGACCAATAGATGCAAGGATCTATTATGCCACCATGGAAGCCAAGAATCAAATAATTCTTTGTGACATCATGTGGCCTAAAAGGGCATGGGATGCATTGTGACACCACAGAGGTTAAGAGAAGCAAGGAACCATTGTGACCCAATGGAGGCTAACAATCTAATGATCCCTTGTGACACCAATGGGCCTAAAAGGAGCAGGGATGTTTTGCGAAAGCATGGATCCCAATAGAAACCTCGTACAATTACGCCACCATGCAGGCCAAGAATCAAATGATTCATTGTGACATCAAGTGGCCTAAAAGGGCATGGGATGCATTGTGACACCACAGGGGTTAAGAGAAGCAAGTAACCATTGTGACCCAATGCAGGCTAACAATCTAAGAATCCCTTTTGACACCAGGGGGAGCAAAAGGACCACGGATGAACTCTGACAGCATGGGGACCTATAGAAGCAAGGAACCATTATGACACCATGAAGGCCTAGATTCAAATGATTCATTGTGACATCAAGTGGCCTAAAAGGGCTTGGAATGCATTGTGACACCACAGAGGTTAAGAGAAGCAAGGAACAATTGTGACCCAATGCAGGCTAACAATCTAATGATCCCTTGTGGCACCAGGGGGTATAAAAAGGGCCAGGGATGGATTGTTACAGCACGGGGACCAATAGAAGCAAGGATCTATTATGCCATCGTGGAGGCCAAGAATCAAATGATTAATTGTGACATCAAGTGGCCTAAAAGGGCATGGGATGCATTGTGACACCACAGAGGTTAAGAGAAGCTAGGAACCATTGTGACCCAATGCAGGCTAACAATCTAATGATCCCTTGTTACACCAATGGGCCTAAAAGGGGCAGGGATGAATTGTGAAAGCATGGGGCCCAATAGAAGCCTCGTACGATTATGCCACCATGGAGGCCAAGAATCAAATGATTCATTGTGACATCAAGTGGCCTAAAAGGGCATGGGATGCATTGTGACACCACAGAGGTTAAGAGAAGCAAGGAACCATTGTGACCCAATGCAGGCTAACAATCTAATGATCCCTTGTGACACCAATGGGCCTAAAAGGGGCAGGGATGAATTGTGAAAGCATGGGGCCCAAGTAAAACCTGGTACAATTATGCCACCATGGAGGCCAAGAATCAAATGATTCATTGTGACATCAAGTGGCCTAAAAGGGCATGGGATGCATTGTGACACCACAGAGGTTAAGAGAAGCAAGGATCCATTGTGACCCAAAGGAGGCTAATAATCCCAGGATCCCATTTGACACCAGGGGGCGCAAAAGGACCACGGATGCACTCTGACAGCATGGGGACCTATAGAAGCAAGGAACCATTATGACACCATGAAGGCCAAGAATCAAATGGTTCATTGTAAGACCAAGTGGCCTAAAAGGGCTTGGAATGCATTGTGACAGCACAGAGGTTAAGAGAAGCGAGGAACCATGGTGACCCAATGCAGGCTAACAATCTAATGATCCCTTGTGACACCAATGGGCCTAAAAGGGCCAGGGATGAATTGTTACAGCACGGGGACCAATAGAAGCAAGGATCTATTATGCCACCATGGAGGCCAAGAATCAAATGATTCATTGTGACATCAAGTGGCCTAAAAGGACATGGGATGCATTGTGACACCACAGAGGTTAAGAGAAGCAAGGAAACATTGTGACCCAATGCAGGCTAACAATCTAATGATCCCTTTTGACACCAATGGGCCGAAAAGGGCCAGGGATGTATTGTGAAAGCATGGGGCCCAATTAAACCCTGGTATAATTACGCCACCATGCAGGCCAAGAATCAAATGATTCATTGTGACATCAAGTGGCCTAAAAGGGCATGGGATGCATTGTGACACCACAGGGGTTAAGAGAAGCAAGGAACCATTGTGAACCAATGCTGCCTAACAATCTAAGAATCCCTTTTGACACCATGGGCCTAAAAGGGGCAGGGATGAATTGTGACAGCATGGGGCCCAATAGAATCAAGGAACCATTATGACACCATGGAGGCCAAGAATCAAATAATTCATTGTGACATCAAGTGGCCTAAAAGGGCATGGGATGCATTGTGACAGCACAGAGGTCAAGAGAAGCAAGGAACCATTGTGACCCAATGCAGGCTAACAATCTAATGATCCCTTGTGACACCAATGGGCCTAAAAGGGCCAGGGATGAATTTTTACAGCACGGGGACCAATAGATGCAAGGATCTATTATGCCACCATGGAAGCCAAGAATCAAATAATTCTTTGTGACATCATGTGGCCTAAAAGGGCATGGGATGCATTGTGACACCACAGAGGTTAAGAGAAGCAAGGAACCATTGTGACCCAATGGAGGCTAACAATCTAATGATCCCTTGTGACACCAATGGGCCTAAAAGGAGCAGGGATGTTTTGCGAAAGCATGGATCCCAATAGAAACCTCGTACAATTACGCCACCATGCAGGCCAAGAATCAAATGATTCATTGTGACATCAAGTGGCCTAAAAGGGCATGGGATGCATTGTGACACCACAGGGGTTAAGAGAAGCAAGTAACCATTGTGACCCAATGCAGGCTAACAATCTAAGAATCCCTTTTGACACCAGGGGGCGCAAAAGGACCACGGATGAACTCTGACAGCATGGGGACCTATAGAAGCAAGGAACCATTATGACACCATGAAGGCCTAGATTCAAATGATTCATTGTGACATCAAGTGGCCTAAAAGGGCTTGGAATGCATTGTGACACCACAGAGGTTAAGAGAAGCAAGGAACAATCGTGACCCAATGCAGGCTAACAATCTAATGATCCCTTGTGGCACCAGGGGGTATAAAAAGGGCCAGGGATGGATTGTTACAGCACGGGGACCAATAGAAGCAAGGATCTATTATGCCATCGTGGAGGCCAAGAATCAAATAATTCATTGTGACATCAAGTGGCCTAAAAGGGCATGGGATGCATTGTGACACCACAGAGGTTAAGAGAAGCTAGGAACCATTGTGACCCAATGCAGGCTAACAATCTAATGATCCCTTGTTACACCAATGGGCCTAAAAGGGGCAGGGATGAATTGTGAAAGCATGGGGCCCAATAGAAGCCTCGAACGATTATGCCACCATGGAGGCCAAGAATCAAATGATTCATTGTGACATCAAGTGGCCTAAAAGGGCATGGGATGCATTGTGACACCACAGAGGTTAAGAGAAGCAAGGAACCATTGTGACCCAATGCAGGCTAACAATCTAATGATCCCTTGTGACACCAATGGGCCTAAAAGGGGCAGGGATGAATTGTGAAAGCATGGGGCCCAAGTAAAACCTGGTACAATTATGCCACCATGGAGGCCAAGAATCAAATGATTCATTGTGACATCAAGTGGCCTAAAAGGGCATGGGATGCATTGTGACACCACAGAGGTTAAGAGAAGCAAGGATCCATTGTGACCCAAAGGAGGCTAATAATCCCAGGATCCCATTTGACACCAGGGGGCGCAAAAGGACCACGGATGCACTCTGACAGCATGGGGACCTATAGAAGCAAGGAACCATTATGACACCATGAAGGCCAAGAATCAAATGGTTCATTGTAAGACCAAGTGGCCTAAAAGGGCTTGGAATGCATTGTGACAGCACAGAGGTTAAGAGAAGCAAGGAACCATTGTGACCCAATGCAGGCTAACAATCTAATGATCCCTTGTGACACCAATGGGCCTAAAAGGGGCAGGGATGATTTGTGAAAGCATGGGGCCCAAGTAAAACCTGGTACAATTATGCCACCATGGAGGCCAAGAATCAAATGATTCATTGTGACATCAAGTGGCCTAAAAGGGCATGGGATGCATTGTGACACCACAGAGGTTAAGAGAAGCAAGGAACCATTGTGACCCAATGCATGCTAACAATCTAAGAATCCCTTTTGACACCAGGGGGCGCAAAAGGACCACGGATGAACTCTGACAGCATGGGGACCTATAGAAGCAAGGAACCATTATGACACCATGAAGGCCAAGAATCAAATGATTCATTGTGACATCAAGTGGCCTAAAAGGGCTTGGAAAGCATTGTGACACCACAGAGGTTAAGAGAAGCAAGGAACCATTGTGACCCAATGCATGCTAACAATCTAAGAATCCCTTGACACCAGGGGGCGCAAAAGGACCACGGATGAACTCTGACATCATGGGGACCTATAGAAGCAAGGAACCATTATTACACCATGAAGGCCAAGAATCAAATGGTTCATTGTTAGACCAAGTGGCCTAAAAAGGCTTGGAATGCATTGTGACAGCACAGGGGTTAAGAGAAGCAAGGATCCATTGTAACCCAATGGAGGCTAATAATCCCAGGATCCCATTTGACACCAGGGGGCGTAAAAGGGCCAGGCATGGATTGTTACAGCACGGGGACCAATAGAAGCAAGGACCTATTATGCCACCGTGGAGGCCAAGAATCAAATGATTCATTGTGACATCAAGTGGCCTAAAAGGGCATGGGATGCATTGTGACACCACAGAGGTTAAGAGAAGCAAGGAACCATTGTGACCCAATGCAGGCTAACAATCTAATGATCCCTTGTGACACCAATGGGCCTGAAAGGGCCAGGAATGAATTGTTACAGCACGGGGACCAATAGAAACAAGGAACCATTATGACACCATGGAGGCCAAGAATCAAATGATTCATTGTGACATCAAGTGGCCTAAAAGTGCATGGGATGCATTGTGACAGCACAGGGGTTAAGAGAAGCAAGGATCCATTGTGACCCAATGGAGGCTAACAATCTAATGATCCCTTTTGACACCAATGGTCCTAAAAGGGGCAGGGATGTATTGTGAAAGCAAGGGGCCCAATTAAAACCTGGTACAATTACGCCATCATGGAGGCCAAGAATCAAATGATTCATTGTGACATTAAGTGGCCTAAAAGGGCATGGGATGCATTGTGACACCACAGGGGTTAAGAGAAGCAAGGAACCATTGTGACCCAAGGCAGGCTAACAATCTAATGATCCCTTGTGACACCAATGGGCCTAAAAGGGGCAGGGATGATTTGTGAAAGCATGGGGCCCCAGTAAAACCTGGTACAATTATGCCACCATGGAGGCCAAGATTCAAATGATTCATTGTGACATCAAGTGGCCTAAAAGGGCTTGGGATGCATTGTGACACCACAGGGGTTAAGAGAAGCAAGGAACCATTGTGACCCAATGCAGGCTAACAATCTACTGATCCCTTGTTACACCAATGGGCCTAAAAGGGGCAGGGATGAATTGTGAAAGCATGGGGCCCAAGTAAAACCTGGTACAATTATGCCACCATGGAGGCCAAGAATCAAATGATTCATTGTGACATCAAGTGGCCTAAAAGGGCATGGGATACATTGTGACACCACAGGGGTTAAGAGAAGCAAGGAACCATTGTGACCCAATGCAGGCTAACAATCTAAGAATCCCTTTTGACACGAGGGGGTGCAAAAGGACCATGGATGAACTCTGACATCATGGGGACCTATAGAAGCAAGGAACCATTATGACACCATGAAGGCCAAGAATCAAGTGGTTCATTGTAAGACCAAGTGGCCTAAAAGGGCTTGGAATGCATTGTGACACCACAGAGGTTAAGAGAAACAAGGATCCATTGTAACCCAATGGAGGCTAATAATCCCAGGATCCCATTTGACACCAGGGGGCGCAAAAGGACCACGGATGCACTCTGACAGCATGGGGACCTATAGAAGCAAGGAACCATTATGACACCATGAAGGCCAAGAAACAAATGGTTCATTGTAAGACCAAGTGGCCTAAAAGGGCTTGGAATGCATTGTGACACCACAGGGGTTAAGAGAAGCAAGGAACCATTGTGACCCAATGGAGGCTAACAATCTAATGATCCCTTGTGACACCAATGGGCCTAAAAGGGCCAGGGATGAATTGTTACAGCACGGGGACCAATAGAAGCAAGGATCTATTATGCCACCATGGAGGCCAAGCATCAAATAATTCATTGTGACATCAAGTGGCCTAAAAGGGCATGGGATGCATTGTGACACCACAGAGGTTAAGAGAAGCAAGGAACCCTTGTGACCCAATGCAGGCTAACAATCTAATGATCCCTTGTGACACCAATGGGCCTAAAAGGGCCAGGGATGAATTGTTACAGCACGGGGACCAATAGAAGCAAGGATCTATTATGCCACCATGGAGGCCAAGCATCAAATAATTCATTGTGACATCAAGTGGCCTAAAAGGGCATGGGATGCATTGTGACAGCACAGGGGTTAAGAGAAGCAAGGATCCATTGTGACCCAATGGAGGCTAATAATCCCAGGATCCCATTTGACACCAGGGGGCGTAAAAGGGCCAGGGATGAATTGTGACAGCATGGAGCCCAATAGAAACAAGGAACCATTATGACACCATGGAGGCCCAGAATCAAATGGTTCATTGTAAGACCAAGTGGCCTAAAAGGGCTTGGAATGCATTGTGACACCACAGAGGTTAAGAGAAGCAAGGAACCATTGTGACCCAATGCAGGCTAACAATCTAATGATCCCTTGCTACACCAATGGGCCTAAAAGGGGCAGGGATGAATTGTGAAAGCATGGGGCCCAAGTAAAACCTGGTACAATTATGCCACCATGGAGGCCAAGACTGAAGTGATTCATTGTGACATCAAGTGGCCTAAAAGGGCATGGGATGCATTGTGACACCACAGGGGTTAAGAGAAGCAAGGAACCATTGTGACCCAATGCAGGCTAACAGTCTAATGATCCCTTGTGACACCAATGGGCCTAAAAGTGCAAGGAATGAATTATTATAGCATGGGGACAAATAGAAGCAAGGATCTATTATGCCACCATGGAGGCCAAGAAACAAATAATTCATTGTGACATCAAGTGGCCTAAAAGTGCATGGGATGCATTGTGACAGCACAGGGGTTAAGAGAAGCAAGGATCCATTGTGACCCAATGGAGGCTAATAATCCCAGGATCCCATTTGACACCAGGGGGCGTAAAAGGGCCAGGGATGAATTGTGACAGCATGGGGCCTAATAGTAACAAGGAATCATTATGCTACCATGGAGGCCAAGAATCAAATGATTCATTGTGACATCAAGTGGCCTAAAGGTGCTTGGGATGCATTGTGACACCACAGAGGTTAAGAGAAGCAAGGAACCATTGTGACCCAATGCAGGCTAACAATCTAATGATCCCTTGTGACACCAATGGGCCTAAAAGGGGCAGGGATGAATTGTGACAGCATGGGGCCCAAGTAAAATCTGGTACAATTATGCCACCATGGAGGCCAAGAATCAAATGATTCATTGTGACATCAAGTGGCCTAAAAGGGCATGGGATGCATTGTGACACCACAGGGGTTAAGAGAAGCAAGGATCCATTGTGACCCAATGCAGGCTAACAATCTAAGAATCCCTTTTGACACCAGGGGACGCAAAAGGACCACGGATGAACTCTGACAGCTTGGGGACCTATAGAAGCAAGGAACCATTATGACACCATGAAGGCCAAGAATCAAATGGTTCATTGCAAGACCAAGTGGCCTAAAAGGGCATGGGATGCATTGTGACACCACAGAGGTTAAGAGAAGCAAGGAACCATTGTGACCCAATGCAGGCTAACAATCTAATGATCCCTTGTGGCACCAGGGGGTATAAAAAGGGCCAGGGATGGATTGTTACAGCACGGGGACCAATAGAAGCAAGGATCTATTATGCAACCGTGGAGGCCAAGAATCAAATGATTCATTGTGAGATCAAGTGGCCTAAAAGGGCTTGGAATGCATTGTGACACCACAGAGGTTAAGAGAAGCAAGGATCCATTGTGACCCAATGGAGTCTAATAATCCCAGGATCCCATTTGACACCAGGGGGCGTAAAAGGGCCAGGGATGAATTGTGACAGCATGGGGCCCAATAGAAACAAGGAACCATTATGCCACCATGGAGGCCAAGAATCAAATGATTCATTGTGACATCAAGTGGGCTAAAAGGGCATGGGATGAATTGTGACACCACAGAGGTTAAGAGAAGCAAGGAACCATTGTGACCCAATGCAGGCTAACAATCTAATGATCCCTTTTGACACCAATGGGCCTAAAAGGGGCAGGGATGTATTGTGAAAGCATGGGGCCCAATTAAACCCTGGTATAATTACGCCAACATGGAGGCCAAGAATCAAATGATTCATTGTGACATCAAGTGGCCTAAAAGGGCACGGGATGCATTGTGACAGCACAGGGGTTAAGAGAAGCAAGGATCCATTGTGACCCAATGCAGGCTAACAATCTAAGAATCCCTTTTGACACCAGGAGGCGGAAAGGGACCACGGATGAACTCTGACAGCATGGGGACCTATAGAAGCAAGGAACCATTAAGACACCATGAAGGCCAAGAATCAAATGGTTCATTGTGACATCAAGTGGCCTAAAAGGGCATGGGATGCATTGTGACACCTCAGAGGTTAAGAGAAGCAAGGAACCATTGTGACCCAATGCAGGCTAACAATCTAATGATCCCTTTTGACACCAGGGCTTGTAATAGGGCCAGGGATGCATTGTGAAAGCATGGGGCACAATAAAAACATGGAAATATTATGACACCATAGAGGCCAAGACTCAAATGATTCATTGTAACAACAAGTGGCCTAAAAGGGCATGGGATGCATTGTGACACCACAGGGGCTAAGAGAAGCAAGGAACCATTGTGACCCAATGCAGTCTAACAATCTAATGATCCCTTGTGACACCAATGGGCCTAAAAGGGGCAGGGATGAATTGTGAAAGCATGGGGCCCAATTAAAACCTGGTACAATTACGCCACCATGGAGGCCAAGAATCAAATGATTCATTGTGACATCAAGTGGTCTAAAAGGGCATGGGATGCATTGTGACACCACAGGGGTTAAGAGAAGCAACGATCCATTGTGACCCAATGCAGGCTAACAATCTAAGAATCCCTTTTGACACCAGGGGGCGCAAAAGGACCACGGATGAACTCAGACAGCATGGGGACCTATAGAAGCAAGGAACCATTATGACACCATGAAGGCCAAGAATCAAATGATTCATTGTGACATCAAGTGGCCTAAAAGGGCTTGGAATGTATTGTGACACCACAGGGGTTAAGAGAAGCAAGGATCCATTGTGACCCAATGGAGGCTAATAATCCCAGGATCCCATTTGACACCAGGGGGCGTAAAAGGGGCAGGGATGAATTGTGACATCATGGGGCCCAATAGAAACAAGGAACCATTATGACACCATGGAGGCCAAGAATCAAATGATTCATTGTGACATCAAGTGGCCTAAAAGGGCATGGGATGCATTGTGACACCACAGGGGTTAAGAGAAGCAAGGATCCATTGTGACCCAATGGAGGCTAATAATCCCAGGATCCCATTTGACACCAGGGCGCGTAAAAGGGCCAGGGATGAATTGTGACAGCATGGGGCCCAATAGAAACAAGGAACCATTATGACACCATTGAGGCCAAGAATCAAATGATTCATTGTGACATCAAGTGGCCTAAAAGGGCATGGGATGCATTGTGACACCACAGAGGTTAAGAGAAGCAAGGAACCATTGTGACCCAATGCAGGCTAATAATCTAATGATCCCTTGTGGCACCAATGGGCCTAAAAGGGCCAGGGATGAATTGTTATAGCACGGGGACCAATAGAAGCAAGGATCTATTATGCCACCATGGAGGCCAAGAATCAAATAATTCGTTGTGACATCATGTGGCCTAAAAGGGCATGGGATGCATTGTGACAGCACAGGGGGTAAGAGATGCAAGGATCCATTGTGACCCAATGGAGGCTAATAATCCCAGGATCCCATTTGACACCAGGGGGCGTAAAAGGGCCAGGGATGAATTGTGACAGCATGGGGCCCAATAGAAACAAGGAACCATTATGACACCATGGAAGCCAAGAATCAAATGATTCATTGTGACATCAAGTGGCCTAAAAGGGCATGGGATGCATTGTGACACCACAGAGGTTAAGAGAAGCAAGGAACCATTGTGACCCAATGCAGGCTAACAATCTAATGATCCCTTGTGACACCAATGGGCCTAAAAGGGGCAGGGATGAATTGTGAAAGCATGGGTCCCAAGTAAAACCTGGTACAATGATGCCACCATGGAGGCCAAGAGTCAAATGATTCATTGTGACATCAAGTGGCCTAAAAGGGCATGGGATGCATTGTGTCACCACAGGGGTTAAGAGAAGCAAGGAACCATTGTGACCCAATGCAGGCTAACAATCTAAGAATCCCTTTTGACACCAGGGGGCGCAAAAGGACCACGGATGAACTCTGACAGCATGGGGACCTATAGAAGCAAGGAACCATTATGACACCATGAAGGCCAAGAATCAAATGATTCATTGTGACATCAAGTGGCCTAAAAGGGCTTGGAATGTATTGTGACACCACAGAGGTTAAGAGAAGCAAGGATCCATTGTGACCCAATGGAGGCTAATAATCCCAGGATCCCATTTGACACTAGGGGGCGTAAAAGGGCCAGGGATGAATTGTTACAGCATGGGGCCCAATAGAAACAAGGAACCATTATGACACCATGGAGGCCAAGAATCAAATGATTCATTGTGACATCAAGTGGCCTAAAAGGGCATGGCATGCATTGTGACACCACAGAGGTTAAGAGAAGCAAGGATCCATTGTGACCCAATGCAGGCTAACAATCTAATGATCCCTTGTGACACCAATGGGCCTAAAAGGGGCAGGGATGAATTGTGAAAGCATGGGGCCCAAGTAAAACCTGGTACAATTATGCCACCATGGAGGCCAAGAATCAAATGATTCATTGTGACATCAAGTGGCCTAAAAGGGCATGGGATGCATTGTGACACCACAGGGGTTAAGAGAAGCAAGGAACCATTGTGACCCAATGCAGGCTAACAATCTAATGATCCCTTTTGACACCAGGGGTCGCAAAAGGACCACGGATGAACTCTGACAGCATGGGGACCTATAGAAGCAAGGAACCATTATGACACCATGAAGGCCAAGAATCAAATGGTTCATTGTGACATCAAGTGGCCTAAAAGGGCTTGGAATGCATTGTGACACCACAGAGGTTAAGAGAAGCAAGGAACCATTGTGACCCAATGCAGGCTAATAATCTAATGATCCCTTGTGACACCAGGGGGTATAAAAAGGGCCAGGGATGGATTGTTACAGCACGGGGACCAATAGAAGCAAGGATCTATTATGCCACCGTGGAGGGCAAGAATCAAATGATTCATTGTGACATCAAGTGGCCTAAAAGGGCATGGGATGCATTGTGACACCACAGGGGTTAAGAGATGCAAGGATCCATTGTGACCCAATAGAGGGTAATAATCCCAGGATCCCATTTGACACCGGGGGCGTAAAAGGACCACGGATGAATTGTGACAGCATGGGGCCCAATAGAAACCTCTTACAATTATGCCACCATGGAGGCCAAGAATCAAATGATTCATTGTGACATCAAGTGGCCTAAAAGGGCATGGGATGCATTGTGACACCACAGAGGTTAAGAGAAGGAAGGAACCCTTGTGACCCAATGCAGGCTGACAATCTAATGATCCCTTGTGACACCAATGGGCCTAAAAGGGCCAGGGATGAATTGTTACAGCACGGGGACCAATAGAAGCAAGGATCTATTATGCCACCATGGAGGCCAAGAATCAAATAATTCATTGTGACATCATGTGGCCTAAAAGGGCATGGGATGCATTGTGACAGCACAGGGGGTAAGAGATGCAAGGATCCATTGTGACCCAATGGAGGCTAATAATCCCAGGATCCCATTTGACACCAGGGGGCGTAAAAGGGCCAGGGATGAATTGTGACAGCATGGGGCCCAATAGAAACAAGGAACCATTATGACACCATGGAAGCCAAGAATCAAATGATTCATTGTGACATCAAGTGGCCTAAAAGGGCATGGGATGCATTGTGACACCACAGAGGTTAAGAGAAGCAAGGATCCATTGTGACCCAATGGAGGCTAATAATCCCAGGATCCCATTTGACACTAGGGGGCGTAAAAGGGCCAGGGATGAATTGTTACAGCATGGGGCCCAATAGAAACAAGGAAACATTATGACACCATGGAGGCCAAGAATCAAATGATTCATTGTGACATCAAGTGGCCTAAAAGGGCATGGGATGCATTGTGACACCACAGAGGTTAAGAGAAGGAAGGAACCCTTGTGACCCAATGCAGACTGACAATCTAATGATCCCTTGTGACACCAATGGGCCTAAAAGGGCCAGGGATGAATTGTTACAGCACGGGGACCAATAGAAGCAAGGAACTATTATGCCACCATGGAGGCCAAGAATCAAATAATTCATTGTGACATCATGTGGCCTAAAAGGGCATGGGATGCTTTGTGACAGCACAGGGGATACGAAAAGCAAGGATCCATTGTGACCCAATGGAGGCTAATAATCCCAGGATCCCATTTGACACCAGGGGGTGTAAAAGGGCCAGGGATGAATTGTGAAAGCATGGGGCCCAAGTAAAACCTGGTACAATTATGCCACCATGGAGGCCAAGAATCAAATGTTTCATTGTGACATCAAGTGGCCTAAAAGGGCATGGGATGCATTGTGACACCACAGGGGTTAAGAGAAGCAAGGAACCATTGTGACCCAATGCAGGCTAACAATCTAAGAATCCCTTTTGACACCAGGGGGCGGAAAAGGACCACGGATGAATTGTTACAGCATGGGGACCTATAGAAGCAAGGAACCATTATGACACCATGAAGGCCAAGAATCAAATGGTTCATTGTGACATCAAGTGGCCTAAAAGGGCTTGGAATGCATTGTGACACCACAGAGGTTAAGAGAAGCAAGGAACCATTGTGACCCAATGCAGGCTAATAATCTAATGATCCCTTGTGACACCAGGGGGTATAAAAAGGGCCAGGGATGGATTGTTACAGCACGGGGACCAATAGAAGCAAGGATCTATTATGCCACCGTGGAGGGCAAGAATCAAATGATTCATTGTGACATCAAGTGGCCTAAAAGGGCATGGGATGCATTGTGACACCACAGAGGTTAAGAGAAGCAAGGATCCATTGTGACCCAATGGAGGCTAATAATCCCAGGATCCCATTTGACACCAGGGCGCGTAAAAGGGCCAGGGATGAATTGTGACAGCATGGGGCCCAATAGAAACAAGGAACCATTATGACACCATTGAGGCCAAGAATCAAATGATTCATTGTGACATCAAGTGGCCTAAAAGGGCATGGGATGCATTGTGACACCACAGAGGTTAAGAGAAGCAAGGAACCATTGTGACCCAATGCAGGCTAATAATCTAATGATCCCTTGTGGCACCAATGGGCCTAAAAGGGCCAGGGATGAATTGTTATAGCACGGGGACCAATAGAAGCAAGGATCTATTATGCCACCATGGAGGCCAAGAATCAAATAATTCGTTGTGACATCATGTGGCCTAAAAGGGCATGGGATGCATTGTGACAGCACAGGGGGTAAGAGATGCAAGGATCCATTGTGACCCAATGGAGGCTAATAATCCCAGGATCCCATTTGACACCAGGGGGCGTAAAAGGGCCAGGGATGAATTGTGACAGCATGGGGCCCAATAGAAACAAGGAACCATTATGACACCATGGAAGCCAAGAATCAAATGATTCATTGTGACATCAAGTGGCCTAAAAGGGCATGGGATGCATTGTGACACCACAGAGGTTAAGAGAAGCAAGGAACCATTGTGACCCAATGCAGGCTAACAATCTAATGATCCCTTGTGACACCAATGGGCCTAAAAGGGGCAGGGATGAATTGTGAAAGCATGGGGCCCAAGTAAAACCTGGTACAATGATGCCACCATGGAGGCCAAGAGTCAAATGATTCATTGTGACATCAAGTGGCCTAAAAGGGCATGGGATGCATTGTGTCACCACAGGGGTTAAGAGAAGCAAGGAACCATTGTGACCCAATGCAGGCTAACAATCTAAGAATCCCTTTTGACACCAGGGGGCGCAAAAGGACCACGGATGAACTCTGACAGCATGGGGACCTATAGAAGCAAGGAACCATTATGACACCATGAAGGCCAAGAATCAAATGATTCATTGTGACATCAAGTGGCCTAAAAGGGCTTGGAATGTATTGTGACACCACAGAGGTTAAGAGAAGCAAGGATCCATTGTGACCCAATGGAGGCTAATAATCCCAGGATCCCATTTGACACTAGGGGGCGTAAAAGGGCCAGGGATGAATTGTTACAGCATGGGGCCCAATAGAAACAAGGAACCATTATGACACCATGGAGGCCAAGAATCAAATGATTCATTGTGACATCAAGTGGCCTAAAAGGGCATGGCATGCATTGTGACACCACAGAGGTTAAGAGAAGCAAGGATCCATTGTGACCCAATGCAGGCTAACAATCTAATGATCCCTTGTGACACCAATGGACCTAAAAGGGGCAGGGATGAATTGTGAAAGCATGGGGCCCAAGTAAAACCTGGTACAATTATGCCACCATGGAGGCCAAGAATCAAATGATTCATTGTGACATCAAGTGGCCTAAAAGGGCATGGGATGCATTGTGACACCACAGGGGTTAAGAGAAGCAAGGAACCATTGTGACCCAATGCAGGCTAACAATCTAATGATCCCTTGTGACACTAGGGGTCTCAAAAGGACCACGGATGAACTCTGACAGCATGGGGACCTATAGAAGCAAGGAACCATTATGGCACCATGAAGGCCAAGAATCAAATGGTTCATTGTGACATCAAGTGGCCTAAAAGGGCTTGGAATGCATTGTGACACCACAAAGGTTAAGAGAAGCAAGGAACCATTGTGACCCAATGCAGGCTAATAATCTAATGATCCCTTGTGACACCAGGGGGTATAAAAAGGGCCAGGGATGGATTGTTACAGCACGGGGACCAATAGAAGCAAGGATCTATTATGCCACCGTGGAGGGCAAGAATCAAATGATTCATTGTGACATCAAGTGGCCTAAAAGGGCATGGGATGCATTGTGACACCACAGGGGTTAAGAGATGCAAGGATCCATTGTGACCCAATAGAGGGTAATAATCCCAGGATCCCATTTGACACCGGGGGCGTAAAAGGACCACGGATGAATTGTGACAGCATGGGGCCCAATAGAAACCTCGTACAATTATGCCACCATGGAGGCCAAGAATCAAATGATTCATTGTGACATCAAGTGGCCTAAAAGGGCATGGGATGCATTGTGACACCACAGAGGTTAAGAGAAGGAAGGAACCCTTGTGACCCAATGCAGGCTGACAATCTAATGATCCCTTGTGACACCAATGGGCCTAAAAGGGCCAGGGATGAATTGTTACAGCACGGGGACCAATAGAAGCAAGGATCTATTATGCCACCATGGAGGCCAAGAATCAAATAATTCATTGTGACATCATGTGGCCTAAAAGGGCATGGGATGCATTGTGACAGCACAGGGGGTAAGAGATGCAAGGATCCATTGTGACCCAATGGAGGCTAATAATCCCAGGATCCCATTTGACATCAGGGGGCGTAAAAGGGCCAGGGATGAATTGTGACAGCATGGGGCCCAATAGAAACAAGGAACCATTATGACACCATGGAAGCCAAGAATCAAATGATTCATTGTGACATCAAGTGGCCTAAAAGGTCATGGGGTGCATTGTGATACCACAGAGGTTAAGAGAAGCAAGGAACCATTGTGACCCAATGCAGGCTAACAATGTAATGATCCCTTGTGACACCAATGGGCCTAAAAGGGGCAGGGATGGATTGTGAAAGCATGGGGCCCAAGTAAAACCTGGTACAATTATGCCACCATGGAGGCCAAGAATCAAATGATTCATTGTGACATCAAGTGGCCTAAAAGGGCATGGGATGCATTGTGACACCACAGGGGTTAAGAGAAGCAAGGAACCATTGTGACCCAATGCAGGCTAACAATCTAAGAATCCCTTTTGACACCAGGGGGCGCAAAAGGACCACGGATGGACTCTGACAGCATGGGGACCTATAGAAGCAAGGAACCATTATGACACCATGAAGGCCAAGAATCAAATGATTCATTGTGACATCAAGTGGCCTAAAAGGGCTTGGAATGTATTGTGACACCACAGAGGTTAAGAGAAGCAAGGATCCATTGTGACCCAATGCAGGCTAATAATCCCAGGATCCCATTTGACACCAGGGGGCGTAAAAGGGCCAGGGATGAATTGTTACAGCATGGGGCCCAATAGAAACAAGGAACCATTATGACACCATGGAGGCCAAGAATCAAATGATTCATTGTGACATCAAGTGGCCTAAAAGCCATGGGATGCATTGTGACACCACAGAGGTTAAGAGAAGCAAGGAACCATTGTGACCCAATGCAGGCTAACAATCTAATGATCCCTTGTGACACCAATGGGCCTAAAAGGGGCAGGGATGAATTGTGAAAGCATGGGGCCCAAGTAAAACCTGGTACAATTATGCCACCATGGAGGCCAAGAATCAAATGATTCATTGTGACATCAAGTGGCCTAAAAGGGCATGGGATGCATTGTGACAACACAGGGGTTAAGAGATGCAAGGATCCATTGTGACCCAATGCAGGCTAACAATCTAAGAATCCCTTTTGACACCAGGGGTCGCAAAAGGACCACGGATGAACTCTGACAGCATGGGGACCTATAGAAGCAAGGAACCATTATGACACCATGAAGGCCAAGAATCAAATGGTTCATTGTGACATCAAGTGGCCTAAAAGGGCTTGGAATGCATTGTGACACCACAGAGGTTAAGAGAAGCAAGGAACCATTGTGACCCAATGCAGGCTAACAATCTAATGATCCCTTGTGACACCAGGGGGTATAAAAAGGTCCAGGGATGGATTGTTACAGCACGGGGACCAATAGAAGCAAGGATCTATTATGCCACCGTGGAGGGCAAGAATCAAATGATTCATTGTGACATCAAGTGGCCTAAAAGGGCATGGGATGCATTGTGACACCACAGGGGTTAAGAGATGCAAGGATCCATTGTGACCCAATAGAGGGGAATAATCCCAGGATCCCATTTGACACCGGGGGCGTAAAAGGACCACGGATGAATTGTGACAGCATGGGGCCCAATAGAAACCTCTTAAAATTATGCCACCATGGAGGCCAAGAATCAAATGATTCATTGTGACATCAAGTGGCCTAAAAGGGCATGGGATGCATTGTGACACCACAGAGGTTAAGAGAAGGAAGGAACCCTTGTGACCCAATGCAGGCTGACAATCTAATGATCCCTTGTGACACCAATGGGCCTAAAAGGGCCAGGGATGAATTGTTACAGCACGGGGACCAATAGAAGCAAGGATCTATTATGCCACCATGGAGGCCAAGAATCAAATAATTCATTGTGACATCATGTGGCCTAAAAGGGCATGGGATGCATTGTGACAGCACAGGGGGTAAGAGATGCAAGGATCCATTGTGACCCAATGGAGGCTAATAATCCCAGGATCCCATTTGACACCAGGGGGCGTAAAAGGGCCAGGGATGAATTGTGACAGCATGGGGCCCAATAGAAACAAGGAACCATTATGCCACCATGGAGGCCAAGAATCAAATGATTCATTGTGACATCAAGTGGCCTAAAAGGGCATGGGATGCATTGTGACACCACAGGGGTTAAGAAAAGCAAGGATCCATTGTGACCCAATGGAGACTAATAATCCCAGGATCCCATTTGACACCAGGGGGCGTAAAAGGGCCAGGGATGAATTGTGACAGCATGGGGCCCAATAGAAACAAGGAACCATTATGACACCATGGAAGCCAAGAATCAAATGATTCATTGTGACATCAAGTGGCCTAAAAGGGCCAGGGATGCATTGTGACAGCACAGGGGTTAAGAGAAGCAAGGATCCATTGTTACCCAATGCAGGCTAACAATCTAATGATCCATTGTGACACCAGGGGTGGTAATAGGGCCAGGGATGAATTGTTACAGCACGGGGCCCAATAGAAACCTCGTACGATTATGCCACCATGGAGGCCAAGAATCAAATGATTCATTGTGACATCAAGTGGCCTAAAAGGGCATGGGATGCATTGTGACACCACAGAGGTTAAGAGAAGCAAGGAACCATTGTGACCCAATGCAGGCTAACAATCTAATGATCCCTTGTGACAGCAGTGGGCCTAAAAGGGCCAGGGATGAATTGTTACAGCACGGGGACCAATAGAAGCAAGGATCTATTATGCCACCATGGAGGCCAAGAATCAAATAATTCATTGTGACATCATGTGGCCTAAAAGGGCATGGGATGCATTGTGACAGCACAGGGGTTAAGAGATGCAAGGATCCAATGTGACCCAATGGAGGCTAATAATCCCACGATCCCATTTGACACCAGGGGGCGTAAAAGGGCCAGGGATGAATTGTGACAGCATGGGGCCCAATAGAAACAAGGAACCATTATGACACCATGGAGGCCAAGAATCAAATGATTCATTGTGACATCAAGTGGCCTAAAAGGGCATGGGATGCATTGTGACACCACAGAGGTTAAGAGAAGCAAGGATCCATTGTGACCCAATGCAGGCTAACAATCTAATGATCCCTTGTGGCACCAGAGGGTATAAAAAAGGCCAGGGATGGATTGTTACAGCACGGGGACCAACAGAAGCAAGGATCTATTATGCCACCATGGAGGCCAAGAATCAAGTGATTCATTGTGACATCAAGTGGCCTAAAAGGGCATGGGATGCATTGTGACACCACAGGGGTTAAGAGAAGCAAGGATCCATTGTGACCCAATGCAGGCTAACAATCTAAGAATCCCTTTTGACAGCAGGGGGCGCAAAAGGACCACGGATGAACTCTGACAGCATGGGGACCTATAGAAGCAAGGAACCATTATGACACCATGAAGGCCAAGAATCAAATGATTCATTGTGTCATCAAGTGTCCTAAAAGGTCTTGGAATGTATTGTGACACCACAGAGGTTAAGAGAAGCAAGGATCCATTGTGACCCAATGGAGGCTAATAATCCCAGGATCCCATTTGACACCAGGGGGCGTAAAAGGGCCAGGGATGAATTGTTACAGCATGGGGCCCAATAGAAACCTGGTACAATTATGCCACCATGGAGGCCAAGAATCAAATGATTCATTGTGACATCAAGTGGCCTAAAAGGGCATGGGATGCATTGTGACACCACAGAGGTTAAGAGAAGCAAGGAACCATTGTGACCCAATGCAGGCTAACAATCTAAGAATCCCTTTTGACACCAGGGGGCGCAAAAGGACCACGGATGAACTCTGACAGCATGGGGACATATAGAAGCAAGGAACCATTATGACACCATGAAGGCCAAGAATCAAATAATTCATTGTGACATCATGTGGCCTAAAAGGGCATGGGATGCATTGTGACAGCACAGGGGTTAAGAAAAGCAAGGAACCATTGTGACCCAATGGAGGCTAATAATCCCAGGATCCCATTTGACACCAGGGGGCGTAAAAGGGCCAGGGATGAATTGTGACAGCTTGGGGCCCAATAGAAACAAGGAACCATTATGACACCATGGAAGGCAAGAATCAAATGATTCATTGTGACATCAAGTGGCCTAAAAGGGCATGGGATGCATTGTGACACCACAGAGGTTAAGAGAAGCAAGGAACCATTGTGACCCAATGGAGGCTAATAATCCCAGGATCCCATTTGACACCAGGGGGCGTAAAAGGACCTGGGATGAATTGTGACAGCATGGGGCCCAATAGAAACCTCGTACAATTATGCCACCATGGAGGCCAAGAATCAAATGATTCATTGTGACATCAAGTGGCCTAAAAGGGCTTGGGGTGCATTGTGACACCACAGAGGTTAAGAGAAACAAGGAACCATTGTGACCCAATGCAGGCTCACAATCTAATGATCCCTTGTGACACCAATGGGCCTAAAAGGGCCAGGGATGAATTGTTACAGCACGGGGACCAATAGAAGCAAGGATCTATTATGCCACCATGGAGGCCAAGAATCAAATGATTCATTGTGACATCAAGTGGCCTAAAAGGGCATGGGATGCATTGTGACAGCACAGCGGTTAAGAAAAGGAAGGAACCATTGTGACCCAATGGAGGCTAATAATCCCAGGATCCCATTTGACACCATGGGGCGTAAAAGGGCCAGGGATGAATTGTTACAGTATGGGGCCCAATAGAAACAAGGAACCATTATGACACCATGGAAGCCAAGAATCAAATGATTCATTGTGACATCAAGTGGCCTAAAAGGGCATGGGATGCATTGTGACACCACAGAGGTTAAGAGAAGCAAGGAACCATTGTGACCCAATGCAGGCTGACAATCTAATGATCCCTTGTGACACCAATGGGCCTAAAAGGGCCAGGGATGAATTGTTACAGCACGGGGACCAATAGAAGCAAGGATCTATTATGCCACCATGGAGGCCAAGAATCAAATAATTCATTGTGACATCATGTGGCCTAAAAGGGCATGGGATGCATTGTGACAGCACAGGGGGTAAGAGATGCAAGGATCCATTGTGACCCAATGGAGGCTAATAATCCCAGGATCCCATTTGACACCAGGGGGCGTAAAAGGGCCAGGGATGAATTGTGACAGCATGGGGCCCAATAGAAACAAGGAACCATTATGACACCATGGAAGCCAAGAATCAAATGATTCATTGTGACATCAAGTGGCCTAAAAGGGCATGGGGTGCATTGTGACACCACAGAGGTTAAGAGAAGCAAGGAACCATTGTGACCCAATGCAGGATAACAATGTAATGATCCCTTGTGACACCAATGGGCCTAAAAGGGGCAGGGATGGATTGTGAAAGCATGGGGCCCAAGTAAAACCTGGTACAATTATGCCACCATGGAGGCCAAGAATCAAATGATTCATTGTGACATCAAGTGGCCTAAAAGGGCATGGGATGCATTGTGACACCACAGGGGTTAAGAGAAGCAAGGAACCATTGTGACCCAATGCAGGCTAACAATCTAAGAATCCCTTTTGACACCAGGGGGCGCAAAAGGACCACGGATGGACTCTGACAGCATGGGGACCTATAGAAGCAAGGAACCATTATGACACCATGAAGGCCAAGAATCAAATGATTCATTGTGACATCAAGTGGCCTAAAAGGGCTTGGAATGTATTGTGACACCACAGAGGTTAAGAGAAGCAAGGATCCATTGTGACCCAATGCAGGCTAATAATCCCAGGATCCCATTTGACACCAGGGGGCGTAAAAGGGCCAGGGATGAATTGTTACAGCATGGGGCCCAATAGAAACAAGGAACCATTATGACACCATGGAGGCCAAGAATCAAATGATTCATTGTGACATCAAGTGGCCTAAAAGCCATGGGATGCATTGTGACACCACAGAGGTTAAGAGAAGCAAGGAACCCTTGTGACCCAATGCAGGCTAACAATCTAATGATCCCTTGTGACACCAATGGGCCTAAAAGGGGCAGGGATGAATTGTGAAAGCATGGGGCCCAAGTAAAACCTGGTACAATTATTCCACCATGGAGGCCAAGAATCAAATGATTCATTGTGACATCAAGTGGCCTAAAAGGGCATGGGATGCATTGTGACAACACAGGGGTTAAGAGATGCAAGGATCCATTGTGACCCAATGCAGGCTAACAATCTAAGAATCCCTTTTGACATCAGGGGTCGCAAAAGGACCACGGATGAACTCTGACAGCATGGGGACCTATAGAAGCAAGGAACCATTATGACACCATGAAGGCCAAGAATCAAATGGTTCATTGTGACATCAAGTGGCCTAAAAGGGCTTGGAATGCATTGTGACACCACAGAGGTTAAGAGAAGCAAGGAACCATTGTGACCCAATGCAGGCTAACAATCTAATGATCCCTTGTGACACCAGGGGGTATAAAAAGGGCCAGGGATGGATTGTTACAGCACGGGGACCAATAGAAGCAAGGATCTATTATGCCACCGTGGAGGGCAAGAATCAAATGATTCATTGTGACATCAAGTGGCCTAAAAGGGCATGGGATGCATTGTGACACCACAGGGGTTAAGAGATGCAAGGATCCATTGTGACCCAATAGAGGGTAATAATCCCAGGATCCCATTTGACACCGGGGGCGTAAAAGGACCACGGATGAATTGTGACAGCATGGGGCCCAATAGAAACCTCGTACAATTATGCCACCATGGAGGCCAAGAATCAAATGATTCATTGTGACATCAAGTGGCCTAAAAGGGCATGGGATGCATTGTGACACCACAGAGGTTAAGAGAAGGAAGGAACCCTTGTGACCCAATGCAGGCTGACAATCTAATGATCCCTTGTGACACCAATGGGCCTAAAAGGGCCAGGGATGAATTGTTACAGCACGGGGACCAATAGAAGCAAGGATCTATTATGCCACCATGGAGGCCAAGAATCAAATAATTCATTGTGACATCATGTGGCCTAAAAGGGCATGGGATGCATTGTGACAGCACAGGGGGTAAGAGATGCAAGGATCCATTGTGACCCAATGGAGGCTAATAATCCCAGGATCCCATTTGACACCAGGGGGCGTAAAAGGGCCAGGGATGAACTGTGACAGCATGGGGCCCAATAGAAACAAGGAACCATTATGCCACCATGGAGGCCAAGAATCAAATGATTCATTGTGACATCAAGTGGCCTAAAAGGGCATGGGATGCATTGTGACACCACAGGGGTTAAGAAAAGCAAGGATCCATTGTGACCCAATGGAGGCTAATAATCCCAGGATCCCATTTGACACCAGGGGGCGTAAAAGGGCCAGGGATGAATTGTGACAGCATGGGGCCCAATAGAAACAAGGAACCATTATGACACCATGGAAGCCAAGAATCAAATGATTCATTGTGACATCAAGTGGCCTAAAAGGGCCAGGGATGAATTGTGACACCTCAGAGGTTAAGAGAAGCAAGGAACCATTGTGACCCAATGCAGGCTAACAATCTAGGAATCCCTTTTGACACCAGGGGGTGAAAAAGGACCACGGATGAACTCTGACAGCATGGGGACCTATAGAAGCAAGGAACCATTATGACACCATGAAGGCCAAGAATCAAATGATTCACTGTGAGATCAAGTGGCCTAAAAGGGCTTGGAATGCATTGTGACAGCACAGAGGTTAAGAGAAGCAAGGAACCATTGTGACCCAATGCAGGCTAACAATCTAATGATCCCTTGTGGCACCAGGGGGTATAAAAAGGGCCAGGGTTGGATTGTTACAGCACGGGCACATATAGAAGCAAGGATCTATTATGCCACCATGGAGGCCAAGACTCAAGTGATTCATTGTGACATCAAGTGGCCTAAAAGGGCATGGGATGCATTGTGACACCACAGGGGTTAAGAGAAGCAAGGATCCATTGTGACCCAATGGAGGCTAATAATCCCAGGATCCCATTTGACACCAGGGGGCGTAAAAGGGCCAGGGATGAATTGTGACAGCATGGAGCCCAATAGAAACAAGGAACCATTATGACACCATGGAGGCCAAGAATCAAATGATTCATTGTGACATCAAGTGGCCTAAAAGGTCATGGGATGCATTGTGACACCACAGAGGTTAAGAGAAGCAAGGAACCATTGTGACCCAATGCAGGCTAACAATCTAATGATCCCTTTTGACACCAATGGGCCGAAAAGGGCCAGGGATGTATTGTGAAAGCATGGGGCCCAATTAAACCCTGGTATAATTACGCCACCATGGAGGCCAAGAATCAAATGATTCATTGTGACATCAAGTGGCCTAAAAGGGCATGGGATGCATTGTGACAGCACAGGGGTTAAGAGAAGCAAGGATGCATTGTGACCCAATGCAGGCTAACAATCTAAGAATCCCTTTTGACACCAGGGGGCGGAAAGGGACCACGGATGAACTCTGACAGCAAGGGGACCTATAGAAGCAAGGAAACATTATGACACCATGAAGGCCAAGAATCAAATGGTTCATTGTGACATCAAGTGGCCTAAAAGGGCTTGGAATGCATTGTGACACCACAGAGGTTAAGAGAAGCAAGGAACCATTGTGACCCAATGCAGGCTAACAATCTAATGATCCCTTGTGACACCAATGGGCGTAAAAGGGACAGGGATGAATTGTTACAGCACGAGGACCAATAGATGTAAGGATCTATTATGCCACCATGGAGGCCAAGAATCAAATAATTCATTGTGACATCATGTGGCCTAAAAGGGCATGGGATGCATTGTGACAGCACAGGGGTTAAGAGAAGCAAGGATCCATTGTTACCCAATGGAGGCTAACAATCTAATGATCCATTGTGACACCAGGGGTGGTAATAGGGCCAGGGATGAATTGTTACAGCACGGGGCCCAATAGAAACCTCGTACGATTATGCCACCATGGAGGCCAAGAATCAAATGATTCATTGTGACATCAAGTGGCCTAAAAGGGCATGGGATGCATTGTGACACCACAGAGGTTAAGAGAAGCAAGGAACCATTGTGACCCAATGCAGGCTAACAATCTAATGATCCCTTGTGGCACCAGGGGGTATAAAAAAGGGCCAGGGTTGGATTGTTACAGCACGGGGACCAACAGAAGCAAGGATCTATTATGCCACCATGGAGGCCAAGAATCAAGTGATTCATTGTGACATCAAGCGGCCTAAAAGGGCATGGGATGCATTGTGACACCACAGGGGTTAAGAGAAGCAAGGATCCATTGTGACCCAATGCAGGCTAACAATCTAAGAATCCCTTTTGACAGCAGGGGGCGAAAAAGGACCACGGATGAACTCTGACAGCATGGGGACCTATAGAAGCAAGGAACCATTATGACACCATGAAGGCCAAGAATCAAATGATTCATTGTGACATCAAGTGGCCTAAAAGGGCATGGGATGCATTGTGACACCACAGAGGTTAAGAGAAGCAAGGAACCATTGTGACCCAATGCAGGCTAACAATCTAATGATCCCTTGTGGCACCAGAGGGTATAAAAAAGGCCAGGGATGGATTGTTACAGCACGGGGACCAACAGAAGCAAGGATCTATTATGCCACCATGGAGGCCAAGAATCAAGTGATTCATTGTGACATCAAGTGGCCTAAAAGGGCATGGGATGCATTGTGACACCACAGGGGTTAAGAGAAGCAAGGATCCATTGTGACCCAATGCAGGCTAACAATCTAAGAATCCCTTTTGACACCAGGGGGCGCAAAAGGACCACGGATGAACTCTGACAACATGGGGACCTATAGAAGCAAGGAACCATTATGACACCATGAAGGCCAAGAATCAAATGATTCATTGTGTCATCAAGTGGCCTAAAAGGTCTTGGAATGTATTGTGACACCACAGAGGTTAAGAGAAGCAAGGATCCATTGTGACCCAATGGAGGCTAATAATCCCAGGATCCCATTTGACACCAGGGGGCGTAAAAGGGCCAGGGATGAATTGTTACAGCATGGGGCCCAATAGAAACCTCGTACAATTATGCCACCATGGAGGCCAAGAATCAAATGATTCATTGTGACATCAAGTGGCCTAAAAGGGCATGGGATGCATTGTGACACCACAGAGGTTAAGAGAAGCAAGGAACCATTGTGACCCAATGCAGGCTAACAATCTAAGAATCCCTTTTGACACCAGGGGGCGCAAAAGGAACACGGATGAACTCTGACAGCATGGGGTCCTATAGAAGCAAGGAACCATTATGACACCATGAAGGCCAAGAATCAAATAATTCATTGTGACATCATGTGGCCTAAAAGGGCATGGGATGCATTGTGACAGCACAGGGGTTAAGAAAAGCAAGGAACCATTGTGACCCAATGGAGGCTAATAATCCCAGGATCCCATTTGACACCAGGGGGCGTAAAAGGGCCAGGGATGAATTGTGACAGCTTGGGGCCCAATAGAAACAAGGAACCATTATGACACCATGGAAGGCAAGAATCAAATGATTCATTGTGACATCAAGTGGCCTAAAAGGGCATGGGATGCATTGTGACACCACAGAGGTTAAGAGAAGCAAGGAACCATTGTTACCCAATGGAGGCTAATAATCCCAGGATCCCATTTGACACCAGGGGGCGTAAAAGGACCTGGGATGAATTGTGACAGCATGGGGCCAAATAGAAACCTCGTACAATTATGCCACCATGGAGGCCAAGAATCAAATGATTCATTGTGACATCAAGTGGCCTAAAAGCGCATGGGGTGCATTGTGACACCACAGAGGTTAAGAGAAGCAAGGAACCATTGTGACCCAATGCAGGCTCACAATCTAATGATCCCTTGTGACACCAATGGGCCTAAAAGGGCCAGGGATGAATTGTTACAGCACGGGGACCAATAGAAGCAAGGATCTATTATGCCACCATGGAGGCCAAGAATCAAATAATTCATTGTGACATCAAGTGGCCTAAAAGAGCATGGGATGCATTGTGACAGCACAGCGGTTAAGAAAAGGAAGGAACCATTGTGACCCAATGGAGGCTAATAATCCCAGGATCCCATTTGACACCATGGGGCGTAAAAGGGCCAGGGATGAATTGTTACAGTATGGGGCCCAATAGAAACAAGGAACAATTATGACACCATGGAAGCCAAGAATCAAATGATTCATTGTGAGATCAAGTGGCCTAAAAGGTCATGGGATGCATTGTGACACCACAGAGGTTAAGAGAAGCAAGGAACCATTGTGACCCAATGCAGGCTGACAATCTAATGATCCCTTGTGACACCAATGGGCCTAAAAGGGCCAGGGATGAATTGTTACAGCACGGGGACCAATAGAAGCAAGGATCTATTATGCCACCATGGAGGCCAAGAATCAAATAATTCATTGTGACATCATGTGGCCTAAAAGGGCATGGGATGCATTGTGACACCACAGAGGTTAAGAGATGCAAGGATCCATTGTGACCCAATGGAGGCTAATAATCCCAGGATCCCATTTGACATCAGGGGGCGTAAAAGGGCCAGGGATGAATTGTGACAGCATGGGGCCCAATAGAAACAAGGAACCATTATGACACCATGGAAGCCAAGAATCAAATGATTCATTGTGACATCAAGTGGCCTAAAAGGGCATGGGGTGCATTGTGACACCACAGAGGTTAAGAGAAGCAAGGAACCATTGTGACCCAATGCAGGCTAACAATGTAATGATCCCTTGTGACACCAATGGGCCTAAAAGGGGCAGGGATGGATTGTGAAAGCATGGGGCCCAAGTAAAACCTGGTACAATTATGCCACCATGGAGGCCAAGAATCAAATGATTCATTGTGACATCAAGTGGCCTAAAAGGGCATGGGATGCATTGTGACACCACAGGGGTTAAGAGAAGCAAGGATCCATTGTGACCCAATGCAGGCTAACAATCTAAGAATCCCTTTTGACACCAGGGGGCGCAAAAGGACCACGGATGAATTGTTACAGCATGGGGACCTATAGAAGCAAGGAACCATTATGACACCATGAAGGCCAAGAATCAAATGATTCATTGTGACATCAAGTGGCCTAAAAGGGCTTGGAATGTATTGTGACACCACAGAGGTTAAGAGAAGCAAGGATCCATTGTGACCCAATGCAGGCTAATAATCCCAGGATCCCATTTGACACCAGGGGGCGTAAAAGGGCCAGGGATGAATTGTTACAGCATGGGGCCCAATAGAAACAAGGAACCATTATGACACCATGGAGGCCAAGAATCAAATGATTCATTGTGACATCAAGTGGCCTAAAAGCCATGGGATGCATTGTGACACCACAGAGGTTAAGAGAAGCAAGGAACCATTGTGACCCAATGCAGGCTAACAATCTAATGATCCCTTGTGACACCAATGGGCCTAAAAGGGGCAGGGATGAATTGTGAAAGCATGGGGCCCAAGTAAAACCTGGTACAATTATGCCACCATGGAGGCCAAGAATCAAATGATTCATTGTGACATCAAGTGGCCTAAAAGGGCATGGGATGCATTGTGACAACACAGGGGTTAAGAGATGCAAGGATCCATTGTGACCCAATGCAGGCTAACAATCTAAGAATCCCTTTTGACACCAGGGGTCGCAAAAGGACCACGGATGAACTCTGACAGCATGGGGACCTATAGAAGCAAGGAACCATTATGACACCATGAAGGCCAAGAATCAAATGGTTCATTGTGACATCAAGTGGCCTAAAAGGGCTTGGAATGCATTGTGACACCACAGAGGTTAAGAGAAGCAAGGAACCATTGTGACCCAATGCAGGCTAACAATCTAATGATCCCTTGTGACACCAGGGGGTATAAAAAGGGCCAGGGATGGATTGTTACAGCACGGGGACCAATAGAAGCAAGGATCTATTATGCCACCGTGGAGGGCAAGAATCAAATGATTCATTGTGACATCAAGTGGCCTAAAAGGGCATGGGATGCATTGTGACACCACAGGGGTTAAGAGATGCAAGGATCCATTGTGACCCAATAGAGGGTAATAATCCCAGGATCCCATTTGACACCGGGGGCGTAGAAGGACCACGGATGAATTGTGACAGCATGGGGCCCAATAGAAACCTCGTACAATTATGCCACCATGGAGGCCAAGAATCAAATGATTCATTGTGACATCAAGTGGCCTAAAAGGGCATGGGATGCATTGTGACACCACAGAGGTTAAGAGAAGGAAGGAACCCTTGTGACCCAATGCAGGCTGACAATCTAATGATCCCTTGTGACACCAATGGGCCTAAAAGGGCCAGGGATGAATTGTTACAGCACGGGGACCAATAGAAGCAAGGATCTATTATGCCACCATGGAGGCCAAGAATCAAATAATTCGTTGTGACATCATGTGGCCTAAAAGGGCATGGGATGCATTGTGACAGCACAGGGGGTAAGAGATGCAAGGATCCATTGTGACCCAATGGAGGCTAATAATCCCAGGATCCCATTTGACACCAGGGGGCGTAAAAGGGCCAGGGATGAATTGTGACAGCATGGGGCCCAATAGAAACAAGGAACCATTATGACACCATGGAAGCCAAGAATCAAATGATTCATTGTGACATCAAGTGGCCTAAAAGGGCATGGGATGCATTGTGACACCACAGAGGTTAAGAGAAGCAAGGAACCATTGTGACCCAATGCAGGCTAACAATCTAATGATCCCTTGTGACACCAATGGGCCTAAAAGGGGCAGGGATGAATTGTGAAAGCATGGGGCCCAAGTAAAACCTGGTACAATGATGCCACCATGGAGGCCAAGAGTCAAATGATTCATTGTGACATCAAGTGGCCTAAAAGGGCATGGGATGCATTGTGTCACCACAGGGGTTAAGAGAAGCAAGGAACCATTGTGACCCAATGCAGGCTAACAATCTAAGAATCCCTTTTGACACCAGGGGTCGCAAAAGGACCACGGATGAACTCTGACAGCATGGGGACCTATAGAAGCAAGGAACCATTATGACACCATGAAGGCCAAGAATCAAATGATTCATTGTGACATCAAGTGGCCTAAAAGGGCTTGGAATGTATTGTGACACCACAGAGGTTAAGAGAAGCAAGGATCCATTGTGACCCAATGGAGGCTAATAATCCCAGGATCCCATTTGACACCAGGGGGCGTAAAAGGGCCAGGGATGAATTGTTACAGCATGGGGCCCAATAGAAACAAGGAACCATTATGACACCATGGAGGCCAAGAATCAAATGATTCATTGTGACATCAAGTGGCCTAAAAGGGCATGGGATGCATTGTGACACCACAGAGGTTAAGAGAAGCACGGATCCATTGTGACCCAATGCAGGCTAACAATCTAATGATCCCTTGTGACACCAATGGGCCTAAAAGGGGCAGGGATGAATTGTGAAAGCATGGGGCCCAAGTAAAACCTGGTACAATTATGCCACCATGGAGGCCAAGAATCAAATGATTCATTGTGACATCAAGTGGCCTAAAAGGGCATGGGATGCATTGTGACACCACAGGGGTTAAGAGAAGCAAGGAACCATTGTGACCCAATGCAGGCTAACAATCTAATGATCCCTTGTGACACTAGGGGTCTCAAAAGGACCACGGATGAACTCTGACAGCATGGGGACCTATAGAAGCAAGGAACCATTATGACACCATGAAGGCCAAGAATCAAATGGTTCATTGTGACATCAAGTGGCCTAAAAGGTCTTGGAATGCATTGTGACACCACAAAGGTTAAGAGAAGCAAGGAACCATTGTGACCCAATGCAGGCTAATAATCTAATGATCCCTTGTGACACCAGGGGGTATAAAAAGGGCCAGGGATGGATTGTTACAGCACGGGGACCAATAGAAGCAAGGATCTATTCTGCCACCGTGGAGGCCAAGAATGGAATGATTCATTGTGACATCATGTGGCCTAAAAGTGCATGGGATGCATTGTGACACCACAGGGGTTAAGAGATGCAAGGATCCATTGTGACCCAATAGAGGGTAATAATCCCAGGATCCCATTTGACACCGGGGGCGTAAAAGGACCACGGATGAATTGTGACAGCATGGGGCCCAATAGAAACCTCGTACAATTATGCCACCATGGAGGCCAAGAATCAAATGATTCATTGTGACATCAAGTGGCCTAAAAGGGCATGGGATGCATTGTGACACCACAGAGGTTAAGAGAAGGAAGGAACCCTTGTGACCCAATGCAGGCTGACAATCTAATGATCCCTTGTGACAGCAATGGGCCTTAAAAGGCCAGGGATGAATTGTTACAGCACGGGGAGCAATAGAAGCAAGGATCTATTATGCCACCATGGAGGCCAAGAATCAAATAATTCATTGTGACATCATGTGGCCTAAAAGGGCATGGGATGCATTGTGACAGCACAGGGGGTAAGAGATGCAAGGATCCATTGTGACCCAATGGAGGCTAATAATCCCAGGATCCCATTTGACACCAGGGGGCGTAAAAGGGCCAGGGATGAATTGTGACAGCATGGGGCCCAATAGAAACAAGGAACCATTATGCCACCATGGAGGCCAAGAATCAAATGATTCATTGTGACATCATGTGGCCTAAAAGGGCATGGGATGCATTGTGACACCACAGGGGTTAAGAGAAGCAAGGATCCATTGTGACCCAATGGAGGCTAATAATCCCAGGATCCCATTTGACACCAGGGGGCGTAAAAGGGCCAGGGATGAATTGTGACAGCATGGGGCCCAATAGAAACAAGGAACCATTATGACACCATGGAAGCCAAGAATCAAATGATTCATTGTGACATCAAGTGGCCTAAAAGGGCCAGGGATGAATTGTGACACCTCAGAGGTTAAGAGAAGCAAGGAACCATTGTGACCCAATGCAGGCTAAAAATCTAGGAATCCCTTTTGACACCAGGGGGCGAAAAAGGACCACGGATGAACTCTGACAGCATGGGGACCTATAGAAGCAAGGAACCATTATGACACCATGAAGGCCAAGAATCAAATGATTCACTGTACGACCAAGTGGCCTAAAAGGGCTTGGAATGCATTGTGACAGCACAGAGGTTAAGAGAAGCAAGGAACCATTGTGACCCAATGCAGGCTAACAATCTAATGATCCCTTGTGGCACCAGGGGGTATAAAAAGGGCCAGGGATGGATTGTTACAGCACGGGGACATATAGAAGCAAGGATCTATTATGCCACCATGGAGGCCAAGACTCAAGTGATTCATTGTGACATCAAGTGGCCTAAAAGGGCATGGGATGCATTGTGACACCACAGGGGTTAAGAGAAGCAAGGATCCATTGTGACCCAATGGAGGCTAATAATCCCAGGATCCCATTTGACACCAGGGGGCGTAAAAGGGCCAGGGATGAATTGTGACAGCATGGAGCCCAATAGAAACAAGGAACCATTATGACACCATGGAGGCCAAGAATCAAATGATTCATTGTGACATCAAGTGGCCTAAAAGGTCATGGGATGCATTGTGACACCACAGAGGTTAAGAGAAGCAAGGAACCATTGTGACCCAATGCAGGCTAACAATCTAATGATCCCTTTTGACACCAATGGGCCGAAAAGGGCCAGGGATGTATTGTGAAAGCATGGGGCCCAATTAAACCCTGGTATAATTACGCCACCATGGAGGCCAAGAATCAAATGATTCATTGTGACATCAAGTGGCCTAAAAGGGCATGGGATGCATTGTGACAGCACAGGGGTTAAGAGAAGCAAGGATGCATTGTGACCCAATGCAGGCTAACAATCTAAGAATCCCTTTTGACACCAGGGTGCGGAAAGGGACCACGGATGAACTCTGACAGCAAGGGGACCTATAGAAGCAAGGAAACATTATGACACCATGAAGGCCAAGAATCAAATGGTTCATTGTGACATCAAGTGGCCTAAAAGGGCTTGGAATGCATTGTGACACCACAGAGGTTAAGAGAAGCAAGGAACCATTGTGACCCAATGCAGGCTAACAATCTAATGATCCCTTGTGACACCAATGGGCGTAAAAGGGACAGGGATGAATTGTTACAGCACGAGGACCAATAGATGTAAGGATCTATTATGCCACCATGGAGGCCAAGAATCAAATAATTCATTGTGACATCATGTGGCCTAAAAGGGCATGGGATGCATTGTGACAGCACAGGGGTTAAGAGAAGCAAGGATCCATTGTTACCCAATGGAGGCTAACAATCTAATGATCCATTGTGACACCAGGGGTGGTAATAGGGCCAGGGATGAATTGTTACAGCACGGGGCCCAATAGAAACCTCGTACGATTATGCCACCATGGAGGCCAAGAATCAAATGATTCATTGTGACATCAAGTGGCCTAAAAGGGCATGGGATGCATTGTGACACCACAGAGGTTAGGAGAAGCAAGGAACCATTGTGACCCAATGCAGGCTAACAATCTAATGATCCCTTGTGACAGCAGTGGGCCTAAAAGGGCCAGGGATGAACTGTTACAGCACGGGGACCAATAGAAGCAAGGATCTATTATGCCACCATGGAGGCCAAGAATCAAATAATTCATTGTGACATCATGTGGCCTAAAAGGGCATGGGATGCATTGTGACAGCACAGGGGTTAAGAGATGCAAGGATCCAATGTGACCCAATGGAGGCTAATAATCCCACGATCCCATTTGACACCAGGGGGCGTAAAAGGGCCAGGGATGAATTGTGACAGCATGGGGCCCAATAGAAACAAGGAACCATTATGACACCATGGAGGCCAAGAATCAAATGATTCATTGTGACATCAAGTGGCCTAAAAGGGCATGGGATGCATTGTGACACCACAGAGGTTAAGAGAAGGAAGGAACCCTTGTGACCCAATGCAGGCTGACAATCTAATGATCCCTTGTGGCACCAGGGGGTATAAAAAAGGGCCAGAGTTGGATTGTTACAGCACGGGGACCAATAGAAGCAAGGATCTATTATGCCACCATGGAGGCCAAGAATAAAATGATTCATTGTGACATCAAGTGGCCTAAAAGGGCATGGGATGCATTGTGACACCACAGGGGTTAAGAGAAGCAAGGATCCATTGTGACCCAATGCAGGCTAACAATCTAAGAATCCCTTTTGACAGCAGGGGGCGAAAAAGGACCACGGATGAACTCTGACAGCATGGGGACCTATAGAAGCAAGGAACCATTATGACACCATGAAGGCCAAGAATCAAATGATTCATTGTGACATCAAGTGGCCTAAAAGGGCATGGGATGCATTGTGACACCACAGAGGTTAAGAGAAGCAAGGAACCATTGTGACCCAATGCAGGCTAACAATCTAATGATCCCTTGTGGCACCAGGGGGTATAAAAAAGGCCAGGGATGGATTGTTACAGCATGGGGACCAACAGAAGCAAGGATCTATTATGCCACCATGGAGGCCAAGAATCAAGTGATTCATTGTGACATCAAGTGGCCTAAAAGGGCATGGGATGCATTGTGACACCACAGGGGTTAAGAGAAGCAAGGATCCATTGTGACCCAATGCAGGCTAACAATCTAAGAATCCCTTTTGACAGCAGGGGGCCAAAAAGGACCACGGTTGAACTCTGACAGCATGGGGACCTATAGAAGCAAGGAACCATTATGACACCATGAAGGCCAAGAATCAAATGATTCATTGTGTCATCAAGTGGCCTAAAAGGTCTTGGAATGTATTGTGACACCACAGAGGTTAAGAGAAGCAAGGATCCATTGTGACCCAATGGAGGCTAATAATCCCAGGATCCCATTTGACACCAGGGGGCGTAAAAGGGCCAGGGATGAATTGTTACAGCATGGGGCCCAATAGCAACCTCGTACAATTATGCCACCATGGAGGCCAAGAATCAAATGATTCATTGTGACATCAAGTGGCCTAAAAGGGCATGGGATGCATTGTGACACCACAGAGGTTAAGAGAAGCAAGGATCCATTGTGACCCAATGCAGGCTAACAATCTAAGAATCCCTTTTGACACCAGGGGGCGCAAAAGGACCACGGATGAACTCTGACAGCATGGGGACCTATAGAAGCAAGGAACCATTATGACACCATGAAGGCCAAGAATCAAATAATTCATTGTGACATCATGTGGCCTAAAAGGGCATGGGATGCATTGTGACAGCACAGGGGTTAAGAAAAGCAAGGAACCATTGTGACCCAATGGAGGCTAATAATCCCAGGATCCCATTTGACACCAGGGGGCGTAAAAGGGCCAGGGATGAATTGTGACAGCTTGGGGCCCAATAGAAACAAGGAACCATTATGACACCATGGAAGGCAAGAATCAAATGATTCATTGTGACATCAAGTGGCCGAAAAGGGCATGGGATGCATTGTGACACCACAGAGGTTAAGAGAAGCAAGGAACCATTGTGACCCAATGGAGGCTAATAATCCCAGGATCCCATTTGACACCAGGGGGCGTAAAAGGACCTGGGATGAATTGTGACAGCATGGGGCCCAATAGAAACCTCGTACAATTATGCCACCATGGAGGCCAAGAATCAAATGATTCATTGTGACATCAAGTGGCCTAAAAGGGCATGGGGTGCATTGTGACACCACAGAGGTTAAGAGAAGCAAGGAACCATTGTGACCCAATGCAGGCTCACAATCTAATGATCCCTTGTGACACCAATGGGCCTAAAAGGGCCAGGGATGAATTGTTACAGCACGGGGACCAATAGAAGCAAGGATCTATTATGCCACCATGGAGGCCAAGAATCAAATGATTCATTGTGACATCAAGTGGCCTAAAAGGGCATGGGATGCATTGTGACACCACAGCGGTTAAGAAAAGGAAGGAACCATTGTGACCCAATGGAGGCTAATAATCCCAGGATCCCATTTGACACCATGGGGCGTAAAAGGGCCAGGGATGAATTGTTACAGTATGGGGCCCAATAGAAACAAGGAACCATTATGACACCATGGAAGCCAAGAATCAAATGAATCATTGTGAGATCAAGTGGCCTAAAAGGGCATGGGATGCATTGTGACACCACAGAGGTTAAGAGAAGCAAGGAACCATTGTGACCCAATGCAGGCTAACAATCTAATGATCCCTTGTGACACCAATGGCCCTAAAAGGGCCAGGGATGAATTGTTACAGCACGGGGACCAATAGAAGCAAGGATCTATTATGCCACCATGGAGGCCAAGAATCAAATAATTCATTGTGACATCATGTGGCCTAAAAGGGCATGGGATGCATTGTGACAGCACAGGGGGTAAGAGATGCAAGGATCCATTGTGACCCAATGGAGGCTAATAATCCCAGGATCCCATTTGACATCAGGGGGCGTAAAAGGGCCAGGGATGAATTGTGACAGCATGGGGCCCAATAGAAACAAGGAACCATTATGACACCATGGAAGCCAAGAATCAAATGATTCATTGTGACATCAAGTGGCCTAAAAGGGCATGGGGTGCATTGTGACACCACAGAGGTTAAGAGAAGCAAGGAACCATTGTGACCCAATGCAGGCTAACAATGTAATGATCCCTTGTGACACCAATGGGCCTAAAAGGGGCAGGGATGGATTGTGAAAGCATGGGGCCCAAGTAAAACCTGGTACAATTATGCCACCATGGAGGCCAAGAATCAAATGATTCATTGTGACATCAAGTGGCCTAAAAGGGCATGGGATGCATTGTGACAGCACAGGGGTTAAGAGAAGCAAGGAACCATTGTGACCCAATGCAGGCTAACAATCTAAGAATCCCTTTTGACACCAGGGGGCGCAAAAGGACCACGGATGGACTCTGACAGCATGGGGACCTATAGAAGCAAGGAACCATTATGACACCATGAAGGCCAAGAATCAAATGATTCATTGTGACATCAAGTGGCCTAAAAGGGCTTGGAATGTATTGTGACACCACAGAGGTTAAGAGAAGCAAGGATCCATTGTGACCCAATGCAGGCTAATAATCCCAGGATCCCATTTGACACCAGGGGGCGTAAAAGGGCCAGGGATGAATTGTTACAGCATGGGGCCCAATAGAAACAAGGAACCATTATGACACCATGGAGGCCAAGAATCAAATGATTCATTGTGACATCAATTGGCCTAAAAGCCATGGGATGCATTGTGACACCACAGAGGTTAAGAGAAGCAAGGAACCATTGTGACCCAATGCAGGCTAACAATCTAATGATCCCTTGTGACACCAATGGGCCTAAAAGGGCCAGGGATGAATTGTTACAGCACGGGGACCAAGTAAAACCTGGTACAATTATGCCACCATGGAGGCCAAGAATCAAATGATTCATTGTGACATCAAGTGGCCTAAAAGGGCATGGGATGCATTGTGACAACACAGGGGTTAAGAGATGCAAGGATCCATTGTGACCCAATGCAGGCTAACAATCTAAGAATCCCTTTTGACACCAGGGGTCGCAAAAGGACCACGGATGAACTCTGACAGCATGGGGACCTATAGAAGCAAGGAACCATTATGACACCATGAAGGCCAAGAATCAAATGGTTCATTGTGACATCAAGTGGCCTAAAAGGGCTTGGAATGCATTGTGACACCACAGAGGTTAAGAGAAGCAAGGAACCATTGTGACCCAATGCAGGCTAACAATCTAATGATCCCTTGTGACACCAGGGGGTATAAAAAGGGCCAGGGATGGATTGTTACAGCACGGGGACCAATAGAAGCAAGGATCTATTATGCCACCGTGGAGGGCAAGAATCAAATGATTCATTGTGACATCAAGTGGCCTAAAAGGGCATGGGATGCATTGTGACACCACAGGGGTTAAGAGATGCAAGGATCCATTGTGACCCAATAGAGGGTAATAATCCCAGGATCCCATTTGACACCGGGGGCGTAAAAGGACCACGGATGAATTGTGACAGCATGGGGCCCAATAGAAACCTCGTACAATTATGCCACCATGGAGGCCAAGAATCAAATGATTCATTGTGACATCAAGTGGCCTAAAAGGGCATGGGATGCATTGTGACACCACAGAGGTTAAGAGAAGGAAGGAACCCTTGTGACCCAATGCAGGCTGACAATCTAATGATCCCTTGTGACACCAATGGGCCTAAAAGGGCCAGGGATGAATTGTTACAGCACGGGGACCAATAGAAGCAAGGATCTATTATGCCACCATGGAGGCCACGAATCAAATAATTCATTGTGACATCATGTGGCCTAAAAGGGCATGGGATGCATTGTGACAGCACAGGGGGTAAGAGATGCAAGGAACCATTGTGACCCAATGGAGGCTAATAATCCCAGGATCCCATTTGACACCAGGGGGCGTAAAAGGGCCAGGGATGAATTGTGACAGCATGGGGCCCAATAGAAACAAGGAACCATTATGCCACCATGGAGGCCAAGAATCAAATGATTCATTGTGACATCAAGTGGCCTAAAAGGGCCAGGGATGAATTGTGACACCTCAGAGGTTAAGAGCAGCAAGGAACCATTGTGACCCAATGCAGGCTAACAATCTAGGAATCCCTTTTGACACCAGGGGGCGAAAAAGGACCACGGATGAACTCTGACAGCATGGGGACCTATAGAAGCAAGGAACCATTATGACACCATGAAGGCCAAGAATCAAATGATTCACTGTACGACCAAGTGGCCTAAAAGGGCTTGGAATGCATTGTGACAGCACAGAGGTTAAGAGAAGCAAGGAACCATTGTGACCCAATGCAGGCTAACAATCTAATGATCCCTTGTGGCACCAGGGGGTATAAAAAGGGCCAGGGATGGATTGTTACAGCACGGGGACATATAGAAGCAAGGATCTATTATGCCACCATGGAGGCCAAGACTCAAGTGATTCATTGTGACATCAAGTGGCCTAAAAGGGCATGGGATGCATTGTGACACCACAGGGGTTAAGAGAAGCAAGGATCCATTGTGACCCAATGGAGGCTAATAATCCCAGGATCCCATTTGACACCATGGGGCGTAAAAGGGCCAGGGATGAATTGTTACAGCACGGGGACCAATAGAAGCAAGGATCTATTATGCCACCATGGAGGCCAAGAATCAAATAATTCATTGTGACATCATGTGGCCTAAAAGGGCATGGGATGCATTGTGACAGCAGAGGGGTTAAGAGATGCAAGGATCCAATGTGACCCAATGGAGGCTAATAATCCCACGATCCGATTTGACACCAGGGGGCGTAAAAGGGCCAGGGATGAATTGTGACAGCATGGGGCCCAATAGAAACAAGGAACCATTATGACACCATGGAGGCCAAGAATCAAATGATTCATTGTGACATCAAGTGGCCTAAAAGGGCATGGGATGCATTGTGACACCACAGAGGTTAAGAGAAGCAAGGAACCATTGTGACCCAATGCAGGCTAACAATCTAATGATCCCTTGTGGCACCAGGGGGTATAAAAAAGGCCAGGGATGGATTGTTACAGCACGGGGACCAACAGAAGCAAGGATCTATTATGCCACCATGGAGGCCAAGAATCAAGTGATTCATTGTGACATCAAGTGGCCTAAAAGGGCATGGGATGCATTGTGACACCACAGGGGTTAAGAGAAGCAAGGATCCATTGTGACCCAATGCAGGCTAACAATCTAAGAATCCCTTTTGACACCAGGGGGCGCAAAAGGACCACGGATGAACTCTGACAGCATGGGGACCTATAGAAGCAAGGAACCATTATGACACCATGAAGGCCAAGAATCAAATGATTCATTGTGTCATCAAGTGGCCTAAAAGGTCTTGGAATGTATTGTGACACCACAGAGGTTAAGAGAAGCAAGGAACCATTGTGACCCAATGCAGGCTAACAATCTAAGAATCCCTTTTGACACCAGGGGGCGCAAAAGGACCACGGATGAACTCTGACAGCATGGGGACCTATAGAAGCAAGGAACCATTATGACACCATGAAGGCCAAGAATCAAATAATTCATTGTGACATCATGTGGCCTAAAAGGGCATGGGATGCATTGTGACAGCACAGGGGTTAAGAAAAGCAAGGAACCATTGTGACCCAATGGTGGCTAATAATCCCAGGATCCCATTTGACACCAGGGGGCGTAAAAGGGCCAGGGATGAATTGTGACAGCTTGGGGCCCAATAGAAACAAGGAACCATTATGACACCATGGAAGGCAAGAATCAAATGATTCATTGTGACATCAAGTGGCCTAAAAGGGCATGGGATGCATTGTGACACCACAGAGGTTAAGAGAAGCAAGGAACCATTGTGACCCAATGGAGGCTAATAATCCCAGGATCCCATTTGACACCAGGGTGCGTAAAAGGACCTGGGATGAATTGTGACAGCATGGGGCCCAATAGAAACCTCGTACAATTATGCCACCATGGAGGCCAAGAATCAAATGATTCATTGTGACATCAAGTGGCCTAAAAGGGCATGGGGTGCATTGTGACACCACAGAGGTTAAGAGAAGCAAGGAACCATTGTGACCCAATGCAGGCTCACAATCTAATGATCCCTTGTGACACCAATGGGCCTAAAAGGGCCAGGGATGAATTGTTACAGCACGGGGACCAATAGAATCAAGGATCTATTATGCCACCATGGAGGCCAAGAATCAAATGATTCATTGTGACATCAAGTGGCCTAAAAGGGCATGGGATGCATTGTGACAGCACAGGGGTTAAGAGAAGGAAGGAACCATTGTGACCCAATGGAGGCTAATAATCCCAGGATCCCATTTGACACCATGGGGCGTAAAAGGGCCAGGGATGAATTGTTACAGTATGGGGCCCAATAGAAACAAGGAACCATTATGACACCATGGAAGCCAAGAATCAAATGATTCATTGTGAGATCAAGTGGCCTAAAAGGGCATGGGATGCATTGTGACACCACAGAGGTTAAGAGAAGCAAGGAACCATTGTGACCCAATGCAGGCTGACAATCTAATGATCCCTTGTGACACCAATGGGCCGAAAAGGGCCAGGGATGTATTGTGAAAGCATGGGGGCCAATAGAAGCAAGGATCTATTATGCCACCATGGAGGCCAAGAATCAAATAATTCATTGTGACATCATGTGGCCTAAAAGGGCATGGGATGCATTGTGACAGCACAGGGGGTAAGAGATGCAAGGATCCATTGTGACCCAATGGAGGCTAATAATCCCAGGATCCCATTTGACATCAGGGGGCGTAAAAGGGCCAGGGATGAATTGTGACAGCATGGGGCCCAATAGAAACAAGGAACCATTATGACACCATGGAAGCCAAGAATCAAATGATTCATTGTGACATCAAGTGGCCTAAAAGGGCATGGGGTGCATTGTGACACCACAGAGGTTAAGAGAAGCAAGGAACCATTGTGACCCAATGCAGGCTAACAATGTAATGATCCCTTGTGACACCAATGGGCCTAAAAGGGGCAGGGATGAATTGTGAAAGCATGGGGCCCAAGTAAAACCTGGTACAATTATGCCACCATGGAGGCCAAGAATCAAATGATTCATTGTGACATCAAGTGGCCTAAAAGGGCATGGGATGCATTGTGACACCACAGGGGTTAAGAGAAGCAAGGAACCATTGTGACCCAATGCAGGCTAACAATCTAAGAATCCCTTTTGACACCAGGGGGCGCAAAAGGACCACGGATGGACTCTGACAGCATGGGGACCTATAGAAGCAAGGAACCATTATGACACCATGAAGGCCAAGAATCAAATGATTCATTGTGACATCAAGTGGCCTAAAAGGGCTTGGAATGTATTGTGACACCACAGAGGTTAAGAGAAGCAAGGATCCATTGTGACCCAATGCAGGCTAATAATCCCAGGATCCCATTTGACACCAGGGGGCGTAAAAGGGCCAGGGATGAATTGTTACAGCATGGGGCCCAATAGAAACAAGGAACCATTATGACACCATGGAGGCCAAGAATCAAATGATTCATTGTGACATCAAGTGGCCTAAAAGCCATGGGATGCATTGTGACACCACAGAGGTTAAGAGAAGCAAGGAACCATTGTGACCCAATGCAGGCTAACAATCTAATGATCCCTTGTGACACCAATGGGCCTAAAAGGGGCAGGGATGAATTGTGAAAGCATGTGGCCCAAGTAAAACCTGGTACAATTATGCCACCATGGAGGCCAAGAATCAAATGATTCATTGTGACATCAAGTGGCCTAAAAGGGCATGGGATGCATTGTGACACCACAGGGGTTAAGAGATGCAAGGATCCATTGTGACCCAATGCAGGCTAACAATCTAAGAATCCCTTTTGACACCAGGGGTCGCAAAAGGACCACGGATGAACTCTGATAGCATGGGGACCTATAGAAGCAAGGAACCATTATGACACCATGAAGGCCAAGAATCAAATGGTTCATTGTGACATCAAGTGGCCTAAAAGGGCTTGGAATGCATTGTGACACCACAGAGGTTAAGAGAAGCAAGGAACCATTGTGACCCAATGCAGGCTAACAATCTAATGATCCCTTGTGACACCAGGGGGTATAAAAAGGGCCAGGGATGAATTGTTACAGCACGGGGACCAATAGAAGCAAGGATCTATTATGCCACCGTGGAGGGCAAGAATCAAATGATTCATTGTGACATCAAGTGGCCTAAAAGGGCATGGGATGCATTGTGACACCACAGGGGTTAAGAGATGCAATGATCCATTGTGACCCAATAGAGGGTAATAATCCCAGGATCCCATTTGACACCGGGGGCGTAAAAGGACCACGGATGAATTGTGACAGCATGGGGCCCAATAGAAACCTCGTACAATTATGCCACCATGGAGGCCAAGAATCAAATGATTCATTGTGACATCAAGTGGCCTAAAAGGGCATGGGATGCATTGTGACACCACAGAGGTTAAGAGAAGGAAGGAACCCTTGTGACCCAATGCAGGCTGACAATCTAATGATCCCTTGTGACACCAATGGGCCTAAAAGGGCCAGGGATGAATTGTTACAGCACGGGGACCAATAGAAGCAAGGATCTATTATGCCACCATGGAGGCCAAGAATCAAATAATTCATTGTGACATCATGTGGCCTAAAAGGGCATGGGATGCATTGTGACAGCACAGGGGGTAAGAGATGCAAGGATCCATTGTGACCCAATGGAGGCTAATAATCCCAGGATCCCATTTGACACCAGGGGGCGTAAAAGGGCCAGGGATGAATTGTGACAGCATGGGGCCCAATAGAAACAAGGAACCATTATGCCACCATGGAGGCCAAGAATCAAATGATTCATTGTGACATCAAGTGGCCTAAAAGGGCATGGGATGCATTGTGACACCACAGGGGTTAAGAAAAGCAAGGATCCATTGTGACCCAATGGAGGCTAATAATCCCGGGATCCCATTTGACACCAGGGGGCGTAAAAGGGCCAGGGATGAATTGTGACAGCATGGGGCCCAATAGAAACAAGGAACCATTATGACACCATGGAAGCCAAGAATCAAATGATTCATTGTGACATCAAGTGGCCTAAAAGGGCCAGGGATGAATTGTGACACCTCAGAGGTTAAGAGAAGCAAGGAACCATTGTGACCCAATGCAGGCTAACAATCTAGGAATCCCTTTTGACACCAGGGGGCGAAAAAGGACCACGGATGAACTCTGACAGCATGGGGACCTATAGAAGCAAGGAACCATTATGACACCATGAAGGCCAAGAATCAAATGATTCACTGTACGACCAAGTGGCCTAAAAGGGCTTGGAATGCATTGTGACAGCACAGAGGTTAAGAGAAGCAAGGAACCATTGTGACCCAATGCAGGCTAACAATCTAATGATCCCTTGTGGCACCAGGGGGTATAAAAAGGGCCAGGGATGGATTGTTACAGCATGGGGACATATAGAAGCAAGGATCTATTATGCCACCATGGAGGCCAAGACTCAAGTGATTCATTGTGACATCAAGTGGCCTAAAAGGGCATGGGATGCATTGTGACACCACAGGGGTTAAGAGAAGCAAGGATCCATTGTGACCCAATGGAGGCTAATAATCCCAGGATCCCATTTGACACCAGGGGGCGTAAAAGGGCCAGGGATGAATTGTGACAGCATGGAGCCCAATAGAAACAAGGAATCATTATGACACCATGGAGGCCAAGAATCAAATGATTCATTGTGACATCAAGTGGCCTAAAAGGTCATGGGATGCATTGTGACACCACAGAGGTTAAGAGAAGCAAGGAACCATTGTGACCCAATGCAGGCTAACAATCTAATGATCCCTTTTGACACCAATGGGCCGAAAAGGGCCAGGGATGTATTGTGAAAGCATGGGGCCCAATTAAACCCTGGTATAATTACGCCACCATGGAGGCCAAGAATCAAATGATTCATTGTGACATCAAGTGGCCTAAAAGGGCATGGGATGCATTGTGACACCACAGGGGTTAAGAGAAGCAAGGATGCATTGTGACCCAATGCAGGCTAACAATCTAAGAATCCCTTTTGACACCAGGGGGCGGAAAGGGACCACGGATGAACTCTGACAGCAAGGGGACCTATAGAAGCAAGGAAACATTATGACACCATGAAGGCCAAGAATCAAATGGTTCATTGTGACATCAAGTGGCCTAAAAGGGCTTGGAATGCATTGTGACACCACAGAGGTTAAGAGAAGCAAGGAACCATTGTGACCCAATGCAGGCTAACAATCTAATGATCCCTTGTGACACCAATGGGCGTAAAAGGGACAGGGATGAATTGTTACAACACGAGGACCAATAGATGTAAGGATCTATTATGCCACCATGGAGGCCAAGAATCAAATAATTCATTGTGACATCATGTGGCCTAAAAGGGCATGGGATGCATTGTGACAGCACAGGGGTTAAGAGAAGCAAGGATCCATTGTTACCCAATGGAGGCTAACAATCTAATGATCCATTGTGACACCAGGAGTGGTAATAGGGCCAGGGATGAATTGTTACAGCACGGGGCCCAATAGAAACCTCGTACGATTATGCCACCATGGAGGCCAAGAATCAAATGATTCATTGTGACATCAAGTGGCCTAAAAGGGCATGGGATGCATTGTGACACCACAGAGGTTAAGAGAAGCAAGGAACCATTGTGACCCAATGCAGGCTAACAATCTAATGATCCCTTGTGGCACCAGGGGGTATAAAAAAGGGCCAGGGTTGGATTGTTACAGCACGGGGACCAACAGAAGCAAGGATCTATTATGCCACCATGGAGGCCAAGAATCAAGTGATTCATTGTGACATCAAGTGGCCTAAAAGGGCATGGGATGCATTGTGACACCACAGGGGTTAAGAGAAGCAAGGATCCATTGTGACCCAATGCAGGCTAACAATCTAAGAATCCCTTTTGACAGCAGGGGGCCAAAAAGGACCACGGTTGAACTCTGACAGCATGGGGACCTATAGAAGCAAGGAACCATTATGACACCATGAAGGCCAAGAATCAAATGATTCATTGTGACATCAAGTGGCCTAAAAGGGCATGGGATGCATTGTGACACCACAGAGGTTAAGAGAAGCAAGGAACCATTGTGACCCAATGCAGGCTAACAATCTAATGATCCCTTGTGGCACCAGGGGGTATAAAAAAGGCCAGGGATGGATTGTTACAGCACGGGGACCAACAGAAGCAAGGATCTATTATGCCATCATGGAGGCCAAGAATCAAGTGATTCATTGTGACATCAAGTGGCCTAAAAGGGCATGGGATGCATTGTGACACCACAGGGGTTAAGAGAAGCAAGGATCCATTGTGACCCAATGCAGGCTAACAATCTAAGAATCCCTTTTGACACCAGGGGGCGCAAAAGGACCACGGATGAACTCTGACAGCATGGGGACCTATAGAAGCAAGGAACCATTATGACACCATGAAGGCCAAGAATCAAATGATTCATTGTGTCATCAAGTGGCCTAAAAGGTCTTGGAATGTATTGTGACACCACAGAGGTTAAGAGAAGCAAGGATCCATTGTGACCCAATGGAGGCTAATAATCCCAGGATCCCATTTGACACCAGGGGGCGTAAAAGGGCCAGGGATGAATTGTTACAGCATGGGGCCCAATAGAAACCTCGTACAATTATGCCACCATGGAGGCCAAGAATCAAATCATTCATTGTGACATCAAGTGGCCTAAAAGGGCATGGGATGCATTGTGACACCACAGAGGTTAAGAGAAGCAAGGAACCATTGTGACCCAATGCAGGCTAACAATCTAAGAATCCCTTTTGACACCAGGGGGCGCAAAAGGACCACGGATGAACTCTGACAGCATGGGAACCTATAGAAGCAAGGAAACATTATGACACCATGAAGGCCAAGAATCAAATAATTCATTGTGACATCATGTGGCCTAAAAGGGCATGGGATGCATTGTGACAGCACAGGGGTTAAGAAAAGCAAGGAACCATTGTGACCCAATGGAGGCTAATAATCCCAGGATCCCATTTGACACCAGGGGGCGTAAAAGGGCCAGGGATGAATTGTGACAGCTTGGGGCCCAATAGAAACAAGGAACCATTATGCCACCATGGAGGCCAAGAATCAAATGATTCATTGTGACATCAAGTGGCCTAAAAGGGCATGGGGTGCATTGTGACACCACAGAGGTTAAGAGAAGCAAGGAACCATTGTGACCCAATGCAGGCTCACAATCTAATGATCCCTTGTGACACCAATGGGCCTAAAAGGGCCAGGGATGAATTGTTACAGCACGGGGACCAATAGAATCAAGGATCTATTATGCCACCATGGAGGCCAAGAATCAAATAATTCATTGTGACATCAAGTGGCCTAAAAGGGCATGGGATGCATTGTGACAGCACAGCGGTTAAGAAAATGAAGGAACCATTGTGACCCAATGAAGGCTAATAATCCCAGCATCCCATTTGACACCATGGGGCGTAAAAGGGCCAGGGATGAATTGTTACAGTATGGGGCCCAATAGAAACAAGGAACCATTATGACACCATGGAAGCCAAGAATCAAATGATTCATTGTGAGATCAAGTGGCCTAAAAGGGCATGGGATGCATTGTGACACCACAGAGGTTAAGAGAAGCAAGGAACCATTGTGACCCAATGCAGGCTAACAATCTAATGATCCCTTGTGACACCAATGGGCCTAAAAGGGGCAGGGATGAATTGTGAAAGCATGGGGCCCAAGTAAAACCTGGTACAATTACGCCACCATGGAGGCCAAGAATCAAATGATTCATTGTGACATCAAGTGGCCTAAAAGGGCATGGGATGCATTGTGACACCACAGGGGTTAAGAGAAGCAAGGATCCATTGTGACCCAATGGAGGCTAATAATCCCAGGATCCCATTTGACACCAGGGGGCGTAAAAGGGCCAGGGATGAATTGTGACAGCATGGGGCCCAATAGAAACAAGGAACCATTATGACACCATGGAGGCCAAGAATCAAATGATTCATTGTGACATCAAGTGGCCTAAAAGGGCATGGGATGCATTGTGACACCACAGAGGTTAAGAGAAGCAAGGAACCATTGTGACCCAATGCAGGCTAACAATCTAATGATCCCTTTTGACACCAGGGGTCGCAAAAGGACCACGGATGGACTCTGTCAGCATGGGGACCTATAGAAGCAAGGAACCATTATGACACCATGAAGGCCAAGAATCAAATGGTTCATTGTGACATCAAGTGGCCTAAAAGGGCATGGGATGCATTGTGACAGCACAGGGGTTAAGAGAAGCAAGGATGCATTGTGACCCAATGCAGGCTAACAATCTAAGAATCCCTTTTGACACCAGGGGGCGGAAAGGGACCACTGATGAACTCTGACAGCAAGGGGACCTATAGAAGCAAGGAAACATTATGACACCATGAAGGCCAAGAATCAAATGGTTCATTGTGACATCAAGTGGCCTAAAAGGGCTTGGAATGCATTGTGACACCACAGAGGTTAAGAGAAGCAAGGAACCATGGTGACCCAATGCAGGCTAACAATCTAATGATCCCTAGTGACACCAATGGGCGTAAAATGGACAGGGATGAATTGTTACAACACGAGGACCAATAGATGTAAGGATCTATTATGCCACCATGGAGGCCAAGAATCAAATAATTCATTGTGACATCATGTGGCCTAAAAGGGCATGGGATGCATTGTGACAGCACAGGGGTTAAGAGAAGCAAGGATCCATTGTTACCCAATGGAGGCTAACAATCTAATGATCCATTGTGACACCAGGAGTGGTAATAGGGCCAGGGATGAATTGTTACAACACGGGGCCCAATAGAAACCTCGTACGATTATGCCACCATGGAGGCCAAGAATCAAATGATTCATTGTGACATCAAGTGGCCTAAAAGGGCATGGGATGCATTGTGACACCACAGAGGTTAAGAGAAGCAAGGAACCATTGTGACCCAATGCAGGCTAACAATCTAATGATCCCTTGTGGCACCAGGGGGTATAAAAAAGGGCCAGGGTTGGATTGTTACAGCACGGGGACCAACAGAAGCAAGGATCTATTATGCCACCATGGAGGCCAAGAATCAAGTGATTCATTGTGACATCAAGTGGCCTAAAAGGGCATGGGATGCATTGTGACACCACAGGGGTTAAGAGAAGCAAGGATCCATTGTGACCCAATGCAGGCTAACAATCTAAGAATCCCTTTTGACAGCAGGGGGCCAAAAAGGACCACGGTTGAACTCTGACAGCATGGGGACCTATAGAAGCAAGGAACCATTATGACACCATGAAGGCCAAGAATCAAATGATTCATTGTGACATCAAGTGGCCTAAAAGGGCATGGGATGCATTGTGACACCACAGAGGTTAAGAGAAGCAAGGAACCATTGTGACCCAATGCAGGCTAACAATCTAATGATCCCTTGTGGCACCAGGGGGTATAAAAAAGGCCAGGGATGGATTGTTACAGCACGGGGACCAACAGAAGCAAGGATCTATTATGCCACCATGGAGGCCAAGAATCAAGTGATTCATTGTGACATCAAGTGGCCTAAAAGGGCATGGGATGCATTGTGACACCACAGGGGTTAAGAGAAGCAAGGATCCATTGTGACCCAATGCAGGCTAACAATCTAAGAATCCCTTTTGACACCAGGGGGCGCAAAAGGACCACGGATGAACTCTGACAGCATGGGGACCTATAGAAGCAAGGAACCATTATGACACCATGAAGGCCAAGAATCAAATGATTCATTGTGTCATCAAGTGGCCTAAAAGGTCTTGGAATGTATTGTGACACCACAGAGGTTAAGAGAAGCAAGGATCCATTGTGACCCAATGGAGGCTAATAATCCCAGGATCCCATTTGACACCAGGGGGCGTAAAAGGGCCAGGGATGAATTGTTACAGCATGGGGCCCAATAGAAACCTCGTACAATTATGCCACCATGGAGGCCAAGAATCAAATCATTCATTGTGACATCAAGTGGCCTAAAAGGGCATGGGGTGCATTGTGACACCACAGAGGTTAAGAGAAGCAAGGAACCATTGTGACCCAATGCAGGCTCACAATCTAATGATCCCTTGTGACACCAATGGGCCTAAAAGGGCCAGGGATGAATTGTTACAGCACGGGGACCTATAGAAGCAAGGATCTATTATGCCACCATGGAGGCCAAGAATCAAATAATTCATTGTGACATCAAGTGGCCTAAAAGGGCATGGGATGCATTGTGACAGCACAGGGGTTAAGAGAAGCAAGGATCCATTGTTACCCAATGGAGGCTAACAATCTAATGATCCATTGTGACACCAGGGGTGGTAATAGGGCCAGGGATGAATTGTTACAGCACGGGGCCCAATAGAAACCTCGTACGATTATGCCACCATGGAGGCCAAGAATCAAATGATTCATTGTGACATCAAGTGGCCTAAAAGGGCATGGGATGCATTGTGACACCACAGAGGTTAAGAGAAGCAAGGAACCATTGTGACCCAATGCAGGCTAACAATCTAATGATCCCTTGTGACACCAATGGGCCTAAAAGGGGCAGGGATGAATTGTGAAAGCATGGGGCCCAAGTAAAACCTGGTACAATTACGCCACCATGGAGGCCAAGAATCAAATGATTCATTGTGACATCAAGTGGCCTAAAAGGGCATGGGATGCATTGTGACAGCACAGGGGTTAAGAGAAGCAAGGATCCATTGTGACCCAATGGAGGCTAATAATCCCAGGATCCCATTTGACACCAGGGGGCGTAAAAGGACCTGGGATGAATTGTGACAGCATGGGGCCCAATAGAAACAAGGAACCATTATGACACCATGGAGGCCAAGAATCAAATGATTCATTGTGACATCAAGTGGCCTAAAAGGGCATGGGATGCATTGTGACACCACAGAGGTTAAGAGAAGCAAGGAACCATTGTGACCCAATGCAGGCTAACAATCTAATGATCCCTTTTGACACCAGGGGTCGCAAAAGGACCACGGATGGACTCTGTCAGCATGGGGACCTATAGAAGCAAGGAACCATTATGACACCATGAAGGCCAAGAATCAAATGGTTCATTGTGACATCAAGTGGCCTAAAAGGGCTTGGAATGCATTGTGACACCACAGAGGCTAAGAGAAGCAAGGAACCATTGTGACCCAATGCAGGCTCATAATCTAATGATCCCTTGTGACACCAGGGGGTATTAAAAGGACCACGGATGAATTGTGACAGCATGGGGCCCAATAGAAACCTCGTACAATTATGCCACCATGGAGGCCAAGAATCAAATGATTCATTGTGACATCAAGTGGCCTAAAAGGTCATGGGATGCATTGTGACACCACAGAGGTTAAGAGAAGCAAGGAACCATTGTGACCCAATGCAGGCTAACAATCTAAGAATCCCTTTTGACACCAGGGGGCGCAAAAGGACCACGGATGAACTCTGACAGCATGGGGACCTATAGAAGCAAGGATCTATTATGCCACCATGGAGGCCAAGAATCAAATAATTCATTGTGACATCATGTGGCCTAAAAGGGCATGGGATGCATTGTGACAGCACAGGGGATAAGAAAAGCAAGGATCCATTGTGACCCAATGGAGGCTAATAATCCCAGGATCCCATTTGACACCAGGGGGCGTAAAAGGGCCAGGGATGAATTGTGACAGCATGGGGCCCAATAGAAACAAGGAACCATTATGACACCATGGAGGCCAAGAATCAAATGATTCATTGTGACATCAAGTGGCCTAAAAGGGCATGGGATGCATTGTGTCACCACAGGGGTTAAGAGAAGCAAGGAACCATTGTGACCCAATGCAGGCTAACAATCTAAGAATCCCTTTTGACACCAGGGGGCGCAAAAGGACCACGGATGAACTCTGACAGCATGGGGACCTATAGAAGCAAGGAACCATTATGACACCATGAAGGCCAAGAATCAAATGATTCATTGTGACATCAAGTGGCCTAAAAGGGCTTGGAATGTATTGTGACACCACAGAGGTTAAGAGAAGCAAGTATCCATTGTGACCCAATGCAGGCTAATAATCCCAGGATCCCATTTGACACTAGGGGGTGTAAAAGGGCCAGGGATGAATTGTGACAGCATGGGGCCCAATAGAAACAAGGAACCATTATGACACCATGGAGTCCAAGAATCAAATGATTCATTGTGACATCAAGTGGCCTAAAAGGGCATGGCATGCATTGTGACACCACAGAGGTTAAGAGAAGCAAGGATCCATTGTGACCCAATGCAGGCTAACAATCTAATGATCCCTTGTGACAACAATGGGCCTAAAAGGGGCAGGGATGAATTGTGAAAGCATGGGGCCCAAGTAAAACCTGGTACAATTATGCCACCATGGAGGCCAAGAATCAAATGATTCATTGTGACATCAAGTGGCCTAAAAGGGCATGGGATGCATTGTGACACCACAGGGGTTAAGAGAAGCAAGGAACCATTGTGACCCAATGCAGGCTAACAATCTAATGATCCCTTGTGACACCAGGGGTCGCAAAAGGACCACCGATGAACTCTGACAGCATGGGGACCTATAGAAGCAAGGAACCATTATGACACCATGAAGGCCAAGAATCAAATGGTTCATTGTGACATCAAGTGGCCTAAAAGGGCTTGGAATGCATTGTGACACCACAAAGGTTAAGAGAAGCAAGGAATCATTGTGACCCAATGCAGGCTAACAATCTAATGATCCCTTGTGACACCAGGGGGTATAAAAAGGGCCAGGGATGGATTGTTACAGCACGGGGACCAATAGAAGCAAGGATCTATTCTGCCACCGTGGAGGCCAAGAATGAAATGATTCATTGTGACATCAAGTGGCCTAAAAGGGCAAGGGATGCATTGTGACAGCACAGGGGTTAAGAGATGCAAGGATCCATTGTGACCCAATAGAGGGTAATAATCCCAGGATCCCATTTGACACCGGGGGCGTAAAAGGACCACGGATGAATTGTGACAGCATGGGGCCCAATAGAAACCTCGTACAATTATGCCACCATGGAGGCCAAGAATCAAATGATTCATTGTGACATCAAGTGGCCTAAAAGGGCATGGGATGCATTGTGACACCACAGAGGTTAAGAGAAGGAAGGAACCCTTGTGACCCAATGCAGGCTGACAATCTAATGATCCCTTGTGACACCAATGGGCCTAAAAGGGCCAGGGATGAATTGTTACAGCTCGGGGACCAATAGAAGCAAGGATCTATTATGCCACCATGGAGGCCAAGAATCAAATAATTCATTGTGACATCATGTGGCCTAAAAGGGCATGGGATGCATTGTGACAGCACAGGGGGTAAGAGATGCAAGGATCCATTGTGACCCAATGGAGGCTAATAATCCCAGGATCCCATTTGACATCAGGGGGCGTAAAAGGGCCAGGGATGAATTGTGACAGCATGGGGCCCAATAGAAACAAGGAACCATTATGACACCATGGAAGCCAAGAATCAAATGATTCATTGTGACATCAAGTGGCCTAAAAGGGCATGGGGTGCATTGTGACACCACAGAGGTTAAGAGAAGCAAGGAACCATTGTGACCCAATGCAGGCTAACAATGTAATGATCCCTTGTGACACCAATGGGCCTAAAAGGGGCAGGGATGGATTGTGAAAGCATGGGGCCCAAGTAAAACCTGGTACAATTATGCCACCATGGAGGCCAAGAATCAAATGATTCATTGTGACATCAAGTGGCCTAAAAGGGCATGGGATGCATTGTGACACCACAGGGGTTAAGAGAAGCAAGGAACCATTGTGACCCAATGCAGGCTAACAATCTAAGAATCCCTTTTGACACCAGGGGGCGCAAAAGGACCACGGATGGACTCTGACAGCATGGGGACCTATAGAAGCAAGGAACCATTATGACACCATGAAGGCCAAGAATCAAATGATTCATTGTGACATCAAGTGGCCTAAAAGGGCTTGGAATGTATTGTGACACCACAGAGGTTAAGAGAAGCAAGGATCCATTGTGACCCAATGCAGGCTAATAATCCCAGGATCCCATTTGACACCAGGGGGCGTAAAAGGGCCAGGGATGAATTGTTACAGCATGGGGCCCAATAGAAACAAGGAACCATTATGACACCATGGAGGCCAAGAATCAAATGATTCATTGTGACATCAAGTGGCCTAAAGGTGCTTGGGATGCATTGTGACACCACAGAGGTTAAGAGAAGCAAGGAACCATTGTGACCCAATGCAGGCTAACAATCTAATGATCCCTTGTGACACCAATGGGCCTAAAAGGGGCAGGGATGAATTGTGAAAGCATGGGGCCCAAGTAAAACCTGGTACAATTATGCCACCATGGAGGCCAAGAATCAAATGATTCATTGTGACATCAAGTGGCCTAAAAGGACATGGGATGCATTGTGACAACACAGGGATTAAGAGATGCAAGGATCCATTGTGACCCAATGCAGGCTAACAATCTAAGAATCCCTTTTGACACCAGGGGTCGCAAAAGGACCACGGATGAACTCTGACAGCATGGGGACCTATAGAAGCAAGGAACCATTATGACACCATGAAGGCCAAGAATCAAATGGTTCATTGTGACATCAAGTGGCCTAAAAGGGCTTGGAATGCATTGTGACACCACAGAGGTTAAGAGAAGCAAGGAACCATTGTGACCCAATGCAGGCTAACAATCTAATGATCCCTTGTGACACCAGGGGGTATAAAAAGGGCCAGGGATGGATTGTTACAGCACGGGGACCAATAGAAGCAAGGATCTATTATGCCACCGTGGAGGGCAAGAATCAAATAATTCATTGTGACATCATGTGGCCTAAAAGGGCATGGGATGTATTGTGACAGCACAGGGGGTAAGAGATGCAAGGATCCATTGTGACCCAATGGAGGCTAATAATCCCAGGATCCCATTTGACACCAGGGGGCGTAAAAGGGCCAGGGATGAATTGTGACAGCATGGGGCCCAATAGAAACAAGGAACCATTATGCCACCATGGAGGCCAAGAATCAAATGATTCATTGTGACATCAAGTGGCCTAAAAGGCCAGGGATGAATTGTGACACCTCAGAGGTTAAGAGAAGCAAGGAACCATTGTGACCCAATGCAGGCTAACAATCTAGGAATCCCTTTTGACACCAGGGGGCGCAAAAGGACCACGGATGAACTCTGACAGCATGGGGACCTATAGAAGCAAGGAACCATTATGACACCATGAAGGCCAAGAATCAAATGATTCACTGTACGACCAAGTGGCCTAAAAGGGCTTGGAATGCATTGTGACACCACAGAGGTTAAGAGAAGCAAGGAACCATTGTGACCCAATGCAGGCTAACAATCTAATGATCCTTTGTGGCACCAGGGGGTATAAAAAGGGCCAGGGATGGATTGTTACAGCACGGGGACATATAGAAGCAAGGATCTATTATGCCACCATGGAGGCCAAGACTCAAGTGATTCATTGTGACATCAAGTGGCCTAAAAGGTCATGGGATGCATTGTGACACCACAGAGGTTAAGAGAAGCAAGGAACCATTGTGACCCAATCCAGGCTAACAATCTAATGATCCCTTTTGACACCAATGGGCCGAAAAGGGCCAGGGATGTATTGTGAAAGCATGGGGCCCAATTAAGCCCTGGTATAATTACGCCACCATGGAGGCCAAGAATCAAATGATTCATTGTGACATCAAGTGGCCTAAAAGGACATGGGATGCATTGTGACAGCACAGGGGTTAAGAGAAGCAAGGATGCATTGTGACCCAATGCAGGCTAACAATCTAAGAATCCCTTTTGACACCAGGGGGCGGAAAGGGACCACGGATGAACTGTGACAGCAAGGGGACCTATAGAAGCAAGGAAACATTATGACACCATGAAGGCCAAGAATCAAATGATTCATTGTGACATCAAGTGGCCTAAAAGGGCTTGGAATGCATTGTGACACCACAGAGGTTAAGAGAAGCAAGGAACCATTGTGACCCAATGCAGGCTAACAATCTAATGATCCCTTGTGACACCAATGGGCGTAAAAGGGACAGGGATGAATTGTTACAGCACGAGGACCAATAGATGTAAGGATCTATTATGCCACCATGGAGGCCAAGAATCAAATAATTCATTGTGACATCATGTGGCCTAAAAGGGCATGGGATGCATTGTGACAGCACAGGGGTTAAGAGAAGCAAGGATCCATTGTTACCCAATGGAGGCTAACAATCTAATGATCCATTGTGACACCAGGGGTGGTAATAGGGCCAGGGATGAATTGTTACAGCACGGGGCCCAATAGAAACCTCGTACGATTATGCCACCATGGAGGCCAAGAATCAAATGATTCATTGTGACATCAAGTGGCCTAAAAGGGCATGGGATGCATTGTGACACCACAGAGGTTAAGAGAAGCAAGGAACCATTGTGACCCAATGCAGGCTAACAATCTAATGATCCCTTGTGACAGCAGTGGGCCTAAAAGGGCCAGGGATGAATTGTTACAGCACGGGGACCAATAGATGCAAGGATCTATTATGCCACGATGGAGGCCAAGAATCAAATAATTCATTGTGACATCATGTGGCCTAAAAGGGCATGGGATGCATTGTGACAGCACAGGGGTTAAGAGATGCAAGGATCCAATGTGACCCAATGGAGGCTAATAATCCCAGGATCCCATTTGACACCAGGGGGCGTAAAAGGGCCAGGGATGAATTGTGACAGCATGGGGCCCAATAGAAACAAGGAACCATTATGACACCATGGAGGCCAAGAATCAAATGATTCATTGTGACATCAAGTGGCCTAAAAGGGCATGGGATGCATTGTGACACCACAGAGGTTAAGAGAAGCAAGGAACCATTGTGACCCAAAGCAGGCTAATAATCCCAGGATCCGATTTGACACCAGGGGTCGCAAAAGGACCATGGATGAACTCTGATATCATGGGGACCTATAGAAGCAAGGAACCATTACGACACCATGAAGGCCAAGAATCAAATGATTCTTTGTAAGACCAAGTGGCCTAAAAGACCTTGGAATGCATTGTGACACCACAGAGGTTAAGAGAAGCAAGGAATCATTGTGACCCAATGCAGGCTAACAATCTAATGATCCCTTGTGGCACCAATGGGCCTAAAAGGGCCAGGGATGAAATGTTACAGCTCGGGGACCAATAGAAGCAAGGATCTATTATGCCACCATGGAGGCCAAGACTCAAATAATTCATTGGGACATCATGTGGCCTAATAGGGCATGGGATGCATTGTGACACCACAGGGGTTAAGAGAAGCAAGGATCCATTGTGACCCAATGGAGGCTAACAATCTTAGAATCCCTTTTGACACCAGGGGTCGCAAAAGGACCACGGATGAACTCTGACAGCATGGGGACCTATAGAAGCAAGGAACCATTATGATACCATGAAGGCCAAGAATCAAATGGTTCATTGTAAGACCAAGTGGCCTAAAAGGGCTTGGAATGCATTGTGACACCACAGAGGTTAACAGAAGCAAGGAACCATTGTGACCCAATGCAGGCTAACAATCTAATGATCCTTTGTGGCACCAGGGGGTATAAAAAGGGCCAGGGATGGATTCTTACAGCACGGGGGCGAATAGAAGCGAGGATCTATTATGCCACCGTGGAGGCCAAGAATCAAATGATTCATTGTGACATCAAGTGGCCTAAAAGGGCATGGAATGCATTGTGACAGCACAGGGGTTAAGAGATGCAAGGATCCATTGTGACCCAATGGAGGCTAATAATCCCAGGATCCCATATGACACCAGGGGGCGTAAAAGGGCCTGGGATGAATTGTGACAGCATGGGGCCCAATAGAAACAAGCAACAATTATGACACCATGGAGGCCAAGAATCAAATGATTCATTGTGACATCAAGTGGCCTTAAAGGGCATGGGATGCATTGTGACACCTCAGAGGTTAAGAGAAGCAAGGAACCATTGTGACCCAATGCAGGCTAACAATCTAATGATCCCTTGTGGCACCAATGGGCCTAAAAGAGCCAGGGATGAATTGTTACAGCATGGGGCCAATTAAAACCTGGTACAATTATGCCACCATGGAGGCCAAGAATCAAATGATTCATTGTGACATCAAGTGGCCTAAAAGGGCATGGGATGCATTGTGACACCACAGGGGTTAAGAGAAGCAAGGAACCATTGTGACCCAATGCAGGCTAACAATCTAATGATCCCTTGTGGCACTAGGGGGTATAAAAAGTGCCAGGGATGGATTGTTACAGCACGGGGACCAATAGAAGCAAGGATCTATTATGCCACCATGGTGGCCAAGAATCAAATGATTCATTGTGACATCAAGTGGCCTAAAAGGGCATGGGATGCATTGTGACACCACAGAGGTTAAGAGAAGCAAGGAACCATTGTGACCCAATGCAGGCTAACAATCTAATGATCCCATTTGACACCAATGGGCCTAAAAGGGGCAGGGATGAATTGTTACAGCACGGGGACCAATAGAAGCAAGGATCTATTATGCCACCATGGAGGCCAAGAATCAAATAATTCATTGTGACATCATGTGGCCTAAAAGGGCATCGGATGCACTGTGACAGCACAGGGGTTAAGAGAAGCAAGGAACCATTGTGACCCAATGCAGGCTAACAATCTAATGATCCCTTTTGACACCAGGGCTTGTAATAGGGCCAGGGATGCATTGTGAAAGCATGGGGCACAATAAAAACATGGAAATATTATGACACCATAGAGGCCAAGACTCAAATGATACATTGTAACACCAAGTGGCCTAAAAGGGCATGGGATGCATTGTGACACCACAGGGGCTAAGAGAAGCAAGGAACCATTGTGACCCAATGCAAGCTAAAAATCTAATGATCCCTTGTGACACCATTGGGCCTAAAAGGGGCAGGGATGTATTGTGAAAGCATGGGGCCCAATTAAAACCTGGTACAATTACGCCACCATGGAGGCCAAGAATCAAATGATTCATTGTGACATCAAGTGGCCTAAAAGGGCTTGGAATGCATTGTGACACCACAGAGGTTAAGAGAAGCAAGGAACCATTGTGACCCAATGCAGGCTAACAATCTAATGATCCCTTGTGGCACCAGGGGGTATAAAAAAGGGCCAGGGTTGGATTGTTACAGCACGGGGACCAACAGAAGCAAGGATCTATTATGCCACCATGGAGGCCAAGAATCAAGTGATTCATTGTGACATCAAGTGGCCTAAAAGGGCATGGGATGCATTGTGACACCACAGGGGTTAAGAGAAGCAAGGATCCATTGTGACCCAATGCAGGCTAACAATCTAGGAATCCCTTTTGACACCAGGGGGCGCAAAAGGACCACGGATGAACTCTGACAGCATGGGGACCTATAGAAGCAAGGAACCATTATGACACCATGAAGGCCAAGAATCAAATGATTCACTGTACGACCAAGTGGCCTAAAAGGGCTTGGAATGCATTGTGACACCACAGAGGTTAAGAGAAGCAAGGAACCATTGTGACCCAATGCAGGCTAACAATCTAATGATCCTTTGTGGCACCGGGGGTATAAAAAGGGCCAGGGATGGATTGTTACAGCACGGGGACATATAGAAGCAAGGATCTATTATGCCACCATGGTGGCCAAGAATCAAATGATTCATTGTGACATCAAGTGGCCTAAAAGGGCATGGGATGCATTGTGACACCACAGAGGTTAAGAGAAGCAAGGAACCATTGTGACCCAATGCAGGCTAACAATCTAATGATCCCATTTGACACCAATGGGCGTAAAAGGGGCAGGGATGAATTGTTACAGCACGGGGACCAATAGAAGCAAGGATCTATTATGCCACCATGGAGGCCAAGAATCAAATAATTCATTGTGACATCATGTGGCCTAAAAGGGCATCGGATGCACTGTGACAGCACAGGGGTTAAGAGAAGCAAGGAACCATTGTGACCCAATGCAGGCTAACAATATAATGATCCCTTTTGACACCAGGGCTTGTAATAGGGCCAGGGATGCATTGTGAAAGCATGGGGCACAATAAAAACATGGAAATATTATGACACCATAGAGGCCAAGACTCAAATGATACATTGTAACACCAAGTGGCCTAAAAGGGCATGGGATGCATTGTGACACCACAGGGGCTAAGAGAAGCAAGGAACCATTGTGACCCAATGCAAGCTAAAAATCTAATGATCCCTTGTGACACCATTGGGCCTAAAAGGGGCAGGGATGTATTGTGAAAGCATGGGGCCCAATTAAAACCTGGTACAATTACGCCACCATGGAGGCCAAGAATCAAATGATTCATTGTGACATCAAGTGGCCTAAAAGGGCTTGGAATGCATTGTGACACCACAGAGGTTAAGAGAAGCAAGGAACCATTGTGACCCAATGCAGGCTAACAATCTAATGATCCCTTGTGGCACCAGGGGGTATAAAAAAGGGCCAGGGTTGGATTGTTACAGCACGGGGACCAACAGAAGCAAGGATCTATTATGCCACCATGGAGGCCAAGAATCAAGTGATTCATTGTGACATCAAGTGGCCTAAAAGGGCATGGGATGCATTGTGACACCACAGGGGTTAAGAGAAGCAAGGATCCATTGTGACCCAATGCAGGCTAACAATCTAGGAATCCCTTTTGACACCAGGGGGCGCAAAAGGACCACGGATGAACTCTGACAGCATGGGGACCTATAGAAGCAAGGAACCATTATGACACCATGAAGGCCAAGAATCAAATGATTCACTGTACGACCAAGTGGCCTAAAAGGGCTTGGAATGCATTGTGACACCACAGAGGTTAAGAGAAGCAAGGAACCATTGTGACCCAATGCAGGCTAACAATCTAATGATCCTTTGTGGCACCGGGGGTATAAAAAGGGCCAGGGATGGATTGTTACAGCACGGGGACATATAGAAGCAAGGATCTATTATGCCACCATGGAGGCCAAGACTCAAGTGATTCATTGTGACATCAAGTGGCCTAAAAGGTCATGGGATGCATTGTGACACCACAGAGGTTAAGAGAAGCAAGGAACCATTGTGACCCAATGCAGGCTAACAATCTAATGATCCCTTGTGACACCAATGGGCGTAAAAGGGACAGGGATGAATTGTTACAGCACGAGGACCAATAGATGTAAGGATCTATTATGCCACCATGGAGGCCAAGAATCAAATAATTCATTGTGACATCATGTGGCCTAAAAGGGCATGGGATGCATTGTGACAGCACAGGGGTTAAGAGAAGCAAGGATCCATTGTTACCCAATGGAGGCTAACAATCTAATGATCCATTGTGACACCAGGGGTGGTAATAGGGCCAGGGATGAATTGTTACAGCACGGGGCCCAATAGAAACCTCGTACGATTATGCCACCATGGAGGCCAAGAATCAAATGATTCATTGTGACATCAAGTGGCCTAAAAGGGCATGGGATGCATTGTGACACCACAGAGGTTAAGAGAAGCAAGGAACCATTGTGACCCAATGCAGGCTAACAATCTAATGATCCCTTGTGACAGCAGTGGGCCTAAAAGGGCCAGGGATGAATTGTTACAGCACGGGGACCAATAGAAGCAAGGATCTATTATGCCACGATGGAGGCCAAGAATCAAATAATTCATTGTGACATCATGTGGCCTAAAAGGGCATGGGATGCATTGTGACAGCACAGGGGTTAAGAGATGCAAGGATCCAATGTGACCCAATGGAGGCTAATAATCCCACGATCCCATTTGACACCAGGGGGCGTAAAAGGGCCAGGGATGAATTGTGACAGCATGGGGCCCAATAGAAACAAGGAACCATTATGACACCATGGAGGCCAAGAATCAAATGATTCATTGTGACATCAAGTGGCCTAAAAGGGCATGGGATGCATTGTGACACCACAGAGGTTAAGAGAAGCAAGGAACCATTGTGACCCAAAGCAGGCTAATAATCCCAGGATCCGATTTGACACCAGGGGTCGCAAAAGGACCATGGATGAACTCTGATATCATGGGGACCTATAGAAGCAAGGAACCATTACGACACCATGAAGGCCAAGAATCAAATGATTCTTTGTAAGACCAAGTGGCCTAAAAGACCTTGGAATGCATTGTGACACCACAGAGGTTAAGAGAAGCAAGGAATCATTGTGACCCAATGCAGGCTAACAATCTAATGATCCCTTGTGGCACCAATGGGCCTAAAAGGGCCAGGGATGAAATGTTACAGCTCGGGGACCAATAGAAGCAAGGATCTATTATGCCACCATGGAGGCCAAGACTCAAATAATTCATTGGGACATCATGTGGCCTAATAGGGCATGGGATGCATTGTGACACCACAGGGGTTAAGAGAAGCAAGGATCCATTGTGACCCAATGGAGGCTAACAATCTTAGAATCCCTTTTGACACCAGGGGTCGCAAAAGGACCACGGATGAACTCTGACAGCATGGGGACCTATAGAAGCAAGGAACCATTATGATACCATGAAGGCCAAGAATCAAATGGTTCATTGTAAGACCAAGTGGCCTAAAAGGGCTTGGAATGCATTGTGACACCACAGAGGTTAACAGAAGCAAGGAACCATTGTGACCCAATGCAGGCTAACAATCTAATGATCCTTTGTGGCACCAGGGGGTATAAAAAGGGCCAGGGATGGATTCTTACAGCACGGGGGCGAATAGAAGCGACGATCTATTATGCCACCGTGGAGGCCAAGAATCAAATGATTCATTGTGACATCAAGTGGCCTAAAAGGGCATGGAATGCATTGTGACAGCACAGGGGTTAAGAAAAGCAAGGAACCATTGTGACCCAATGGAGGCTAATAATCCCAGGATCCCATATGACACCAGGGGGCGTAAAAGGGCCTGGGATGAATTGTGACAGCATGGGGCCCAATAGAAACAAGCAACAATTATGACACCATGGAGGCCAAGAATCAAATGATTCATTGTGACATCAAGTGGCCTAAAAGGGCATGGGATGCATTGTGACACCACAGGGGTTAAGAGAAGCAAGGAACCATTGTGACCCAATGCAGGCTAACAATCTAATGATCCCTTGTGGCACTAGGGGGTATAAAAAGTGCCAGGGATGGATTGTTACAGCACGGGGACCAATAGAAGCAAGGATCTATTATGCCACCATGGTGGCCAAGAATCAAATGATTCATTGTGACATCAAGTGGCTTAAAAGGGCATGGGATGCATTGTGACACCACAGAGGTTAAGAGAAGCAAGGAACCATTGTGACCCAATGCAGGCTAACAATCTAATGATCCCATTTGACACCAATGGGCCTAAAAGGGGCAGGGATGAATTGTTACAGCACGGGGACCAATAGAAGCAAGGATCTATTATGCCACCATGGAGGCCAAGAATCAAATAACTCATTGTGACATCATGTGGCCTAAAAGGGCATCGGATGCACTGTGACAGCACAGGGGTTAAGAGAAGCAAGGAACCATTGTGACCCAATGCAGGCTAACAATCTAATGATCCCTTTTGACACCAGGGCTTGTAATAGGGCCAGGGATGCATTGTGAAAGCATGGGGCACAATAAAAACATGGAAATATTATGACACCATAGAGGCCAAGACTCAAATGATACATTGTAACACCAAGTGGCCTAAAAGGGCATGGGATGCATTGTGACACCACAGGGGCTAAGAGAAGCAAGGAACCATTGTGACCCAATGCAAGCTAAAAATCTAATGATCCCTTGTGACACCATTGGGCCTAAAAGGGGCAGGGATGTATTGTGAAAGCATGGGGCCCAATTAAAACCTGGTACAATTACGCCACCATGGAGGCCAAGAATCAAATGATTCATTGTGACATCAAGTGGCCTAAAAGGGCTTGGAATGCATTGTGACACCACAGAGGTTAAGAGAAGCAAGGAACCATTGTGACCCAATGCAGGCTAACAATCTAATGATCCCTTGTGGCACCAGGGGGTATAAAAAAGGCCAGGGTTGGATTGTTACAGCACGGGGACCAACAGAAGCAAGGATCTATTATGCCACCATGGAGGCCAGGAATCAAGTGATTCATTGTGACATCAAGTGGCCTAAAAGGGCATGGGATGCATTGTGACACCACAGGGGTTAAGAGAAGCAAGGATCCATTGTGACCCAATGCAGGCTAACAATCTAAGAATCCCTTTTGACACCAGGGGGCGCAAAAGGACCACGGATGAACTCTGACAGCATGGGGACCTATAGAAGCAAGGAACCATTATGACACCATGGAGGCCAAGAATCAAGTGATTCATTGTGACATCAAGTGGCCTAAAAGGGCATGGGATGCATTGTGACACCACAGGGGTTAAGAGAAGCAAGGATCCATTGTGACCCAATGCAGGCTAACAATCTAAGAATCCCTTTTGACACCAGGGGGCGCAAAAGGACCACGGATGAACTCTGACAGCATGGGGACCTATAGAAGCAAGGAACCATTATGACACCATGAAGGCCAAGAATCAAATGATTCATTGTGACATCAAGTGGCCTAAAAGGGCTTGGAATGTATTGTGACACCACAGAGGTTAAGAGAAGCAAGGATCCATTGTGACCCAATGGAGGCTAATAATCCCAGGATCCCATTTGACACCAGGGGGCGTAAAAGGGCCAGGGATGAATTGTTACAGCATGGGGCCCAATAGAAACCTCGTACAATTATGCCACCATGGAGGCCAAGAATCAAATGATTCATTGTGACATCAAGTGGCCTAAAAGGGCATGGGATGCATTGTGACACCACAGAGGTTAAGAGAAGCAAGGAACCATTGTGACCCAATGCAGGCTAACAATCTAAGAATCCCTTTTGAAACCAGGGGGCGCAAAAGTACCACGGATGAACTCTGACAGCATGGGGACCTATAGAAGCAAGGAACCATTATGACACCATGAAGGCCAAGAATCAAATAATTCATTGTGACATCATGTGGCCTAAAAGGGCATGGGATGCATTGTGACAGCACAGGGGTTAAGAAAAGCAAGGAACCATTGTGACCCAATGGAGGCTAATAATCCCAGGATCCCATTTGACACCAGGGGGCGTAAAAGGGCCAGGGATGAATTGTGACAGCTTGGGGCCCAATAGAAACAAGGAACCATTATGACACCATGGAGGCCAAGAATCAAATGATTCATTGTGACATCAAGTGGCCTAAAAGGTCATGGGATGCATTGTGACACCACAGAGGTTAAGAGAAGCAAGGAACCATTGTGACCCAATGCAGGCTAACAATCTAATGATCCCTTTTGACACCAATGGGCCGAAAAGGGCCAGGGATGTATTGTGAAAGCATGGGGCCCAATTAAACCCTGGTATAATTACGCCACCATGGAGGCCAAGAATCAAATGATTCATTGTGACATCAAGTGGCCTAAAAGGGCATGGGATGCATTGCGACAGCACAGGGGTTAAGAGAAGCAAGGATGCATTGTGACCCAATGCAGGCTAACAATCTAAGAATCCCTTTTGACACCAGGGGGCGGAAAGGGACCACGGATGAACTCTGACAGCATGGGGACCTATAGAAGCAAGGAACCATTATGACACCATGAAGGCCAAGAATCAAATGGTTCATTGTGACATCAAGTGGCCTAAAAGGGCTTGGAATGCATTGTGACACCACAGAGGTTAAGAGAAGCAAGGAACCATTGTGACCCAATGCAGGCTAACAATCTAATGATCCCTTGTGACACCAATGGGCGTAAAAGGGACAGGGATGAATTGTTACAGCACGAGGACCAATAGATATAAGGATCTATTATGCCACCATGGAGGCCAAGAATCAAATAATTCATTGTGACATCATGTGGCCTAAAAGGGCATGGGATGCATTGTGACACCACAGGGGTTAAGAGAAGCAAGAATCCATTGTTACCCAATGGAGGCTAACAATCTAATGATCCATTGTGACACCAGGGGTGGTAATAGGGCCAGGGATGAATTGTTACAGCACGGGGCCCAATAGAAACCTCGTACGATTATGCCACCATGGAGGCCAAGAATCAAATGATTCATTGTGACATCAAGTGGCCTAAAAGGGCATGGGATGCATTGTGACAGCACAGGGGTTAAGAGATGCAAGGAACCATTGTGACCCAATGGAGGCTAATAATCCCACGATCCCATTTGACACCAGGGGGCGTAAAAGGGCCAGGGATGAATTGTGACAGCATGGGGCCCAATAGAAACAAGGAACCATTATGACACCATGGAGGCCAAGAATCAAATGATTCATTGTGACATCAAGTGGCCTAAAAGGGCATGGGATGCATTGTGACACCACAGAGGTTAAGAGAAGCAAGGAATCATTGTGACCCAAAGCAGGCTAATAATCCCAGGATCCGATTTGACACCAGGGGTCGCAAAAGGACCATGGATGAACTCTGATATCATGGGGACCTATAGAAGCAAGGAACCATTATGACACCATGAAGGCCAAGAATCAAATGATTCTTTGTAAGACCAAGTGGCCTAAAAGGGCTTGGAATGCATTGTGACACCACAGAGGTTAAGAGAAGCAAGGAATCATTGTGACCCAATGCAGGCTAACAATCTAATGATCCCTTGTGGCACCAATGGGCCTAAAAGGGCCAGGGATGAAATGTTACAGCTCGGGGACCAATAGAAGCAAGGATCTATTATGCCACCATGGAGGCCAAGACTCAAATAATTCATTGGGACATCATGTGGCCTAATAGGGCATGGGATGCATTGTGACACCACAGGGGTTAAGAGAAGCAAGGATCCATTGTGACCCAATGGAGGCTAACAATCTTAGAATCCCTTTTGACATCAGGGGTCGCAAAAGGTCCACGGATGAACTCTGACAGCATGGGGACCTATAGAAGCAAGGAACCATTATGATACCATGAAGGCCAAGAATCAAATGGTTCATTGTAAGACCAAGTGGCCTAAAAGGGCTTTGAATGCATTGTGACACCACAGAGGTTAAGAGAAGCAAGGAACCATTGTGACCCAATGCAGGCTAACAATCTAATGATCCCTTGTGGCACCAGGGGGTATAAAAAAGGGCCAGGGTTGGATTGTTACAGCACGGGGACCAACAGAAGCAAGGATCTATTATGCCACCATGGAGGCCAAGAATCAAGTGATTCATTGTGACATCAAGTGGCCTAAAAGGGCATGGGATGCATTGTGACACCACAGGGGTTAAGAGAAGCAAGGATCCATTGTGACCCAATGCAGGCTAACAATCTAGGAATCCCTTTTGACACCAGGGGGCGCAAAAGGACCACGGATGAACTCTGACAGCATGGGGACCTATAGAAGCAAGGAACCATTATGACACCATGAAGGCCAAGAATCAAATGATTCACTGTACGACCAAGTGGCCTAAAAGGGCTTGGAATGCATTGTGACACCACAGAGGTTAAGAGAAGCAAGGAACCATTGTGACCCAATGCAGGCTAACAATCTAATGATCCTTTGTGGCACCGGGGGTATAAAAAGGGCCAGGGATGGATTGTTACAGCACGGGGACATATAGAAGCAAGGATCTATTATGCCACCATGGAGGCCAAGACTCAAGTGATTCATTGTGACATCAAGTGGCCTAAAAGGTCATGGGATGCATTGTGACACCACAGAGGTTAAGAGAAGCAAGGAACCATTGTGACCCAATGCAGGCTAACAATCTAATGATCCCTTGTGACACCAATGGGCGTAAAAGGGACAGGGATGAATTGTTACAGCACGAGGACCAATAGATGTAAGGATCTATTATGCCACCATGGAGGCCAAGAATCAAATAATTCATTGTGACATCATGTGGCCTAAAAGGGCATGGGATGCATTGTGACAGCACAGGGGTTAAGAGAAGCAAGGATCCATTGTTACACAATGGAGGCTAACAATCTAATGATCCATTGTGACACCAGGGGTGGTAATAGGGCCAGGGATGAATTGTTACAGCACGGGGCCCAATAGAAACCTCGTACGATTATGCCACCATGGAGGCCAAGAATCAAATGATTCATTGTGACATCAAGTGGCCTAAAAGGGCATGGGATGCATTGTGACACCACAGAGGTTAAGAGAAGCAAGGAACCATTGTGACCCAATGCAGGCTAACAATCTAATGATCCCTTGTGACAGCAGTGGGCCTAAAAGGGCCAGGGATGAATTGTTACAGCACGGGGACCAATAGAAGCAAGGATCTATTATGCCACGATGGAGGCCAAGAATCAAATAATTCATTGTGACATCATGTGGCCTAAAAGGGCATGGGATGCATTGTGACAGCACAGGGGTTAAGAGATGCAAGGATCCAATGTGACCCAATGGAGGCTAATAATCCCACGATCCCATTTGACACCAGGGGGCGTAAAAGGGCCAGGGATGAATTGTGACAGCATGGGGCCCAATAGAAACAAGGAACCATTATGACACCATGGAGGCCAAGAATCAAATGATTCATTGTGACATCAAGTGGCCTAAAAGGGCATGGGATGCATTGTGACACCACAGAGGTTAAGAGAAGCAAGGAACCATTGTGACCCAAAGCAGGCTAATAATCCCAGGATCCGATTTGACACCAGGGGTCGCAAAAGGACCATGGATGAACTCTGATATCATGGGGACCTATAGAAGCAAGGAACCATTACGACACCATGAAGGCCAAGAATCAAATGATTCTTTGTAAGACCAAGTGGCCTAAAAGACCTTGGAATGCATTGTGACACCACAGAGGTTAAGAGAAGCAAGGAATCATTGTGACCCAATGCAGGCTAACAATCTAATGATCCCTTGTGGCACCAATGGGCCTAAAAGGGCCAGGGATGAAATGTTACAGCTCGGGGACCAATAGAAGCAAGGATCTATTATGCCACCATGGAGGCCAAGACTCAAATAATTCATTGGGACATCATGTGGCCTAATAGGGCATGGGATGCATTGTGACACCACAGGGGTTAAGAGAAGCAAGGATCCATTGTGACCCAATGGAGGCTAATAATCCCAGGATCCCATATGACACCAGGGGGCGTAAAAGGGCCAGGGATGAATTGTTACAGCATGGGGCCCAATAGAAACCTCGTACAATTATGCCACCATGGAGGCCAAGAATCAAATGATTCATTGTGACATCAAGTGGCCTAAAAGGGCATGGGATGCATTGTGACACCACAGAGGTTAAGAGAAGCAAGGAACCATTGTGACCCAATGCAGGCTAACAATCTAATGATCCTTTGTGGCACCAGGGGGTATAAAAAGGGCCAGGGATGGATTCTTACAGCACGGGGGCGAATAGAAGCGAGGATCTATTATGCCACCGTGGAGGCCAAGAATCAAATGATTCATTGTGACATCAAGTGGCCTAAAAGGGCATGGAATGCATTGTGACAGCACAGGGGTTAAGAGATGCAAGGATCCATTGTGACCCAATGGAGGCTAATAATCCCAGGATCCCATATGACACCAGGGGGCGTAAAAGGGCCTGGGATGAATTGTGACAGCATGGGGCCCAATAGAAACAAGCAACAATTATGACACCATGGAGGCCAAGAATCAAATGATTCATTGTGACATCAAGTGGCCTTAAAGGGCATGGGATGCATTGTGACACCTCAGAGGTTAAGAGAAGCAAGGAACCATTGTGACCCAATGCAGGCTAACAATCTAATGATCCCTTGTGGCACCAATGGGCCTAAAAGAGCCAGGGATGAATTGTTACAGCATGGGGCCAATTAAAACCTGGTACAATTATGCCACCATGGAGGCCAAGAATCAAATGATTCATTGTGACATCAAGTGGCCTAAAAGGGCATGGGATGCATTGTGACACCACAGGGGTTAAGAGAAGCAAGGAACCATTGTGACCCAATGCAGGCTAACAATCTAATGATCCCTTGTGGCACTAGGGGGTATAAAAAGTGCCAGGGATGGATTGTTACAGCACGGGGACCAATAGAAGCAAGGATCTATTATGCCACCATGGTGGCCAAGAATCAAATGATTCATTGTGACATCAAGTGGCATAAAAGGGCATGGGATGCATTGTGACACCACAGAGGTTAAGAGAAGCAAGGAACCATTGTGACCCAATGCAGGCTAACAATCTAATGATCCCATTTGACACCAGGGCTTGTAATAGGGCCAGGGATGCATTGTGAAAGCATGGGGCACAATAAAAACATGGAAATATTATGACACCATAGAGGCCAAGACTCAAATGATACATTGTAACACCAAGTGGCCTAAAAGGGCATGGGATGCATTGTGACACCACAGGGGCTAAGAGAAGCAAGGAACCATTGTGACCCAATGCAAGCTAAAAATCTAATGATCCCTTGTGACACCATTGGGCCTAAAAGGGGCAGGGATGTATTGTGAAAGCATGGGGCCCAATTAAAACCTGGTACAATTACGCCACCATGGAGGCCAAGAATCAAATGATTCATTGTGACATCAAGTGGCCTAAAAGGGCTTGGAATGCATTGTGACACCACAGAGGTTAAGAGAAGCAAGGAACCATTGTGACCCAATGCAGGCTAACAATCTAATGATCCCTTGTGGCACCAGGGGGTATAAAAAAGGGCCAGGGTTGGATTGTTACAGCACGGGGACCAACAGAAGCAAGGATCTATTATGCCACCATGGAGGCCAGGAATCAAGTGATTCATTGTGACATCAAGTGGCCTAAAAGGGCATGGGATGCATTGTGACACCACAGGGGTTAAGAGAAGCAAGGATCCATTGTGACCCAATGCAGGCTAACAATCTAAGAATCCCTTTTGACAGCAGGGGGCGAAAAAGGACCACGGATGAACTCTGACAGCATGGGGACCTATAGAAGCAAGGAACCATTATGACACCATGGAGGCCAAGAATCAAGTGATTCATTGTGACATCAAGTGGCCTAAAAGGGCATGGGATGCATTGTGACACCACAGGGGTTAAGAGAAGCAAGGATCCATTGTGACCCAATGCAGGCTAACAATCTAAGAATCCCTTTTGACACCAGGGGGCGCAAAAGGACCACGGATGAACTCTGACAGCATGGGGACCTATAGAAACAAGGAACCATTATGACACCATGAAGGCCAAGAATCAAATGATTCATTGTGACATCAAGTGGCCTAAAAGGGCTTGGAATGTATTGTGACACCACAGAGGTTAAGAGAAGCAAGGATCCATTGTGACCCAATGGAGGCTAATAATCCCAGGATCCCATTTGACACCAGGGGGCGTAAAAGGGCCAGGGATGAATTGTTACAGCATGGGGCCCAATAGAAACCTCGTACAATTATGCCACCATGGAGGCCAAGAATCAAATGATTCATTGTGACATCAAGTGGCCTAAAAGGGCATGGGATGCATTGTGACACCACAGAGGTTAAGAGAAGCAAGGAACCATTGTGACCCAATGCAGGCTAACAATCTAAGAATCCCTTTTGAAACCAGGGGGCGCAAAAGTACCACGGATGAACTCTGACAGCATGGGGACCTATAGAAGCAAGGAACCATTATGACACCATGAAGGCCAAGAATCAAATAATTCATTGTGACATCATGTGGCCTAAAAGGGCATGGGATGCATTGTGACAGCACAGGGGTTAAGAAAAGCAAGGAACCATTGTGACCCAATGGAGGCTAATAATCCCAGGATCCCATTTGACACCAGGGGGCGTAAAAGGGCCAGGGATGAATTGTGACAGCTTGGGGCCCAATAGAAACAAGGAACCATTATGACACCATGGAGGCCAAGAATCAAATGATTCATTGTGACATCAAGTGGCCTAAAAGGTCATGGGATGCATTGTGACACCACAGAGGTTAAGAGAAGCAAGGAACCATTGTGACCCAATGCAGGCTAACAATCTAATGATCCCTTTTGACACCAATGGGCCGAAAAGGGCCAGGGATGTATTGTGAAAGCATGGGGCCCAATTAAACCCTGGTATAATTACGCCACCATGGAGGCCAAGAATCAAATGATTCATTGTGACATCAAGTGGCCTAAAAGGGCATGGGATGCATTGTGACAGCACAGGGGTTAAGAGAAGCAAGGATGCATTGTGACCCAATGCAGGCTAACAATCTAAGAATCCCTTTTGACACCAGGGGGCGGAAAGGGACCACGGATGAACTCTGACAGCATGGGGACCTATAGAAGCAAGGAACCATTATGACACCATGAAGGCCAAGAATCAAATGGTTCATTGTGACATCAAGTGGCCTAAAAGGGCTTGGAATGCATTGTGACACCACAGAGGTTAAGAGAAGCAAGGAACCATTGTGACCCAATGCAGGCTAACAATCTAATGATCCCTTGTGACACCAATGGGCGTAAAAGGGACAGGGATGAATTGTTACAGCACGAGGACCAATAGATATAAGGATCTATTATGCCACCATGGAGGCCAAGAATCAAATAATTCATTGTGACATCATGTGGCCTAAAAGGGCATGGGATGCATTGTGACACCACAGGGGTTAAGAGAAGCAAGAATCCATTGTTACCCAATGGAGGCTAACAATCTAATGATCCATTGTGACACCAGGGGTGGTAATAGGGCCAGGGATGAATTGTTACAGCACGGGGCCCAATAGAAACCTCGTACGATTGTGCCACCATGGAGGCCAAGAATCAAATGATTCATTGTGACATCAAGTGGCCTAAAAGGGCATGGGATGCATTGTGACAGCACAGGGGTTAAGAGATGCAAGGAACCATTGTGACCCAATGGAGGCTAATAATCCCACGATCCCATTTGACACCAGGGGGCGTAAAAGGGCCAGGGATGAATTGTGACAGCATGGGGCCCAATAGAAACAAGGAACCATTATGACACCATGGAGGCCAAGAATCAAATGATTCATTGTGACATCAAGTGGCCTAAAAGGGCATGGGATGCATTGTGACACCACAGAGGTTAAGAGAAGCAAGGAACCATTGTGACCCAAAGCAGGCTAATAATCCCAGGATCCGATTTGACACCAGGGGTCGCAAAAGGACCATGGATGAACTCTGATATCATGGGGACCTATAGAAGCAAGGAACCATTATGACACCATGAAGGCCAAGAATCAAATGATTCTTTGTAAAACCAAGTGGCCTAAAAGGGCTTGGAATGCATTGTGACACCACAGAGGTTAAGAGAAGCAAGGAATCATTGTGACCCAATGCAGGCTAACAATCTAATGATCCCTTGTGGCACCAATGGGCCTAAAAGGGCCAGGGATGAAATGTTACAGCTCGGGGACCAATAGAAGCAAGGATCTATTATGCCACCATGGAGGCCAAGACTCAAATAATTCATTGGGACATCATGTGGCCTAATAGGGCATGGGATGCATTGTGACACCACAGGGGTTAAGAGAAGCAAGGATCCATTGTGACCCAATGGAGGCTAACAATCTTAGAATCCCTTTTGACATCAGGGGTCGCAAAAGGACCACGGATGAACTCTGACAGCATGGGGACCTATAGAAGCAAGGAACCATTATGATACCATGAAGGCCAAGAATCAAATGGTTCATTGTAAGACCAAGTGGCCTAAAAGGGCTTTGAATGCATTGTGACACCACAGAGGTTAAGAGAAGCAAGGAACCATTGTGACCCAATGCAGGCTAACAATCTAATGATCCTTTGTGGCACCAGGGGGTATAAAAAGGGCCAGGGATGGATTCTTACAGCACGGGGGCGAATAGAAGCGAGGATCTATTATGCCACCGTGGAGGCCAAGAATCAAATGATTCATTGTGACATCAAGTGGCCTAAAAGGGCATGGAATGCATTGTGACACCACAGGGGTTAAGAGATGCAAGGATCCATTGTGACCCAATGGAGGCTAATAATCCCAGGATCCCATATGACACCAGGGGGCGTAAAAGGGCCTGGGATGAATTGTGACAGCATGGGGCCCAATAGAAACAAGGAACCATTATGACACCATGGAGGCCAAGAATCAAATGATTCATTGTGACATCAAGTGGCCTTAAAGGGCATGGGATGCATTGTGACACCTCAGAGGTTAAGAGAAGCAAGGAACCATTGTGACCCAATGCAGGCTAACAATCTAATGATCCCTTGTGGCACCAGGGGGTATAAAAAAGGGCCAGGGTTGGATTGTTACAGCACGGGGACCAACAGAAGCAAGGATCTATTATGCCACCATGGAGGCCAAGAATCAAGTGATTCATTGTGACATCAAGTGGCCTAAAAGGGCATGGGATGCATTGTGACAACACAGGGGTTAAGAGAAGCAAGGATCCATTGTGACCCAATGCAGGCTAACAATCTAAGAATCCCTTTTGACAGCAGGGGGCGAAAAAGGACCACGGATGAACTCTGACAGCATGGGGACCTATAAAAGCAAGGAACCATTATGACACCATGAAGGCCAAGAATCAAATGATTCATTGTGACATCAAGTGGCCTAAAAGGGCATGGGATGCATTGTGACACCACAGAGGTTAAGAGAAGCAAGGAACCATTGTGACCCAATGCAGGCTAACAATCTAATGATCCCTTCTGGCACCAGGGGGTATAAAAAAGGCCAGGGATGGATTGTTACAGCACGGGGACCAACAGAAGCAAGGATCTATTATGCCACCATGGAGGCCAAGAATCAAATGATTCATTGTGACATCAAGTGGCCTAAAAGGGCATGGGATGCATTGTGACACCACAGGGGTTAAGAGAAGCAAGGATCCATTGTGACCCAATGCAGGCTAACAATCTAAGAATCCCTTTTGACACCAGGGGGCGCAAAAGGACCACGGATGAACTCTGACAGCATGGGGACCTATAGAAGCAAGGAACCATTATGACACCATGAAGGCCAAGAATCAAATGATTCATTGTGTCATCAAGTGGCTTAAAAGGTCTTGGAATGTATTGTGACACCACAGAGGTTAAGACAAGCAAGGATCCATTGTGACCCAATGGAGGCTAATAATCCCAGGATCCCATTTGACACCAGGGGGCGTAAAAGGACCAGGGATGAATTGTTACAGCATGGGGCCCAATAGAAACCTCGTACAATTATGCCACCATGGAGACCAAGAATCAAATGTTTCATTGTGACATCAAGTGGCCTAAAAGGTCATGGGATGCATTGTGACACCACAGAGGTTAAGAGAAGCAAGGAACCATTGTGACCCAATGCAGGCTAACAATCTAAGAATCCCTTTTGACACCAGGGGGCGCAAAAGGACCACGGATGAACTCTGACAGCATGGGGACCTATAGAAGCAAGGAACCATTATGACACCATGAAGGCCAAGAATCAAATAATTCATTGTGACATCATGTGGCCTAAAAGGGCATGGGATGCATTGTGACAGCACAGGGGTTAAGAAAAGCAAGGAACCATTGTGACCCAATGGAGGCTAATAATCCCAGGATCCCATTTGACACCAGGGGGCGTAAAAGGGCCAGGGATGAATTGTGACAGCTTGGGGCCCAATAGAAACAAGGAACCATTATGACACCATGGAAGGCAAGAATCAAATGATTCATTGTGACATCAAGTGGCCTAAAAGGGCATGGGATGCATTGTGACGCCACAGGGGTTAAGAGAAGCAAGGAACCATTGTGACCCAATGGAGGCTAATAATCCCAGGATCCCATTTGACACCAGGGGACGTAAAAGGACCTGGGATGAATTGTGACAGCATGGGGCCCAATAGAAACCTCGTACAATTATGCCACCATGGAGGCCAAGAATCAAATGATTCATTGTGACATCAAGTGGCCTAAAAGGGCATGGGTGCATTGTGACACCACAGAGGTTAAGAGAAGCAAGGAACCATTGTGACCCAATGCAGGCTCACAATCTAATGATCCCTTGTGACACCAGTGGGCCTAAAAGGGCCAGGGATGAATTGTTACAGCACGGGGACCAATAGAAGCAAGGATCTATTATGCCACCATGGAGGCCAAGAATCAAATAATTCATTGTGACATCATGTGGCGTAAAAGGGCATGGGATGCATTGTGACAGCACAGCGGTTAAGAAAAGGAAGGAACCATTGTGACCCAATGGAGGCTAATAATCCCAGGATCCCATTTGACACCATGGTGCGTAAAAGGGCCAGGGATGAATTGTTACAGTATGGGGCCCAATAGAAACAAGGAACCATTATGACACCATGGAAGGCAAGAATCAAATGATTCATTGTGAGATCAAGTGGCCTAAAAGGGCATGGGATGCATTGTGACACCACAGAGGTTAAGAGAAGCAAGGAACCATTGTGACCCAATGCAGGCTAACAATCTAATGATCCCTTGTGACACCAATGGGCCTAAAAGGGGCAGGGATGAATTGTGAAAGCATGGGGCCCAAGTAAAACCTGGTACAATTACGCCACCATGGAGGCCAAGAATCAAATGATTCATTGTGACATCAAGTGGCCTAAAAGGGCATGGGATGCATTGTGACACCACAGGGGTTAAGAGAAGCAAGGATCCATTGTGACCCAATGGAGGCTAATAATCCCAGGATCCCATTTGACACCAGGGGGCGTAAAAGGGCCAGGGATGAATTGTGACAGCATGGGGCCCAATAGAAACAAGGAACCATTATGACACCATGGAGGCCAAGAATCAAATGATTCATTGTGAGATCAAGTGGCCTAAAAGGGCATGGGATGCATTGTGACACCACAGAGGTTAAGAGAAGCAAGGAACCAATGTGACCCAATGCAGGCTAACAATCTAATGATCCCTTTTGACACCAGGGGGTATAAAAAGGTCCAGGGATGGATTGTTACAGCACGGGGACCAATAGAAACAAGGATCTATTATGCCACTGTGGAGGGCAAGAATCAAATGATTCATTGTGACATCAAGTGGCCTAAAAGGGCATGGGATGCATTGTGACACCACAGGGGTTAAGAGATGCAAGGATCCATTGTGACCCAATGGAGGCTAATAATCCCAGGATCCCATTTGACACCGGGGGCGTAAAAGGACCTCGGATGAATTGTGACAGCATGGGGCCCAATAGAAACCTCGTACAATTATGCCACCATGGAGGCCAAGAATCAAATGATTCATTGTGACATCAAGTGGCCTAAAAGGGCATGGGATGCATTGTGACACCACAGAGGTTAAGAGAAGCAAGGAACCATTGTGACCCAATGCAGGCTAACAATCTAAGAATCCCTTTTGACACCAGGGGGCGCAAAAGAACCACGGATGAACTCTGACAGCATGGGGACCTATAGAAGCAAGGATCTATTATGCCACCATGGAGGCCAAGAATCAAATAATTCATTGTGACATCATGTGGCCTAAAAGGGCATGGGATGCATTGTGACAGCACAGGGGATAAGAAAAGCAAGGATCCATTGTGACCCAATGGAGTCTAATAATCCCAGGATGCCATTTGACACCAGGGGGCGTAAAAGGGCCAGGGATGAATTGTGACAGCATGGGGCCCAATAGAAACAAGGAACCATTATGACACCATGGAGGCCAAGAATCAAATGATTCATTGTGACATCAAGTGGCCTAAAAGGGCATGGGATGCATTGTGACACCACAGAGGTTAAGAGAAGCAAGGAACCGTTGTGACCCAATGCAGGCTAACAATCTAATGATCCCTTGTGACACTAATGGGCCTAAAAGGGGCAGGGATGAATTGTGAAAGCATGGGGCCCAAGTAAAACCTGGTACAGTTATGCCACCATGGAGGCCAAGAATCAAATGATTCATTGTGACATCAAGTGGCCTAAAAGGGCATGGGATGCATTGTGACACCACAGGGGTTAAGAGAAGCAAGGATCCATTGTGACCCAATGGAGGCTAACAATCTAAGAATCCCTTTTGACACCAGGGGGCGCAAAAGGACCACGGATGAACTCTGACAGCATGGGGTCCTATAGAAGCAAGGAACCATTATGACACCATGAAGGCCAAGAATCAAATGATTCATTGTGACATCAAGTGGCCTAAAAAGGCTTGGAATGTATTGTGACACCACAGAGGTTAAGAGAAGCAAGGATCCATTGTGACCCAATGGAGGCTAATAATCCCAGGATCCCATTTGACACCAGGGGGCGTAAAAGGGCCAGGGATGAATTGTTACAGCATGGGGCCCAATAGAAACAAGGAACCATTATGACACCATGGAGGCCAAGAATCAAATGATTCATTGTGACATCAAGTGGCCTAAAAGGGCATGGGATGCATTGTGACACCACAGAGGTTAAGAGAAGCAAGGAACCATTGTGACCCAATGCAGGCTAACAATCTAATGATCCCTTGTGACACCAATGACCCTAAAAGGGGCAGGGATGAATTGTGAAAGCATGGGGCCCAAGTAAAACCTGGTACAATTATGCCACCATAGAGGCCAAGAATCAAATGATTCATTGTGACATCAAGTGGCCTAAAAGGGCTTGGAATGTATTGTGACACCACAGAGGTTAAGAGAAGCAAGGATCCATTGTGACCCAATGGAGGCTAATAATCCCAGGATCCCATTTGACACCAGGGGGCGTAAAAGGGCCAGGGATGAATTGTGAAAGCATGGGGCCCAATAGAAACAAGGAACCATTATGACACCATGGAGGCCCAGAATCAAATGATTCATTGTGACATCAAGTGGCCTAAAAGGGCATGGGATGCATTGTGACAGCACAGCGGTTAAGAAAAGGAAGGAACCATTGTGACCCAATGGAGGCTAATAATCCCAGGATCCCATTTGACACCATGGGGCGTAAAAGGGCCAGGGATGAATTGTTACAGTATGGGGCCCAATAGAAACAAGGAACCATTATGACACCATGGAAGCCAAGAATCAAATGATTCATTGTGAGATCAAGTGGCCTAAAAGGGCATGGGATGCATTGTGACACCACAGAGGTTAAGAGAAGCAAGGAACCATTGTGACCCAATGCAGGCTAACAATCTAATGATCCCTTGTGACACCAATGGGCCTAAAAGGGGCAGGGATGAATTGTGAAAGCATGGGGCCCAAGTAAAACCTGGTAGAATTACGCCACCATGGAGGCCAAGAATCAAATGATTCATTGTGACATCAAGTGGCCTAAAAGGGCATGGGATGCATTGTGACACCACAGGGGTTAAGAGAAGCAAGGATCCATTGTGACCCAATGGAGGCTAATAATCCCAGGATCCCATTTGACACCAGGGGGCGTAAAAGGGCCAGGGATGAATTGTGACAGCATGGGGCCCAATAGAAACAAGGAACCATTATGACACCATGGAGGCCAAGAATCAAATGATTCATTGTGAGATCAAGTGGCCTAAAAGGGCATGGGATGCATTGTGACACCACAGAGGTTAAGAGAAGCAAGGAACCATTGTGACCCAATGCAGGCTAACAATCTAATGATCCCTTTTGACACCAGGGGTCGCAAAAGGACCACGGATGGACTCTGTCAGCATGGGGACCTATAGAAGCAAGGAACCATTATGACACCATGAAGGCCAAGAATCAAATGGTTCATTGTGACATCAAGTGGCCTAAAAGGGCTTGGAATGCATTGTGACACCACAGAGGTTAAGAGAAGCAAGGAACCATTGTGACCCAATGCAGGCTCATAATCTAATGATCCCTTGTGACACCAGGGGGTATAAAAAGGTCCAGGGATGGATTGTTACAGCACGGGGACCAATAGAAACAAGGATCTATTATGCCACTGTGGAGGGCAAGAATCAAATGATTCATTGTGACATCAAGTGGCCTAAAAGGGCATGGGATGCATTGTGACACCACAGGGGTTAAGAGATGCAAGGATCCATTGTGACCCAATGGAGGCTAATAATCCCAGGATCCCATTTGACACCGGGGGCGTAAAAGGACCACGGATGAACTCTGACAGCATGGGGACCTATAGAAGCAAGGATCTATTATGCCACCATGGAGGCCAAGAATCAAATAATTCATTGTGACATCATGTGGCCTAAAAGGGCATGGGATGCATTGTGACACCACAGAGGTTAAGAGAAGCAAGGAACCATTGTGACCCAATGCAGGCTAACAATCTAAGAATCCCTTTTGACACCAGGGGGCGCAAAAGGACCGCGGATGAACTCTGACAGCATGGGGACCTATAGAAGCAAGGATCTATTATGCCACCATGGAGGCCAAGAATCAAATAATTCATTGTGACATCATGTGGCCTAAAAGGGCATGGGATGCATTGTGACAGCACAGGGGATAAGAAAAGCAAGGATCCATTGTGACCCAATGGAGGCTAATAATCCCAGGATCCCATTTGACACCAGGGGGCGTAAAAGGGCCAGGGATGAATTGTGACAGCATGGGGCCCAATAGAAACAAGGAACCATTATGACACCATGGAGGCCAAGAATCAAATGATTCATTGTGACATCAAGTGGCCTAAAAGGGCATGGGATGCATTGTGACACCACAGAGGTTAAGAGAAGCAAGGAACCGTTGTGACCCAATGCAGGCTAACAATCTAATGATCCCTTGTGACACTAATGGGCCTAAAAGGGGCAGGGATGAATTGTGAAAGCATGGGGCCCAAGTAAAACCTGGTACAGTTATGCCACCATGGAGGCCAAGAATCAAATGATTCATTGTGACATCAAGTGGCCTAAAAGGGCATGGGATGCATTGTGACACCACAGGGGTTAAGAGAAGCAAGGATCCATTGTGACCCAATGGAGGCTAACAATCTAAGAATCCCTTTTGACACCAGGGGGCGCAAAAGGACCACGGATGAACTCTGAGAGCATGGGGACCTATAGAAGCAAGGAACCATTATGACACCATGAAGGCCAAGAATCAAATGATTCATTGTGACATCAAGTGGCCTAAAAAGGCTTGGAATGTATTGTGACACCACAGAGGTTAAGAGAAGCAAGGATCCATTGTGACCCAATGGAGGCTAATAATCCCAGGATCCCATTTGACACCAGGGGGCGTAAAAGGGCCAGGGATGAATTATTACAGCATGGGGCCCAATAGAAACAAGGAACCATTATGACACCATGGAGGCCAAGAATCAAATGATTCATTGTGACATCAAGTGGCCTAAAAGGGCATGGGATGCATTGTGACACCACAGAGGTTAAGAGAAGCAAGGAACCGTTGTGACCCAATGCAGGCTAACAATCTAATGATCCCTTGTGACACCAATGACCCTAAAAGGGGCAGGGATGAATTGTGAAAGCATGGGGCCCAAGTAAAACCTGGTACAATTATGCCACCATAGAGGCCAAGAATCAAATGATTCATTGTGACATCAAGTGGCCTAAAAGGGCATGGGATGCATTGTGACACCACAGGGGTTAAGAGAAGCAAGGAACCATTGTGACCCAATGCAGGCTAACAATCTAAGAATCCCTTTTGACACCAGGGGGCGCAAAAGGACCACGGATGAACTCTGAGAGCATGGGGACCTATAGAAGCAAGGAACCATTATGACACCATGAAGGCCAAGAATCAAATGATTCATTGTGACATCAAGTGGCCTAAAAGGGCTTGGAATGTATTGTGACACCACAGAGGTTAAGAGAAGCAAGGATCCATTGTGACCCAATGGAGGCTAATAATCCCAGGATCCCATTTGACACCAGGGGGCGTAAAAGGTCCAGGGATGAATTGTGACAGCATGGGGCCCAATACAAACAAGGAACCATTATGACACCATGGAGGCCCAGAATCAAATGATTCATTGTGACATCAAGTGGCCTAAAAGGGCATGGGATGCATTGTGACACCACAGAGGTTAAGAGAAGCAAGGAACCCTTGTGACCCAATGCAGGCAGACAATCTAATGATCCCTTGTGACACCAATGGGCCTAAAAGGGGCAGGGATGAATTGTGAAAGCATGGGGCCCAAGTAAAACCTGGTACAATTATGCCACCATAGAGGCCAAGAATCAAATGATTCATTGTGACATCAAGTGGCCTAAAAGGGCATGGGATGCATTGTGACACCACAGGGGTTAAGAGAAGCAAGGAACCATTGTGACCCAATGCAGGCTAACAATCTAAGAATCCCTTTTGACACCAGGGGGCGCAAAAGGACCACGGATGAACTCTGACAGCATGGGGACCTATAGAAGCAAGGAACCATTATGACACCATGAAGGCCAAGAATCAAATGATTCATTGTGACATCAAGTGGCCTAAAAGGGCTTGGAATGTATTGTGACACCACAGAGGTTAAGAGAAGCAAGGATCCATTGTGACCCAATGGAGGCTAATAATCCCAGGATCCCATTTGACACCAGGGGGCGTAAAAGGGCCAGGGATGAATTGTGACAGCATGGGGCCCAATAGAAACAAGGAACCATTATGACACCATGGAGGCCAAGAATCAAATGATTCATTGTGACATCAAGTGGCCTAAAAGGGCATGGGATGCATTGTGACACCACAGAGGTTAAGAGAAGCAAGGAACCATTGTGACCCAATGCAGGCTAACAATCTAATGATCCCTTGTGACACCAATGACCCTAAAAGGGGCAGGGATGAATTGTGAAAGCATGGGGCCCAAGTAAAACCTGGTACAATTATGCCACCATAGAGGCCAAGAATCAAATGATTCATTGTGTCATCAAGCGGCCTAAAAGGGCATGGGATGCATTGTGACACCACAGGGGTTAAGAGAAGCAAGGAACCATTGTGACCCAATGCAGGCTAACAATCTAAGAATCCCTTTTGACACCAGGGGGCGCAAAAGGACCACGGATGAACTCTGACAGCATGGGGACCTATAGAAGCAAGGAACCATTATGACACCATGAAGGCCAAGAATCAAATGGTTCATTGTGACATCAAGTGGCCTAAAAGGGCTTGGAATGCATTGTGACACCACAGAGGTTAAGAGAAGCAAGGATCCATTGTGACCCAATGCAGGCTAACAATCTAATGATCCCTTGTGGCACCAGGGGGTATAAAAAAGGCCAGGGATGGATTGTTACAGCACGGGGACCAACAGAAGCAAGGATCTATTATGCCACCATGGAGGCCAAGAATCAAGTGATTCATTGTGACATCAAGTGGCCTAAAAGGGCATGGGATGCATTGTGACACCACAGGGGTTAAGAGAAGCAAGGATCCATTGTGACCCAATGCAGGCTAACAATCTAAGAATCCCTTTTGACACCAGGGGGCGCAAAAGGACCACGGATGAACTCTGACAGCATGGGGACCTATAGAAGCAAGGAACCATTATGACACCATGAAGGCCAAGAATCAAATGATTCATTGTGTCATCAAGTGGCTTAAAAGGTCTTGGAATGTATTGTGACACCACAGAGGTTAAGAGAAGCAAGGATCCATTGTGACCCAATGGAGGCTAATAATCCCAGGATCCCATTTGACACCAGGGGGCGTAAAAGGGCCAGGGATGAATTGTTACAGCATGGGGCCCAATAGAAACCTCGTACAATTATGCCACCATGGAGGCCAAGAATCAAATGATTCATTGTGACATCAAGTGCCCTAAAAGGGCATGGGATGCATTGTGACACCACAGAGGTTAAGAGAAGCAAGGAACCATTGTGACCCAATGGAGGCTAATAATCCCAGGATCCCATTTGACACCAGGGGGCGTAAAAGGACCTGGGATGAATTGTGACAGCATGGGGCCCAATAGAAACCTCGTACAATTATGCCACCATGGAGGCCAAGAATCAAATGATTCATTGTGACATCAAGTGGCCTAAAAGGGCATGGGGTGCATTGTGACACCACAGAGGTTAAGAGAAGCAAGGAACCATTGTGACCCAATGCAGGCTGACAATCTAATGATCCCTTGTGACACCAATGGGCCTAAAAGGGCCAGGGATGAATTGTTACAGCACGGGGACCAATAGAAGCAAGGATCTATTATGCCACCATGGAGGCCAAGAATCAAATAATTCATTGTGACATCATGTGGCGTAAAAGGGCATGGGATGCATTGTGACAGCACAGCGGTTAAGAAACGGAAGGAACCATTGTGACCCAATGGAGGCTAATAATCCCAGGATCCCATTTGACACCATGGGGCGTAAAAGGGCCAGGGATGAATTGTTTCAGTATGGGGCCCAATAGAAACAAGGAACCATTATGACACCATGGAAGCCAAGAATCAAATGGTTCATTGTGAGATCAAGTGGCCTAAAAGGGCATGGGATGCATTGTGACACCACAGAGGTTAAGAGAAGCAAGGAACCATTGTGACCCAAAGCAGGCTAACAATCTAATGATCCCTTTTGACACCAGGGGTCGCAAAAGGACCACGGATGGACTCTGTCAGCATGGGGACCTATAGAAGCAAGGAACCATTATGACACCATGAAGGCCAAGAATCAAATGATTCATTGTGACATCAAGTGGCCTAAAAGGGCTTGGAATGTATTGTGACACCACAGAGGTTAAGAGAAGCAAGGATCCATTGTGACCCAATGGAGGCTAATAATCCCAGGATCCCATTTGACACTAGGGGGCGTAAAAGGGCCAGGGATGAATTGTTACAGCATGGGGCCCAATAGAAACAAGGAACCATTATGACACCATGGAGGCCAAGAATCAAATGATTCATTGTGACATCAAGTGGCCTAAAAGGGCCAGGGATGAATTGTGACACCTCAGAGGTTAAGAGAAGCAAGGAACCATTGTGACCCAATGGAGGCTAATAATCCCAGGATCCCATTTGACACCAGGGGGTATAAAAAGGTCCAGGGATGGATTGTTACAGCACGGGGACCAATAGAAACAAGGATCTATTATGCCACTGTGGAGGGCAAGAATCAAATGATTCATTGTGACATCAAGTGGCCTAAAAGGGCATGGGATGCATTGTGACACCACAGGGGTTAAGAGATGCAAGGATCCATTGTGACCCAATGGAGGCTAATAATCCCAGGATCCCATTTGACACCGGGGGCGTAAAAGGACCACGGATGAATTGTGACAGCATGGGGCCCAATAGAAACCTCGTACAATTATGCCACCATGGAGGCCAAGAATCAAATGATTCATTGTGACATCAAGTGGCCTAAAAGGGCATGGGATGCATTGTGACACCACAGAGGTTAAGAGAAGCAAGGAACCATTGTGACCCAATGCAGGCTAACAATCTAAGAATCCCTTTTGACACCAGGGGGCGCAAAAGGACCACGGATGAACTCTGACAGCATGGGGACCTATAGAAGCAAGGATCTATTATGCCACCATGGCGGCCAAGAATCAAATAATTCATTGTGACATCATGTGGCCTAAAAGGGCATGGGATGCATTGTGACACCACAGGGGTTAAGAGATGCAAGGATCCATTGTGACCCAATGGAGGCTAATAATCCCAGGATCCCATTTGACACCAGGGGGCGTAAAAGGGCCAGGGATGAATTGTGACAGCATGGGGCCCAATAGAAACAAGGAACCATTATGACACCATGGAGGCCAAGAATCAAATGATTCATTGTGACATCAAGTGGCCTAAAAGGGCATGGGATGCATTGTGACACCACAGAGGTTAAGAGAAGCTAGGAACCGTTGTGACCCAATGCAGGCTAATAATCTAATGATCCCTTGTGACACTAATGGGCCTAAAAGGGGCAGGGATGAATTGTGAAAGCATGGGGCCCAAGTAAAACCTGGTACAGTTATGCCACCATGGAGGCCAAGAATCAAATGATTCATTGTGACATCAAGTGGCCTAAAAGGGCATGGGATGCATTGTGACACCACAGGGGTTAAGAGAAGCAAGGATCCATTGTGACCCAATGGAGGCTAACAATCTAAGAATCCCTTTTGACACCAGGGGGCGCAAAAGGACCACGGATGAACTCTGACAGCATGGGGACCTATAGAAGCAAGGAACCATTATGACACCATGAAGGCCAAGAATCAAATGATTCATTGTGACATCAAGTGGCCTAAAAGGGCTTGGAATGTATTGTGACACCACAGAGGTTAAGAGAAGCAAGGATCCATTGTGACCCAATGGAGGCTAATAATCCCAGGATCCCATTTGACACCAGGGGGCGTAAAAGGGCCAGGGATGAATTGTTACAGCATGGGGCCCAATAGAAACAAGGAACCATTATGACACCATGGAGGCCAAGAATCAAACGATTCATTGTGACATCAAGTGGCCTAAAAGGGCATGGGATGCATTGTGACACCACAGAGGTTAAGAGAAGCAAGGAACCATTGTGACCCAATGCAGGCTAACAATCTAATGATCCCTTGAGACACCAATGACCCTAAAAGGGGCAGGGATGTATTGTGAAAGCATGGGGCCCAAGTAAAACCTGGTACAATTATGCCACCGTAGAGGCCAAGAATCAAATGATTCATTGTGTCATCAAGTGGCCTAAAAGGGCATGGGATGCATTGTGACACCACAGGGGTTAAGAGAAGCAAGGAACCATTGTGACCCAATGCAGGCTAACAATCTAAGAATCCCTTTTGACACCAGGGGGCGCAAAAGGACCACGTATGAACTCTGAGAGCATGGGGACCTATAGAAGCAAGGAACCATTATGACACCATGAAGGCCAAGAATCAAATGATTCATTGTGACATCAAGTGGCCTAAAAGGGCTTGGAATGTATTGTGACACCACAGAGGTTAAGAGAAGCAAGGATCCATTGTGACCCAATGGAGGCTAATAATCCCAGGATCCCATTTGACACCAGGGGGCGTAAAAGGGCCAGGGATGAATTGTGACAGCATGGGGCCCAATAGAAACAAGGAACCATTATGACACCATGGAGGCCCAGAATCAAATGATTCATTGTGACATCAAGTGGCCTAAAAGGGCATGGGATGCATTGTGACACCACAGAGGTTAAGAGAAGCAAGGAACCCTTGTGACCCAATGCAGGCTGACAATCTAATGATCCCTTGTGACACCAATGGGCCTAAAAGGGGCAGGGATGAATTGTGAAAGCATGGGGCCCAAGTAAAACCTGGTACAATTATGCCACCATAGAGGCCAAGAATCAAATGATTCATTGTGACATCAAGTGGCCTAAAAGGGCATGGGATGCATTGTGACACCACAGGGGTTAAGAGAAGCAAGGAACCATTGTGACCCAATGCAGGCTAACAATCTAAGAATCCCTTTTGACACCAGGGGGCGCAAAAGGACCACGGATGAACTCTGACAGCATGGGGACCTATAGAAGCAAGGAACCATTATGACACCATGAAGGCCAAGAATCAAATGATTCATTGTGACATCAAGTGGCCTAAAAGGTCTTGGAATGTATTGTGACACCACAGAGGTTAAGAGAAGCAAGGATCCATTGTGACCCAATGGAGGCTAATAATCCCAGGATCCCATTTGACACCAGGGGGTGTAAAACGGGCCAGGGATGAATTGTTACAGCATGGGGCCCAATAGAAACAAGGAACCATTATGTCACCATGGAGGCCAAGAATCAAATGATTCATTGTGACATCAAGTGGCCTAAAAGGTCATGGGATGCATTGTGACACCACAGAGGTTAAGAGAAGCAAGGAACCATTGTGACCCAATGCAGGCTAACAATCTAATGATCCCTTGTGACACCAATGGGCCTAAAAGGGCCAGGGATGAATTGTGAAAGCATGGGGCCCAAGTAAAACCTGGTACAATGATGCCACCATGGAGGCCAAGGATCAAATGATTCATTGTGAGATCAAGTGGCCTAAAAGGGCATGGGATGCATTGTGACACCACAGAGGTTAAGAGAAGCAAGGAACCATTGTGACCCAATGCAGGCTAACAATCTAATGATCCCTTTTGACACCAGGGGTCGCAAAAGGACCACGGATGAACTCTGACAGCATGGGGACCTATAGAAGCAAGGAACCATTATGACACCATGAAGGCCAAGAATCAAATGGTTCATTGTGACATCAAGTGGCCTAAAAGGGCTTGGAATGCATTGTGACACCACAGAGGTTAAGAGAAGCAAGGAACCATTGTGACCCAATGCAGGCTAATAATCTAATGATCCCTTGTGGCACCAGGGGGTTTATAAAGGGCCAGGGATGGATTGTTACAGCACGGGGACCAATAGAAGCAAGGATCTATTATGCCACCATGGAGGGCAAGAATCACATGATTCATTGTGACATCAAGTGGCCTAAAAGGGCATGGGATGCATTGTGACACCACAGAGGTTAAGAGAAGCAAGGAACCATTGTGACCCAATGCAGGCTAACAATCTAATGATCCCTTGTGGCACCAGGGGGTATAAAAAAGCCAGGGATGGATTGTTACAGCACGGGGACCAACAGAAGCAAGGATCTATTATGCCACCATGGAGGCCAAGAATCAAGTGATTCATTGTGACATCAAGTGGCCTAAAAGGGCATGGGATGCATTGTGACACCACAGGGGTTAAGAGAAGCAAGGATCCATTGTGACCCAATGCAGGCTAACAATCTAAGAATCCCTTTTGACACCAGGGGGCGCAAAAGGACCACGGATGAACTCTGACAGCATGGGGACCTATAGAAGCAAGGAACCATTATGACACCATGAAGGCCAAGAATCAAATGATTCATTGTGACATCAAGTGGCCTAAAAGGGCTTGGAATGTATTGTGACACCACAGAGGTTAAGAGAAGCAAGGATCCATTGTGACCCAATGGAGGCTAATAATCCCAGGATCCCATTTGACACCAGGGGGCGTAAAAGGGCCAGGGATGAATTGTTACAGCATGGGGCCCAATAGAAACCTCGTACAATTATGCCACCATGGAGGCCAAGAATCAAATGTTTCATTGTGACATCAAGTGGCCTAAAAGGGCATGGGATGCATTGTGACACCACAGAGGTTAAGAGAAGCAAGGAACCATTGTGACCCAATGGAGGCTAATAATCCCAGGATCCCATTTGACACCAGGGGGCGCAAAAGTACCACGGATGAACTCTGACAGCATGGGGACCTATAGAAGCAAGGAACCATTATGACACCATGAATGCCAAGAATCAAATAATTCATTGTGACATCATGTGGCCTAAAAGGGCATGGGATGCATTGTGACAGCACAGGGGTTAAGAAAAGCAAGGATCCATTGTGACCCAATGGAGGCTAATAATCCCAGGATCCCATTTGACACCAGGGGGCGTAAAAGGGCCAGGGATGAATTGTGACAGCTTGGGGCCCAATAGAAACAAGGAACCATTATGACACCATGGAGGCCAAGAATCAAATGATTCATTGTGACATCAAGTGGCCTAAAAGGTCATGGGATGCATTGTGACACCACAGAGGTTAAGAGAAGCAAGGAACCATTGTGACCCAATGCAGGCTAACAATCTAATGATCCCTTTTGACACCAATGGGCCGAAAAGGGCCAGGGATGTATTGTGAAAGCATGGGGCCCAATTAAACCCTGGTATAATTACGCCACCATGGAGGCAAAGAATCAAATGATTCATTGTGACATCAAGTGGCCTAAAAGGGCATGGGATGCATTGTGACAGCACAGGGGTTAAGAGAAGCAAGGATGCATTGTGACCCAATGCAGGCTAACAATCTAATGATCCCTTGTGACACCAGTGGGCCTAAAAGGGCCAGGGATGAATTGTTACAGCACGGGGACCAATAGAAGCAAGGATCTATTATGCCACCATGGAGGCCAAGAATCAAATAATTCATTGTGACATCATGTGGCCTAAAAGGGCATGGGATGCATTGTGACAGCACAGGGGTTAAGAGATGCAAGGATCCATTGTGACCCAATGGAGGCTAATAATCCCACGATCCCATTTGACACCAGGGGGCGTAAAAGGGCCAGGGATGAATTGTGACAGCATGGGGCCCAATAGAAACAAGGAACCATTATGACACCATGGAGGCCAAGAATCAAATGATTCATTGTGACATCAAGTGGCCTAAAAGGGCATGGGATGCATTGTGACACCACAGAGGTTAAGAGAAGCAAGGAACCATTGTGACCCAAAGCAGGCTAATAATCCCAGGATCCGATTTGACACCAGGGGTCGCAAAAGGACCATGGATGAACTCTGATATCATGGGGACCTATAAAAGCAAGGAACCGTTATGACACCATGAAGGCCAAGAATCAAATGATTCTTTGTAAGACCAAGTGGCCTAAAAGACCTTGGAATGCATTGTGACACCACAGAGGTTAAGAGAAGCAAGGAATCATTGTGACCCAATGCAGGCTAACAATCTAATGATCCCTTGTGGCACCAATGGGCCTAAAAGGGCCAGGGATGAAATGTTACAGCTCGGGGACCAATAGAAGCAAGGATCTATTATGCCACCATGGAGGCCAAGACTCAAATAATTCATTGGGACATCATGTGGCCTAATAGGGCATGGGATGCATTGTGACACCTCAGGGGTTAAGAGAAGCAAGGATCCATTGTGACCCAATGGAGGCTAACAATCTTAGAATCCCTTTTGACAGCAGGGGTCGCAAAAGGACCACGGATGAACTCTGACAGCATGGGGACCTATAGAAGCAAGGAACCATTATGATACCATGAAGGCCAAGAATCAAATGGTTCATTGTAAGGCCAAGTGGCCTAAAAGGGCTTGGAATGCAGTGTGACACCACAGAGGTTAACAGAAGCAAGGAACCATTGTGACCCAATGCAGGCTAACAATCTAATGATCCTTTGTGGCACCAGGGGGTATAAAAAGGGCCAGGGATGGATTCTTACAGCACGGGGGCGAATAGAAGCGAGGATCTATTATGCCACCGTGGAGGCCAAGAATCAAATGATTCATTGTGACATCAAGTGGCCTAAAAGGGCATGGGATGCATTGTGACACCACAGGGGTTAAGAGATGCAAGGATCCATTGTGACCCAATGGAGGCTAATAATCCCAGGATCCCATATGACACCAGGGGGCGTAAAAGGGCCTGGGATGAATTGTGACAGCATGGGGCCCAATAGAAACAAGCAACAATTATGACACCATGAAGGCCAAGAATCAAATGATTCATTGTGACATCAAGTGGCCTTAAAGGGCATGGGATGCATTGTGACACCTCAGAGGTTAAGAGAAGCAAGGAACCATTGTGACCCAATGCAGGCTAACAATCTAATGATCCCTTGTGGCACCAATGGGCCTAAAAGAGCCAGGGATGAATTGTTACAGCATGGGCCCAATTAAAACCTGGTACAATTACGCCACCATGGAGGCCAAGAATCAAATGATTCATTGTGACATCAAGTGGCCTAAAAGGGCTTGGAATGCATTGTGACACCACAGAGGTTAAGAGAAGCAAGGAACCATTGTGACCCAATGCAGGCTAACAATCTAATGATCCCTTGTGGCACCAGGGGGTATAAAAAACGGCCAGGGTTGGATTGTTACAGCACGGGGACCAACAGAAGCAAGGATCTATTATGCCACCATGGAGGCCAAGAATCAAGTGATTCATTGTGACATCAAGTGGCCTAAAAGGGCATGGGATGCATTGTGACACCACAGGGGTTAAGAGAAGCAAGGATCCATTGTGACCCAATGCAGGCTAACAATCTAAGAATCCCTTTTGACAGCAGGGGGCGAAAAAGGACCACGGATGAACTCTGACAGCATGGGGACCTATAGAAGCAAGGAACCATTATGACACCATGAAGGCCAAGAATCAAATGATTCATTGTGACATCAAGTGGCCTAAAAGGGCATGGGATGCATTGTGACACCACAGAGGTTAAGAGAAGCAAGGAACCATTGTGACCCAATGCAGGCTAACAATCTAATGATCCCTTGTGGCACCAGGGGGTATAAAAAAGGCCAGGGATGGATTGTTACAGCACGGGGACCAACAGAAGCAAGGATCTATTATGCCACCATGGAGGCCAAGAATCAAGTGATTCATTGTGACATCAAGTGGCCTAAAAGGGCATGGGATGCATTGTGACAGCACAGGGGTTAAGAGAAGAAAGGATCCATTGTGACCCAATGCAGGCTAACAATCTAAGAATCCCTTTTGACACCAGGGGGCGCAAAAGGACCACGGATGAACTCTGACAGCATGGGGACCTATAGAAGCAAGGAACCATTATGACACCATGAAGGCCAAGAATCAAATGATTCATTGTGTCATCAAGTGGCCTAAAAGGTCTTGGAATGTATTGTGACACCACAGAGGTTAAGAGAAGCAAGGATCCATTGTGACCCAATGGAGGCTAATAATCCCAGGATCCCATTTGACACCAGGGGGCGTAAAAGGGCCAGGGATGAATTGTTACAGCATGGGGCCCAATAGAAACCTCGTACAATTATGCCACCATGGAGGCCAAGAATCAAATGATTCATTGTGACATCAAGTGGCCTAAAAGGGCATGGGATGCATTGTGACACCACAGAGGTTAAGAGAAGCAAGGAACCATTGTGACCCAATGCAGGCTAACAATCTAAGAATCCCTTTTGACACCAGGGGTCGCAAAAGGACCACGGATGAACTCTGACAGCATCGGGACCTATAGAAGCAAGGAACCATTATGACACCATGAAGGCCAAGAATCAAATAATTCATTGTGACATCATGTGGCCTAAAAGGGCATGGGATGCATTGTGACAGCACAGGGGTTAAGAAAACCAAGGAACAATTGTGACCCAATGGAGGCTAATAATCCCAGGATCCCATTTGACACCAGGGGGCGTAAAAGGGCCAGGGATGAATTGTGACAGCTTGGGGCCCAATAGAAACAAGGAACCATTATGACACCATGGAAGGCAAGAATCAAATGATTCATTGTGACATCAAGTGGCCTAAAAGGGCATGGGATGCATTGTGACACCACAGAGGTTAAGAGAAGCAAGGAACCATTGTGACCCAATGGAGGCTAATAATCCCAGGATCCCATTTGACACCAGGGGGCGTAAAAGGACCTGGGATGAATTGTGACAGCATGGGGCCCAATAGAAACCTCGTACAATTATGCCACCATGGAGGCCAAGAATCAAATGATTCATTGTGACATCAAGTGGCCTAAAAGGGCATGGGGTGCATTGTGACACCACAGAGGTTAAGAGAAGCAAGGAACCATTGTGACCCAATGCAGGCTCACAATCTAATGATCCCTTGTGACACCAATGGGCCTAAAAGGGCCAGGGATGAATTGTTACAGCACGGGGACCAATAGAAGCAAGGATCTATTATGACACCATGGAGGCCAAGAATCAAATAATTCATTGTGACATCATGTGGCGTAAAAGGGCATGGGATGCATTGTGACGGCACAGCGGTTAAGAAAAGGAAGGAACCATTGTGACCCAATGGAGGCTAATAATCCCAGGATCCCATTTGACACCATGGGGCGTAAAAGGGCCAGGGATGAATTGTTACAGTATGGGGCCCAATAGAAACAAGGAACCATTATGACACCATGGAAGCCAAGAATCAGATGATTCATTGTGAGATCAAGTGGCCTAAAAGGGCATGGGATGCATTGTGACACCACAGACGTTAAGAGAAGCAAGGAACCATTGTGACCCAATGCAGGCTAACAATCTAATGATCCCTTGTGACACCAATGGGCCTAAAAGGGCCAGGGATGAATTGTGAAAGCATGGGGCCCAAGTAAAACCTGGTACAATTACGCCACCATGGAGGCCAAGAATCAAATGATTCATTGTGACATCAAGTGGCCTAAAAGGGCATGGGATGCATTGTGACACCACAGGGGTTAAGAGAAGCAAGGATCCATTGTGACCCAATGGAGGCTAATAATCCCAGGATCCCATTTGACACCAGGTGTCGCAAAAGGACCACGGATGGACTCTGTCAGCATGGGGACCTATAGAAGCAAGGAACCATTATGACACCATGAAGGCCAAGAATCAAATGGTTCATTGTGACATCAAGTGGCCTAAAAGGGCTTGGAATGCATTGTGACACCACAGAGGTTAAGAGAAGCAAGGAACCATTGTGACCCAATGCAGGCTCATAATCTAATGATCCCTTGTGACACCAGGGGGTATAAAAAGGGCCAGGGATGGATTGTTACAGCACAGGGACCAATAGAAACAAGGATCTATTATGCCACCGTGGAGGGCAAGAATCACATGATTCATTGTGACATCAAGTGGCCTAAAAGGGCATGGGATGCATTGTGACACCACAGGGGTTAAGAGATGCAAGGATCCATTGTGACCCAATGGAGGCTAATAATCCCAGGATCCCATTTGACACCGGGGGCGTAAAAGGACCACGGATGAATTGTGACAGCATGGGGCCCAATAGAAACCTCGTACAATTATGCCACCATGGAGGCCAAGAATCAAATGATTCATTGTGACATCAAGTGGCCTAAAAGGGCATGGGATGCATTGTGACACCACACAGGTTAAGAGAAGCAAGGAACCATTGTGACCCAATGCAGGCTAACAATCTAAGAATCCCTTTTGACACCAGGGGGCGCAAAAGGACCACGGATGAACTCTGACAGCATGGGGACCTATAGAAGCAAGGATCTATTATGCCACCATGGAGGCCAAGAATCAAATAATTCATTGTGACATCATGTGGCCTAAAAGGGCATGGGATGCATTGTGACAGCACAGGGGATAAGAAAAGCAAGGATCCATTGTGACCCAATGGAGGCTAATAATCCCAGGATCCCATTTGACACCAGGGGGCGTAAAAGGGCCAGGGATGAATTGTGACAGCATGGGGCCCAATAGAAACAAGGAACCATTATGACTCCATGGAGGCCAAGAATCAAATGATTCATTGTGACATCAAGTGGCCTAAAAGGGCATGGGATGCATTGTGACACCACAGAGGTTAAGAGAAGCAAGGAACCGTTGTGACCCAATGCAGGCTAACAATCTAATGATCCCTTGTGACACTAATGGGCCTAAAAGGGGCAGGGATGAATTGTGAAAGCATGGGGCCCAAGTAAAACCTGGTACAATTATGCCACCATGGAGGCCAAGAATCAAATGATTCATTGTGACATCAAGTGGCCTAAAAGGGCATGGGATGCATTGTGACACCACAGGGGTTAAGAGAAGCAAGGATCCATTGTGACCCAATGGAGGCTAACAATCTAAGAATCCCTTTTGACACCAGGGGGCGCAAAAGGACCACGGATGAACTCTGACAGCATGGGGACCTATAGAAGCAAGGAACCATTATGACACCATGAAGGCCAAGAATCAAATGATTCATTGTGACATCAAGAGGCCTAAAAGGGCTTGGAATGTATTGTGACACCACAGAGGTTAAGAGAAGCAAGGATCCATTGTGACCCAATGGAGGCTAATAATCCCAGGATCCCATTTGACACCAGGGGGTGTAAAAGGGCCAGGGATGAATTGTGACAGCATGGGGCCCAATAGAAACAAGGAACCATTATGACACCATGGAGGCCAAGAATCAAATGATTCATTGTGACATCAAGTGGCCTAAAAGGGCATGGGATGCATTGTGACACCACAGAGGTTAAGAGAAGCAAGGAACCATTGTGACCCAATGCAGGCTAACAATCTAATGATCCCTTGTGACACCAATGACCCTAAAAGGGGCAGGGATGAATTGTGAAAGCATGGGGCCCAAGTAAAACCTGGTACAATTATGCCACCATAGAGGCCAAGAATCAAATGATTCATTGTGACATCAAGTGGCCTAAAAGGGCATGGGATGCATTGTGACACCACAGGGGTTAAGAGAAGCAAGGAACCATTGTGACCCAATGCAGGCTAACAATCTAAGAATCCCTTTTGACACCAGGGGGCGCAAAAGGACCACGGAAGAACTCTGAGAGCATGGGGACCTATAGAAGCAAGGAACCATTTTGACACCATGAAGGCCAAGAATCAAATGATTCATTGTGACATCAAGTGGCCTAAAAGGGCTTGGAATGTATTGTGACACCACAGAGGTTAAGAGAAGCAAGGAACCATTGTGACCCAATGGAGGCTAATAATCCCAGGATCCCCTTTGACACCAGGGGGCGTAAAAGGGCCAGGGATGAATTGTGACAGCATGGGGCCCAATAGACACAAGGAACCATTATGACACCATGGAGGCCCAGAATCAAATGATTCATTGTGACATCAATTGGCCTAAAAGGGCATGGGATGCATTGTGACACCACAGAGGTTAAGAGAAGCAAGGAACCCTTGTGACCCAATGCAGGCTGACAATCTAATGATCCCTTGTGACACCAATGGGCCTAAAAGGGGCAGGGATGAATTGTGAAAGCATGGGGCCCAAGTAAAACCTGGTACAATTATGCCACCATAGAGGCCAAGAATCAAATGATTCATTGTGACATCAAGTGGCCTAAAAGGGCATGGGATGCATTGTGACACCACAGGGGTTAAGAGAAGCAAGGAACCATTGTGACCCAATGCAGGCTAACAATCTAAGAATCCCTTTTGACACCAGGGGGCGCAAAAGGACCACGGATGAACTCTGACAGCATGGGGACCTATAGAAGCAAGGAACCATTATGACACCATGAAGGCCAAGAATCAAATGATTCATTGTGACATCAAGTGGCCTAAAAGGGCTTGGAATGTATTGTGACACCACAGAGGTTAAGAGAAGCAAGGATCCATTGTGACCCAATGGAGGCTAATAATCCCAGGATCCCATTTGACACCAGGGGGCGTAAAAGGGCCAGGGATGAATTGTTACAGCATGGGGCCCAATAGAAACAAGGAACCATTATGTCACCATGGAGGCCAAGAATCAAATGATTCATTGTGACATCAAGTGGCCTAAAAGGGCATGGGATGCATTGTGACACCACAGAGGTTAAGAGAAGCAAGGAACCATTGTGACCCAATGCAGGCTAACAATCTAATGATCCCTTGTGACACCAATGGCCCTAAAAGGGGCAGGGATGAATTGTGAAAGCATGGGGCCCAAGTAAATCCTGGTACAATGATGCCACCATGGAGGCCAAGGATCAAATGATTCATTGTGAGATCAAGTGGCCTAAAAGGGCATGGGATGCATTGTGACACCACAGGGGTTAAGAGAAGCAAGGAACCATTGTGACCCAATGCAGGCTAACAATCTAATGATCCCTTTTGACACCAGGGTTCGCAAAAGGACCACGGATGAACTCTGACAGCATGGGGACCTATAGAAGCAAGGAACCATTATGACACCATGAAGGCCAAGAATCAAATGGTTCATTGTGACATCAAGTGGCCTAAAAGGGCTTGGAATGCATTGTGACACCACAGAGGTTAAGAGAAGCAAGGAACCATTGTGACCCAATGCAGGCTAATAATCTAATGATCCCTTGTGCCACCAGGGGCTATATAAAGGGCCAGGGATGGATTGTTACAGCACGGGGACCAATAGAAGCAAGGATCTATTATGCCACCATGGAGGGCAAGAATCACATGATTCATTGTGACATCAAGTGGCCTAAAAGGGCATGGGATGCATTGTGACACCACAGGGGTTAAGAGATGCAAGGATCCATTGTGACCCAATGGAGGCTAATAATCCCAGGATCCCATTTGACACCGGGGGCGTAAAAGGGCCAAGGAAGAATTGTGACAGCATGGGGACCTATAGAAGCAAGGAACCATTATGACACCATGAAGGCCAAGAATCAAATGATTCATTGTGACATCAAGTGGCCTAAAAGGGCTTGGAATGTATTGTGACACCACAGAGGTTAAGAGAAGCAAGGATCCATTGTGACCCAATGGAGGCTAATAATCCCAGGATCCCATTTGACACCAGGGGGCGTAAAAGGGCCAGGGATGAATTGTTACAGCATGGGGCCCAATAGAAACAAGGAACCATTATGACACCATGGAGGCCAAGAATCAAATGATTCATTGTGACATCAAGTGGCCTAAAAGGGCATGGGATGCATTGTGACACCACAGAGGTTAAGAGAAGGAAGGAACCCTTGTGACCCAGTGCAAGCTGACAATCTAATGATCCCTTGTGACACCAATGGGCCTAAAAGGGCCAGGGATGAATTGTTACAGCACGGGGACCAATAGAAGCAAGGATCTATTATGCCACCATGGAGGCCAAGAATCAAAGAATTCATTGTGACATCATGTGGCCTAAAAGGGCATGGGATGCATTGTGACAGCACAGGGGATAAGAAAAGCAAGGATCCATTGTGACCCAATGGAGGCTAATAATCCCAGGATCCCATTTGACACCAGGGGGCGTAAAAGGTCCAGGGATGAATTGTGAAAGCATGGGGCCCAATAGAAACAAGGAACCATTATGACACCATGGAAGCCAAGAATCAAATGATTCATTGTGACATCAAGTGGCCTAAAAGGACATGGGATGCATTGTGACACCACAGAGGTTAAGAGAAGCAAGGAACCATTGTGACCCAATGCAGGCTAACAATCTAATGATCCCTTGTGACACCAATGGGCCTAAAAGGGGCAGGGATGAACTGTGAAAGCATGGGGCCCAAGTAAAACCTGGTACAATTATGCCACCATGGAGGCCAAGAATCAAATGTTTCATTGTGACATCAAGTGGCCTAAAAGGGCATGGGATGCATTGTGACACCACAGGGGTTAAGAGAAGCAAGGAACCATTGTGACCCAATGCAGGCTAACAATCTAAGAATCCCTTTTGACACCAGGGGGCGCAAAAGGACCACGGATGAACTCTGACAGCATGGGGACCTATAGAAGCAAGGAACCATTATGACACCATGAAGGCCAAGAATCAAATGGTTCATTGTGACATCAAGTGGCCTAAAAGGGCTTGGAATGCATTGTGACACCACAGGGGTTAAGAGAAGCAAGGAACCATTGTGACCCAATGCAGGCTAATAATCTAATGATCCCTTGTGACACCAGGGGGTATAAAAAGGGCCAGGTATGGATTGTTACAGCACGGGGACCAATAGAAGCAAGGATCTATTATGCCACTGTGGCGGGCAAGAATCAAATGATTCATTGTGACATCAAGTGGCCTAAAAGGGCATGGGATGCATTGTGACCGCACAGGGGATAAGAAAAGCAAGGATCCATTGTGACCCAATGGAGGCTAATAATCCCAGGATCCCATTTGACACCAGGGGGCGTAAAAGGGCCAAGGAAGAATTGTGACAGCATGGGGACCTATAGAAGGAAGGAACCATTATGACACCATGAAGGCCAAGAATCAAATGATTCATTGTGACATCAAGTGGCCTAAAAGGGCTTGGAATGTATTGTGACACCACAGAGGTTAAGAGAAGCAAGGATCCATTGTGACCCAATGGAGGCTAATAATCCCAGGATCCCATTTGACACCAGGGGGCGTAAAAGGGCCAGGGATGAATTGTTACAGCATGGGGCCCAATAGAAACAAGGAACCATTATGTCACCATGGAGGCCAAGAATCAAATGATTCATTGTGACATCAAGTGGCCTAAAAGGGCATGGGATGCATTGTGACACCACAGAGGTTAAGAGAAGCAAGGAACCATTGTGACCCAATGCAGGCTAACAATCTAATGATCCCTTGTGACACCAATGGCCCTAAAAGTGGCAGGGATGAATTGTGAAAGCATGGGGCCCAAGTAAATCCTGGTACAATGATGCCACCATGGAGGCCAAGGATCAAATGATTCATTGTGAGATCAAGTGGCCTAAAAGGGCATGGGATGCATTGTGACACCACAGGGGTTAAGAGAAGCAAGGAACCATTGTGACCCAATGCAGGCTAACAATCTAATGATCCCTTTTGACACCAGGGGTCGCAAAAGGACCACGGATGAACTCTGACAGCATGGGGACCTATAGAAGCAAGGAACCATTATGACACCATGAAGGCCAAGAATCAAATGGTTCATTGTGACATCAAGTGGCCTAAAAGGGCTTGGAATGCATTGTGACACCACAGAGGTTAAGAGAAGCAAGGAACCATTGTGACCCAATGCAGGCTAATAATCTAATGATCCCTTGTGGCACCAGGGGCTATATAAAGGGCCAGGGATGGATTGTTACAGCATGGGGACCAATAGAAGCAAGGATCTATTATGCCACCATGGAGGGCAAGAATCACATGATTCATTGTGACATCAAGTGGCCTAAAAGGGCATGGGATGCATTGTGACACCACAGGGGTTAAGAGATGCAAGGATCCATTGTGACCCAATGGAGGCTAATAATCCCAGGATCCCATTTGACACCGGGGGCGTAAAAGGGCCAAGGAAGAATTGTGACAGCATGGGGACCTATAGAAGCAAGGAACCATTATGACACCATGAAGGCCAAGAATCAAATGATTCATTGTGACATCAAGTGGCCTAAAAGGGCTTGGAATGTATTGTGACGCCACAGAGGTTAAGAGAAGCAAGGATCCATTGTGACCCAATGGAGGCTAATAATCCCAGGATCCCATTTGACACCAGGGGGCGTAAAAGGGCCAGGGATGAATTGTTACAGCATGGGGCCCAATAGAAACAAGGAACCATTATGACACCATGGAGGCCAAGAATCAAATGATTCATTGTGACATCAAGTGGCCTAAAAGGGCATGGGATGCATTGTGACACCACAGAGGTTAAGAGAAGGAAGGAACCCTTGAGACCCAGTGCAGGCTGACAATCTAATGATCCCTTGTGACACCAATGGGCCTAAAAGGGCCAGGGATGAATTGTTACAGCACGGGGACCAATAGAAGCAAGGATCTATTATGCCACCATGGAGGCCAAGAATCAAAGAATTCATTGTGACATCATGTGGCCTAAAAGGGCATGGGATGCATTGTGACAGCACAGGGGATAAGAAAAGCAAGGATCCATTGTGACCCAATGGAGGCTAATAATCCCAGGATCCCATTTGACACCAGGGGGCGTAAAAGGGCCAGGGATGAATTGTGACAGCATGGGGCCCAATAGAAACAAGGAACCATTATGACACCATGGAGGCCAAGAATCAAATGATTCATTGTGACATCAAGTGGCCTAAAAGGGCATGGGATGCATTGTGACACCACAGAGGTTAAGAGAAGCAAGGAACCATTGTGACCCAATGCAGGCTAACAATCTAATGATCCCTTTTGACACCAGGGGTCGCAAAAGGACCACGGATGAACTCTGACAGCATGGGGACCTATAGAAGCAAGGAACCATTATGACACCATGAAGGCCAAGAATCAAATGGTTCATTGTGACATCAAGTGGCCTAAAAGGGCTTGGAATGCATTGTGACACCACAGAGGTTAAGAGAAGCAAGGAACCATTGTGACCCAATGCAGGCTAATAATCTAATGATCCCTTGTGGCACCAGGGGGTTTATAAAGGGCCAGGGATGGATTGTTACAGCACGGGGACCAATAGAAGCAAGGATCTATTATGCCACCATGGAGGGCAAGAATCACATGATTCATTGTGACATCAAGTGGCCTAAAAGGGCATGGGATGCATTGTGACACCACAGAGGTTAAGAGAAGCAAGGAACCATTGTGACCCAATGCAGGCTAACAATCTAATGATCCCTTGTGGCACCAGGGGGTATAAAAAAGCCAGGGATGGATTGTTACAGCACGGGGACCAACAGAAGCAAGGATCTATTATGCCACCATGGAGGCCAAGAATCAAGTGATTCATTGTGACATCAAGTGGCCTAAAAGGGCATGGGATGCATTGTGACACCACAGGGGTTAAGAGAAGCAAGGATCCATTGTGACCCAATGCAGGCTAACAATCTAAGAATCCCTTTTGACACCAGGGGGCGCAAAAGGACCACGGATGAACTCTGACAGCATGGGGACCTATAGAAGCAAGGAACCATTATGACACCATGAAGGCCAAGAATCAAATGATTCATTGTGACATCAAGTGGCCTAAAAGGGCTTGGAATGTATTGTGACACCACAGAGGTTAAGAGAAGCAAGGATCCATTGTGACCCAATGGAGGCTAATAATCCCAGGATCCCATTTGACACCAGGGGGCGTAAAAGGGCCAGGGATGAATTGTTACAGCATGGGGCCCAATAGAAACCTCGTACAATTATGCCACCATGGAGGCCAAGAATCAAATGTTTCATTGTGACATCAAGTGGCCTAAAAGGGCATGGGATGCATTGTGACACCACAGAGGTTAAGAGAAGCAAGGAACCATTGTGACCCAATGGAGGCTAATAATCCCAGGATCCCATTTGACACCAGGGGGCGCAAAAGTACCACGGATGAACTCTGACAGCATGGGGACCTATAGAAGCAAGGAACCATTATGACACCATGAATGCCAAGAATCAAATAATTCATTGTGACATCATGTGGCCTAAAAGGGCATGGGATGCATTGTGACAGCACAGGGGTTAAGAAAAGCAAGGATCCATTGTGACCCAATGGAGGCTAATAATCCCAGGATCCCATTTGACACCAGGGGGCGTAAAAGGGCCAGGGATGAATTGTGACAGCTTGGGGCCCAATAGAAACAAGGAACCATTATGACACCATGGAGGCCAAGAATCAAATGATTCATTGTGACATCAAGTGGCCTAAAAGGTCATGGGATGCATTGTGACACCACAGAGGTTAAGAGAAGCAAGGAACCATTGTGACCCAATGCAGGCTAACAATCTAATGATCCCTTTTGACACCAATGGGCCGAAAAGGGCCAGGGATGTATTGTGAAAGCATGGGGCCCAATTAAACCCTGGTATAATTACGCCACCATGGAGGCAAAGAATCAAATGATTCATTGTGACATCAAGTGGCCTAAAAGGGCATGGGATGCATTGTGACAGCACAGGGGTTAAGAGAAGCAAGGATGCATTGTGACCCAATGCAGGCTAACAATCTAATGATCCCTTGTGACACCAGTGGGCCTAAAAGGGCCAGGGATGAATTGTTACAGCACGGGGACCAATAGAAGCAAGGATCTATTATGCCACCATGGAGGCCAAGAATCAAATAATTCATTGTGACATCATGTGGCCTAAAAGGGCATGGGATGCATTGTGACAGCACAGGGGTTAAGAGATGCAAGGATCCATTGTGACCCAATGGAGGCTAATAATCCCACGATCCCATTTGACACCAGGGGGCGTAAAAGGGCCAGGGATGAATTGTGACAGCATGGGGCCCAATAGAAACAAGGAACCATTATGACACCATGGAGGCCAAGAATCAAATGATTCATTGTGACATCAAGTGGCCTAAAAGGGCATGGGATGCATTGTGACACCACAGAGGTTAAGAGAAGCAAGGAACCATTGTGACCCAAAGCAGGCTAATAATCCCAGGATCCGATTTGACACCAGGGGTCGCAAAAGGACCATGGATGAACTCTGATATCATGGGGACCTATAAAAGCAAGGAACCGTTATGACACCATGAAGGCCAAGAATCAAATGATTCTTTGTAAGACCAAGTGGCCTAAAAGACCTTGGAATGCATTGTGACACCACAGAGGTTAAGAGAAGCAAGGAATCATTGTGACCCAATGCAGGCTAACAATCTAATGATCCCTTGTGGCACCAATGGGCCTAAAAGGGCCAGGGATGAAATGTTACAGCTCGGGGACCAATAGAAGCAAGGATCTATTATGCCACCATGGAGGCCAAGACTCAAATAATTCATTGGGACATCATGTGGCCTAATAGGGCATGGGATGCATTGTGACACCTCAGGGGTTAAGAGAAGCAAGGATCCATTGTGACCCAATGGAGGCTAACAATCTTAGAATCCCTTTTGACAGCAGGGGTCGCAAAAGGACCACGGATGAACTCTGACAGCATCGGGACCTATAGAAGCAAGGAACCATTATGATACCATGAAGGCCAAGAATCAAATGGTTCATTGTAAGGCCAAGTGGCCTAAAAGGGCTTGGAATGCAGTGTGACACCACAGAGGTTAACAGAAGCAAGGAACCATTGTGACCCAATGCAGGCTAACAATCTAATGATCCTTTGTGGCACCAGGGGGTATAAAAAGGGCCAGGGATGGATTCTTACAGCACGGGGGCGAATAGAAGCGAGGATCTATTATGCCACCGTGGAGGCCAAGAATCAAATGATTCATTGTGACATCAAGTGGCCTAAAAGGGCATGGGATGCATTGTGACACCACAGGGGTTAAGAGATGCAAGGATCCATTGTGACCCAATGGAGGCTAATAATCCCAGGATCCCATATGACACCAGGGGGCGTAAAAGGGCCTGGGATGAATTGTGACAGCATGGGGCCCAATAGAAACAAGCAACAATTATGACACCATGGAGGCCAAGAATCAAATGATTCATTGTGACATCAAGTGGCCTTAAAGGGCATGGGATGCATTGTGACACCTCAGAGGTTAAGAGAAGCAAGGAACCATTGTGACCCAATGCAGGCTAACAATCTAATGATCCCTTGTGGCACCAATGGGCCTAAAAGAGCCAGGGATGAATTGTTACAGCATGGGCCCAATTAAAACCTGGTACAATTACGCCACCATGGAGGCCAAGAATCAAATGATTCATTGTGACATCAAGTGGCCTAAAAGGGCTTGGAATGCATTGTGACACCACAGAGGTTAAGAGAAGCAAGGAACCATTGTGACCCAATGCAGGCTAACAATCTAATGATCCCTTGTGGCACCAGGGGGTATAAAAAACGGCCAGGGTTGGATTGTTACAGCACGGGGACCAACAGAAGCAAGGATCTATTATGCCACCATGGAGGCCAAGAATCAAGTGATTCATTGTGACATCAAGTGGCCTAAAAGGGCATGGGATGCATTGTGACACCACAGGGGTTAAGAGAAGCAAGGATCCATTGTGACCCAATGCAGGCTAACAATCTAAGAATCCCTTTTGACAGCAGGGGGCGAAAAAGGACCACGGATGAACTCTGACAGCATGGGGACCTATAGAAGCAAGGAACCATTATGACACCATGAAGGCCAAGAATCAAATGATTCATTGTGACATCAAGTGGCCTAAAAGGGCATGGGATGCATTGTGACACCACAGAGGTTAAGAGAAGCAAGGAACCATTGTGACCCAATGCAGGCTAACAATCTAATGATCCCTTGTGGCACCAGGGGGTATAAAAAAGGCCAGGGATGGATTGTTACAGCACGGGGACCAACAGAAGCAAGGATCTATTATGCCACCATGGAGGCCAAGAATCAAGTGATTCATTGTGACATCAAGTGGCCTAAAAGGGCATGGGATGCATTGTGACAGCACAGGGGTTAAGAGAAGAAAGGATCCATTGTGACCCAATGCAGGCTAACAATCTAAGAATCCCTTTTGACACCAGGGGGCGCAAAAGGACCACGGATGAACTCTGACAGCATGGGGACCTATAGAAGCAAGGAACCATTATGACACCATGAAGGCCAAGAATCAAATGATTCATTGTGACATCAAGTGGCCTTAAAGGGCATGGGATGCATTGTGACACCACAGAGGTTAAGAGAAGCAAGGATCCATTGTGACCCAATGGAGGCTAATAATCCCAGGATCCCATTTGACACCAGGGGGCGTAAAAGGGCCAGGGATGAATTGTTACAGCATGGGGCCCAATAGAAACCTCGTACAATTATGCCACCATGGAGGCCAAGAATCAAATGATTCATTGTGACATCAAGTGGCCTAAAAGGGCATGGGATGCATTGTGACACCACAGAGGTTAAGAGAAGCAAGGAACCATTGTGACCCAATGCAGGCTAACAATCTAAGAATCCCTTTTGACACCAGGGGTCGCAAAAGGACCACGGATGAACTCTGACAGCATCGGGACCTATAGAAGCAAGGAACCATTATGACACCATGAAGGCCAAGAATCAAATAATTCATTGTGACATCATGTGGCCTAAAAGGGCATGGGATGCATTGTGACAGCACAGGGGTTAAGAAAACCAAGGAACAATTGTGACCCAATGGAGGCTAATAATCCCAGGATCCCATTTGACACCAGGGGGCGTAAAAGGGCCAGGGATGAATTGTGACAGCTTGGGGCCCAATAGAAACAAGGAACCATTATGACACCATGGAAGGCAAGAATCAAATGATTCATTGTGACATCAAGTGGCCTAAAAGGGCATGGGATGCATTGTGACACCACAGAGGTTAAGAGAAGCAAGGAACCATTGTGACCCAATGGAGGCTAATAATCCCAGGATCCCATTTGACACCAGGGGGCGTAAAAGGACCTGGGATGAATTGTGACAGCATGGGGCCCAATAGAAACCTCGTACAATTATGCCACCATGGAGGCCAAGAATCAAATGATTCATTGTGACATCAAGTGGCCTAAAAGGGCATGGGGTGCATTGTGACACCACAGAGGTTAAGAGAAGCAAGGAACCATTGTGACCCAATGCAGGCTCACAATCTAATGATCCCTTGTGACACCAATGGGCCTAAAAGGGCCAGGGATGAATTGTTACAGCACGGGGACCAATAGAAGCAAGGATCTATTATGACACCATGGAGGCCAAGAATCAAATAATTCATTGTGACATCATGTGGCGTAAAAGGGCATGGGATGCATTGTGACGGCACAGCGGTTAAGAAAAGGAAGGAACCATTGTGACCCAATGGAGGCTAATAATCCCAGGATCCCATTTGACACCATGGGGCGTAAAAGGGCCAGGGATGAATTGTTACAGTATGGGGCCCAATAGAAACAAGGAACCATTATGACACCATGGAAGCCAAGAATCAGATGATTCATTGTGAGATCAAGTGGCCTAAAAGGGCATGGGATGCATTGTGACACCACAGACGTTAAGAGAAGCAAGGAACCATTGTGACCCAATGCAGGCTAACAATCTAATGATCCCTTGTGACACCAATGGGCCTAAAAGGGCCAGGGATGAATTGTGAAAGCATGGGGCCCAAGTAAAACCTGGTACAATTACGCCACCATGGAGGCCAAGAATCAAATGATTCATTGTGACATCAAGTGGCCTAAAAGGGCATGGGATGCATTGTGACACCACAGGGGTTAAGAGAAGCAAGGATCCATTGTGACCCAATGGAGGCTAATAATCCCAGGATCCCATTTGACACCAGGTGTCGCAAAAGGACCACGGATGGACTCTGTCAGCATGGGGACCTATAGAAGCAAGGAACCATTATGACACCATGAAGGCCAAGAATCAAATGGTTCATTGTGACATCAAGTGGCCTAAAAGGGCTTGGAATGCATTGTGACACCACAGAGGTTAAGAGAAGCAAGGAACCATTGTGACCCAATGCAGGCTCATAATCTAATGATCCCTTGTGACACCAGGGGGTATAAAAAGGGCCAGGGATGGATTGTTACAGCACAGGGACCAATAGAAACAAGGATCTATTATGCCACCGTGGAGGGCAAGAATCACATGATTCATTGTGACATCAAGTGGCCTAAAAGGGCATGGGATGCATTGTGACACCACAGGGGTTAAGAGATGCAAGGATCCATTGTGACCCAATGGAGGCTAATAATCCCAGGATCCCATTTGACACCGGGGGCGTAAAAGGACCACGGATGAATTGTGACAGCATGGGGCCCAATAGAAACCTCGTACAATTATGCCACCATGGAGGCCAAGAATCAAATGATTCATTGTGACATCAAGTGGCCTAAAAGGGCATGGGATGCATTGTGACACCACACAGGTTAAGAGAAGCAAGGAACCATTGTGACCCAATGCAGGCTAACAATCTAAGAATCCCTTTTGACACCAGGGGGCGCAAAAGGACCACGGATGAACTCTGACAGCATGGGGACCTATAGAAGCAAGGATCTATTATGCCACCATGGAGGCCAAGAATCAAATAATTCATTGTGACATCATGTGGCCTAAAAGGGCATGGGATGCATTGTGACAGCACAGGGGATAAGAAAAGCAAGGATCCATTGTGACCCAATGGAGGCTAATAATCCCAGGATCCCATTTGACACCAGGGGGCGTAAAAGGGCCAGGGATGAATTGTGACAGCATGGGGCCCAATAGAAACAAGGAACCATTATGACTCCATGGAGGCCAAGAATCAAATGATTCATTGTGACATCAAGTGGCCTAAAAGGGCATGGGATGCATTGTGACACCACAGAGGTTAAGAGAAGCAAGGAACCGTTGTGACCCAATGCAGGCTAACAATCTAATGATCCCTTGTGACACTAATGGGCCTAAAAGGGGCAGGGATGAATTGTGAAAGCATGGGGCCCAAGTAAAACCTGGTACAATTATGCCACCATGGAGGCCAAGAATCAAATGATTCATTGTGACATCAAGTGGCCTAAAAGGGCATGGGATGCATTGTGACACCACAGGGGTTAAGAGAAGCAAGGATCCATTGTGACCCAATGGAGGCTAACAATCTAAGAATCCCTTTTGACACCAGGGGGCGCAAAAGGACCACGGATGAACTCTGACAGCATGGGGACCTATAGAAGCAAGGAACCATTATGACACCATGAAGGCCAAGAATCAAATGATTCATTGTGACATCAAGAGGCCTAAAAGGGCTTGGAATGTATTGTGACACCACAGAGGTTAAGAGAAGCAAGGATCCATTGTGACCCAATGGAGGCTAATAATCCCAGGATCCCATTTGACACCAGGGGGTGTAAAAGGGCCAGGGATGAATTGTGACAGCATGGGGCCCAATAGAAACAAGGAACCATTATGACACCATGGAGGCCAAGAATCAAATGATTCATTGTGACATCAAGTGGCCTAAAAGGGCATGGGATGCATTGTGACACCACAGAGGTTAAGAGAAGCAAGGAACCATTGTGACCCAATGCAGGCTAACAATCTAATGATCCCTTGTGACACCAATGACCCTAAAAGGGGCAGGGATGAATTGTGAAAGCATGGGGCCCAAGTAAAACCTGGTACAATTATGCCACCATAGAGGCCAAGAATCAAATGATTCATTGTGACATCAAGTGGCCTAAAAGGGCATGGGATGCATTGTGACACCACAGGGGTTAAGAGAAGCAAGGAACCATTGTGACCCAATGCAGGCTAACAATCTAAGAATCCCTTTTGACACCAGGGGGCGCAAAAGGACCACGGAAGAACTCTGAGACCATGGGGACCTATAGAAGCAAGGAACCATTTTGACACCATGAAGGCCAAGAATCAAATGATTCATTGTGACATCAAGTGGCCTAAAAGGGCTTGGAATGTATTGTGACACCACAGAGGTTAAGAGAAGCAAGGAACCATTGTGACCCAATGGAGGCTAATAATCCCAGGATCCCCTTTGACACCAGGGGGCGTAAAAGGGCCAGGGATGAATTGTGACAGCATGGGGCCCAATAGACACAAGGAACCATTATGACACCATGGAGGCCCAGAATCAAATGATTCATTGTGACATCAATTGGCCTAAAAGGGCATGGGATGCATTGTGACACCACAGAGGTTAAGAGAAGCAAGGAACCCTTGTGACCCAATGCAGGCTGACAATCTAATGATCCCTTGTGACACCAATGGGCCTAAAAGGGGCAGGGATGAATTGTGAAAGCATGGGGCCCAAGTAAAACCTGGTACAATTATGCCACCATAGAGGCCAAGAATCAAATGATTCATTGTGACATCAAGTGGCCTAAAAGGGCATGGGATGCATTGTGACACCACAGGGGTTAAGAGAAGCAAGGAACCATTGTGACCCAATGCAGGCTAACAATCTAAGAATCCCTTTTGACACCAGGGGGCGCAAAAGGACCACGGATGAACTCTGACAGCATGGGGACCTATAGAAGCAAGGAACCATTATGACACCATGAAGGCCAAGAATCAAATGATTCATTGTGACATCAAGTGGCCTAAAAGGGCTTGGAATGTATTGTGACACCACAGAGGTTAAGAGAAGCAAGGATCCATTGTGACCCAATGGAGGCTAATAATCCCAGGATCCCATTTGACACCAGGGGGCGTAAAAGGGCCAGGGATGAATTGTTACAGCATGGGGCCCAATAGAAACAAGGAACCATTATGTCACCATGGAGGCCAAGAATCAAATGATTCATTGTGACATCAAGTGGCCTAAAAGGGCATGGGATGCATTGTGACACCACAGAGGTTAAGAGAAGCAAGGAACCATTGTGACCCAATGCAGGCTAACAATCTAATGATCCCTTGTGACACCAATGGCCCTAAAAGGGGCAGGGATGAATTGTGAAAGCATGGGGCCCAAGTAAATCCTGGTACAATGATGCCACCATGGAGGCCAAGGATCAAATGATTCATTGTGAGATCAAGTGGCCTAAAAGGGCATGGGATGCATTGTGACACCACAGGGGTTAAGAGAAGCAAGGAACCATTGTGACCCAATGCAGGCTAACAATCTAATGATCCCTTTTGACACCAGGGTTCGCAAAAGGACCACGGATGAACTCTGACAGCATGGGGACCTATAGAAGCAAGGAACCATTATGACACCATGAAGGCCAAGAATCAAATGGTTCATTGTGACATCAAGTGGCCTAAAAGGGCTTGGAATGCATTGTGACACCACAGAGGTTAAGAGAAGCAAGGAACCATTGTGACCCAATGCAGGCTAATAATCTAATGATCCCTTGTGCCACCAGGGGCTATATAAAGGGCCAGGGATGGATTGTTACAGCACGGGGACCAATAGAAGCAAGGATCTATTATGCCACCATGGAGGGCAAGAATCACATGATTCATTGTGACATCAAGTGGCCTAAAAGGGCATGGGATGCATTGTGACACCACAGGGGTTAAGAGATGCAAGGATCCATTGTGACCCAATGGAGGCTAATAATCCCAGGATCCCATTTGACACCGGGGGCGTAAAAGGGCCAAGGAAGAATTGTGACAGCATGGGGACCTATAGAAGCAAGGAACCATTATGACACCATGAAGGCCAAGAATCAAATGATTCATTGTGACATCAAGTGGCCTAAAAGGGCTTGGAATGTATTGTGACACCACAGAGGTTAAGAGAAGCAAGGATCCATTGTGACCCAATGGAGGCTAATAATCCCAGGATCCCATTTGACACCAGGGGGCGTAAAAGGGCCAGGGATGAATTGTTACAGCATGGGGCCCAATAGAAACAAGGAACCATTATGACACCATGGAGGCCAAGAATCAAATGATTCATTGTGACATCAAGTGGCCTAAAAGGGCATGGGATGCATTGTGACACCACAGAGGTTAAGAGAAGGAAGGAACCCTTGTGACCCAGTGCAAGCTGACAATCTAATGATCCCTTGTGACACCAATGGGCCTAAAACGGCCAGGGATGAATTGTTACAGCACGGGGACCAATAGAAGCAAGGATCTATTATGCCACCATGGAGGCCAAGAATCAAAGAATTCATTGTGACATCATGTGGCCTAAAAGGGCATGGGATGCATTGTGACAGCACAGGGGATAAGAAAAGCAAGGATCCATTGTGACCCAATGGAGGCTAATAATCCCAGGATCCCATTTGACACCAGGGGGCGTAAAAGGTCCAGGGATGAATTGTGAAAGCATGGGGCCCAATAGAAACAAGGAACCATTATGACACCATGGAAGCCAAGAATCAAATGATTCATTGTGACATCAAGTGGCCTAAAAGGACATGGGATGCATTGTGACACCACAGAGGTTAAGAGAAGCAAGGAACCATTGTGACCCAATGCAGGCTAACAATCTAATGATCCCTTGTGACACCAATGGGCCTAAAAGGGGCAGGGATGAACTGTGAAAGCATGGGGCCCAAGTAAAACCTGGTACAATTATGCCACCATGGAGGCCAAGAATCAAATGTTTCATTGTGACATCAAGTGGCCTAAAAGGGCATGGGATGCATTGTGACACCACAGGGGTTAAGAGAAGCAAGGAACCATTGTGACCCAATGCAGGCTAACAATCTAAGAATCCCTTTTGACACCAGGGGGCGCAAAAGGACCACGGATGAACTCTGACAGCATGGGGACCTATAGAAGCAAGGAACCATTATGACACCATGAAGGCCAAGAATCAAATGGTTCATTGTGACATCAAGTGGCCTAAAAGGGCTTGGAATGCATTGTGACACCACAGGGGTTAAGAGAAGCAAGGAACCATTGTGACCCAATGCAGGCTAATAATCTAATGATCCCTTGTGACACCAGGGGGTATAAAAAGGGCCAGGTATGGATTGTTACAGCACGGGGACCAATAGAAGCAAGGATCTATTATGCCACTGTGGCGGGCAAGAATCAAATGATTCATTGTGACATCAAGTGGCCTAAAAGGGCATGGGATGCATTGTGACCGCACAGGGGATAAGAAAAGCAAGGATCCATTGTGACCCAATGGAGGCTAATAATCCCAGGATCCCATTTGACACCAGGGGGCGTAAAAGGGCCAAGGAAGAATTGTGACAGCATGGGGACCTATAGAAGGAAGGAACCATTATGACACCATGAAGGCCAAGAATCAAATGATTCATTGTGACATCAAGTGGCCTAAAAGGGCTTGGAATGTATTGTGACACCACAGAGGTTAAGAGAAGCAAGGATCCATTGTGACCCAATGGAGGCTAATAATCCCAGGATCCCATTTGACACCAGGGGGCGTAAAAGGGCCAGGGATGAATTGTTACAGCATGGGGCCCAATAGAAACAAGGAACCATTATGTCACCATGGAGGCCAAGAATCAAATGATTCATTGTGACATCAAGTGGCCTAAAAGGGCATGGGATGCATTGTGACACCACAGAGGTTAAGAGAAGCAAGGAACCATTGTGACCCAATGCAGGCTAACAATCTAATGATCCCTTGTGACACCAATGGCCCTAAAAGTGGCAGGGATGAATTGTGAAAGCATGGGGCCCAAGTAAATCCTGGTACAATGATGCCACCATGGAGGCCAAGGATCAAATGATTCATTGTGAGATCAAGTGGCCTAAAAGGGCATGGGATGCATTGTGACACCACAGGGGTTAAGAGAAGCAAGGAACCATTGTGACCCAATGCAGGCTAACAATCTAATGATCCCTTTTGACACCAGGGGTCGCAAAAGGACCACGGATGAACTCTGACAGCATGGGGACCTATAGAAGCAAGGAACCATTATGACACCATGAAGGCCAAGAATCAAATGGTTCATTGTGACATCAAGTGGCCTAAAAGGGCTTGGAATGCATTGTGACACCACAGAGGTTAAGAGAAGCAAGGAACCATTGTGACCCAATGCAGGCTAATAATCTAATGATCCCTTGTGGCACCAGGGGCTATATAAAGGGCCAGGGATGGATTGTTACAGCATGGGGACCAATAGAAGCAAGGATCTATTATGCCACCATGGAGGGCAAGAATCACATGATTCATTGTGACATCAAGTGGCCTAAAAGGGCATGGGATGCATTGTGACACCACAGGGGTTAAGAGATGCAAGGATCCATTGTGACCCAATGGAGGCTAATAATCCCAGGATCCCATTTGACACCGGGGGCGTAAAAGGGCCAAGGAAGAATTGTGACAGCATGGGGACCTATAGAAGCAAGGAACCATTATGACACCATGAAGGCCAAGAATCAAATGATTCATTGTGACATCAAGTGGCCTAAAAGGGCTTGGAATGTATTGTGACGCCACAGAGGTTAAGAGAAGCAAGGATCCATTGTGACCCAATGGAGGCTAATAATCCCAGGATCCCATTTGACACCAGGGGGCGTAAAAGGGCCAGGGATGAATTGTTACAGCATGGGGCCCAATAGAAACAAGGAACCATTATGACACCATGGAGGCCAAGAATCAAATGATTCATTGTGACATCAAGTGGCCTAAAAGGGCATGGGATGCATTGTGACACCACAGAGGTTAAGAGAAGGAAGGAACCCTTGAGACCCAGTGCAGGCTGACAATCTAATGATCCCTTGTGACACCAATGGGCCTAAAAGGGCCAGGGATGAATTGTTACAGCACGGGGACCAATAGAAGCAAGGATCTATTATGCCACCATGGAGGCCAAGAATCAAAGAATTCATTGTGACATCATGTGGCCTAAAAGGGCATGGGATGCATTGTGACAGCACAGGGGATAAGAAAAGCAAGGATCCATTGTGACCCAATGGAGGCTAATAATCCCAGGATCCCATTTGACACCAGGGGGCGTAAAAGGGCCAGGGATGAATTGTGACAGCATGGGGCCCAATAGAAACAAGGAACCATTATGACACCATGGAGGCCAAGAATCAAATGATTCATTGTGACATCAAGTGGCCTAAAAGGGCATGGGATGCATTGTGACACCACAGAGGTTAAGAGAAGCAAGGATCCATTGTGACCCAATGGAGGCTAATAATCCCAGGATCCCATTTGACACCAGGGGGCGTAAAAGGGCCAGGGATGAATTGTTACAGCATGGGTCCCAATAGAAACAAGGAACCATTATGACACCATGGAGGCCAAGAATCAAATGTTTCATTGTGACATCAAGTGGCCTAAAAGGACATGGGATGCATTGTGACACCACAGAGGTTAAGACAAGCAAGGAACCATTGTGACCCAATGCAGGCTAACAATCTAATGATCCCTTGTGACACCAATGGGCCTAAAAGGACCACGGATGAATTGTGACAGCATGGGGCCCAATAGAAACCTCGTACAATTATGCCACCATGGAGGCCAAGAATCAAATGATTCATTGTGACATCAAGTGGCCTAAAAGGGCATGGGATGCATTGTGACACCACAGAGGTTAAGAGAAGGAAGGAACCCTTGTGACCCAATGCAGGCTGACAATCTAATGATCCCTTGTGACACCAATGGGCCTAAAAGGGCCAGGGATGAATTGTTACAGCACGGGGTCCAATAGAAGCAAGGATCTATTATGCCACCATGGAGGCCAAGAATCAAATAATTCATTGTGACATCATGTGGCCTAAAAGGGCATGGGATGCATTGTGACAGCACAGGGGGTAAGAGATGCAAGGATCCCTTGTGACCCAATGGAGGCTAATAATCCCAGGATCCCATTTGACATCAGGGGGCGTAAAAGGGCCAGGGATGAATTGTGACAGCATGGGGCCCAATAGAAACAAGGAACCATTATGACACCATGGAAGCCAAGAATCAAATGATTCATTGTGACATCAAGTGGCCTAAAAGGGCATGGGATGCATTGTGACACCACAGAGGTTAAGAGAAGCAAGGAACCATTGTGACCCAATGCAGGCTAACAATCTAATGATCCCTTGTGACACCAATGGGCCTAAAAGGGCCAGGGATGGATTGTGAAAGCATGGGGCCCAAGTAAAACCTGGTACAATTATGCCACCATGGAGGCCAAGAATCAAATGATTCATTGTGACATCAAGTGGCCTAAAAGGGCATGGGATGCATTGTGACACCACAGGGGTTAAGAGAAGCAAGGAACCATTGTGACCCAATGCAGGCTAACAATCTAAGGATCCCTTTTGACACCAGGGGGCGCAAAAGGACCACGGATGGACTCTGACAGCATGGGGACCTATAGAAGCAAGGAACCATTATGACACCATGAAGGCCAAGAATCAAATGATTCATTGTGACATCAAGTGGCCTAAAAGGGCTTGGAATGTATTGTGACACCACAGGGGTTAAGAGAAGCAAGGATCCATTGTGACCCAATGGAGGCTAATAATCCCAGGATCCCATTTGACACTAGGGGGCGTAAAAGGGCCAGGGATGAATTGTTACAGTATGGGGCCCAATAGAAACAAGGAACCATTATGACACCATGGAGGCCAAGAATCAAATGATTCATTGTGACATCAAGTGGCCTAAAAGGGCATGGGATGCATTGTGACACCACAGAGGTTAAGAGAATCAAGGATCCATTGTGACCCAATGCAGGCTAACAATCTAATGATCCCTTGTGACACCAATGGGCCTAAAAGGGGCAGGGATGAATTGTGAAAGCATGGGGCCCAAGTAAAACCTGGTACAATGATGCCACCATGGAGGCCGAGAATCAAATGATTCATTGTGACATCAAGTGGCCTAAAAGTGCTTGGCATGCATTGTGACATCACAGAGGTTAAGAGAAGCAAGGAACCATTGTGACCCAATGCAGGCTAATAATCTAATGATCCCTTGTGACACCAGGGGGTATAAAAAGGGACAGGGATGGATTGTTACAGCACGGGGACCAATAGAAACAAGGATCTATTATGCCACCGTGGAGGGCAAGAATCACATGATTCATTGTGACATCAAGTGGCCTAAAAGGGCATGGGATGCATTGTGACACCACAGGGGTTAAGAGATGCAAGGATCCATTGTGACCCAATGGAGGCTAATAATCCCAGGATCCCATTTGACACCGGGGGCGTAAAAGGGCCAGGGATGAATTGTGACAGCATGGGGCCCAATAGAAACAAGGAACCATTATGACACCATGGAAGCCAAGAATCAAATGATTCATTGTGACATCAAGTGGACTAAAAGGGCATGGGATGCATTGTGACACCACAGAGGTTAAGAGAAGGAAGGAACCCTTGTGAACCAATGCAGGCTGACAATCTAATGATCCCTTGTGACACCAATGGGCCTAAAAGGGCCAGGGATGAATTGTTACAGCACGGGGTCCAATAGAAGCAAGGATCTATTATGCCACCATGGAGGCCAAGAATCAAATAATTCATTGTCACATCATGTGGCCTAAAAGGGCATGGGATGCATTGTGACAGCACAGGGGATAAGAAAAGCAAGGATCCATTGTGACCCAATGGAGGCTAATAATCCCAGGATCCCATTTGACACCAGGGGGCGTAAAAGGGCCAGGGATGAATTGTGACAGCATGGGGCCCAATAGAAACAAGGAACCATTATGACACCATGGAAGCCAAGAATCAAATGATTCATTGTGACATCAAGTGGCCTAAAAGGGCATGGGATGCATTGTGACACCAAAGAGGTTAAGAGAAGCAAGGAACCATTGTGACCCAATGCAGGCTAAAAATGTAATGATCCCTTGTGACACTAATGGGCCTAAAAGGGGCAGGGATGAATTGTGAAAGCATGGGGCCCAAGTAAAACCTGGTACAATAATGCCACCATGGAGGCCAAGAATCAAATGATTCATTGTGACATCAAGTGGCCTAAAAGGGCTTGGAATGTATTGTGACACCACAGAGGTTAAGAGAAGCAAGGATCCATTGTGACCCAATGGAGGCTAATAATCCCAGGATCCCATTTGACACCAGGGGGCGTAAAAGGGCCAAGGAAGAATTGTGACAGCATGGGGACCTATAGAAGCAAGGAACCATTATGACACCATGAAGGCCAAGAATCAAATGATTCATTGTGACATCAAGTGGCCTAAAAGGGCTTGGAATGTATTGTGACACCACAGAGGTTAAGAGAAGCAAGGATCCATTGTGACCCAATGGTGGCTAATAATCCCAGGATCCCATTTGACACCAGGGGGCGTAAAAGGGCCAGGGATGAATTGTTACAGCATGGGGCCCAAGTAAAACCTGGTACAATGATGCCACCATGGAGGCCAAGAATCAAATGATTCATTGTGACATCAAGTGGCCTAAAAGGGCATGGGATGCATTGTGACACCACAGAGGTTAAGAGAAGCAAGGAACCATTGTGACCCAATGCAGGCTAACAATCTAAGAATCCCTTTTGACACCAGGGGGCGCAAAAGGACGACCCATGGACTCTGATAACAAGGGGACCTATAGAAGCAAGGAACCATTATGACACCATGAAGGCCAAGAATCAAATGGTTCATTGTAAGACCAAGTGGCCTAAAAGGGCTTGGAATGCATTGTGACACCACAGAGGTTAAGAGAAGCAAGGAACCATTGTGACCCAATGGAGGCTAATAATCCCAGGATCCCATTTGACACCAGGGGGCGTAAAAGGGCAAGGGATGAATTGTGACAGCATGGGGCCCAATAGAAACAAGGAACCATTATGACACCATGGAGGCCAAGAATCAAATGATTCATTGTGACATCAAGTGGCCTAAAAGGACATGGGATGCATTGTGACAACACAGAGGTTAAGAGAAGGAAGGAACCCTTGTGACCCAATGCAGGCTGACAATCTAATGATCCCTTGTGACACCAATGGGCCTAAAAGGGCCAGGGATGGATTGTTACAGCACGGGGACCAATAGAAGCAAGGATGTATTATGCCACCATGGAGGCCAAGAATCAAATAATTCATTGTGACATCATGTGGCCTAAAAGGGCATGGGATGCATTGTGACAGCACAGGGGATAAGAAAAGCAAGGATCCATTGTGACCCAATGGAGGCTAATAATCCCAGGATCCCATTTGACACCAGGGGGCGTAAAAGGGCCAGGGATGAATTGTGACAGCATGGGGCCCAATAGAAACAAGGAACCATTATGACACCATGGAAGCCAAGAATCAAATGATTCATTGTGACATCAAGTGGCCTAAAAGGGCATGGGATGCATTGTGACACCACAGAGGTTAAGAGAAGCAAGGAACCATTGTGACCCAATGCAGGCTAACAATCTAATGATCCCTTGTGACACCAATGGGCCTAAAAGGGGCAGGGATGAATTGTGAAAGCATGGGGCCCAAGTAAAACCTGGTACAATTATGCCACCATAGAGGCCAAGAATCAAATGATTCATTGTGACATCAAGTGGCCTAAAAGGGCATGGGATGCATTGTGACACCACAGGGGTTAAGAGAAGCAAGGAACCATTGTGACCCAATGCAGGCTAACAATCTAAGAATCCCTTTTGACACCAGGGGGCGCAAAAGGACCACGGATGAACTCTGACAGCATGGGGACCTATAGAAGCAAGGAAACATTATGACACCATGAAGGCCAAGAATCAAATGATTCATTGTGACATCAAGTGGCCTAAAAGGGCTTGGAATGTATTGTGACACCACAGAGGTTAAGAGAAGCAAGGATCCATTGTGACCCAATGGAGGCTAATAATCCCAGGATCCCATTTGACACCAGGGGGCGTAAAAGGGCCAGGGATGAATTGTGACAGCATGGGGCCCAATAGAAACAAGGAACCATTATGACACCATGGAGGCCAAGAATCAAATGATTCATGGTGACACCAATGGGCCTAAAAGGGGCAGGGATGGATTGTGAAAGCATGGGTCCCAAGTAAAACCTGGTACAATTATGCCACCATGGAGGCCAAGAATCAAATGGTTCATTGTGACATCAAGTGGCCTAAAAGGGCTTGGAATGCATTGTGACACCACAGAGGTTAAGAGAAGCAAGGAACCATTGTGACCCAATGCAGGCTAATAATCTAATGATCCCTTGTGTCACCAGGGGGTATAAAAAGGGCCTGGGATGGATTGTTACAGCACGGGGACCAATAGAAGCAAGGATCTATTATGCCACTGTGGAGGGCAAGAATCAAATGATTCATTGTGACATCAAGTGGCCTAAAAGGGCATGGGATGCATTGTGACAGCAAAGGGGATAAGAAAAGCAAGGATCCATTGTGACCCAATGCAGGCTAATAATCCCAGGATCCCATTTGACACCAGGGGGCGTAAAAGGGCCAGGGATGAATTGTTACAGCATGGGGCCCAATAGAAACAAGGAACCATTATGACACCATGGAGGCCAAGAATCAAATGATTCATTGTGACATCAAGTGGCCTAAAAGGGCATGGGATGCATTGTGACACCACAGAGGTTAAGAGAAGCAAGGATCCATTGTGACCCAATGGAGGCTAATAATCCCAGGATCCCATTTGACACCAGGGGGCGTAAAAGCGCCAGGGATGAATTGTGACAGCATGGGGCCCAATAGAAACAAGGAACCATTATGACACCATTGAGGCCAAGAATCAAATGATTCATTGTGACATCAAGTGGCCTAAAAGGGCATGGGATGCATTGTGACACCACAGAGGTTAAGAGAAGCAAGGAACAATTGTGACCCAATGCAGGCTAATAATCTAATGATCCCTTGTGGCACCAATGGGCCTAAAAGTGCCAGGGATGAATTGTTATATCACGGGGACCAATAGAAGCAAGGATCTATTATGCCACCATGGAGGCCAAGAATCAAATAATTCATTGTGACATCATGTGGCCTAAAAGGGCATGGGATGCATTGTGACACCACAGAGGTTAAGAGAAACAAGGAACCATTGTGACCCAATGTAGGCTAACAATCTAATGATCCCTTGTGACACCAATGGGCCTAAAAGGGGCAGGGATGAATTGTGAAAGCATGGGGCCCAAGTAAAACCTGGTACAATTATGCCACCATGGAGGCCAAGAATCAAATGATTCATTGTGACATCAAGTGGCCTAAAAGGGCATGGGATGCATTGTGACACCACAGGGGTTAAGAGAAGCAAGGATCCATTGTGACCCAATGCAGGCTAACAATCTAAGAATCCCTTTTGACACCAGGGGTCGCAAAAGGACCACGGATGAACTCTGACAGCATGGGGACCTATAGAAGCAAGGAAACATTATGACACCATGAAGGCCAAGAATCAAATGATTCATTGTGACATCAAGTGGCCTAAAAGGGCTTGGAATGTATTGTGACACCACAGAGGTTAAGAGAAGCAAGGATCCATTGTGACCCAATGGAGGATAATAATCCCAGGATCCCATTTGACACCAGGGGGCGTAAAAGGGCCAGGGATGAATTGTGACAGCATGGGGCCCAATAGAAACAAGGAACCATTATGACACCATGGAGGCCAAGAATCAAATGATTCATTGTGACATCAAGTGGCCTAAAAGGGCATGGGATGCATTGTGACACCACAGGGGTTAAGAGATGCAAGGATCCATTGTGACCCAATGGAGGCTAATAATCCCAGGATCCCATTTGACACCGGGGGCGTAAAAGGACCACGGATGAATTGTGAAAGCATGGGGCCCAATAGAAACCTCTTACAACTATGCCACCATGGAGGCCAAGAATCAAATGATTCATTGTGACATCAAGTGGCCTAAAAGGGCATGGGATGCATTGTGACACCACAGAGGTTAAGAGAAGGAAGGAACCCTTGTGACCCAATGCAGGCTGACAATCTAATGATCCCTTGTGACACCAATGGGCCTAAAAGGGCCAGGGATGAATTGTTACAGCACGGGGACCAATAGAAGCAAGGATCTATTATGCCACCATGGAGGCCAAGAATCAAATGATTCATTGTGACATCAAGTGGCCTAAAAGGGCATGGGATGCATTGTGATACCACAGGGGTTAAGAAAAGCAAGGATCCATTGTGACCCAATGGAGGCTAATAATCCCAGGATCCCATTTGACACCAGGGGCCGTAAAAGGGCCAGGGATGAATTGTGACAGCATGGGGCCCAAAAGAAACAAGGAACCATTATGACACCATGGAAGCCAAGAATCAAATGATTCATTGTGACATCAAGTGGCCTAAAAGGGCATGGGATGCATTGTGACACCACAGAGGTTAAGAGAAGCAAGGAACCATTGTGACCCAATGCAGGCTAACAATCTAATGATCCCTTGTGACACCAATGGGCCTAAAAGGGGCAGGGATGAATTGTGAAAGCATGGGGCCCAAGTAAAACCTGGTACAATTATGCCACCATGGAGGCCAAGAATCAAATGTTTCATTGTGACATCAAGTGGCCTAAAAGGGCATGGGATGCATTGTGACACCACAGGGGTTAAGAGAAGCAAGGAACCCTTGTGACCCAATGCAGGCTAACAATCTAAGAATCCCTTTTGACACCAGGGGGCGCAAAAGGACCACGGATGAACTCTGACAGCATGGGGACCTATAGAAGCAAGAAACCATTATGACACCATGAAGGCCAAGAATAAAATGGTTCATTGTGACATCAAGTGGCCTAAAAGGGCATGGAATGCATTGTGACACCACAGAGGTTAAGAGAAGCAAGGAACCATTGTGACCCAATGCAGGCTAATAATCTAATGATCCCTTGTGACACCAGGGGGTATAAAAAGGGCCAGGGATGGATTGTTACAGCACGGGGACCAATAGAAGCAAGGATCTATTATGCCACTGTGGAGGGCAAGAATCAAATGATTCATTGTGACATCAAGTGGCCTAAATGGGCATGGGATGCATTGTGACAGCAAAGGGGATAAGAAAAGCAAGGATCCATTGTGACCCAATGGAGGCTAATAATCCCAGGATCCCATTTGACACCAGGGGGCGTAAAAGGGCCAAGGAAGAATTGTGACAGCATGGGGACCTATAGAAGGAAGGAACCATTATGACACCATGAAGGCCAAGAATCAAATGATTCATTGTGACATCAAGTGGCCTAAAAGGGCTTGGAATGTATTGTGACACCACAGAGGTTAAGAGAAGCAAGGATCCATTGTGACCCAATGGAGGCTAATAATCCCAGGATCACATTTGACACCAGGGGTCGTAAAAGGGCCAGGGATGAATTGTTACAGCATGGGGCCCAATAGAAACAAGGAACCATTATGACACCATGGAGGCCAAGAATCAAATGATTCATTGTGACATCAAGTGGCCTAAAAGGGCATGGGATGCATTGTGACACCACAGAGGTTAAGAGAAGCAAGGATCCATTGTGACCCAATGGAGGCTAATAATCCCAGGATCCCATTTGACACCAGGGGGCGTAAAAGCGCCAGGGATGAATTGTGACAGCATGGGGCCCAATAGAAACAAGGAACCATTATGACACCATTGAGGCCAAGAATCAAATGATTCATTGTGACATCAAGTGGCCTAAAAGGGCATGGGATGCATTGTGACACCACAGAGGTTAAGAGAAGCAAGGAACCATTGTGACCCAATGCAGGCTAATAATCTAATGATCCCTTGTGGCACCAATGGGCCTAAAAGGGCCAGGGATGAATTGTTATAGCACGGGGACCAATAGAAGCAAGGATCTATTATGCCACCATGGAGGCCAAGAATCAAATAATTCATTGTGACATCAAGTGGCCTAAAAGGGCATGGGATGCATTGTGACACCACAGGGGTTAAGAGAAGCAAGGATCCATTGTGACCCAATGCAGGCTAACAATCTAAGAATCCCTTTTGACACCAGGGGGCGCAAAAGGACCACGGATGAACTCTGACAGCATGGGGACCTATAGAAGCAAGGAAACATTATGACACCATGAAGGCCAAGAATCAAATGATTCATTGTGACATCAAGTGGCCTAAAAGGGCTTGGAATGTATTGTGACACCACAGAGGTTAAGAGAAGCAAGGATCCATTGTGACCCAATGGAGGATAATAATCCAAGGATCCCATTTGACACCAGGGGGCGTAAAAGGGCCAGGGATGAATTGTTACAGCATGGGGCCCAATAGAAACAAGGAACCATTATGACACCATGGAGGCCAAGAATCAAATGATTCATTGTGACATCAAGTGGCCTAAAAGGGCATGGGATGCATTGTGACACCACAGAGGTTAAGAGAAGCAAGGAACCATTGTGACCCAATGCAGGCTAACAATCTAATGATCCCTTGTGACACCAATGGGCCTAAAAGGGGCAGGGATGAATTGTGAAAGCATGGGGCCCAAGTAAAACCTGGTACAATTATGCCGCCATGGAGGGCAAGAATCAAATGATTCATTGTGACATCAAGTGGCCTAAAAGGGCATGGGATGCATTGTGACACCACAGGGGTTAAGAGATGCAAGGATCCATTGTGACCCAATGGAGGCTAATAATCCCAGGATCCCATTTGACACCGGGGGCGTAAAAGGACCACGGATGAATTTTGATAGCATGGGGCCCAATAGAAACCTCGTACAATTATGCCACCATGGAGGCAAAGAATCAAATGATTCATTGTGACATCAAGTGGCCTAAAAGGGCATGGGATGCATTGTGACACCACAGAGGTTAAGAGAAGGAAGGAACCATTGTGACCCAATGCAGGCTGACAATCTAATGATCCCTTGTGACACCAATGGGCCTAAAAGGGCCAGGGATGAATTGTTACAGCACGGGGTCCAATAGAAGCAAGGATCTATTATGCCACCATGGAGGCCAAGAATCAAATAATTCATTGTGACATCAAGTGGCCTAAAAGGGCTTGGAATGTATTGTGACACCACAGAGGTTTAGAGAAGCAAGGATCCATTGTGACCCAATGGAGGCTAATAATCCCAGGATCCCATTTGACACCAGGGGGCGTAAAAAGGCCAGGGATGAATTGTTACAGCATGGGGCCCAATAGAAACTAGGAACCATTATGACACCATGGAGGCCAAGAATCAAATGATTCATTGTGACATCAAGTGGCCTAAAAGGGCATGGGATGCATTGTGACAACACAGGGGTTAAGAGATGCAAGGATCCATTGTGACCCAATGCAGGCTAACAATCTAAGAATCCCTTTTGACACCAGGGGTCGCAAAAGGACCACGGATGAACTCTGACAGCATGGGGACCTATAGAAGCAAGGAACCATTATGACACCATGAAGGCCAAGAATCAAATGGTTCATTGTGACATCAAGTGGCCTAAAAGGGCTTGGAATGCATTGTGACACCAGAGAGGTTAAGAGAAGCAAGGAACCATTGTGACCCAATGCAGGCTAATAATCTAATGATCCCTTGTGACACCAGGGGGTATAAAAAGGGCCAGGGATGGATTGTTACAGCACGGGGACCAATAGAAGCAAGGACCTATTATGCCACCGTGGAGGGCAAGAATCAAATGATTCATTGTGACATCAAGTGGCCTAAAAGGGCATGGGATGCATTGTGACACCACAGGGGTTAAGAGATGCAAGGATCCATTGTGACCCAATGGAGGCTAATAATCCCAGGATCCCATTTGACACCGGGGGCGTAAAAGGACCACGGATGAATTGTGAAAGCATGGGGCCCAATAGAAACCTCTTACAACTATGCCACCATGGAGGCCAAGAATCAAATGATTCATTGTGACATCAAGTGGCCTAAAAGGGCATGGGATGCATTGTGACACCACAGAGGTTAAGAGAAGGAAGGAACCCTTGTGACCCAATGCAGGCTGGCAATCTAATGATCCCTTGTGACACCAATGGGCCTAAAAGGGCCAGGGATGAATTGTTACAGCACGGGGACCAATAGAAGCAAGGATCTATTATGCCACCATGGAGGCCAAGAATCAAATGATTCATTGTGACATCAAGTGGCCTAAAAGGGCATGGGATGCATTGTGACACCACAGAGGTTAAGAAAAGCAAGGATCCATTGTGACCCAATGGAGGCTAATAATCCCAGGATCCCATTTGACACCAGGGGGCGTAAAAGGGCCAGGGATGAATTGTGACAGCATGGGGCCCAATAGAAACAAGGAACCATTATGACACCATGGAAGGCAAGAATCAAATGATTCATTGTGACATCAAGTGGCCTAAAAGGGCATGGGATGCATTGTGACACCACAGAGGTTAAGAGAAGCAAGGATCCATTGTGACCCAATGCAGGCTAATAATCCCAGGATCCCATTTGACACCAGGGGGCGCAAAAGGGCCAGGGATGAATTGTTACAGCATGGGGCCCAATAGAAACAAGGAACCATTATGACACCATGGAGGCCAAGAATCAAATGATTCATTGTGACATCAAGTGGCCTAAAAGGGCATGGGATGCATTGTGACACCACAGAGGTTAAGAGAAGCAAGGATCCATTGTGACCCAATGGAGGCTAACAATCTAAGGATCCCTTTTGACACCAGGGGGCGCAAAAGGACCACGGATGAACTGTGACAGCATGGGGACCTATAGAAGCAAGGAACCATTATGACACCATGAAGGCCAAGAATCAAATGATTCATTGTGACATCAAGTGGCCTAAAAGGGCTTGGAATGTATTGTGACACCACAGAGGTTAAGAGAAGCAAGGATCCATTGTGACCCAATGGAGGCTAATAATCCCAGGATCCCATTTGACACCATGGGGCGTAAAAGGACCAGGGATGAATTGTTACAGCATGGGGCCCAATAGAAACCTCGTACAATTATGCCACCATTGAGGCCAAGAATCAAATAATTCATTGTGACATCAAGTGGCCTAAAAGGTCAAGGGATGCATTGTGACACCACAGAGGTTAAGAGAAGCAAGGAACCATTGTGACCCAATGCAGGCTAACAATCTAATGATCCCATTTGACACTAATGGGCCTAAAAGGGGCAGGGATGAATTGTGAAATCATGGGGCCCAAGTAAAAGCTGGTACAATAATGCCACCATGGAGGCCAAGAATCAAATGATTCATTGTGACATCAAGTGGCCTAAAAGGGCATGGGATGCATTGTGACACCACAGGGGTTAAGAGAAGCAAGGATCCATTGTGACCCAATGCAGGCTAACAATCTAATGATCCCTTGTGACACCAATGGGCCTAAAAGCGGCAGGGATTAATTGTGAAAGCACGGGGACCAATAGAAGCAAGGATCTATTATGCCACCATGGAGGCCAAGAATCAAATGATTCATTGTGACATCAAGTGGCCTAAAAGGGCATGGGATGCATTGTGACACCACAGAGGTTAAGAGAAGCAAGGATCCATTGTGACCCAATGGAGGCTAATAATCCCAGGATCCCATTTGACACCAGGGGGCGTAAAAGGGCCAGGGATGAATTGTTACAGCATGGGGCCCAATAGAAACAAGGAACCATTATGACACCATGGAGGCCAAGAATCAAATGATTCATTGTGACATCAAGTGGCCTAAAAGGGCATGGGATGCATTGTGACAACACAGGGGTTAAGAGATGCAAGGATCCATTGTGACCCAATGCAGGCTAACAATCTAAGAATCCCTTTTGACACCAGGGGTCGCAAAAGGACCACGGATGAACTCTGACAGCATGGGGACCTATAGAAGCAAGGAACCATTATGACACCATGAAGGCCAAGAATCAAATGGTTCATTGTGACATCAAGTGGCCTAAAAGGGCTTGGAATGCATTGTGACACCATAGAGGTTAAGAGAAGCAAGGAACCATTGTGACCCAATGCAGGCTAATAATCTAATGATCCCTTGTGACACCAGGGGGTATAAAAAGGGCCTGGGATGGATTGTTACAGCACGGGGACCAATAGAAGCAAGGATCTATTATGCCACCTTGGAGGGCAAGAATCAAATGATTCATTGTGACATCAAGTGGCCTAAAAGGGCATGGGATGCATTGTGACACCACAGGGGTTAAGAGATGCAAGGATCCATTGTGACCCAATGGAGGCTAATAATCCCAGGATCCCATTTGACACCGGGGGCGTAAAAGGACCACGGATGAATTGTGAAAGCATGGGGCCCAATAGAAACCTCTTACAACTATGCCACCATGGAGGCCAAGAATCAAATGATTCATTGTGACATCAAGTGGCCTAAAAGGGCATGGGATGCATTGTGACACCACAGAGGTTAAGAGAAGGAAGGAACCATTGTGACCCAATGGAGGCTAACAATCTAAGAATCCCTTTTGACACCAGGGGGCGCAAAAGGACCACGGATGAACTGTGACAGCATGGGGACCTATAGAAGCAAGGAACCATTATGACACCATGAAGGCCAAGAATCAAATGATTCATTGTGACATCAAGTGGCCTAAAAGGGCTTGGAATGTATTGTGACACCACAGAGGTTAAGAGAAGCAAGGATCCATTGTGACCCAATGGAGGCTAATAATCCCAGGATCCCATTAGACACCAGGGGGCGTAAAAGGGCCCGGGATGGATTGTTACAGCATGGGGCCCAATAGAAACCTCGTACAATTATGCCACCATGGAGGCCAAGAATCAAATGATTCATTGTGACATCAAGTGGCCTAAAAGGGCATGGGATGCATTGTGACACCACAGAGGTTAAGAGAAGCAAGGAACCATTGTGACCCAATGCAGGCTAACAATCTAATGATCCCTTGTGACACCAATGGGCCTAAAAGGGGCAGGGATGAATTGTGAAAGCACGGGGACCAATAGAAGCAAGGATCTATTATGCCACCATGGAGGCCAAGAATCAAATGATTCATTGTGACATCAAGTGGCCTAAAAGGGCATGGGATGCATTGTGACACCACAGAGGTTAAGAGAAGCAAGGATCCATTGTGACCCAATGGAGGCTAATAATCCCAGGATCCCATTTGACACCAGGGGGCGTAAATGGACCTGGGATGAATTGTGACAGCATGGGGCCCAATAGAAACCTCGTACAATTATGCCACCATGGAGGCCAAGAATCAAATGATTCATTGTGACATCAAGTGGCCTAAAAGGGCATGGGATGCATTGTGACACCACAGAGGTTAAGAGAAGCAAGGAACCATTGTGACCCAATGCAGGCTAACAATCTAATGATCCCTTGTGACACCAGGGGGCGTAAAAGGGCCAGGGATGAATTGTGACAGCTTGGGGCCCAATAGAAACAAGGAACCTTTATGACACCATGGAAGGCAAGAATCAAATGATTCATTGTGACATCAAGTGGCCTAAAAGGGCATGGGATGCATTGTGACACCACAGAGGTTAAGAGAAGCAAGGAACCATTGTGACCCAATGCAGGCTAACAATCTAATGATCCCTTGTGACACCAATGGGCCTAAAAGGGGCAGGGATGAAGTGTGAAAGCATGGGGCCCAAGTAAAACCTGGTACAATTATGCCACCATGGAGGCCAAGAATCATGTGATTCATTGTGACATCAAGTGGCCTAAAAGGGCATGGGATGCATTGTGACACCACAGGGGTTAAGAGAGGCAAGGAACCATTGTGACCCAATGCAGGCTAACAATCTAGGAATCCCTTTTGACACCAGGGGGCGCAAAAGGACCACGGATGAACTCTGACAGCATGGGGACCTATAGAAGCAAGGAACCATTATGACACCATGAAGGCCAAGAATCAAATGATTCATTGTGACATCAAGTGGCCTAAAAGGGCTTGGAATGTATTGTGACACCACAGAGGTTAAGAGAAGCAAGGATCCATTGTGACCCAATGGAGGCTAATAATCCCAGGATCCCATTTGACACCAGGGGGCGTAAAAGGGCCAGGGATGAATTGTTACAGCATGGGGCCCAATAGAAACAAGGAACCATTATGACACCATGGAGGCCAAGAATCAAATGATTCATTGTGACATCAAGTGGCCTAAAAGGGCATGGGATGCATTGTGACACCACAGAGGTTAAGAGAAGCAAGGATCCATTGTGACCCAATGGAGGCTAATAATCCCAGGATCCCATGTGACACCAGGGGGCGTAAAAGGACCTGGGATGAATTGTGACAGCATGGGGCCCAATAGAAACCTCGAACAATTATGCCACCATGGAGGCCAAGAATCAAATGATTCATTGTGACATCAAGTGGCCTAAAAGGGCATGGGATGCATTGTGACACCACAGAGGTTAAGAGAAGCAAGGAACCATTGTGACCCAATGCAGGCTAACAATCTAATGATCCCTTGTGACACCAATGGGCCTAAAAGGGGCAGGGATGAATTGTTACAGCACGGGGACCAATAGAAGCAAGGATCTATTATGCCACCATGGAGGCCAAGAATCAAATAATTCATTGTGACATCAAGTGGCCTAAAAGGGCATGGGATGCATTGTGATGGCACAGGGGTAAAGAAAAGCAAGGAACCATTGTGACCCAATGGAGGCTAATAATCCCAGGATCGCATTTGACACCATGGGGCATAAAAGGGCCAGGGATGAATTGTTACAGCATGGGGCCCAATAGAAACAAGGAAACATTATGACACCATGGAAGGCAAGAATCAAATGATTCATTGTGACATCAAGTGGCCTAAAAGGGCATGGGATGCATTGTGACACCACAGAGGTTAAGAGAAGCAAGGAACCATTGTGACCCAATGCAGGCTAACAATCTAATGATCCCTTGTGACACCAATGGGCCTAAAAGGGGCAGGGATGAATTGTGAAAGCATGGGGCCCAAGTAAAACCTGGTACAATTACGCCACCATGGAGGCCAAGAATCAAATGATTCATTGTGACATCAAGTGGCCTAAAAGGGCATGGGATGCATTGTGACACCACAGGGGTTAAGAGAAGCAAGGAACCATTGTGACCCAATGCAGGCTAACAATCTAATGATCCCTTGTGACACCAATGGGCCTACAAGGGCCAGGGATGAATTGTGAAAGCATGGGGCCCAAGTAAAACCTGGTACAATGATGCCACCATGGAGGCCAAGAATCAAATGATTCATTGTGACATCAAGTGGCCTAAAAGGGCATGGGATGCATTGTGACACCACAGGGGTTAAGAGAAGCCAGGAACCATTGATACCCAATGCAGGCTAACAATCTAATGATCCCTTTTGACACCAGGGGGCGCAAAAGGACCACGGATGAACTCTGACAGCATGGGGACCTATAGAACAAGGAACCATTATGACACCATGAAGGCCAAGAATCAAATGGTTCATTGTGACATCAAGTGGCCTAAAAGGGCTTGGAATGCATTGTGACACCACAGAGGTTAAGAGAAGCAAGGAACCATTGTGTCCCAATGCAGGCTAATAATCTAATGATCCCTTGTGGCACCAGGGGGTATAAAAAGGGCCAGGGATGGATTGTGACAGCACGGGGACCAATAGAAGCAAGGATCTATTATGCCACCGTGGAGGGCAAGAATCAAATAATTCATTGTGACATCATGTGGCCTAAAAGGGCATGGGATGCATTGTGACAGCACAGGTGATAAGAAAAACAAGGAACCATTGTGACCCAATGGAGGCTAATAATCCCAGGATCCCATTAGACACCAGGGGGCGTAAAAGGGCCAGGGATGAATTGTTACAGCATGGGGCCCAATAGAAACCTCGTACAATTATGCCACCATGGAGGCCAAGAATCAAATGATTCATTGTGACATCAAGTGGCCTAAAAGGGCATGGGATGCATTGTGACACCACAGAGGTTAAGAGAAGCAAGGAACCATTGTGACCCAATGCAGGCTAACAATCTAATGATCCCTTGTGACACCAATGGGCCTAAAAGGCCAGGGATGAATTGTTACAGCACGGGGACCAATAGAAGCAAGGATCTATTGTGCCACCATGGAGGCCAAGAATCAAATAATTCATTGTGACATCAATTGGCCTAAAAGGGCATGGGATGCATTGTGACGGCAGAGGGGTAAAGAAAAGCAAGGAACCATTGTGACCCAATGGAGGCTAATAATCCCAGGATCCCATTTGACACCATGGGGCGTAAAAGGGCCAGGGATGAATTGTGACAGCATGGGGCCCAATAGAAACAAGGAACCATTTTGACACCTTGGAAGGCAAGAATCAAATGATTCATTGTGACATCAAGTGGCCTAAAAGGGCATGGGATGCATTGTGACACCACAGAGGTTAAGAGAAGCAAGGAACCATTGTGACCCAATGCAGGCTAACAATCTAATGATCCCTTGTGACACCAATGGGCCTAAAAGGGCCATGGATGAATTGTGAAAGCATGGGGCCCAAGTAAAACCTGGTACAATTACGCCACCATGGAGGCCAAGAATCAAATGATTCATTGTGACATCAAGTGGCCTAAAAGGGCATGGGATGCATTGTGACACCACAGGGGTTAAGAGAAGCAAGGAACCATTGTGACCCAATGCAGGCTAACAATCTAAGAATCCCTTTTGACACCAGGGGGCACAAAAGGACCACGGATGAACTCTGACAGCATGGGGACCTATAGAAGCAAGGAACCATTATGACACCATGAAGGCCAAGAATCAAATGATTCATTGTGACATCAAGTGGCCTAAAAGGGCTTGGAATGTATTGTGACACCACAGAGGTTAAGAGAAGCAAGGATCCATTGTGACCCAATGGAGGCTAATAATCCCAGGATCCCATTTGACACCAGGGGGCGCAAAAGGGCCAGGGATGAATTGTTACAGCATGGGGCCCAATAGAAACAAGGAACCATTATGACACCATGGAGGCCAAGAATCAAATGATTCATTGTGACATCAAGTGGCCTAAAAGGGCATGGGATGCATTGTGACACCACAGAGGTTAAGAGAAGCAAGGATCCATTGTGACCCAATGGAGGCTAATAATCCCAGGATCCCATGTGACACCAGGGGGCGTAAAAGGACCACGGATGATCTCTGACAGCATGGGGACCTATAGAAGCAAGGAACCATTATGACACCATGGAGGCCAAGAATCAAATGATTCATTGTGACATCAAGTGGCCTAAAAGGGCATGGGATGCATTGTGACACCACAGAGGTTAAGAGAAGCAAGGAACCATTGTGACCCAATGCAGGCTAACAATCTAATGATCCCTTGTGACACCAATGGGCCTAAAAGGGGCAGGGATGAATTGTTACAGCACGGGGACCAATAGATGCAAGGATCTATTATGCCACCATGGAGGCCAAGAATCAAATAATTCATTGTGACATCAAGTGGCCTAAAAGGGCATGGGATGCATTGTGACGGCACAGGGGTAAAGAAAAGCAAGGAACCATTGTGACCCAATGGAGGCTAATAATCCCAGGATCCCATTTGACACCATGGGGCATAAAAGGGCCAGGGATGAATTGTTACAGCATGGGGCCCAATAGAAACAAGGAAACATTATGACACCATGGAAGGCAAGAATCAAATGATTCATTGTGACATCAAGTGGCCTAAAAGGGCATGGGATGCATTGTGACACCACAGAGGTTAAGAGAAGCAAGGAACCATTGTGACCCAATGCAGGCTAACAATCTAATGATCCCTTGTGACACCAATGGGCCTAAAAGGGGCAGGGATGAATTGTGAAAGCATGGGGCCCAAGTAAAACCTGGTACAATTACGCCACCATGGAGGCCAAGAATCAAATGATTCATTGTGACATCAAGTGGCCTAAAAGGGCATGGGATGCATTGTGACACCACAGGGGTTAAGAGAAGCAAGGAACCATTGTGACCCAATGCAGGCTAACAATCTAATGATCCCTTTTGACACCAGGGGGCGCAAAAGGACCACGGATGAACTCTGACAGCATGGGGACCTATAGAAGAAAGGAACCATTATGACACCATGAAGGCCAAGAATCAAATGATTCATTGTGACATCAAGTGGCCTAAAAGGGCTTGGAATGTATTGTGACATCACAGAGGTTAAGAGAAGCAAGGATCCATTGTGACCCAATGGAGGCTAATAATCCCAGGATCCCATTTGACACCAGGGGGCGCAAAAGGACCACGGATGAACTCTGACAGCATGGGGACCTATAGAAGCAAGGAACCATTATGACACCATGAAGGCCAAGAATCAAATGGTTCATTGTGACATCAAGTGGCCTAAAAGGGCATGGGATGCATTGTGACACCACAGAGGTTAAGAGAAGGAAGGAACCCTTGTGACCCAATGCAGGCTAACAATCTAATGATCCCTTGTGACACCAATGGGCCTAAAAGGGGCAGGGATGAATTGTTACAGCACGGGGACCAATAGAAGCAAGGATCTATTGTGCCACCATGGAGGCCAAGAATAAAATAATTCATTGTGACATCATGTGGCCTAAAAGGGCATGGGATGCATTGTGACAGCACAGGGGATAAGAAAAGCAAGGATCCATTGTGACCCAATGGAGGCTAATAATCCCAGGATCCCATTTGACACCAGGGGGCGTAAAAGGGCCAGGGGTGAATTGTGACAGCATGGGGCCCAATAGAAACAAGGAACCATTATGACACCATGGAGGCCAAGAATCAAATGATTCATTGTGACATCAAGTGGCCTAAAAGGGCATGGGATGCATTGTGACACCACAGAGGTTAAGAGAAGCAAGGAACCATTGTGACCCAATGCAGGCTAACAATCTAATGATCCCTTGTGACACCAATGGGCCTAAAAGGGCCAGGGATGAATTGTGAAAGCATGGGGCCCAAGTAAAACCTGGTACAATTATGCCACCATGGAGGCCAAGAATCAAATGATTCATTGTGACATCAAGTGGCCTAAAAGGGCATGGGATGCATTGTGACACCACAGGGGTTAAGAGAAGCAAGGAACCATTGTGACCCAATGCAGGCTAACAATCTAAGAATCCCTTTTGACACCATGGGGCGCAAAAGGACCACGGATGAACTCTGACAGCATGGGGACCTATAGAAGCGAGGAACCATTATGACACCATGAAGGCCAAGAATCAAATGATTCATTGTGACATCAAATGGCCTAAAAGGGCTTGGAATGTATTGTGACACCACAGAGGTTAAGAGAAGCAAGGATCCATTGTGACCCAATGCAGGCTAATAATCCCAGGATCCCATTTGACACCAGGGGGCGTAAAAGGGCCATGGATGAATTGTGACAGCATGGGGACCTATAGAACAAGGAACCATTATGACACCATGAAGGCCAAGAATCAAATGGTTCATTGTGACATCAAGTGGCCTAAAAGGGCTTGGAATGCATTGTGACACCACAGAGGTTAAGAGAAGCAAGGATCCATTGTGACCCAATGCAGGCTAATAATCCCAGGATCCCATTTGACACCAGGGGGCGCAAAAGGGCCAGGGATGAATTGTTACAGCATGGGGCCCAATAGAAACAAGGAACCATTATGACACCATGGAGGCCAAGAATCAAATGATTCATTGTGACATCAAGTGGCCTAAAAGGGCATGGGATGCATTGTGACACCACAGAGGTTAAGAGAAGCAAGGATCCATTGTGACCCAATGGAGGCTAATAATCCCAGGATCCCATGTGACACCAGGGGGCGTAAAAGGACCACGGATGATCTCTGACAGCATGGGGACCTATAGAAGCAAGGAACCATTATGACACCATGGAGGCCAAGAATCAAATGATTCATTGTGACATCAAGTGGCCTAAAAGGGCATGGGATGCATTGTGACACCACAGAGGTTAAGAGAAGCAAGGAACCATTGTGACCCAATGGAGGCTAACAATCTAATGATCCCTTGTGACACCAATGGGCCTAAAAGCGGCAGGGATGAATTGTTAGAGCACGGGGACCAATAGAAGCAAGGATCTATTATGCCACCATGGAGGCCAAGAATCAAATAATTCATTGTGACATCAAGTGGCCTAAAAGGGCATGGGATGCATTGTGACGGCACAGGGGTAAAGAAAAGCAAGGAACCATTGTGACCCAATGGAGGCTAATAATCCCGGATCCCATTTGACACCATGGGGCATAAAAGGGCCAGGAATGAATTGTTACAGCATGGGGCCCAATAGAAACAAGGAAACATTATGACACCATGGAAGGCAAGAATCAAATGATTCATTGTGACATCAAGTGGCCTAAAAGGGCATGGGATGCATTGTGACACCACAGAGGTTAAGAGAAGCAAGGAACCATTGTGACCCAATGCAGGCTAACAATCTAATGATCCCTTGTGACACCAATGGGCCTAAAAGGGCCAGGGATGAATTGTGAAAGCATGGGGCCCAAGTAAAACCTGGTACAATTATGCCACCATGGAGGCCAAGAATCAAATGATTCATTGTGACATCAAGTGGCCTAAAAGGGCATGGGATGCATTGTGACACCACAGGGGTTAAGAGAAGCAAGGAACCATTGTGACCCAATGCAGGCTAACAATCTAAGAATCCCTTTTGACACCAGGGGGCGCAAAAGGACCACGGATGAACTCTGACAGCATGGGGACCTATAGAAGCGAGGAACCATTATGACACCATGAAGGCCAAGAATCAAATGATTCATTGTGACATCAAATGGCCTAAAAGGGCTTGGAATGTATTGTGACACCACAGAGGTTAAGAGAAGCAAGGATCCATTGTGACCCAATGCAGGCTAATAATCCCAGGATCCCATTTGACACCAGGGGGCGTAAAAGGGCCATGGATGAATTGTTACAGCATGGGGACCTATAGAACAAGGAACCATTATGACACCATGAAGGCCAAGAATCAAATGGTTCATTGTGACATCAAGTGGCCTAAAAGGGCTTGGAATGCATTGTGACACCACAGAGGTTAAGAGAAGCAAGGAACCATTGTGTCCCAATGCAGGCTAATAATCTAATGATCCCTTGTGGCACCAGGGGGTATAAAAAGGGCCAGGGATGGATTGTGACAGCACGGGGACCAATAGAAGCAAGGATCTATTATGCCACCGTGGAGGGCAAGAATCAAATAATTCATTGTGACATCATGTGGCCTAAAAGGGCATGGGATGCATTGTGACAGCACAGGTGATAAGAAAAACAAGGAACCATTGTGACCCAATGGAGGCTAATAATCCCAGGATCCCATTTGACACCAGGGGGCGTAAAAGGGCCAGGGATGAATTGTGACAGCATGGGGCCCAATAGAAACCTCGTACAATTATGCCACCATGGAGGCCAAGAATCAAATGATTCATTGTGACATCAAGTGGCCTAAAAGGGCATGGGATGCATTGTGACACCACAGAGGTTAAGAGAAGCAAGGAACCATTGTGACCCAATGCAGGCTAACAATCTAATGATCCCTTGTGACACCAATGGGCATAAAAGGGCCAGGGATGAATTGTGAAAGCATGGGGCCCAAGTAAAACCTGGTACAATTACGCCACCATGGAGGCCAAGAATCAAATGATTCATTGTGACATCAAGTGGCCTAAAAGGGCATGGGATGCATTGTGACACCACAGGGGTTAAGAGAAGCAAGGAACCATTGTGACCCAATGCAGGCTAACAATCTAATGATCCCTTTTGACACCAGGGGGCGCAAAAGGACCACGGATGAACTCTGACAGCATGGGGACCTATAGAAGAAAGGAACCATTATGACACCATGAAGGCCAAGAATCAAATGATTCATTGTGACATCAAGTGGCCTAAAAGGGCTTGGAATGTATTGTGACACCACAGAGGTTAAGAGAAGCAAGGATCCATTGTGACCCAATGGAGGCTAATAATCCCAGGATCCCATTTGACACCAGGGGGCGCAAAAGGACCACGGATGAACTCTGACAGCATGGGGACCTATAGAAGCAAGGAACCATTATGACACCATGAAGGCCAAGAATCAAATGGTTCATTGTGACATCAAGTGGCCTAAAAGGGCTTGGAATGCATTGTGACACCACAGAGGTTAAGAGAAGCAAGGAACCATTGTGACCCAATGCAGGCTAATAATCTAATGATCCCTTGTGACACCAGGGGGTATAAAAAGGGCCAGGTATGGATTGTTACAGCACGGGGACCAATAGAAGCAAGGATCTATTATGCCACCGTGGAGGGCAAGAATCAAATGATTCATTGTGACATCAAGCGGCCTAAAAGGGCATGGGATGCATTGTGACACCACAGGGGTTAAGAGATGCAAGGATCCATTGTGACCCAATAGAGGGTAATAATCCCAGGATCCCATTTGACACCGGGGGCGTAAAAGGGCCAGGGATGAATTGTGACAGCATGGGGCCCAATAGAAACCTCGTACAATTATGCCACCATGGAGGCCAAGAATCAAATGATTCATTGTGACATCAAGTGGCCTAAAAGGGCATGGGATGCATTGTGACACCACAGAGGTTAAGAGAAGGAAGGAACCCTTGTGACCCAATGCAGGCTGACAATCTAATGATCCCTTGTGACACCAATGGGCCTAAAAGGGGCAGGGATGAATTGTTACAGCACGGGGACCAATAGAAGCAAGGATCTATTGTGCCACCATGGAGGCCAAGAATCAAATAATTCATTGTGACATCATGTGGCCTAAAAGGGCATGGGATGCATTGTGACAGCACAGGGGATAAGAAAAGCAAGGATCCATTGTGACCCAATGGAGGCTAATAATCCCAGGATCCCATTTGACACCAGGGGGCGTAAAAGGGCCAGGGGTGAATTGTGACAGCATGGGGCCCAATAGAAACAAGGAACCATTATGACACCATGGAGGCCAAGAATCAAATGATTCATTGTGACATCAAGTGGCCTAAAAGGGCATGGGATGCATTGTGACACCACAGAGGTTAAGAGAAGCAAGGAACCATTGTGACCCAATGCAGGCTAACAATCTAATGATCCCTTGTGACACCAATGGGCCTAAAAGGGCCAGGGATGAATTGTGAAAGCATGGGGCCCAAGTAAAACCTGGTACAATTATGCCACCATGGAGGCCAAGAATCAAATGATTCATTGTGACATCAAGTGGCCTAAAAGGGCATGGGATGCATTGTGACACCACAGGGGTTAAGAGAAGCAAGGAACCATTGTGACCCAATGCAGGCTAACAATCTAAGAATCCCTTTTGACACCATGGGGCGCAAAAGGACCACGGATGAACTCTGACAGCATGGGGACCTATAGAAGAAAGGAACCATTATGACACCATGAAGGCCAAGAATCAAATGATTCATTGTGACATCAAATGGCCTAAAAGGGCTTGGAATGTATTGTGACACCACAGAGGTTAAGAGAAGCAAGGATCCATTGTGACCCAATGCAGGCTAATAATCCCAGGATCCCATTTGACACCAGGGGGCGTAAAAGGGCCATGGATGAATTGTTACAGCATGGGGACCTATAGAACAAGGAACCATTATGACACCATGAAGGCCAAGAATCAAATGGTTCATTGTGACATCAAGTGGCCTAAAAGGGCTTGGAATGCATTGTGACACCACAGAGGTTAAGAGAAGCAAGGAACCATTGTGTCCCAATGCAGGCTAATAATCTAATGATCCCTTGTGGCACCAGGGGGTATAAAAAGGGCCAGGGATGGATTGTGACAGCACGGGGACCAATAGAAGCAAGGATCTATTATGCCACCGTGGAGGGCAAGAATCAAATAATTCATTGTGACATCATGTGGCCTAAAAGGGCATGGGATGCATTGTGACAGCACAGGTGATAAGAAAAACAAGGAACCATTGTGACCCAATGGAGGCTAATAATCCCAGGATCCCATTTGACACCAGGGGGCGTAAAAGGGCCAGGGATGAATTGTGACAGCATGGGGCCCAATAGAAACCTCGTACAATTATGCCACCATGGAGGCCAAGAATCAAATGATTCATTGTGACATCAAGTGGCCTAAAAGGGCATGGGATGCATTGTGACACCACAGAGGTTAAGAGAAGCAAGGAACCATTGTGACCCAATGCAGGCTAACAATCTAATGATCCCTTGTGACACCAATGGGCCTAAAAGGGGCAGGGATGCATTGTTACAGCACGGGGACCAATAGAAGCAAGGATCTATTATGCCACCATGGAGGCCAAGAATCAAATAATTCATTGTGACATCATGTGGCCTAAAAGGGCATGGGATGCATTGTGACGGCACAGGGGTAAAGAAAAGCAAGGAACCATTGTGACCCAATGGAGGCTAATAATCCCAGGATCCCATTTGACACCATGGGGCATAAAAGGGCCAGGGATGAATTGTTACAGCATGGGGCCCAATAGAAACAAGGAAACATTATGACACCATGGAGGCCAAGAATCAAATGATTCATTGTGACATCAAGTGGCCTAAAAGGGCATGGGATGCATTGTGACACCACAGAGGTTAAGAGAAGCAAGGAACCATTGTGACCCAATGCAGGCTAACAATCTAATGATCCCTTGTGACACCAATGGGCCTAAAAGGGGCAGGGATGAATTGTGAAAGCATGGGGCCCAAGTAAAACCTGGTACAATTACGCCACCATGGAGGCCAAGAATCAAATGATTCATTGTGACATCAAGTGGCCTAAAAGGGCATGGGATGCATTGTGACACCACAGAGGTTAAGAGAAGCAAGGAACCATTGTGACCCAATGCAGGCTAACAATCTAATGATCCCTTGTGACACCAATGGGCCTAAAAGGGCCAGGGATGAATTGTGAAAGCATGGGGCCCAAGTAAAACCTGGTACAATGATGCCACCATGGAGGCCAAGAATCAAATGATTCATTGTGACATCAAGTGGCCTAAAAGGGCATGGGATGCATTGTGACACCACAGGGGTTAAGAGAAGCAAGGAACCATTGTGACCCAATGGAGGCTAACAATCTAAGAATCCCTTTTGACACCATGGGGCGCAAAAGGACCACGGATGAACTCTGACAGCATGGGGACCTATAGAAGCGAGGAACCATTATGACACCATGAAGGCCAAGAATCAAATGATTCATTGTGACATCAAATGGCCTAAAAGGGCTTGGAATGTATTGTGACACCACAGAGGTTAAGAGAAGCAAGGATCCATTGTGACCCAATGCAGGCTAATAATCTAATGATCCCTTGTGGCACCAGGGGGTATAAAAAGGGCCAGGGATGGATTGTGACAGCACGGGGACCAATAGAAGCAAGGATCTATTATGCCACCGTGGAGGGCAAGAATCAAATAATTCATTGTGACATCATGTGGCCTAAAAGGGCATGGGATGCATTGTGACAGCACAGGTGATAAGAAAAACAAGGAACCATTGTGACCCAATGGAGGCTAATAATCCCAGGATCCCATTTGACACCAGGGGGCGTAAAAGGGCCAGGGATGAATTGTGACAGCATGGGGTCCAATAGAAACCTCGTACAATTATGCCACCATGGAGGCCAAGAATCAAATGATTCATTGTGACATCAAGTGGCCTAAAAGGGCATGGGATGCATTGTGACACCACAGAGGTTAAGAGAAGCAAGGAACCATTGTGACCCAATGCAGGCTAACAATCTAATGATCCCTTGTGACACCAATGGGCCTAAAAGGGGCAGGGATGAATTGTTACAGCACGGGGACCAATAGAAGCAAGGATCTATTATGCCACCATGGAGGCCAAGAATCAAATAATTCATTGTGACATCATGTGGCCTAAAAGGGCATGGGATGCATTGTGACGGCACAGGGGTAAAGAAAAGCAAGGAACCATTGTGACCCAAAGGAGGCTAATAATCCCAGGATCCCATTTGACACCATGGGGCATAAAAGGGCCAGGGATGAATTGTTACAGCATGGGGCCCAATAGAAACAAGGAAACATTATGACACCATGGAGGCCAAGAATCAAATGATTCATTGTGACATCAAGTGGCCTAAAAGGGCATGGGATGCATTGTGACACCACAGAGGTTAAGAGAAGCAAGGAACCATTGTGACCCAATGCAGGCTAACAATCTAATGATCCCTTGTGACACCAATGGGCCTAAAAGGGGCAGGGATGAATTGTGAAAGCATGGGGCCCAAGTAAAACCTGGTACAATTACGCCACCATGGAGGCCAAGAATCAAATGATTCATTGTGGCATCAAGTGGCCTAAAAGGGCATGGGATGCATTGTGACACCACAGGGGTTAAGAGAAGCAAGGAACCATTGTGACCCAATGCAGGCTAACAATCTAATGATCCCTTTTGACACCAGGGGGCGCAAAAGGACCACGGATGAACTCTGACAGCATGGGGACCTATAGAAGAAAGGAACCATTATGACACCATGAAGGCCAAGAATCAAATGGTTCATTGTGACATCAAGTGGCCTAAAAGGGCTTGGAATGTATTGTGACACCACAGAGGTTAAGAGAAGCAAGGATCCATTGTGACCCAATGGAGGCTAATAATCCCAGGATCCCATTTGACACCAGGGGGCGCAAAAGGGCCAGGGATGAATTGTTACAGCATGGGGCCCAATAGAAACAAGGAACCATTATGACACCATGGAGGCCAAGAATCAAATGATTCATTGTGACATCAAGTGGCCTAAAAGGGCATGGGATGCATTGTGACACCACAGAGGTTAAGAGAAGGAAGGATCCATTGTGACCCAATGGAGGCTAATAATCCCAGTATCCCATGTGACACCAGGGGGCGTAAAAGGACCTGGGATGAATTGTGACAGCATGGGGCCCAATAGAAACAAGGAACCATTATGACACCATGGAGGCCAAGAATCAAATGATTCATTGTGACATCAAGTGGCCTAAAAGGGCATGGGATGCATTGTGACACCACAGAGGTTAAGAGAAGCAAGGATCCATTGTGACCCAATGGAGGCTAATAATCCCAGGATCCCATTTGACACCAGGGGGCGTAAAAGGGCCAGGGGTGAATTGTGACAGCATGGGGCCCAATAGAAACAAGGAACCATTATGACACCATGGAGGCCAAGAATCAAATGATTCATTGTGACATCAAGTGGCCTAAAAGGGCATGGGATGCATTGTGACACCACAGAGGTTAAGAGAAGCAAGGAACCATTGTGACCCAATGCTGGCTAACAATCTAATGATCCCTTGTGACACCAATGGGCCTAAAAGGGCCATGGATGAATTGTGAAAGCATGGGGCCCAAGTAAAACCTGGTACAATGATGCCACCATGGAGGCCAAGAATCAAATGATTCATTGTGACATCAAGTGGCCTAAAAGGGCATGGGATGCATTGTGACACCACAGGGGTTAAGAGAAGCAAGGAACCATTGTGACCCAATGCAGGCTAACAATCTAAGAATCCCTTTTGACACCAGGGGGCACAAAAGGACCACGGATGAACTCTGACAGCATGGGGACCTATAGAAGCAAGGAACCATTATGACACCATGAAGGCCAAGAATCAAATGATTCATTGTGACATCAAGTGGCCTAAAAGGGCTTGGAATGTATTGTGACACCACAGAGGTTAAGAGAAGCAAGGATCCATTGTGACCCAATGGAGGCTAATAATCCCAGGATCCCATTTGACACCAGGGGGCGCAAAAGGGCCAGGGATGAATTGTTACAGCATGGGGCCCAATAGAAACAAGGAACCATTATGACACCATGGAGGCCAAGAATCAAATGATTCATTGTGACATCAAGTGGCCTAAAAGGGCATGGGATGCATTGTGACACCACAGAGGTTAAGAGAAGCAAGGATCCATTGTGACCCAATGGAGGCTAATAATCCCAGGATCCCATGTGACACCAGGGGGCGTAAAAGGACCACGGATGATCTCTGACAGCATGGGGACCTATAGAAGCAAGGAACCATTATGACACCATGGAGGCCAAGAATCAAATGATTCATTGTGACATCAAGTGGCCTAAAAGGGCATGGGATGCATTGTGACACCACAGAGGTTAAGAGAAGCAAGGAACCATTGTGACCCAATGCAGGCTAACAATCTAATGATCCCTTGTGACACCAATGGGCCTAAAAGGGGCAGGGATGAATTGTTACAGCACGGGGACCAATAGAAGCAAGGATCTATTATGCCACCATGGAGGCCAAGAATCAAATAATTCATTGTGACATCAAGTGGCCTAAAAGGGCATGGGATGCATTGTGACACCACAGGGGTCAAGAAAAGCAAGGAACCATTGTGACCCAATGGAGGCTAATAATCCCAGGATCCCATTTGACACCATGGGGCATAAAAGGGCCAGGGATGAATTGTTACAGCATGGGGCCCAATAGAAACAAGGAAACATTATGACACCATGGAAGGCAAGAATCAAATGATTCATTGTGACATCAAGTGGCCTAAAAGGGCATGGGATGCATTGTGACACCACAGAGGTTAAGAGAAGCAAGGAACCATTGTGACCCAATGCAGGCTAACAATCTAATGATCCCTTGTGACACCAATGGGCCTAAAAGGGGCAGGGATGAATTGTGAAAGCATGGGGCCCAAGTAAAACCTGGTACAATTATGCCACCATGGAGGCCAAGAATCAAATGATTCATTGTGACATCAAGTGGCCTAAAAGGGCATGGGATGCATTGTGACACCACAGGGGTTAAGAGAAGCAAGGAACCATTGTGACCCAATGCAGGCTAACAATCTAATGATCCCTTTTGACACCAGGGGGCGCAAAAGGACCACGGATGAACTCTGACAGCATGGGGACCTATAGAAGAAAGGAACCATTATGACACCATGAAGGCCAAGAATCAAATGATTCATTGTGACATCAAGTGGCCTAAAAGGGCTTGGAATGTATTGTGACATCACAGAGGTTAAGAGAAGCAAGGATCCATTGTGACCCAATGGAGGCTAATAATCCCAGGATCCCATTTGACACCAGGGGGCGCAAAAGGACCACGGATGAACCCTGACAGCATGGGGACCTATAGAAGCAAGGAACCATTATGACACCATGAAGGCCAAGAATCAAATGGTTCATTGTGACATCAAGTGGCCTAAAAGGTCTTGGAATGCATTGTGACACCACAGAGGTTAAGAGAAGCAAGGAACCATTGTGACCCAATGCAGGCTAATAATCTAATGATCCCTTGTGACACCAGGGGGTATAAAAAGGGCGAGGTATGGATTGTTACAGCACGGGGACCAATAGAAGCAAGGATCTATTATGCCACCGTGGAGGGCAAGAATCAAATGATTCATTGTGACATCAAGTGGCCTAAAAGGGCATGGGATGCATTGTGACACCACAGGGGTTAAGAGATGCAAGGATCCATTGTGACCCAATAGAGGGTAATAATCCCAGGATCCCATTTGACACCGGGGGCGTAAAAGGGCCAGGGATGAATTGTGACAGCATGGGGCCCAATAGAAACCTCGTACAATTATGCCACCATGGAGGCCAAGAATCTAATGATTCATTGTGACATCAAGTGGCCTAAAAGGGCATGGGATGCATTGTGACACCACAGAGGTTAAGAGAAGGAAGGAACCCTTGTGACCCAATGCAGGCTGACAATCTAATGATCCCTTGTGAAACCAATGGGCCTAAAAGGGGCAGGGATGAATTGTTACAGCACGGGGACCAATAGAAGCAAGGATCTATTGTGCCACCATGGAGGCCAAGAATCAAATAATTCATTGTGACATCATGTGGCCTAAAAGGGCATGGGATGCATTGTGACAGCACAGGGGATAAGAAAAGCAAGGATCCATTGTGACCCAATGGAGGCTAATAATCCCAGGATCCCATTTGACACCAGGGGGCGTAAAAGGGCCAGGGGTGAATTGTGACAGCATGGGGCCCAATAGAAACAAGGAACCATTATGACACCATGGAGGCCAAGAATCAAATGGTTCATTGTGACATCAAGTGGCCTAAAAGGGCATGGGATGCATTGTGACACCACAGAGGTTAAGTGAAGCAAGGAACCATTGTGACCCAATGCAGGCTAACAATCTAATGATCCCTTGTGACACCAATGGGCCTAAAAGGGCCAGGGATGAATTGTGAAAGCATGGGGCCCAAGTAAAACCTGGTACAATTATGCCACCATGGAGGCCAAGAATCAAATGATTCATTGTGACATCAAGTGGCCTAAAAGGGCATGGGATGCATTGTGACACCACAGGGGTTAAGAGAAGCAAGGAACCATTGTGACCCAATGCAGGCTAACAATCTAAGAATCCCTTTTGACACCATGGGGCGAAAAAGGACCACGGATGAACTCTGACAGCATGGGGACCTATAGAAGCAAGGAACCATTATGACACCATGAAGGCCAAGAATCAAATGATTCATTGTGACATCAAGTGGCCTAAAAGGGCTGGGAATGTATTGTGACACCACAGAGGTTAAGAGAAGCAAGGATCCATTGTGACCCAATGCAGGCTAATAATCCCAGGATCCCATTTGACACCAGGGGGCGTAAAAGGGCCATGGATGAATTGTTACAGCATGGGGCCCAATCGAAACAAGGAACCATTATGACACCATGGAGGCCAAGAATCAAATGATTCATTGTGACATCAAGTGGCCTAAAAGGGCATGGAATGCATTGTGACACCACAGAGGTTAAGAGAAGCAAGGAACCATTGTGACCCAATGCAGGCTAACAATCTAATGATCCCTTGTGACACCAATGGGCCTACAAGGGCCAGGGATGAATTGTGAAAGCATGGGGCCCAAGTAAAACCTGGTACAATGATGCCACCATGGAGGCCAAGAATCAAATGATTCATTGTGACATCAAGTGGCCTAAAAGGGCATGGGATGCATTGTGACACCACAGGGGTTAAGAGAAGCCAGGAACCATTGAGACCCAATGCAGGCTAACAATCTAATGATCCCTTTTGACACCAGGGGGCGCAAAAGGACCATGGATGAACTCTGACAGCATGGGGACCTATAGAACAAGGAACCATTATGACACCATGAAGGCCAAGAATCAAATGGTTCATTGTGACATCAAGTGGCCTAAAAGGGCTTGGAATGCATTGTGACACCACAGAGGTTAAGAGAAGCAAGGAACCATTGTGTCCCAATGCAGGCTAATAATCTAATGATCCCTTGTGGCACCAGGGGGTATAAAAAGGGCCAGGGATGAATTGTGACAGCATGGGGCCCAATAGAAACCTCGTACAATTATGCCACCATGGAGGCCAAGAATCAAATGATTCATTGTGACATCAAGTGGCCTAAAAGGGCATGGGATGCATTGTGACACCACAGAGGTTAAGAGAAGCAAGGAACCATTGTGACCCAATGCAGGCTAACAATCTAATGATCCCTTGTGACACCAATGGGCCTAAAAGGCCAGGGATGAATTGTTACAGCACGGGGACCAATAGAAGCAAGGATCTATTATGCCACCATGGAGGCCAAGAATCAAATAATTCATTGTGACATCAATTGGCCTAAAAGGGCATGGGATGCATTGTGACGGCACAGGGGTAAAGAAAAGCAAGGAACCATTGTGACCCAATGGAGGCTAATAATCCCAGGATCCCATTTGACACCATGGGGCGTAAAAGGGCCAGGGATGAATTGTGACAGCATGGGGCCCAATAGAAACAAGGAACCATTATGACACCTTGGAAGGCAAGAATCAAATGATTCATTGTGACATCAAGTGGCCTAAAAGGGCATGGGATGCATTGTGACACCACAGATGTTAAGAGAAGCAAGGAACCATTGTGACCCAATGCAGGCTAACAATCTAATGATCCCTTGTGACACCAATGGGCCTAAAAGGGGCAGGGATGAATTGTGAAAGCATGGGGCCCAAGTAAAACCTGGTACAATGATGCCACCATGGAGGCCAAGAATCAAATGATTCATTGTGACATCAAGTGGCCTAAAAGGGCATGGGATGCATTGTGACACCACAGGGGTTAAGAGAAGCAAGGAACCATTGTGACCCAATGCAGGCTAACAATCTAAGAATCCCTTTTGACACCATGGGGCACAAAAGGACCACGGATGAACTCTGACAGCATGGGGACCTATAGAAGCAAGGAACCATTATGACACCATGAAGGCCAAGAATCAAATGATTCATTGTGACATCAAGTGGCCTAAAAGGGCTTGGAATGTATTGTGACACCACAGAGGTTAAGAGAAGCAAGGATCCATTGTGACCCAATGGAGGCTAATAATCCCAGGATCCCATTTGACACCAGGGGGCGCAAAAGGGCCAGGGATGAATTGTTACAGCATGGGGCCCAATAGAAACAAGGAACCATTATGACACCATGGAGGCCAAGAATCAAATGATTCATTGTGACATCAAGTGGCCTAAAAGGGCATGGGATGCATTGTGACACCAGAGATGTTAAGAGAAGCAAGGATCCATTGTGACCCAATGGAGGCTAATAATCCCAGGATCCCATGTGAAACCAGGGGGCGTAAAAGGACCTGGGATGAATTGTGACAGCATGGGGCCCAATAGAAACCTCGAACAATTATGCCACCATGGAGGCCAAGAATCAAATGATTCATTGTGACATCAAGTGGCCTAAAAGGGCATGGGATGCATTGTGACACCACAGAGGTTAAGAGAAGCAAGGAACCATTGTGACCCAATGCAGGCTAACAATCTAATGATCCCTTGTGACACCAATGGGCCTAAAAGGGGCAGGGATGAATTCTTACAGCACGGGGACCAATAGAAGCAAGGATCTATTATGCCACCATGGAGGCCAAGAATCAAATAATTCATTGTGACATCAAGTGGCCTAAAAGGTCATGGGATGCATTGTGACGGCACAGGGGTAAAGAAAAGCAAGGAACCATTGTGACCCAATGGAGGCTAATAATCCCAGGATCCCATTTGACACCAGGGGGCATAAAAGGACCAGGGATGAATTGTTACAGCATGGGGCCCAATAGAAACAAGGAAACATTATGACACCATGGAAGCCAAGAATCAAATGATTCATTGTGACATCAAGTGGCCTAAAAGGGCATGGGATGCATTGTGACACCACAGAGGTTAAGAGAAGCAAGGAACCATTGTGACCCAATGCAGGCTAACAATCTAATGATCCCTTGTGACACCAATGGGCCTAAAAGGGCCAGGGATGAATTGTGAAAGCATGGGGCCCAAGTAAAACCTGGTACAATTACGCCACCATGGAGGCCAAGAATCAAATGATTCATTGTGACATCAAGTGGCCTAAAAGGGCATGGGATGCATTGTGACACCACAGGGGTTAAGAGAAGCAAGGAACCATTGTGACCCAATGCAGGCTAACAATCTAATGATCCCTTTTGACACCAGGGGGCGCAAAAGGACCACGGATGAACTCTGACAGCATGGGGACCTATAGAAGCAAGGAACCATTATGACACCATGAAGGCCAAGAATCAAATGGTTCATTGTGACATCAAGTGGCCTAAAAGGTCTTGGAATGCATTGTGACACCACAGAGGTTAAGAGAAGCAAGGAACCATTGTGACCCAATGCAGGCTAATAATCTAATGATCCCTTGTGACACCAGGGGGTATAAAAAGGGCCAGGTATGGATTGTTACAGCACGGGGACCAATAGAAGCAAGGATCTATTATGCCACCGTGGAGGGCAAGAATCAAATGATTCATTGTGACATCAAGTGGCCTAAAAGGGCATGGGATACATTGTGACACCACAGGGGTTAAGAGATGCAAGGATCCATTGTGACCCAATAGAGGGTAATAATCCCAGGATCCCATTTGACACCGGGGGCGTAAAAGGGCCAGGGATGAATTGTGACAGCATGGGGCCCAATAGAAACCTCGTACAATTATGCCACCATGGAGGCCAAGAATCAAATGATTCATTGTGACATCAAGTGGCCTAAAAGGGCATGGGATGCATTGTGACACCACAGAGGTTAAGAGAAGGAAGGAACCCTTGTGACCCAATGCAGGCTGACAATCTAATGATCCCTTGTGACACCAATGGGCCTAAAAGGGGCTGGGATGAATTGTTACAGCACGGGGACCAATAGAAGCAAGGATCTATTGTGCCACCATGGAGGCCAAGAATCAAATAATTCATTGTGACATCATGTGGCCTAAAAGGGCATGGGATGCATTGTGACAGCACAGGGGATAAGAAAAGCAAGGATCCATTGTGACCCAATGGAGGCTAATAATCCCAGGATCCCATTTGACACCATGGGGCGTAAAAGGGCCAGGGATGAATTGTGACAGCATGGGGCCCAATAGAAACAAGGAACCATTATGACACCTTGGAAGGCAAGAATCAAATGATTCATTGTGACATCAAGTGGCCTAAAAGGGCATGGAATGCATTGTGACACCACAGAGGTTAAGAGAAGCAAGGAACCATTGTGACCCAATGCAGGCTAACAATCTAATGATCCCTTGTGACACCAATGGGCCTACAAGGGCCAGGGATGAATTGTGAAAGCATGGGGCCCAAGTAAAACCTGGTACAATGATGCCACCATGGAGGCCAAGAATCAAATGATTCATTGTGACATCAAGTGGCCTAAAAGGGCATGGGATGCATTGTGACACCACAGGGTTTAAGAGAATCCAGGAACCATTGAGACCCAATGCAGGCTAACAATCTAATGATCCCTTTTGACACCAGGGGGCGCAAAAGGACCACGGATGAACTCTGACAGCATGGGTACCTATAGAAGCAAGGAACCATTATGACACCATGAAGGCCAAGAATCAAATGGTTCATTGTGACATCAAGTGGCCTAAAAGGGCTTGGAATGCATTGTGACACCACAGAGGTTAAGAGAAGCAAGGAACCATTGTGTCCCAATGCAGGCTAATAATCTAATGATCCCTTGTGGCACCAGGGGGTATAAAAAGGGCCAGGGATGGATTGTGACAGCACGGGGACCAATAGAAGCAAGGATCTATTATGCCACCGTGGAGGGCAAGAATCAAATAATTCATTGTGACATCATGTGGCCTAAAAGGGCATGGGATGCATTGTGACAGCACAGGTGATAAGAAAAACAAGGAACCATTGTGACCCAATGGAGGCTAATAATCCCAGGATCCCATTTGACACCAGGGGGCGTAAAAGGGCCAGGGATGAATTGTGACAGCATGGGGCCCAATAGAAACAAGGAACCATTATGACACCATGGAAGCCAAGAATCAAATGATTCATTGTGACATCAAGTGGCCTAAAAGGGCATGGGATGCATTGTGACACCACAGAGGTTAAGAGAAGCAAGGAACCATTGTGACCCAATGCAGGCTAACAATCTAATGATCCCTTGTGACACCAATGGGCCTAAAAGGGCCAGGGATGAATTGTGAAAGCATGGGGCCCAAGTAAAACCTGGTATAATTATGCCACCATGGAGGCCAAGAATCAAATGATTCATTGTGACATCAAGTGGCCTAAAAGGGCATGGGATGCATTGTGACACCACAGAGGTTAAGAGAAGCAAGGATCCATTGTGACCCAATGGAGGCTAATAATCCCAGGATCCCATATGACACCAGGCGGCTTAAAAGGACCTGGGATGAATTGTGACAGCATGGGGCCCAATAGAAACCTCGTACAATTATGCCACCATGGAGGCCAAGAATCAAATGATTCATTGTGACATCAAGTGGCCTAAAAGGGCATGGGATGCATTGTGACACCACAGAGGTTAAGAGAAGCAAGGAACCATTGTGACCCAATGCAGGCTAACAATCTAATGATCCCTTGTGACACCAATGGGCCTAAAAGGCCAGGGATGAATTGTTACCGCACGGGGACCAATAGAAGCAAGGATCTATTATGCCACCATGGAGGCCAAGAATCAAATAATTCATTGTGACATCAATTGGCCTAAAAGGGCATGGGATGCATTGTGACGGCACAGGGGTAAAGAAAAGCAAGGAACCATTGTGACACAATGGAGGCTAATAATCCCAGGATCCCATTTGACACCATGGGGCGTAAAAGGGCCAGGGATGAATTGTGACAGCATGGGGCCCAATAGAAACAAGGAACCATTATGACACCTTGGAAGGCAAGAATCAAATGATTCATTGTGACATCAAGTGGCCTAAAAGGGCATGGGATGCATTGTGACACCACAGAGGTTAAGAGAAGCAAGGAACCATTGTGACCCAATGCAGGCTAACAATCTAATGATCCCTTGTGACACCAATGGGCCTAAAAGGGGCAGGGATGAATTGTGAAAGCATGGGGCCCAAGTAAAACCTGGTACAATGATGCCACCATGGAGGCCAAGAATCAAATGATTCATTGTGACATCAAGTGGCCTAAAAGGGCATGGGATGCATTGTGACACCACAGGGGTTAAGAGAAGCAAGGAACCATTGTGACCCAATGCAGGCTAACAATCTAAGAATCCCTTTTGACACCAGGGGGCACAAAAGGACCACGGATGAACTCTGACAGCATGGGGACCTATAGAAGCAAGGAACCATTATGACACCATGAAGGCCAAGAATCAAATGGTTCATTGTGACATCAAGTGGCCTAAAAGGGCTGGGAATGTATTGTGACACCACAGAGGTTAAGAGAAGCAAGGATCCATTGTGACCCAATGGAGGCTAATAATCCCAGGATCCCATTTGACACCAGGGGGCGCAAAAGTACCACGGATGATCTCTGACAGCATGGGGACCTATAGAAGCAAGGAACCATTATGACACCATGAAGGCCAAGAATCAAATGGTTCATTGTGACATCAAGTGGCCTAAAAGGTCTTGGAATGCATTGTGACACCACAGAGGTTAAGAGAAGCAAGGAACCATTGTGACCCAATGCAGGCTAATAATCTAATGATCCCTTGTGACACCAGGGGGTATAAAAAGGGCCAGGGATGGATTGTTACAGCACGGGGACCAATAGAAGCAAGGATCTATTATGCCACCGTGGAGGGCAAGAATCAAATGATTCATTGTGACATCAAGTGGCCTAAAAGGGCATGGGATGCATTGTGACACCACAGGGGTTAAGAGATGCAAGGATCCATTGTGACCCAATAGAGGGTAATAATCCCAGGATCCCATTTGACACCGGGGGCGTAAAAGGACCACGGATGAATTGTGACAGCATGGGGCCCAATAGAAACCTCGTACAATTATGCCACCATGGAGGCCAAGAATCAAATGATTCATTGTGACATCAAGTGGCCTAAAAGGGCATGGGATGCATTGTGACACCACAGAGGTTAAGAGAAGGAAGGAACCCTTGTGACCCAATGCAGGCTGACAATCTAATGATCCCTTGTGACACCAATGGGCCTAAAAGGGCCAGGGATGAATTGTTACAGCACGGGGACCAATAGAAGCAAGGATCGATTGTGCCACCATGGAGGCCAAGAATCAAATAATTCATTGTGACATCATGTGGCCTAAAAGGGCATGGGATGCATTGTGACAGCACAGGGGATAAGAAAAGCAAGGATCCATTGTGACCCAATGGAGGCTAATAATCCCAGGATCCCATTTGACACCAGGGGGCGTAAAAGGGCCAGGGATGAATTGTTACAGCATGGGGCCCAATAGAAACAAGGAAACATTATGACACCATGGAGGCCAAGAATCAAATGATTCATTGTGACATCAAGTGGCCTAAAAGGGCATGGGATGCATTGTGACACCACAGAGGTTAAGAGAAGCAAGGAACCATTGTGACCCAATGCAGGCTAACAATCTAATGATCCCTTGTGACACCAATGGGCCTAAAAGGGCCAGGGATGAATTGTTACAGCACGGGGACCAATAGAAGCAAGGATCTATTATGCCACCATGGAGGCCAAGAATCAAATGATTCATTGTGACATCAAGTGGCCTAAAAGGGCATGGGATGCATTGTGACACCACAGGGGTTAAGAGAAGCAAGGAACCATTGTGACCCAATGCAGGCTAACAATCTAAGAATCCCTTTTGACACCAGGGGGCGCAAAAGGACCACGGATGGACTCTGACAGCATGGGGACCTATAGAAGCAAGGAACCATTATGACACCATGAAGGCCAAGAATCAAATGATTCATTGTGACATCAAGTGGCCTAAAAGGGCTTGGAATGTATTGTGACAGCACAGGGGTTAAGAGAAGCAAGGATCCATTGTGACCCAATGGAGGCTAATAATCCCAGGATCCCATTTGACACCAGGGGGCGTAAAAGGGCCACGGATGAATTGTTACAGCATGGGGCCCAATAGAAACAAGGAACCATTATGACACCATGGAGGCCAAGAATCAAATGATTCATTGTGACATCAAGTGGCCTAAAAGGGCATGGGATGCATTGTGACACCACAGAGGTTAAGAGAAGCAAGGAACCATTGTGACCCAATGCAGGCTAACAATCTAATGATCCCTTGTGACACCAATGGGCCTAAAAGGGCCAGGGATGAATTGTGAAAGCATGGGGCCCAAGTAAAACCTGGTACAATTATGCCACCATGGAGGCCAAGAATCAAATGTTTCATTGTGACATCAAGTGGCCTAAAAGGGCATGGGATGCATTGTGACAACACAGGGGTTAAGAGATGCAAGGATCCATTGTGACCCAATGCAGGCTAACAATCTAAGAATCCCTTTTGACACCAGGGGTCGCAAAAGGACCACGGATGAACTCTGACAGCATGGGGACCTATAGAAGCAAGGAACCATTATGACACCATGAAGGCCAAGAATCAAATGGTTCATTGTGACATCAAGTGGCCTAAAAGGGCTTGGAATGCATTGTGACACCACAGAGGTTAAGAGAAGCAAGGAACCATTGTGACCCAATGCAGGCTAATAATCTAATGATCCCTTGTGACACCAGGGGGTATAAAAAGGGCCAGGGATGGATTGTTACAGCACGGGGACCAATAGAAGCAAGGATCTATTATGCCACCGTGGAGGGCAAGAATCAAATGATTCATTGTGACATCAAGTGGCCTAAAAGGGCATGGGATGCATTGTGACACCACAGGGGTTAAGAGATGCAAGGATCCATTGTGACCCAATGGAGGCTAATAATCCCAGGATCCCATTTGACACCGGGGGCGTAAAAGGACCACGGATGAATTGTGACATCATGGGGCCCAATAGAAACCTCGTACAATTATGCCACCATGGAGGCCAAGAATCAAATGATTCATTGTGACATCAAGTGGCCTAAATGGCATGGGATGCATTGTGACACCACAGAGGTTAAGAGAAGGAAGGAACCCTTGTGACCCAATGCAGGCTAACAATCTAATGATCCCTTGTGACACCAATGGGCCTAAAAGGGCCAGGAATGAATTGTTACAGCACGGGGACCAATAGAAGCAAGGATCTATTATGCCACCATGGAGGCCAAGAATCAAATAATTCATTGTGACATCAAGTGGCCTAAAAGGGCATGGGATGCATTGTGACACCACAGGGGTTAAGAGAAGCAAGGATCCATTGTGACCCAATGGAGGCTAATAATCCCAGGATCCCATTTGACACCAGGGGGCGTAAAAGGGCCAGGGATGAATTGTGACAGCATGGGGCCCAATAGAAACAAGGAACCATTACGACACCATGGAGGCCAAGAATCAAATGATTCATTGTGACATCAAGTGGCCTAAAAGGGCATGGGATGCATTGTGACACCACAGAGGTTAAGAGAAGCAAGGAACCATTGTGACCCAATGCAGGTTAACAATCTAATGATCCCTTGTGACACTAATGGGCCTAAAAGGGGCAGGGATGAATTGTGAAAGCATGGGGCCCAAGTAAAACCTGGTACAATTATGCCACCATGGAGGCCAAGAATCAAATGATTCATTGTGACATCAAGTGGCCTAAAAGGGCATGGGATGCATTGTGACAGCACAGGGGTTAAGAGAAGCAAGGATCCATTGTGACCCAATTCAGGCTAGCAATCTAAGAATCCCTTTTGACACCAGGGGTCGCAAAAGGACCACGGATGAACTCTGACAGCATGGGGACCTATAGAAGCAAGGAACCATTATGACACCATGAAGGCCAAGAATCAAATGGTTCATTGTGACATCAAGTGGCCTAAAAGGGCTTGGAATGTATTGTGACTCCACAGAGGTTAAGAGAAGCAAGGAACCATTGTGACCCAATGCAGGCTAATAATCTAATGATCCCTTGTGACACCAGGGGGTGTAAAAAGAGCCAGGGATGGATTGTTACAGCACGGGGACCAATAGAAGCAAGGATCTATTATGCCACCATGGAGGCCAAGAATCAAATGATTCATTGTGACATCAAGTGGCCTAAAAGGGCATGGGATGCATTGTGACACCACAGGGGTTAAGAGAAGCAAGGAACCATTGTGACCCAATGCAGGCTAACAATCTAATGATCCCTTGTGACACCAATGGGCCTAAAAGGGCCAGGGATGAATTGTGAAAGCATGGGGCCCAAGTAAAACCTGGTACAATTATGCCACCATGGAGGCCAAGAATCAAATGTCTCATTGTGACATCAAGTGGCCTAAAAGGGCATGGGATGCATTGTGACAACACAGGGGTTAAGAGATGCAAGGATCCATTGTGACCCAATGCAGGCTAACAATCTAAGAATCCCTTTTGACACCAGGGGTCGCAAAAGGACCACGGATGAACTCTGACAGCATGGGGACCTATAGAAGCAAGGAACCATTATGACACCATGAAGGCCAAGAATCAAATGGTTCATTGTGACATCAAGTGGCCTAAAAGGTCTTGGAATGCATTGTGACACCACAGAGGTTAAGAGAAGCAAGGAACCATTGTGACCCAATGCAGGCTAACAATCTAATGATCCCTTGTGACACCAATGGGCCTAAAAGGGCCAGGGATGAATTGTTAAAGCACGGGGACCAATAGAAGCAAGGATCTATTATGCCACCATGGAGGCCAAGAATCAAATAATTCATTGTGACATCAAGTGGCCTAAAAGGGCATGGGATGCATTGTGACACCACAGGGGTTAAGAGAAGCAAGGATCCATTGTGACCCAATGGAGGCTAATAATCCCAGGATCCCATTTGACACCAGGGGGCGTAAAAGGGCCAGGGATGAATTGTGACAGCATGGGGCCCAATAGAAACAAGGAACCATTACGACACCATGGAGGCCAAGAATCAAATGATTCATTGTGACATCAAGTGGCCTAAAAGGGCATGGGATGCATTGTGACACCACAGAGGTTAAGAGAAGCAAGGAACCATTGTGACCCAATGCAGGTTAACAATCTAATGATCCCTTGTGACACTAATGGGCCTAAAAGGGGCAGGGATGAATTGTGAAAGCATGGGGCCCAAGTAAAACCTGGTACAATTATGCCACCATGGAGGCCAAGAATCAAATGATTCATTGTGACATCAAGTGGCCTAAAAGGGCATGGGATGCATTGTGACAGCACAGGGGTTAAGAGAAGCAAGGATCCATTGTGACCCAATTCAGGCTAACAATCTAAGAATCCCTTTTGACACCAGGGGGCGCAAAAGGACCACGGATGAACTCTGACAGCATGGGGACCTATAGAAGCAAGGAACCATTATGACACCATGAAGGCCAAGAATCAAATGGTTCATTGTGACATCAAGTGGCCTAAAAGGGCTTGGAATGCATTGTGACACCACAGAGGTTAAGAGAAGCAAGGAACCATTGTGTCCCAATGCAGGCTAATAATCTAATGATCCCTTGTGGCACCAGGGGGTGTAAAAAGAGCCAGGGATGGATTGTTACAGCACGGGGACCAATAGAAGCAAGGATCTATTATGCCACCTTGGAGGCCAAGAATCAAATGATTCATTGTGACATCAAGTGGCCTAAAAGGGCATGGGATGCATTGTGACACCACAGGGGTTAAGAGAAGCAAGGAACCATTGTGACCCAATGCAGGCTAACAATCTAATGATCCCTTGTGACACCAATGGGCCTAAAAGGGCCAGGGATGAATTGTGAAAGCATGGGGCCCAAGTAAAACCTGGTACAATTATGCCACCATGGAGGCCAAGAATCAAATGATTCATTGTGACATCAAGTGGCCTAAAAGGGCATGGGATGCATTGTGACAACACAGGGGTTAAGAGATGCAAGGATCCATTGTGACCCAATGCAGGCTAACAATCTAAGAATCCCTTTTGACACCAGGGGTCGCAAAAGGACCACGGATGAACTCTGACAGCATGGGGACCTATAGAAGCAAGGAACCATTATGACACCATGAAGGCCAAGAATCAAATGGTTCATTGTGACATCAAGTGGCCTAAAAGGGCTTGGAATGCATTGTGACACCACAGAGGTTAAGAGAAGCAAGGAACCATTGTGACCCAATGCAGGCTAATAATCTAATGATCCCTTGTGACACCAGGGGGTATAAAAAGGGCCAGGGATGGATTGTTACAGCACGGGGACCAATAGAAGCAAGGATCTATTATGCCACCGTGGAGGGCAAGAATCAAATGATTCATTGTGACATCAAGTGGCCTAAAAGGGCATGGGATGCATTGTGACACCACAGGGGTTAAGAGATGCAAGGATCCATTGTGACCCAATGGAGGCTAATAATCCCAGGATCCCATTTGACACCAGGGGGCGTAAAAGGGCCAGGGATGAATTGTGACAGCATGGGGCCCAATAGAAACAAGGAACCATTATGACACCATGGAGGCCAAGAATCAAATGATTCATTGTGACATCAAGTGGCCTAAAAGGGCATGGGATGCATTGTGACACCACAGAGGTTAAGAGAAGCAAGGAACCATTGTGACCCAATGCAGGTTAACAATCTAATGATCCCTTGTGACACTAATGGGCCTAAAAGGGGCAGGGATGAATTGTGAAAGCATGGGGCCCAAGTAAAACCTGGTACAATTATGCCACCATGGAGGCCAAGAATCAAATGATTCATTGTGACATCAAGTGGCCTAAAAGGGCATGGGATGCATTGTGACACCACAGGGGTTAAGAGAAGCAAGGATCCATTGTGACCCAATGGAGGCTAACAATCTAAGAATCCCTTTTGACACCAGGGGTCGCAAAAGGACCACGGATGAACTCTGACAGCATGGGGACCTATAGAAGCAAGGAACCATTATGACACCATGAAGGCCAAGAATCAAATGATTCATTGTGACATCAAGTGGCCAAAAAGGGCTTGGAATGTATTGTGACACCACAGAGGTTAAGAGAAGCAAGGATCCATTGTGACCCAATTCAGGCTAATAATCCCAGGATCCCATTTGACACCAGGGGGTGTAAAAGGGCCAAGGAAGAATTGTGACAGCATGGGGACCTATAGAAGCAAGGAACCATTATGACACCATGAAGGCCAAGAATCAAATGATTCATTGTGACATCAAGTGGCCTAAAAGGGCTTGGAATGTATTGTGACACCACAGAGGTTAAGAGAAGCAAGATCCATTGTGACCCAATGGAGGCTAATAATCCCAGGATCCCATTTGACACCAGGGGGCGTAAAAGGGCCAGGGATGAATTGTGACAGCATGGGGCCCAATAGAAACAAGGAACCATTATGACACCATTGAGGCCAAGAATCAAATGATTCATTGTGACATCAAGTGGCCTAAAAGGGCATGGGATGCATTGTGACACCACAGAGGTTAAGAGAAGCAAGGAACCATTGTGACCCAATGCAGGCTAACAATCTAATGATCCCTTGTGACACCAATGGGCCTAAAAGGGCCAGGGATGAATTATTACAGCACGGGGACCAATAGAAGCAAGGATCTATTATGCCACCATGGAGGCCAAGAATCAAATGATTCATTGTGACATCAAGTGGCCTAAAAGGGCTTGGAATGTATTGTGACACCACAGAGGTTAAGAGAAGCAAGGATCCATTGTGACCCAATTCAGGCTAATAATCCCAGGATCCCATTTGACTCCAGGGGGCGTAAAAGGGCCAGGGATGAATTGTTACAGCATGGGGCCCAATAGAAACAAGGAAACATTATGACACCATGGAAGGCAAGAATCAAATGATTCATTGTGACATCAAGTGGCCTAAAAGGGCATGGGATGCATTGTGACACCACAGAGGTTAAGAGAAGCAAGGAACCATTGTGACCCAATGCAGGCTAACAATCTAATGATCCCTTGTGACACCAATGGGCCTAAAAGGGGCAGGGATGAATTGTGAAAGCATGGGGCCCAAGTAAAACCTGGTACAATTACGCCACCATGGAGGCCAAGAATCAAATGATTCATTGTGGCATCAAGTGGCCTAAAAGGGCATGGGATGCATTGTGACACCACAGGGGTTAAGAGAAGCAAGGAACCATTGTGACCCAATGCAGGCTAACAATCTAATGATCCCTTTTGACACCAGGGGGCGCAAAAGGACCACGGATGAACTCTGACAGCATGGGGACCTATAGAAGAAAGGAACCATTATGACACCATGAAGGCCAAGAATCAAATGATTCATTGTGACATCAAGTGGCCTAAAAGGGCATGGGATGCATTGTGACACCACAGAGGTTAAGAGAAGCAAGGATCCATTGTGACCCAATGGAGGCTAATAATCCCAGGATCCCATTTGACACCAGGGGGCGTAAAAGGGCCTGGGATGAATTGTGACAGCATGGGGCCCAATAGAAACAAGGAACGATTATGACGCCATGGAGGCCAAGAATCAAATGATTCATTGTGACATCAAGTGGCCTAAAAGGGCATGGGATGCATTGTGACACCACAGAGGTTAAGAGAAGCAAGGATCCATTGTGACCCAATGGAGGCTAATAATCCCAGGATCCCATATGACACCAGGGGGCGTAAAAGGACCTGGGATGAATTGTGACAGCATGGGGCCCAATAGAAACCTCGTACAATTATGCCACCATGGAGGCCAAGAATCAAATGATTCATTGTGACATCAAGTGGCCTAAAAGGGCATGGGATGCATTGTGACACCACAGAGGTTAAGAGAAGCAAGGAACCATTGTGACCCAATGCAGGCTAACAATCTAATGATCCCTTGTGACACCAATGGGCCTAAAAGGCCAGGGATGAATTGTTACAGCACGGGGACCAATAGAAGCAAGGATCTATTATGCCACCATGGAGGCCAAGAATCAAATAATTCATTGTGACATCAATTGGCCTAAAAGGGCATGGGATGCATTGTGACGGCACAGGGGTAAAGAAAAGCAAGGAACCATTGTGACCCAATGGAGGCTAATAATCCCAGGATCCCATTTGACACCATGGGGCGTAAAAGGGCCAGGGATGAATTGTGACAGCATGGGGCCCAATAGAAACAAGGAACCATTATGACACCTTGGAAGGCAAGAATCAAATGATTCATTGTGACATCAAGTGGCCTAAAAGGGCATGGGATGCATTGTGACACCACAGAGGTTAAGAGAAGCAAGGAACCATTGTGACCCAATGCAGGCTAACAATCTAATGATCCCTTGTGACACCAATGGGCCTAAAAGGGGCAGGGATGAATTGTGAAAGCATGGGGCCCAAGTAAAACCTGGTACAATTACGCCACCATGGAGGCCAAGAATCAAATGATTCATTGTGACATCAAGTGGCCTAAAAGGGCATGGGATGCATTGTGACACCACAGGGGTTAAGAGAAGCAAGGAACCATTGTGACCCAATGCAGGCTAACAATCTAAGAATCCCTTTTGACACCAGGGGGCACAAAAGGACCACGGATGAACTCTGACAGCATGGGGACTTATAGAAGCAAGGAACCATTATGACACCATGAAGGCCAAGAATCAAATGATTCATTGTGACATCAAGTGGCCTAAAAGGGCATGGGATGCATTGTGACACCACAGAGGTTAAGAGAAGGAAGGAACCCTTGTGACCCAATGCAGGCTGACAATCTAATGATCCCTTGTGACACCAATGGGCCTAAAAGGGCCAGGGATGAATTGTTACAGCACGGGGACCAATAGAAGCAAGGATCGATTGTGCCACCATGGAGGCCAAGAATCAAATAATTCATTGTGACATCATGTGGCCTAAAAGGGCATGGGATGCATTGTGACAGCACAGGGGATAAGAAAAGCAAGGATCCATTGTGACCCAATGGAGGCTAATAATCCCAGGATCCCATTTGACACCAGGGGGCGTAAAAGGGCCAGGGATGAATTGTTACAGCATGGGGCCCAATAGAAACAAGGAAACATTATGACACCATGGAGGCCAAGAATCAAATGATTCATTGTGACATCAAGTGGCCTAAAAGGGCATGGGATGCATTGTGACACCACAGAGGTTAAGAGAAGCAAGGAACCATTGTGACCCAATGCAGGCTAACAATCTAATGATCCCTTGTGACACCAATGGGCCTAAAAGGGCCAGGGATGAATTGTTACAGCACGGGGACCAATAGAAGCAAGGATCTATTATGCCACCATGGAGGCCAAGAATCAAATGATTCATTGTGACATCAAGTGGCCTAAAAGGGCATGGGATGCATTGTGACACCACAGGGGTTAAGAGAAGCAAGGAACCATTGTGACCCAATGCAGGCTAACAATCTAAGAATCCCTTTTGACACCAGGGGGCGCAAAAGGACCACGGATGGACTCTGACAGCATGGGGACCTATAGAAGCAAGGAACCATTATGACACCATGAAGGCCAAGAATCAAATGATTCATTGTGACATCAAGTGGCCTAAAAGGGCTTGGAATGTATTGTGACAGCACAGGGGTTAAGAGAAGCAAGGATCCATTGTGACCCAATGGAGGCTAATAATCCCAGGATCCCATTTGACACCAGGGGGCGTAAAAGGGCCACGGATGAATTGTTACAGCATGGGGCCCAATAGAAACAAGGAACCATTATGACACCATGGAGGCCAAGAATCAAATGATTCATTGTGACATCAAGTGGCCTAAAAGGGCATGGGATGCATTGTGACACCACAGAGGTTAAGAGAAGCAAGGAACCATTGTGACCCAATGCAGGCTAACAATCTAATGATCCCTTGTGACACCAATGGGCCTAAAAGGGCCAGGGATGAATTGTGAAAGCATGGGGCCCAAGTAAAACCTGGTACAATTATGCCACCATGGAGGCCAAGAATCAAATGTTTCATTGTGACATCAAGTGGCCTAAAAGGGCATGGGATGCATTGTGACAACACAGGGGTTAAGAGATGCAAGGATCCATTGTGACCCAATGCAGGCTAACAATCTAAGAATCCCTTTTGACACCAGGGGGCGCAAAAGGACCACGGATGAACTCTGACAGCATGGGGACCTATAGAAGCAAGGAACCATTATGACACCATGAAGGCCAAGAATAAAATGATTCATTGTGACATCAAGTGGCCTAAAAGGGCTTGGAATGCATTGTGACACCACAGAGGTTAAGAGAAGCAAGGAACCATTGTGACCCAATGCAGGCTAATAATCTAATGATCCCTTGTGACACCAGGGGGTATAAAAAGGGCCAGGGATGGATTGTTACAGCACGGGGACCAATAGAAGCAAGGATCTATTATGCCACCGTGGAGGGCAAGAATCAAATGATTCATTGTGACATCAAGTGGCCTAAAAGGGCATGGGATGCATTGTGACACCACAGGGGTTAAGAGATGCAAGGATCCATTGTGACCCAATGGAGGCTAATAATCCCAGGATCCCATTTGACACCAGGGGGCGTAAAAGGGCCAGGGATGAATTGTGACAGCATGGGGCCCAATAGAAACAAGGAACCATTATGACACCATGGAGGCCAAGAATCAAATGATTCATTGTGACATCAAGTGGCCTAAAAGGGCATGGGATGCATTGTGACACCACAGAGGTTAAGAGAAGCAAGGAACCATTGTGACCCAATGCAGGTTAACAATCTAATGATCCCTTGTGACACTAATGGGCCTAAAAGGGGCAGGGATGAATTGTGAAAGCATGGGGCCCAAGTAAAACCTGGTACAATGATGCCACCATGGAGGCCAAGAATCAAATGATTCATTGTGACATCAAGTGGCCTAAAAGGGCATGGGATGCATTGTGACACCACAGGGGTTAAGAGAAGCAAGGATCCATTGTGACCCAATGGAGGCTAACAATCTAAGAATCCCTTTTGACACCAGGGGGCGCAAAAGGACCACATATGAACTCTGACAGCATGGGGACCTATAGAAGCAAGGAACCATTATGACACCATGAAGGCCAAGAATCAAATGATTCATTGTGACATCAAGTGGCCAAAAAGGGCTTGGAATGTATTGTGACACCACAGAGGTTAAGAGAAGCAAGGATCCATTGTGACCCAATTCAGGCTAATAATCCCAGGATCCCATTTGACACCAGGGGGCGTAAAAGGGCCAAGGAAGAATTGTGACAGCATGGGGACCTATAGAAGCAAGGAACCATTATGACACCATGAAGGCCAAGAATCAAATGATTCATTGTGACATCAAGTGGCCTAAAAGGGCTTGGAATGTATTGTGACACCACAGAGGTTAAGAGAAGCAAGATCCATTGTGACCCAATGGAGGCTAATAATCCCAGGATCCCATTTGACACCAGGGGGCGTAAAAGGGCCAGGGATGAATTGTGACAGCATGGGGCCCAATAGAAACAAGGAACCATTATGACACCATGGAGGCCAAGAATCAAATGATTCATTGTGACATCAAGTGGCCTAAAAGGGCATGGGATGCATTGTGACACCACAGAGGTTAAGAGATGCAAGGATCCATTGTGACCCAATGCAGGCTAATAATCCCATGATCCCATTTGACACCAGGGGGCGTAAAAGGGCCAGGGATGAATTGTGACGGCATGGGGCCCAATAGCAACAAGGAACCATTATGACACCATTGAGGCCAAGAATCAAATGATTCATTGTGACATCAAGTGGCCTAAAAGGGCATGGGATGCATTGTGACACCACAGGGGTTAAGAGAAGCAAGGAACCATTGTGACCCAATGCAGGCTAACAATCTAATGATCCCTTTTGACACCAGGGGGCGGAAAAGGACCACGGATGAACTCTGACAGCATGGGGACCTATAGAAGAAAGGAACCATTATGACACCATGAAGGCCAAGAATCAAATGATTCATTGTGACATCAAGTGGCCTAAAAGGGCATGGGATGCATTGTGACACCACAGAGGTTAAGAGAAGCAAGGATCCATTGTGACCCAATGGAGGCTAATAATCCCAGGATCCCATTTGACACCAGGGGGCGTAAAAGGGCCAGGGATGAATTGTGACAGCATGGGGCCCAATAGAAACAAGGAACGATTATGACGCCATGGAGGCCAAGAATCAAATGATTCATTGTGACATCAAGTGGCCTAAAAGGGCATGGGATGCATTGTGACACCACAGAGGTTAAGAGAAGCAAGGATCCATTGTGACCCAATGGAGGCTAATAATCCCAGGATCCCATATGACACCAGGGGGCGTAAAAGGACCTGGGATGAATTGTGACAGCATGGGGCCCAATAGAAACCTCGTACAATTATGCCACCATGGAGGCCAAGAATCAAATGATTCATTGTGACATCAAGTGGCCTAAAAGGGCATGGGATGCATTGTGACACCACAGAGGTTAAGAGAAGCAAGGAACCATTGTGACCCAAGGCAGGCTAACAATCTTATGATCCCTTGTGACACCAATGGGCCTAAAAGGCCAGGGATGAATTGTTACAGCACGGGGACCAATAGAAGCAAGGATCTATTATGCCACCATGGAGGCCAAGAATCAAATAATTCATTGTGACATCAATTGGCCTAAAAGGGCATGGGATGCATTGTGACGGCACAGGGGTAAAGAAAAGCAAGGAACCATTGTGACCCAATGGAGGCTAATAATCCCAGGATCCCATTTGACACCATGGGGCGTAAAAGGGCCAGGGATGAATTGTGACAGCATGGGGCCCAATAGAAACAAGGAACCATTATGACACCTTGGAAGGCAAGAATCAAATGATTCATTGTGACATCAAGTGGCCTAAAAGGGCATGGGATGCATTGTGACACCACAGAGGTTAAGAGAAGCAAGGAACCATTGTGACCCAATGCAGGCTAACAATCTAATGATCCCTTGTGACACCAATGGGCCTAAAAGGGCCAGGGATGAATTGTGAAAGCATGGGGCCCAAGTAAAACCTGGTACAATTACGCCACCATGGAGGCCAAGAATCAAATGATTCATTGTGACATCAAGTGGCCTAAAAGGGCATGGGATGCATTGTGACACCACAGGGGTTAAGAGAAGCAAGGAACCATTGTGACCCAATGCAGGCTAACAATCTAAGAATCCCTTTTGACACCAGGGGGCACAAAAGGACCACGGATGAACTCTGACAGCATGGGGACCTATAGAAGCAAGGAACCATTATGACACCATGAAGGCCAAGAATCAAATGATTCATTGTGACATCAAGTGGCCTAAAAGGGCATGGGATGCATTGTGACACCACAGAGGTTAAGAGAAGGAAGGAACCCTTGTGACCCAATGCAGGCTGACAATCTAATGATCCCTTGTGACACCAATGGGCCTAAAAGGGCCAGGGATGAATTGTTACAGCACGGGGACCAATAGAAGCAAGGATCGATTGTGCCACCATGGAGGCCAAGAATCAAATAATTCATTGTGACATCATGTGGCCTAAAAGGGCATGGGATGCATTGTGACAGCACAGGGGATAAGAAAAGCAAGGATCCATTGTGACCCAATGGAGGCTAATAATCCCAGGATCCCATATGACACCAGGGGGCGTAAAAGGGCCAGGGATGAATTGTTACAGCATGGGGCCCAATAGAAACAAGGAAACATTATGACACCATGGAGGCCAAGAATCAAATGATTCATTGTGACATCAAGTGGCCTAAAAGGGCATGGGATGCATTGTGACACCACAGAGGTTAAGAGAAGCAAGGAACCATTGTGACCCAATGCAGGCTAACAATCTAATGATCCCTTGTGACACCAATGGGCCTAAAAGGGCCAGGGATGAATTGTTACAGCACGGGGACCAATAGAAGCAAGGATCTATTATGCCACCATGGAGGCCAAGAATCAAATGATTCATTGTGACATCAAGTGGCCTAAAAGGGCATGGGATGCATTGTGACACCACAGGGGTTAAGAGAAGCAAGGAACCATTGTGACCCAATGCAGGCTAACAATCTAAGAATCCCTTTTGACACCAGGGGGCGCAAAAGGACCACGGATGGACTCTGACAGCATGGGGACCTATAGAAGCAAGGAACCATTATGACACCATGAAGGCCAAGAATCAAATGATTCATTGTGACATCAAGTGGCCTAAAAGGGCTTGGAATGTATTGTGACAGCACAGGGGTTAAGAGAAGCAAGGATCCATTGTGACCCAATGGAGGCTAATAATCCCAGGATCCCATTTGACACCAGGGGGCGTAAAAGGGCCACGGATGAATTGTTACAGCATGGGGCCCAATAGAAACAAGGAACCATTATGACACCATGGAGGCCAAGAATCAAATGATTCATTGTGACATCAAGTGGCCTAAAAGGGCATGGGATGCATTGTGACACCACAGAGGTTAAGAGAAGCAAGGAACCATTGTGACCCAATGCAGGCTAACAATCTAATGATCCCTTGTGACACCAATGGGCCTAAAAGGGCCAGGGATGAATTGTGAAAGCATGGGGCCCAAGTAAAACCTGGTACAATTATGCCACCATGGAGGCCAAGAATCAAATGTTTCATTGTGACATCAAGTGGCCTAAAAGGGCATGGGATGCATTGTGACAACACAGGGGTTAAGAGATGCAAGGATCCATTGTGACCCAATGCAGGCTAACAATCTAAGAATCCCTTTTGACACCAGGGGTCGCAAAAGGACCACGGATGAACTCTGACAGCATGGGGACCTATAGAAGCAAGGAACCATTATGACACCATGAAGGCCAAGAATCAAATGGTTCATTGTGACATCAAGTGGCCTAAAAGGGCTTGGAATGCATTGTGACACCACAGAGGTTAAGAGAAGCAAGGAACCATTGTGACCCAATGCAGGCTAACAATCTAATGATCCCTTGTGACACCAGGGGGTATAAAAAGGGCCAGGGATGGATTGTTACAGCACGGGGACCAATAGAAGCAAGGATCTATTATGCCACCGTGGAGGGCAAGAATCAAATGATTCATTGTGACATCAAGTGGCCTAAAAGGGCATGGGATGCATTGTGACACCACAGGGGTTAAGAGATGCAAGGATCCATTGTGACCCAATGGAGGCTAATAATCCCAGGATCCCATTTGACACCGGGGGCGTAAAAGGACCACGGATGAATTGTGACATCATGGGGCCCAATAGAAACCTCGTACAATTATGCCACCATGGAGGCCAAGAATCAAATGATTCATTGTGACATCAAGTGGCCTAAATGGCATGGGATGCATTGTGACACCACAGAGGTTAAGAGAAGGAAGGAACCCTTGTGACCCAATGCAGGCTAACAATCTAATGATCCCTTGTGACACCAATGGGCCTAAAAGGGCCAGGGATGAATTGTACAGCACGGGGACCAATAGAAGCAAGGATCTATTATGCCACCATGGAGGCCAAGAATCAAATAATTCATTGTGACATCAAGTGGCCTAAAAGGGCATGGGATGCATTGTGACACCACAGGGGTTAAGAGAAGCAAGGATCCATTGTGACCCAATGGAGGCTAATAATCCCAGGATCCCATTTGACACCAGGGGGCGTAAAAGGGCCAGGGATGAATTGTGACAGCATGGGGCCCAATAGAAACAAGGAACCATTACGACACCATGGAGGCCAAGAATCAAATGATTCATTGTGACATCAAGTGGCCTAAAAGGGCATGGGATGCATTGTGACACCACAGAGGTTAAGAGAAGCAAGGAACCATTGTGACCCAATGCAGGTTAACAATCTAATGATCCCTTGTGACACTAATGGGCCTAAAAGGGGCAGGGATGAATTGTGAAAGCATGGGGCCCAAGTAAAACCTGGTACAATTATGCCACCATGGAGGCCAAGAATCAAATGATTCATTGTGACATCAAGTGGCCTAAAAGGGCATGGGATGCATTGTGACAGCACAGGGGTTAAGAGAAGCAAGGATCCATTGTGACCCAATTCAGGCTAGCAATCTAAGAATCCCTTTTGACACCAGGGGTCGCAAAAGGACCACGGATGAACTCTGACAGCATGGGGACCTATAGAAGCAAGGAACCATTATGACACCATGAAGGCCAAGAATCAAATGGTTCATTGTGACATCAAGTGGCCTAAAAGGGCTTGGAATGCATTGTGACACCACAGAGGTTAAGAGAAGCAAGGAACCATTGTGACCCAATGCAGGCTAATAATCTAATGATCCCTTGTGACACCAGGGGGTATATAAAGGGCCAGGGATGGATTGTTACAGCACGGGGACCAATAGAAGCAAGGATCTATTATGCCACCGTGGAGGGCAAGAATCAAATGATTCATTGTGACATCAAGTGGCCTAAAAGGGCATGGGATGCATTGTGACACCACAGGGGTTAAGAGATGCAAGGATCCATTGTGACCCAATGGAGGCTAATAATCCCAGGATCCCATTTGACACCAGGGGGCGTAAAAGGGCCAGGGATGAATTGTGACAGCATGGGGCCCAATAGAAACAAGGAACCATTATGACACCATGGAGGCCAAGAATCAAATGATTCATTGTGACATCAAGTGGCCTAAAAGGGCATGGGATGCATTGTGACACCACAGAGGTTAAGAGAAGCAAGGAACCATTGTGACCCAATGCAGGCTAACAATCTAATGATCCCTTGTGACACCAATGGGCCTAAAAGGGCCAGGGATGAATTGTTACAGCACGGGGACCAATAGAAGCAAGGAACCATTATGACACCATGGAGGCCAAGAATCAAATGATTCATTGTGACATCAAGTGGCCTAAAAGGGCATGGGATGCATTGTGACACCACAGGGGTTAAGAGAAGCAAGGAACCATTGTGACCCAATGCAGGCTAACAATCTAAGAATCCCTTTTGACACCAGGGGGCGCAAAAGGACCACGGATGGACTCTGACAGCATGGGGACCTATAGAAGCAAGGAACCATTATGACACCATGAAGGCCAAGAATCAAATGATTCATTGTGACATCAAGTGGCCTAAAAGGGCTTGGAATGTATTGTGACAGCACAGGGGTTAAGAGAAGCAAGGATCCATTGTGACCCAATGGAGGCTAATAATCCCAGGATCCCATTTGACACCAGGGGGCGTAAAAGGGCCACGGATGAATTGTGACAGCATGGGGCCCAATAGAAACAAGGAACCATTATGACACCATGGAGGCCAAGAATCAAATGATTCATTGTGACATCAAGTGGCCTAAAAGGGCATGGGATGCATTGTGACACCACAGAGGTTAAGAGAAGCAAGGAACCATTGTGACCCAATGCAGGCTAACAATCTAATGATCCCTTGTGACACCAATGGGCCTAAAAGGGGCAGGGATGAATTGTGAAAGCATGGGGCCCAAGTAAAACCTGGTACAATTATGCCACCATGGAGGCCAAGAATCAAATGTTTCATTGTGACATCAAGTGGCCTAAAAGGGCATGGGATGCATTGTGACAACACAGGGGTTAAGAGATGCAAGGATCCATTGTGACCCAATGCAGGCTAACAATCTAAGAATCCCTTTTGACACCAGGGGTCGCAAAAGGACCACGGATGAACTCTGACAGCATGGGGACCTATAGAAGCAAGGAACCATTATGACACCATGAAGGCCAAGAATCAAATGGTTCATTGTGACATCAAGTGGCCTAAAAGGGCTTGGAATGCATTGTGACACCACAGAGGTTAAGAGAAGCAAGGAACCATTGTGACCCAATGCAGGCTAATAATCTAATGATCCCTTGTGACACCAGGGGGTATAAAAAGGGCCAGGGATGGATTGTTACAGCACGGGGACCAATAGAAGCAAGGATCTATTATGCCACCGTGGAGGGCAAGAATCAAATGATTCATTGTGACATCAAGTGGCCTAAAAGGGCATGGGATGCATTGTGACACCACAGGGGTTAAGAGATGCAAGGATCCATTGTGACCCAATGGAGGCTAATAATCCCAGGATCCCATTTGACACCGGGGGCGTAAAAGGACCACGGATGAATTGTGACATCATGGGGCCCAATAGAAACCTCGTACAATTATGCCACCATGGAGGCCAAGAATCAAATGATTCATTGTGACATCAAGTGGCCTAAATGGCATGGGATGCATTGTGACACCACAGGGGTTAAGAGAAGGAAGGAACCCTTGTGACCCAATGCAGGCTAACAATCTAATGATCCCTTGTGACACCAATGGGCCTAAAAGGGCCAGGGATGAATTGTACAGCACGGGGACCAATAGAAGCAAGGATCTATTATGCCACCATGGAGGCCAAGAATCAAATAATTCATTGTGACATCAAGTGGCCTAAAAGGGCATGGGATGCATTGTGACACCACAGGGGTTAAGAGAAGCAAGGATCCATTGTGACCCAATGGAGGCTAATAATCCCAGGATCCCATTTGACACCAGGGGGCGTAAAAGGGCCAGGGATGAATTGTGACAGCATGGGGCCCAATAGAAACAAGGAACCATTACGACACCATGGAGGCCAAGAATCAAATGATTCATTGTGACATCAAGTGGCCTAAAAGGGCATGGGATGCATTGTGACACCACAGAGGTTAAGAGAAGCAAGGAACCATTGTGACCCAATGCAGGTTAACAATCTAATGATCCCTTGTGACACTAATGGGCCTAAAAGGGGCAGGGATGAATTGTGAAAGCATGGGGCCCAAGTAAAACCTGGTACAATTATGCCACCATGGAGGCCAAGAATCAAATGATTCATTGTGACATCAAGTGGCCTAAAAGGGCATGGGATGCATTGTGACAGCACAGGGGTTAAGAGAAGCAAGGATCCATTGTGACCCAATTCAGGCTAGCAATCTAAGAATCCCTTTTGACACCAGGGGTCGCAAAAGGACCACGGATGAACTCTGACAGCATGGGGACCTATAGAAGCAAGGAGCCATTATGACACCATGAAGGCCAAGAATCAAATGGTTCATTGTGACATCAAGTGGCCTAAAAGGGCTTGGAATGCATTGTGACACCACAGAGGTTAAGAGAAGCAAGGAACCATTGTGACCCAATGCAGGCTAATAATCTAATGATCCCTTGTGACACCAGGGGGTATATAAAGGGCCAGGGATGGATTGTTACAGCACGGGGACCAATAGAAGCAAGGATCTATTATGCCACCGTGGAGGGCAAGAATCAAATGATTCATTGTGACATCAAGTGGCCTAAAAGGGCATGGGATGCATTGTGACACCACAGGGGTTAAGAGATGCAAGGATCCATTGTGACCCAATGGAGGCTAATAATCCCAGGATCCCATTTGACACCAGGGGGCGTAAAAGGGCCAGGGATGAATTGTGACAGCATGGGGCCCAATAGAAACAAGGAACCATTATGACACCATGGAGGCCAAGAATCAAATGATTCATTGTGACATCAAGTGGCCTAAAAGGGCATGGGATGCATTGTGACACCACAGAGGTTAAGAGAAGCAAGGAACCATTGTGACCCAATGCAGGTTAACAATCTAATGATCCCTTGTGACACTAATGGGCCTAAAAGGGGCAGGGATGAATTGTGAAAGCATGGGGCCCAAGTAAAACCTGGTACAATTATGCCACCATGGAGGCCAAGAATCAAATTATTCATTGTGACATCAAGTGGCCTAAAAGGGCATGGGATGCATTGTGACACCACAGGGGTTAAGAAAAGCAAGGATCCATTGTGACCCAATGCAGGCTAACAATCTAAGAATCCCTTTTGACACCAGGGGGCGCAAAAGGACCACGGATGAACTCTGACAGCATGGGGACCTATAGAAGCAAGGAACCATTATGACACCATGAAGGCCAAGAATCAAATGATTCATTGTGACATCAAGTGGCCAAAAAGGGCTTGGAATGTATTGTGACACCACAGAGGTTAAGAGAAGCAAGGATCCATTGTGACCCAATGGAGGCTAATAATCCCAGGATCCCATTTGACACCAGGGGGCGTAAAAGGGCCAAGGAAGAATTGTGACAGCATGGGGACCTATAGAAGCAAGGAACCATTATGACACCATGAAGGCCAAGAATCAAATGATTCATTGTGACATCAAGTGGCCTAAAAGGGCATGGGATGCATTGTGACACCACAGAGGTTAAGAGATGCAAGGATCCATTGTGACCCAATGCAGGCTAATAATCCCATGATCCCATTTCACACCAGGGGGCGTAAAAGGGCCAGGGATGAATTGTGACGGCATGGGGCCCAATAGCAACAAGGAACCATTATGACACCATTGAGGCCAAGAATCAAATGATTCATTGTGACATCAAGTGGCCTAAAAGGGCATGGGATGCATTGTGACACCACAGGGGTTAAGAGAAGCAAGGATCCATTGTGACCCAATGGAGGCTAATAATCCCAGGATCCCATTTGACACCAGGGGGCGTAAAAGGGCCAGGGATGAATTGTGACAGCATGGGGCCCAATAGAAACAAGGAACCATTACGACACCATGGAGGCCAAGAATCAAATGATTCATTGTGACATCAAGTGGCCTAAAAGGGCATGGGATGCATTGTGACACCACAGAGGTTAAGAGAAGCAAGGAACCATTGTGACCCAATGCAGGTTAACAATCTAATGATCCCTTGTGACACTAATGGGCCTAAAAGGGGCAGGGATGAATTGTGAAAGCATGGGGCCCAAGTAAAACCTGGTACAATTATGCCACCATGGAGGCCAAGAATCAAATGATTCATTGTGACATCAAGTGGCCTAAAAGGGCATGGGATGCATTGTGACAGCACAGGGGTTAAGAGAAGCAAGGATCCATTGTGACCCAATTCAGGCTAGCAATCTAAGAATCCCTTTTGACACCAGGGGTCGCAAAAGGACCACGGATGAACTCTGACAGCATGGGGACCTATAGAAGCAAGGAACCATTATGACACCATGAAGGCCAAGAATCAAATGGTTCATTGTGACATCAAGTGGCCTAAAAGGGCTTGGAATGCATTGTGACACCACAGAGGTTAAGAGAAGCAAGGAACCATTGTGACCCAATGCAGGCTAATAATCTAATGATCCCTTGTGACACCAGGGGGTATATAAAGGGCCAGGGATGGATTGTTACAGCACGGGGACCAATAGAAGCAAGGATCTATTATGCCACCGTGGAGGGCAAGAATCAAATGATTCATTGTGACATCAAGTGGCCTAAAAGGGCATGGGATGCATTGTGACACCACAGGGGTTAAGAGATGCAAGGATCCATTGTGACCCAATGGAGGCTAATAATCCCAGGATCCCATTTGACACCAGGGGGCGTAAAAGGGCCAGGGATGAATTGTGACAGCATGGGGCCCAATAGAAACAAGGAACCATTATGACACCATGGAGGCCAAGAATCAAATGATTCATTGTGACATCAAGTGGCCTAAAAGGGCATGGGATGCATTGTGACACCACAGAGGTTAAGAGAAGCAAGGAACCATTGTGACCCAATGCAGGTTAACAATCTAATGATCCCTTGTGACACTAATGGGCCTAAAAGGGGCAGGGATGAATTGTGAAAGCATGGGGCCCAAGTAAAACCTGGTACAATTATGCCACCATGGAGGCCAAGAATCAAATGATTCATTGTGACATCAAGTGGCCTAAACGGGCATGGGATGCATTGTGACACCACAGGGGTTAAGAAAAGCAAGGATCCATTGTGACCCAATGCAGGCTAACAATCTAAGAATCCCTTTTGACACCAGGGGGCGCAAAAGGACCACGGATGAACTCTGACAGCATGGGGACCTATAGAAGCAAGGAACCATTATGACACCATGAAGGCCAAGAATCAAATGATTCATTGTGACATCAAGTGGCCAAAAAGGGCTTGGAATGTATTGTGACACCACAGAGGTTAAGAGAAGCAAGGATCCATTGTGACCCAATGGAGGCTAATAATCCCAGGATCCCATTTGACACCAGGGGGCGTAAAAGGGCCAAGGAAGAATTGTGACAGCATGGGGACCTATAGAAGCAAGGAACCATTATGACACCATGAAGGCCAAGAATCAAATGATTCATTGTGACATCAAGTGGCCTAAAAGGGCTTGGAATGTATTGTGACACCACAGAGGTTAAGAGAAGCAAGATCCATTGTGACCCAATGGAGGCTAATAATCCCAGGATCCCATTTGACACCAGGGGGCGTAAAAGGGCCAGGGATGAATTGTGACAGCATGGGGCCCAATAGAAACAAGGAACCATTATGACACCATGGAGGCCAAGAATCAAATGATTCATTGTGACATCAAGTGGCCTAAAAGGGCATGGGATGCATTGTGACACCACAGAGGTTAAGAGATGCAAGGATCCATTGTGACCCAATGCAGGCTAATAATCCCATGATCCCATTTCACACCCGGGGGCGTAAAAGGGCCAGGGATGAATTGTGACGGCATGGGGCCCAATAGCAGCAAGGAACCATTATGACACCATGGAGGCCAAGAATCAAATGATTCATTGTGACATCAAGTGGCCTAAAAGGGCATGGGATGCATTGTGACACCACAGAGGTTAAGAGAAGCAAGGAACCATTGTGACCCAATGCAGGCTAACACTCTAATGATCCCTTGTGACACCAATGGGCCTAAAAGGGGCAGGGATGAATTGTGAAAGCATGGGGCCCAAGTAAAACCTGGTACAATTACGCCACCATGGAGGCCAAGAATCAAATGATTCATTGTGGCATCAAGTGGCCTAAAAGGGCATGGGATGCATTGTGACACCACAGGGGTTAAGAGAAGCAAGGAACCATTGTGACCCAATGCAGGCTAACAATCTAATGATCCCTTTTGACACCAGGGGGCGCAAAAGGACCACGGATGAACTCTGACAGCATGGGGACCTATAGAAGAAAGGAACCATTATGACATCATGAAGGCGAAGAATCAAATGATTCATTGTGACATCAAGTGGCCTAAAAGGGCTTGGAATGTATTGTGACACCACAGAGGTTAAGAGAAGCAAGGATCCATTGTGACCCAATGGAGGCTAATAATCCCAGGATCCCATTTGACACCAGGGGGCGCAAAAGGACCACGGATGAACTCTGACAGCATGGGGACCTATAGAAGCAAGGAACCATTATGACACCATGAAGGCCAAGAATCAAATGGTTCATTGTGACATCAAGTGGCCTAAAAGGTCTTGGAATGCATTGTGACACCACAGAGGTTAAGAGAAGCAAGGAACCATTGTGACCCAATGCAGGCTAATAATCTAATGATCCCTTGTGACACCAGGGGGTATAAAAAGGGCCAGGTATGGATTGTTACAGCACGGGGACCAATAGAAGCAAGGATCTATTATGCCACCGTGGAGGGCAAGAATCAAATGATTCATTGTGACATCAAGTGGCCTAAAAGGGCATGGGATGCATTGTGACACCACAGGGGTTAAGAGATGCAAGGATCCATTGTGACCCAATAGAGGGTAATAATCCCAGGATCCCATTTGACACCGGGGGCGTAAAAGGGCCAGGGATGAATTGTGACAGCATGGGGCCCAATAGAAACCTCGTACAATTATGCCACCATGGAGGCCAAGAATCAAATGATTCATTGTGACATCAAGTGGCCTAAAAGGGCATGGGATGCATTGTGACACCACAGAGGTTAAGAGAAGCAAGGAACCCTTGTGACCCAATGCAGGCTGACAATCTAATGATCCCTTGTGACACCAATGGGCCTAAAAGGGCCAGGGATGAATTGTTACAGCACGGGGACCAATAGAAGCAAGGATCTATTGTGCCACCATGGAGGCCAAGAATCAAATAATTCATTGTGACATCATGTGGCCTAAAAGGGCATGGGATGCATTGTGACAGCACAGGGGATAAGAAAAGCAAGGATCCATTGTGACCCAATGGAGGCTAATAATACCAGGATCCCATTTGACACCAGGGGGCGTAAAAGGGCCAGGGGTGAATTGTGACAGCATGGGGCCCAATAGAAACAAGGAACCATTATGACACCATGGAGGCCAAGAATCAAATGATTCATTGTGACATCAAGTGGCCTAAAAGGGCATGGGATGCATTGTGACACCACAGAGGTTAAGAGAAGCAAGGAACCATTGTGACCCAATGCAGGCTAACAATCTAATGATCCCTTGTGACACCAATGGGCCTAAAAGGGGCAGGGATGAATTGTGAAAGCATGGGGCCCAAGTAAAACCTGGTACAATGATGCCACCATGGAGGCCAAGAATCAAATGATTCATTGTGACATCAAGTGGCCTAAAAGGGCATGGGATGCATTGTGACACCACAGGGGTTAAGAGAAGCAAGGAACCATTGTGACCCAATGCAGGCTAACAATCTAAGAATCCCTTTTGACACCATGGGGCGCAAAAGGACCACGGATGAACTCTGACAGCATGGGGACCTATAGAAGAAAGGAACCATTATGACACCATGAAGGCCAAGAATCAAATGATTCATTGTGACATCAAGTGGCCTAAAAGGGCTGGGAATGTATTGTGACACCACAGAGGTTAAGAGAAGCAAGGATCCATTGTGACCCAATGGAGGCTAATAATCCCAGGATCCCATTTGACACCAGGGGGCGTAAAAGGGCCAGGGATGAATTGTTACAGCATGGGGCCCAATCGAAACAAGGAACCATTATGACACCATGGAGGCCAAGAATCAAATGATTCATTGTGACATCAAGTGGCCTAAAAGGGCATGGGATGCATTGTGACACCACAGAGGTTAAGAGAAGCAAGGAACCATTGTGACCCAATGCAGGCTAACAATCTAATGATCCCTTGTGACACCAATGGGCCTACAAGGGCCAGGGATGAATTGTGAAAGCATGGGGCCCAAGTAAAACCTGGTACAATGATGCCACCATGGAGGCCAAGAATCAAATGATTCATTGTGACATCAAGTGGCCTAAAAGGGCATGGGATGCATTGTGACACCACAGGGGTTAAGAGAAGCCAGGAACCATTGAGACCCAATGCAGGCTAACAATCTAATGATCCCTTTTGACACCAGGGGGCGCAAAAGGACCAGGGATGAACTCTGACAGCATGGGGACCTATAGAACAAGGAACCATTATGACACCATGAAGGCCAAGAATCAAATGGTTCATTGTGACATCAAGTGGCCTAAAAGGGCTTGGAATGCATTGTGACACCACAGAGGTAAAGAGAAGCAAGGAACCATTGTGTCCCAATGCAGGCTAATAATCTAATGATCCCTTGTGGCACCAGGGGGTATAAAAAGGGCCAGAGATGAATTGTGACAGCATGGGGCCCAATAGAAACCTCGTACAATTATGCCACCATGGAGGCCAAGAATCAAATGATTCATTGTGACATCAAGTGGCCTAAAAGGGCTTGGAATGCATTGTGACACCACAGAGGTTAAGAGAAGCAAGGAACCATTGTGACCCAATGCAGGCTAACAATCTAATGATCCCTTGTGACACCAATGGGCCTAAAAGGCCAGGGATGAATTGTTACAGCACGGGGACCAATAGAAGCAAGGATCTATTATGCCACCATGGAGGCCAAGAATCAAATAATTCATTGTGACATCAATTGGCCTAAAAGGGCATGGGATGCATTGTGACGGCACAGGGGTAAAGAAAAGCAAGGAACCATTGTGACCCAATGGAGGCTAATAATCCCAGGATCCCATTTGACACCATGGGGCGTAAAAGGGCCAGGGATGAATTGTGACAGCATGGGGCCCAATAGAAACAAGGAACCATTATGACACCTTGGAAGGCAAGAATCAAATGATTCATTGTGACATCAAGTGGCCTAAAAGGGCATGGGATGCATTGTGACACCACAGAGGTTAAGAGAAGCAAGGAACCATTGTGACCCAATGCAGGCTGACAATCTAATGATCCCTTGTGACACCAATGGGCCTAAAAGGGCCAGGGATGAATTGTGAAAGCATGGGGCCCAAGTAAAACCTGGTACAATGATGCCACCATGGAGGCCAAGAATCAAATGATTCATTGTGACATCAAGTGGCCTAAAAGGGCATGGGATGCATTGTGACACCACAGGGGTTAAGAGAAGCAAGGAACCATTGTGACCCAATGCAGGCTAACAATCTAAGAATCCCTTTTGACACCAGGGGGCACAAAAGGACCACGGATGAACTCTGACAGCATGGGGACCTATAGAAGCAAGGAACCATTAGGACACCATGAAGGCCAAGAATCAAATGATTCATTGTGACATCAAGTGGCCTAAAAGGGCTTGGAATGTATTGTGACACCACAGAGGTTAAGAGAAGCAAGGATCCATTGTGACCCAATGGAGGCTAATAATCCCAGGATCCCATTTGACACCAGGGGGCGCAAAAGGGCCAGGGATGAATTGTTACAGCATGGGGCCCAATAGAAACAAGGAACCATTATGACACCATGGAGGCCAAGAATCAAATGATTCATTGTGACATCAAGTGGCCTAAAAGGGCATGGGATGCATTGTGACACCACAGGGGTTAAGAGAAGCAAGGAACCATTGTGACCCAATGCAGGCTAACAATCTAATGATCCCTTTTGACACCAGGGGGCGCAAAAGGACCACGGATGAACTCTGACAGCATGGGGACCTATAGAAGAAAGGAACCATTATGACACCATGAAGGCCAAGAATCAAATGATTCATTGTGACATCAAGTGGCCTAAAAGGGCTTGGAATGTATTGTGACATCACAGAGGTTAAGAGAAGCAAGGATCCATTGTGACCCAATGGAGGCTAATAATCCCAGGATCCCATTTGACACCAGGGGGCGCAAAAGGACCACGGATGAACTCTGACAGCATGGGGACCTCTAGAATCAAGGAACCATTATGACACCATGAAGGCCAAGAATCAAATGGTTCATTGTGACATCAAGTGGCCTAAAAGGTCTTGGAATGCATTGTGACAGCACAGAGGTTAAGAGAAGCAAGGAACCATTGTGACCCAATGCAGGCTAATAATCTAATGATCCCTTGTGACACCAGGGGGTATAAAAAGGGCCAGGGATGGATTGTTACAGCACGGGGACCAATAGAAGCAAGGATCTATTATGCCACCGTGGAGGGCAAGAATCAAATGATTCATTGTGACATCAAGTGGCCTAAAAGGGCATGGGATGCATTGTGAAACCACAGGGGTTAAGAGATGCAAGGATCCATTGTGACCCAATAGAGGGTAATAATCCCAGGATCCCATTTGACACCGGGGGCGTAAAAGGGCCAGGGATGAATTGTGACAGCATGGGGCCCAATAGAAACCTCGTACAATTATGCCACCATGGAGGCCAAGAATCAAATGATTCATTGTGACATCAAGTGGCCTAAAAGGGCATGGGATGCATTGTGACACCACAGAGGTTAAGAGAAGGAAGGAACCCTTGTGACCCAATGCAGGCTGACAATCTAATGATCCCTTGTGACACCAATGGGCCTAAAAGGGCCAGGGATGAATTGTTACAGCACGGGGACCAATAGAAGCAAGGATCTATTGTGCCACCATGGAGGCCAAGAATCAAATAATTCATTGTGACATCATGTGGCCTAAAAGGGCATGGGATGCATTGTGACAGCACAGGGGATAAGAAAAGCAAGGATCCATTGTGACCCAATGGAGGCTAATAATCCCAGGATCCCATTTGACACCAGGGGGCGTAAAAGGGCCAGGGGTGAATTGTGACAGCATGGGGCCCAATAGAAACAAGGAACCATTATGACACCATGGAGGCCAAGAATCAAATGATTCATTGTGACATCAAGTGGCCTAAAAGGGCATGGGATGCATTGTGACACCACAGAGGTTAAGAGAAGCAAGGAACCATTGTGACCCAATGCAGGCTAACAATCTAATGATCCCTTGTGACACCAATGGGCCTAAAAGGGCCAGGGATGAATTGTGAAAGCATGGGGCCCAAGTAAAACCTGGTACAATTATGCCACCATGGAGGCCAAGAATCAAATGATTCATTGTGACATCAAGTGGCCTAAAAGGGCATGGGATGCATTGTGACACCACAGGGGTTAAGAGAAGCAAGGAACCATTGTGACCCAATGCAGGCTAACAATCTAAGAATCCCTTTTGACACCAGGGGGCACAAAAGGACCACGGATGAACTCTGACAGCATGGGGACCTATAGAAGCAAGGAACCATTATGACACCATGAAGGCCAAGAATCAAATGATTCATTGTGACATCAAGTGGCCTAAAAGGGCTGGGAATGTATTGTGACACCACAGAGGTTAAGAGAAGCAAGGATCCATTGTGACCCAATGCAGGCTAATAATCCCAGGATCCCATTTGACACCAGGGGGCGTAAAAGGGCCATGGATGAATTGTTACAGCATGGGGCCCAATCGAAACAAGGAACCATTATGACACCATGGAGGCCAAGAATCAAATGATTCATTGTGACATCAAGTGGCCTAAAAGGGCATGGAATGCATTGTGACACCACAGAGGTTAAGAGAAGCAAGGAACCATTGTGACCCAATGCAGGCTAACAATCTAATGATCCCTTGTGACACCAATGGGCCTACAAGGGCCAGGGATGAATTGTGAAAGCATGGGGCCCAAGTAAAACCTGGTACAATGATGCCACCATGGAGGCCAAGAATCAAATGATTCATTGTGACATCAAGTGGCCTAAAAGGGCATGGGATGCATTGTGACACCACAGGGGTTAAGAGAAGCCAGGAACCATTGAGACCCAATGCAGGCTAACAATCTAATGATCCCTTTTGACACCAGGGGGCGCAAAAGGACCACGGATGAACTCTGACAGCATGGGGACCTATAGAAGCAAGGAACCATTATGACACCATGAAGGCCAAGAATCAAATGGTTCATTGTGACATCAAGTGGCCTAAAAGGGCTTGGAATGCATTGTGACACCACAGAGGTTAAGAGAAGCAAGGAACCATTGTGTCCCAATGCAGGCTAATCATCTAATGATCCCTTGTGGCACCAGGGGGTATAAAAAGGGCCAGGGATGGATTGTGACAGCACGGGGACCAATAGAAGCAAGGATCCATTATGCCACCGTGGAGGGCAAGAATCAAATAATTCATTGTGACATCATGTGGCCTAAAAGGGCATGGGATGCATTGTGACAGCACAGGTGATAAGAAAAACAAGGAACCATTGTGACCCAATGGAGGCTAATAATCCCAGGATCCCATTTGACACCAGGGGGCGTAAAAGGGCCAGGGATGAATTGTGACAGCATGGGGCCCAATAGAAACAAGGAACCATTATGACACCATGAAGGCCAAGAATCAAATGATTCATTGTGACATCAAGTGGCCTAAAAGGGCATGGGATGCATTGTGACACCACAGAGGTTAAGAGAAGCAAGGAACCATTGTGACCCAATGCAGGCTAACAATCTAATGATCCCTTGTGACACCAATGGGCCTATAAGGGCCAGGGATGAATTGTGAAAGCATGGGGCCCAAGTAAAACCTGGTATAATTATGCCACCATGGAGGCCAAGAATCAAATGATTCATTGTGACATCAAGTGGCCTAAAAGGGCATGGGATGCATTGTGACACCACAGGGGTTAAGAGAAGCAAGGAACCATTGTGACCCAATGCAGGCTAACAATCTAAGAATCCCTTTTGACACCAGGGGGCGCAAAAGGACAACGGATGGACTCTGACAGCATGGGGACCTATAGAAGCAAGGAACCATTATGACACCATGAAGGCCAAGAATCAAATGATTCATTGTGACATCAAGTGGCCTAAAACGGCATGGGATGCATTGTGACACCACAGAGGTTAAGAGAAGCAAGGATCCATTGTGACCCAATGGAGGCTAATAATCCCAGGATCCCATATGACACCAGGGGGCGTAAAAGGACCTGGGATGAATTGTGACAGCATGGGGCCCAATAGAAACCTCGTACAATTATGCCACCATGGAGGCCAAGAATCAAATGATTCATTGTGACATCAAGTGGCCTAAAAGGGCATGGGATGCATTGTGACACCACAGAGGTTAAGAGAAGCAAGGAACCATTGTGACCCAATGCAGGCTAACAATCTAATGATCCCTTGTGACACCAATGGGCCTAAAAGGCCAGGGATGAATTGTTACAGCACGGGGACCAATAGAAGCAAGGATCTATTATGCCACCATGGAGGCCAAGAATCAAATAATTCATTGTGACATCAATTGGCCTAAAAGGGCATGGGATGCATTGTGACGGCACAGGGGTAAAGAAAAGCAAGGAACCATTGTGACCCAATGGAGGCTAATAATCCCAGGATCCCATTTGACACCATGGGGCGTAAAAGGGCCAGGGATGAATTGTGACAGCATGGGGCCCAATAGAAACAAGGAACCATTATGACACCTTGGAAGGCAAGAATCAAATGATTCATTGTGACATCAAGTGGCCTAAAAGGGCATGGGATGCATTGTGACACCACAGAGGTTAAGAGAAGCAAGGAACCATTGTGACCCAATGCAGGCTAACAATCTAATGATCCCTTGTGACACCAATGGGCCTAAAAGGGGCAGGGATGAATTGTGAAAGCATGGGGCCCAAGTAAAACCTGGTACAACTACGCCACCATGGAGGCCAAGAATCAAATGATTCATTGTGACATCAAGTGGTCTAAAAGGGCATGGGATGCATTGTGATACCACAGGGGTTAAGAGAAGCAAGGAACCATTGTGACCCAATGCAGGCTAACAATCTAAGAATCCCTTTTGACACCAGGGGGCACAAAAGGACCACGGATGAACTCTGACAGCATGGGGACCTATAGAAGCAAGGAACCATTATGACACCATGAAGGCCAAGAATCAAATGATTCATTGTGACATCAAGTGGCCTAAAAGGGCTTGGAATGTATTGTGACACCACAGAGGTTAAGAGAAGCAAGGATCCATTGTGACCCAATGGAGGCTAATAATCCCAGGATCCCATTTGACACCAGGGGGCGCAAAAGTACCACGGATGATCTCTGACAGAATGGGGACCTATAGAAGCAAGGAACCATTATGACACCATGAAGGCCAAGAATCAAATGATTCATTGTGACATCAAGTGGCCTAAAAGGTCTTGGAATGCATTGTGACACCACAGAGGTTAAGAGAAGCAAGGAACCATTGTGACCCAATGCAGGCTAATAATCTAATGATCCCTTGTGACACCAGGGGTTATAAAAAGGGCCAGGGATGGATTGTTACAGCACGGGGACCAATAGAAGCAAGGATCTATTATGCCACCGTGGAGGGCAAGAATCAAATGATTCATTGTGACATCAAGTGGCCTAAAAGGGCATGGGATGCATTGTGACACCACAGGGGTTAAGAGATGCAAGGATCCATTGTGACCCAATAGAGGGTAATAATCCCAGGATCCCATTTGACACCGGGGGCGTAAAAGGGCCAGGGATGAATTGTGACAGCATGGGGCCCAATAGAAACCTCGTACAATTATGCCACCATGGAGGCCAAGAATCAAATGATTCATTGTGACATCAAGTGGCCTAAAAGGGCATGGGATGCATTGTGACACCACAGAGGTTAAGAGAAGGAAGGAACCCTTGTGACCCAATGCAGGCTGACAATCTAATGATCCCTTGTGACACCAATGGGCCTAAAAGGGGCAGGGATGAATTGTTACAGCACGGGGACCAATAGAAGCAAGGATCTATTGTGCCACCATGGAGGCCAAGAATCAAATAATTCATTGTGACATCATGTGGCCTAAAAGGGCATGGGATGCATTGTGACAGCACAGGGGATAAGAAAAGCAAGGATCCATTGTGACCCAATGGAGGCTAATAATCCCAGGATCCCATTTGACACCAGGGGGCGTAAAAGGGCCAGGGATGAATTGTTACAGCATGGGGCCCAATAGAAACAAGGAAACATTATGACACCATGGAAGCCAAGAATCAAATGATTCATTGTGAGATCAAGTGGCCTAAAAGGGCATGGGATGCATTGTGACACCACAGAGGTTAAGAGAAGCAAGGAACCATTGTGACCCAATGCAGGCTAACAATCTAATGATCCCTTGTGACACCAATGGGCCTAAAAGGGCCAGGGATGAATTGTTACAGCACGGGGACCAATAGAAGCAAGGATCTATTATGACACCATGGAGGCCAAGAATCAAATAATTCATTGTGACATGAATTGGCCTAAAAGGGCATGGGATGCATTGTGACGGCACAGGGGTAAAGAAAAGCAAGGAACCATTGTGACCCAATGGAGGCTAATAATCCCAGGATCCCATTTGACACCATGGGGCGTAAAAGGGCCAGGGATGAATTGTGACAGCATGGGGCCCAATAGAAACAAGGAACCATTATGACACCTTGGAAGGCAAGAATCAAATGATTCATTGTGACATCAAGTGGCCTAAAAGGGCATGGGATGCATTGTGACACCACAGAGGTTAAGAGAAGCAAGGAACCATTGTGACCCAATGCAGGCTAACAATCTAATGATCCCTTGTGACACCAATGGGCCTATAAGGGCCAGGGATGAATTGTGAAAGCATGGGGCCCAAGTAAAACCTGGTACAATGATGCCACCATGGAGGCCAAGAATCAAATGATTCATTGTGACATCAAGTGGCCTAAAAGGGCATGGGATGCATTGTGACACCACAGGGGTTAAGAGAAGCAAGGAACCATTGTGACCCAATGCAGGCTAACAATCTAAGAATCCCTTTTGACACCAGGGGGCACAAAAGGACCACGGATGAACTCTGACAGCATGGGGACCTATAGAAGCAAGGAACCATTAGGACACCATGAAGGCCAAGAATCAAATGATTCATTGTGACATCAAGTGGCCTAAAAGGGCTTGGAATGTATTGTGACACCACAGAGGTTAAGAGAAGCAAGGATCCATTGTGACCCAATGGAGGCTAATAATCCCAGGATCCCATTTGACACCAGGGGGCGCAAAAGGGCCAGGGATGAATTGTTACAGCATGGGGCCCAATAGAAACAAGGAACCATTATGACACCATGGAGGCCAAGAATCAAATGATTCATTGTGACATCAAGTGGCCTAAAAGGGCATGGGATGCATTGTGACACCACAGGGGTTAAGAGAAGCAAGGAACCATTGTGACCCAATGCAGGCTAACAATCTAATGATCCCTTTTGACACCAGGGGGCGCAAAAGGACCACGGATGAACTCTGACAGCATGGGGACCTATAGAAGAAAGGAACCATTATGACACCATGAAGGCCAAGAATCAAATGATTCATTGTGACATCAAGTGGCCTAAAAGGGCTTGGAATGTATTGTGACATCACAGAGGTTAAGAGAAGCAAGGATCCATTGTGACCCAATGGAGGCTAATAATCCCAGGATCCCATTTGACACCAGGGGGCGCAAAAGGACCACGGATGAACTCTGACAGCATGGGGACCTCTAGAATCAAGGAACCATTATGACACCATGAAGGCCAAGAATCAAATGGTTCATTGTGACATCAAGTGGCCTAAAAGGTCTTGGAATGCATTGTGACAGCACAGAGGTTAAGAGAAGCAAGGAACCATTGTGACCCAATGCAGGCTAATAATCTAATGATCCCTTGTGACACCAGGGGGTATAAAAAGGGCCAGGTATGGATTGTTACAGCACGGGGACCAATAGAAGCAAGGATCTATTATGCCACCGTGGAGGGCAAGAATCAAATGATTCATTGTGACATCAAGTGGCCTAAAAGGGCATGGGATGCATTGTGACACCACAGGGGTTAAGAGATGCAAGGATCCATTGTGACCCAATAGAGGGTAATAATCCCAGGATCCCATTTGACACCGGGGGCGTAAAAGGGCCAGGGATGAATTGTGACAGCATGGGGCCCAATAGAAACCTCGTACAATTATGCCACCATGGAGGCCAAGAATCAAATGATTCATTGTGACATCAAGTGGCCTAAAAGGGCATGGGATGCATTGTGACACCACAGAGGTTAAGAGAAGGAAGGAACCCTTGTGACCCAATGCAGGCTGACAATCTAATGATCCCTTGTGACACCAATGGGCCTAAAAGGGCCAGGGATGAATTGTTACAGCACGGGGACCAATAGAAGCAAGGATCTATTGTGCCACCATGGAGGCCAAGAATCAAATAATTCATTGTGACATCATGTGGCCTAAAAGGGCATGGGATGCATTGTGACAGCACAGGGGATAAGAAAAGCAAGGATCCATTGTGACCCAATGGAGGCTAATAATCCCAGGATCCCATTTGACACCAGGGGGCGTAAAAGGGCCAGGGGTGAATTGTGACAGCATGGGGCCCAATAGAAACAAGGAACCATTATGACACCATGGAGGCCAAGAATCAAATGATTCATTGTGACATCAAGTGGCCTAAAAGGGCATGGGATGCATTGTGACACCACAGAGGTTAAGAGAAGCAAGGAACCATTGTGACCCAATGCAGGCTAACAATCTAATGATCCCTTGTGACACCAATGGGCCTAAAAGGGCCAGGGATGAATTGTGAAAGCATGGGGCCCAAGTAAAACCTGGTACAATTATGCCACCATGGAGGCCAAGAATCAAATGATTCATTGTGACATCAAGTGGCCTAAAAGGGCATGGGATGCATTGTGACACCACAGGGGTTAAGAGAAGCAAGGAACCATTGTGACCCAATGCAGGCTAACAATCTAAGAATCCCTTTTGACACCAGGGGGCACAAAAGGACCACGGATGAACTCTGACAGCATGGGGACCTATAGAAGCAAGGAACCATTATGACACCATGAAGGCCAAGAATCAAATGATTCATTGTGACATCAAGTGGCCTAAAAGGGCTGGGAATGTATTGTGACACCACAGAGGTTAAGAGAAGCAAGGATCCATTGTGACCCAATGCAGGCTAATAATCCCAGGATCCCATTTGACACCAGGGGGCGTAAAAGGGCCATGGATGAATTGTTACAGCATGGGGCCCAATCGAAACAAGGAACCATTATGACACCATGGAGGCCAAGAATCAAATGATTCATTGTGACATCAAGTGGCCTAAAAGGGCATGGAATGCATTGTGACACCACAGAGGTTAAGAGAAGCAAGGAACCATTGTGACCCAATGCAGGCTAACAATCTAATGATCCCTTGTGACACCAATGGGCCTACAAGGGCCAGGGATGAATTGTGAAAGCATGGGGCCCAAGTAAAACCTGGTACAATGATGCCACCATGGAGGCCAAGAATCAAATGATTCATTGTGACATCAAGTGGCCTAAAAGGGCATGGGATGCATTGTGACACCACAGGGGTTAAGAGAAGCCAGGAACCATTGAGACCCAATGCAGGCTAACAATCTAATGATCCCTTTTGACACCAGGGGGCGCAAAAGGACCACGGATGAACTCTGACAGCATGGGGACCTATAGAAGCAAGGAACCATTATGACACCATGAAGGCCAAGAATCAAATGGTTCATTGTGACATCAAGTGGCCTAAAAGGGCTTGGAATGCATTGTGACACCACAGAGGTTAAGAGAAGCAAGGAACCATTGTGTCCCAATGCAGGCTAATCATCTAATGATCCCTTGTGGCACCAGGGGGTATAAAAAGGGCCAGGGATGGATTGTGACAGCACGGGGACCAATAGAAGCAAGGATCCATTATGCCACCGTGGAGGGCAAGAATCAAATAATTCATTGTGACATCATGTGGCCTAAAAGGGCATGGGATGCATTGTGACAGCACAGGTGATAAGAAAAACAAGGAACCATTGTGACCCAATGGAGGCTAATAATCCCAGGATCCCATTTGACACCAGGGGGCGTAAAAGGGCCAGGGATGAATTGTGACAGCATGGGGCCCAATAGAAACAAGGAACCATTATGACACCATGAAGGCCAAGAATCAAATGATTCATTGTGACATCAAGTGGCCTAAAAGGGCATGGGATGCATTGTGACACCACAGAGGTTAAGAGAAGCAAGGAACCATTGTGACCCAATGCAGGCTAACAATCTAATGATCCCTTGTGACACCAATGGGCCTATAAGGGCCAGGGATGAATTGTGAAAGCATGGGGCCCAAGTAAAACCTGGTATAATTATGCCACCATGGAGGCCAAGAATCAAATGATTCATTGTGACATCAAGTGGCCTAAAAGGGCATGGGATGCATTGTGACACCACAGGGGTTAAGAGAAGCAAGGAACCATTGTGACCCAATGCAGGCTAACAATCTAAGAATCCCTTTTGACACCAGGGGGCGCAAAAGGACAACGGATGGACTCTGACAGCATGGGGACCTATAGAAGCAAGGAACCATTATGACACCATGAAGGCCAAGAATCAAATGATTCATTGTGACATCAAGTGGCCTAAAACGGCATGGGATGCATTGTGACACCACAGAGGTTAAGAGAAGCAAGGATCCATTGTGACCCAATGGAGGCTAATAATCCCAGGATCCCATATGACACCAGGGGGCGTAAAAGGACCTGGGATGAATTGTGACAGCATGGGGCCCAATAGAAACCTCGTACAATTATGCCACCATGGAGGCCAAGAATCAAATGATTCATTGTGACATCAAGTGGCCTAAAAGGGCATGGGATGCATTGTGACACCACAGAGGTTAAGAGAAGCAAGGAACCATTGTGACCCAATGCAGGCTAACAATCTAATGATCCCTTGTGACACCAATGGGCCTAAAAGGCCAGGGATGAATTGTTACAGCACGGGGACCAATAGAAGCAAGGATCTATTATGCCACCATGGAGGCCAAGAATCAAATAATTCATTGTGACATCAATTGGCCTAAAAGGGCATGGGATGCATTGTGACGGCACAGGGGTAAAGAAAAGCAAGGAACCATTGTGACCCAATGGAGGCTAATAATCCCAGGATCCCATTTGACACCATGGGGCGTAAAAGGGCCAGGGATGAATTGTGACAGCATGGGGCCCAATAGAAACAAGGAACCATTATGACACCTTGGAAGGCAAGAATCAAATGATTCATTGTGACATCAAGTGGCCTAAAAGGGCATGGGATGCATTGTGACACCACAGAGGTTAAGAGAAGCAAGGAACCATTGTGACCCAATGCAGGCTAACAATCTAATGATCCCTTGTGACACCAATGGGCCTAAAAGGGGCAGGGATGAATTGTGAAAGCATGGGGCCCAAGTAAAACCTGGTACAACTACGCCACCATGGAGGCCAAGAATCAAATGATTCATTGTGACATCAAGTGGTCTAAAAGGGCATGGGATGCATTGTGATACCACAGGGGTTAAGAGAAGCAAGGAACCATTGTGACCCAATGCAGGCTAACAATCTAAGAATCCCTTTTGACACCAGGGGGCACAAAAGGACCACGGATGAACTCTGACAGCATGGGGACCTATAGAAGCAAGGAACCATTATGACACCATGAAGGCCAAGAATCAAATGATTCATTGTGACATCAAGTGGCCTAAAAGGGCTTGGAATGTATTGTGACACCACAGAGGTTAAGAGAAGCAAGGATCCATTGTGACCCAATGGAGGCTAATAATCCCAGGATCCCATTTGACACCAGGGGGCGCAAAAGTACCACGGATGATCTCTGACAGAATGGGGACCTATAGAAGCAAGGAACCATTATGACACCATGAAGGCCAAGAATCAAATGATTCATTGTGACATCAAGTGGCCTAAAAGGTCTTGGAATGCATTGTGACACCACAGAGGTTAAGAGAAGCAAGGAACCATTGTGACCCAATGCAGGCTAATAATCTAATGATCCCTTGTGACACCAGGGGTTATAAAAAGGGCCAGGGATGGATTGTTACAGCACGGGGACCAATAGAAGCAAGGATCTATTATGCCACCGTGGAGGGCAAGAATCAAATGATTCATTGTGACATCAAGTGGCCTAAAAGGGCATGGGATGCATTGTGACACCACAGGGGTTAAGAGATGCAAGGATCCATTGTGACCCAATAGAGGGTAATAATCCCAGGATCCCATTTGACACCGGGGGCGTAAAAGGGCCAGGGATGAATTGTGACAGCATGGGGCCCAATAGAAACCTCGTACAATTATGCCACCATGGAGGCCAAGAATCAAATGATTCATTGTGACATCAAGTGGCCTAAAAGGGCATGGGATGCATTGTGACACCACAGAGGTTAAGAGAAGGAAGGAACCCTTGTGACCCAATGCAGGCTGACAATCTAATGATCCCTTGTGACACCAATGGGCCTAAAAGGGGCAGGGATGAATTGTTACAGCACGGGGACCAATAGAAGCAAGGATCTATTGTGCCACCATGGAGGCCAAGAATCAAATAATTCATTGTGACATCATGTGGCCTAAAAGGGCATGGGATGCATTGTGACAGCACAGGGGATAAGAAAAGCAAGGATCCATTGTGACCCAATGGAGGCTAATAATCCCAGGATCCCATTTGACACCAGGGGGCGTAAAAGGGCCAGGGATGAATTGTTACAGCATGGGGCCCAATAGAAACAAGGAAACATTATGACACCATGGAAGCCAAGAATCAAATGATTCATTGTGAGATCAAGTGGCCTAAAAGGGCATGGGATGCATTGTGACACCACAGAGGTTAAGAGAAGCAAGGAACCATTGTGACCCAATGCAGGCTAACAATCTAATGATCCCTTGTGACACCAATGGGCCTAAAAGGGCCAGGGATGAATTGTTACAGCACGGGGACCAATAGAAGCAAGGATCTATTATGACACCATGGAGGCCAAGAATCAAATAATTCATTGTGACATGAATTGGCCTAAAAGGGCATGGGATGCATTGTGACGGCACAGGGGTAAAGAAAAGCAAGGAACCATTGTGACCCAATGGAGGCTAATAATCCCAGGATCCCATTTGACACCATGGGGCGTAAAAGGGCCAGGGATGAATTGTGACAGCATGGGGCCCAATAGAAACAAGGAACCATTATGACACCTTGGAAGGCAAGAATCAAATGATTCATTGTGACATCAAGTGGCCTAAAAGGGCATGGGATGCATTGTGACACCACAGAGGTTAAGAGAAGCAAGGAACCATTGTGACCCAATGCAGGCTAACAATCTAATGATCCCTTTTGACACCAATGGGCCTAAAAGGGCCAGGGATGAATTGTGAAAGCATGGGGCCCAAGTAAAACCTGGTACAATTATGCCACCATGGAGGCCAAGAATCAAATGTTTCATTGTGACATCAAGTGGCCTAAAAGGGCATGGGATGCATTGTGACAACACAGGGGTTAAGAGATGCAAGGATCCATTGTGACCCAATGCAGGCTAACAATCTAATGATCCCTTTTGACACCAGGGGTCGCAAAAGGACCACGGATGAACTCTGACAGCATGGGGACCTATAGAAGCAAGGAACCATTATGACACCATGAAGGCCAAGAATCAAATGGTTCATTGTGACATCAAGTGGCCTAAAAGATCATGGGATGCATTGTGACACCACAGGGGTTAAGAGATGCAAGGATCCATTGTGACCCAATGGAGGCTAATAATCCCAGGATCCCATTTGACACCAGGGGGCGTAAAAGGGCCAGGGATGAATTGTGACAGCATGGGGCCCAATAGAAACAAGGAACCATTATGACACCATGGAGGCCAAGAATCAAATGATTCATTGTGACATCAAGTGGCCTAAAAGGGCATGGGATGCATTGTGACACCACAGAGGTTAAGAGAAGCAAGGAACCATTGTGACCCAAAGCAGGTTAACAATCTAATGATCCCTTGTGACACTAATGGGCCTAAAAGGGGCAGGGATGAATTGTGAAAGCATGGGGCCCAAGTAAAACCTGGTACAATTATGCCACCATGGAGGCCAAGAATCAAATGATTCATTGTGACATCAAGTGGCCTAAAAGGGCATGGGATGAATTGTGACAGCACAGGGGTTAAGAGAAGCAAGGATCCATTGTGACCCAATTCAGGCTAGCAATCTAAGAATCCCTTTTGACACCAGGGGGCGCAAAAGGACCACGGTTGAACTCTGACAGCATGGGGACCTATAGAAGCAAGGAACCATTATGACACCATGAAGGCCAAGAATCAAATGATTCATTGTGACATCAAGTGGCCTAAAAGGGCTTGGAATGTATTGTGACACCACAGAGGTTAAGAGAAGCAAGATCCATTGTGACCCAATGGAGGCTAATAATCCCAGGATCCCATTTGACACCAGGGGGCGTAAAAGGGCCAGGGATGAATTGTGACAGCATGGGGCCCAATAGAAACAAGGAACCATTATGACACCATGGAGGCCAAGAATCAAATGATTCATTGTGACATCAAGTGGCCTAAAAGGGCATGGGATGCATTGTGACACCACAGAGGTTAAGAGAAGCAAGGAACCATTGTGACCCAATGCAGGCTAACAATCTAATGATCCCTTGTGACACCAATGGGCCTAAAAGGGCCAGGGATGAATTATTACAGCACGGGGACCAATAGAAGCAAGGATCTATTATGCCACCATGGAGGCCAAGAATCAAATGATTCATTGTGACATCAAGTGGCCTAAAAGGGCATGGGATGCATTGTGACACCACAGAGGTTAAGAGAAGCAAGGATCCATTGTGACCCAATGGAGGCTAATAATCACAGGATCCCATTTGACACCAGGGGGCGTAAAAGGGGCAGGGATGAATTGTTACAGCATGGGGCCCAATAGAAACAAGGAACCATTATGACACCATGGAGGCCAAGAATCAAATGATTCATTGTGACATCAAGTGGCCTAAAAGGGCATGGGATGCATTGTGACACCACAGAGGTTAAGAGAAGCAAGGAACCATTGTGACCCAATGCAGGCTAATAATCTAATGATCCCTTGTGACACCAGGGGGTGTAAAAAGTGCCAGGGATGGATTGTTACAGCACGGGGACCAATAGAATCAAGGAACTATTATGCCACCGTGGAGGGCAAGAATCAAATGATTCATTGTGACATCAAGGGGCCTAAAAGGGCATGGGATGCATTGTGACACCACAGGGGTTAAGAGATGCAAGGATCCATTGTGACCCAATGGAGGCTAATAATCCCAGGATCCCATTTGACACCGGGGGCGTAAAAGGACCACGGATGAATTGTGACATCATGGGGCCCAATAGAAACCTCGTACAATTATGCCACCATGGAGGCCAAGAATCAAATGATTCATTTTGACATCAAGTGGCCTAAAAGGGCATGGGATGCATTGTGACACCACAGAGGTTAAGAGAATGAAGGAACCATTGTGACCCAATGCAGGCTGACAATCTAATGATCCCTTGTGACACCAATGGGCCTAAAAGGGCCAGGGATGAATTGTTACAGCACGGGGACCTATAGAAGCAAGGATCTATTATGCCACCATGGAGGCCAAGAATCAAATAATTCATTGTGACATCATGTGGCCTAAAAGGGCATGGGATGTATTGTGACAGCACAGTGGGTAAGAGATGCAAGGATCCATTGTGACCCAAAGGAGGCTAATAATCCCAGGATCCCATTTGACACCAGGGGGCGTAAAAGGGCCAGGGATGAATTGTGACAGCATGGGGCCCAATAGAAACAAGGAACCATTATGACACCATGGAGGCCAAGAATCAAATGATTCATTGTGACATCAAGTGGCCTAAAAGGGCATGGGATGCATTGTGACACCACAGAGGTTAAGAGAAGCAAGGAACCATTGTGACCCAATGCAGGCTAACAATCTAATGATCCCTTGTGACACCAATGGGCCTAAAAGGGGCAGGGATGAATTGTGAAAGCATGGGGCCCAAGTAAAACCTGGTACAATTATGCCACCATGGAGGCCAAGAATCAAATGATTCATTGTGACATCAAGTGGCCTAAAAGGGCATGGGATGCATTGTGACACCACAGGGGTTAAGAGAAGCAAGGAACCATTGAGACCCAATGCAGGCTAACAATCTAATGATCCCTTTTGACACCAGGGGGCGCAAAAGGACCACGGATGAACTCTGACAGCATGGGGACCTATAGAAGCAAGGAACCATTATGACACCATGAAGGCCAAGAATCAAATGGTTCATTGTGACATCAAGTGGCCTAAAAGGGCTTGGAATGCATTGTGACACCACAGAGGTTAAGAGAAGCAAGGAACCATTGTGTCCCAATGCAGGCTAATAATCTAATGATCCCTTGTGGCACCAGGGGGTATAAAAAGGGCCAGGGATGGATTGTGACAGCACGGGGACCAATAGAAGCAAGGATCTATTTTGCCACCATGGAGGCCAAGAATCAAATGATTCATTGTGACATCAAGTGGCCTAAAAAGGCATGGGATGCATTGTGACACCACAGGGGTTAAGAGATGCAAGGAACCATTGTGACCCAATGCAGGCTAATAATCCCAGGATCCCATTTGACACCGGGGGCGTAAAAGGACCACGGATGAATTGTGACATCATGGGGCCCAATAGAAACCTGGTACAATTATGCCACCATGGAGGACAAGAATCAAATGATTCATTGTGACATCAAGTGGCCTAAAAGGGCATGGGATGCATTGTGACACCACAGAGGTTAAGAGAAGGAAGGAACCCTTGTGACCCAATGCAGGCTGACAATCTAATGATCCCTTGTGACACCAATGGGCCTAAAAGGGCCAGGGATGAATTGTTACAGCACGGGGACCAATAGAAGCAAGGATCTATTATGCCACCATGGAGGCCAAGAATCAAATAATTCATTGTGACATCATGTGGCCTAAAAGGGCATGGGATGCATTGTGACAGCACAGGTGATAAGAAAAACAAGGAACCATTGTGACCCAATGGAGGCTAATAATCCCAGGATCCCATTTGACACCAGGGGGCGTAAAAGGGCCAGGGATGAATTGTGACAGCATGGGGCCCAATAGAAACAAGGAACCATTATGACACCATGGAAGCCAAGAATCAAATGATTCATTGTGACATCAAGTGGCCTAAAAGGGCATGGGATGCATTGTGACACCACAGGGGTTAAGAGAAGCAAGGAACCATTGTGACCCAATGCAGGCTAACAATCTAAGAATCCCTTGTGACACCAATGGGCCTAAAAGGGGCAGGGATGAATTGTGAAAGCATGGGGCCCAAGTAAAACCTGGTATAATTATGCCACCATGGAGGCCAAGAATCAAATGATTCATTGTGACATCAAGTGGCCTAAAAGGGCATGGGATGCATTGTGACACCACAGGGGTTAAGAGAAGCAAGGAACCATTGTGACCCAATGCAGGCTAACAATCTAAGAATCCCTTTTGACACCAGGGGGCGCAAAAGGACAACGGATGGACTCTGACAGCATGGGGACCTATAGAAGCAAGGAACCATTATGACACCATGAAGGCCAAGAATCAAATGATTCATTGTGACATCAAGTGGCCTAAAAGGGCATGGGATGCATTGTGACACCACAGAGGTTAAGAGAAGCAAGGATCCATTGTGACCCAATGGAGGCTAACAATCTAATGATCCCCTGTGACACCAATGGGCCTAAAAGGGCCAGGGATGAATTGTTACAGCACGGGGACCAATAGAAGCAAGGATCTATTATGCCACCATGGAGGCCAAGAATCAAATAATTCATTGTGAAATCATGTGGCCTAAAAGGGCATGGGATGCATTGTGACACCACAGAGGTTAAGAGAAGTAAGGATCCATTGTGACCCAAAGGAGGCTAATAATCCCAGGATCCCATTTGACACCAGGGGGTGTAAAAGCGCCAGGGATGAATTGTGACAGCATGGGGCCCAATAGAAACAAGGAACCATTATGACACCATGGAGGCCAAGAATCAAATGATTCATTGTGACATCAAGTGGCCTAAAAGGGCATGGGATGCATTGTGACACCACAGGGGTTAAGAGAAGCAAGGAACCATTGTGACCCAATGCAGGCTAATAATCTAATGATCCCTTGTGGCACCAGGGGGTATAAAAAGGGCCAGGGATGGATTGTTACAGCACGGGGACCAATAGAAGCAAGGATCTATTATGCCACCGTGGAGGGCAAGAATCAAATGATTCATTGTGACATCAAGTGGCCTAAAAGGGCATGGGATGCATTGTGACACCACAGGGGTTAAGAGATGCAAGGATCCATTGTGACCCAATGGAGGCTAATAATCCCAGGATCCCATTTGACACCAGGGGGCGTAAAAGGGCCAGGGATGAATTGTGACAGCATGGGGCCCAATAGAAACAAGGAACCATTATGACACCATGGAAGCCAAGAATCAAATGATTCATTGTGACATCAAGTGGCCTAAAAGGGCATGGGATGCATTGTGACACCACAGAGGTTAAGAGAAGCAAGGAACCATTGTGACCCAATGCAGGCTAACAATCTAATGATCCCTTGTGACACCAATGGGCCTAAAAGGGGCAGGGATGAATTGTGAAAGCATGGGGCCCAAGTAAAACCTGGTACAATGATGCCACCATGGAGGCCAAGAATCAAATGATTCATTGTGACAGCAAGTGGCCTAAAAGGGCATGGGATGCATTGTGACACCACAGGGGTTAAGAGAAGCAAGGAACCATTGTGACCCAATGCAGGCTAACAATCTAAGAATCCCTTTTGACACCAGGGGGCGGAAAAGGACAACGGATGGACTCTGACAGCATGGGGACCTATAGAAGCAAGGAACCATTATGACACCATGAAGGCCAAGAATCAAATGATTCATTGTGACATCAAGTGGCCTAAAAGGGCATGGGATGCATTGTGACACCACAGAGGTTAAGAGAAGCAAGGATCCATTGTGACCCAATGGAGGCTAATAATCACAGGATCCCATTTGACACCAGGGGGCGTAAAAGGGGCAGGGATGAATTGTTACAGCATGGGGCCCAATAGAAACAAGGAACCATTATGACACCATGGAGGCCAAGAATCAAATGATTCATTGTGACATCAAGTGGCCTAAAAGGGCATGGGATGCATTGTGACACCACAGAGGTTAAGAGAAGCAAGGAACCATTGTGACCCAATGCAGGCTAACAATCTAAGAATCCCCTGTGACACCAATGGGCCTAAAAGGGCCAGGGATGAATTGTTACAGCACGGGGACCAATAGAAGCAAGGATCTATTATGCCACCATGGAGGCCAAGAATCAAATAATTCATTGTGAAATCATGTGGCCTAAAAGGGCATGGGATGCATTGTGACACCACAGAGGTTAAGAGAAGTAAGGATCCATTGTGACCCAATGGAGGCTAATAATCCCAGGATCCCATTTGACACCAGGGGGTGTAAAAGCGCCAGGGATGAATTGTGACAGCATGGGGCCCAATAGAAACAAGGAACCATTATGACACCATGGAGGCCAAGAATCAAATGATTCATTGTGACATCAAGTGGCCTAAAAGGGCATGGGATGCATTGTGACACCACAGGGGTTAAGAGAAGCCAGGAACCATTGTAGACCCAATGCAGGCTAACAATCTAATGATCCCTTTTGACACCAGGGGTCGCAAAAGGACCACGGATGAACTCTGACATCATGGGGACCTATAGAAGCAAGGAACCATTATGACACCATGAAGGCCAAGAATCAAATGGTTCATTTTGACATCAAGTGGCCTAAAAGGGCTTGGAATGCATTGTGACACCACAGAGGTTAAGAGAAGCAAGGAACCATTGTGACCCAATGCAGGCTAATAATTTAATGATCCCTTGTGGCACCAGGGGGTATAAAAAGGGCCAGGGATGGATTGTTACAGCACGGGGACCAATAGAAGCAAGGATCTATTATGCCACCGTGGAGGGCAAGAATCAAATGATTCATTGTGACATCAAGTGGCCTAAAAGGGCATGGGATGCATTGTGACACCACAGGGGTTAAGAGATGCAAGGATCCATTGTGACCCAATGGAGGCTAATAATCCAAGGATCCCATTTGACACCAGGGGGCGTAAAAGGGCCAGGGATGAATTGTGACAGCATGTGGCCCAATAGAAACAAGGAACCATTATGACACCATGGAAGCCAAGAATCAAATGATTCATTGTGACATCAAGTGGCCTAAAAGGGCATGGGATGCATTGTGACACCACAGAGGTTAAGAGAAGCAAGGAACCATTGTGACCCAATGCAGGCTAACAATCTAATGATCCCTTGTGACACCAATGGGCCTAAAAGGGGCAGGGATGAATTGTGAAAGCATGGGGCCCAAGTAAAACCTGGTACAATGATGCCACCATGGAGGCCAAGAATCAAATGATTCATTGTGACATCAAGTGGCCTAAAAGGGCATGGGATGCATTGTGACACCACAGGGGTTAAGAGAAGCAAGGAACCATTGTGACCCAATGCAGGCTAACAATCTAAGAATCCCCTGTGACACCAGGGGGCGCAAAAGGACCACGGATGGACTCTGACAGCATGGGGACCTATAGAAGCAAGGAACCATTATGACACCATGAAGGCCAAGAATCAAATGATTCATTGTGACATCAAGTGGCCTAAAAGGGCTTGGAATGTATTGTGACACCACAGAGGTTAAGAGAAGCAAGGATCCATTGTGACCCAATGGAGGCTAATAATCCCAGGATCCCATTTGACACCAGGGGGCGTAAAAGGGCCAGGGATGAATTGTTACAGCATGGGGCCCAATAGAAACAAGGAACCATTATGACACCATGGAGGCCAAGAATCAAATGATTCATTGTGACATCAAGTGGCCTAAAAGGGCATGGGATGCATTGTGACAGCACAGGGGTTAAGAGAAGCAAGGAACCATTGTGACCCAATGCAGGCTAACAATCTAATGATCCCTTTTGACACCAGGGGTCGCAAAAGGACCACGGATGAACTCTGACAGCATGGGGACCTATAGAAGGAAGGAACCATTATGACACCATGAAGGCCATGAAACAAATGGTTCATTGTGACATCAAGTGGCCTAAAAGGGCTTGGAATGCATTGTGACACCACAGAGGTTAAGAGAAGCAAGGAACCATTGTGTCCAATGCAGGCTAATAATCTAATGATCCCTTGTGGCACAGGGGGTATAAAAAGGGCCAGGGATGCATTGTGACAGCACGGGGACCAATAGAAGCAAGGATCTATTATGCCACCGTGGAGCGCAAGAATCAAATGATTCATTGTGACATCAAGTGGCCTAAATGGGCATGGGATGCATTGTGACACCACAGAGGTTAAGAGATGCAAGGATCCATTGTGACCCAATGGAGGCTAATAATCCCAGGATCCCATTTGACACCGGGGGCGTAAAAGGACCACGGATGAATTGTGACATCATGGGGCCCAATAGAAACCTCGTAAAATTATGCCACCATGGAGGCCAAGAATCAAATGATTCATTGTGACATCAAGTGGCCTAAAAGGGCATGGGATGCATTGTGACACCACAGAGGTTAAGAGAAGGAAGGAACCCTTGTGACCCAATGCAGGCTGACAATCTAATGATCCCTTGTGACACCAATGGGCCTAAAAGGGCCAGGGATGAATTGTTACAGCACGGGGACCAATAGAAGCAAGGATCTATTATGCCACCATGGAGGCCAAGAATCAAATAATTCATTGTGACATCATGTGGCCTAAAAGGGCATGGGATGCATTGTGACACCACAGGTGATAAGAAAAACAAGGAACCATTGTGACCCAATGGAGGCTAATAATCCCAGGATCCCATTTGACACCAGGGGGCGTAAAAGGGCCAGGGATGAATTGTGACAGCATGGGGCCCAATAGAAACAAGGAACCATTATGACACCATGGAAGCCAAGAATCAAATGATTCATTGTGACATCAAGTGGCCTAAAAGGTCATGGGATGCATTGTGACACCACAGAGGTTAAGAGAAGCAAGGAACCATTGTGACCCAATGCAGGCTAACAATCTAATGATCCCTTGTGACACCAATGGGCCTAAAAGGGGCAGGGATGAATTGTGAAAGCATGGGGCCCAAGTAAAACCTGGTACAATTATGCCACCATGGAGGCCAAGAATCAAATGATTCATTGTGACATCAAGTGGCCTAAAAGGGCATGGGATGCATTGTGACACCACAGGGGTTAAGAGAAGCAAGGAACCATTGTGACCCAATGCAGGCTAACAATCTAAGAATCCCTTTTGACACCAGGGGGCGCAAAAGGACCACGGATGGACTCTGACAGCATGGGGACCTATAGAAGCAAGGAACCATTATGACACCATGAAGGCCAAGAATCAAATGATTCATTGTGACATCAAGTGGCCTAAAAGGGCTTGGAATGTATTGTGACACCACAGAGGTTAAGAGAAGCAAGGATCCATTGTGACCCAATGGAGGCTAATAATCCCAGGATCCCATTTGACACCAGGGGGCGTAAAAGGGCCAGGGATGAATTGTTACAGCATGGGGCCCAATAGAAACAAGGAACCATTATGACACCATGGAGGCCAAGAATCAAATGATTCATTGTGACATCAAGTGGCCTAAAAGGGCATGGGATGCATTGTGACACCACAGAGGTTAAGAGAAGCAAGGAACCATTGTGACCCAATGCAGGCTAACAATCTAATGATCCCTTGTGACACCAATGGGCCTAAAAGGGCCAGGGATGAATTGTGAAAGCATGGGGCCCAAGTAAAACCTGGTACAATGATGCCACCATGGAGGCCAAGAATCAAATGATTCATTGTGACATCAAGTGGCCTAAAAGGGCATGGGATGCATTGTGACACCACAGGGGTTAAGAGAAGCAAGGAACCATTGTGACCCAATGCAGGCTAATAATCCCAGGATCCCATTTGTCACCAGGGGGCGTAAAAGGGCCAGGGATGAATTGTTACAGCATGGGGCCCAATAGAAACAAGGAACCATTATGACACCATGGAGGCCAAGAATCAAATGATTCATTGTGACATCAAGTGGCCTAAAAGGGCATGGGATGCATTGTGACACCACAGAGGTTAAGAGAAGCAAGGAACCATTGTGACCCAATGCAGGCTAACAATCTAATGATCCCTTGTGACACCAATGGGCCTAAAAGGGGCAGGGATGAATTGTGAAAGCATGGGGCCCAAGTAAAACCTGGTACAATGATGCCACCATGGAGGCCAAGAATCAAATGATTCATTGTGACATCAAGTGGCCTAAAAGGGCATGGGATGCATTGTGACACCACAGGGGTTAAGAGAAGCAAGGAACCATTTTGACCCAATGCAGGCTAACAATCTAATGATCCCTTTTGACACCATGGGGCGCAAAAGGACCACGGATGAACTCTGACAGCATGGGGACCTATAGAAGCAAGGAACCATTATGACACCATGAAGGCCAAGAATCAAATGGTTCATTGTGACATCAAGTGGCCTAAAAGGGCTTGGAATGCATTGTGACACCACAGAGGTTAAGAGAAGCAAGGAACCATTGTGACCCAATGCAGGCTAATAATCTAATGATCCCTTGTGACACCAGGGGGTATAAAAAGGGCCAGGGATGGATTGTTACAGCACGGGGACCAATAGAAGCAAGGATCTATTATGCCACCGTGGAGGGCAAGAATCAAATGATTCATTGTGACATCAAGTGGCCTAAAAGGGCATGGGATGCATTGTGACACCACAGGGGTTAAGAGATGCAAGGATCCATTGTGACCCAATGGAGGCTAATAATCCCAGGATCCCATTTGACACCGGAGGCGTAAAAGGACCACGGATGAATTGTGACATCATGGGGCCCAATAGAAACCTCGTACAATTATGCCACCATGGAGGCCAAGAATCAAATGATTCATTGTGACATCAAGTCGCCTAAAAGGGCATGGGATGCATTGTGACACCACAGAGGTTAAGAGAAGGAAGGAACCCTTGTGACCCAATGCAGGCTGACAATCTAATGATCCCTTGTGACACCAATGGGCCTAAAAGGGCCAGGGATGAATTGTTACAGCACGGGGACCAATAGAAGCAAGGATCTAATATGCCACCATGGAGGCCAAGAATCAAATAATTCATTGAGACATCATGTGGCCTAAAAGGGCATGGGATGCATTGTGACAGCACAGGGGATAAGAAAAGCAAGGATCCATTGTGACCCAATGGAGGCTAATAATCCCAGGATCCCATTTGACACCAGGGGGCGTAAAAGGGCCAGGGATGAATTGTTACAGCATGGGGCCCAATAGAAACAAGGAACCATTATGACACCATGGAGGCCAAGAATCAAATGATTCATTGTGACATCAAGTGGCCTAAAAGGGCATGGGATGCATTGTGACACCACAGAGGTTAAGAGAAGCAAGGAACCATTGTGACCCAATGCAGGCTAACAATCTAATGATCCCTTGTGACACCAATGGGCCTAAAAGGGGCAGGGATGAATTGTGAAAGCATGGGGCCCAAGTAAAACCTGGTACAATGATGCCACCATGGAGGCCAAGAATCAAATGATTCATTGTGACATCAAGTGGCCTAAAAGGGCATGGGATGCATTGTGACACCACAGGGGTTAAGAGATGCAAGGATCCATTGTGACCCAATGGAGGCTAATAATCCCAGGATCCCATTTGACACCGGGGGCTTAAAAGGACCACGGATGAATTGTGACATCATGGGGCCCAATACAAAACTCGTACAATTATGCCACCATGGAGGCCAAGATTCAAATGATTCATTGTGACATCAAGTGGCCTAAAAGGGCATGGGATGCATTGTGACACCACAGAGGTTAAGAAAAGGAAGGAACCCTTGTGACCCAATGCAGGCTGACAATCTAAGGATCCCTTGTGACACCAATGGGCCTAAAAGGGCCAGGGATGAATTGTTACAGCACGGGGACCAATAGAAGCAAGGATCTATTATGCCACCATGGAGGCCAAGAATCAAATAATTCATTGTGACATCATGTGGCCTAAAAGGGCATGGGATGCATTGTGACAGCACAGGTGATAAGAAAAACAAGGAACCATTGTGACCCAATGGAGGCTAATAATCCCAGGATCCCATTTGACACCAGGGGGCGTAAAAGGGCCAGGGATGAATTGTGACAGCATGGGGCCCAATAGAAACAAGGAACCATTATGACACCATGGAAGCCAAGAATCAAATGATTCATTGTGACATCAAGTGGCCTAAAAGGGCATGGGATGCATTGTGACACCACAGAGGTTAAGAGAAGCAAGGAACCATTGTGACCCAATGCAGGCTAACAATCTAATGATCCCTTGTGACACCAATGGGCCTAAAAGGGGCAGGGATGAGTTGTGAAAGCATGGGGCCCAAGTAAAACCTGGTACAATGATGCCACCATGGAGGCCAAGAATCAAATGATTCATTGTGACATCAAGTGGCCTAAAAGGGCATGGGATGCATTGTGACATCACAGGGGTTAAGAGAAGCAAGGAACCATTGTGACCCAATGCAGGCTAACAATCTAAGAATCCCTTTTGACACCAGGGGGCGCAAAAGGGCCACGGATGGACTCTGACAGCATGGGGACCTATAGAAGCAAGGAACCATTATGACACCATGAAGGCCAAGAATCAAATGATTCATTGTGACATCAAGTGGCCTAAAAGGGCTTGGAATGTATTGGGACACCACAGAGGTTAAGAGAAGCAAGGATCCATTGTGACCCAATGGAGGCTAATAATCCCAGGATCCCATTTGACACCAGGGGGCGTAAAAGGGCCATGGATGAATTGTGACATCATGGGGCCCAATAGAAACAAGGAACCATTATGAAACCATGGAGGCCAAGAATCAAATGATTCATTGTGACATCAAGTGGCCTAAAAGGGCATGGGATGCATTGTGACAGCACAGGTGATAAGAAAAGCAAGGAACCATTGTGACCCAATGGAGGCTAATAATCCCAGGATCCCATTTGACACCAGGGGGCGTAAAAGGGCCAGGGATGAATTGTGACAGCATGGGGCCCAATAGAAACAAGGAAGCATTATGACACCATGGAGGCCAAGAATCAAATGATTCATTGTGACATCAAGTGGCCTAAAAGGGCATGGGATGCATTGTGACACCACAGAGGTTAAGAGAAGGAAGGAACCATTGTGACCCAATGCAGGCTAAAAATCTAATGATCCCTTGTGACACCAATGGGCCTAAAAGGGCCAGGGATGAATTGTTACAGCACGGGGACCAATAGAAGCAAGGATCTATTATGCCACCATGGAGGCCAAGAATCAAATAATTCATTGTGACATCATGTGGCCTAAAAGGGCATGGGATGCATTGTGACACCACAGAGGTTAAGAGAAGCAAGGAACCATTGTGACCCAATGCAGGCTAACAATCTAATGATCCCTTGTGACACCAATGGGCCTAAAAGGGCCAGGGATGAATTGTGAAAGCATGGGGCCCAAGTAAAACCTGGTACAATTATGCCACCATGGAGGCCAAGAATCAAATGATTCATTGTGACATCAAGTGGCCTAAAAGGGCATGGGATGCATTGTGACACCACAGGGGTTAAGAGAAGCAAGGAACCATTGTGACCCAATGCAGGCTAACAATCTAAGAATCCCTTTTGACACCAGGGGGCGCAAATGGACCACGGATGGACTTTGACAGCATGGGGACCTATAGAAGCAAGGAACCATTATGACACCATGAAGGCCAAGAATCAAATGATTCATTGTGACATCAAGTGGCCTAAATGGGCTTGGAATGTATTGTGACACCACAGAGGTTAAGAGAAGCAAGGATCCATTGTGACCCAATGGAGGCTAATAATCCCAGGATCCCATTTGACACCAGGGGGCGTAAAAGGGCCAGGGATGAATTGTGACAGCATGGGGCCCAATAGAAACAAGGAACCATTATGACACCATGGAGGCCAAGAATCAAATGATTCATTGTGACATCAAGTGGCCTAAAAGGGCATGGGATGCATTGTGACACCACAGAGGTTAAGAGAAGCAAGGAACCATTGTGACCCAATGCAGGCTAACAATCTAATGATCCCTTGTGACACCAATGGGCCTAAAAGGGCCAGGGATGAATTGTGAAAGCATGGGGCCCAAGTAAAACCTGGTACAATGATGCCACCATGGAGGCCAAGAATCAAATGATTCATTGTGACATCAAGTGGCCTAAAAGGGCTTGGAATGCATTGTGACACCACAGAGGTTAAGAGAAGCAAGGAACCATTGTGACCCAATGCAGGCTAACAATCTAATGATCCCTTGTGACACCAGGGGGTATAAAAAGGGCCAGGGATGGATTGTTACAGCACGGGGACCAATAGAAGCAAGGATCTATTATACCACCGTGGAGGGCAAGAATCAAATGATTCATTGTGACATCAAGTGGCCTAAAAGGGCATGGGATGCATTGTGACACCACAGGGGTTAAGAGATGCAAGGATCCATTGTGACCCAATGGAGGCTAATAATCCCAGGATCCCATTTGACACCGGGGGCGTAAAAGGACCACGGATGAATTGTGACATCATGGGGCCCAATAGAAACCTCGTACAATTATGCCACCATGGAGGCCAAGAATCAAATGATTCATTGTGACATCAAGTGGCCTAAAAGGGCATGGGAGGCATTGTGACACCACAGAGGTTAAGAGAAGGAAGGAACCCTTGTGACCCAATGCAGGCTGACAATCTAATGATCCCTTGTGACACCAATGGGCCTAAAAGGGCCAGGGATGAATTGTTACAGCACGGGGACCAATAGAAGCAAGGATCTAATATGCCACCATGGAGGCCAAGAATCAAATAATTCATTGAGACATCATGTGGCCTAAAAGGGCATGGGATGCATTGTGACAGCACAGGGGATAAGAAAAGCAAGGATCCATTGTGACCCAATGGAGGCTAATAATCCCAGGATCCTATTTGACACCAGGGGGCGTAAAAGGTCCAGGGATGAATTGTGACAGCATGGGGCCCAATAGAAACAAGGAACCATTATGACACCATGGAAGCCAAGAATCAAATGATTCATTGTGACATCAAGTGGCCTAAAAGGGCATGGGATGCATTGTGACACCACAGAGGTTAAGAGAAGCAAGGAACCATTGTGACCCAATGCAGGCTAACAATCTAATGATCCCTTGTGACACCAATGGGCCTAAAAGGGGCAGGGATGAGTTGTGAAAGCATGGGGCCCAAGTAAAACCTGGTACAATTATGCCACCATGGAGGCCAAGAATCAAATGATTCATTGTGACATCAAGTGGCCTAAAAGGGCATGGGATGCATTGTGACACCACAGGGGTTAAGAGAAGCAAGGAACCATTGTGACCCAATGCAGGCTAACAATCTAAGAATCCCTTTTGACACCAGGGGGCGCAAAAGGACCACGGATGGACTCTGACAGCATGGGGACCTATAGAAGCAAGGAACCATTATGACACCATGAAGGCCAAGAATCAAATGATTCATTGTGACATCAAGTGGCCTAAAAGGGCTTGGAATGTATTGTGACACCACAGAGGTTAAGAGAAGCAAGGATCCATTGTGACCCAATGGAGGCTAATAATCCCAGGATCCCATTTGACACCAGGGGGCGTAAAAGGGCCATGGATGAATTGTGACATCATGGGGCCCAATAGAAACAAGGAACCATTATGACACCATGGAGGCCAAGAATCAAATGATTCATTGTGACATCAAGTGGCCTAAAAGGGCATGGGATGCATTGTGACACCACAGAGGTTAAGAGAAGCAAGGATCCATTGTGACCCAATGGAGGCTAATAATCCCAGGATCCCATTTGTCACCAGGGGGCGTAAAAGGGCCAGGGATGAATTGTGACAGCATGGGGCCCAATAGAAACAAGGAAGCATTATGACACCATGGAAGCCAAGAATCAAATGATTCATTGTGACATCAAGTGGCCTAAAAGGGCATGGGATGCATTGTGACACCACAGAGGTTAAGAGAAGCAAGGAACCATTGTGACCCAATGCAGGCTAACAATCTAATGATCCCTTGTGACACCAATGGGCCTAAAAGGGCCAGGGATGAATTGTTACAGCACGGGGACCAATAGAAGCAAGGATCTATTATGCCACCATGGAGGCCAAGAATCAAATAATTCATTGTGACATCATGTGGCCTAAAAGGGCATGGGATGCATTGTGACACCACAGAGGTTAAGATAAGCAAGGAACCATTGTGACCCAATGCAGGCTAACAATCTAATGATCCCTTGTGACACCAATGGGCCTAAAAGGGGCAGGGATGAATTGTGAAAGCATGGGGCCCAAGTAAAACCTGGTACAATTATGCCACCATGGAGGCCAAGAATCAAATGATTCATTGTGACATCAAGTGGCCTAAAAGGGCATGGGATGCATTGTGACACCACAGGGGTTAAGAGAAGCAAGGAACCATTGTGACCCAATGCAGGCTAACAATCTAAGAATCCCTTTTGACACCAGGGGGCGCAAAAGGACCACGGATGGACTCTGACAGCATGGGGACCTATAGAAGCAAGGAACCATTATGACACCATGAAGGCCAAGAATCAAATGATTCATTGTGACATCAAGTGGCCTAAAAGGGCTTGGAATGTATTGTGACACCACAGAGGTTAAGAGAAGCAAGGATCCATTGTGACCCAATGGAGGCTAATAATCCCAGGATCCCATTTGACACCAGGGGGCGTAAAAGGACCACGGATGAATTGTGACATCATGGGGCCCAATAGAAACCTCGTACAATTATGCCACCATGGAGGCCAAGAATCAAATGATTCATTGTGACATCAAGTGGCCTAAAAGGGCATGGGAGGCATTGTGACACCACAGAGGTTAAGAGAAGGAAGGAACCCTTGTGACCCAATGCAGGCTGACAATCTAATGATCCCTTGTGACACCAATGGGCCTAAAAGGGCCAGGGATGAATTGTTACAGCACGGGGACCAATAGAAGCAAGGATCTAATATGCCACCATGGAGGCCAAGAATCAAATAATTCATTGAGACATCATGTGGCCTAAAAGGGCATGGGATGCATTGTGACAGCACAGGGGATAAGAAAAGCAAGGATCCATTGTGACCCAATGGAGGCTAATAATCCCAGGATCCCATTTGACACCAGGGGGCGTAAAAGGGCCAGGGATGAATTGTGACAGCATGGGGCCCAATAGAAACAAGGAACCATTATGACACCATGGAAGCCAAGAATCAAATGATTCATTGTGACATCAAGTGGCCTAAAAGGGCATGGGATGCATTGTGACACCAGAGGTTAAGAGAAGCAAGGAACCATTGTGACCCAATGCAGGCTAACAATCTAATGATCCCTTGTGACACCAATGGGCCTAAAAGGGGCAGGGATGAATTGTGAAAGCATGGGGCCCAAGTAAAACCTGGTGCAATGATGCCACCATGGAGGCCAAGAATCAAATGATTCATTGTGACATCAAGTGGCCTAAAAGGGCATGGGATGCATTGTGACACCACAGGGGTTAAGAGAAGCAAGGAACCATTGTGACCCAATGCAGGCTAACAATCTAAGAATCCCTTTTGACACCAGGGGGTGCAAAAGGACCACGGATGGACTCTGACAGCATGGGGACCTATAGAAGCAAGGAACCATTATGACACCATGAAGGCCAAGAATCAAATGATTCATTGTGACATCAAGTGGCCTAAAAGGGCTTGGAATGCATTGTGACACCACAGAGGTTAAGAGAAGCAAGGAACCATTGTGTCCCAATGCAGGCTAATAATCTAATGATCCCTTGTGGCACCAGGGGGTATAAAAAGGGCCAGGGATGGATTGTGACAGCACGGGGACCAATAGAAGCAAGGATCTATTTTGCCACCATGGAGGCCAAGAATCAAATGATTCATTGTGACATCAAGTGGCCTAAAAAGGCATGGGATGCATTGTGACACCACAGGGGTTAAGAGATGCAAGGAACCATTGTGACCCAATGCAGGCTAATAATCCCAGGATCCCATTTGACACCGGGGGCGTAAAAGGACCACGGATGAATTGTGACATCATGGGGCCCAATAGAAACCTGGTACAATTATGCCACCATGGAGGACAAGAATCAAATGATTCATTGTGACATCAAGTCGCCTAAAAGGGCATGGGATGCATTGTGACACCACAGAGGTTAAGAGAAGGAAGGAACCCTTGTGACCCAATGCAGGCTGACAATCTAATGATCCCTTGTGACACCAATGGGCCTAAAAGGGCCAGGGATGAATTGTTACAGCACGGGGACCAATAGAAGCAAGGATCTATTATGCCACCATGGAGGCCAAGAATCAAATAATTCATTGTGACATCATGTGGCCTAAAAGGGCATGGGATGCATTGTGACAGCACAGGTGATAAGAAAAACAAGGAACCATTGTGACCCAATGGAGGCTAATAATCCCAGGATCCCATTTGACACCAGGGGGCGTAAAAGGGCCAGGGATGAATTGTGACAGCATGGGGCCCAATAGAAACAAGGAACCATTATGACACCATGGAAGCCAAGAATCAAATGATTCATTGTGACATCAAGTGGCCTAAAAGGGCATGGGATGCATTGTGACACCACAGAGGTTAAGAGAAGCAAGGAACCATTGTGACCCAATGCAGGCTAACAATCTAATGATCCCTTGTGACACCAATGGGCCTAAAAGGGGCAGGGATGAATTGTGAAAGCATGGGGCCCAAGTAAAACCTGGTATAATTATGCCACCATGGAGGCCAAGAATCAAATGATTCATTGTGACATCAAGTGGCCTAAAAGGGCATGGGATGCATTGTGACACCACAGGGGTTAAGAGAAGCAAGGAACCATTGTGACCCAATGCAGGCTAACAATCTAAGAATCCTTTTTGACACCAGGGGGCGCAAAAGGACAACGGATGGACTCTGACAGCATGGGGACCTATAGAAGCAAGGAACCATTATGACACCATGAAGGCCAAGAATCAAATGATTCATTGTGACATCAAGTGGCCTAAAAGGGCATGGGATGCATTGTGACACCACAGAGGTTAAGAGAAGCAAGGATCCATTGTGACCCAATGGAGGCTAACAATCTAATGATCCCCTGTGACACCAATGGGCCTAAAAGGGCCAGGGATGAATTGTTAGAGCACGGGGACCAATAGAAGCAAGGATCTATTATGCCACCATGGAGGCCAAGAATCAAATAATTCATTGTGAAATCATGTGGCCTAAAAGGGCATGGGATGCATTGTGACACCACAGAGGTTAAGAGAAGTAAGGATCCATTGTGACCCAAAGGAGGCTAATAATCCCAGGATCCCATTTGACACCAGGGGGCGTAAAAGGGCCAGGGATGAATTGTGACAGCATGGGGCCCAATAGAAACAAGGAACCATTATGACACCATGGAGGCCAAGAATCAAATGATTCATTGTGACATCAAGTGGCCTAAAAGGGCATGGGATGCATTGTGACACCACAGGGGTTAAGAGAAGCAAGGAACCATTGTGACCCAATGCAGGCTAATAATCTAATGATCCCTTGTGGCACCAGGGGGTATAAAAAGGGCCAGGGATGGATTGTTACAGCACGGGGACCAATAGAAGCAAGGATCTATTATGCCACCGTGGAGGGCAAGAATCAAATGATTCATTGTGACATCAAGTGGCCTAAAAGGGCATGGGATGCATTGTGACACCACAGGGGTTAAGAGATGCAAGGATCCATTGTGACCCAATGGAGGCTAATAATCCCAGGATCCCATTTGACACCAGGGGGCGTAAAAGGGCCAGGGATGAATTGTGACAGCATGGGGCCCAATAGAAACAAGGAACCATTATGACACCATGGAAGCCAAGAATCAAATGATTCATTGTGACATCAAGTGGCCTAAAAGGGCATGGGATGCATTGTGACACCACAGAGGTTAAGAGAAGCAAGGAACCATTGTGACCCAATGCAGGCTAACAATCTAATGATCCCTTGTGACACCAATGGGCCTAAAAGGGGCAGGGATGAATTGTGAAAGCATGGGGCCCAAGTAAAACCTGGTGCAATGATGCCACCATGGAGGCCAAGAATCAAATGATTCATTGTGACATCAAGTGGCCTAAAAGGGCATGGGATGCATTGTGACACCACAGGGGTTAAGAGAAGCAAGGAACCATTGTGACCCAATGCAGGCTAACAATCTAAGAATCCCTTTTGACACCAGGGGGCGGAAAAGGACAACGGATGGACTCTGACAGCATGGGGACCTATAGAAGCAAGGAACCATTATGACACCATGAAGGCCAAGAATCAAATAATTCATTGTGACATCAAGTGGCCTAAAAGGGCATGGGATGCATTGTGACACCACAGAGGTTAAGAGAAGCAAGGATCCATTGTGACCCAATGGAGGCTAATAATCACAGGATCCCATTTGACACCAGGGGGCGTAAAAGGGGCAGGGATGAATTGTTACAGCATGGGGCGCAATAGAAACAAGGAACCATTATGACACCATGGAGGCCAAGAATCAAATGATTCATTGTGACATCAAGTGGCCTAAAAGGGCATGGGATGCATTGTGACACCACAGAGGTTAAGAGAAGCAAGGAACCATTGTGACCCAATGCAGGCTAACAATCTAAGAATCCCCTGTGACACCAATGGGCCTAAAAGGGCCAGGGATGAATTGTTACAGCACGGGGACCAATAGAAGCAAGGATCTATTATGCCACCATGGAGGCCAAGAATCAAATAATTCATTGTGAAATCATGTGGCCTAAAAGGGCATGGGATGCATTGTGACACCACAGAGGTTAAGAGAAGTAAGGATCCATTGTGACCCAATGGAGGCTAATAATCCCAGGATCCCATTTGACACCAGGGGGTGTAAAAGCGCCAGGGATGAATTGTGACAGCATGGGGCCCAATAGAAACAAGGAACCATTATGACACCATGGAGGCCAAGAATCAAATGATTCATTGTGACATCAAGTGGCCTAAAAGGGCATGGGATGCATTGTGACACCACAGGGGTTAAGAGAAGCCAGGAACCATTGTGACCCAATGCAGGCTAACAATCTAATGATCCCTTTTGACACCAGGGGTCGCAAAAGGACCACGGATGAACTCTGACATCATGGGGACCTATAGAAGCAAGGAACCATTATGACACCATGAAGGCCAAGAATCAAATGGTTCATTTTGACATCAAGTGGCCTAAAAGGGCTTGGAATGCATTGTGACACCACAGAGGTTAAGAGAAGCAAGGAACCATTGTGACCCAATGCAGGCTAATAATCTAATGATCCCTTGTGGCACCAGGGGGTATAAAAAGGGCCAGGGATGGATTGTTACAGCACGGGGACCAATAGAAGCAAGGATCTATTATGCCACCGTGGAGGGCAAGAATCAAATGATTCATTGTGACATCAAGTGGCCTAAAAGGGCATGGGATGCATTGTGACACCACAGGGGTTAAGAGATGCAAGGATCCATTGTGACCCAATGGAGGCTAATAATCCAAGGATCCCATTTGACACCAGGGGGCGTAAAAGGGCCAGGGATGAATTGTGACAGCATGTGGCCCAATAGAAACAAGGAACCATTATGACACCATGGAAGCCAAGAATCAAATGATTCATTGTGACATCAAGTGGCCTAAAAGGGCATGGGATGCATTGTGACACCACAGAGGTTAAGAGAAGCAAGGAACCATTGTGACCCAATGCAGGCTAACAATCTAATGATCCCTTGTGACACCAATGGGCCTAAAAGGGGCAGGGATGAATTGTGAAAGCATGGGGCCCAAGTAAAACCTGGTACAATTATGCCACCATGGAGGCCAAGAATCAAATGATTCATTGTGACATCAAGTGGCCTAAAAGGGCATGGGATGCATTGTGACACCACAGGGGTTAAGAGAAGCAAGGAACCATTGTGACCCAATGCAGGCTAACAATCTAAGAATCCCTTTTGACACCAGGGGGCGCAAAAGGACCACGGATGGACTCTGACAGCATGGGGACCTATAGAAGCAAGGAACCATTATGACACCATGAAGGCCAAGAATCAAATGATTCATTGTGACATCAAGTGGCCTAAAAGGGCTTGGAATGTATTGTGACACCACAGAGGTTAAGAGAAGCAAGGATCCATTGTGACCCAATGGAGGCTAATAATCCCAGGATCCCATTTGACACCAGGGGGCGTAAAAGGGCCAGGGATGAATTGTTACAGCATGGGGCCCAATAGAAACAAGGAACCATTATGACACCATGGAGGCCAAGAATCAAATGATTCATTGTGACATCAAGTGGCCTAAAAGGGCATGGGATGCATTGTGACAGCACAGGGGTTAAGAGAAGCAAGGAACCATTGTGACCCAATGCAGGCTAACAATCTAATGATCCCTTTTGACACCAGGGGTCGCAAAAGGACCACGGATGAACTCTGACAGCATGGGGACCTATAGAAGGAAGGAACCATTATGACACCATGAAGGCCATGAAACAAATGGTTCATTGTGACATCAAGTGGCCTAAAAGGGCTTGGAATGCATTGTGACACCACAGAGGTTAAGAGAAGCAAGGAACCATTGTGTCCAATGCAGGCTAATAATCTAATGATCCCTTGTGGCACAGGGGGTATAAAAAGGGCCAGGGATGCATTGTGACAGCACGGGGACCAATAGAAGCAAGGATCTATTATGCCACCGTGGAGCGCAAGAATCAAATGATTCATTGTGACATCAAGTGGCCTAAATGGGCATGGGATGCATTGTGACACCACAGAGGTTAAGAGATGCAAGGATCCATTGTGACCCAATGGAGGCTAATAATCCCAGGATCCCATTTGACACCGGGGGCGTAAAAGGACCACGGATGAATTGTGACATCATGGGGCCCAATAGAAACCTCGTAAAATTATGCCACCATGGAGGCCAAGAATCAAATGATTCATTGTGACATCAAGTGGCCTAAAAGGGCATGGGATGCATTGTGACACCACAGAGGTTAAGAGAAGGAAGGAACCCTTGTGACCCAATGCAGGCTGACAATCTAATGATCCCTTGTGACACCAATGGGCCTAAAAGGGCCAGGGATGAATTGTTACAGCACGGGGACCAATAGAAGCAAGGATCTATTATGCCACCATGGAGGCCAAGAATCAAATAATTCATTGTGACATCATGTGGCCTAAAAGGGCATGGGATGCATTGTGACAGCACAGGTGATAAGAAAAACAAGGAACCATTGTGACCCAATGGAGGCTAATAATCCCAGGATCCCATTTGACACCAGGGGGCGTAAAAGGGCCAGGGATGAATTGTGACAGCATGGGGCCCAATAGAAACAAGGAACCATTATGACACCATGGAAGCCAAGAATCAAATGATTCATTGTGACATCAAGTGGCCTAAAAGGTCATGGGATGCATTGTGACACCACAGAGGTTAAGAGAAGCAAGGAACCATTGTGACCCAATGCAGGCTAACAATCTAATGATCCCTTGTGACACCAATGGGCCTAAAAGGGGCAGGGATGAATTGTGAAATCATGGGGCCCAAGTAAAACCTGGTACAATTATGCCACCATGGAGGCCAAGAATCAAATGATTCATTGTGACATCAAGTGGCCTAAAAGGGCATGGGATGCATTGTGACACCACAGGGGTTAAGAGAAGCAAGGAACCATTGTGACCCAATGCAGGCTAACAATCTAAGAATCCCTTTTGACACCAGGGGGCGCAAAAGGACCACGGATGGACTCTGACAGCATGGGGACCTATAGAAGCAAGGAACCATTATGACACCATGAAGGCCAAGAATCAAATGATTCATTGTGACATCAAGTGGCCTAAAAGGGCTTGGAATGTATTGTGACACCACAGAGGTTAAGAGAAGCAAGGATCCATTGTGACCCAATGGAGGCTAATAATCCCAGGATCCCATTTGACACCAGGGGGCGTAAAAGGGCCAGGGATGAATTGTTACAGCATGGGGCCCAATAGAAACAAGGAAGCATTATGACACCATGGAGGCCAAGAATCAAATGATTCATTGTGACATCAAGTGGCCTAAAAGGGCATGGGATGCATTGTGACACCACAGAGGTTAAGAGAAGCAAGGAACCATTGTGACCCAATGCAGGCTAACAATCTAATGATCCCTTGTGACACCAATGGGCCTAAAAGGGCCAGGGATGAATTGTGAAAGCATGGGGCCCAAGTAAAACCTGGTACAATGATGCCACCATGGAGGCCAAGAATCAAATGATTCATTGTGACATCAAGTGGCCTAAAAGGGCATGGGATGCATTGTGACACCACAGGGGTTAAGAGAAGCAAGGAACCATTGTGACCCAATGCAGGCTAACAATCTAAGAATCCCTTTTGACACCAGGGGGTGCAAAAGGGCCAGGGATGAATTGTTACAGCATGGGGCCCAATAGAAACAAGGAACCATTATGACACCATGGAGGCCAAGAATCAAATGATTCATTGTGACATCAAGTGGCCTAAAAGGGCATGGGATGCATTGTGACACCACAGAGGTTAAGAGAAGCAAGGAACCATTGTGACCCAATGCAGGCTAACAATCTAATGATCCCTTGTGACACCAATGGACCTAAAAGGGGCAGGGATGAATTGTGAAAGCATGGGGCCCAAGTAAAACCTGGTACAATTATGCCACCATGGAGGCCAAGAATCAAATGATTCATTGTGACATCAAGTGGCCTAAAAGGGCATGGGATGCATTGTGACACCACAGGGGTTAAGAGAAGCAAGGAACCATTTTGACCCAATGCAGGCTAACAATCTAATGATCCCTTTTGACACCATGGGGCTCAAAAGGACCACGGATGAACTCTGACAGCATGGGGACCTATAGAAGCAAGGAACCATTATGACACCATGAAGGCCAAGAATCAAATGGTTCATTGTGACATCAAGTGGCCTAAAAGGGCTTGGAATGCATTGTGACACCACAGAGGTTAAGAGAAGCAAGGAACCATTGTGACCCAATGCAGGCTAATAATCTAATGATCCCTTGTGACACCAGGGGGTATAAAAAGGGCCAGGGATGGATTGTTACAGCACGGGGACCAATAGAAGCAAGGATCTATTATGCCACCGTGGAGGGCAAGAATCAAATGATTCATTGTGACATCAAGTGGCCTAAAAGGGCATGGGATGCATTGTGACACCACAGGGGTTAAGAGATCCAAGGATCCATTGTGACCCAATGGAGGCTAATAATCCCAGGATCCCATTTGACACCGGGGGCGTAAAAGGACCACGGATGAATTGTGACATCATGGGGCCCAATAGAAACCTCGTACAATTATGCCACCATGGAGGCCAAGAATCAAATGATTCATTGTGACATCAAGTCGCCTAAAAGGGCATGGGATGCATTGTGACACCACAGAGTTTAAGAGAAGGAAGGAACCCTTGTGACCCAATGCAGGCTGACAATCTAATGATCCCTTGTGACACCAATGGGCCTAAAAGGGCCAGGGATGAATTGTTACAGCACGGGGACCAATAGAAGCAAGGATCTAATATGCCACCATGGAGGCCAAGAATCAAATAATTCATTGAGACATCATGTGGCCTAAAAGGGCATGGGATGCATTGTGACAGCACAGGGGATAAGAAAAGCAAGGATCCATTGTGACCCAATGGAGGCTAATAATCCCAGGATCCCATTTGACACCAGGGGGCGTAAAAGGGCCAGGGATGAATTGTGACAGCATGTGGCCCAATAGAAACAAGGAACCATTATGACACCATGGAAGCCAAGAATCAAATGATTCATTGTGACATCAAGTGGCCTAAAAGGGCATGGGATGCATTGTGACACCACAGAGGTTAAGAGAAGCAAGGAACCATTGTGACCCAATGCAGGCTAACAATCTAATGATCCCTTGTGACACCAATGGGCCTAAAAGGGGCAGGGATGAATTGTGAAAGCATGGGGCCCAAGTAAAACCTGGTGCAATGATGCCACCATGGAGGCCAAGAATCAAATGATTCATTGTGACATCAAGTGGCCTAAAAGGGCATGGGATGCATTGTGACACCACAGGGGTTAAGAGAAGCAAGGAACCATTGTGACCCAATGCAGGCTAACAATCTAAGAATCCCTTTTGACACCAGGGGGCGCAAAAGGACCACGGATGGACTCTGACAGCATGGGGACCTATAGAAGCAAGGAACCATTATGACACCATGAAGGCCAAGAATCAAATGATTCATTGTGACATCAAGTGGCCTAAAAGGGCTTGGAATGTATTGTGACACCACAGAGGTTAAGAGAAGCAAGGATCCATTGTGACCCAATGGAGGCTAATAATCCCAGGATCCCATTTGACACCAGGGGGCGTAAAAGGGCCAGGGATGAATTGTTACAGCATGGGGCCCAATAGAAACAAGGAACCATTATGACACCATGGAGGCCAAGAATCAAATGATTCATTGTGACATCAAGTGGCCTAAAAGGGCATGGGATGCATTGTGACACCACAGAGGTTAAGAGAAGCAAGGAACCATTGTGACCCAATGCAGGCTAACAATCTAATGATCCCTTGTGACACCAATGGGCCTAAAAGGGCCAGGGATGAATTGTGAAAGCATGGGGCCCAAGTAAAACCTGGTACAATGATGCCACCATGGAGGCCAAGAATCAAATGATTCATTGTGACATCAAGTGGCCTAAAAGGGCATGGGATGCATTGTGACACCACAGGGGTTAAGAGAAGCAAGGAACCATTGTGACCCAATGCAGGCTAATAATCCCAGGATCCCATTTGTCACCATGGGGCGTAAAGGGGCCAGGGATGAATTGTTACAGCATGGGGCCCAATAGAAACAAGGAACCATTATGACACCATGGAGGCCAAGAATCAAATGATTCATTGTGACATCAAGTGGCCTAAAAGGGCATGGGATGCATTGTGACACCACAGAGGTTAAGAGAAGCAAGGAACCATTGTGACCCAATGCAGGCTAACAATCTAATGATCCCTTGTGACACCAATGGGCCTAAAAGGGGCAGGGATGAATTGTGAAAGCATGGGGCCCAAGTAAAACCTGGTACAATGATGCCACCATGGAGGCCAAGAATCAAATGATTCATTGTGACATCAAGTGGCCTAAAAGGGCATGGGATGCATTGTGACACCACAGGGGTTAAGAGAAGCAAGGAACCATTTTGACCCAATGCAGGCTAACAATCTAATGATCCCTTTTGACACCATGGGGCGCAAAAGGACCACGGATGAACTCTGACAGCATGGGGACCTATAGAAGCAAGGAACCATTATGACACCATGAAGGCCAAGAATCAAATGGTTCATTGTGACATCAAGTGGCCTAAAAGGGCTTGGAATGCATTGTGACACCACAGAGGTTAAGAGAAGCAAGGAACCATTGTGACCCAATGCAGGCTAATAATCTAATGATCCCTTGTGACACCAGGGGGTATAAAAAGGGCCAGGGATGGATTGTTACAGCACGGGGACCAATAGAAGCAAGGATCTATTATGCCACCGTGGAGGGCAAGAATCAAATGATTCATTGTGACATCAAGTGGCCTAAAAGGGCATGGGATGCATTGTGACACCACAGGGGTTAAGAGATGCAAGGATCCATTGTGACCCAATGGAGGCTAATAATCCCAGGATCCCATTTGACACCGGGGGCGTAAAAGGACCACGGATGAATTGTGACATCATGGGGCCCAATAGAAACCTCGTACAATTATGCCACCATGGAGGCCAAGAATCAAATGATTCATTGTGACATCAAGTCGCCTAAAAGGGCATGGGATGCATTGTGACACCACAGAGTTTAAGAGAAGGAAGGAACCCTTGTGACCCAATGCAGGCTGACAATCTAATGATCCCTTGTGACACCAATGGGCCTAAAAGGGCCAGGGATGAATTGTTACAGCACGGGGACCAATAGAAGCAAGGATCTAATATGCCACCATGGAGGCCAAGAATCAAATAATTCATTGAGACATCATGTGGCCTAAAAGGGCATGGGATGCATTGTGACAGCACAGGGGATAAGAAAAGCAAGGATCCATTGTGACCCAATGGAGGCTAATAATCCCAGGATCCCATTTGACACCAGGGGGCGTAAAAGGGCCAGGGATGAATTGTGACAGCATGTGGCCCAATAGAAACAAGGAACCATTATGACACCATGGAAGCCAAGAATCAAATGATTCATTGTGACATCAAGTGGCCTAAAAGGGCATGGGATGCATTGTGACACCACAGAGGTTAAGAGAAGCAAGGAACCATTGTGACCCAATGCAGGCTAACAATCTAATGATCCCTTGTGACACCAATGGGCCTAAAAGGGGCAGGGATGAATTGTGAAAGCATGGGGCCCAAGTAAAACCTGGTGCAATGATGCCACCATGGAGGCCAAGAATCAAATGATTCATTGTGACATCAAGTGGCCTAAAAGGGCATGGGATGCATTGTGACACCACAGGGTTTAAGAGATGCAAGGATCCATTGTGACCCAATGGAGGCTAATAATCCCAGGATCCCATTTGACACCGGGGGCTTAAAAGGACCACGGATGAATTGTGACATCATGGGGCCCAATAGAAAACTCGTACAATTATGCCACCATGGAGGCCAAGATTCAAATGATTCATTGTGACATCAAGTGGCCTAAAAGGGCATGGGATGCATTGTGACACCACAGAGGTTAAGAAAAGGAAGGAACCCTTGTGACCCAATGCAGGCTGACAATCTAAGGATCCCTTGTGACACCAATGGGCCTAAAAGGGCCAGGGATGAATTGTTACAGCACGGGGACCAATAGAAGCAAGGATCTATTATGCCACCATGGAGGCCAAGAATCAAATAATTCATTGTGACATCATGTGGCCTAAAAGGGCATGGGATGCATTGTGACAGCACAGGTGATAAGAAAAGCAAGGAACCATTGTGACCCAATGGAGGCTAATAATCCCAGGATCCCATTTGACACCAGGGGGCGTAAAAGGGCCAGGGATGAATTGTGACAGCATGGGGCCCAATAGAAACAAGGAACCATTATGACACCATGGAAGCCAAGAATCAAATGATTCATTGTGACATCAAGTGGCCTAAAAGGGCATGGGATGCATTGTGACACCACAGAGGTTAAGAGAAGCAAGGAACCATTGTGACCCAATGCAGGCTAACAATCTAATGATCCCTTGTGACACCAATGGGCCTAAAAGGGGCAGGGATGAGTTGTGAAAGCATGGGGCCCAAGTAAAACCTGGTACAATGATGCCACCATGGAGGCCAAGAATCAAATGATTCATTGTGACATCAAGTGGCCTAAAAGGGCATGGGATGCATTGTGACATCACAGGGGTTAAGAGAAGCAAGGAACCATTGTGACCCAATGCAGGCTAACAATCTAAGAATCCCTTTTGACACCAGGGGGCGCAAAAGGGCCACGGATGGACTCTGACAGCATGGGGACCTATAGAAGCAAGGAACCATTATGACACCATGAAGGCCAAGAATCAAATGATTCATTGTGACATCAAGTGGCCTAAAAGGGCTTGGAATGTATTGGGACACCACAGAGGTTAAGAGAAGCAAGGATCCATTGTGACCCAATGGAGGCTAATAATCCCAGGATCCCATTTGACACCAGGGGGCGTAAAAGGGCCATGGATGAATTGTGACATCATGGGGCCCAATAGAAACAAGGAACCATTATGAAACCATGGAGGCCAAGAATCAAATGATTCATTGTGACATCAAGTGGCCTAAAAGGGCATGGGATGCATTGTGACAGCACAGGTGATAAGAAAAGCAAGGAACCATTGTGACCCAATGGAGGCTAATAATCCCAGGATCCCATTTGACACCAGGGGGCGTAAAAGGGCCAGGGATGAATTGTGACAGCATGGGGCCCAATAGAAACAAGGAAGCATTATGACACCATGGAGGCCAAGAATCAAATGATTCATTGTGACATCAAGTGGCCTAAAAGGGCATGGGATGCATTGTGACACCACAGAGGTTAAGAGAAGGAAGGAACCATTGTGACCCAATGCAGGCTAAAAATCTAATGATCCCTTGTGACACCAATGGGCCTAAAAGGGCCAGGGATGAATTGTTACAGCACGGGGACCAATAGAAGCAAGGATCTATTATGCCACCATGGAGGCCAAGAATCAAATAATTCATTGTGACATCATGTGGCCTAAAAGGGCATGGGATGCATTGTGACACCACAGAGGTTAAGAGAAGCAAGGAACCATTGTGACCCAATGCAGGCTAACAATCTAATGATCCCTTGTGACACCAATGGGCCTAAAAGGGCCAGGGATGAATTGTGAAAGCATGGGGCCCAAGTAAAACCTGGTACAATTATGCCACCATGGAGGCCAAGAATCAAATGATTCATTGTGACATCAAGTGGCCTAAAAGGGCATGGGATGCATTGTGACACCACAGGGGTTAAGAGAAGCAAGGAACCATTGTGACCCAATGCAGGCTAACAATCTAAGAATCCCTTTTGACACCAGGGGGCGCAAATGGACCACGGATGGACTTTGACAGCATGGGGACCTATAGAAGCAAGGAACCATTATGACACCATGAAGGCCAAGAATCAAATGATTCATTGTGACATCAAGTGGCCTAAATGGGCTTGGAATGTATTGTGACACCACAGAGGTTAAGAGAAGCAAGGATCCATTGTGACCCAATGGAGGCTAATAATCCCAGGATCCCATTTGACACCAGGGGGCGTAAAAGGGCCAGGGATGAATTGTTACAGCATGGGGCCCAATAGAAACAAGGAACCATTATGACACCATGGAGGCCAAGAATCAAATGATTCATTGTGACATCAAGTGGCCTAAAAGGGCATGGGATGCATTGTGACACCACAGAGGTTAAGAGAAGCAAGGAACCATTGTGACCCAATGCAGGCTAACAATCTAATGATCCCTTGTGACACCAATGGGCCTAAAAGGGGCAGGGATGAATTGTGAAAGCATGGGGCCCAAGTAAAACCTGGTACAATGATGCCACCTTGGAGGCCAAGAATCAAATGATTCATTGTGACATCAAGTGGCCTAAAAGGGCATGGGATGCATTGTGACACCACAGGGGTTAAGAGAAGCAAGGAACCATTTTGACCCAATGCAGGCTAACAATCTAATGATCCCTTTTGACACCAGGGGGCGCAAAAGGACCACGGATGAACTCTGACAGCATGGGGACCTATAGAAGCAAGGAACCATTATGACACCATGAAGGCCAAGAATCAAATGGTTCATTGTGACATCAAGTGGCCTAAAAGGGCTTGGAATGCATTGTGACACCACAGAGGTTAAGAGAAGCAAGGAACCATTGTGACCCAATGCAGGCTAACAATCTAATGATCCCTTGTGACACCAGGGGGTATAAAAGGGGCCAGGGATGGATTGTTACAGCACGGGGACCAATAGAAGCAAGGATCTATTATACCACCGTGGAGGGCAAGAATCAAATGATTCATTGTGACATCAAGTGGCCTAAAAGGGCATGGGATGCATTGTGACACCACAGGGGTTAAGAGATGCAAGGATCCATTGTGACCCAATGGAGGCTAATAATCCCAGGATCCCATTTGACACCGGGGGCGTAAAAGGACCACGGATGAATTGTGACATCATGGGGCCCAATAGAAACCTCGTACAATTATGCCACCATGGAGGCCAAGAATCAAATGATTCATTGTGACATCAAGTGGCCTAAAAGGGCATGGGAGGCATTGTGACACCACAGAGGTTAAGAGAAGGAAGGAACCATTGTGACCCAATGCAGGCTGACAATCTAATGATCCCTTGTGACACCAATGGGCCTAAAAGGGCCAGGGATGAATTGTTACAGCACGGGGACCAATAGAAGCAAGGATCTAATATGCCACCATGGAGGCCAAGAATCAAATAATTCATTGAGACATCATGTGGCCTAAAAGGGCATGGGATGCATTGTGACAGCACAGGGGATAAGAAAAGCAAGGATCCATTGTGACCCAATGGAGGCTAATAATCCCAGGATCCTATTTGACACCAGGGGGCGTAAAAGGGCCAGGGATGAATTGTGACAGCATGGGGCCCAATAGAAACAAGGAACCATTATGACACCATGGAAGCCAAGAATCAAATGATTCATTGTGACATCAAGTGGCCTAAAAGGGCATGGGATGCATTGTGACACCACAGAGGTTAAGAGAAGCAAGGAACCATTGTGACCCAATGCAGGCTAACAATCTAATGATCCCTTGTGACACCAATGGGCCTAAAAGGGGCAGGGATGAATTGTGAAAGCATGGGGCCCAAGTAAAACCTGGTGCAATGATGCCACCATGGAGGCCAAGAATCAAATGATTCATTGTGACATCAAGTGGCCTAAAAGGGCATGGGATGCATTGTGACACCACAGTGGTTAAGAGAAGCAAGGAACCATTGTGACCCAATGCAGGCTAACAATCTAAGAATCCCTTTTGACACCAGGGGGCGCAAAAGGACCACGGATGGACTCTGACAGCATGGGGACCTATAGAAGCAAGGAACCATTATGACACCATGAAGGCCAAGAATCAAATGATTCATTGTGACATCAAGTGGCCTAAAAGGGCTTGGAATGGATTGTGACACCACAGAGGTTAAGAGAAGCAAGGATCCATTGTGACCCAATGGAGGCTAATAATCCCAGGATCCCATTTGACACCAGGGGGCGTAAAAGGACCACGGATGAATTGTGACATCATGGGGCCCAATAGAAACCTCGTACAATTATGCCACCATGGAGGCCAAGAATCAAATGATTCATTGTGACATCAAGTGGCCTAAAAGGGCATGGGAGGCATTGTGACACCACAGAGGTTAAGAGAAGGAAGGAACCCTTGTGACCCAATGCAGGCTGACAATCTAATGATCCCTTGTGACACCAATGGGCCTCAAAAGGGCCAGGGATGAATTGTTAAAGCACGGGGACCAATAGAAGCAAGGATCTAATATGCCACCATGGAGGCCAAGAATCAAATAATTCATTGAGACATCATGTGGCCTAAAAGGGCATGGGATGCATTGTGACAGCACAGGGGATAAGAAAAGCAAGGATCCATTGTGACCCAATGGAGGCTAATAATCCCAGGATCCCATTTGACACCAGGGGGCGTAAAAGGGCCAGGGATGAATTGTGACAGCATGGGGCCCAATAGAAACAAGGAACCATTATGACACCATGGAAGCCAAGAATCAAATGATTCATTGTGACATCAAGTGGCCTAAAAGGGCATGGGATGCATTGTGACACCAGAGGTTAAGAGAAGCAAGGAACCATTGTGACCCAATGCAGGCTAACAATCTAATGATCCCTTGTGACACCAATGGGCCTAAAAGGGGCAGGGATGAATTGTGAAAGCATGGGGCCCAAGTAAAACCTGGTGCAATGATGCCACCATGGAGGCCAAGAATCAAATGATTCATTGTGACATCAAGTGGCCTAAAAGGGCATGGGATGCATTGTGACACCACAGGGGTTAAGAGAAGCAAGGAACCATTGTGACCCAATGCAGGCTAACAATCTAAGAATCCCTTTTGACACCAGGGGGTGCAAAAGGACCACGGATGAACTCTGACAGCATGGGGACCTATAGAAGCAAGGAACCATTATGACACCATGAAGGCCAAGAATCAAATGATTCATTGTGACATCAAGTGGCCTAAAAGGGCTTGGAATGTATTGTGACACCACAGAGGTTAAGAGAAGCAAGGATCCATTGTGACCCAATGGAGGCTAATAATCCCAGGATCCCATTTGACACCAGGGGGCGTAAAAGGGCCAGGGATGAATTGTTACAGCCTGGGGCCCAATAGAAACAAGGACCCATTATGACACCATGGAGGCCAAGAATCAAATGATTCATTGTGACATCAAGTGGCCTAAAAGGGCATGGGATGCATTGTGACACCACAGGGGTTAAGAGAAGCAAGGAACCATTGTGACCCAATGCAGGCTAACAATCTAATGATCCCTTTTGACACCAGGGGTCGCAAAAGGACCACGGATGAACTCTGACAGCATGGGGACCTATAGAAGCAAGGAACCATTATGACACCTTGAAGGCCATGAATCAAATGGTTCATTGTGACATCAAGTGGCCTAAAAGGGCTTGGAATGCATTGTGACACCACAGAGGTTAAGAGAAGCAAGGAACCATTGTGTCCAATGCAGGCTAATAATCTAATGATCCCTTGTGGCACAGGGGGTATAAAAAGGGCCAGGGATGCATTGTGACAGCACGGGGACCAATAGAAGCAAGGATCTATTATGCCACCGTGGAGGGCAAGAATCAAATGATTCATTGTGACATCAAGTGGCCTAAAAGGGCATGGGATGCATTGTGACACCACAGGGGTTAAGAGATGCAAGGATCCATTGTGACCCAATAGAGGCTAATAATCCCAGGATCCCATTTGACACCGGGGGCGTAAAAGGACCACGGATGAATTGTGACATCATGGGGCCCAATAGAAACCTCGTACAATTATGCCACCATGGAGGCCAAGAATCAAATGATTCATTGTGACATCAAGTGGCCTAAAAGGGCTTGGGAGGCATTGTGACACCACAGAGGTTAAGAGAAGGAAGGAACCATTGTGACCCAATGCAGGCTGACAATCTAATGATCCCTTGTGACACCAATGGGCCTAAAAGGGCCAGGGATGAATTGTTACAGCACGGGGACCAATAGAAGCAAGGATCTAATATGCCACCATGGAGGCCAAGAATCAAATAATTCATTGAGACATCATGTGGCCTAAAAGGGCATGGGATGCATTGTGACAGCACAGGGGATAAGAAAAGCAAGGATCCATTGTGACCCAATGGAGGCTAATAATCCCAGGATCCCATTTGACACCAGGGGGCGTAAAAGGGCCAGGGATGAATTGTGACAGCATGGGGCCCAATAGAAACAAGGAACCATTATGACACCATGGAAGCCAAGAATCAAATGATTCATTGTGACATCAAGTGGCCTAAAAGGGCATGGGATGCATTGTGACACCACAGAGGTTAAGAGAAGCAAGGAACCATTGTGACCCAATGCAGGCTAACAATCTAATGATCACTTGTGACACCAATGGGCCTAAAAGGGCCAGGGATGAATTGTTACAGCACGGGGACCAATAGAAGCAAGGATCTATTATGCCACCATGGAGGCCAAGAATCAAATAATTCATTGTGACATCATGTGGCCTAAAAGGGCATGGGATGCATTGTGACAGCACAGGTGATAAGAAAAGCAAGGAACCATTGTGACCCAATGGAGGCTAATAATCCCAGGATCCCATTTGACACCAGGGGGCGTAAAAGGGCCAGGGATGAATTGTGACAGCATGGGGCCCAGTAGAAACAAGGAACCATTATGACACCATGGAAGCCAAGAATCAAATGATTCATTGTGACATCAAGTGGCCTAAAAGGGCATGGGATGCATTGTGACACCACAGAGGTTAAGAGAAGCAAGGAACCATTGTGACCCAATGCAGGCTAACAATCTAATGATCCCTTGTGACACCAATGGGCCTAAAAGGGGCAGGGATGAGTTGTGAAAGCATGGGGCCCAAGTAAAACCTGGTACAATTATGCCACCATGGAGGCCAAGAATCAAATGATTCATTGTGACATCAAGTGGCCTAAAAGGGCATGGGATGCATTGTGACACCACAGGGGTTAAGAGAAGCAAGGAACCATTGTGACCCAATGCAGGCTAACAATCTAAGAATCCCTTTTGACACCAGGGGGCGCAAAAGGACCACGGATGGACTCTGACAGCATGGGGACCTATAGAAGCAAGGAACCATTATGACACCATGAAGGCCAAGAATCAAATGATTCATTGTGACATCAAGTGGCCTAAAAGGGCTTGGAATGTATTGTGACACCACAGAGGTTAAGAGAAGCAAGGATCCATTGTGACCCAATGGAGGCTAATAATCCCAGGATCCCATTTGACACCAGGGGGCGTAAAAGGGCCATGGATGAATTGTGACATCATGGGGCCCAATAGAAACAAGGAACCATTATGACACCATGGAGGCCAAGAATCAAATGATTCATTGTGACATCAAGTGGCCTAAAAGGGCATGGGATGCATTGTGACACCACAGAGGTTAAGAGAAGCAAGGATCCATTGTGACCCAATGCAGGCTAATAATCCCAGGATCCCATTTGACACCAGGGGGCGTAAAAGGGCCAGGGATGAATTGTGACAGCATGGGGCCCAATAGAAACAAGGAAGCATTATGACACCATGGAAGCCAAGAATCAAATGATTCATTGTGACATCAAGTGGCCTAAAAGGGCATGGGATGCATTGTGACACCACAGAGGTTAAGAGAAGCAAGGAACCATTGTGACCCAATGCAGGCTAACAATCTAATGATCCCTTGTGACACCAATGGGCCTAAAAGGGCCAGGGATGAATTGTTACAGCACGGGGACCAATAGAAGCAAGGATCTATTATGCCACCATGGAGGCCAAGAATCAAATAATTCATTGTGACATCATGTGGCCTAAAAGGGCATGGGATGCATTGTGACACCACAGAGGTTAAGATAAGCAAGGAACCATTGTGACCCAATGCAGGCTAACAATCTAATGATCCCTTGTGACACCAATGGGCCTAAAAGGGCCAGGGATGAATTGTGAAAGCATGGGGCCCAAGTAAAACCTGGTACAATTATGCCACCATGGAGGCCAAGAATCAAATGATTCATTGTGACATCAAGTGGCCTAAAAGGGCATGGGATGCATTGTGACACCACAGGGGTTAAGAGAAGCAAGGAACCATTGTGACCCAATGCAGGCTAACAATCTAAGAATCCCTTTTGACACCAGGGGGCGCAAATGGACCACGGATGGACTTTGACAGCATGGGGACCTATAGAAGCAAGGAACCATTATGACACCATGAAGGCCAAGAATCAAATGATTCATTGTGACATCAAGTGGCCTAAATGGGCTTGGAATGTATTGTGACACCACAGAGGTTAAGAGAAGCAAGGATCCATTGTGACCCAATGGAGGCTAATAATCCCAGGATCCCATTTGACACTAGGGGGCGTAAAAGGGCCAGGGATGAATTGTTACAGCATGGGGCCCAATAGAAACAAGGAACCATTATGACACCATGGAGGCCAAGAATCAAATGATTCATTGTGACATCAAGTGGCCTAAAAGGGCATGGGATGCATTGTGACACCACAGAGGTTAAGAGAAGCAAGGAACCATTGTGACCCAATGCAGGCTAACAATCTAATGATCCCTTTTGACAACAGGGGGCCTAAAAGGGGCAGGGATGAATTGTGAAAGCATGGGGCCCAAGTAAAACCTGGTACAATGATGCCACCATGGAGGCCAAGAATCAAATGATTCATTGTGACATCAAGTGGCCTAAAAGGGCATGGGATGCATTGTGACACCACAGGGGTTAAGAGAAGCAAGGAACCATTTTGACCCAATGCAGGCTAACAATCTAATGATCCCTTTTGACACCAGGGGGCGCAAAAGGACCACGGATGAACTCTGACAGCATGGGGACCTATAGAAGCAAGGAACCATTATGACACCATGAAGGCCAAGAATCAAATGGTTCATTGTGATATCAAGTGGCCTAAAAGGGCTTGGAATGCATTGTGACACCACAGAGGTTAAGAGAAGCAAGGAACCATTGTGACCCAATGCAGGCTAATAATCTAATGATCCCTTGTGACACCAGGGGGTATAAAAAGGGGCAGGGATGGATTGTTACAGCACGGGGACCAATAGAAGCAAGGATCTATTATGCCACCGTGGAGGGCAAGAATCAAATGATTCATTGTGACATCAAGTGGCCTAAAAGGGCATGGGATGCATTGTGACACCACAGGGGTTAAGAGATGCAAGGATCCATTGTGACCCAAAGGAGGCTAATAATCCCAGGATCCCATTTGACACCGGGGGCGTAAAAGGACCACGGATGAATTGTGACATCATGGGGCCCAATAGAAACCTCGTACAATTATGCCACCATGGAGGCCAAGAATCAAATGATTCATTGTGACATCAAGTCGCCTAAAAGGGCATGGGAGGCATTGTGACACCACAGAGGTTAAGAGAAGGAAGGAACCCTTGTGACCCAATGCAGGCTGACAATCTAAGGATCCCTTGTGACACCAATGGGCCTAAAAGGGCCAGGGATGAATTGTTACAGCACGGGGACCAATAGAAGCAAGGATCTATTATGCCACCATGGAGGCCAAGAATCAAATAATTCATTGAGACATCATGTGGCCTAAAAGGGCATGGGATGCATTGTGACAGCACAGGGGATAAGAAAAGCAAGGATCCATTGTGACCCAATGGAGGCTAATAATCCCAGGATCCCATTTGACACCAGGGGGCGTAAAAGGGCCAGGGATGAATTGTGACAGCATGGGGCCCAATAGAAACAAGGAACCATTATGACACCATGGAACCCAAGAATCAAATGATTCATTGTGACATCAAGTGGCCTAAAAGGGCATGGGATGCATTGTGACACCACAGAGGTTAAGAGAAGCAAGGAACCATTGTGACCCAATGCAGGCTAACAATCTAATGATCCCTTGTGACACCAATGGGCCTAAAAGGGGCAGGGATGAATTGTGAAAGCATGGGGCCCAAGTAAAACCTGGTGCAATGATGCCACCATGGAGGCCAAGAATCAAATGATTCATTGTGACATCAAGTGGCCTAAAAGGGCATGGGATGCATTGTGACACCACAGGGGTTAAGAGAAGCAAGGAACCATTGTGACCCAATGCAGGCTAACAATCTAAGAATCCCTCTTGACACCAGGGGGCGCAAAAGGACCACGGATGGACTCTGACAGCATGAGGACCTATAGAAGCAAGGAACCATTATGACACCATGAAGGCCAAGAATCAAATGATTCATTGTGACATCAAGTGGCCTAAAAGGGCTTGGAATGTATTGTGACACCACAGAGGTTAAGAGAAGCAAGGATCCATTGTGACCCAATGGAGGCTAATAATCCCAGGATCCCATTTGACACCAGGGGGCGTAAAAGGGCCAGGGATGAATTGTTACAGCATGGGGACCAATAGAAACAAGGAACCATTATGACACCATGGAGGCCAAGAATCAAATGATTCATTGTGACATCAAGTGGCCTAAAAGGGCATGGGATGCATTGTGACACCACAGGGGTTAAGAGAAGCAAGGAACCATTGTGACCCAATGCAGGCTAACAATCTAATGATCCCTTTTGACACCAGGGGTCGCAAAAGGACCACGGATGAACTCTGACAGCATGGGGACCTATAGAAGCAAGGAACCATTATGACACCATGGAGGCCAAGAATCAAATGGTTCATTGTGACATCAAGTGGCCTAAAAGGGCTTGGAATGCATTGTGACACCACAGAGGTTAAGAGAAGCAAGGAACCATTGTGACCCAATGCAGGCTAATAATCTAATGATTCCTTGTGGCACAGGGGGTATAAAAAGGGCCAGGGATGCATTGTGACATCACGGGGACCAATAGAAGCAAGGATCTATTATGCCACCGTGGAGGGCAAGAATCAAATGATTCATTGTGACATCAAGTGGCCTAAAAGGGCATGGGATGCATTGTGACACCACAGGGGTTAAGAGATGCAAGGATCCATTGTGACCCAATGGAGGCTAATAATCCCAGGATCCCATTTGACACCGGGGGCGTAAAAGGACCACGGATGAATTGTGACATCATGGGGCCCAATAGAAACCTCGTACAATTATGCCACCATGGAGGCCAAGAATCAAATGATTCACTGTGACATCAAGTGGCCTAAAAGGGCATGGGATGCATTGTGACACCACAGAGGTTAAGAGAAGCAAGGAACCCTTGTGACCCAATGCAGGCTGACAATCTAATGATCCCTTGTGACACCAATGGGCCTAAAAGGGCCAGGGATGAATTGTTACAGCACGGGGACCAATAGAAGCAAGGATCTATTATGCCACCATGGAGGCCAAGAATCAAATAATTCATTGTGACATCATGTGGCCTAAAAGGGCATGGGATGCATTGTGACGGCACAGGTGATAAGAAAAACAAGGAACCATTGTGACCCAATAGACGCTAATAATCCCAGGATCCCATTTGACACCAGGGGGCGTAAAAGGGCCAGGGATGAATTGTGACAGCATGGGGCCCAATAGAAACAAGGAACCATTATGACACCATGGAAGCCAAGAATCAAATGATTCATTGTGACATCAAGTGGCCTTAAAGGGCATGGGATGCATTGTGACACCACAGAGGTTAAGAGAAGCAAGGAACCATTGTGACCCAATGCAGGCTAACAATCTAAGAATCCCTTTTGACACCAGGGGGCGCAAAAGGACCACGGATGGACTCTGACAGCATGGGGACCTATAGAAGCAAGGAACCATTATGCCACCATGGAGGCCAAGAATCAAATGATTCATTGTGACATCAAGTGGCCTAAAAGGGCTTGGAATGTATTGTGACACCACAGAGGTTAAGAGAAGCAAGGATCCATTGTGACCCAATGGAGGCTAATAATCCCAGGATCCCATTTGACACCAGGGGGCGTAAAAGGGCCAGGGATGAATTGTTACAGCATGGGGCCCAATAGAAACAAGGAACCATTATGACACCATGGAAGCCAAGAATCAAATGATTCATTGTGACATCAAGTGGCCTAAAAGGGCATGGGATGCATTGTGACACCACAGGGGTTAAGAGAAGCAAGGAACCATTGTGACCCAATGCAGGCTAACAATCTAATGATCCCTTTTGACACCAGGGGTCGCAAAAGGACCACGGATGAACTCTGACAGCATGGGGACCTATAGAAGCAAGGAACCATTATGACACCTTGAAGGCCATGAATCAAATGGTTCATTGTGACATCAAGTGGCCTAAAAGGGCTTGGAATGCATTGTGACACCACAGAGGTTAAGAGAAGCAAGGAACCATTGTGTCCAATGCAGGCTAATAATCTAATGATCCCTTGTGGCACAGGGGGTATAAAAAGGGCCAGGGATGCATTGTGACAGCACGGGGACCAATAGAAGCAAGGATCTATTATGCCACCGTGGAGGGCAAGAATCAAATGATTCATTGTGACATCAAGTGGCCTAAAAGGGCATGGGATGCATTGTGACACCACAGGGGTTAAGAGATGCAAGGATCCATTGTGACCCAATAGAGGCTAATAATCCCAGGATCCCATTTGACACCGGGGGCGTAAAAGGACCACGGATGAATTGTGACATCATGGGGTCCAATAGAAACCTCGTACAATTATGCCACCATGGAGGCCAAGAATCAAATGATTCATTGTGACATCAAGTGGCCTAAAAGGGCATGGGAGGCATTGTGACACCACAGAGGTTAAGAGAAGCAAGGAACCATTGTGACCCAATGCAGGCTGACAATCTAATGATCCCTTGTGACACCAATGGGCCTAAAAGGGGCCAGGGATGAATTGTTACAGCACGGGGACCAATAGAAGCAAGGATCTAATATGCCACCATGGAGGCCAAGAATCAAATAATTCATTGAGACATCATGTGGCCTAAAAGGGCATGGGATGCATTGTGACAGCACAGGGGATAAGAAAAGCAAGGATCCATTGTGACCCAATGGAGGCTAATAATCCCAGGATCCCATTTGACACCAGGGGGGTAAAAGGGCCAGGGATGAATTGTGACAGCATGGGGCCCAATAGAAACAAGGAACCATTATGACACCATGGAAGCCAAGAATCAAATGATTCATTGTGACATCAAGTGGCCTAAAAGGGCATGGGATGCATTGTGACACCACAGAGGTTAAGAGAAGCAAGGAACCATTGTGACCCAATGCAGGCTGACAATCTAATGATCCCTTGTGACACCAATGGGCCTAAAAGGGGCAGGGATGAATTGTTACAGCACGGGGACCAATAGAAGCAAGGATCTATTATGCCACCATGGAGGCCAAGAATCAAATAATTCATTGTGACATCATGTGGCCTAAAAGGGCATGGGATGCATTGTGACAGCACAGGTGATAAGAAAAGCAAGGAACCATTGTGACCCAATGGAGGCTAATAATCCCAGGATCCCATTTGACACCAGGGGGCGTAAAAGGGCCAGGGATGAATTGTGACAGCATGGGGCCCAATAGAAACAAGGAACCATTATGACACCATGGAAGCCAAGAATCAAATGATTCATTGTGACATCAAGTGGCCTAAAAGGGCATGGGATGCATTGTGACACCACAGAGGTTAAGAGAAGCAAGGAACCATTGTGACCCAATGCAGGCTAACAATCTAATGATCCCTTGTGACACCAATGGGCCTAAAAGGGGCAGGGATGAGTTGTGAAAGCATGGGGCCCAAGTAAAACCTGGTACAATGATGCCACCATGGAGGCCAAGAATCAAATGATTCATTGTGACATCAAGTGGCCTAAAAGGGCATGGGATGCATTGTGACACCACAGGGGTTAAGAGAAGCAAGGAACCATTGTGACCCAATGCAGGCTAACAATCTAAGAATCCCTTTTGACACCAGGGGGCGCAAAAGGACCACGGATGGACTCTGACAGCATGGGGACCTATAGAAGCAAGGAACCATTATGACACCATGAAGGCCAAGAATCAAATGATTCATTGTGACATCAAGTGGCCTAAAAGGGCTTGGAATGTATTGTGACACCACAGAGGTTAAGAGAAGCAAGGATCCATTGTGACCCAATGGAGGCTAATAATCCCAGGATCCCATTTGACACCAGGGGGCGTAAAAGGGCCATGGATGAATTGTGACATCATGGGGCCCAATAGAAACAAGGAACCATTATGACACCATGGAGGCCAAGAATCAAATGATCCATTGTGACATCAAGTGGCCTAAAAGGGCATGGGATGCATTGTGACACCACAGAGGTTAAGAGAAGCAAGGATCCATTGTGACCCAATGGAGGCTAATAATCCCAGGATCCCATTTGACACCAGGGGGCGTAAAAGGGCCAGGGATGAATTGTGACAGCATGGGGCCCAATAGAAACAAGGAAGCATTATGACACCATGGAGGCCAAGAATCAAATGATTCATTGTGACATCAAGTGGCCTAAAAGGGCATGGGATGCATTGTGACACCACAGAGGTTAAGAGAAGGAAGGAACCCTTGTGACCCAATGCAGGCTGACAATCTAATGATCCCTTGTGACACCAATGGGCCTAAAAGGGCCAGGGATGAATTGTTACAGCACGGGGACCAATAGAAGCAAGGATCTATTATGCCACCATGGAGGCCAAGAATCAAATAATTCATTGTGACATCATGTGGCCTAAAAGGGCATGGGATGCATTGTGACACCACAGAGGTTAAGAGAAGCAAGGAACCATTGTGACCCAATGCAGGCTAACAATCTAATGATCCCTTGTGACACCAATGGGCCTAAAAGGGCCAGGGATGAATTGTGAAAGCATGGGGCCCAAGTAAAACCTGGTACAATTATGCCACCATGGAGGCCAAGAATCAAATGATTCATTGTGACATCAAGTGGCCTAAAAGGGCATGGGATGCATTGTGACACCACAGGGGTTAAGAGAAGCAAGGAACCATTGTGACCCAATGCAGGCTAACAATCTAAGAATCCCTTTTGACACCAGGGGGCGCAAATGGACCACGGATGGACTTTGACAGCATGGGGACCTATAGAAGCAAGGAACCATTATGACACCATGAAGGCCAAGAATCAAATGATTCATTGTGACATCAAGTGGCCTAAATGGGCTTGGAATGTATTGTGACACCACAGAGGTTAAGAGAAGCAAGGATCCATTGTGACCCAATGGAGGCTAATAATCCCAGGATCCCATTTGACACCAGGGGGCGTAAAAGGGCCAGGGATGAATTGTTACAGCATGGGGCCCAATAGAAACAAGGAACCATTATGACACCATGGAGGCCAAGAATCAAATGATTCATTGTGACATCAAGTGGCCTAAAAGGGCATGGGATGCATTGTGACACCACAGAGGTTAAGAGAAGCAAGGAACCATTGTGACCCAATGCAGGCTAACAATCTAATGATCCCTTGTGACACCAATGGGCCTAAAAGGGGCAGGGATGAATTGTGAAAGCATGGGGCCCAAGTAAAACCTGGTACAATGATGCCACCTTGGAGGCCAAGAATCAAATGATTCATTGTGACATCAAGTGGCCTAAAAGGGCATGGGATGCATTGTGACACCACAGGGGTTAAGAGAAGCAAGGAACCATTTTGACCCAATGCAGGCTAACAATCTAATGATCCCTTTTGACACCAGGGGGCGCAAAAGGACCACGGATGAACTCTGACAGCATGGGGACCTATAGAAGCAAGGAACCATTATGACACCATGAAGGCCAAGAATCAAATGGTTCATTGTGACATCAAGTGGCCTAAAAGGGCTTGGAATGCATTGTGACACCACAGAGGTTAAGAGAAGCAAGGAACCATTGTGACCCAATGCAGGCTAACAATCTAATGATCCCTTGTGACACCAGGGGGTATAAAAAGGGCCAGGGATGGATTGTTACAGCACGGGGACCAATAGAAGCAAGGATCTATTATACCACCGTGGAGGGCAAGAATCAAATGATTCATTGTGACATCAAGTGGCCTAAAAGGGCATGGGATGCATTGTGACACCACAGGGGTTAAGAGATGCAAGGATCCATTGTGACCCAATGGAGGCTAATAATCCCAGGATCCCATTTGACACCGGGGGCGTAAAAGGACCACGGATGAATTGTGACATCATGGGGCCCAATAGAAACCTCGTACAATTATGCCACCATGGAGGCCAAGAATCAAATGATTCATTGTGACATCAAGTCGCCTAAAAGGGCATGGGAGGCATTGTGACACCACAGAGGTTAAGAGAAGGAAGGAACCCTTGTGACCCAATGCAGGCTGACAATCTAATGATCCCTTGTGACACCAATGGGCCTAAAAGGGCCAGGGATGAATTGTTACAGCACGGGGACCAATAGAAGCAAGGATCTAATATGCCACCATGGAGGCCAAGAATCAAATAATTCATTGAGACATCATGTGGCCTAAAAGGGCATGGGATGCTTTGTGACAGCACAGGGGATAAGAAAAGCAAGGATCCATTGTGACCCAATGGAGGCTAATAATCCCAGGATCCTATTTGACACCAGGGGGCGTAAAAGGGCCAGGGATGAATTGTGACAGCATGGGGCCCAATAGAAACAAGGAACCATTATGACACCATGGAAGCCAAGAATCAAATGATTCATTGTGACATCAAGTGGCCTAAAAGGGCATGGGATGCATTGTGACACCACAGAGGTTAAGAGAAGCAAGGAACCATTGTGACCCAATGCAGGCTAACAATCTAATGATCCCTTGTGACACCAATGGGCCTAAAAGGGGCAGGGATGAATTGTGAAAGCATGGGGCCCAAGTAAAACCTGGTGCAATGATGCCACCATGGAGGCCAAGAATCAAATGATTCATTGTGACATCAAGTGGCCTAAAAGGGCATGGGATGCATTGTGACACCACAGGGGTTAAGAGAAGCAAGGAACCATTGTGACCCAATGCAGGCTAACAATCTAAGAATCCCTTTTGACACCATGGGGCGCAAAAGGACCACGGATGGACTCTGACAGCATGGGGACCTATAGAAGCAAGGAACCATTATGACACCATGAAGGCCAAGAATCAAATGATTCATTGTGACATCAAGTGGCCTAAAAGGGCTTGGAATGGATTGTGACACCACAGAGGTTAAGAGAAGCAAGGATCCATTGTGACCCAATGGAGGCTAATAATCCCAGGATCCCATTTGACACCAGGGGGCGTAAAAGGACCACGGATGAATTGTGACATCATGGGGCCCAATAGAAACCTCGTACAATTATGCCACCATGGAGGCCAAGAATCAAATGATTCATTGTGACATCAAGTGGCCTAAAAGGGCATGGGAGGCATTGTGACACCACAGAGGTTAAGAGAAGGAAGGAACCCTTGTGACCCAATGCAGGCTGACAATCTAATGATCCCTTGTGACACCAATGGGCCTAAAAGGGGCAGGGATGAGTTGTGAAAGCATGGGGCCCAAGTAAAACCTGGTACAATTATGCCACCATGGAGGCCAAGAATCAAATGATTCATTGTGACATCAAGTGGCCTAAAAGGGCATGGGATGCATTGTGACACCACAGGGGTTAAGAGAAGCAAGGAACCATTGTGACCCAATGCAGGCTAACAATCTAAGAATCCCTTTTGACACCAGGGGGCGCAAAAGGACCACGGATGGACTCTGACAGCATGGGGACCTATAGAAGCAAGGAACCATTATGACACCATGAAGGCCAAGAATCAAATGATTCATTGTGACATCAAGTGGCCTAAAAGGGCTTGGAATGTATTGTGACACCACAGAGGTTAAGAGAAGCAAGGATCCATTGTGACCCAATGGAGGCTAATAATCCCAGGATCCCATTTGACACCAGGGGGCGTAAAAGGGCCATGGATGAATTGTGACATCATGGGGCCCAATAGAAACAAGGAACCATTATGACACCATGGAGGCCAAGAATCAAATGATTCATTGTGACATCAAGTGGCCTAAAAGGGCATGGGATGCATTGTGACACCACAGAGGTTAAGAGAAGCAAGGATCCATTGTGACCCAATGGAGGCTAATAATCCCAGGATCCCATTTGTCACCAGGGGGCGTAAAAGGGCCAGGGATGAATTGTGACAGCATGGGGCCCAATAGAAACAAGGAAGCATTATGACACCATGGAAGCCAAGAATCAAATGATTCATTGTGACATCAAGTGGCCTAAAAGGGCATGGGATGCATTGTGACACCACAGAGGTTAAGAGAAGCAAGGAACCATTGTGACCCAATGCAGGCTAACAATCTAATGATCCCTTGTGACACCAATGGGCCTAAAAGGGCCAGGGATGAATTGTTACAGCACGGGGACCAATAGAAGCAAGGATCTATTATGCCACCATGGAGGCCAAGAATCAAATAATTCATTGTGACATCATGTGGCCTAAAAGGGCATGGGATGCATTGTGACACCACAGAGGTTAAGATAAGCAAGGAACCATTGTGACCCAATGCAGGCTAACAATCTAATGATCCCTTGTGACACCAATGGGCCTAAAAGGGGCAGGGATGAATTGTGAAAGCATGGGGCCCAAGTAAAACCTGGTACAATTATGCCACCATGGAGGCCAAGAATCAAATGATTCATTGTGACATCAAGTGGCCTAAAAGGGCATGGGATGCATTGTGACACCACAGGGGTTAAGAGAAGCAAGGAACCATTGTGACCCAATGCAGGCTAACAATCTAAGAATCCCTTTTGACACCAGGGGGCGCAAATGGACCACGGATGGACTTTGACAGCATGGGGACCTATAGAAGCAAGGAACCATTATGACACCATGAAGGCCAAGAATCAAATGATTCATTGTGACATCAAGTGGCCTAAATGGGCTTGGAATGTATTGTGACACCACAGAGGTTAAGAGAAGCAAGGATCCATTGTGACCCAATGGAGGCTAATAATCCCAGGATCCCATTTGACACTAGGGGGCGTAAAAGGGCCAGGGATGAATTGTTACAGCATGGGGCCCAATAGAAACAAGGAACCATTATGACACCATGGAGGCCAAGAATCAAATGATTCATTGTGACATCAAGTGGCCTAAAAGGGCATGGGATGCATTGTGACACCACAGAGGTTAAGAGAAGCAAGGAACCATTGTGACCCAATGCAGGCTAACAATCTAATGATCCCTTGTGACACCAATGGGCCTAAAAGGGACAGGGATGAATTGTGAAAGCATGGGGCCCAAGTAAAACCTGGTACAATGATGCCACCTTGGAGGCCAAGAATCAAATGATTCATTGTGACATCAAGTGGCCTAAAAGGGCATGGGATGCATTGTGACACCACAGGGGTTAAGAGAAGCAAGGAACCATTTTGACCCAATGCAGGCTAACAATCTAATGATCCCTTTTGACACCAGGGGGCGCAAAAGGACCACGGATGAACTCTGACAGCATGGGGACCTATAGAAGCAAGGAACCATTATGACACCATGAAGGCCAAGAATCAAATGGTTCATTGTGACATCAAGTGGCCTAAAAGGGCTTGGAATGCATTGTGACACCACAGAGGTTAAGAGAAGCAAGGATCCATTGTGACCCAATGGAGGCTAATAATCCCAGGATCCCATTTGACACCAGGGGGCGTAAAAGGACCACGGATGAATTGTGACATCATGGGGCCCAATAGAAACCTCGTACAATTATGCCACCATGGAGGCCAAGAATCAAATGATTCATTGTGACATCAAGTGGCCTAAAAGGGCATGGGAGGCATTGTGACACCACAGAGGTTAAGAGAAGGAAGGAACCCTTGTGACCCAATGCAGGCTGACAATCTAATGATCCCTTGTGACACCAATGGGCCTAAAAGGGCCAGGGATGAATTGTTACAGCACGGGGACCAATAGAAGCAAGGATCTAATATGCCACCATGGAGGCCAAGAATCAAATAATTCATTGAGACATCATGTGGCCTAAAAGGGCATGGGATGCATTGTGACTGCACAGGGGATAAGAAAAGCAAGGATCCATTGTGACCCAATGGAGGCTAATAATCCCAGGATCCCATTTGACACCAGGGGGCGTAAAAGGGCCAGGGATGAATTGTGACAGCATGGGGCCCAATAGAAACAAGGAACCATTATGACACCATGGAAGCCAAGAATCAAATGATTCATTGTGACATCAAGTGGCCTAAAAGGGCATGGGATGCATTGTGACACCAGAGGTTAAGAGAAGCAAGGAACCATTGTGACCCAATGCAGGCTAACAATCTAATGATCCCTTGTGACACCAATGGGCCTAAAAGGGGCAGGGATGAATTGTGAAAGCATGGGGCCCAAGTAAAACCTGGTGCAATGATGCCACCATGGAGGCCAAGAATCAAATGATTCATTGTGACATCAAGTGGCCTAAAAGGGCATGGGATGCATTGTGACACCACAGGGGTTAAGAGAAGCAAGGAACCATTGTGACCCAATGCAGGCTAACAATCTAAGAATCCCTTTTGACACCAGGGGGTGCAAAAGGACCACGGATGGACTCTGACAGCATGGGGACCTATAGAAGCAAGGAACCATTATGACTCCATGAAGGCCAAGAATCAAATGATTCATTGTGACATCAAGTGGCCTAAAAGGGCTTGGAATGTATTGTGACACCACAGAGGTTAAGAGAAGCAAGGATCCATTGTGACCCAATGGAGGCTAATAATCCCAGGATCCCATTTGACACCAGGGGGCGTAAAAGGGCCAGGGATGAATTGTTACAGCCTGGGGCCCAATAGAAACAAGGAACCATTATGACACCATGGAGGCCAAGAATCAAATGATTCATTGTGACATCAAGTGGCCTAAAAGGGCATGGGATGCATTGTGACACCACAGGGGTTAAGAGAAGCAAGGAACCATTGTGACCCAATGCAGGCTAACAATCTAATGATCCCTTTTGACACCAGGGGTCGCAAAAGGACCACGGATGAACTCTGACAGCATGGGGACCTATAGAAGCAAGGAACCATTATGACACCTTGAAGGCCATGAATCAAATGGTTCATTGTGACATCAAGTGGCCTAAAAGGGCTTGGAATGCATTGTGACACCACAGAGGTTAAGAGAAGCAAGGAACCATTGTGTCCAATGCAGGCTAATAATCTAATGATCCCTTGTGGCACAGGGGGTATAAAAAGGGCCAGGGATGCATTGTGACAGCACGGGGACCAATAGAAGCAAGGATCTATTATGCCACCGTGGAGGGCAAGAATCAAATGATTCATTGTGACATCAAGTGGCCTAAAAGGGCATGGGATGCATTGTGACACCACAGGGGTTAAGAGATGCAAGGATCCATTGTGACCCAATAGAGGCTAATAATCCCAGGATCCCATTTGACACCGGGGGCGTAAAAGGACCACGGATGAATTGTGACATCATGGGGCCCAATAGAAACCTCGTACAATTATGCCACCATGGAGGCCAAGAATCAAATGATTCATTGTGACATCAAGTCGCCTAAAAGGGCATGGGAGGCATTGTGACACCACAGAGGTTAAGAGAAGGAAGGAACCATTGTGACCCAATGCAGGCTGACAATCTAATGATCCCTTGTGACACCAATGGGCCTAAAAGGGCCAGGGATGAATTGTTACAGCACGGGGACCAATAGAAGCAAGGATCTAATATGCCACCATGGAGGCCAAGAATCAAATAATTCATTGAGACATCATGTGGCCTAAAAGGGCATGGGATGCATTGTGACAGCACAGGGGATAAGAAGAGCAAGGATCCATTGTGACCCAATGGAGGCTAATAATCCCAGGATCCCATTTGACACCAGGGGGCGTAAAAGGGCCAGGGATGAATTGTGACAGCATGGGGCCCAATAGAAACAAGGAACCATTATGACACCATGGAAGCCAAGAATCAAATGATTCATTGTGACATCAAGTGGCCTAAAAGGGCATGGGATGCATTGTGACACCACAGAGGTTAAGAGAAGCAAGGAACCATTGTGACCCAATGCAGGCTAACAATCTAATGATCACTTGTGACACCAATGGGCCTAAAAGGGCCAGGGATGAATTGTTACAGCACGGGGACCAATAGAAGCAAGGATCTATTATGCCACCATGGAGGCCAAGAATGAAATAATTCATTGTGACATCATGTGGCCTAAAAGGGCATGGGATGCATTGTGACACCACAGAGGTTAAGAGAAGGAAGGAACCATTGTGACCCAATGGAGGCTAATAATCCCAGGATCCCATTAGACACCAGGGGGTGTAAAAGGGACAGGGATGAATTGTGACATCATGGGGCCCAATAGAAACCTCGTACAATTATGCCACCATGGAGGCCAAGATTCAAATGATTCATTGTGACATCAAGTGGCCTAAAAGGGCATGGGATGCATTGTGACACCACAGAGGTTAAGAGAAGGAAGGAACCCTTGTGACCCAATGCAGGCTGACAATCTAATGATCCCTTGTGACACCAATGGGCCTAAAAGGGGCAGGGATGAATTGTTACAGCACGGGGCCCAATAGAAGCAAGGATCTATTATGCCACCATGGAGGCCAAGAATCAAATAATTCATTGTGACATCATGTGGCCTAAAAGGGCATGGGATGCATTGTGACAGCACAGGTGATAAGAAAAGCAAGGAACCATTGTGACCCAATGGAGGCTAATAATCCCAGGATCCCATTTGACACCAGGGGGCGTAAAAGGGCCAGGGATGAATTGTGACAGCATGGGGCCCAGTAGAAACAAGGAACCATTATGACACCATGGAAGCCAAGAATCAAATGATTCATTGTGACATCAAGTGGCCTAAAAGGGCATGGGATGCATTGTGACACCACAGAGGTTAAGAGAAGCAAGGAACCATTGTGACCCAATGCAGGCTAACAATCTAATGATCCCTTGTGACACCAATGGGCCTAAAAGGGGCAGGGATGAGTTGTGAAAGCATGGGGCCCAAGTAAAACCTGGTACAATTATGCCACCATGGAGGCCAAGAATCAAATGATTCATTGTGACATCAAGTGGCCTAAAAGGGCATGGGATGCATTGTGACACCACAGGGGTTAAGAGAAGCAAGGAACCATTGTGACCCAATGCAGGCTAACAATCTAAGAATCCCTTTTGACACCAGGGGGCGCAAAAGGACCACGGATGGACTCTGACAGCATGGGGACCTATAGAAGCAAGGAACCATTATGACACCATGAAGGCCAAGAATCAAATGATTCATTGTGACATCAAGTGGCCTAAAAGGGCTTGGAATGTATTGTGACACCACAGAGGTTAAGAGAAGCAAGGATCCATTGTGACCCAATGGAGGCTAATAATCCCAGGATCCCATTTGACACCAGGGGGCGTAAAAGGGCCATGGATGAATTGTGACATCATGGGGCCCAATAGAAACAAGGAACCATTATGACACCATGGAGGCCAAGAATCAAATGATTCATTGTGACATCAAGTGGCCTAAAAGGGCATGGGATGCATTGTGACACCACAGAGGTTAAGAGAAGCAAGGATCCATTGTGACCCAATGCAGGCTAATAATCCCAGGATCCCATTTGACACCAGGGGGCGTAAAAGGGCCAGGGATGAATTGTGACAGCATGGGGCCCAATAGAAACAAGGAAGCATTATGACACCATGGAAGCCAAGAATCAAATGATTCATTGTGACATCAAGTGGCCTAAAAGGGCATGGGATGCATTGTGACACCACAGAGGTTAAGAGAAGCAAGGAACCATTGTGACCCAATGCAGGCTAACAATCTAATGATCCCTTGTGACACCAATGGGCCTAAAAGGGCCAGGGATGAATTGTTACAGCACGGGGACCAATAGAAGCAAGGATCTATTATGCCACCATGGAGGCCAAGAATCAAATAATTCATTGTGACATCATGTGGCCTAAAAGGGCATGGGATGCATTGTGACACCACAGAGGTTAAGATAAGCAAGGAACCATTGTGACCCAATGCAGGCTAACAATCTAATGATCCCTTGTGACACCAATGGGCCTAAAAGGGCCAGGGATGAATTGTTACAGCACGGGGACCAATAGAAGCAAGGATCTATTATGCCACCATGGAGGCCAAGAATCAAATGATTCATTGTGACATCAAGTGGCCTAAAAGGGCATGGGATGCATTGTGACACCACAGGGGTTAAGAGAAGCAAGGAACCATTGTGACCCAATGCAGGCTAACAATCTAAGAATCCCTTTTGACACCAGGGGGCGCAAATGGACCACGGATGGACTTTGACAGCATGGGGACCTATAGAAGCAAGGAACCATTATGACACCATGAAGGCCAAGAATCAAATGATTCATTGTGACATCAAGTGGCCTAAATGGGCTTGGAATGTATTGTGACACCACAGAGGTTAAGAGAAGCAAGGATCCATTGTGACCCAATGGAGGCTAATAATCCCAGGATCCCATTTGACACTAGGGGGCGTAAAAGGGCCAGGGATGAATTGTTACAGCATGGGGCCCAATAGAAACAAGGAACCATTATGACACCATGGAGGCCAAGAATCAAATGATTCATTGTGACATCAAGTGGCCTAAAAGGGCATGGGATGCATTGTGACACCACAGAGGTTAAGAGAAGCAAGGAACCATTGTGACCCAATGCAGGCTAACAATCTAATGATCCCTTTTGACACCAGGGGGCCTAAAAGGGGCAGGGATGAATTGTGAAAGCATGGGGCCCAAGTAAAACCTGGTACAATGATGCCACCATGGAGGCCAAGAATCAAATGATTCATTGTGACATCAAGTGGCCTAAAAGGGCATGGGATGCATTGTGACACCACAGGGGTTAAGAGAAGCAAGGAACCATTTTGACCCAATGCAGGCTAACAATCTAATGATCCCTTTTGACACCAGGGGGCGCAAAAGGACCACGGATGAACTCTGACAGCATGGGGACCTATAGAAGCAAGGAACCATTATGACACCATGAAGGCCAAGAATCAAATGGTTCATTGTGATATCAAGTGGCCTAAAAGGGCTTGGAATGCATTGTGACACCACAGAGGTTAAGAGAAGCAAGGAACCATTGTGACCCAATGCAGGCTAATAATCTAATGATCCCTTGTGACACCAGGGGGTATAAAAAGGGGCAGGGATGGATTGTTACAGCACGGGGACCAATAGAAGCAAGGATCTATTATGCCACCGTGGAGGGCAAGAATCAAATGATTCATTGTGACATCAAGTGGCCTAAAAGGGCATGGGATGCATTGTGACACCACAGGGGTTAAGAGATGCAAGGATCCATTGTGACCCAAAGGAGGCTAATAATCCCAGGATCCCATTTGACACCGGGGGCGTAAAAGGACCACGGATGAATTGTGACATCATGGGGCCCAATAGAAACCTCGTACAATTATGCCACCATGGAGGCCAAGAATCAAATGATTCATTGTGACATCAAGTGGCCTAAAAGGGCATGGGATGCATTGTGACACCACAGGGGTTAAGAGATGCAAGGAACCATTGTGACCCAATGCAGGCTAACAATCTAATGATCCCTTGTGACACCAATGGGCCTAAAAGGGGCAGGGATGAATTGTGAAAGCATGGGGCCCAAGTAAAACCTGGTGCAATGATGCCACCATGGAGGCCAAGAATCAAATGATTCATTGTGACATCAAGTGGCCTAAAAGGGCATGGGATGCATTGTGACACCACAGGGGTTAAGAGAAGCAAGGAACCATTGTGACCCAATGCAGGCTAACAATCTAAGAATCCCTCTTGACACCAGGGGGCGCAAAAGGACCACGGATGGACTCTGACAGCATGGGGACCTATAGAAGCAAGGAACCATTATGACACCATGAAGGCCAAGAATCAAATGATTCATTGTGACATCAAGTGGCCTAAAAGGGCTTGGAATGTATTGTGACACCACAGAGGTTAAGAGAAGCAAGGATCCATTGTGACCCAATGGAGGCTAGTAATCCCAGGATCCCATTTGACACCAGGGGGCGTAAAAGGACCACGGATGAATTGTGACATCATGGGGCCCAATAGAAACCTCGTACAATTATGCCACCATGGAGGCCAAGAATCAAATGATTCATTGTGACATCAAGTGGCCTAAAAGGGCATGGGATGCATTGTGACACCACAGAGGTTAAGAGAAGGAAGGAACCCTTGTTACCCAATGCAGGCTGACAATCTAATGATCCCTTGTGACACCAATGGGCCTAAAAGGGCCAGGGATGAATTGTTAGAGCACGGGGACCAATAGAAGCAAGGATCTAATATGCCACCATGGAAGCCAAGAATCAAATAATTCATTGAGACATCATGTGGCCTAAAAGGGCATGGGATGCATTGTGACACCACAGGGGATAAGAAAAGCAAGGATCCATTGTGACCCAATGGAGGCTAATAATCCCAGGATCCCATTTGACACCAGGGGGCGTAAAAGGGCCAGGGATGAATTGTGACAGCATGGGGCCCAATAGAAACAAGGAACCATTATGACACCATGGAAGCCAAGAATCAAATGATTCATTGTGACATCAAGTGGCCTAAAAGGGCATGGGATGCATTGTGACACCACAGAGGTTAAGAGAAGCAAGGAACCATTGTGACCCAATGCAGGCTAACAATCTAATGATCCCTTGTGACACCAATGGGCCTAAAAGGGGCAGGGATGAATTGTGAAAGCATGGGGCCCAAGTAAAACCTGGTGCAATGATGCCACCATGGAGGCCAAGAATCAAATGATTCATTGTGACATCAAGTGGCCTAAAAGGGCATGGGATGCATTGTGACACCACAGGGGTTAAGAGAAGCAAGGATCCATTGTGACCCAATGCAGGCTAACAATCTAAGAATCCCTTTTGACACCAGGGGGCGAAAAAGGACCACGGATGGACTCTGACAGCATGGGGACCTATAGAAGCAAGGAACCATTATGACACCATGAAGGCCAAGAATCAAATGATTCATTGTGACATCAAGTGGCCTAAAAGGGCTTGGAATGTATTGTGACACCACAGAGGTTAAGAGAAGCAAGGATCCATTGTGACCCAATGGAGGCTAATAATCCCAGGATTCCATTTGACACCAGGGGGCGTAAAAGGGCCAGGGATGAATTGTTACAGCATGGGGCCCAATAGAAACAAGGAACCATTATGACACCATGGAAGCCAAGAATCAAATGATTCATTGTGACATCAAGTGGCCTAAAAGGGCATGGGATGCATTGTGACACCACAGGGGTTAAGAGAAGCAAGGAACCATTGTGACCCAATGCAGGCTAACAATCTAATGATCCCTTTTGACACCAGGGGTCTCAAAAGGACCACGGATGAACTCTGACAGCATGGGGACCTATAGAAGCAAGGAACCATTATGACACCTTGAAGGCCATGAATCAAATGGTTCATTGTGACATCAAGTGGCCTAAAAGGGCTTGGAATGCATTGTGACACCACAGAGGTTAAGAGAAGCAAGGAACCATTGTGTCCAATGCAGGCTAATAATCTAATGATCCCTTGTGGCACAGGGGGTATAAAAAGGGCCAGGGATGCATTGTGACAGCACGGGGACCAATAGAAGCAAGGATCTATTATGCCACCGTGGAGGGCAAGAATCAAATGATTCATTGTGACATCAAGTGGCCTAAAAGGGCATGGGATGCATTGTGACACCACAGGGGTTAAGAGATGCAAGGATCCATTGTGACCCAATAGAGGCTAATAATCCCAGGATCCCATTTGACACCGGGGGCGTAAAAGGACCACGGATGAATTGTGACATCATGGGGCCCAATAGAAACCTCGTACAATTATGCCACCATGGAGGCCAAGAATCAAATGATTCATTGTGACATCAAGTCGCCTAAAAGGGCATGGGAGGCATTGTGACACCACAGAGGTTAAGAGAAGGAAGGAACCATTGTGACCCAATGCAGGCTGACAATCTAATGATCCCTTGTGACACCAATGGTCCTAAAAGGGGCCAGGGATGAATTGTTACAGCACGGGGACCAATAGAAGCAAGGATCTAATATGCCACCATGGAGGCCAAGAATCAAATAATTCATTGAGACATCATGTGGCCTAAAAGGGCATGGGATGCATTGTGACAGCACAGGGGATAAGAAAAGCAAGGATCCATTGTGACCCAATGGAGGCTAATAATCCCAGGATCCCATTTGACACCAGGGGGCGTAAAAGGGCCAGGGATGAATTGTCACAGCATGGGGCCCAATAGAAACAAGGAACCATTATGACACCATGGAAGCCAAGCATCAAATGATTCATTGTGACATCAAGTGGCCTAAAAGGGCATGGGATGCATTGTGACACCACAGAGGTTAAGAGAAGCAAGGAACCATTGTGACCCAATGCAGGCTAACAATCTAATGATCCCTTGTGACACCAATGGGCCTAAAAGGGCCAGGGATGAATTGTTACAGCACGGGGACCAATAGAAGCAAGGATCTATTATGCCACCATGGAGGCCAAGAATCAAATAATTCATTGTGACATCATGTGGCCTAAAAGGGCATGGGATGCATTGTGACACCACAGAGGTTAAGAGAAGGAAGGAACCATTGTGACCCAATGGAGGCTAATAATCCCAGGATCCCATTAGACACCAGGGGGTGTAAAAGGGACAGGGATGAATTGTGACATCATGGGGCCCAATAGAAACCTCGTACAATTATGCCACCATGGAGGCCAAGATTCAAATGATTCATTGTGACATCAAGTGGCCTAAAAGGGCATGGGATGCATTGTGACACCACAGAGGTTAAGAGAAGGAAGGAACCCTTGTGACCCAATGCAGGCTGACAATCTAATGATCCCTTGTGACACCAATGGGCCTAAAAGGGCCAGGGATGAATTGTTAGAGCACGGGGACCAATAGAAGCAAGGATCTATTATGCCACCATGGAGGCCAAGAATCAAATAATTCATTGTGACATCATGTGGCCTAAAAGGGCATGGGATGCATTGTGACAGCACAGGTGATAAGAAAAGCAAGGAACCATTGTGACCCAATGGAGGCTAATAATCCCAGGATCCCATTTGACACCAGGGGGCGTAAAAGGGCCAGGGATGAATTGTGACAGCATGGGGCCCAATAGAAACAAGGAACCATTATGACACCATGGAAGCCAAGAATCAAATGATTCATTGTGACATCAAGTGGCCTAAAAGGGCATGGGATGCATTGTGACACCACAGAGGTTAAGAGAAGCAAGGAACCATTGTGACCCAATGCAGGCTAACAATCTAATGATCCCTTGTGACACCAATGGGCCTAAAAGGGGCAGGGATGAGTTGTGAAAGCATGGGGCCCAAGTAAAACCTGGTACAATGATGCCACCATGGAGGCCAAGAATCAAATGATTCATTGTGACATCAAGTGGCCTAAAAGGGCATGGGATGCATTGTGACACCACAGGGGTTAAGAGAAGCAAGGAACCATTGTGACCCAATGCAGGCTAACAATCTAAGAATCCCTTTTGACACCAGGGGGCGCAAAAGGACCACGGATGGACTCTGACAGCATGGGGACCTATAGAAGCAAGGAACCATTATGACACCATGAAGGCCAAGAATCAAATGATTCATTGTGACATCAAGTGGCCTAAAAGGGCTTGGAATGTATTGTGACACCACAGAGGTTAAGAGAATCAAGGATCCATTGTGACCCAATGGAGGCTAATAATCCCAGGATCCCATTTGACACCAGGGGGCGTAAAAGGGCCATGGATGAATTGTGACATCATGGGGCCCAATAGAAACAAGGAACCATTATGACACCATGGAGGCCAAGAATCAAATGATTCATTGTGACATCAAGTGGCCTAAAAGGGCATGGGATGCATTGTGACACCACAGAGGTTAAGAGAAGCAAGGATCCATTGTGACCCAATGCAGGCTAATAATCCCAGGATCCCATTTGACACCAGGGGGCGTAAAAGGGCCAGGGATGAATTGTGACAGCATGGGGCCCAATAGAAACAAGGAAGCATTATGACACCATGGAAGCCAAGAATCAAATGATTCATTGTGACATCAAGTGGCCTAAAAGGGCATGGGATGCATTGTGACACCACAGAGGTTAAGAGAAGCAAGGAACCATTGTGACCCAATGCAGGCTAAGAATCTAATGATCCCTTGTGACACCAATGGGCCTAAAAGGGCCAGGGATGAATTGTTACAGCACGGGGACCAATAGAAGCAAGGATCTATTATGACACCATGGAGGCCAAGAATCAAATAATTCATTGTGACATCAAGTGGCCTAAAAGGGCATGGGATGCATTGTCACACCACAGAGGTTAAGAGAAGCAAGGAACCATTGTGACCCAATGCAGGCTAACAATCTAATGATCCCTTGTGACACCAATGGGCCTAAAAGGGCCAGGGATGAATTGTGAAAGCATGGGGCCCAAGTAAAACCTGGTACAATTATGCCACCATGGAGGCCAAGAATCAAATGATTCATTGTGACATCAAGTGGCCTAAAAGGGCATGGGATGCATTGTGACACCACAGGGGTTAAGAGAAGCAAGGAACCATTGTGACCCAATGCAGGCTAACAATCTAAGAATCCCTTTTGACACCAGGGGGCGCAAATGGACCACGGATGGACTTTGACAGCATGGGGACCTATAGAAGCAAGGAACCATTATGACACCATGAAGGCCAAGAATCAAATGATTCATTGTGACATCAAGTGGCCTAAATGGGCTTGGAATGTATTGTGACACCACAGAGGTTAAGAGAAGCAAGGATCCATTGTGACCCAATGGAGGCTAATAATCCCAGGATCCCATTTGACACTAGGGGGCGTAAAAGGGCCAGGGATGAATTGTTACAGCATGGGGCCCAATAGAAACAAGGAACCATTATGACACCATGGAGGCCAAGAATCAAATGATTCATTGTGACATCAAGTGGCCTAAAAGGGCATGGGATGCATTGTGACACCACAGAGGTTAAGAGAAGCAAGGAACCATTGTGACCCAATGCAGGCTAACAATCTAATGATCCCTTGTGACACCAATGGGCCTAAAAGGGGCAGGGATGAATTGTGAAAGCATGGGGCCCAAGTAAAACCTGGTACAATGATGCCACCATGGAGGCCAAGAATCAAATGATTCATTGTGACATCAAGTGGCCTAAAAGGGCATGGGATGCATTGTGACACCACAGGGGTTAAGAGAAGCAAGGAACCATTTTGACCCAATGCAGGCTAACAATCTAATGATCCCTTTTGACACCAGGGGGCGCAAAAGGACCACGGATGAACTCTGACAGCATGGGGACCTATAGAAGCAAGGAACCATTATGACACCATGAAGGCCAAGAATCAAATGGTTCATTGTGACATCAAGTGGCCTAAAAGGGCTTGGAATGCATTGTGACACCACAGAGGTTAAGAGAAGCAAGGAACCATTGTGACCCAATGCAGGCTAATAATCTAATGATCCCTTGTGACACCAGGGGGTATAAAAAGGGGCAGGGATGGATTGTTACAGCACGGGGACCAATAGAAGCAAGGATCTATTATGCCACCGTGGAGGGCAAGAATCAAATGATTCATTGTGACATCAAGTGGCCTAAAAGGGCATGGGATGCATTGTGACACCACAGGGGTTAAGAGATGCAAGGATCCATTGTGACCCAAAGGAGGCTAATAATCCCAGGATCCCATTTGACACCGGGGGCGTAAAAGGACCACGGATGAATTGTGACATCATGGGGCCCAATAGAAACCTCGTACAATTATGCCACCATGGAGGCCAAGAATCAAATGATTCATTGTGACATCAAGTCGCCTAAAAGGGCATGGGAGGCATTGTGACACCACAGAGGTTAAGAGAAGGAAGGAACCCTTGTGACCCAATGCAGGCTGACAATCTAATGATCCCTTGTGACACCAATGGGCCTAAAAGGGCCAGGGATGAATTGTTACAGCACGGGGACCAATAGAAGCAAGGATCTAATATGCCACCATGGAGGCCAAGAATCAAATAATTCATTGAGACATCATGTGGCCTAAAAGGGCATGGGATGCATTGTGACAGCACAGGGGATAAGAAAAGCAAGGATCCATTGTGACCCAATGGAGGCTAATAATCCCAGGATCCCATTTGACACCAGGGGGCGTAAAAGGGCCAGGGATGAATTGTGACAGCATGGGGCCCAATAGAAACAAGGAACCATTATGACACCATGGAAGCCAAGAATCAAATGATTCATTGTGACATCAAGTGGCCTAAAAGGGCATGGGATGCATTGTGACACCACAGAGGTTAAGAGAAGCAAGGAACCATTGTGACCCAATGCAGGCTAACAATCTAATGATCCCTTGTGACACCAATGGGCCTAAAAGGGGCAGGGATGAATTGTGAAAGCATGGGGCCCAAGTAAAACCTGGTGCAATGATGCCACCATGGAGGCCAAGAATCAAATGATTCATTGTGACATCAAGTGGCCTAAAAGGGCATGGGATGCATTGTGACACCACAGGGGTTAAGAGAAGCAAGGAACCATTGTGACCCAATGCAGGCTAACAATCTAAGAATCCCTTTTGACACCAGGGGGCGCAAAAGGACCACGGATGGACTCTGACAGCATGGGGACCTATAGAAGCAAGGAACCATTATGACACCATGAAGGCCAAGAATCAAATGATTCATTGTGACATCAAGTGGCCTAAAAGGGCTTGGAATGTATTGTGACACCACAGAGGTTAAGAGAAGCAAGGATCCATTGTGACCCAATGGAGGCTAATAATCCCAGGATCCCATTTGACACCAGGGGGCGTAAAAGGGCCAGGGATGAATTGTTACAGCATGGGGCCCAATAGAAACAAGGAACCATTATGACACCATGGAGGCCAAGAATCAAATGATTCATTGTGACATCAAGTGGCCTAAAAGGGCATGGGATGCATTGTGACACCACAGGGGTTAAGAGAAGCAAGGAACCATTGTGACCCAATGCAGGCTAACAATCTAATGATCCCTTTTGACATCAGGGGTCGCAAAAGGACCACGGATGAACTCTGACAGCATGGGGACCTATAGAAGCAAGGAACCATTATGACACCATGAAGGCCATGAATCAAATGGTTCATTGTGACATCAAGTGGCCTAAAAGGGCTTGGAATGCATTGTGACACCACAGAGGTTAAGAGAAGCAAGGAACCATTGTGTCCAATGCAGGCTAATAATCTAATGATCCCTTGTGGCACAGGGGGTATAAAAAGGGCCAGGGATGCATTGTGACAGCACGGGGACCAATAGAAGCAAGGATCTATTATGCCACCGTGGAGGGCAAGAATCAAATGATTCATTGTGACATCAAGTGGCCTAAAAGGGCATGGGATGCATTGTGACACCACAGGGGTTAAGAGATGCAAGGATCCATTGTGACCCAATGGAGGCTAATAATCCCAGGATCCCATTTGACACCGGGGGCGTAAAAGGACCACGGATGAATTGTGACATCATGGGGCCCAATAGAAACCTCGTACAATTATGCCACCATGGAGGCCAAGAATCAAATGATTCACTGTGACATCAAGTGGCCTAAAAGGGCATGGGATGCATTGTGACACCACAGAGGTTAAGAGAAGCAAGGAACCCTTGTGACCCAATGCAGGCTGACAATCTAATGATCCCTTGTGACACCAATGGGCCTAAAAGGGCCAGGGATGAATTGTTACAGCACGGGGACCAATAGAAGCAAGGATCTATTATGCCACCATGGAGGCCAAGAATCAAATAATTCATTGTGACATCATGTGGCCTAAAAGGGCATGGGATGCATTGTGACAGCACAGGTGATAAGAAAAACAAGGAACCATTGTGACCCAATGGAGGCTAATAATCCCAGGATCCCATTTGACACCAGGGGGCGTAAAAGGGCCAGGGATGAATTGTGACAGCATGGGGCCCAATAGAAACAAGGAACCATTATGACACCATGGAAGCCAAGAATCAAATGATTCATTGTGACATCAAGTGGCCTTAAAGGGCATGGGATGCATTGTGACACCACAGAGGTTAAGAGAAGCAAGAAACCATTGTGACCCTATGCAGGCTAACAATCTAATGATCACTTGTGACACCAATGGGCCTAAAAGGGCCAGGGATGAATTGTTACAGCACGGGGACCAATAGAAGCAAGGATCTATTATGCCACCATGGAGGCCAAGAATCAAATAATTCATTGTGACATCATGTGGCCTAAAAGGGCATGGGATGCATTGTGACACCACAGAGGTTAAGTGAAGCAAGGAACCATTGTGACCCAATGGAGGCTAATAATCCCAGGATCCCATTAGACACCAGGGGGTGTAAAAGGGACAGGGATGAATTGTGACAGCATGGGGCCCAATAGAAACCTCGTACAATTATGCCACCATGGAGGCCAAGATTCAAATGATTCATTGTGACATCAAGTGGCCTAAAAGGGCATGGGATGCATTGTGACACCACAGAGGTTAAGAGAAGCAAGGAACCCTTGTGACCCAATGCAGGCTAACAATCTAATGATCCCTTGTGACACCAATGGGCCTAAAAGGGGCAGGGATGAGTTGTGAAAGCATGGGGCCCAAGTAAAACCTGGTACAATGATGCCACCATGGAGGCCAAGAATCAAATGATTCATTGTGACATCAAGTGGCCTAAAAGGGCATGGGATGCATTGTGACACCACAGGGGTTAAGAGAAGCAAGGAACCATTGTGACCCAATGCAGGCTAACAATCTAAGAATCCCTTTTGACACCAGGGGGCGCAAAAGGACCACGGATGGACTCTGACAGCATGGGGACCTATAGAAGCAAGGAACCATTATGACACCATGAAGGCCAAGAATCAAATGATTCATTGTGACATCAAGTGGCCTAAAAGGGCTTGGAATGTATTGTGACACCACAGAGGTTAAGAGAAGCAAGGATCCATTGTAACCCAATGGAGGCTAATAATCCCAGGATCCCATTTGACACCAGGGGGCGTAAAAGGGCCATGGATGAATTGTGACATCATGGGGCCCAATAGAAACAAGGAACCATTTAGACACCATGGAGGCCAAGAATCAAATGATTCATTGTGACATCAAGTGGCCTAAAAGGGCATGGGATGCATTGTGACACCACAGAGGTTAAGAGAAGCAAGGATCCATTGTGACCCAATGGAGGCTAATAATCCCAGAATCCCATTTGACACCAGGGGGCGTAAAAGGGCCAGGGATGAATTGTGACAGCATGGGGCCCAATAGAAACAAGGAACCATTATGACACCATGGAGGCCAAGAATCAAATGATTCATTGTGACATCAAGTGGCCTAAAAGGGCATGGGATGCATTGTGACACCACAGAGGTTAAGAGAAGCAAGGAACCATTGTGACCCAATGCAGGCTAACAATCTAATGATCCCTTGTGACACCAATGGGCCTAAAAGGGCCAGGGATGAATTGTTACATCACGGGGACCAATAGAAGCAAGGATCTATTATGCCACCATGGAGGCCAAGAATCAAATAATTCATTGTGACATCATGTGGCCTAAAAGGGCATGGGATGCATTGTGACACCACAGAGGTTAAGAGAAGCAAGGAACCATTGTGGCCCAATGCAGGCTAACAATCTAATGATCCCTTGTGACACCAATGGGCCTAAAAGGGGCAGGGATGAATTGTGACATCATGGGGCCCAATAGAAACCTGGTACAATTATGCCACCATGGAGGCCAAGAATCAAATGATTCATTGTGACATCAAGTGGCCTAAAAGGGCATGGGATGCATTGTGACACCACAGGGGTTAAGAGAAGCAAGGAACCATTGTGACCCAATGCAGGCTAACAATCTAAGAATCCCTTTTGACACCAGGGGGCGCAAATGGACCACGGATGGACTTTGACAGCATGGGGACCTATAGAAGCAAGGAACCATTATGACACCATGAAGGCCAAGAATCAAATGATTCATTGTGACATCAAGTGGCCTAAATGGGCTTGGAATGTATTGTGACACCACAGAGGTTAAGAGAAGCAAGGATCCATTGTGACCCAATGGAGGCTAATAATCCCAGGATCCCATTTGACACTAGGGGGCGTAAAAGGGCCAGGGATGAATTGTTACAGCATGGGGCCCAATAGAAACAAGGAACCATTATGACACCATGGAGGCCAAGAATCAAATGATTCATTGTGACATCAAGTGGCCTAAAAGGGCATGGGATGCATTGTGACACCACAGAGGTTAAGAGAAGCAAGGAACCATTGTGACCCAATGCAGGCTAACAATCTAATGATCCCTTGTGACACCAATGGGCCTAAAAGTGGCAGGGATGAATTGTGAAAGCATGGGGCCCAAGTAAAACCTGGTACAATGATGCCACCATGGAGGCCAAGAATCAAATGATTCATTGTGACATCAAGTGGCCTAAAAGGGCATGGGATGCATTGTGACACCACAGGGGTTAAGAGAAGCAAGGAACCATTTTGACCCAATGCAGGCTAACAATCTAATGATCCCTTTTGACACCAGGGGGCGCAAAGGACCACGGATGAACTCTGACAGCATGGGGACCTATAGAAGCAAGGAACCATTATGACACCATGAAGGCCAAGAATCAAATGGTTCATTGTGACATCAAGTGGCCTAAAAGGGCTTGGAATGCATTGTGACACCACAGAGGTTAAGAGAAGCAAGGAACCATTGTGACCCAATGCAGGCTAATAATCTAATGATCCCTTGTGACACCAGGGGGTATAAAAAGGGCCAGGGATGGATTGTTACAGTATGGGGACCAATAGAAGCAAGGATCTATTATGCCACCGTGGAGGGCAAGAATCAAATGATTCATTGTGACATCAAGTGGCCTAAAAGGGCATGGGATGCATTGTGACACCACAGGGGTTAAGAGATGCAAGGATCCATTGTGACCCAATAGAGGCTAATAATCCCAGGATCCCATTTGACACCGGGGGCGTAAAAGGACCACGGATGAATTGTGACATCATGGGGCCCAATAGAAACCTCGTACAATTATGCCACCATGGAGGCCAAGAATCAAATGATTCATTGTGACATCAAGTGGCCTAAAAGGGCATGGGAGGCATTGTGACACCACAGAGGTTAAGAGAAGGAAGGAACCCTTGTGACCCAATGCAGGCTGACAATCTAATGATCCCTTGTGACACCAATGGGCCTAAAAGGGCCAGGGATGAATTGTTACAGCACGGGGACCAATAGAAGCAAGGATCTAATATGCCACCATGGAGGCCAAGAATCAAATAATTCATTGTGACATCATGTGGCCTAAAAGGGCATGGGATGCATTGTGACAGCACAGGGGATAAGAAAAGCAAGGATCCATTGTGACCCAATGGAGGCTAATAATCCCAGGATCCCATTTGACACTAGGGGGCGTAAAAGGGCCAGGGATGAATTGTGACAGCATGGGGCCCAATAGAAACAAGGAACCATTAAGACACCATGGAGGCCAAGAATCAAATGATTCATTGTGACATCAAGTGGCCTAAAAGGGCATGGGATGCATTGTGACACCACAGAGGTTAAGAGAAGCAAGGAACCATTGTGACCCAATGCAGGCTAACAATCTAATGATCCCTTGTGACACCAATGGGCCTAAAAGGGGCAGGGATGAATTGTGAAAGCATGGGGCCCAAGTAAAACCTGGTACAATTATGCCACCATGGAGGCCAAGAATCAAATGATTCATTGTGACATCAAGTGGCCTAAAAGGGCATGGGATGCATTGTGACACCACAGGGGTTAAGAGAAGCAAGGAACCATTGTGACCCAATGCAGGCTAACAATCTAAGAATCCCTTTTGACACCAGGGGGCGCAAAATGACCACGGATGAGCTCTGATAGCATGGGGACCTATAGAAGCAAGGAACCATTATGACACCATGAAGGCCAAGAATCAAATGATTCATTGTGACATCAAGTGGCCTAAAAGGGCTTGGAATGTATTGTGACACCACAGAGGTTAAGAGAAGCAAGGATCCATTGTGACCCAATGGAGGCTAATAATCCCAGGATCCCATTTGACACCAGGGGGCGTAAAAGGGCCAGGGATGAATTGTGACAGCATGGGGCCCAATAGAAACAAGGAACCATTATGACACCATGGAGGCCAAGAATCAAATGATTCATTGTGACATCAAGTCGCCTAAAAGGGCATGGGAGGCATTGTGACACCACAGAGGTTAAGAGAAGGAAGGAACCCTTGTGACCCAATGCAGGCTGACAATCCAATGATCCCTTGTGACACCAATGGGCCTAAAAGGGCCAGGGATGAATTGTTACAGCAAAGGAACCAATAGAAGCAAGGATCTAATATGCCACCATGGAGGCCAAGAATCAAATAATTCATTGAGACATCATGTGGCCTAAAAGGGCATGGGATGCATTGTGACACCACAGGGGATAAGAAAAGCAAGGATCCATTGTGACCCAATGGAGGCTAATAATCCCAGGATCCCATTTGACACCAGGGGGCGTAAAAGGGCCAGGGATGAATTGTGACAGCATGGGGCCCAATAGAAACAAGGAACCATTATGACACCATGGAGGCCAAGAATCAAATGATTCATTGTGACATCAAGTGGCCTAAAAGGGCATGGGATGCATTGTGACACCACAGAGGTTAAGAGAAGCAAGGAACCATTGTGACCCAATGCAGGCTAACAATCTAATGATCCCTTGTGACACCAATGGGCCTAAAAGGGGCAGGGATGAATTGTGAAAGCATGGGGCCCAAGTAAAACCTGGTACAATTATGCCACCATGGAGGCCAAGAATCAAATGATTCATTGTGACATCAAGTGGCCTAAAAGGGCATGGGATGCATTGTGACACCACAGGGGTTAAGAGAAGCAAGGAACCATTGTGACCCAATGCAGGCTAACAATCTAAGAATCCCTTTTGACACCAGGGGGCGCAAAAGGACCACGGATGGACTCTGACAGCATGGGGACCTATAGAAGCAAGGAACCATTATGACACCATGAAGGCCAAGAATCAAATGATTCATTGTGACATCAAGTGGCCTAAAAGGGCTTGGAATGTATTGTGACACCACAGAGGTTAAGAGAAGCAAGGATCCATTGTGACCCAATGGAGGCTAATAATCCCAGGATCCCGTTTGACACTAGGGGGCGTAAAAGGGCCAGGGATGAATTGTTACAGCATGGGGCCCAATAGAAACAAGGAAGCATTATGACACCATGGAGGCCAAGAATCAAATGATTCATTGTGACATCAAGTGGCCTAAAAGGGCATGGGATGCATTGTGACACCACAGAGGTTAAGAGAAGCAAGGAACCATTGTGACCCAATGCAGGCTAACAATCTAATGATCCCTTGTGACACCAATGGGCCTAAAAGGGGCAGGGATGAATTGTGAAAGCATGGGGCCCAAGTAAAACCTGGTAAAATGATGCCACCATGGAGGCCAAGAATCAAATGATTCATTGTGACATCAAGTGGCCTAAAAGGGCATGGGATGCATTGTGACACCACAGAGGTTAAGAGAAGGAAGGAACCATTTTGACCCAATGCAGGCTAACAATCTAAGAATCCCTTTTGACACCAGGGGGCGCAAAAGGACCACGGATGAGCTCTGACAGCATGGGGACCTATAGAAGCAAGGAACCATTATGACACCATGAAGGCCAAGAATCAAATGATTCATTGTGACATCAAGTGGCCTAAAAGGGCTTGGAATGTATTGTGACACCACAGAGGTTAAGAGAAGCAAGGATCCATTGTGACCCAATGGAGGCTAATAATCCCAGGATCCCATTTGACACCAGGGGGCGTAAAAGGGCCAGGGATGAATTGTGACAGCATGGGGCCCAATAGAAACAAGGAACCATTATGACACCATGGAGGCCAAGAATCAAATGATTCATTGTGACATCAAGTGGCCTAAAAGGGCATGGGATGCATTGTGACACCACAGAGGTTAAGAGAAGCAAGGAACCATTGTGACCCAATGCAGGCTAACAATCTAATGATCCCTTGTGACACCAATGGGCCTAAAAGGGGCAGGGATGAATTGTGAAAGCATGGGGCCCAAGTAAAACCTGGTACAATGATGCCACCATGGAGGCCAAGAATCAAATGATTCATTGTGACATCAAGTGGCGTAAAAGGGCATGGGATGCATTGTGACACCACAGGGGTTAAGAGAAGCAAGGATCCATTGTGACCCAATGCAGGCTAACAATCTAAGAATCCCTTTTGACACCAGGGGTCGCAAAAGTACCACGGATGAACTCTGATAGCATGGGGACCTATAGAAGCAAGGAACCATTATGACACCATGAAGGCCAGGAATCAAATGGTTCATTGTGACATCAAGTGGCCTAAAAGGGCATGGAATGCATTGTGACACCACAGGGGTTAAGAGAAGCAAGGAACCATTGTGACCCAATGCAGGCTAATAATCTAATGATCCCTTGTGACACCAGGGGTGTAAAAAGATCCAGGGATGGATTGTTACAGCACGGGGACCAATAGAAGCAAGGATCTATTATGCCACCGTGGAGGGCAAGAATCAAATGATTCATTGTGACATCAAGTGGCCTAAAAGGGCTTGGAATGTATTGCGACACCACAGAGGTTAAGAGAAGCAAGGATCCATTGTGACCCAATGGAGGCTAATAATCCCATGATCCCATTTGACACCAGGGGGCGTAAAAGGGCCAGGGATGAATTGTGACAGCATGGGGACCAATAGCAACAAGGAACCATTATGACACCATTGAGGCCAAGAATCAAATGATTCATTGTGACATCAAGTGGCCTAAAAGGGCATGGGATGCATTGTGACACCACAGAGGTTAAGAGAAGCAAGGATCCATTGTGACCCAATGCAGGCTAATAATCTCAGGATCCCATTTGACACCAGGGGGCGTAAAAGGGCCAGGGATGAATTGTGACAGCATGGGGCCCAATAGAAACAAGGAACCATTATGACACCATGGAAGCCAAGAATCAAATGATTCATTGTGACATCAAGTGGCCTAAAAGGGCATGGGATGCATTGTGACACCACAGAGGTTAAGAGAAGCAAGGAACCATTGTGGCCCAATGCAGGCTAACAATCTAATGATCCCTTGTGACACCAATGGGCCTAAAAGGGCCAGGGATGAATTGTGAAAGCATGGGGCCCAAGTAAAACCTGGTATAATTATGCCACCATGGAGGCCAAGAATCAAATGATTCATTGTGACATCAAGTGGCCTAAAAGGGCATGGGATGCATTGTGACACCACAGGGGTTAAGAGAAGCAAGGAACCATTGTGACCCAATGCAGGCTAACAATCTAATGATCCCCTGTGACACCAATGGGCCTAAAAGGGCCAGGGATGAATTGTTACACCACGGGGACCAATAGAAGCAAGGATTTATTATGCCACCATGGAGGCCAAGAATCAAATAATTCATTGTGAAATCATGTGGCCTAAAAGGGCATGGGATGCATTGTGACACCACAGAGGTTAAGAGAAGCAAGGAACCATTGTGACCCAATGGAGGCTAATAATCCCAGGATCCCATTTGACACCAGGGGGTGTAAAAGCGCCAGGGATGAATTGTGACAGCATGGGGCCCAATAGAAACAAGGAACCATTATGACACCATGGAGGCCAAGAATCAAATGATTCATTGTGACATCAAGTGGCCTAAAAGGGCATGGGATGCATTGTGACACCACAGGGGTTAAGAGAAGCAAGGAACCATTGTGACCCAATGCAGGCTAACAATCTAATGATCCCTTTTGACACCAGGGGTCGCAAAAGGACCACGGATGAACTCTGACATCATGGGGACCTATAGAAGCAAGGAACCATTATGACACCATGAAGGCCAAGAATCAAATGATTCATTGTGACATCAAGTGGCCTAAAAGGGCTTGGAATGCATTGTGACACCACAGAGGTTAAGAGAAGCAAGGAACCATTGTGACCCAATGCAGGCTAATAATCTAATGATCCCTTGTGGCACCAGGGGGTATAAAAAGGGCCAGGGATGGATTGTTACAGCACGGGGACCAATAGAAGCAAGGATCTATTATGCCACCGTGGAGGGCAAGAATCAAATGATTCATTGTGACATCAAGTGGCCTAAAAGGGCATGGGATGCATTGTGACACCACAGGGGTTAAGAGATGCAAGGATCCATTGTGACCCAATGGAGGCTAATAATCCCAGGATCCCATTTGACACCAGGGGGCGTAAAAGGGCCATGGATGAATTGTGACATCATGGGGCCCAATAGAAACAAGGAACCATTATGACACCATGGAGGCCAAGAATCAAATGATTCATTGTGACATCAAGTGGCCTAAAAGGGCATGGGATGCATTGTGACACCACAGAGGTTAAGAGAAGCAAGGATCCATTGTGACCCAATGGAGGCTAATAATCCCAGAATCCCATTTGACACCAGGGGGCGTAAAAGGGCCAGGGATGAATTGTGACAGCATGGGGCCCAATAGAAACAAGGAAGCATTATGACACCATGGAGGCCAAGAATCAAATGATTCATTGTGACATCAAGTGGCCTAAAAGGGCATGGGATGCATTGTGACACCACAGAGGTTAAGAGAAGCAAGGAACCATTGTGACCCAATGCAGGCTAACAATCTAATGATCCCTTGTGACACCAATGGGCCTAAAAGGGCCAGGGATGAATTGTTACAGCACGGGGACCAATAGAAGCAAGGATCTATTATGCCACCATGGAGGCCAAGAATCAAATAATTCATTGTGACATCATGTGGCCTAAAAGGGCATGGGATGCATTGTGACACCACAGAGGTTAAGAGAAGCAAGGAACCATTGTGGCCCAATGCAGGCTAACAATCTAATGATCCCTTGTGACACCAATGGGCCTAAAAGGGCCAGGGATGAATTGTGACATCATGGGGCCCAATAGAAACCTGGTACAATTATGCCACCATGGAGGCCAAGAATCAAATGATTCATTGTGACATCAAGTGGCCTAAAAGGGCATGGGATGCATTGTGACACCACAGGGGTTAAGAGAAGCAAGGAACCATTGTGACCCAATGCAGGCTAACAATCTAAGAATCCCTTTTGACACCAGGGGGCGCAAATGGACCACGGATGGACTTTGACAGCATGGGGACCTATAGAAGCAAGGAACCATTATGACACCATGAAGGCCAAGAATCAAATGATTCATTGTGACATCAAGTGGCCTAAATGGGCTTGGAATGTATTGTGACACCACAGAGGTTAAGAGAAGCAAGGATCCATTGTGACCCAATGGAGGCTAATAATCCCAGGATCCCATTTGACACTAGGGGGCGTAAAAGGGCCAGGGATGAATTGTTACAGCATGGGGCCCAATAGAAACAAGGAACCATTATGACACCATGGAGGCCAAGAATCAAATGATTCATTGTGACATCAAGTGGCCTAAAAGGGCATGGGATGCATTGTGACACCACAGAGGTTAAGAGAAGCAAGGAACCATTGTGACCCAATGCAGGCTAACAATCTAATGATCCCTTGTGACACCAATGGGCCTAAAAGGGGCAGGGATGAATTGTGAAAGCATGGGGCCCAAGTAAAACCTGGTACAATGATGCCACCATGGAGGCCAAGAATCAAATGATTCATTGTGACATCAAGTGGCCTAAAAGGGCATGGGATGCATTGTGACACCACAGGGGTTAAGAGAAGCAAGGAACCATTTTGACCCAATGCAGGCTAACAATCTAATGATCCCTTTTGACACCAGGGGGCGCAAAAGGACCACGGATGAACTCTGACAGCATGGGGACCTATAGAAGCAAGGAACCATTATGACACCATGAAGGCCAAGAATCAAATGGTTCATTGTGACATCAAGTGGCCTAAAAGGGCTTGGAATGCATTGTGACACCACAGAGGTTAAGAGAAGCAAGGAACCATTGTGACCCAATGCAGGCTAATAATCTAATGATCCCTTGTGACACCAGGGGGTATAAAAAGGGCCAGGGATGGATTGTTACAGTATGGGGACCAATAGAAGAAAGGATCTATTATGCCACCGTGGAGGGCAAGAATCAAATGATTCATTGTGACATCAAGTGGCCTAAAAGGGCATGGGATGCATTGTGACACCACAGGGGTTAAGAGATGCAAGGATCCATTGTGACCCAATAGAGGCTAATAATCCCAGGATCCCATTTGACACCGGGGGCGTAAAAGGACCACGGATGAATTGTGACATCATGGGGCCCAATAGAAACCTCGTACAATTATGCCACCATGGAGGCCAAGAATCAAATGATTCATTGTGACATCAAGTGGCCTAAAAGGGCATGGGAGGCATTGTGACACCACAGAGGTTAAGAGAAGGAAGGAACCCTTGTGACCCAAAGCAGGCTGACAATCTAATGATCCCTTGTGACACCAATGGGCCTAAAAGGGCCAGGGATGAATTGTTACAGCACGGGGACCAATAGAAGCAAGGATCTAATATGCCACCATGGAGGCCAAGAATCAAATAATTCATTGTGACATCATGTGGCCTAAAAGGGCATGGGATGCATTGTGACAGCACAGGGGATAAGAAAAGCAAGGATCCATTGTGACCCAATGGAGGCTAATAATCCCAGGATCCCATTTGACACCAGGGGGCGTAAAAGGGCCAGGGATGAATTGTGACATCATGGGGCCCAATAGAAACAAGGAACCATTATGACACCATGGAGGCCAAGAATCAAATGATTCATTGTGACATCAAGTGGCCTAAAAGGGCATGGGATGCATTGTGACACCACAGAGGTTAAGAGAAGCAAGGAACCATTGTGACCCAATGCAGGCTAACAATCTAATGATCCGTTGTGACACCAATGGGCGTAAAAGGGGCAGGGATGAATTGTGAAAGCATGGGGCCCAAGTAAAACCTGGTACAATTATGCCACCATGGAGGCCAAGAATCAAATGATTCATTGTGACATCAAGTGGCCTAAAAGGGCATGGGATGCATTGTGACACCACAGGGGTTAAGAGAAGCAAGGAACCATTGTGACCCAATGCAGGCTAACAATCTAAGAATCCCTTTTGACACCAGGGGGCGCAAAAGGACCACGGATGGACTCTGACAGCATGGGGACCTATAGAAGCAAGGAACCATTATGACACCATGAAGGCCAAGAATCAAATGATTCATTGTGACATCAAGTGGCCTAAAAGGGCTTGGAATGTATTGTGACACCACAGAGGTTAAGAGAAGCAAGGATCCATTGTGACCCAATGGAGGCTAATAATCCCAGGATCCCGTTTGACACTAGGGGGCGTAAAAGGGCCAGGGATGAATTGTTACAGCATGGGGCCCAATAGAAACAAGGAAGCATTATGACACCATGGAGGCCAAGAATCAAATGATTCATTGTGACATCAAGTGGCCTAAAAGGGCATGGGATGCATTGTGACACCACAGAGGTTAAGAGAAGCAAGGAACCATTGTGACCCAATGCAGGCTAACAATCTAATGATCCCTTGTGACACCAATGGGCCTAAAAGGGGCAGGGATGAATTGTGAAAGCATGGGGCCCAAGTAAAACCTGGTACAATTATGCCACCATGGAGGCCAAGAATCAAATGATTCATTGTGACATCAAGTGGCCTAAAAGGGCATGGGATGCATTGTGACACCACAGGGGTTAAGAGAAGCAAGGAACCATTTTGACCCAATGCAGGCTAACAATCTAAGAATCCCTTTTGACACCAGGGGGCGCAAAAGGACCACGGATGAGCTCTGACAGCATGGGGACCTATAGAAGCAAGGAACCATTATGACACCATGAAGGCCAAGAATCAAATGATTCATTGTGACATCAAGTGGCCTAAAAGGGCTTGGAATGTATTGTGACACCACAGAGGTTAAGAGAAGCAAGGATCCATTGTGACCCAATGGAGGCTAATAATCCCAGGATCCCATTTGACACCAGGGGGCGTAAAAGGGCCAGGGATGAATTGTGACAGCATGGGGCCCAATAGAAACAAGGAACCATTATGACACCATGGAGGCCAAGAATCAAATGATTCATTGTGACATCAAGTCGCCTAAAAGGGCATGGGAGGCATTGTGACACCACAGAGGTTAAGAGAAGGAAGGAACCCTTGTGACCCAATGCAGGCTGACAATCTAATGATCCCTTGTGACACCAATGGGCCTAAAAGGGCCAGGGATGAATTGTTACAGCACGGGAACCAATAGAAGCAAGGATCTAATATGCCACCATGGAGGCCAAGAATCAAATAATTCATTGAGACATCATGTGGCCTAAAAGGGCATGGGATGCATTGTGACAGCACAGGGGATAAGAAAAGCAAGGATCCATTGTGACCCAATGGAGGCTAATAATCCCAGGATCCCATTTGACACCAGGGGGCGTAAAAGGGCCAGGGATGAATTGTGACAGCATGGGGCCCAATAGAAACAAGGAACCATTATGACACCATGGAGGCCAAGAATCAAATGATTCATTGTGACATCAAGTGGCCTAAAAGGGCATGGGATGCATTGTGACACCACAGAGGTTAAGAGAAGCAAGGAACCATTGTGACCCAATGCAGGCTAACAATCTAATGATCCCTTGTGACACCAATGGGCCTAAAAGGGGCAGGGATGAATTGTGAAAGCATGGGGCACAAGTAAAACCTGGTACAATTATGCCACCATGGAGGCCAAGAATCAAATGATTCATTGTGACATCAAGTGGCCTAAAAGGGCATGGGATGCATTGTGACACCACAGGGGTTAAGAGAAGCAAGGAACCATTGTGACCCAATGCAGGCTAACAATCTAAGAATCCCTTTTGACACCAGGGGGCGCAAAAGGACCACGGATGGACTCTGACAGCATGGGGACCTATAGAAGCAAGGAACCATTATGACACCATGAAGGCCAAGAATCAAATGATTCATTGTGACATCAAGTGGCCTAAAAGGGCTTGGAATGTATTGTGACACCACAGAGGTTAAGAGAAGCAAGGATCCATTGTGACCCAATGGAGGCTAATAATCCCAGGATCCCGTTTGACACTAGGGGGCGTAAAAGGGCCAGGGATGAATTGTTACAGCATGGGGCCCAATAGAAACAAGGAAGCATTATGACACCATGGAGGCCAAGAATCAAATGATTCATTGTGACATCAAGTGGCCTAAAAGGGCATGGGATGCATTGTGACACCACAGAGGTTAAGAGAAGCAAGGAACCATTGTGACCCAATGCAGGCTAACAATCTAATGATCCCTTGTGACACCAATGGGCCTAAAAGGGGCAGGGATGAATTGTGAAAGCATGGGGCCCAAGTAAAACCTGGTACAATTATGCCACCATGGAGGCCAAGAATCAAATGATTCATTGTGACATCAAGTGGCCTAAAAGGGCATGGGATGCATTGTGACACCACAGGGGTTAAGAGAAGCAAGGAACCATTTTGACCCAATGCAGGCTAACAATCTAAGAATCCCTTTTGACACCAGGGGGCGCAAAAGGACCACGGATGAGCTCTGACAGCATGGGGACCTATAGAAGCAAGGAACCATTATGACACCATGAAGGCCAAGAATCAAATGATTCATTGTGACATCAAGTGGCCTAAAAGGGCTTGGAATGTATTGTGACACCACAGAGGTTAAGAGAAGCAAGGATCCATTGTGACCCAATGCAGGCTAATAATCCCAGGATCCCATTTGACACCAGGGGGCGTAAAAGGGCCAGGGATGAATTGTGACAGCATGGGGCCCAATAGAAACAAGGAACCATTATGACACCATGGAGGCCAAGAATCAAATGATTCATTGTGACATCAAGTGGCCTAAAAGGGCATGGGATGCATTGTGACACCACAGAGGTTAAGAGAAGCAAGGAACCATTGTGACCCAATGCAGGCTAACAATCTAATGATCCCTTGTGACACCAATGGGCCTAAAAGGGGCAGGGATGAATTGTGAAAGCATGGGGCCCAAGTAAAACCTGGTACAATGATGCCACCATGGAGGCCAAGAATCAAATGATTCATTGTGACATCAAGTGGCCTAAAAGGGCATGGGATGCATTGTGACACCACAGGGGTTAAGAGAAGCAAGGATCCATTGTGACCCAATGCAGGCTAACAATCTAAGAATCCCTTTTGACACCAGGGGTCGCAAAAGGACCACGGATGAACTCTGACAGCATGGGGACCTATAGAAGCAAGGAACCATTATGACACCATGAAGGCCAGGAATCAAATGGTTCATTGTGACATCAAGTGGCCTAAAAGGGCATGGAATGCATTGTGACACCACAGGGGTTAAGAGAAGCAAGGAACCATTGTGACCCAATGCAGGCTAATAATCTAATGATCCCTTGTGACACCAGGGGTGTAAAAAGATCCAGGGATGGATTGTTACAGCACGGGGACCAATAGAAGCAAGGATCTATTATGCCACCGTGGAGGGCAAGAATCAAATGATTCATTGTGACATCAAGTGGCCTAAAAGGGCTTGGAATGTATTGCGACACCACAGAGGTTAAGAGAAGCAAGGATCCATTGTGACCCAATGGAGGCTAATACTCCCAGGATCCCATTTGTCACCAGGGGGCGTAAAAGCGCCAGGGATGAATTGTGACAGCATGGGGCCCAATAGAAACAAGGAACCATTATGACACCATGGAGGCCAAGAATCAAATGATTCATTGTGACATCAAGTGGCCTAAAAGGGCATGGGATGCATTGTGACACCACAGAGGTTAAGAGAAGCAAGGATCCATTGTGACCCAATGCAGGCTAATAATCCCATGATCCCATTTGACACCAGGGGGCGTAAAAGGGCCAGGGATGAATTGTGACAGCATGGGGACCAATAGCATCAAGGAACCATTATGACACCATTGAGGCCAAGAATCAAATGATTCATTGTGACATCAAGTGGCCTAAAAGGGCATGGGATGCATTGTGACACCACAGAGGTTAAGAGAAGCAAGGATCCATTGTGACCCAATGCAGGCTAATAATCTCAGGATCCCATTTGACACCAGGGGGCGTAAAAGGGCCAGGGATGAATTGTGACAGCATGGGGCCCAATAGAAACAAGGAACCATTATGACACCATGGAAGCCAAGAATCAAATGATTCATTGTGACATCAAGTGGCCTAAAAGGGCATGGGATGCATTGTGACACCACAGAGGTTAAGAGAAGCAAGGAACCATTGTGGCCCAATGCAGGCTAACAATCTAATGATCCCTTGTGACACCAATGGGCCTAAAAGGGGCAGGGATGAATTGTGAAAGCATGGGGCCCAAGTAAAACCTGGTATAATTATGCCACCATGGAGGCCAAGAATCAAATGATTCATTGTGACATCAAGTGGCCTAAAAGGGCATGGGATGCATTGTGACACCACAGGGGTTAAGAGAAGCAAGGAACCATTGTGACCCAATGCAGGCTAACAATCTAATGATCCCCTGTGACACCAATGGGCCTAAAAGGGCCAGGGATGAATTGTTACAGCACGGGGACCAATAGAAGCAAGGATTTATTATGCCACCATGGAGGCCAAGAATCAAATAATTCATTGTGAAATCATGTGGCCTAAAAGGGCATGGGATGCATTGTGACACCACAGAGGTTAAGAGAAGCAAGGAACCATTGTGACCCAATGGAGGCTAATAATCCCAGGATCCCATTTGACACCAGGGGGTGTAAAAGCGCCAGGGATGAATTGTGACAGCATGGGGCCCAATAGAAACAAGGAACCATTATGACACCATGGAGGCCAAGAATCAAATGATTCATTGTGACATCAAGTGGCCTAAAAGGGCATGGGATGCATTGTGACACCACAGGGGTTAAGAGAAGCAAGGAACCATTGTGACCCAATGCAGGCTAACAATCTAATGATCCCTTTTGACACCAGGGGTCGCAAAAGGACCACGGATGAACTCTGACATCATGGGGACCTATAGAAGCAAGGAACCATTATGACACCATGAAGGCCAAGAATCAAATGATTCATTGTGACATCAAGTGGCCTAAAAGGGCTTGGAATGCATTGTGACACCACAGAGGTTAAGAGAAGCAAGGAACCATTGTGACCCAATGCAGGCTAATAATCTAATGATCCCTTGTGGCACCAGGGGGTATAAAAAGGGCCATGGATGGATTGTTACAGCACGGGGACCAATAGAAGCAAGGATCTATTATGCCACCGTGGAGGGCAAGAATCAAATGCTTCATTGTGACATCAAGTGGCCTAAAAGGGCATGGGATGCATTGTGACACCACAGGGGTTAAGAGATGCAAGGATCCATTGTGACCCAATGGAGGCTAATAATCCCAGGATCCCATTTGACACCAGGGGGCGTAAAAGGGCCAGGGATGAATTGTGACAGCATGGGGCCCAATAGAAACAAGGAACCATTATGACACCATGGAAGCCAAGAATCAAATGATTCATTGTGACATCAAGTGGCCTAAAAGGGCTTGGGATGCATTGTGACACCACAGAGGTTAAGAGAAGCAAGGAACCATTGTGACCCAATGCAGGCTAACAATCTAATGATCCCTTGTGACACCAATGGGCCTAAAAGGGCCAGGGATGAATTGTGAAAGCATGGGGCCCAAGTAAAACCTGGTACAATGATGCCACCATGGAGGCCAAGAATCAAATGATTCATTGTGACATCAAGTGGCCTAAAAGGGCATGGGATGCATTGTGACACCACAGGGGTTAAGAGAAGCAAGGAACCATTGTGACCCAATGCAGGCTAACAATCTAAGAATCCCTTTTGACACCAGGGGGCGCAAAAGGACCACGGATGGACTCTGACAGCATGGGGACCTATAGAAGCAAGGAACCATTATGACACCATGAAGGCCAAGAATCAAATGATTCATTGTGACATCAAGTGGCCTAAAAGGGCTTGGAATGTATTGTGACACCACAGAGGTTAAGAGAAGCAAGGATCCATTGTGACCCAATGGAGGCTAATAATCCCAGGATCCCATTTGACACCAGGGGGCATAAAAGGGCCAGGGATGAATTGTTACAGCATGGGGCCCAATAGAAACAAGGAACCATTATGACACCATGGAGGCCAAGAATCAAATGATTCATTGTGACATCAAGTGGCCTAAAAGGGCATGGGATGCATTGTGACACCACAGGGGTTAAGAGAAGCAAGGAACCATTGTGACCCAATGCAGGCTAACAATCTAAGAATCCCTTTTGACACCAGGGGGCGCAAAAGGACAACGGATGGACTCTGACAGCATGGGGACCTATAGAAGCAAGGAACCATTATGACACCATGAAGGCCAAGAATCAAATGATTCATTGTGACATCAAGTGGCCTAAAAGGGCATGGGATGCATTGTGACACCACAGAGGTTAAGAGAAGCAAGGAACCATTGTGACCCAATGCAGGCTAACAATCTAATGATCCCCTGTGACACCAATGGGCCTAAAAGGGCCAGGGATGGATTTTTACAGCACGGGGACCAATAGAAGCAAGGATCTATTATGCCACCATGGAGGCCAAGAATCAAATAATTCATTGTGAAATCATGTGGCCTAAAAGGGCATGGGATGCATTGTGACACCACAGAGGTTAAGAGAAGCAAGGAACCATTGTGACCCAATGGAGGCTAATAATCCCAGGATCCCATTTGACACCAGGGGGTGTAAAAGCGCCAGGGATGAATTGTGACAGCATGGGGCCCAATAGAAACAAGGAACCATTATGACACCATGGAGGCCAAGAATCAAATGATTCATTGTGACATCAAGTGGCCTAAAAGGGCATGGGATGCATTGTGACACCACAGGGGTTAAGAGAAGCAAGGAACCATTGTGACCCAATGCAGGCTAACAATCTAATGATCCCTTTTGACACCAGGGGTCGCAAAAGGACCACGGATGAACTCTGACAGCATGGGGACCTATAGAAGCAAGGAACCATTATGACACCATGAAGGCCATGAATCAAATGGTTCATTGTGACATCAAGTGGCCTAAAAGGGCTTGGAATGCATTGTGACACCACAGAGGTTAAGAGAAGCAAGGAACCATTGTGTCCAATGCAGGATAATAATCTAATGATCCCTTGTGGCACAGGGGGTATAAAAAGGGCCAGGGATGCATTGTGACAGCACGGGGACCAATAGAAGCAAGGATCTATTATGCCACCGTGGAGGACAAGAATCAAATGATTCATTGTGACATCAAGTGGCCTAAAAGGGCATGGGATGCATTGTGACACCACAGAGGTTAAGAGATGCAAGGATCCATTGTGACCCAATGGAGGCTAATAATCCCAGGATCCCATTTGACACCGGGGGCGTAAAAGGACCACGGATGAATTGTGACATCATGGGGCCCAATAGAAACCTCGTACAATTATGCCACCATGGAGGCCAAGAATCAAATGATTCATTGTGACATCAAGTGGCCTAAAAGGGCATGGGATGCATTGTGACACCACAGAGGTTAAGAGAAGGAAGGAACCCTTGTGACCCAAAGCAGGCTGACAATCTAATGATCCCTTGTGACACCAATGGGCCTAAAAGGGCCAGGGATGAATTGTTACAGCACGGGGACCAATAGAAGCAAGGATCTATTATGCCACCATGGAGGCCAAGAATCAAATAATTCATTGTGACATCATGTGGCCTAAAAGGGCATGGGATGCATTGTGACAGCACAGGTGATAAGAAAAACAAGGAACCATTGTGACCCAATGGAGGCTAATAATCCCAGGATCCCATTTGACACCAGGGGGCGTAAAAGGGCCAGGGATGAATTGTGACAGCATGGGGCCCAATAGAAACAAGGAACCATTATGACACCATGGAAGCCAAGAATCAAATGATTCATTGTGACATCAAGTGGCCTAAAAGGGCATGGGATGCATTGTGACACCACAGAGGTTAAGAGAAGCAAGGAACCATTGTGACCCAATGCAGGCTAACAATCTAATGATCCCTTGTGACACCAATGGGCCTAAAAGGGGCAGGGATGAATTGTGAAAGCATGGGGCCCAAGTAAAACCTGGTACAATTATGCCACCATGGAGGCCAAGAATCAAATGATTCATTGTGACATCAAGTGGCCTAAAAGGGCATGGGATGCATTGTGACACCACAGGGGTTAAGAGAAGCAAGGAACCATTGTGACCCAATGCAGGCTAACAATCTAAGAATCCCTTTTGACACCAGGGGGCGCAAAAGGACCACGGATGGACTCTGACAGCATGGGGACCTATAGAAGCAAGGAACCATTATGACACCATGAAGGCCAAGAATCAAATGATTCATTGTGACATCAAGTGGCCTAAAAGGGCTTGGAATGTATTGTGACACCACAGAGGTTAAGAGAAGCAAGGATCCATTGTGACCCAATGGAGGCTAATAATCCCAGGATCCCATTTGACACCAGGGGGCGTAAAAGGGCCAGGGATGAATTGTTACAGCATGGGGCCCAATAGAAACAAGGAACCATTATGCCACCATGGAGGCCAAGAATCAAATGATTCATTGTGACATCAAGTGGCCTAAAAGGGCATGGGATGCATTGTGACACCACAGAGGTTAAGAGAAGCAAGGAACCATTGTGACCCAATGCAGGCTAACAATCTAATGATCCCTTGTGACACCAATGGGCCTAAAAGGGCCAGGGATGAATTGTTACAGCACGGGGACCAATAGAAGCAAGGATCTATTATGCCACCATGGAGGCCAAGAATCAAATAATTCATTGTGACATCATGTGGCCTAAAAGGGCATGGGATGCATTGTGACACCACAGAGGTTAAGAGAAGCAAGGAACCATTGTGACCCAATGCAGGCTAATAATCCCAGGATCCCATTTGACACCGGGGGCGTAAAAGGACCACGGATGAATTGTGACGTCATGGGGCCCAATAGAAACCTCGTACAATTATGCCACCATGGAGGCCAAGAATCAAATGATTCATTGTGACATCAAGTGGCCTAAAAGGGCATGGGATGCATTGTGACACCACAGAGGTTAAGAGAAGCAAGGAACCCTTGTGACCCAATGCAGGCTGACAATCTAATGATCCCTTGTGACACCAATGGGCCTAAAAGGGCCAGGGATGAATTGTTACAACACGGGGACCAATAGAAGCAAGGATCTATTATGCCACCATGGAGGCCAAGAATCAAATAATTCATTGTGACATCATGTGGCCTAAAAGGGCATGGGATGCATTGTGACAGCACAGGTTATAAGAAAAGCAAGGAACCATTGTGACCCAATGGAGGCTAATAATCCCAGGATCCCATTTGACACCAGGGGGCGTAAAAGGGCCAGGGATGAATTGTGACAGCATGGGGCCCAATAGAAACAAGGAACCATTATGACACCATGGAAGCCAAGAATCAAATGATTCATTGTGACATCAAGTGGCCTAAAAGGGCATGGGATGCATTGTGACACCACAGAGGTTAAGAGAAGCAAGGAACCATTGTGACCCAATGCAGGCTAACAATCTAATGATCCCTTGTGACACCAATGGGCCTAAATGGGCCAGGGATGAGTTGTGAAAGCATGGGGCCCAAGTAAAACCTGGTACAATGATGCCACCATGGAGGCCAAGGATCAAATGATTCATTGTGACATCAAGTGGCCTAAAAGGGCATGGGATGCATTGTGACACCACAGGGGTTAAGAGAAGCAAGGAACCATTGTGACCCAATGCAGGCTAACAATCTAAGAATCCCTTTTGACACCAGGGGGCGCAAAAGGACAACGGATGGACTCTGACAGCATGGGGACCTATAGAAGCAAGGAACCATTATGACACCATGAAGGCCAAGAATCAAATGATTCATTGTGACATCAAGTGGCCTAAAAGGGCTTGGAATGTATTGTGACACCACAGAGGTTAAGAGAAGCAAGGATCCATTGTGACCCAATGGAGGCTAATAATCCCAGGATCCCATTTGACACTAGGGGGCGTAAAAGGGCCAGGGATGAATTGTTACAGCATGGGGCCCAATAGAAACAAGGAACCATTAAGACACCATGGAGGCCAAGAATCAAATGATTCATTGTGACATCAAGTGGCCTAAAAGGGCATGGGATGCATTGTGACACCACAGAGGTTAAGAGAAGCAAGGAACCATTGTGACCCAATGCAGGCTAACAATCTAATGATCCCTTGTGACACCAATGGGCCTAAAAGGGCCAGGGATGAATTGTGAAAGCATGGCGCCCAAGTAAAACCTGGTACAATGATGCCACCATGGAGGCCAAGAATCAAATGATTCATTGTGACATCAAGTGGCCTAAAAGGGCATGGGATGCATTGTGACACCACAGGGGTTAAGAGAAGCAAGGAACCATTTTGACCCAATGCAGGCTAACAATCTAATGATCCCTTTTGACACCAGGGGTCGCAAAAGGACCACGGATGAACTCTGACAGCATGGGGACCTATAGAAGCAAGGAACCATTATGACACCATGAAGGCCAAGAATCAAATGGTTCATTGTGACATCAAGTGGCCTAAAAGGGCTTGGAATGCATTGTGACACCACAGAGGTTAAGAGAAGCAAGGAACCATTGTGACCCAATGCAGGCTAATAATCTAATGATCCCTTGTGACACCAGGGGGTATAAAAAGGGCCAGGGATGGATTGTTACAGCACGGGGACCAATAGAAGCAAGGATCTATTATGCCACCGTGGAGGGCAAGAATCAAATGATTCATTGTGACATCAAGTGGCCTAAAAGGGCATGGGATGCATTGTGACACCACAGGGTTTAAGAGATGCAAGGATCCATTGTGACCCAATAGAGGCTAATAATCCCAGGATCCCATTTGACACCGGGGGGCGTAAAAGGGCCAGGGATGAATTGTGACATCATGGGGCCCAATAGAAACCTCGTACAATTATGCCACCATGGAGGCCAAGAATCAAATGATTCATTGTGACATCAAGTCGCCTAAAAGGGCATGGGAGGCATTGTGACACCACAGAGGTTAAGAGAAGGAAGGAACCCTTGTGACCCAAAGCAGGCTGACAATCTAATGATCCCCTGTGACACCAATGGGCCTAAAAGGGCCTGGGATGAATTGTTACAGCACGGGGACCAATAGAAGCAAGGATCTAATATGCCACCATGGAGGCCAAGAATCAAATAATTCATTGAGACATCATGTGGCCTAAAAGGGCATGGGATGCATTGTGACAGCACAGGGGATAAGAAAAGCAAGGATCCATTGTGACCCAATGGAGGCTAATAATCCCAGGATCCCATTTGACACCAGGGGGCGTAAAAGGGCCAGGGATGAATTGTGACAGCATGGGGCCCAATAGAAACAAGGAACCATTATGACACCATGGAAGCCAAGAATCAAATGATTCATTGTGACATCAAGTGGCCTAAAAGGGCATGGGATGCATTGTGACACCACAGAGGTTAAGAGAAGCAAGGAACCATTGTGACCCAATGCAGGCTAACAATCTAATGATCCCTTGTGACACCAATGGGCCTAAAAGGGGCAGGGATGAATTGTGAAAGCATGGGGCCCAAGTAAAACCTGGTACAATTATGCCACCATGGAGGCCAAGAATCAAATGATTCATTGTGACATCAAGTGGCCTAAAAGGGCATGGGATGCATTGTGACACCACAGGGGTTAAGAGAAGCAAGGAACCATTGTGACCCAATGCAGGCTAACAATCTAAGAATCCCTTTTGACACCAGGGGGCGCAAAAGGACCACGGATGGACTCTGACAGCATGGGGACCTATAGAAGCAAGGAACCATTATGACACCATGAAGGCCAAGAATCAAATGATTCATTGTGACATCAAGTGGCCTAAAAGGGCTTGGAATGTATTGTGACACCACAGAGGTTAAGAGAAGCAAGGATCCATTGTGACCCAATGGAGGCTAATAATCCCAGGATCCCATTTGACACCAGGGGGCGTAAAAGGGCCAGGGATGAATTGTTACAGCATGGGGCCCAATAGAAACAAGGAACCATTATGCCACCATGGAGGCCAAGAATCAAATGATTCATTGTGACATCAAGTGGCCTAAAAGGGCATGGGATGCATTGTGACACCACAGAGGTTAAGAGAAGCAAGGAACCATTGTGACCCAATGCAGGCTAACAATCTAATGATCCCTTGTGACACCAATGGGCCTAAAAGGGCCAGGGATGAATTGTTACAGCACGGGGACCAATAGAAGCAAGGATCTATTATGCCACCATGGAGGCCAAGAATCAAATAATTCATTGTGACATCATGTGGCCTAAAAGGGCATGGGATGCATTGTGACACCACAGAGGTTAAGAGAAGCAAGGAACCATTGTGACCCAATGCAGGCTAATAATCCCAGGATCCCATTTGACACCGGGGGCGTAAAAGGACCACGGATGAATTGTGACGTCATGGGGCCCAATAGAAACCTCGTACAATTATGCCACCATGGAGGCCAAGAATCAAATGATTCATTGTGACATCAAGTGGCCTAAAAGGGCATGGGATGCATTGTGACACCACAGAGGTTAAGAGAAGCAAGGAACCCTTGTGACCCAATGCAGGCTGACAATCTAATGATCGCTTGTGACACCAATGGGCCTAAAAGGGCCAGGGATGAATTGTTACAGCACGGGGACCAATAGAAGCAAGGATCTATTATGCCACCATGGAGGCCAAGAATCAAATAATTCATTGTGACATCATGTGGCCTAAAAGGGCATGGGATGCATTGTGACAGCACAGGTTATAAGAAAAGCAAGGAACCATTGTGACCCAATGGAGGCTAATAATCCCAGGATCCCATTTGACACCAGGGGGCGTAAAAGGGCCAGGGATGAATTGTGACAGCATGGGGCCCAATAGAAACAAGGAACCATTATGACACCATGGAAGCCAAGAATCAAATGATTCATTGTGACATCAAGTGGCCTAAAAGGGCATGGGATGCATTGTGACACCACAGAGGTTAAGAGAAGCAAGGAACCATTGTGACCCAATGCAGGCTAACAATCTAATGATCCCTTGTGACACCAATGGGCCTAAAAGGGCCAGGGATGAGTTGTGAAAGCATGGGGCCCAAGTAAAACCTGGTACAATGATGCCACCATGGAGGCCAAGAATCAAATGATTCATTGTGACATCAAGTGGCCTAAAAGGGCATGGGATGCATTGTGACACCACAGGGGTTAAGAGAAGCAAGGATCCATTGTGACCCAATGCAGGCTAACAATCTAAGAATCCCTTTTGACACCAGGGGGCGCAAAAGGACAACGGATGGACTCTGACAGCATGGGGACCTATAGAAGCAAGGAACCATTATGACACCATGAAGGCCAAGAATCAAATGATTCATTGTGACATCAAGTGGCCTAAAAGGGCTTGGAATGTATTGTGACACCACAGAGGTTAAGAGAAGCAAGGATCCATTGTGACCCAATGGAGGCTAATAATCCCAGGATCCCATTTGACACTAGGGGGCGTAAAAGGGCCAGGGATGAATTGTTACAGCATGGGGCCCAATAGAAACAAGGAACCATTAAGACACCATGGAGGCCAAGAATCAAATGATTCATTGTGACATCAAGTGGCCCAAAAGGGCATGGGATGCATTGTGACACCACAGAGGTTAAGAGAAGCAAGGAACCATTGTGACCCAATGCAGGCTAACAATCTAATGATCCCTTGTGACACCAATGGGCCTAAAAGGGGCAGGGATGAATTGTGAAAGCATGGGGCCCAAGTAAAACCTGGTACAATGATGCCACCATGGAGGCCAAGAATCAAATGATTCATTGTGACATCAAGTGGCCTAAAAGGGCATGGGATGCATTGTGACACCACAGGGGTTAAGAGAAGCAAGGAACCATTTTGACCCAATGCAGGCTAACAATCTAATGATCCCTTTTGACACCAGGGGTCGCAAAAGGACCACGGATGAACTCTGACAGCATGGGGACCTATAGAAGCAAGGAACCATTATGACACCATGAAGGCCAAGAATCAAATGGTTCATTGTGACATCAAGTGGCCTAAAAGGGCTTGGAATGCATTGTGACACCACAGAGGTTAAGAGAAGCAAGGAACCATTGTGACCCAATGCAGGCTAATAATCTAATGATCCCTTGTGACACCAGGGGGTATAAAAAGGGCCAGGGATGGATTGTTACAGCACGGGGACCAATAGAAGCAAGGATCTATTATGCCACCGTGGAGGGCAAGAATCAAATGATTCATTGTGACATCAAGTGGCCTAAAAGGGCATGGGATGCATTGTGACACCACAGGGGTTAAGAGATGCAAGGATCCATTGTGACCCAATAGAGGCTAATAATCCCAGGATCCCATTTGACACCGGGGGCGTAAAAGGACCACGGATGAATTGTGACATCATGGGGCCCAATAGAAACCTCGTACAATTATGCCACCATGGAGGCCAAGAATCAAATGATTCATTTTGACATCAAGTCGCCTAAAAGGGCATGGGAGGCATTGTGACACCACAGAGGTTAAGAGAAGGAAGGAACCCTTGTGACCCAAAGCAGGCTGACAATCTAATGATCCCCTGTGACACCAATGGGCCTAAAAGGGCCTGGGATGAATTGTTACAGCACGGGGACCAATAGAAGCAAGGATCTAATATGCCACCATGGAGGCCAAGAATCAAATAATTCATTGAGACATCATGTGGCCTAAAAGGGCATGGGATGCATTGTGACAGCACAGGGGATAAGAAAAGCAAGGATCCATTGTGACCCAATGGAGGCTAATAATCCCAGGATCCCATTTGACACCAGGGGGCGTAAAAGGGCCAGGGATGAATTGTGACAGCATGGGGCCCAATAGAAACAAGGAACCATTATGACACCATGGAAGCCAAGAATCAAATGATTCATTGTGACATCAAGTGGCCTAAAAGGGCATGGGATGCATTGTGACACCACAGAGGTTAAGAGAAGCAAGGAACCATTGTGACCCAATGCAGGCTAACAATCTAATGATCCCTTGTGACACCAATGGGCCGAAAAGGGGCAGGGATGAATTGTGAAAGCATGGGGCCCAAGTAAATCCTGGTACAATTATGCCACCATGGAGGCCAAGAATCAAATGATTCATTGTGACATCAAGTGGCCTAAAAGGGCATGGGATGCATTGTGACACCACAGGGGTTAAGAGAAGCAAGGAACCATTGTGACCCAATGCAGGCTAACAATCTAAGAATCCCTTTTGACACCAGGGGGCGCAAAAGGACCACGGATGAACTCTGACAGCATGGGGACCTATAGAAGCAAGGAACCATTATGACACCATGAAGGCCAAGAATCAAATGATTCATTGTGACATCAAGTGGCCTAAAAGGGCTTGGAATATATTGTGACACCACAGAGGATAAGAGAAGCAAGGATCCATTGTGACCCAATGGAGGCTAATAATCCCAGCATCCCATTTGACACTAGGGGGCGTAAAAGGGCCAGGGATGAATTGTTACAGCATGGGGCCCAATAGAAACAAGGAACCATTATGACACCATGGAGGCCAAGAATCAAATGATTCATTGTGACATCAAGTGGCCTAAAAGGGCATGGGATGCATTGTGACACCACAGAGGTTAAGAGAAGCAAGGAACCATTGTGACCCAATGCAGGCTAACAATCTAATGATCCCTTGTGACACCAATGGGCCTAAAAGGACCACGGATGAATTGTGAAAGCATGGGGCCCAAGTAAAACCTGGTACAATTATGCCACCATGGAGGCCAAGAATCAAATGATTCATTGTGACATCAAGTGGCCTAAAAGGGCATGGGATGCATTGTGACACCACAGGGGTTAAGAGAAGCAAGGAACCATTTTGACCCAATGCAGGCTAACAATCTAAGAATCCCTTTTGACACCAGGGGGCGCAAAAGGACCATGGATGAACTCTGACAGCATGGGGACCTATAGAAGCAAGGAACCATTATGACACCATGAAGGCCAAGAATCAAATGATTCATTGTGACATCAAGTGGCCTAAAAGGGCTTGGAATGTATTGTGACACCACAGAGGTTAAGAGAAGCAAGGATCCATTGTGACCCAATGGAGGCTAATAATCCCAGGATCCCATTTGACACCAGGGGGCGTAAAAGGGCCAGGGATGAATTGTTACATCATGGGGCCCAATAGAAACAAGGAACCATTATGACACCATGGAGGCCAAGAATCAAATGATTCATTGTGACATCAAGTGGCCTAAAAGTGCATGGAATGCATTGTGACACCACAGAGGTTAAGAGAAGCAAGGAACCATTGTGACCCAATGCAGGCTAACAATCTAATGATCCCTTGTGACACCAATGGGCCTAAGAGGGCCAGGGATGAATTGTGAAAGCATGTGGCCCAAGTAAAACCTGGTACAATGATGCCACCATGGAGGCCAAGAATCAAATGATTCATTGTGACATCAAGTGGCCTAAAAGGGCATGGGATGCATTGTGACACCACAGGGGTTAAGAGAAGCAAGGATCCATTGTGACCCAATGCAGGCTAACAATCTAAGAATCCCTTTTGACACCAGGGGTCGCAAAAGGACCACGGATGAACTCTGACAGCATGGGGACCTATAGAAGCAAGGAACCATTATGACACCATGAAGGCCAAGAATCAAATGGTTCATTGTGACATCAAGTGGCCTAAAAGGGCTTGGAATGCATTGTGACACCACAGAGGTTAAGAGAAGCAAGGAACCATTGTGACCCAATGCAGGCTAATAATCTAATGATCCCTTGTGACACCAGGGGGTATAAAAAGGGCCAGGGATGGATTGTTACAGCACGGGGACCAATAGAAGCAAGGATCTATTATGCCACCGTGGAGGGCAAGAATCAAATGATTCATTGTGACATCAAGTGGCCTAAAAGGGCATGGGATGCATTGTGACACCACAGGGGTTAAGAGATGCAAGGATCCATTGTGACCCAATGGAGGCTAATAATCCCAGGATCCCATTTGACACCGGGGGCGTAAAAGGACCACGGATGAATTGTGACATCATGGGGCCCAATAGAAACCTCGTACAATTATGCCACCATGGAGGCCAAAATCAAATGATTCATTGTGACATCAAGTCGCCTAAAAGGGCATGGGAGGCATTGTGACACCACAGAGTTTAAGAGAAGGAAGGAACCCTTGTGACCCAAAGCAGGCTGACAATCTAATGATCCCCTGTGACACCAATGGGCCTAAAAGGGCCTGGGATGAATTGTTACAGCACGGGGACCAATAGAAGCAAGGATCTAATATGCCACCATGGAGGCCAAGAATCAAATAATTCATTGAGACATCATGTGGCCTAAAAGGGCATGGGATGCATTGTGACAGCTCAGGGGATAAGAAAAGCAAGGATCCATTGTGACCCAATGGAGGCTAATAATCCCAGGATCCCATTTGACACCAGGGGGCGTAAAAGGGCCAGGGATGAATTGTGACAGCATGGGGCCCAATAGAAACAAGGAACCATTATGACACCATGGAAGCCAAGAATCAAATGATTCATTGTGACATCAAGTGGCCTAAAAGGGCATGGGATGCATTGTGACACCACAGAGGTTAAGAGAAGCAAGGAACCATTGTGACCCAATGCAGGCTAACAATCTAATGATCCCTTGTGACACCAATGGGCCGAAAAGAGGCAGGGATGAATTGTGAAAGCATGGGGCCCAAGTAAAACCTGGTACAATTATGCCACCATGGAGGCCAAGAATCAAATGATTCATTGTGACATCAAGTGGCCTAAAAGGGCATGGGATGCATTGTGACACCACAGGGGTTAAGAGAAGCAAGGAACCATTGTGACCCAATGCAGGCTAACAATCTAAGAATCCCTTTTGACACCAGGGGGCGCAAAAGGACCACGGATGAACTCTGACAGCATGGGGACCTATAGAAGCAAGGAACCATTATGACACCATGAAGGCCAAGAATCAAATGATTCATTGTGACATCAAGTGGCCTAAAAGGGCTTGGAATATATTGTGACACCACAGAGGATAAGAGAAGCAAGGATCCATTGTGACCCAATGGAGGCTAATAATCCCAGCATCCCATTTGACACTAGGGGGCGTAAAAGGGCCAGGGATGAATTGTTACAGCATGGGGCCCAATAGAAACAAGGAACCATTATGACACCATGGAGGCCAAGAATCAAATGATTCATTGTGACATCAAGTGGCCTAAAAGGGCATGGGATGCATTGTGACACCACAGAGGTTAAGAGAAGCAAGGAACCATTGTGACCCAATGCAGGCTAACAATCTAATGATCCCTTGTGACACCAATGGGCCTAAAAGGACCACGGATGAATTGTGAAAGCATGGGGCCCAAGTAAAACCTGGTACAATTATGCCACCATGGAGGCCAAGAATCAAATGATTCATTGTGACATCAAGTGGCCTAAAAGGGCATGGGATGCATTGTGACACCACAGAGGTTAAGAGAAGCAAGGATCCATTGTGACCCAATGGAGGCTAATAATCCCAGGATCCCATTTGACACCAGGGGGCGTAAAAGGGCCAGGGATGAATTGTTACAGCATGGGGCCCAATAGAAACAAGGAACCATTATGACACCATGGAGGCCAAGAATCAAATGATTCATTGTGACATCAAGTGGCCTAAAAGTGCATGGAATGCATTGTGACACCACAGAGGTTAAGAGAAGCAAGGAACCATTGTGACCCAATGCAGGCTAACAATCTAATGATCCCTTGTGACACCAATGGGCCTAAAAGGGCCAGGGATGAATTGTGAAAGCATGGGGCCCAAGTAAACCCTGGTACAATTATGCCACCATGGAGGCCAAGAATCAAATGATTCATTGTGACATCAAGTGGCCTAAAAGGGCATGGGATGCATTGTGACAGCACAGGGGTTAAGAGAAGCAAGGATCCATTGTGACCCAATGCAGGCTAACAATCTAAGAATCCCTTTTGACACCAGGGGTCGCAAAAGGACCACGGATGAACTCTGACAGCATGGGGACCTATAGAAGCAAGGAACCATTATGACACCATGAAGGCCAAGAATCAAATGGTTCATTGTGACATCAAGTGGCGTAAAAGGGCTTGGAATGCATTGTGACACCACAGAGGTTAAGAGAAGCAAGGAACCATTGTGACCCAATGCAGGCTAATAATCTAATGATCCCTTGTGACACCAGGGGTGTAAAAAGATCCAGGGATGGATTGTTACAGCACGGGGACCAATAGAAGCAAGGATCTATTATGCCACCGTGGAGGGCAAGAATCAAATGATTCATTGTGACATCAAGTGGCCTAAAAGGGCTTGGAATGTATTGCGACACCACAGAGGTTAAGAGAAGCAAGGATCCATTGTGACCCAATGGAGGCTAATAATCCCAGGATCCCATTTGACACCAGGGGGCGTAAAAGGGCCAGGGATGAATTGTTACAGCATGGGGCCCAATAGAAACCTCGTACAATTATGCCACCATGGAGGCCAAGAATCAAATGATTCATTGTGACATCAAGTGGCCTAAAAGGGCATGGGATGCATTGTGACACCACAGAGGTTAAGAGAAGCAAGGAACCATTGTGACCCAATGCAGGCTAACAATCTAATGATCCCTTGTGACACCAATGGGCGTAAAAGGGGCAGGGATGAATTGTGAAAGCATGGGGCCCAAGTAAAACCTGGTACAATTATGCCACCATGGAGGCCAAGAATCAAATGATTCATTGTGACATCAAGTGGCCTAAAAGGTCATGGGATGCATTGTGACACCACAGGGGTTAAGAGAAGCAAGGAACCATTGTGACCCAATGCAGGCTAACAATCTAAGAATCCCTTTTGACACCAGGGGGCGCAAAAGGACCACGGATGGACTCTGACAGCATGGGGACCTATAGAAGCAAGGAACCATTATGACACCATGAAGGCCAAGAATCAAATGATTCATTGTGACATCAAGTGGCCTAAAAGGGCTTGGAATGTATTGTGACACCACAGAGGTTAAGAGAAGCAAGGATCCATTGTGACCCAATGGAGGCTAATAATCCCAGGATCCCATTTGACACCAGGGGGCGTAAAAGGTCCAGGGATGAATTGTTACAGCATGGGGCCCAATAGAAACAAGGAACCATTATGCCACCATGGAGGCCAAGAATCAAATGATTCATTGTGACATAAAGTGGCCTAAAAGGGCATGGGATGCATTGTGACACCACAGAGGTTAAGAGAAGCAAGGAACCATTGTGACCCAATGCAGGCTAACAATCTAATGATCCCTTGTGACACCAATGGGCCTAAAAGGGCCAGGGATGAATTGTGAAAGCATGGGGCCCAAGTAAAACCTGGTACAATTATGCCACCATGGAGGCCAAGAATCAAATGATTCATTGTGACATCAAGTGGCCTAAAAGGGCTTGGAATGTATTGTGACACCACAGAGGTTAAGAGAAGCAAGGATCCATTGTGACCCAATGGAGGCTAATAATCCCAGGATCCCATTTGACACCAGGGGGCGTAAAAGGGCCAAGGAAGCATTGTGACATCATGGGGCACAATAGAAACCTCGTACAATTACGCCACCATGGAGGCCAAGAATCAAATGATTCATTGTGACATCAAGTGGCCTAAAAGGGCATGGGATGCATTGTGACACCACAGAGGTTAAGAGAAGCAAGGAACCATTGTGACCCAATGCAGGCTAACAATCTAATGATCCCTTGTGACACCAATGGGCCTACAAGGGCCAGGGATGAATTGTGAAAGCATGGGGCCCAAGTAAAACCTGGTACAATGATGCCACCATGGAGGCCAAGAATCAAATGATTCATTGTGACATCAAGTGGCCTAAAAGGGCATGGAATGTATTGTGACACCACAGAGGTTAAGAGAAGCAAGGAACCATTGTGACCCAATGGAGGCTAATAATCCCAGGATCCCATTTGACACCAGGGGGCGTAAAAGGGCCAGGGATGAATTGTTACAGCATGGGGCCCAATAGAAACAAGGAACCATTATGACACCATGGAGGCCAAGAATCAAATGGTTCATTGTGACATCAAGTGGCCTAAAAGGGCATGGGATGCATTGTGACACCACAGAGGTTAAGAGAAGCAAGGATCCATTGTGACCCAATGGAGGCTAATAATCCCAGGATCCCATTTGACACCAGGGGGCGTAAAAGGGCCAGGGATGAATTGTGACAGCATGGGGCACAATAGAAACAAGGAACCATTATGACACCATTGAGGCCAAGAATCAAATGATTCATTGTGACATCAAGTGGCCTAAAAGGGCATGAGATGCATTGTGACACCACAGAGGTTAAGAGAAGCAAGGAACCATTGTGACCCAATGCAGGCTAACAATCTAATGATCCCTTGTGACACCAATGGGCCTAAAAGGGGCAGGGATGAATTGTTACAGCACGGGGACCAATGGAAGCAAGGATCTATTATGCCACCATGGAGGCCAAGAATCAAATGATTCATTGTGACATCAAGTGGCCTAAAAGGGCATGGGATGCATTGTGACACCACAGGGGTTAAGAGATGCAAGGATCCATTGTGACCCAATGGAGGCTAATAATCCCAGGATCCCATTTGACACCGGGGGAGTAAAAGGACCACGGATGAATTGTGACATCATGGGGCCCAATAGAAACCTCGTACAATTATGCCACCATGGAGGCCAAGAATCAAATGATTCATTGTGACATCAAGTGGCCTAAAAGGGCATGGGATGCATTGTGACACCACAGAGGTTAAGAGAAGCAAGGAACCATTGTGACCCAATGCAGGCTAACAATCTAATGATCCCTTGTGACACCAATGGGCCGAAAAGGGGCAGGGATGAATTGTGAAAGCATGGGGCCCAAGTAAATCCTGGTACAATTATGCCACCATGGAGGCCAAGAATCAAATGATTCATTGTGACATCAAGTGGCCTAAAAGGGCATGGGATGCATTGTGACACCACAGGGGTTAAGAGAAGCAAGGAACCATTGTGACCCAATGCAGGCTAACAATCTAAGAATCCCTTTTGACACCAGGGGGCGCAAAAGGACCACGGATGAACTCTGACAGCATGGGGACCTATAGAAGCAAGGAACCATTATGACACCATGAAGGCCAAGAATCAAATGATTCATTGTGACATCAAGTGGCCTAAAAGGGCTTGGAATGTATTGTGACACCACAGAGGTTAAGAGAAGCAAGGATCCATTGTGACCCAATGGAGGCTAATAATCCCAGGATCCCATTTGACACCAGGGGGCGTAAAAGGGCCAGGGATGGATTGTTACAGCACGGGGCCCAATAGAAGCAAGGAACCATTATGACACCATGAAGGCCAAGAATCAAATGGTTCATTGTGACATCAAGTGGCCTAAAAGGGCTTGGAATGCATTGTGACACCACAGAGGTTAAGAGAAGCAAGGAACCATTGTGACCCAATGCAGGCTGACAATCTAATGATCCCTTGTGACACCAATGGGCCTAAAAGGGCCAGGGATGAATTGTTACAGCACGGGGACCTATAGAAACAAGGATCTATTATGCCACCATGGAGGCCAAGAATCAAATAATTCATTGTGACATCAAGTGGCCTAAAAGGGCATGGGATGCATTGTGACAGCACAGGGGTTAAGAAAAGCAAGGATCCATTGTGACCCAATGGAGGCTAATAATCCCAGGATCCCATTTGACACCAGGGGGCGTAAAAGGGTCAGGGATGAATTGTGACAGCATGGGGCCCAATAGAAACAAGGAACCATTATGACACCATGGAAGCCAAGAATCAAATGATTCATTGTGACATCAAGTGGCCTAAAAGGGCATGGGATGCATTGTGACACCACAGAGGTTAAGAGAAGCAAGGAACCATTGTGACCCAATGCAGGCTAACAATCTAATGATCGCTTGTGACACTAATGGGCCTAAAAGGGGCAGGGATGAATTGTGAAAGCATGGGGCCCAAGTAAAACCTGGTACAATTATGCCACCATGGAGGCCAAGAATCAAATGATTCATTGTGACATCAAGTGGCCTAAAAGGGCATGGGATGCATTGTGACACCACAGGGGTTAAGAGAAGCAAGGAACCATTGTGACCCAATGCAGGCTAACAATCTAAGTATCCCTTTTGACACCAGGGGGCGCAAAAGGACCACGGATGAACTCTGACAGCATGGGGACCTATAGAAGCAAGGAACCATTATGACACCATGAAGGCCAAGAATCAAATGATTCATTGTGACATCAAGTGGCCTAAAAGGGCTTGGAATGTATTGTGACACCACAGAGGTTAAGAGAAGCAAGGATCCATTGTGACCCAATGGAGGCTAATAATCCCAGGATCCCATTTGACACCAGGGGGCGTAAAAGGGCCAAGGAAGAATTGTGACAGCATGGGGCCCAATAGAAACAAGGAACCATTATGACACCATTGAGGCCAAGAATCAAATGATTCATTGTGACATCAAGTGGCCTAAAAGGGCATGGGATGCATTGTGACACCACAGAGGTTAAGAGAAGCAAGGAACCACTGTGACCCAATGCAGGCTAACAATCTAATGATCCCTTGTGGCGCCAATGGGCCTAAAAGGGCCAGGGATGAATTGTTACAGCACGGGGACCAATAGAAGTAAGGATCTATTATGCCACCATGGAGGCCAAGAATCAAATAATTCATTGTGACATCATGTGGCCTAAAAGGGTATGGGATGCATTGTGACACCACAGAGGTTAAGAGAAGCAAGGAACCATTGTGACCCAATGCAGGCTAACAATCTAATGATCCCTTGTGACACCAATGGGCCTAAAAGGGGCAGGGATGAATTGTGAAAGCATGGGGCCCAAGTAAAACCTGGTACAATTATGCCACCATGGAGGCCAAGAATCAAATGATTCATTGTGACATCAAGTGGCCTAAAAGGGCATGGGATGCATTGTGACACCACAGGGGTTAAGAGAAGCAAGGAACCATTGTGACCCAATGCAGGCTAACAATCTAATGATCCCTTTTGACACCAGGGGTCGCAAAAGGACCACGGATGAACTCTGACAGCATGGGGACCTATAGAAGCAAGGAACCATTATGCCACCATGAAGGCCAAGAATCAAATGGTTCATTGTGACATCAAGTGGCCTAAAAGGGCTTGGAATGCATTGTGACACCACAGAGGTTAAGAGAAGCAAGGAACCATTGTGACCCAATGCAGGCTAATAATCTAATGATCCCTTGTGGCACCAGGGTGTATAAAAAGGGCCAGGGATGGATTGTTACAGCACGGGGACCAATAGAAGCAAGGATCTATTATGTCACCGTGGAGGGCAAGAATCAAATGATTCATTGTGACATCAAGTGGCCTAAAAGGGCATGGGATGCATTGTGACACCACAGGGGTTAAGAGATGCAAGGATCCATTGTGACCCAATGGAGGCTAATAATCCCAGGATCCCATTTGACACCAGGGGGCGTAAAAGGGCCAGGGATGAATTGTGACAGCATGGGGCCCAATAGAAACAAGGAACCATTATGCCACCATGGAGGCCAAGAATCAAATGATTCATTGTGACATCAAGTGGCCTAAAAGGGCATGGGATGCATTGTGACACCACAGAGGTTAAGAGAAGCAAGGATCCATTGTGACCCAATGGAGGCTAATAATCCCAGGATCCCATTTGACACCAGGGGGCGTAAAAGGGCCAAGGAAGAATTGTGACAGCATGGGGCCCAATAGAAACAAGGAACCATTATGACACCATGGAGGCCAAGAATCAAATGATTCATTGTGACATCATGTGGCCTAAAAGGGCATGGGATGCATTGTGACACCACAGAGGTTAAGAGAAGCAAGGAACCATTGTGACCCAATGCAGGCTAACAATCTAATGATCCGTTGTGACACCAATGGGCGTAAAAGGGGCAGGGATGAATTGTGAAAGCATGGGGCCCAAGTAAAACCTGGTACAATTATGCCACCATGGAGGAAGAATCAAATGATTCATTGTGACATCAAGTGGCCTAAAAGGGCATGGGATGCATTGTGACACCACAGGGGTTAAGAGAAGCAAGGAACCATTGTGACCCAATGCAGGCTAACAATCTAAGAATCCCTTTTGACACCAGGGGGCGCAAAAGGACCAGGGATGAACTCTGACAGCATGGGGACCTATAGTAGCAAGGAACCATTATGACACCATGAAGGCCAAGAATCAAATGATTCATTGTGACATCAAGTGGCCTAAAAGGGCTTGGAATGTATTGTGACACCACAGAGGTTAAGAGAAGCAAGGATCCATTGTGACCCAATGGAGGCTAATAATCCCAGGATCCCATTTGACACCAGGGGGCGTAAAAGGGCCATGGATGAATTGTTACAGCATGGGGCCCAATAGAAGCAAGGATCTATTATGCCACCGTGGAGGGCAAGAATCAAATGATTCATTGTGACATCAAGTGGCCTAAAAGGGCATGGGATGCATTGTGACACCACAGAGGTTAAGAGAAGGAAGGAACCCTTGTGACCCAATGCAGGCTGACAATCTAATGATCCCTTGTGACACCAATGGGCCTAAAAGGGCCAGGGATGAATTGTTACAGCACGGGGACCAATAGAAGCAAGGATCTATTATGCCACCATGGAGGCCAAGAATCAAATAATTCATTGTGACATCATGTGGCCTAAAAGGGCATGGGATGCATTGTGACAGCACAGAGGTTAAGAGAAGCAAGGATCCATTGTGACCCAATGGAGGCTAATAATCCCAGGATCCCATTTGACACCAGGGGGCGTAAAAGGGCCAGGGATGAATTGTGACAGCATGGGGCCCAATAGAAACAAGGAACCATTATGACACCATGGAAGCCAAGAATCAAATGATTCATTGTGACATCAAGTGGCCTAAAAGGGCATGGGATGCATTGTGACACCACAGAGGTTAAGAGAAGCAAGGAACCATTGTGACCCAATGCAGGCTAATAATCCCAGGATCCCATTTGACACCGGGGGAGTAAAAGGACCACGGATGAATTGTGACATCATGGGGCCCAATAGAAACCTCGTACAATTATGCCACCATGGAGGCCAAGAATCAAATGATTCATTGTGACATCAAGTGGCCTAAAAGGGCATGGGATGCATTGTGACACCACAGAGGTTAAGAGAAGCAAGGAACCATTGTGACCCAATGCAGGCTAACAATCTAATGATCCCTTGTGACACCAATGGGCCGAAAAGGGGCAGGGATGAATTGTGAAAGCATGGGGCCCAAGTAAAACCTGGTACAATGATGCCACCATGGAGGCCAAGAATCAAATGATTCATTGTGACATCAAGTGGCCTAAAAGGGCATGGGATGCATTGTGACACCACAGGGGTTAAGAGAAGCAAGGAACCATTTTGACCCAATGCAGGCTAACAATCTAAGAATCCCTTTTGACACCAGGGGGCGCAAAAGGACCACGGATGGACTCTGACAGCATGGGGACCTATAGAAGCAAGGAACCATTATGACACCATGAAGGCCAAGAATCAAATGATTCATTGTGACATCAAGTGGCCTAAAAGGGCTTGGAATGTATTGAGACACCACAGAGGTTAAGAGAAGCAAGGATCCATTGTGACCCAATGGAGGCTAATAATCCCAGGATCCCATTTGACACCAGGGGGCGTAAAAGGGCCAGGGATGAATTGTGACAGCATGGGGCCCAATAGAAACAAGGAACCATTATGACACCATTGAGGCCAAGAATCAAATGATTCATTGTGACATCAAGTGGCCTAAAAGGGCATGGGATGCATTGTGACACCACAGAGGTTAAGAGAAGCAAGGAACCATTGTGACCCAATGCAGGCTAATAATCCCAGGATCCCATTTGACACCGGGGGAGTAAAAGGACCACGGATGAATTGTGACATCATGGGGCCCAATAGAAACCTCGTACAATTATGCCACCATGGAGGCCAATAATCAAATGATTCATTGTGACATCAAGTGGCCTAAAAGGGCATGGGATGCATTGTGACACCACAGAGGTTAAGAGAAGCAAGGAACCATTGTGACCCAATGCAGGCTAACAATCTAATGATCCCTTGTGACACCAATGGGCCGAAAAGGGGCAGGGATGAATTGTGAAAGCATGGGGCCCAAGTAAAACCTGGTACAATTATGCCACCATGGAGGCCAAGAATCAAATGATTCATTGTGACATCAAGTGGCCTAAAAGGGCATGGGATGCATTGTGACACCACAGGGGTTAAGAGAAGCAAGGAACCATTGTGACCCAATGCAGGCTAACAATCTAATGATCCCTTGTGACACCAATGGGCCGAAAAGGGGCAGGGATGAATTGTGAAAGCATGGGGCCCAAGTAAAACCTGGTACAATTATGCCACCATGGAGGCCAAGAATCAAATGATTCATTGTGACATCAAGTGGCCTAAAAGGGCATGGGATGCATTGTGACACCACAGGGGTTAAGAGAAGCAAGGAACCATTGTGACCCAATGCAGGCTAACAATCTAAGAATCCCTTTTGACACCAGGGGGCGCAAAAGGACCACGGATGAACTCTGACAGCATGGGGACCTATAGAAGCAAGGAACCATTATGACACCATGAAGGCCAAGAATCAAATGATTCATTGTGACATCAAGTGGCCTAAAAGGGCTTGGAATGTATTGTGACACCACAGAGGTTAAGAGAAGCAAGGATCCATTGTGACCCAATGGAGGCTAATAATCCCAGGATCCCATTTGACACCAGGGGGCGTAAAAGGGCCAGGGATGAATTGTTACAGCATGGGGCCCAATAGAAGCAAGGAACCATTATGACACCATGAAGGCCAAGAATCAAATGGTTCATTGTGACATCAAGTGGCCTAAAAGGGCTTGGAATGCATTGTGACACCACAGAGGTTAAGAGAAGCAAGGAACCATTGTGACCCAATGCAGGCTGACAATCTAATGATCCCTTGTGACACCAATGGGCCTAAAAGGGCCAGGGATGAATTGTTACAGCACGGGGACCAATAGAAACAAGGATCTATTATGCCACCATGGAGACCAAGAATCAAATAATTCATTGTGACATCAAGTGGCCTAAAAGGGCATGGGATGCATTGTGACAGCACAGGGGTTAAGAAAAGCAAGAATCCATTGTGACCCAATGGAGGTTAATAATCCCAGGTTCCCATTTGACACCAGGGGGCGTAAAAGGCTCAGGGATGAATTGTGACAGCATGGGGCCCAATAGAAGCAAGGAACCATTATGACACCATGGAAGCCAAGAATCAAATGATTCATTGTGACATCAAGTGGCCTAAAAGGGCATGGGATGCATTGTGACACCACAGAGGTTAAGAGAAGCAAGGAACCATTGTGACCCAATGCAGGCTAACAATCTAATGATCCCTTGTGACACTAATGGGCCTAAAAGGGGCAGGGATGAATTGTGAAAGCATGGGGCCCAAGTAAAACCTGGTACAATTATGCCACCATGGAGGCCAAGAATCAAATGATTCATTGTGACATCAAGTGGCCTAAAAGGGCATGGGATGCATTGTGACACCACAGGGGTTAAGAGAAGCAAGGAACCATTGTGACCCAATGCAGGCTAACAATCTAAGAATCCCTTTTGACACCAGGGGGCGCAAAAGGACCACGGATGTACTCTGACAGCATGGGGACCTATAGAAGCAAGGAACCATTATGACACCATGAAGGCCAAGAATCAAATGATTCATTGTGACATCAAGTGGCCTAAAAGGGCTTGGAATGTATTGTGACACCACAGAGGTTAAGAGAAGCAAGGATCCATTGTGACCCAATGGAGGCTAATAATCCCAGGATCCCATTTGACACCAGGGGGCGTAAAAGGGCCAAGGAAGAATTGTGACAGCATGGGGCCCAATAGAAACAAGGAACCATTATGACACCATTGAGGCCAAGAATCAAATGATTCATTGTGACATCAAGTGGCCTAAAAGGGCATGGGATGCATTGTGACACCACAGGGGTTAAGAGAAGCAAGGAACCATTGTGACCCAATGCAGGCTAACAATCTAAGAATCCCTTTTGACACCAGGGGGCGCAAAAGGACCACGGATGAACTCTGACAGCATGGGGACCTATAGAAGCAAGGAACCATTATGACACCATGAAGGCCAAGAATCAAATGATTCATTGTGACATCAAGTGGCCTAAAAGGGCTTGGAATGTATTGTGACACCACAGAGGTTAAGAGAAGCAAGGATCCATTGTGACCCAATGGAGGCTAATAATCCCAGGATCCCATTTGACACCAGGGGGCGTAAAAGGGCCAGGGATGAATTGTTACAGCATGGGGCCCAATAGAAGCAAGGAACCATTATGACACCATGAAGGCCAAGAATCAAATGGTTCATTGTGACATCAAGTGGCCTAAAAGGGCTTGGAATGCATTGTGACACCACAGAGGTTAAGAGAAGCAAGGAACCATTGTGACCCAATGCAGGCTGACAACCTAATGATCCCTTGTGACACCAATGGGCCTAAAAGGGCCAGGGATGAATTGTTACAGCACGGGGACCAATAGAAACAAGGATCTATTATGCCACCATGGAGACCAAGAATCAAATAATTCATTGTGACATCAAGTGGCCTAAAAGGGCATGGGATGCATTGTGACAGCACAGGGGTTAAGAAAAGCAAGGATCCATTGTGACCCAATGGAGGTTAATAATCCCAGGATCCCATTTGACACCAGGGGGCGTAAAAGGGTCAGGGATGAATTGTGACAGCATGGGGCCCAATAGAAGCAAGGAACCATTATGACACCATGGAAGCCAAGAATCAAATGATTCATTGTGACATCAAGTGGCCTAAAAGGGCATGGGATGCATTGTGACACCACAGAGGTTAAGAGAAGCAAGGAACCATTGTGACCCAATGCAGGCTAACAATCTAATGATCCCTTGTGACACTAATGGGCCTAAAAGGGGCAGGGATGAATTGTGAAAGCATGGGGCCCAAGTAAAACCTGGTACAATTATGCCACCATGGAGGCCAAGAATCAAATGATTCATTGTGACATCAAGTGGCCTAAAAGGGCATGGGATGCATTGTGACACCACAGGGGTTAAGAGAAGCAAGGAACCATTGTGACCCAATGCAGGCTAACAATCTAAGAATCCCTTTTGACACCAGGGGGCGCAAAAGGACCACGGATGGACTCTGACAGCATGGGGACCTATAGAAGCAAGGAACCATTATGACACCATGAAGGCCAAGAATCAAATGATTCATTGTGACATCAAGTGGCCTAAAAGGGCTTGGAATGTATTGTGACACCACAGAGGTTAAGAGAAGCAAGGATCCATTGTGACCCAATGGAAGCTAATAATCCCAGGATGCCATTTGACACCAGGGGGCGTAAAAGGGCCAAGGAAGAATTGTGACAGCATGGGGCCCAATAGAAACAAGGAACCATTATGACACCATTGAGGCCAAGAATCAAATGATTCATTGTGACATCAAGTGGCCTAAAAGGGCATGGGATGCATTGTGACACCACAGAGGTTAAGAGAAGCAAGGAACCACTGTGACCCAATGCAGGCTAACAATCTAATGATCCCCTGTGGCGCCAATGGGCCTAAAAGGGCCAGGGATGAATTGTTACAGCATGGGGACCAATAGAAGTAAGGATCTATTATGCCACCATGGAGGCCAAGAATCAAATAATTCATTGTGACATCATGTGGCCTAAAAGGGTATGGGATGCATTGTGACACCACAGAGGTTAAGAGAAGCAAGGAACCATTGTGACCCAATGCAGGCTAACAATCTAATGATCCCTTGTGACACCAATGGGCCTAAAAGGGGCAGGGATGAATTGTGAAAGCATGGGGCCCAAGTAAAACCTGGTACAATGATGCCACCATGGAGGCCAAGAATCAAATGATTCATTGTGACATCAAGTGGCCTTAAAGGGCATGGGATGCATTGTGACACCACAGGGGTTAAGAGAAGCAAGGAACCATTGTGACCCAATGCAGGCTAACAATCTAATGATCCCTTTTGACACCAGGGGTCGCAAAAGGACCACGGATGAACTCTGACAGCATGGGGACCTATAGAAGCAAGGAACCATTATGACACCATGAAGGCCAAGAATCAAATGGTTCATTGTGACATCAAGTGGCCTAAAAGGGCTTGGAATGCATTGTGACACCACAGAGGTTAAGAGAAGCAAGGAACCATTGTGACCCAATGCAGGCTAATAATCTAATGATCCCTTGTGGCACCAGGGGGTATAAAAAGGGCCAGGGATGGATTGTTACAGCACGGGGACCAATAGAAGCAAGGATCTATTATGCCACCGTGGAGGGCAAGAATCAAATGATTCATTGTGACATCAAGTGGCCTAAAAGGGCATGGGATGCATTGTGACACCACAGAGGTTAAGAGAAGCAAGGATCCATTGTGACCCAATGGAGGCTAATAATCCCAGGATCCCATTTGACACCAGGGGGCGTAAAAGGGCCAGGGATGAATTGTGACAGCATGGGGCCCAATAGAAACAAGGAACCATTATGACACCATTGAGGCCAAGAATCAAATGATTCATTGTGACATCAAGTGGCCTAAAAGGGCATGGGATGCATTGTGACACCACAGAGGTTAAGAGAAGCAAGGAACCATTGTGACCCAATGCAGGCTAACAATCTAATGATCCGTTGTGACACCAATGGGCGTAAAAGGGGCAGGGATGAATTGTGAAAGCATGGGGCCCAAGTAAAACCTGGTACAATTATGCCACCATGGAGGAAGAATCAAATGATTCATTGTGACATCAAGTGGCCTAAAAGGGCATGGGATGCATTGTGACACCACAGGGGTTAAGAGAAGCAAGGAATCATTGTGACCCAATGCAGGCTAACAATCTAAGAATCCCTTTTGACACCAGGGGGCGCAAAAGGACCACGGATGAACTCTGACAGCATGGGGACCTATAGTAGCAAGGAACCATTATGACACCATGAAGGCCAAGAATCAAATGATTCATTGTGACATCAAGTGGCCTAAAAGGGCTTGGAATGTATTGTGACACCACAGAGGTTAAGAGAAGCAAGGATCCATTGTGACCCAATGGAGGCTAATAATCCCAGGATCCCATTTGACACCAGGGGGCGTAAAAGGGCCATGGATGAATTGTTACAGCATGGGGCCCAATAGAAGCAAGGATCTATTATGCCACCGTGGAGGGCAAGAATCAAATGATTCATTGTGACATCAAGTGGCCTAAAAGGGCATGGGATGCATTGTGACACCACAGCGGTTAAGAGAAGGAAGGAACCCTTGTGACCCAATGCAGGCTGACAATCTAATGATCCCTTGTGACAGCAATGGGCCTAAAACGGCCAGGGATGAATTGTTACAGCACGGGGACCAATAGAAGCAAGGATCTATTATGCCACCATGGAGGCCAAGAATCAAATAATTCATTGTGACATCATGTGGCCTAAAAGGGCATGGGATGCATTGTGACAGCACAGGTGATAAGAAAAGCAAGGAACCATTGTGACCCAATGGAGGCTAATAATCCCAGGATCCCATTTGACACCCGGGGGCGTAAAAGGGCCAGGGATGAATTGTGACAGCATGGGGCCCAATAGAAACAAGGAACCATTATGACACCATGGAAGCCAAGAATCAAATGATTCATTGTGACATCAAGTGGCCTAAAAGGGCATGGGATGCATTGTGACACCACAGAGGTTAAGAGAAGCAAGGAACCATTGTGACCCAATGCAGGCTAACAATCTAATGATCCCTTGTGACACCAATGGGCCTAAAAGGGGCAGGTATGAATTGTGAAAGCATGGGGCCCAAGTAAAACCTGGTACAATTATGCCACCATGGAGGCCAAGAATCAAATGATTCATTGTGACATCAAGTGGCCTAAAAGGGCATGGGATGCATTGTGACACCACAGGGGTTAAGAGAAGCAAGGAACCATTGTGACCCAATGCAGGCTAACAATCTAAGAATCCCTTTTGACACCAGGGGGCGCAAAAGGACCACGGATGGACTCTGACAGCATGGGGACCTATAGAAGCAAGGAACCATTATGACACCATGAAGGCCAAGAATCAAATGATTCATTGTGACATCAAGTGGCCTAAAAGGGCTTGGAATGTATTGTGACACCACAGAGGTTAAGAGAAGCAAGGATCCATTGTGACCCAATGGAGGCTAATAATCCCAGGATCCCATTTGACACCAGGGGGCGTAAAAGGGCCAGGGATGAATTGTGACAGCATGGGGCCCAATAGAAACAAGGAACCATTATGACACCATTGAGGCCAAGAATCAAATGATTCATTGTGACATCAAGTGGCCTAAAAGGGCATGGGATGCATTGTGACACCACAGAGGTTAAGAGAAGCAAGGAACCATTGTGACCCAATGCAGGCTAACAATCTAATGATCCGTTGTGACACCAATGGGCGTAAAAGGGGCAGGGATGAATTGTGAAAGCATGGGGCCCAAGTAAAACCTGGTACAATTATGCCACCATGGAGGAAGAATCAAATGATTCATTGTGACATCAAGTGGCCTAAAAGGGCATGGGATGCATTGTGACACCACAGGGGTTAAGAGAAGCAAGGAATCATTGTGACCCAATGCAGGCTAACAATCTAAGAATCCCTTTTGACACCAGGGGGCGCAAAAGGACCACGGATGAACTCTGACAGCATGGGGACCTATAGTAGCAAGGAACCATTATGACACCATGAAGGCCAAGAATCAAATGATTCATTGTGACATCAAGTGGCCTAAAAGGGCTTGGAATGTATTGTGACACCACAGAGGTTAAGAGAAGCAAGGATCCATTGTGACCCAATGGAGGCTAATAATCCCAGGATCCCATTTGACACCAGGGGGCGTAAAAGGGCCATGGATGAATTCTTACAGCATGGGGCCCAATAGAAGCAAGGATCTATTATGCCACCGTGGAGGGCAAGAATCAAATGATTCATTGTGACATCAAGTGGCCTAAAAGGGCATGGGATGCATTGTGACACCACAGCGGTTAAGAGAAGGAAGGAACCCTTGTGACCCAATGCAGGCTGACAATCTAATGATCCCTTGTGACAGCAATGGGCCTAAAACGGCCAGGGATGAATTGTTACAGCACGGGGACCAATAGAAGCAAGGATCTATTATGCCACCATGGAGGCCAAGAATCAAATAATTCATTGTGACATCATGTGGCCTAAAAGGGCATGGGATGCATTGTGACAGCACAGGTGATAAGAAAAGCAAGGAACCATTGTGACCCAATGGAGGCTAATAATCCCAGGATCCCATTTGACACCCGGGGGCGTAAAAGGGCCAGGGATGAATTGTGACAGCATGGGGCCCAATAGAAACAAGGAACCATTATGACACCATGGAAGCCAAGAATCAAATGATTCATTGTGACATCAAGTGGCCTAAAAGGGCATGGGATGCATTGTGACACCACAGAGGTTAAGAGAAGCAAGGAACCATTGTGACCCAATGCAGGCTAACAATCTAATGATCCCTTGTGACACCAATGGGCCTAAAAGGGGCAGGTATGAATTGTGAAAGCATGGGGCCCAAGTAAAACCTGGTACAATTATGCCACCATGGAGGCCAAGAATCAAATGATTCATTGTGACATCAAGTGGCCTAAAAGGGCATGGGATGCATTGTGACACCACAGGGGTTAAGAGAAGCAAGGAACCATTGTGACCCAATGCAGGCTAACAATCTAAGAATCCCTTTTGACACCAGGGGGCGCAAAAGGACCACGGATGGACTCTGACAGCATGGGGACCTATAGAAGCAAGGAACCATTATGACACCATGAAGGCCAAGAATCAAATGATTCATTGTGACATCAAGTGGCCTAAAAGGGCTTGGAATGTATTGTGACACCACAGAGGTTAAGAGAAGCAAGGATCCATTGTGACCCAATGGAGGCTAATAATCCCAGGATCCCATTTGACACCAGGGGGCGTAAAAGGGCCAGGGATGAATTGTTACAGCATGGGGCCCAATAGAAACAAGGAACCATTATGACACCATGGAGGCCAAGAATCAAATGATTCATTGTGACATCAAGTGGCCTAAAAGGGCATGGGATGCATTGTGGCACCACAGAGGTTAAGAGAAGCAAGGATCCATTGTGACCCAATGGAGGCTAATAATCCCAGGATCCCATTTGACACCAGGGGGCGTAAAAGGGCCAGGGATGAATTGTGACAGCATGGGGCCCAATAGAAACAAGGAACCATTATGACACCATGGAGGCCAAGAATCAAATGATTCATTGTGACATCAAGTGGCCTAAAAGGGCATGGGATGCATTGTGACACCACAGCGGTTAAGAGAAGGAAGGAACCCTTGTGACCCAATGCAGGCTGACAATCTAATGATCCCTTGTGACAGCAATGGGCCTAAAAGGGCCAGGGATGAATTGTTACAGCACGGGGACCAATAGAAGCAAGGATCTATTATGCCACCATGGAGGCCAAGAATCAAATAATTCATTGTGACATCATGTGGCCTAAAAGGGCATGGGATGCATTGTGACAGCACAGGTGATAAGAAAAGCAAGGAACCATTGTGACCCAATGGAGGCTAATAATCCCAGGATCCCATTTGACACCCGGGGGCGTAAAAGGGCCAGGGATGAATTGTGACAGCATGGGGCCCAATAGAAACAAGGAACCATTATGACACCATGGAAGCCAAGAATCAAATGATTCATTGTGACATCAAGTGGCCTAAAAGGGCATGGGATGCATTGTGACACCACAGAGGTTAAGAGAAGCAAGGAACCATTGTGACCCAATGCAGGCTAACAATCTAATGATCCCTTGTGACACCAATGGGCCGAAAAGGGGCAGGGATGAATTGTGAAAGCATGGGGCCCAAGTAAAACCTGGTACAATTATGCCACCATGGAGGCCAAGAATCAAATGATTCATTGTGACATCAAGTGGCCTAAAAGGGCATGGGATGCATTGTGACACCACAGAGGTTAAGAGAAGCAAGGAACCATTGTGACCCAATGCAGGCTAACAATCTAAGAATCCCTTTTGACACCAGGGGGCGCAAAAGGACCACGGATGGACTCTGACAGCATGGGGACCTATAGAAGCAAGGAACCATTATGACACCATGAAGGCCAAGAATCAAATGATTCATTGTGACATCAAGTGGCCTAAAAGGGCTTGGAATGTATTGTGACACCACAGAGGTTAAGAGAAGCAAGGATCCATTGTGACCCAATGGAGGCTAATAATCCCAGGATCCCATTTGACACCAGGGGGCGTAAAAGGGCCAGGGATGAATTGTTACAGCATGGGGCCCAATAGAAACAAGGAACCATTATGACACCATGGAGGCCAAGAATCAAATGATTCATTGTGACATCAAGTGGCCTAAAAGGGCATGGGATGCATTGTGACACCACAGAGGTTAAGAGAAGCAAGGATCCATTGTGACCCAATGGAGGCTAATAATCCCAGGATCCCATTTGACACCAGGGGGCGTAAAAGGGCCAGGGATGAATTGTGACAGCATGGGGCCCAATAGAAACAAGGAACCATTATGACACCATTGAGGCCAAGAATCAAATGATTCATTGTGACATCAAGTGGCCTAAAAGGGCATGGGATGCATTGTGACACCACAGAGGTTAAGAGAAGCAAGGAACCATTGTGACCCAATGCAGGCTAACAATCTAATGATCCCTTGTGACACCAATGGGCCTAAAAGGGGCAGGGATGAATTGTTACAGCACGGGGACCAATAGAAGCAAGGATCTATTATGCCACCATGGAGGCCAAGAATCAAATAATTCATTGTGACATCAAGTGGCCTAAAAGGGCATGGGATGCATTGTGACACCACAGAGGTTAAGAGAAGCAAGGAACCATTGTGACCCAATGCAGGCTAACAATCTAATGATCCCTTGTGACACCAATGGGCCTAAAAGGGGCAGGGATGAATTGTGAAAGCATGGGGCCCAAGTAAAACCTGGTACAATTATGCCACCATGGAGGCCAAGAATCAAATGATTCATTGTGACATCAAGTGGCCTAAAAGGGCATGGGATGCATTGTGACACCACAGAGGTTAAGGGAAGCAAGGAACCAATGTGACCCAATGCAGGCTAACAATCTAAGAATCCCTTTTGACACCAGGGGGCGCAAAAGGACCACGGATGGACTCTGACAGCATGGGGACCTATAGAAGCAAGGAACCATTATGACACCATGAAGGCCAAGAATCAAATGATTCATTGTGACATCAAGTGGCCTAAAAGGGCTTGGAATGTATTGTGACACCACAGAGGTTAAGAGAAGCAAGGATCCATTGTGACCCAATGGAGGCTAATAATCCCAGGATCCCATTTGACACCAGGGGGCGTAAAAGGGCCAGGGATGAATTGTTACAGCATGGGGCCCAATAGAAACAAGGAACCATTATGACACCATGGAGGCCAAGAATCAAATGATTCATTGTGACATCAAGTGGCCTAAAAGGGCATGGGATGTATTGTGACACCACAGAGGTTAAGAGAAGCAAGGATCCATTGTGACCCAATGGAGGCTAATAATCCCAGGATCCCATTTGAAACCAGGGGGCGTAAAAGGGTCAGGGATGAATTGTGACAGCATGGGGCCCAATAGAAGCAAGGAACCATTATGCCACCATGGAGGCCAAGAATCAAATGACTCATTGTGACATCAAGTGGCCTAAAAGGGCATGGGATGCATTGTGACACCACAGGGGTTAAGAGAAGCAAGGAACCATTGTGACCCAATGCAGGCTAACAATCTAAGAATCCCTTTTGACACCAGGGGGCGCAAAAGGACCACGGATGAACTCTGACCGCATGGGGACCTATAGAAGCAAGGAACCATTATGACACCATGAAGGCCAAGAATCAAATGATTCATTGTGACATCAAGTGGCCTAAAAGGGCTTGGAATGTATTGTGACACCACAGAGGTTAAGAGAAGCAAGGATCCATTGTGACCCAATGGAGGCTAATAATCCCAGGATCCCATTTGACACCAGGGGGCGTAAAAGGGCCAAGGAAGAATTGTGACAGCATGGGGCCCAATAGAAACAAGGAACCATTATGACACCATTGAGGCCAAGAATCAAATGATTCATTGTGACATCAAGTGGCCTAAAAGGGCATGGGATGCATTGTGACACCACAGAGGTTAAGAGAAGCAAGGAACCATTGTGACCCAATGCAGGCTAACAATCTAAGAATCCCTTTTGACACCAGGGGGCGCAAAAGGACAACGGATGGACTCTGACAGCATGGGGACCTATAGAAGCAAGGAACCATTATGACACCATGGAGGCCAGGAATCAAATGGTTCATTGTGACATCAAGTGGCCTAAAAGGGCTTGGAATGCATTGTGACACCACAGAGGTTAAGAGAAGCAAGGAACCATTGTGACCCAATGCAGGCTAATAATCTAATGATCCCTTGTGGCACCAGGGGGTATAAAAAGGGCCAGGGATGGATTGTTACAGCACGGGGACCAATAGAAGCAAGGATCTATTATGCCACCGTGGAGGGCAAGAATCAAATGATTCATTGTGACATCAAGTGGCCTAAAAGGGCATGGGATGCATTGTGACACCACAGGGGTTAAGAGATGCAAGGAACCATTGTGACCCAATGCAGGCTAACAATCTAATGATCCCTTGTGACACCAAAGGGCCTAAAAGGGCCAGGGATGAATTGTGAAAGAATGGGGCCCAAGTAAAACCTGGTACAATGATGCCACCATGGAGGCCAAGAATCAAATGATTCATTGTGACATCATGTGGCCTAAAAGGGCATGGGATGCATTGTGACAGCACAGGGGTTAAGAGAAGCAAGGATCCATTGTGACCCAATGCAGGCTAACAATCTAAGAATCCCGTTTGACACCAGGGGTCGCAAAAGGACCACGGATGAACTCTGACAGCATGGGGACCTATAGAAGCAAGGAACCATTATGACACCATGAAGGCCAAGAATCAAATGGTTCATTGTGACATCAAGTGGCCTAAAAGGGCTTGGAATGCATTGTGACACCACAGAGGTTAAGAGAAGCAAGGAACCATTGTGACCCAATGCAGGCTAACAATCTAATGATCCCTTGTGACTCCAGGGGGTGTAAAAAGAGCCAGGGATGGATTGTTACAGCACGGGGACCAATAGAAGCAAGGATCTATTATGCCACCGTGGAGGGCAAGAATCAAATGATTCATTGTGACATCAAGTGGCCTAAAAGGGCATGGGATGCATTGTGACACCACAGAGGTTAAGAGAAGCAAGGATCCATTGTGACCCAATGGAGGCTAATAATCCCAGGATCCCATTTGACACCGGGGGCGTAAAAGGACCACGGATGAATTGTGACATCATGGGGCCCAATAGAAACCTCGTACAATTATGCCACCATGGAGGCCAAGAATCAAATGATTCATTGTGACATCAAGTGGCCTAAAAGGGCATGGGATGCATTGTGACACCACAGAGGTTAAGAGAAGCAAGGAACCATTGTGACCCAATGCAGGCTAACAATCTAATGATCCGTTGTGACACCAATGGGCGTAAAAGGGGCAGGGATGAATTGTGAAAGCATGGGGCCCAAGTAAAACCTGGTACAATTATGCCACCATGGAGGGCAAGAATCAAATGATTCATTGTGACATCAAGTGGCCTAAAAGGGCATGGGATGCATTGTGACACCACAGGGGTTAAGAGAAGCAAGGAACCATTGTGACCCAATGCAGGCTAACAATCTAAGAATCCCTTTTGACACCAGGGGGCGCAAAAGGACCACGGATGAACTCTGACAGCATGGGGACCTATAGAAGCAAGGAACCATTATGACACCATGAAGGCCAAGAATCAAATGATTCATTGTGACATCAAGTGGCCTAAAAGGGCTTGGAATGTATTGTGACACCACAGAGGTTAAGAGAAGCAAGGAACCATTGTGACCCAATGCAGGCTAATAATCCCAGGATCCCATTTGACACCAGGGGGCGTAAAAGGGCCAGGGATGAATTGTTACAGCATGGGGCCCAATAGAAGCAAGGATCTATTATGCCACCATGGAGGGCAAGAATCAAATGATTCATTGTGACATCAAGTGGCCTAAAGGGGCATGGTATGCATTGTGACACCACAGGGGTTAAGAGATGCAAGGATCCATTGTGACCCAATGGAGGCTAATAATCCCAGCATCCCATTTGACACCGGGGGCGTAAAAGGACCACGGATGAATTGTGACATCATGGGGCCCAATAGAAACCTCGTACAATTATGCCACCGTGGAGGCCAAGAATCAAATGATTCATTGTGACATCAAGTGGCCTAAAAGGGCATGGGATGCATTGTGACACCACAGAGGTTAAGAGAAGCAAGGAACCATTGTGACCCAATGCAGGCTAACAATCTAATGATCCCTTGTGACACCAATGGGCCTAAAAGGGGCAGGGATGAATTGTGAAAGCATGGGGCCCAAGTAAAACCTGGTACAATTATGCCACCATGGAGGCCAAGAATCAAATGATTCATTGTGACATCAAGTGGCCTAAAAGGGCATGGGATGCATTGTGACACCACAGGGGTTAAGGGAAGCAAGGAACCAATGTGACCCAATGCAGGCTAACAATCTAAGAATCCCTTTTGACACCAGGGGGCGCAAAAGGACCACGGATGGACTCTGACAGCATGGGGACCTATAGAAGCAAGGAACCATTATGACACCATGAAGGCCAAGAATCAAATGATTCATTGTGACATCAAGTGGCCTAAAAGGGCTTGGAATGTATTGTGACACCACAGAGGTTAAGAGAAGCAAGGATCCATTGTGACCCAATGGAGGCTAATAATCCCAGGATCCCATTTGACACCAGGGGGCGTAAAAGGGCCAGGGATGAATTGTTACAGCATGGGGCCCAATAGAAACAAGGAACCATTATGACACCATGGAGGCCAAGAATCAAATGATTCATTGTGACATCAAGTGGCCTAAAAGGGCATGGGATGCATTGTGACACCACAGGGGTTAAGGGAAGCAAGGAACCATTGTGACCCAATGCAGGCTAACAATCTAAGAATCCCTTTTGACACCAGGGGGCGCAAAAGGACCACGGATGGACTCTGACAGCATGGGGCCCAATAGAAGCAAGGAACCATTATGACACCATGGAGGCCAAGAATCAAATGATTCATTGTGACATCAAGTGGCCTAAAAGGGCATGGGATGCATTGTGACACCACAGAGGTTAAGAGAAGCAAGGAACCATTGTGACCCAATGCAGGCTAACAATCTAATGATCCCTTGTGACACCAATGGGCCTAAAAGGGGCAGGGATGAATTGTTACAGCACGGGGACCAATAGAAGCAAGGATCTATTATGCCACCATGGAGGCCAAGAATCAAATAATTCATTGTGACATCAAGTGGCCTAAAAGGGCATGGGATGCATTGTGACACCACAGAGGTTAAGAGAAGCAAGGAACCATTGTGACCCAATGCAGGCTAACAATCTAATGATCCCTTGTGACACCAATGGGCCTAAAAGGGGCAGGGATGAATTGTGAAAGCATGGGGCCCAAGTAAAACCTGGTACAATTATGCCACCATGGAGGCCAAGAATCAAATGATTCATTGTGACATCAAGTGGCCTAAAAGGGCATGGGATGCATTGTGACACCACAGGGGTTAAGGGAAGCAAGGAACCAATGTGACCCAATGCAGGCTAACAATCTAAGAATCCCTTTTGACACCAGGGGGCGCAAAAGGACCACGGATGGACTCTGACAGCATGGGGACCTATAGAAGCAAGGAACCATTATGACACCATGAAGGCCAAGAATCAAATGATTCATTGTGACATCAAGTGGCCTAAAAGGGCTTGGAATGTATTGTGACACCACAGAGGTTAAGAGAAGCAAGGATCCATTGTGACCCAATGGAGGCTAATAATCCCAGGATCCCATTTGACACCAGGGGGCGTAAAAGGGCCAGGGATGAATTGTTACAGCCTGGGGCCCAATAGAAACAAGGAACCATTATGACACCATGGAGGCCAAGAATCAAATGATTCATTGTGACATCAAGTGGCCTAAAAGGGCATGGGATGTATTGTGACACCACAGAGGTTAAGAGAAGCAAGGATCCATTGTGACCCAATGGAGGCTAATAATCCCAGGATCCCATTTGACACCAGGGGGCGTAAAAGGGTCAGGGATGAATTGTGACAGCATGGGGCCCAATAGAAGCAAGGAACCATTATGCCACCATGGAGGCCAAGAATCAAATGATTCATTGTGACATCAAGTGGCCTAAAAGGGCATGGGATGCATTGTGACACCACAGGGGTTAAGAGAAGCAAGGAACCATTGTGACCCAATGCAGGCTAACAATCTAAGAATCCCTTTTGACACCAGGGGGCGCAAAAGGACCACGGATGAACTCTGACCGCATGGGGACCTATAGAAGCAAGGAACCATTATGACACCATGAAGGCCAAGAATCAAATGATTCATTGTGACATCAAGTGGCCTAAAAGGGCTTGGAATGTATTGTGACACCACAGAGGTTAAGAGAAGCAAGGATCCATTGTGACCCAATGGAGGCTAATAATCCCAGGATCCCATTTGACACCAGGGGGCGTAAAAGGGCCAAGGAAGAATTGTGACAGCATGGGGCCCAATAGAAACAAGGAACCATTATGACACCATTGAGGCCAAGAATCAAATGATTCATTGTGACATCAAGTGGCCTAAAAGGGCATGGGATGCATTGTGACACCACAGAGGTTAAGAGAAGCAAGGAACCATTGTGACCCAATGCAGGCTAACAATCTAAGAATCCCTTTTGACACCAGGGGGCGCAAAAGGACAACGGATGGACTCTGACAGCATGGGGACCTATAGAAGCAAGGAACCATTATGACACCATGGAGGCCAGGAATCAAATGGTTCATTGTGACATCAAGTGGCCTAAAAGGGCTTGGAATGCATTGTGACACCACAGAGGTTAAGAGAAGCAAGGAACCATTGTGACCCAATGCAGGCTAATAATCTAATGATCCCTTGTGGCACCAGGGGGTATAAAAAGGGCCAGGGATGGATTGTTACAGCACGGGGACCAATAGAAGCAAGGATCTATTATGCCACCGTGGAGGGCAAGAATCAAATGATTCATTGTGACATCAAGTGGCCTAAAAGGGCATGGGATGCATTGTGACACCACAGGGGTTAAGAGATGCAAGGAACCATTGTGACCCAATGCAGGCTAACAATCTAATGATCCCTTGTGACACCAAAGGGCCTAAAAGGGCCAGGGATGAATTGTGAAAGAATGGGGCCCAAGTAAAACCTGGTACAATGATGCCACCATGGAGGCCAAGAATCAAATGATTCATTGTGACATCATGTGGCCTAAAAGGGCATGGGATGCATTGTGACAGCACAGGGGTTAAGAGAAGCAAGGATCCATTGTGACCCAATGCAGGCTAACAATCTAAGAATCCCGTTTGACACCAGGGGTCGCAAAAGGACCACGGATGAACTCTGACAGCATGGGGACCTATAGAAGCAAGGAACCATTATGACACCATGAAGGCCAAGAATCAAATGGTTCATTGTGACATCAAGTGGCCTAAAAGGGCTTGGAATGCATTGTGACACCACAGAGGTTAAGAGAAGCAAGGAACCATTGTGACCCAATGCAGGCTAACAATCTAATGATCCCTTGTGACTCCAGGGGGTGTAAAAAGAGCCAGGGATGGATTGTTACAGCACGGGGACCAATAGAAGCAAGGATCTATTATGCCACCGTGGAGGGCAAGCATCAAATGATTCATTGTGACATCAAGTGGCCTAAAAGGGCATGGGATGCATTGTGACACCACAGAGGTTAAGAGAAGCAAGGATCCATTGTGACCCAATGGAGGCTAATAATCCCAGGATCCCATTTGACACCGGGGGCGTAAAAGGACCACGGATGAATTGTGACATCATGGGGCCCAATAGAAACCTCGTACAATTATGCCACCATGGAGGCCAAGAATCAAATGATTCATTGTGACATCAAGTGGCCTAAAAGGGCATGGGATGCATTGTGACACCACAGAGGTTAAGAGAAGCAAGGAACCATTGTGACCCAATGCAGGCTAACAATCTAATGATCCGTTGTGACACCAATGGGCGTAAAAGGGGCAGGGATGAATTGTGAAAGCATGGGGCCCAAGTAAAACCTGGTACAATTATGCCACCATGGAGGGCAAGAATCAAATGATTCATTGTGACATCAAGTGGCCTAAAAGGGCATGGGATGCATTGTGACACCACAGGGGTTAAGAGAAGCAAGGAACCATTGTGACCCAATGCAGGCTAACAATCTAAGAATCCCTTTTGACACCAGGGGGCGCAAAAGGACCACGGATGAACTCTGACAGCATGGGGACCTATAGAAGCAAGGAACCATTATGACACCATGAAGGCCAAGAATCAAATGATTCATTGTGACATCAAGTGGCCTAAAAGGGCTTGGAATGTATTGTGACACCACAGAGGTTAAGAGAAGCAAGGAACCATTGTGACCCAATGCAGGCTAATAATCCCAGGATCCCATTTGACACCAGGGGGCGTAAAAGGGCCAGGGATGAATTGTTACAGCATGGGGCCCAATAGAAGCAAGGATCTATTATGCCACCGTGGAGGGCAAGAATCAAATGATTCATTGTGACATCAAGTGGCCTAAAGGGGCATGGTATGCATTGTGACACCACAGGGGTTAAGAGATGCAAGGATCCATTGTGACCCAATGGAGGCTAATAATCCCAGCATCCCATTTGACACCGGGGGCGTAAAAGGACCACGGATGAATTGTGACATCATGGGGCCCAATAGAAACCTCGTACAATTATGCCACCGTGGAGGCCAAGAATCAAATGATTCATTGTGACATCAAGTGGCCTAAAAGGGCATGGGATGCATTGTGACACCACAGAGGTTAAGAGAAGCAAGGAACCCTTGTGACCCAATGCAGGCTGACAATCTAATGATCCCTTGTGACACCAATGGGCCTAAAAGGGCCAGGGATGAATTGTTACAGCACGGGGACCAATAGAAGCAAGGATCTATTATGCCACCATGGAGGCCAAGAATCAAATAATTCATTGTGACATCAAGTGGCCTAAAAGGGCTTGGAATGTATTGTGACACCACAGAGGTTAAGAGAAGCAAGGAACCATGGTGACCCAATGGAGGCTAATAATCCCAGGATCCCATTTGACACCAGGGGGCGTAAAAGGTCCAGGGATGAATTGTTACAGCATGGGGCCCAATAGAAACAAGGAACCATTATGCCACCATGGAGGCCAAGAATCAAATGATTCATTGTGACATCAAGTGGCCTAAAAGGGCATGGGATGCATTGTGACACCACAGAGGTTAAGAGAAGCAAGGAACCATTGTGACCCAATGCAGGCTAACAATCTAATGATCCCTTGTGACACCAATGGGCCTAAAAGGGGCAGGTATGAATTGTGAAAGCATGGGGCCCAAGTAAAACCTGGTACAATTATGCCACCATGGAGGCCAAGAATCAAATGATTCATTGTGACATCAAGTGGCCTAAAAGGGCATGGGATGCATTGTGACACCACAGGGGTTAAGGGAAGCAAGGAACCAATGTGACCCAATGCAGGCTAACAATCTAAGAATCCCTTTTGACACCAGGGGGCGCAAAAGGACCACGGATGGACTCTGACAGCATGGGGACCTATAGAAGCAAGGAACCATTATGACACCATGAAGGCCAAGAATCAAATGATTCATTGTGACATCAAGTGGCCTAAAAGGGCTTGGAATGTATTGTGACACCACAGAGGTTAAGAGAAGCAAGGATCCATTGTGACCCAATGGAGGCTAATAATCCCAGGATCCCATTTGACACCAGGGGGCGTAAAAGGGCCAGGGATGAATTGTTACAGCATGGGGCCCAATAGAAACAAGGAACCATTATGACACCATGGAGGCCAAGAATCAAATGATTCATTGTGACATCAAGTGGCCTAAAAGGGCATGGGATGCATTGTGACACCACAGGGGTTAAGGGAAGCAAGGAACCATTGTGACCCAATGCAGGCTAACAATCTAAGAATCCCTTTTGACACCAGGGGGCGCAAAAGGACCACGGATGGACTCTGACAGCATGGGGCCCAATAGAAGCAAGGAACCATTATGACACCATTGAGGCCAAGAATCAAATGATTCATTGTGACATCAAGTGGCCTAAAAGGGCATGGGATGCATTGTGACACCACAGAGGTTAAGAGAAACAAGGAACCACTGTGACCCAATGCAGGCTAACAATCTAATGATCCCTTGTGGCGCCAATGGGCCTAAAAGGGCCAGGGATGATTTGTTACAGCACGGGGACCAATAGAAGTAAGGATCTATTATGCCACCATGGAGGCCAAGAATCAAATAATTCATTGTGACATCATGTGGCCTAAAAGGGTATGGGATGCATTGTGACACCACAGAGGTTAAGAGAAGCAAGGAACCATTGTGACCCAATGCAGGCTAACAATCTAATGATCCCTTGTGACACCAATGGGCCTAAAAGGGGCAGGGATGAATTGTGAAAGCATGGGGCCCAAGTAAAACCTGGTACAATGATGCCACCATGGAGGCCAAGAATCAAATGATTCATTGTGACATCAAGTGGCCAAAAAGGGCATGGGATGCATTGTGACACCACAGGGGTTAAGAGAAGCAAGGAACCATTGTGACCCAATGCAGGCTAAAAATCTAAGAATCCCTTTTGACACCAGGGGGCGCAAAAGGACAACGGATGGACTCTGACAGCATGGGGACCTATAGAAGCAAGGAACCATTATGACACCATGGAGGCCAGGAATCAAATAATTCATTGTGACATCAAGTGGCCTAAAAGGGCTTGGAATGCATTGTGACACCACAGAGGTTAAGAGAAGCAAGGAACCATTGTGACCCAATGCAGGCTAATAATCTAATGATCCCTTGTGGCACCAGGGGGTATAAAAAGGGCCAGGGATGGATTGTTACAGCACGGGGACCAATAGAAGCAAGGATCTATTATGCCACCGTGGAGGGCAAGAATCAAATGATTCATTGTGACATCAAGTGGCCTAAAAGGGCATGGGATGCATTGTGACACCACAGGGGTTAAGAGATGCAAGGATCCATTGTGACCCAATGGAGGCTAATAATCCCTGGATCCCATTTGACACCAGGGGGAGTAAAAGGGCCAGGGATGAATTGTGACAGCACGGGGACCAATAGAAGCAAGGATCTATTATGCCACCATGGAGGCCAAGAATCAAATAATTCATTGTGACATCAAGTGGCCTAAAAGGGCATGGGATGCATTGTGACACCACAGAGGTTAAGAGAAGCAAGGAACCATTGTGACCCAATGCAGGCTAACAATCTAATGATCCCTTGTGACACCAAAGGGCCTAAAAGGGCCAGGGATGAATTGTGAAAGAATGGGGCCCAAGTAAAACCTGGTACAATGATGCCACCATGGAGGCCAAGAATCAAATGATTCATTGTGACATCATGTGGCCTAAAAGGGCATGGGATGCATTGTGACAGCACAGGGGTTAAGAGAAGCAAGGATCCATTGTGACCCAATGCAGGCTAACAATCTAAGAATCCCGTTTGACACCAGGGGTCGCAAAAGGACCACGGATGAACTCTGACAGCATGGGGACCTATAGAAGCAAGGAACCATTATGACACCATGAAGGCCAAGAATCAAATGGTTCATTGTGACATCAAGTGGCCTAAAAGGGCTTGGAATGCATTGTGACACCACAGAGGTTAAGAGAAGCAAGGAACCATTGTGACCCAATGCAGGCTAACAATCTAATGATCCCTTGTGACACCAGGGGGTGTAAAAAGAGCCAGGGATGGATTGTTACAGCACGGGGACCAATAGAAGCAAGGATCTATTATGCCACCGTGGAGGGCAAGAATCAAATGATTCATTGTGACATCAAGTGGCCTAAAAGGGCATGGGATGCATTGTGACACCACAGAGGTTAAGAGAAGCAAGGATCCATTGTGACCCAATGGAGGCTAATAATCCCAGGATCCCATTTGACACCAGGGGGCGTAAAAGGACCACGGATGAATTGTGACAGCATGGGGCCCAATAGAAACCTCGTACAATTATGCCACCATGGAGGCCAAGAATCAAATGATTCATTGTGACATCAAGTGGCCTAAAAGGGCATGGGATGCATTGTGACACCACAGAGGTTAAGAGAAGCAAGGAACCATTGTGACCCAATGCAGGCTAACAATCTAAGAATCCCTTTTGACACCAGGGGGCGCAAAAGGACCACGGATGAACTCTGACAGCATGGGGACCTATAGAAGCAAGGAACCATTATGACACCATGAAGGCCAAGAATCAAATGATTCATTGTGACATCAAGTGGCCTAAAAGGGCTTGGAATGTATTGTGACACCACAGAGGTTAAGAGAAGCAAGGATCCATTGTGACCCAATGGAGGCTAATAATCCCAGGATCCCATTTGACACCAGGGGGCGTAAAAGGGCCAGGGATGAACTGTTACAGCATGGGGCCCAATAGAAGCAAGGATCTATTATGCCACCGTGGAGGGCAAGAATCAAATGATTCATTGTGACATCAAGTGGCCTAAAGGGGCATGGGATGCATTGTGACACCACAGGGGTTAAGAGATGCAAGGATCCATTGTGACCCAATGGAGGCTAATAATCCCAGAATCCCATTTGACACCGGGGGCGTAAAATGACCACGGATGAATTGTGACATCATGGGGCCCAATAGAAACCTCGTACAATTATGCCACCATGGAGGCCAAGAATCAAATGATTCATTGTGACATCAAGTGGCCTAAAAGGGCATGGGATGCATTGTGACACCACAGAGGTTAAGAGAAGGAAGGAACCCTTGTGACCCAATGCAGGCTGACAATCTAATGATCCCTTGTGACACCAATGGGCCTAAAAGGGCCAGGGATGAATTGTTACAGCACGGGGACCAATAGAAGCAAGGATCTATTATGCCACCATGGAGGCCAAGAATCAAATAATTCATTGTGACATCAAGTGGCCTAAAAGGGCTTGGAATGTATTGTGACACCACAGAGGTTAAGAGAAGCAAGGATCCATTGTGACCCAATGCAGGCTAATAATCTAATGATCCCTTGTGACACCAATGGGCCTAAAAGGGGCAGGGATGAATTGTTACAGCACGGGGACCAATAGAAGCAAGGATCTATTATGCCACCATGGAGGCCAAGAATCAAATAATTCATTGTGACATCATGTGGCCTAAAAGGGCATGGGATGCATTGTGACACCACAGGGGTTAAGGGAAGCAAGGAACCAATGTGACCCAATGCAGGCTAACAATCTAAGAATCCCTTTTGACACCAGGGTGCGCAAAAGGACCACGGATGGACTCTGACAGCATGGGGACCTATAGAAGCAAGGAACCATTATGACACCATGAAGGCCAAGAATCAAATGATTCATTGTGACATCAAGTGGCCTAAAAGGGCTTGGAATGCATTGTGACACCACAGAGGTTAAGAGAAGCAAGGAACCATTGTGACCCAATGCAGGCTAATAATCTAATGATCCCTTGTGGCACCAGGGGGTATAAAAAGGGCCAGGGATGGATTGTTACAGCACGGGGACCAATAGAAGCAAGGATCTATTATGCCACCGTGGAGGGCAAGAATCAAATGATTCATTGTGACATCAAGTGGCCTAAAAGGGCATGGGATGCATTGTGACACCACAGAGGTTAAGAGAAGCAAGGAACCATTGTGACCCAATGCAGGCTAACAATCTAATGATCCCTTGTGACACCAATGGGCCGAAAAGGGGCAGGGATGAATTGTGAAAGCATGGGGCCCAAGTAAAATCTGGTACAATTATGCCACCATGGAGGGCAAGAATCAAATGATTCATTGTGACATCAAGTGGCCTAAAAGGGCATGGGATGCATTGTGACACCACAGGGGTTAAGAGAAGCAAGGAACCATTGTGACCCAATGCAGGCTAACAATCTAAGAATCCCTTTTGACACCAGGGGGCGCAAAAGGACCACGGATGAACTCTGACAGCATGGGGACCTATAGAAGCAAGGAACCATTATGACACCATGAAGGCCAAGAATCAAATGATTCATTGTGACATCAAGTGGCCTAAAAGGGCTTGGAATGTATTGTGACACCACAGAGGTTAAGAGAAGCAAGGATCCATTGTGACCCAATGGAGGCTAATAATCCCAGGATCCCATTTGACACCAGGGGGCGTAAAAGGGCCAGGGATGAACTGTTACAGCATGGGGCCCAATAGAAGCAAGGATCTATTATGCCACCGTGGAGGGCAAGAATCAAATGATTCATTGTGACATCAAGTGGCCTAAAGGGGCATGGGATGCATTGTGACACCACAGGGGTTAAGAGATGCAAGGATCCATTGTGACCCAATGGAGGCTAATAATCCCAGCATCCCATTTGACACCGGGGGCGTAAAAGGACCACGGATGAATTGTGACATCATGGGGCCCAATAGAAACCTCGTACAATTATGCCACCATGGAGGCCAAGAATCAAATGATTCATTGTGACATCAAGTGGCCTAAAAGGGCATGGGATGCATTGTGACACCACAGAGGTTAAGAGAAGGAAGGAACCCTTGTGACCCAATGCAGGCTGACAATCTAATGATCCCTTGTGACACCAATGGGCCTAAAAGGGCCAGGGATGAATTGTTACAGCACGGGGACCAATAGAAGCAAGGATCTATTATGCCACCATGGAGGCCAAGAATCAAATAATTCATTGTGACATCAAGTGGCCTAAAAGGGCTTGGAATGTATTGTGACACCACAGAGGTTAAGAGAAGCAAGGATCCATTGTGACCCAATGCAGGCTAATAATCTAATGATCCCTTGTGACACCAATGGGCCTAAAAGGGGCAGGGATGAATTGTTACAGCACGGGGACCAATAGAAGCAAGGATCTATTATGCCACCATGGAGGCCAAGAATCAAATAATTCATTGTGACATCATGTGGCCTAAAAGGGCATGGGATGCATTGTGACACCACAGAGGTTAAGAGAAGCAAGGAACCATTGTGACCCAATGCAGGCTAACAATCTAATGATCCCTTGTGACACCAATGGGCCTAAAAGGGGCAGGGATGAATTGTGAAAGCATGGGGCCCAAGTAAAACCTGGTACAATTATGCCACCATGGAGGCCAAGAATCAAATGATTCATTGTGACATCAAGTGGCCTAAAAGGGCATGGGATGCATTGTGACACCACAGGGGTTAAGGGAAGCAAGGAACCAATGTGACCCAATGCAGGCTAACAATCTAAGAATCCCTTTTGACACCAGGGTGCGCAAAAGGACCACGGATGGACTCTGACAGCATGGGGACCTATAGAAGCAAGGAACCATTATGACACCATGAAGGCCAAGAATCAAATGATTCATTGTGACATCAAGTGGCCTAAAAGGGCTTGGAATGCATTGTGACACCACAGAGGTTAAGAGAAGCAAGGAACCATTGTGACCCAATGCAGGCTAATAATCTAATGATCCCTTGTGGCACCAGGGGGTATAAAAAGGGCCAGGGATGGATTGTTACAGCACGGGGACCAATAGAAGCAAGGATCTATTATGCCACCGTGGAGGGCAAGAATCAAATGATTCATTGTGACATCAAGTGGCCTAAAAGGGCATGGGATGCATTGTGACACCACAGGGGTTAAGAGATGCAAGGAACCATTGTGACCCAATGCAGGCTAACAATCTAATGATCCCTTGTGACACCAAAGGGCCTAAAAGGGCCAGGGATGAATTGTGAAAGAATGGGGCCCAAGTAAAACCTGGTACAATGATGCCACCATGGAGGCCAAGAATCAAATGATTCATTGTGACATCATGTGGCCTAAAAGGGCATGGGATGCATTGTGACAGCACAGGGGTTAAGAGAAGCAAGGATCCATTGTGACCCAATGCAGGCTAACAATCTAAGAATCCCGTTTGACACCAGGGGTCGCAAAAGGACCACGGATGAACTCTGACAGCATGGGGACCTATAGAAGCAAGGAACCATTATGACACCATGAAGGCCAAGAATCAAATGATTCATTGTGACATCAAGTGGCCTAAAAGGGCTTGGAATGCATTGTGACACCACAGAGGTTAAGAGAAGCAAGGAACCATTGTGACCCAATGCAGGCTAACAATCTAATGATCCCTTGTGACACCAGGGGGTGTAAAAAGAGCCAGGGATGGATTGTTACAGCACGGGGACCAATAGAAGCAAGGATCTATTATGCCACCGTGGAGGGCAAGAATCAAATGATTCATTGTGACATCAAGTGGCCTAAAAGGGCATGGGATGCATTGTGACACCACAGAGGTTAAGAGAAGCAAGGATCCATTGTGACCCAATGGAGGCTAATAATCCCAGGATCCCATTTGACACCGGGGGCGTAAAAGGACCACGGATGAATTGTGACATCATGGGGCCCAATAGAAACCTCGTACAATTATGCCACCATGGAGGCCAAGAATCAAATGATTCATTGTGACATCAAGTGGCCTAAAAGGGCATGGGATGCATTGTGACACCACAGAGGTTAAGAGAAGCAAGGAACCATTGTGACCCAATGCAGGCTAACAATCTAATGATCCGTTGTGACACCAATGGGCGTAAAAGGGGCAGGGATGAATTGTGAAAGCATGGGGCCCAAGTAAAACCTGGTACAATTATGCCACCATGGAGGCCAAGAATCAAATGATTCATTGTGACATCAAGTGGCCTAAAAGGGCATGGGATGCATTGTGACACCACAGGGGTTAAGAGAAGCAAGGAACCATTGTGACCCAATGCAGGCTAACAATCTAAGAATCCCTTTTGACACCAGGGGGCGCAAAAGGACCACGGATGAACTCTGACAGCATGGGGACCTATAGAAGCAAGGAACCATTATGACACCATGAAGGCCAAGAATCAAATGATTCATTGTGACATCAAGTGGCCTAAAAGGGCTTGGAATGTATTGTGACACCACAGAGGTTAAGAGAAGCAAGGATCCATTGTGACCCAATGGAGGCTAATAATCCCAGGATCCCATTTGACACCAGGGGGCGTAAAAGGGCCAGGGATGAATTGTTACAGCATGGGGCCCAATAGAAGCAAGGATCTATTATGCCACCGTGGAGGGCAAGAATCAAATAATTCATTGTGACATCAAGTGGCCTAAAGGGGCATGGGATGCATTGTGACACCACAGGGGTTAAGAGATGCAAGGATCCATTGTGACCCAATGGAGGCTAATAATCCCAGCATCCCATTTGACAACGGGGGCGTAAAAGGACCACGGATGAATTGTGACATCATGGGGCCCAATAGAAACCTGGTACAATTATGCCACCATGGAGGCCAAGAATCAAATGATTCATTGTGACATCAATTGGCCTAAAAGGGCATGGGATGCATTGTGACACCACAGAGGTTAAGAGAAGGAAGGAACCCTTGTGACCCAATGCAGGCTGACAATCTAATGATCCCTTGTGACACCAATGGGCCTAAAAGGGCCAGGGATGAATTGTTACAGCACGGGGACCAATAGAAGCAAGGATCTATTATGCCACCATGGAGGTCAAGAATCAAATAATTCATTGTGACATCAAGTGGCCTAAAAGGGCTTGGAATGTATTGTGACACCACAGAGGTTAAGAGAAGCAAGGATCCATTGTGACCCAATGCAGGCTAATAATCTAATGATCCCTTGTGACACCAATGGGCCTAAAAGGGGCAGGGATGAATTGTTACAGCACGGGGACCAATAGAAGCAAGGATCTATTATGCCACCATGGAGGCCAAGAATCAAATAATTCATTGTGACATCATGTGGCCTAAAAGGGCATGGGATGCATTGTGACAACACAGAGGTTAAGAGAAGCAAGGAACCATTGTGACCCAATGCAGGCTAACAATCTAATGATCCCTTGTGACACCAATGGGCCTAAAAGGGGCAGGGATGAATTGTGAAAGCATGGGGCCCAAGTAAAACCTGGTACAATTATGCCACCATGGAGGCCAAGAATCAAATGATTCATTGTGACATCAAGTGGCCTAAAAGGGCATGGGATGCATTGTGACACCACAGGGGTTAAGGGAAGCAAGGAACCAATGTGACCCAATGCAGGCTAACAATCTAAGAATCCCTTTTGACACCAGGGTGCGCAAAAGGACCACGGATGGACTCTGACAGCATGGGGACCTATAGAAGCAAGGAACCATTATGACACCATGGAGGCCAAGAATCAAATGATTCATTGTGACATCAAGTGGCCTAAAAGGGCTTGGAATGTATTGTGACACCACAGAGGTTAAGAGAAGCAAGGATCCATTGTGACCCAATGGAGGCTAATAATCCCAGGATCCCATTTGACACCAGGGGGCGTAAAAGGGCCAGGGATGAATTGTTACAGCATGGGGACCAATAGAAGCAAGGATCTATTATGCCACCATGGAGACCAAGAATCAAATGATTCATTGTGACATGAAGTGGCCTAAAAGGGCATGGGATGCATTGTGACAGCACAGGGGTTAAGAAAAGCAAGGATCCATTGTGACCCAATGGAGGCTAATAATCCCAGGATCCCATTTGACACCAGGGGGCGTAAAAGTGTCAGGGATGAATTGTGACAGCATGGGGCCCAATAGAAGCAAGGAACCATTATGACACCATGGAAGCCAAGAATCAAATGATTCATTGTGACATCAAGTGGCCTAAAAGGGCATGGGATGCATTGTGACACCACAGAGGTTAAGAGAAGCAAGGAACCATTGTGACCCAAGGCAGGCTAACAATCTAATGATCCCTTGTGACACTAATGGGCCTAAAAGGGGCAGGGATGAATTGTGAAAGCATGGGGCCCAAGTAAAACCTGGTACAATTATGCCACCATGGAGGCCAAGAATCAAATGATTCATTGTGACATCAAGTGGCCTAAAAGGGCATGGGATGCATTGTGACACCACAGGGGTTAAGAGAAGCAAGGAACCATTGTGACCCAATGCAGGCTAACAATCTAAGAATCCCTTTTGACACCAGGGGTCGCAAAAGGACCACGGATGAACTCTGAGAGCATGGGGACCTATAGAAGCAAGGAACCATTATGACACCATGAAGGCCAAGAATCAAATGATTCATTGTGACATCAAGTGGCCTAAAAGGGCTTGGAATGTATTGTGACACCACAGAGGTTAAGAGAAGCAAGGAACCATTGTGACCCAATGGAGGCTAATAATCCCAGGATCCCATTTGACACCAGGGGGCGTAAAAGGGCCAAGGAAGAATTGTGACAGCATGGGGCCCAATAGAAACAAGGAACCATTATGACACCATTGAGGCCAAGAATCAAATGATTCATTGTGACATCAAGTGGCCTAAAAGGGCATGGGATGCATTGTGACACCACAGGGGTTAAGAGAAGCAAGGAACCATTGTGACCCAATGCAGGCTAACAATCTAATGATCCCTTTTGACACCAGGGGTCGCAAAAGGACCACGGATGAACTCTAACAGCATGGGGACCTATAGAAGCAAGGAACCATTATGACACCATGGAGGCCAGGAATCAAATGGTTCATTGTGACATCAAGTGGCCTAAAAGGGCATGGGATGCATTGTGACACCACAGAGGTTAAGAGAAGCAAGGAACCATTGTGACCCAAGGCAGGCTAACAATCTAATGATCCCTTGTGACACTAATGGGCCTAAAAGGGGCAGGGATGAATTGTTACAGCACAGGGGTTAAGAGAAGCAAGGAACCATTGTGACCCAATGCAGGCTAACAATCTAAGAATCCCTTTTGACACCAGGGGTCGCAAAAGGACCACGGATGAACTCTGACAGCATGGGGACCTATAGAAGCAAGGAACCATTATGACACCATGAAGGCCAAGAATCAAATGATTCATTGTGACATCAAGTGGCCTAAAAGGGCTTGGAATGCATTGTGACACCACAGAGGTTAAGAGAAGCAAGGAACCATTGTGACCCAATGCAGGCTAACAATCTAATGATCCCTTGTGACACCAATGGGCCGAAAAGGGGCAGGGATGAATTGTGAAAGCATGGGGCCCAAGTAAAACCTGGTACAATTATGCCACCATGGAGGCCAAGAATCAAATGATTCATTGTGACATCAAGTGGCCTAAAAGGGCATGGGATGCATTGTGACACCACAGGGGTTAAGAGAAGCAAGGAACCATTGTGACCCAATGCAGGCTAACAATCTAAGAATCCCTTTTGACACCAGGGGGCGCAAAAGGACCACGGATGAACTCTGACAGCATGGGGACCTATAGAAGCAAGGAACCATTATGACACCATGGAGGCCAAGAATCAAATGATTCATTGTGACATCAAGTGGCCTAAAAGGGCATGGGATGCATTGTGACACCACAGAGGTTAAGAGAAGGAAGGAACCCTTGTGACCCAATGCAGGCTGACAATCTAATGATCCCTTGTGACACCAATGGACCTAAAAGTGCCAGGGATGAATTGTTACAGCACGGGGACCAATAGAAGCAAGGATCTATTATGCCACCATGGAGGCCAAGAATCAAATAATTCATTGTGACATCATGTGGCCTAAAAGGGCATGGGATGCATTGTGACAGCACAGGTGATAAGAAAAGCAAGGAACCATTGTGACCCAATGGAGGCTAATAATCCCAGGATCCCATTTGACACCCGGGGGCGTAAAAGGGCCAGGGATGAATTGTGACAGCATGGGGCCCAATAGAAACAAGGAACCATTATGACACCATGGAAGCCAAGAATCAAATGATTCATTGTGACATCAAGTGGCCTAAAAGGGCATGGGATGCATTGTGACACCACAGAGGTTAAGAGAAGCAAGGAACCATTGTGACCCAATGCAGGTTAACAATCTAATGATCCCTTGTGACACCAATGGGCCTAAAAGGGGCAGGTATGAATTGTGAAAGCATGGGGCCCAAGTAAAACCTGGTACAATTATGCCACCATGGAGGCCAAGAATCAAATGATTCATTGTGACATCGAGTGGCCTAAAAGGGCATGGGATGCATTGTGACACCACAGGGGTTAAGAGAAGCAAGGAACCATTGTGACCCAATGCAGGCTAACAATCTCAGAATCCCTTTTGCAACAGGGGGCGCAAAAGGACCACGGATGGACTCTGACAGCATGGGGTCCTATAGAAGCAAGGAACCATTATGACACCATGAAGGCCAAGAATCAAATGATTCATTGTGACATCAAGTGGCCTAAAAGGGCTTGGAATGTATTGTGACACCACAGAGGTTAAGAGAAGCAAGGATCCATTGTGACCCAATGGAGGCTAATAATCCCAGGATCCCATTTGACACCAGGGGGCGTAAAAGGGCCAGGGATGAATTGTTACAGCATGGGGCCCAATAGAAACAAGGAACCATTATGCCACCATGAAGGCCAAGAATCAAATGATTCATTGTGACATCAAGTGGCCTAAAGGGGCATGGGATGCATTGTGACACCACAGAGGTTAAGAGAAGCAAGGATCCATTGTGACCCAATGGAGGCTAATAATCCCAGGATCCCATTTGACACCAGGGGGCGTAAAAGGGCCAGGGATGAATTGTGACAGCATGGGGCCCAATAGAAACAAGGAACCATTATGACACCATGGAGGCCAAGAATCAAATGATTCATTGTGACATCAAGTGGCCTAAAAGGGCATGGGATGCATTGTGACACCACAGAGGTTAAGAGAAGCAAGGAACCAATGTGACCCAATGCAGGCTAACAATCTAAGAATCCCTTTTGACACCAGGGGGCGCAAAAGGACCACGGATGGACTCTGACAGCATGGGGACCTATAGAAGCAAGGAACCATTATGACACCATGAAGGCCAAGAATCAAATGATTCATTGTGACATCAAGTGGCCTAAAAGGGCATGGGATGCATTGTGACAGCACAGGGGTTAAGAGAAGCAAGGATCCATTGTGACCCAATGCAGGCTAATAATCTAATGATCCCTTGTGACACCAGGGGGTGTAAAAAGAGCCAGGGATGGATTGTTACGGCACGGGGACCAATAGAAGCAAGGATCTATTATGCCACCGTGGAGGGCAAGAATCAAATGATTCATTGTGACATCAAGTGGCCTAAAAGGGCATGGGATGCATTGTGACACCACAGGGGTTAAGAGATGCAAGGATCCATTGTGACCCAATGGAGGCTAATAATCCCAGGATCCCATTTGACACCGGGGGCGTAAAAGGACCACGGATGAATTGTGACATCATGGGGCCCAATAGAAACCTCGTACAATTATGCCACCATGGAGGCCAAGAATCAAATGATTCATTGTGACATCAAGTGGCCTAAAAGGGCATGGGATGCATTGTGACACCACAGAGGTTAAGAGAAGCAAGGAACCATTGTGACCCAATGCAGGCTAACAATCTAATGATCCCTTGTGACACCAATGGGCGTAAAAGGGGCAGGGATGAATTGTGAAAGCATGGGGCCCAAGTAAAACCTGGTACAATTATGCCACCATGGAGGGCAAGAATCAAATGATTCATTGTGACATCAAGTGGCCTAAAAGGGCATGGGATGCATTGTGACACCACAGGGGTTAAGAGAAGCAAGGAACCATTGTGACCCAATGCAGGCTAACAATCTAAGAATCCCTTTTGACACCAGGGGGCGCAAAAGGACCACGGATGGACTCTGACAGCATGGGGACCTATAGAAGCAAGGAACCATTATGACACCATGAAGGCCAAGAATCAAATGATTCATTGTGACATCAAGTGGCCTAAAAGGGCTTGGAATGTATTGTGACACCACAGAGGTTAAGAGAAGCAAGGATCCATTGTGACCCAATGGAGGCTAATAATCCCAGGATCCCATTTGACACCAGGGGGCGTAAAAGGGCCAGGGATGAATTGTTACAGCATGGGGCCCAATAGAAGCAAGGATCTATTATGCCACCGTGGAGGGCAAGAATCAAATGATTCATTGTGACATCAAGTGGCCTAAAGGGGCATGGGATGCATTGTGACACCACAGGGGTTAAGAGATGCAAGGATCCATTGTGACCCAATGGAGGCTAATAATCCCAGCATCCCATTTGACACCGGGGGCGTAAAAGGACCACGGATGAATTGTGACATCATGGGGCCCAATAGAAACCTCGTACAATTATGCCACCATGGAGGCCAAGAATCAAATAATTCATTGTGACATCATGTGGCCTAAAAGGGCATGGGATGCATTGTGACACCACAGAGGTTAAGAGAAGGAAGGAACCCTTGTGACCCAATGCAGGCTGACAATCTAATGATCCCTTGTGACACCAATGGGCCTAAAAGGGCCAGGGATGAATTGTTACAGCACGGGGACCAATAGAAGCAAGGATCTATTATGCCACCATGGAGGTCAAGAATCAAATAATTCATTGTGACATCAAGTGGCCTAAAAGGGCTTGGAATGTATTGTGACACCACAGAGGTTAAGAGAAGCAAGGATCCATTGTGACCCAATGCAGGCTAATAATCTAATGATCCCTTGTGACACCAATGGGCCTAGAAGGGGCAGGGATGAATTGTTACAGCACGGGGACCAATAGAAGCAAGGATCTATTATGCCACCATGGAGGCCAACAATCAAATAATTCATTGTGACATCATGTGGCCTAAAAGGGCATGGGATGCATTGTGACACCACAGAGGTTAAGAGAAGCAAGGAACCATTGTGACCCAATGCAGGCTAACAATCTAATGATCCCTTGTGACACCAATGGGCCTAAAAGGGGCAGGGATGAATTGTGAAAGCATGGGGCCCAAGTAAAACCTGGTACAATTATGCCACCATGGAGGGCAAGAATCAAATGATTCATTGTGACATCAAGTGGCCTAAAAGGGCATGGGATGCATTGTGACACCACAGGGGTTAAGGGAAGCAAGGAACCAATGTGACCCAATGCAGGCTAACAATCTAAGATTCCTTTTGACACCAGGGTGCGCAAAAGGACCACGGATGGACTCTGACAGCATGGGGACCTATAGAAGCAAGGAACCATTATGACACCATGGAGGCCAAGAATCAAATGATTCATTGTGACATCAAGTGGCCTAATAGGGCTTGGAATGTATTGTGACACCACAGAGGTTAAGAGAAGCAAGGATCCATTGTGACCCAATGGAGGCTAATAATCCCAGGATCCCATTTGACACCAGGGGGCGTAAAAGGGCCAGGGATGAATTGTTACAGCATGGGGACCTATAGAAGCAAGGATCTATTATGCCACCATGGAGACCAAGAATCAAATAATTCATTGAGACATGAAGTGGCCGAAAAGGGCATGGGATGCATTGTGACAGCACAGGGGTTAAGAAAAGCAAGGATCCATTGTGACCCAATGGAGGCTAATAATCCCAGGATCCCATTTGACACCAGGGGGCGTAAAAGTGTCAGGGATGAATTGTGACAGCATGGGGCCCAATAGAAGCAAGGAACCATTATGACACCATGGAAGCCAAGAATCAAATGATTCATTGTGACATCAAGTGGCCTAAAAGGGCATGGGATGCATTGTGACACCACAGAGGTTAAGAGAAGCAAGGAACCATTGTGACCCAAGGCAGGCTAACAATCTAATGATCCCTTGTGACACTAATGGGCCTAAAAGGGGCAGGGATGAATTGTGAAAGCATGGGGCCCAAGTAAAACCTGGTACAATTATGCCACCATGGAGGCCAAGAATCAAATGATTCATTGTGACATCAAGTGGCCTAAAAGGGCATGGGATGCATTGTGACACCACAGGGGTTAAGAGAAGCAAGGAACCATTGTGACCCAATGCAGGCTAACAATCTAAGAATCCCTTTTGACACCAGGGGTCGCAAAAGGACCACGGATGAACTCTGACAGCATGGGGACCTATAGAAGCAAGGAACCATTATGACACCATGAAGGCCAAGAATCAAATGATTCATTGTGACATCAAGTGGCCTAAAAGGGCTTGGAATGTATTGTGACACCACAGAGGTTAAGAGAAGCAAGGATCCATTGTGACCCAATGGAGGCTAATAATCCCAGGATCCCATTTGACACCAGGGGGCGTAAAAGGGCCAAGGAAGAATTGTGACAGCATGGGGCCCAATAGAAACAAGGAACCATTATGACACCATTGAGGCCAAGAATCAAATGATTCATTGTGACATCAAGTGGCCTAAAAGGGCATGGGATGCATTGTGACACCACAGGGGTTAAGAGAAGCAAGGAACCATTGTGACCCAATGCAGGCTAACAATCTAATGATCCCTTTTGACACCAGGGGTCGCAAAAGGACCACGGATGAACTCTAACAGCATGGGGACCTATAGAAGCAGGGAACCATTATGACACCATGGAGGCCAGGAATCAAATGGTTCATTGTGACATCAAGTGGCCTAAAAGGGCTTGGAATGCATTGTGACACCACAGAGGTTAAGAGAAGCAAGGAACCATTGTGACCCAATGCAGGCTAATAATCTAATGATCCCTTGTGGCACCAGGGGGTATAAAAAGGGCCAGGGATGGATTGTTACAGCACGGGGACCAATAGAAGCAAGGATTTATTATGCCACCGTGGAGGGCAAGAATCAAATGATTCATTGTGACATCAAGTGGCCTAAAAGGGCATGGGATGCATTGTGACACCACAGAGGTTAAGAGAAGCAAGGAACCATTGTGACCCAATGCAGGTTAACAATCTAATGATCCCTTGTGACACCAATGGGCCTAAAAGGGCCAGGGATGAATTGTTACAGCACAGGGGTTAAGAGAAGCAAGGAACCATTGTGACCCAATGCAGGCTAACAATCTAAGAATCCCTTTTGACACCAGGGGTCGCAAAAGGACCACGGATGAACTCTGACAGCATGGGGACCTATAGAAGCAAGGAACCATTATGACACCATGAAGGCCAAGAATCAAATGGTTCATTGTGACATCAAGTGGCCTAAAAGGGCTTGGAATGCATTGTGACACCACAGAGGTTAAGAGAAGCAAGGAACCATTGTGACCCAATGCAGGCTAACAATCTAATGATCCCTTGTGACACCAATGGGCCTAAAAGGGGCAGGGATGAATTGTGAAAGCATGGGGCCCAAGTAAAACCTGGTACAATTATGCCACCATGGAGGCCAAGAATCAAATGATTCATTGTGACATCAAGTGGCCTAAAAGGGCATGGGATGCATTGTGACACCACAGGGGTTAAGAGAAGCAAGGAACCATTGTGACCCAATGCAGGCTAACAATCTAAGAATCCCTTTTGACACCAGGGGGCGCAAAAGGACCACGGATGAACTCTGACAGCATGGGGACCTATAGAAGCAAGGAACCATTATGACACCATGGAGGCCAAGAATCAAATGATTCATTGTGACATCAAGTGGCCTAAAAGGGCATGGGATGCATTGTGACACCACAGAGGTTAAGAGAAGGAAGGAACCCTTGTGACCCAATGCAGGCTGACAATCTAATGATCCCTTGTGACACCAATGGACCTAAAAGTGCCAGGGATGAATTGTTACAGCACGGGGACCAATAGAAGCAAGGATCTATTATGCCACCATGGAGGCCAAGAATCAAATAATTCATTGTGACATCATGTGGCCTAAAAGGGCATGGGATGCATTGTGACAGCACAGGTGATAAGAAAAGCAAGGAACCATTGTGACCCAATGGAGGCTAATAATCCCAGGATCCCATTTGACACCCGGGGGCGTAAAAGGGCCAGGGATGAATTGTGACAGCATGGGGCCCAATAGAAACAAGGAACCATTATGACACCATGGAAGCCAAGAATCAAATGATTCATTGTGACATCAAGTGGCCTAAAAGGGCATGGGATGCATTGTGACACCACAGAGGTTAAGAGAAGCAAGGAACCATTGTGACCCAATGCAGGCTAACAATCTAATGATCCCTTGTGACACCAATGGGCCTAAAAGGGGCAGGTATGAATTGTGAAAGCATGGGGCCCAAGAAAAACCTGGTACAATTATGCCACCATGGAGGCCAAGAATCAAATGATTCATTGTGACATCAAGTGGCCTAAAAGGGCATGGGATGCATTGTGACACCACAGGGGTTAAGAGAAGCAAGGAACCATTGTGACCCAATGCAGGCTAACAATCTCAGAATCCCTTTTGCAACAGGGGGCGCAAAAGGACCACGGATGGACTCTGACAGCATGGGGTCCTATAGAAGCAAGGAACCATTATGACACCATGAAGGCCAAGAATCAAATGATTAATTGTGACATCAAGTGGCCTAAAAGGGCTTGGAATGTATTGTGACACCACAGAGGTTAAGAGAAGCAAGGATCCATTGTGACCCAATGGAGGCTAATAATCCCAGGATCCCATTTGACACCAGGGGGCGTAAAAGGGCCAGGGATGAATTGTTACAGCATGGGGCCCAATAGAAACAAGGAACCATTATGCCACCATGGAGGCCAAGAATCAAATGATTCATTGTGACATCAAGTGGCCTAAAGGGGCATGGGATGCATTGTGACACCACAGAGGTTAAGAGAAGCAAGGATCCATTGTGACCCAATGGAGGCTAATAATCCCAGGATCCCATTTGACACCAGGGGGCGTAAAAGGGCCAGGGATGAATTGTGACAGCATGGGGCCCAATAGAAACAAGGAACCATTATGACACCATGGAGGCCAAGAATCAAATGATTCATTGTGACATCAAGTGGCCTAAAAGGGCATGGGATGCATTGTGACACCACAGGGGTCAAGAGAAGCAAGGAACCAATGTGACCCAATGCAGGCTAACAATCTAAGAATCCCTTTTGACACCAGGGGGCGCAAAAGGACCACGGATGGACTCTGACAGCATGGGGACCTATAGAAGCAAGGAACCATTATGACACCATGAAGGCCAAGAATCAAATGATTCATTGTGACATCAAGTGGCCTAAAAGGGCTTGGAATGTATTGTGACACCACAGAGGTTAAGAGAAGCAAGGATCCATTGTGACCCAATGGAGGCTAATAATCCCAGGATCCCATTTGACACCAGGGGGCGTAAAAGGGCCAGGGATGAATTGTTACAGCATGGGGTCCAATAGAAACAAGGAACCATTATGACACCATGGAGGCCAAGAATCAAATGATTCATTGTGACATCAAGTGGCCTAAAAGGGCATGGGATGCATTGTGACACCACAGAGGTTAAGAGAAGCAAGGATCCATTGTGACCCAATGGAGGCTAATAATCCCAGGATCCCATTTGACACCAGGGGGCGTAAAAGGGCCAGGGATGAATTGTGACAGCATGGGGCCCAATAGAAACAAGGAACCATAATGACACCATGGAAGGCAAGAATCAAATGATTCATTGTGACATCAAGTGGCCTAAAAGGGCATGGGATGCATTGTGACAGCACAGGGGTTAAGAGAAGCAAGGATCCATTGTGACCCAATGCAGGCTAACAATCTAAGAATCCCTTTTGACACCAGGGGTCCCAAAAGGACCACGGATGAACTCTGACAGCATGGGGACCTATAGAAGCAAGGAACCATTATGACACCATGAAGGCCAAGAATCAAATGGTTCATTGTGACATCAAGTGGCCTAAAAGAGCTTGGAATGCATTGTGCCACCACAGAGGTTAAGAGAAGCAAGGATCCATTGTGACCCAATGGAGGCTAATAATCCCAGGATCCCATTTGACACCAGGGGGCGTAAAAGGGCCAAGTAACAATTGTGACAGCATGGGGCCCAATAGAAACAAGGAACCATTATGACACCATGGAGGCCAAGAATCAAATGATTCATTGTGACATCAAGTGGCCTAAAAGGGCTTGGAATGTATTGTGACACCACAGAGGTTAAGAGAAGCAAGGATCCATTGTGACCCAATGGAGGCTAATAATCCCAGGATCCCATTTGACACCAGGGGGCGTAAAAGGGCCAGGGATGAATTGTGACAGCATGGGGCCCAATAGAAACCTCGTACAATTATGCCACCATGGAGGCCAAGAATCAAATGATTCATTGTGACATCAAGTGGCCTAAAAGGGCATGGGATGCATTGTGACACCACAGAGGTTAAGAGAAGCAAGGATCCATTGTGACCCAATGGAGGCTAATAATCCCAGGATCCCATTTGACACCAGGGGGCGTAAAAGGGCCAGGGATGAATTGTGACAGCATGGGGCCCAATAGAAACAAGGAACCATTATGACACCATTGAGGCCAAGAATCAAATGATTCAATGTGACATCAAGTGCCCTCAAAGGGCATGGGATGCATTGTGACACCACAGAGGTTAAGAGAAGCAAGGAACCATTGTGACCCAATGCAGGTTAACAATCTAATGATCCCTTGTGACACCAATGGGCCTAAAAGGGCCAGGGATGAATTGTTACAGCACGGGGACCAATAGAAGCAAGGATCTATTATGCCACCGTGGAGGGCAAGAATCAAATGATTCATTGTGACATCAAGTGGCCTAAAAGGGCATGGGATGCATTGTGACACCACAGGGGTTAAGAGATGCAAGGATCCATTGTGACCCAATGGAGGCTAATAATCCCAGGATCCCATTTGACACCGGGGGCATAAAAGGACCGCGGATGAATTGTGAGATCATGGGGCCCAATAGAAACCTCGTACAATTATGCCACCATGGAGGCCAAGAATCAAATGATTCATTGTGACATCAAGTGGCCTAAAAGGGCTTGGAATGTATTGTGACACCACAGAGGTTAAGAGAAGCAAGGATCCATTGTGACCCAATGGAGGCTAATAATCCCAGGATCCCATTTGACACCAGGGGGCGTAAAAGGGCGAGGGATGAATTGTTACAGCATGGGGCCCAATAGAAACAAGGAACCATTATGCCACCATGGAGGCCAAGAATCAAATGATTCATTGTGACATCAAGTGGCCTAAAAGGGCATGGGATGCATTGTGACACCACAGAGGTTAAGAGAAGCAAGGAACCATTGTGACCCAATGCAGGCTAACAATCTAATGATCCCTTGTGACACCAATGGGCCTAAAAGGGGCAGGGATGAATTGTGAAAGCATGGGGCCCAAGTAAAACCTGGTACAATGATGCCACCATGGAGACCAAGAATCAAATGATTCATTGTGACATCAAGTGGCCTAAAAGGGCATGGGATGCATTGTGACACCACAGGGGTTAAGAGAAGCAAGGAACCATTGTGACCCAATGCAGGCTAACAATCTAATGATCCCTTTTGACACCAGGGGTCGCAAAAGGACCACGGATGAACTCTGACAGCATGGGGACCTATAGAAGCAAGGAACCATTATGACACCATGAAGGCCAAGAATCAAATGGTTCATTGTGACATCAAGTGGCCTAAAAGGGCTTGGAATGCATTGTGACACCACAGAGGTTAAGAGAAGCAAGGAACCATTGTGACCCAATGCAGGCTAATAATCTAATGATCCCTTGTGGCACCAGGGGGTATAAAAAGGGCCAGGGATGGATTGCTACAGCACGGGGACCAATAGAAGCAAGGATCTATTATGCCACCGTGGAGGGCAAGAATCAAATGATTCATTGTGACATCAAGTGGCCTAAAGGGGCATGGGATGCATTGTGACACCACAGGGGTTAAGAGATGCAAGGATCCATTGTGACCCAATGGAGGCTAATAATCCCAGGATCCCATTTGACACCGGGGGCGTAAAAGGACGACGGATGAATTGTGACAGCATGGGGCCCAATAGAAACCTCGTACAATTATGCCACCATGGAGGCCAAGAATCAAATGATTCATTGTGACATCAAGTGGCCTAAAAGGGCATGGGATGCATTGTGACACCACAGGGGTCAAGAGAAGCAAGGAACCATTGTGACCCAATGCAGGCTAACAATCTAATGATCCCTTGTGACACCAATGGGCCTAAAAGGGGCAGGGATGAATTGTGAAAGCATGGGGCCCAAGTAAAACCTGGTACAATTATGCCACCATGGAGGCCAAGAATCAAATGATTCATTGTGACATCAAGTGGCCTAAAAGGGCATGGGATGCATTGTGACACCACAGGGGTTAAGAGAAGCAAGGAACCATTGTGACCCAATGCAGGCTAACAATCTAAGAATCCCTTTTGACACCAGGGGGCGCAAAAGGACCACGGATGAACTCTGACAGCATGGGGACCTATAGAAGCAAGGAACCATTATGACACCATGAAGGCCAAGAATCAAATGATTCATTGTGACATCAAGTGGCCTAAAAGGGCTTGGAATGTATTGTGACACCACAGAGGTTAAGAGAAGCAAGGATCCATTGTGACCCAATGGAGGCTAATAATCCCAGGATCCCATTTGACACCAGGGGGCGTAAAAGGGCCAGGGATGAATTGTTACAGCATGGGGCCCAATAGAAACAAGGAACCATTATGACACCATGGAAGCCAAGAATCAAATGATTCATTGTGACATCAAGTGGCCTAAAAGGGCATGGGATGCATTGTGACACCACAGAGGTTAAGAGAAGCAAGGAACCATTGTGACCCAATGCAGGCTAACAATCTAATGATCCCTTGTGACACCAATGGGCCTAAAAGGGGCAGGGATGAATTGTGAAAGCATGGGGCCCAAGTAAACCTGGTACAATGATGCCACCATGGAGGCCAAGAATCAAATGATTCATTGTGACATCAAGTGGCCTAAAAGGGCATGGGATGCATTGTGACACCACAGAGGTTAAGAGAAGCAAGGAACCATTGTGACCCAATGCAGGTTAACAATCTAATGATCCCTTTTGACACCAGGGGTCGCAAAAGGACCACGGATGAACTCTGACAGCATGGGGACCTATAGAAGCAAGGAACCATTATGACACCATGAAGGCCAAGAATCAAATGATTCATTGTGACATCAAGTGGCCTAAAAGGGCTTGGAATGTATTGTGACACCACAGAGGTTAAGAGAAGCAAGGAACCATTGTGACCCAATGGAGGCTAACAATCTAATGATCCCTTTTGACACCAGGGGTCGCAAAAGGACCACGGATGAACTCTGACAGCATGGGGACCTATAGAAGCAAGGAACCATTATGACACCATGGAGGCCAGGAATCAAATGGTTCATTGTGACATCAAGTGGCCTAAAAGGGCTTGGAATGCATTGTGACACCACAGAGGTTAAGAGAAGCAAGGAACCATTGTGACCCAATGCAGGCTAATAATCTAATGATCCCTTGTGGCACCAGGGGGTATAAAAAGGGCCAGGGATGTATTGTTACAGCACGGGGACCAATAGAAGCAAGGATCTATTATGCCACCATGGAGGGCAAGAATCAAATGATTCATTGTGACATCAAGTGGCCTAAAAGGGCATGGGATGCATTGTGAAACCACAGGGGTTAAGAGATGCAAGGATCCATTGTGACCCAATGGAGGCTAATAATCCCAGGATCCCATTTGACACCAGGGGGCGTAAAAGGGCAAGGGATGAATTGTGACAGCATGGGGCCCAATAGAACCAAGGAACCATTATGACACTATGGAGGCCAAGAATCAAATGATTCATTGTGACATCAAGTGGCCTAAAAGGGCATGGGATGCATTGTGACACCACAGAGGTTAAGAGAAGCAAGGAACCATTGTGACCCAATGCAGGTTAACAATCTAATGATCCCTTGTGACACCAATGGGTTTAAAAGGGCCAGGGATGCATTGTTACAGCACAGGGGTTAAGAGAAGCAAGGAACCATTGTGACCCAATGCAGGCTAACATTCTAAGAATCCCTTTTGACACCAGGGGTCGCAAAAGGACCACGGATGAACTCTGACAGCATGGGGTCCTATAGAAGCAAGGAACCATTATGACACCATGAAGGCCAAGAATCAAATGATTCATTGTGACATCAAGTGGCCTAAAAGGGCTTGGAATGTATTGTGACACCACAGAGGTTAAGAGAAGCAAGGATCCATTGTGACCCAATGGAGGCTAATAATCCCAGGATCCCATTTGACACCAGGGGGCGTAAAAGGGCCAGGGATGAATTGTTACAGCATGGGGCCCAATAGAAACAAGGAACCATTATGCCACCATGGAGGCCAAGAATCAAATGATTCATTGTGACATCAAGTGGCCTAAAAGGGCATGGGATGCATTGTGACACCACAGAGGTTAAGAGAAGCAAGGATCCATTGTGACCCAATGGAGGCTAATAATCCCAGGATCCCATTTGACACCAGGGGGCGTAAAAGGACCACGGATGAATTGTGACATCATGGGGCCCAATAGAAACCTCGTACAATTATGCCACCATGGAGGCCAAGAATCAAATGATTCATTGTGACATCAAGTGGCCTAAAAGGGCATGGGATGCATTGTGACACCACAGAGGTTAAGAGAAGCAAGGAACCATTGTGACCCAATGCAGGCTAACAATCTAATGATCCCTTGTGACACCAATGGGCCTAAAAGGGGCAGGGATGAATTGTGAAAGCATGGGGCCCAAGTAAAACCTGGTACAATTATGCCACCATGGAGGCCAAGAATCAAATGATTCATTGTGACATCAAGTGGCCTAAAAGGGCATGGGATGCATTGTGACACCACAGGGGTTAAGGGAAGCAAGGAACCAATGTGACCCAATGCAGGCTAACAATCTAAGAATCCCTTTTGACTCCAGGGGGCGCAAAAGGACCACGGATGGACTCTGACAGCATGGGGACCTATAGAAGCAAGGAACCATTATGACACCATGAAGGCCAAGAATCAAATGATTCATTGTGACATCAAGTGGCCTAAAAGGGCTTGGAATGTATTGTGACACCACAGAGGTTAAGAGAAGCAAGGATCCATTGTGACCCAATGGAGGCTAATAATCCCAGGATCCCATTTGACACCAGGGGGCGTAAAAGGGCCAGGGATGAATTGTTACAGCATGGGGCCCAATAGAAACAAGGAACCATTAAGACACCATGGAGGCCAAGAATCAAATGATTCATTGTGACATCAAGTGGCCTAAAAGGGCATGGGATGCATTGTGACACCACAGAGGTTAAGAGAAGCAAGGAACCATTGTGACCCAATGCAGGCTAACAATCTAATGATCCCTTGTGGCGCCAATGGGCCTAAAAGGGCCAGGGATGATTTGTTACAGCACGGGGACCAATAGAAGTAAGGATCTATTATGCCACCATGGAGGCCAAGAATCAAATAATTCATTGTGACATCATGTGGCCTAAAAGGGTATGGGATGCATTGTGAAACCTCAGAGGTTAAGAGAAGCAAGGAACCATTGTGACCCAATGCAGTCTAACAATCTAATGATCCCTTGTGACACCAATGGGCCTAAAAGGGGCAGGGATGAATTGTGAAAGCATGGGGCCCAAGTAAAACCTGGTACAATGATGTCACCATGGAGGCCAAGAATCAAATGATTCATTGTGACATCAAGTGGCCTAAAAGGGCATGGGATGCATTGTGACACCACAGGGGTTAAGAGAAGCAAGGAACCATTGTGACCCAATGCAGGCTAACAATCTAAGAATCCCTTTTGACACCAGGGGGCGCAGAAGGACAACGGATGGACTCTGACAGCATGGGGACCTATAGAAGCAAGGAACCATTATGACACCATGGAGGCCAGGAATCAAATAATTCATTGTGACATCAAGTGGCCTAAAAGGGCTTGGAATGCATTGTGACACCACAGAGGTTAAGAGAAGCAAGGAACCATTGTGACCCAATGCAGGCTAATAATCTAATGATCCCTTGTGGCACCAGGGGGTATAAAAAGGGCCAGGGATGGATTGTTACAGCACGGGGACCAAGAGAAGCAAGGATCTATTATGCCACCGTGGAGGGCAAGAATCAAATGATTCATTGTGACATCAAGTGGCCTAAAAGGGCATGGGATGCATTGTGACACCACAGGGGTTAAGAGATGCAAGGATCCATTGTGACCCAATGGAGGCTAATAATCCCTGGATCCCATTTGACACCAGGGGGAGTAAAAGGGCCAGGGATGAATTGTGACAGCACGGGGACCAATAGAAGCAAGGATCTATTATGCCACCATGGAGGCCAAGAATCAAATAATTCATTGTGACATCAAGTGGCCTAAAAGGGCATGGGATGCATTGTGACACCACAGAGGTTAAGAGAAGCAAGGAACCATTGTGACCCAATGCAGGCTAACAATCTAATGATCCCTTGTGACACCAAAGGGCCTAAAAGGGCCAGGGATGAATTGTGAAAGAATGGGGCCCAAGTAAAACCTGGTACAATGATGCCACCATGGAGGCCAAGAATCAAATGATTCATTGTGACATCATGTGGCCTAAAAGGGCATGGGATGCATTGTGACAGCACAGGGGTTAAGAGAAGCAAGGATCCATTGTGACCCAATGCAGGCTAACAATCTAAGAATCCCGTTTGACACCAGGGGTCGCAAAAGGACCACGGATGAACTCTGACAGCATGGGGACCTATAGAAGCAAGGAACCATTATGACACCATGAAGGCCAAGAATCAAATGGTTCATTGTGACATCAAGTGGCCTAAAAGGGCTTGGAATGCATTGTGACACCACAGAGGTTAAGAGAAGCAAGGAACCATTGTGACCCAATGCAGGCTAACAATCTAAGAATCCCTTTTGACACCAGGGGGTGTAAAAAGAGCCAGGGATGGATTGTTACAGCACGGGGACCAATAGAAGCAAGGATCTATTATGCCACCGTGGAGGGCAAGAATCAAATGATTCATTGTGACCTCAAGTGGCCTAAAGGGGCATGGGATGCATTGTGACACCACAGAGGTTAAGAGAAGCAAGGATCCATTGTGACCCAATGGAGGCTAATAATCCCAGGATCCCATTTGACACCAGGGGGCGTAAAAGGACCACGGATGAATTGTGACATCATGGGGCCCAATAGAAACCTCGTACAATTATGCCACCATGGAGGCCAAGAATCAAATGATTCATTGTGACATCAAGTGGCCTAAAAGGGCATGGGATGCATTGTGACACCACAGAGGTTAAGAGAAGCAAGGAACCATTGTGACCCAATGCAGGCTAACAATCTAATGATCCCTTGTGACACCAATGGGCCGAAAAGGGGCAGGGATGAATTGTGAAAGCATGGGGCCCAAGTAAAATCTGGTACAATTATGCCACCATGGAGGGCAAGAATCAAATGATTCATTGTGACATCAAGTGGCCTAAAAGGGCATGGGATGCATTGTGACACCACAGGGGTTAAGAGAAGCAAGGAACCATTGTGACCCAATGCAGGCTAACAATCTAAGAATCCCTTTTGACACCAGGGGTCGCAAAAGGACCACGGATGAACTCTGACAGCATGGGGACCTATAGAAGCAAGGAACCATTATGACACCATGAAGGCCAAGAATCAAATGATTCATTGTGACATCAAGTGGCCTAAAAGGGCTTGGAATGTATTGTGACACCACAGAGGTTAAGAGAAGCAAGGATCCATTGTGACCCAATGGAGGCTAATAATCCCAGGATCCCATTTGACACCAGGGGGCGTAAAAGGGCCAGGGATGAATTGTTACAGCATGGGGCCCAATAGAAGCAAGGATCTATTATGCCACCGTGGAGGGCAAGAATCAAATGATTCATTGTGACATCAAGTGGCCTAAAGGGGCATGGGATGCATTGTGACACCACAGGGGTTAAGAGATGCAAGGATCCATTGTGACCCAATGGAGTCTAATAATCCCAGCATCCCATTTGACACCGGGGGCGTAAAAGGACCACGGATGAATTGTGATATCATGGGGCCCAATAGAAACCTCGTACAATTATGCCACCATGGAGGCCAAGAATCAAATGATTCATTGTGACATCAAGTGGCCTAAAAGGGCATGGGATGCATTGTGACACCACAGAGGTTAAGAGAAGGAAGGAACCCTTGTGACCCAATGCAGGCTGACAATCTAATGATCCCTTGTGACACCAATGGGCCTAAAAGGGCCAGGGATGAATTGTTACAGCACGGGGACCAATAGAAGCAAGGATCTATTATGCCACCATGGAGGCCAAGAATCAAATGATTCATTGTGACATCAAGTGGCCTAAAAGGGCTTGGAATGTATTGTGACACCACAGAGGTTAAGAGAAGCAAGGATCCATTGTGACCCAATGCAGGCTAATAATCTAATGATCCCTTGTGACACCAATGGGCCTAAAAGGGGCAGGGATGAATTGTTACAGCACGGGGACCAATAGAAGCAAGGATCTATTATGCCACCATGGAGGCCAAGAATCAAATAATTCATTGTGACATCATGTGGCCTAAAAGGGCATGGGATGCATTGTGACACCACAGAGGTTAAGAGAAGCAAGGAAACATTGTGACCCAATGCAGGCTAACAATCTAATGATCCCTTGTGACACCAATGGGCCTAAAAGGGGCAGGGATGAATTGTGAAAGCATGGGGCCCAAGTAAAACCTGGTACAATTATGCCACCATGGAGGCCAAGAATCAAATGATTCATTGTGACATCATGTGGCCTAAAAGGGCATGGGATGCATTGTGACACCACAGGGGTTAAGGGAAGCAAGGAACCAATGTGACCCAATGCAGGCTAACAATCTAAGAATCCCTTTTGACACCAGGGTGCGCAAAAGGACCACGGATGGACTCTGACAGCATGGGGACCTATAGAAGCAAGGAACCATTATGACACCATGGAGGCCAAGAATCAAATTGTTCACTGTAAGACCAAGTGGCCTAAAAGGGCTTGGAATGTATTGTGACACCACAGAGGTTAAGAGAAGCAAGGATCCATTGTGACCCAATGGAGGCTAATAATCCCAGGATCCCATTTGACACCAGGGGGCGTAAAAGGGCCAGGGATGAATTGTTACAGCATGGGGCCCAATAGAAGCAAGGAACCATTATGACACCATGGAAGCCAAGAATCAAATGATTCATTGTGACATCAAGTGGCCTAAAAGGGCATGGGATGCATTGTGACACCACAGAGGTTAAGAGAAGCAAGGAACCATTGTGACCCAAGGCAGGCTAACAATCTAATGATCCCTTGTGACACTAATGGTCCTAAAAGGGGCAGGTATGAATTGTGAAAGCATGGGGCCCATGTAAAACCTGGTACAATTATGCCACCATGGAGGCCAAGAATCAAATGATTCATTGTGACATCAAGTGGCCTAAAAGGGCATGGGATGCATTGTGACACCACAGGGGTTAAGAGAAGCAAGGAACCATTGTGACCCAATGCAGGCTAACAATCTAAGAATCCCTTTTGACACCAGGGGGCGCAAAAGGACCACGGATGAACTCTGACAGCATGGGGACCTATAGAAGCAAGGAACCATTATGACACCATGAAGGCCAAGAATCAAATGATTCATTGTGACATCAAGTGGCCTAAAAGGGATTGGAATGTATTGTGACACCACAGAGGTTAAGAGAAGCAAGGATCCATTGTGACCCAATGGAGGCTAATAATCCCAGGATCCCATTTGACACCAGGGGGCGTAAAAGGGCCAAGGAAGAATTGTGACAGCATGGGGCCCAATAGAAACAAGGAACCATTATGACACCATTGAGGCCAAGAATCAAATGATTCATTGTGACATCAAGTGGCCTAAAAGGGCATGGGATGCATTGTGACACCACAGGGGTTAAGAGAAGCAAGGAACCATTGTGACCCAATGCAGGCTAACAATCTAATGATCCCTTTTGACACCAGGGGTCGCAAAAGGACCACGGATGAACTCTGACAGCATGGGGACCTATAGAAGCAAGGAACCATTATGACACCATGGAGGCCAGGAATCAAATGGTTCATTGTGACTTCAAGTGGCCTAAAAGGGCTTGGAATGCATTGTGACACCACAGAGGTTAAGAGAAGCAAGGAACCATTGTGACCCAATGCAGGCTAATACTCTAATGATCCCTTGTGGCACCAGGGGGTATAAAAAGGGCCAGGGATGGATTGTTACAGCACGGGGACCAATAGAAGCAAGGATCTATTATGCCACCGTGGAGGGCAAGAGTCAAATGATTCATTGTGACATCAAGTGGCCTAAAAGGGCATGGGATGCATTGTGACACCACAGGGGTTAAGAGATGCAAGGATCCATTGTGACCCAATGGAGGCTAATAATCCCAGGATCCCATTTGACACCAGGGGGCATAAAAGGCCCAGGGATGAATTGTGACAGCATGGGGCCCAATAGAAACAAGGAACCATTATGACACCATGGAGGCCAAGAATCAAATGATTCATTGTGACATCAAGTGGCCTAAAAGGGCATGGGATGCATTGTGACACCACAGAGGTTAAGAGAAGCAAGGAACCATTGTGACCCAATGCAGGTTAACAATCTAATGATCCCTTGTGACACCAATGGGCCTAAAAGGGCCAGGGATGAATTGTTACAGCACAGGGGTTAAGAGAAGCAAGGAACCATTGTGACCCAATGCAGGCTAACAATCTAAGAATCCCTTTTGACACCAGGGGTCGCAAAAGGACCACGGATGAACTCTGACAGCATGGGGACCTATAGAAGCAAGGAACCATTATGACACCATGAAGGCCAAGAATCAAATGGTTCATTGTGACATCAAGTGGCCTAAAAGGGCTTGGAATGCATTGTGACACCACAGAGGTTAAGAGAAGCAAGGAACCATTGTGACCCAATGCAGGCTAACAATCTAATGATCCCTTGTGACACCAATGGGCGTAAAAGGGGCAGGGATGAATTGTGAAAGCATGGGGCCCAAGTAAAACCTGGTACAATTATGCCACCATGGAGGCCAAGAATCAAATGATTCATTGTGACATCAAGTGGCCTAAAAGGGCATGGGATGCATTGTGACACCACAGGGGTTAAGAGAAGCAAGGAACCATTGTGACCCAATGCAGGCTAACAATCTAAGAATCCCTTTTGACACCAGGGGTCGCAAAAGGACCACGGATGAACTCTGACAGCATGGGGACCTATAGAAGCAAGGAACCATTATGACACCATGGAGGCCAAGAATCAAATGATTCATTGTGACATCAAGTGGCCTAAAAGGGCATGGGATGCATTGTGACACCACAGAGGTTAAGAGAAGGAAGGAACCCGTGTGACCCAATGCAGGCTGACAATCTAATGATCCCTTGTGACACCAATGGACCTAAAAGTGCCAGGGATGAATTGTTACAGCACGGGGACCAATAGAAGCAAGGATCTATTATGCCACCATGGAGGCCAAGAATCAAATAATTCATTGTGACATCATGTGGCCTAAAAGGGCATGGGATGCATTGTGACAGCACAGGTGATAAGAAAAGCAAGGAACCATTGTGACCCAATGGAGGCTAATAATCCCAGGATCCCATTTGACACCCGGGGGCGTAAAAGGGCCAGGGATGAATTGTGACAGCATGGGGCCCAATAGAAACAAGGAACCATTATGACACCATGGAAGCCAAGAATCAAATGATTCATTGTGACATCAAGTGGCCTAAAAGGGCATGGGATGCATTGTGACACCACAGAGGTTAAGAGAAGCAAGGAACCATTGTGACCCAATGCAGGCTAACAATCTAATGATCCCTTGTGACACCAATGGGCCTAAAAGGGGCAGGGATGAATTGTGAAAGCATGGGGCCCAAGTAAAACCTGGTACAATTATGCCACCATGGAGGCCAAGAATCAAATGATTCATTGTGACATCAAGTGGCCTAAAAGGGCATGGGATGCATTGTGACACCACAGGGGTTAAGAGAAGCAAGGAACCATTGTGACCCAATGCAGGCTAACAATCTCAGAATCCCTTTTGCAACAGGGGGCGCAAAAGGACCACGGATGGACTCTGACAGCATGGGGTCCTATAGAAGCAAGGAACCATTATGACACCATGAAGGCCAAGAATCAAATGATTCATTGTGACATCAAGTGGCCTAAAAGGGCTTGGAATGTATTGTGACACCACAGAGGTTAAGAGAAGCAAGGATCCATTGTGACCCAATGGAGGCTAATAATCCCAGGATCCCATTTGACACCAGGGGGCGTAAAAGGGCCAGGGATGAATTGTTACAGCATGGGGCCCAATAGAAACAAGGAACCATTATGCCACCATGGAGGCCAAGAATCAAATGATTCATTGTGACATCAAGTGGCCTAAAAGGGCATGGGATGCATTGTGACACCACAGAGGTTAAGAGAAGCAAGGATCCATTGTGACCCAATGGAGGCTAATAATCCCAGGATCCCATTTGACACCAGGGGGCGTAAAAGGACCACGGATGAATTGTGACAGCATGGGGCCCAATAGAAACAAGGAACCATTATGACACCATGGAGGCCAAGAATCAAATGATTCATTGTGACATCAAGTGGCCTAAAAGGGCATGGGATGCATTGTGACACCACAGGGGTTAAGAGAAGCAAGGAACCATTGTGACCCAATGCAGGCTAACAATCTAAGAATCCCTTTTGACACCAGGGGGCGCAAAAGGACCACGGATGGACTCTGACAGCATGGGGACCTATAGAAGCAAGGAACCATTATGACACCATGAAGGCCAAGAATCAAATGATTCATTGTGACATCAAGTGGCCTAAAAGGGCTTGGAATGTATTGTGACACCACAGAGGTTAAGAGAAGCAAGGATCCATTGTGACCCAATGGAGGCTAATAATCCCAGGATCCCATTTGACACCAGGGGGCGTAAAAGGGCCAGGGATGAATTGTTACAGCATAGGGCCCAATAGAAACCTCGTACAATTATGCCACCATGGAGGCCAAGAATCAAATGATTCATTGTGACATCAAGTGGCCTAAAAGGGCATGGGATGCATTGTGACACCACAGAGGTTAAGAGAAGCAAGGATCCATTGTGACCCAATGGAGGCTAATAATCCCAGGATCCCATTTGACACCAGGGGGCGTAAAAGGGCCAGGGATGAATTGTGACAGCATGGGGCCCAATAGAAACAAGGAACCATTATGACACTATGGAGGCCAAGAATCAAATGATTCATTGTGACATCAAGTGGCCTAAAAGGGCATGGGATGCATTGTGACACCACAGAGGTTAAGAGAAGCAAGGAACCATTGTGACCCAATGCAGGTTAACAATCTAATGATCCCTTGTGACACCAATGGGCCTAAAAGGGCCAGGGATGAATTGTTACAGCACGGGGACCAATAGAAGCAAGGATCTATTATGCCACCGTGGAGGGCAAGAATCAAATGATTCATTGTGACATAAAGTGGCCTAAAAGGGCATGGGATGCATTGTGACACCCCAGGGGTTAAGAGATGCAAGGATCCATTGTGACCCAATGGAGGCTAATAATCCCAGGATCCCATTTGACACCGGGGGCGTAAAAGGACCGCAGATGAATTGTGACATCATGGGGCCCAATAGAAACCTCGTACAATTATGCCACCATGGAGGCCAAGAATCAAATGATTCATTGTGACATCAAGTGGCCTAAAAGGGCTTGGAATGTATTGTGACACCACAGAGGTTAAGAGAAGCAAGGATCCATTGTGACCCAATGGAGGCTAATAATCCCAGGATCCCATTTGACACCAGGGGGCGTAAAAGGGCCAGGGATGAATTGTTACAGCATGGGGCCCAATAGAAACAAGGAACCATTATGACACCATGGAGGCCAAGAATCAAATGATTCATTGTGACATCAAGTGGCCTAAAAGGGCATGGGATGCATTGTGACACCACAGAGGTTAAGAGAAGCAAGGAACCATTGTGACCCAATGCAGGCTAACAATCTAATGATCCCTTGTGACACCAATGGGCCTAAAAGGGGCAGGGCTGAATTGTGAAAGCATGGGGCCCAAGTAAAACCTGGTACAATGATGCCACCATGGAGGCCAAGAATCAAATGATTCATTGTGACATCAAGTGGCCTAAAAGGGCATGGGATGCATTGTGACACCACAGGGGTTAAGAGAAGCAAGGAACCATTGTGACCCAATGCAGGCTAACAATCTAAGAATCCCTTTTGACACCAGGGGTCGCAAAAGGACCACGGATGAACTCTGACAGCATGGGGACCTATAGAAGCAAGGAACCATTATGACACCATGAAGGCCAAGAATCAAATGGTTCATTGTGACATCAAGTGACCTAAAAGGGCTTGGAATGCATTGTGACACCACAGAGGTTAAGAGAAGCAAGGAACCATTGTGACCCAATGCAGGCTAATAATCTAATGATCCCTTGTGGCACCAGGGGGTATAAAAAGGGCCAGGGATGGATTGCTACAGCACGGGGACCAATAGAAGCAAGGATCTATTATGCCACCGTGGAGGGCAAGAATCAAATGATTCATTGTGACATCAAGTGGCCTAAAGGGGCATGGGATGCATTGTGACACCACAGGGGTTAAGAGATGCAAGGATCCATTGTGACCCAATGTAGGCTAATAATCCCAGGATCCCATTTGACACCGGGGGCGTAAAAGGACCACGGATGAATTGTGACAGCATGGGGCCCAATAGAAACCTCGTACAAATATGCCACCATGGAGGCCAAGAATCAAATGATTCATTGTGACATCAAGTGGCCTAAAAGGGCATGGGATGCATTGTGACACCAGAGGGGTCAAGAGAAGCAAGGAACCATTGTGACCCAATGCAGGCTAACAATCTAAGAATCCCTTTTGACACCAGGGGGCGCAAAAGGACCATGGATGAACTCTGACATCATTGGGACCTATAGAAGCAAGGAACCATTATGACACCATGAAGGCCAAGAATCAAATGATTCATTGTGACATCAAGTGGCCTAAAAGGGCTTGGAATGTATTGTGACACCACAGAGGTTAAGAGAAGCAAGGAACCATTGTGACCCAATGCAGGCTAACAATCTAATGATCCCTTGTGGCACCAGGGGGTATAAAAAGGGCCAGGGATGGATTGTTACAGCACGGGGACCAATAGAAGCAAGGATCTATTATGCCACCGTGGAGGGCAAGAATCAAATGATTCATTGTGACATCAAGTGGCCTAAAAGGGCATGGGATGCATTGTGAAACCACAGGGGTTAAGAGATGCAAGGATCCATTGTGACCCAATGGAGGCTAATAATCCCAGGATCCCATTTGACACCAGGGGGCGTAAAAGGGCAAGGGATGAATTGTGACAGCATGGGGCCCAATAGAAACAAGGAACCATTATGACACTATGGAGGCCAAGAATCAAATGATTCATTGTGACATCAAGTGGCCTAAAAGGGCATGGGATGCATTGTGACACCACAGAGGTTAAGAGAAGCAAGGAACCATTGTGACCCAATGCAGGTTAACAATCTAATGATCCCTTGTGACACCAATGGGCCTAAAAGGGCCAGGGATGAATTGTTACAGCACAGGGGTTAAGAGAAGCAAGGAACCATTGTGACCCAATGCAGGCTAACAATCTAAGAATCCCTTTTGACACCAGGGGTCGCAAAAGGACCACGGATGAACTCTGACAGCATGGGGACCTATAGAATCAAGGAACCATTATGACACCATGAAGGCCAAGAATCAAATGGTTCATTGTGACATCAAGTGGCCTAAAAGGGCTTGGAATGCATTGTGACACCACAGAGGTTAAGAGAAGCAAGGAACCATTGTGACCCAATGCAGGCTAACAATCTAATGATCCGTTGTGACACCAATGGGCGTAAAAGGGGCAGGGATGAATTGTGAAAGCATGGGGCCCAAGTAAAACCTGGTACAATTATGCCACCATGGAGGCCAAGAATCAAATGATTCATTGTGACATCAAGTGGCCTAAAAGGGCATGGGATGCATTGTCACACCACAGGGGTTAAGAGAAGCAAGGAACCATTGTGACCCAATGCAGGCTAACAATCTAAGAATCCCTTTTGACACCAGGGGGCGCAAAAGGACCACGGATGAACTCTGACAGCATGGGGACCTATAGAAGCAAGGAACCATTATGACACCATGAAGGCCAAGAATCAAATGATTCATTGTGACATCAAGTGGCCTAAAAGGGCTTGGAATGTATTGTGACACCACAGAGGTTAAGAGAAGCAAGGATCCATTGTGACCCAAAGGAGGCTAATAATCCCAGGATCCCATTTGACACCAGGGGGCGTAAAAGGGCCAGGGATGAATTGTTACAGCATGGGGCCCAATAGAAGCAAGGATGTATTATGCCACCGTGGAGGGCAAGAATCAAATGATTCATTGTGACATCAAGTGGCCTAAAGGGGCATGGGATGCATTGTGACACCACAGGGGTTAAGAGATGCAAGGATCCATTGTGACCCAATGGAGGCTAATAATCCCAGGATCCCATTTGACACCGGGGGCGTAAAAGGACCACGGATGAATTGTGACATCATGGGGCCCAATAGAAACCTCGTACAATTATGCCACCATGGAGGCCAAGAATCAAATGATTCATTGTGACATCAAGTGGCCTAAAAGGGCATGGGATGCATTGTGACACCACAGAGGTTAAGAGAAGGAAGGAACCCTTGTGACCCAATGCAGGCTGACAATCTAATGATCCCTTGTGACACCAATGGGCCTAAAAGGGCCAGGGATGAATTGTTACAGCACGGGGACCAATAGAAGCAAGGATCTATTATGCCACCATGGAGGCCAAGAATCAAATAATTCATTGTGACATCATGTGGCCTAAAAGTGCATGGGATGCATTGTGACAGCACAGGTGATAAGAAAAGCAAGGAACCATTGTGACCCAATGGAGGCTAATAATCCCAGGATCCCATTTGACACCCGGGGGCGTAAAAGGGCCAGGGATGAATTGTGACAGCATGGGGCCCAATAGAAACAAGGAACCATTATGCCACCATGGAGGCCAAGAATCAAATGATTCATTGTGACATCAAGTGGCCTAAAAGGGCATGGGATGCATTGTGACACCACAGAGGTTAAGAGAAGCAAGGAACCATTGTGACCCAATGCAGGCTAACAATCTAATGATCCCTTGTGACACCAATGGGCGTAAAAGGGGCAGGGATGAATTGTGAAAGCATGGGGCCCAAGTAAAACCTGGTACAATTATGCCACCATGGAGGCCAAGAATCAAATGATTCATTGTGACATCAAGTGGCCTAAAAGGGCATGGGATGCATTGTGACACCACAGGGGTTAAGAGAAGCAAGGAACCATTGTGACCCAATGCAGGCTAACAATCTCAGAATCCCTTTTGACACCAGGGGGCGCAAAAGGACCACGGATGGACTCTGACAGCATGGGGTCCTATAGAAGCAAGGAACCATTATGACACCATGAAGGCCAAGAATCAAATGATTCATTGTGACATCAAGTGGCCTAAAAGGGCTTGGAATGTATTGTGACACCACAGAGGTTAAGAGAAGCAAGGATCCATTGTGACCCAATGGAGGCTTATAATCCCAGGATCCCATTTGACACCAGGGGGCGTAAAAGGGCCAGGGATGAATTGTGACAGCATGGGGCCCAATAGAAACAAGGAACCATTATGACACCATGGAGGCCAAGAATCAAATGATTCATTGTGACATCAAGTGGCCTAAAAGGGCATGGGATGCATTGTGACACCACAGAGGTTAAGAGACGCAAGGATCCATTGTGACCTAATGGAGGCTAATAATCCCAGGATCCCATTTGACACCAGGGGGCGTAAAAGGGCCAGGGATGAATTGTGACAGCATGGGGCCCAATAGAAACAAGGAACCATTATGCCACCATGGAGGCCAAGAATCAAATGATTCATTGTGACATCAAGTGGCCTAAAAGGGCATGGGATGCATTGTGACACCACAGAGGTTAAGAGAAGCAAGGAACCATTGTGACCCAATGCAGGCTAACAATCTAATGATCCCTTGTGACACCAATGGGCCTAAAAGGGGCAGGGATGAATTGTGAAAGCATGGGGCCCAAGTAAAACCTGGTACAATGATGCCACCATGGAGGCCAAGAATCAAATGATTCATTGTGACATCAAGTGGCCTAAAAGGGCATGGGATGCATTGTGACACCACAGGGGTTAAGAGAAGCAAGGAACCATTGTGACCCAATGCAGGCTAACAATCTAATGATCCCTTTTGACACCAGGGGTCGCAAAAGGACCACGGATGAACTCTGACAGCATGGGGACCTATAGAAGCAAGGAACCATTATGACACCATGAAGGCCAAGAATCAAATGGTTCATTGTGACATCAAGTGGCCTAAAAGGGCTTGGAATGCATTGTGACACCCAGAGGTTAAGAGAAGCAAGGAACCATTGTGACCCAATGCAGGCTAATAATCTAATGATCCCTTGTGGCACCAGGGGGTATAAAAAGGGCCAGGGATGGATTGCTACAGCACGGGGCCCAATAGAAGCAAGGATGTATTATGCCACCGTGGAGGGCAAGAATCAAATGATTCATTGTGACATCAAGTGGCCTAAAGGGGCATGGGATGCATTGTGACACCACAGGGGTTAAGAGATGCAAGGATCCATTGTGACCCAATGGAGGCTAATAATCCCAGGATCCCATTTGACACCGGGGGCGTAAAAGGACCACGGATGAATTGTGACATCATGGGGCCCAATAGAAACCTCGTACAATTATGCCACCATGGAGGCCAAGAATCAAATGATTCATTGTGACATCAAGTGGCCTAAAAGTGCATGGGATGCATTGTGACAGCACAGGTGATAAGAAAAGCAAGGAACCATTGTGACCCAATGGAGGCTAATAATCCCAGGATCCCATTTGACACCCGGGGGCGTAAAAGGGCCAGGGATGAATTGTGACAGCATGGGGCCCAATAGAAACAAGGAACCATTATGACACCATGGAAGCCAAGAATCAAATGATTCATTGTGACATCAAGTGGCCTAAAAGGGCATGGGATGCATTGTGACACCACAGAGGTTAAGAGAAGCAAGGAACCATTGTGACCCAATGCAGGCTAACAATCTAATGATCCCTTGTGACACCAATGGGCCTAAAAGGGGCAGGTATGAATTGTGAAAGCATGGGGCCCAAGTAAAACCTGGTACAATTATGCCACCATGGAGGCCAAGAATCAAATGATTCATTGTGACATCAAGTGGCCTAAAAGGGCATGGGATGCATTGTGACACCACAGGGGTTAAGAGAAGCAAGGAACCATTGTGACCCAATGCAGGCTAACAATCTCAGAATCCCTTTTGACACCAGGGGGCGCAAAAGGACCACGGATGGACTCTGACAGCATGGGGTCCTATAGAAGCAAGGAACCATTATGACACCATGAAGGCCAAGAATCAAATGATTCATTGTGACATCAAGTGGCCTAAAAGGGCTTGGAATGTATTGTGACACCACAGAGGTTAAGAGAAGCAAGGATCCATTGTGACCCAATGGAGGCTAATAATCCCAGGATCCCATTTGACACCAGGGGGCGTAAAAGGGCCAGGGATGAATTGTGACAGCATGGGGCCCAATAGAAACAAGGAACCATTATGACACCATGGAGGCCAAGAATCAAATGATTCATTGTGACATCAAGTGGCCTAAAAGGGCATGGGATGCATTGTGACACCACAGAGGTTAAGAGACGCAAGGATCCATTGTGACCTAATGGAGGCTAATAATCCCAGGATCCCATTTGACACCAGGGGGCGTAAAAGGGCCAGGGATGAATTGTGACAGCATGGGGCCCAATAGAAACAAGGAACCATTATGCCACCATGGAGGCCAAGAATCAAATGATTCATTGTGACATCAAGTGGCCTAAAAGGGCATGGGATGCATTGTGACACCACAGAGGTTAAGAGAAGCAAGGAACCATTGTGACCCAATGCAGGCTAACAATCTAATGATCCCTTGTGACACCAATGGGCCTAAAAGGGGCAGGGATGAATTGTGAAAGCATGGGGCCCAAGTAAAACCTGGTACAATGATGCCACCATGGAGGGCAAGAATCAAATGATTCATTGTGACATCAAGTGGCCTAAAAGGGCATGGGATGCATTGTGACACCACAGGGGTTAAGAGAAGCAAGGAACCATTGTGACCCAATGCAGGCTAACAATCTAATGATCTCTTTTGACACCTGGGGTCGCAAAAGGACCACGGATGAACTCTGACAGCATGGGGACCTATAGAAGCAAGGAACCATTATGACACCATGAAGGCCAAGAATCAAATGGTTCATTGTGACATCAAGTGGCCTAAAAGGGCTTGGAATGCATTGTGACACCCAGAGGTTAAGAGAAGCAAGGAACCATTGTGACCCAATGCAGGCTAATAATCTAATGATCCCTTGTGGCACCAGGGGGTATAAAAAGGGCCAGGGATGGATTGCTACAGCACGGGGACCAATAGAAGCAAGGATCTATTATGCCACCGTGGAGGGCAAGAATCAAATGATTCATTGTGACATCAAGTGGCCTAAAGGGGCATGGGATGCATTGTGACACCACAGGGGTTAAGAGATGCAAGGATCCATTGTGACCCAATGGAGGCTAATAATCCCAGGATCCCATTTGACACCGGGGGCGTAAAAGGACCACGGATGAATTGTGACAGCATGGGGCCCAATAGAAACCTCGTACAATTATGCCACCATGGAGGCCAAGAATCAAATGATTCATTGTGACATCAAGTGGCCTAAAAGGGCATGGGATGCATTGTGACACCAGAGGGGTCAAGAGAAGCAAGGAACCATTGTGACCCAATGCAGGCTAACAATCTAAGAATCCCTTTTGACACCAGGGGGCGCAAAAGGACCACGGATGAACTCTGACAGCATGGGGACCTATAGAAGCAAGGAACCATTATGACACCATGAAGGCCAAGAATCAAATGATTCATTGTGACATCAAGTGGCCTAAAAGGGCTTGGAATGTATTGTGACACCACAGAGGTTAAGAGAAGCAAGGAACCATTGTGACCCAATGGAGGCTAACAATCTAATGATCCCTTTTGACACCAGGGGTCGCAAAAGGACCACGGATGAACTCTGACAGCATGGGGACCTATAGAAGCAAGGAACCATTATGACACCATGGAGGCCAGGAATCAAATGGTTCATTGTGACATCAAGTGGCCTAAAAGGGCTTGGAATGCATTGTGACACCACAGAGGTTAAGAGAAGCAAGGAACCATTGTGACCCAATGCAGGCTAATAATCTAATGATCCCTTGTGGCACCAGGGGGTATAAAAAGGGCCAGGGATGGATTGTTACAGCACGGGGACCAATAGAAGCAAGGATCTATTATGCCACCGTGGAGGGCAAGAATCAAATGATTCATTGTGACATCAAGTGGCCTAAAAGGGCATGGGATGCATTGTGAAACCACAGGGGTTAAGAGATGCAAGGATCCATTGTGACCCAATGGAGGCTAATAATCCCAGGATCCCATTTGACACCAGGGGGCGTAAAAGGGCAAGGGATGAATTGTGACAGCATGGGGCCCAATAGAAACAAGGAACCATTATGACACTATGGAGGCCAAGAATCAAATGATTCATTGTGACATCAAGTGGCCTAAAAGGGCATGGGATGCATTGTGACACCACAGAGGTTAAGAGAAGCAAGGAACCATTGTGACCCAATGCAGGTTAACAATCTAATGATCCCTTGTGACACCAATGGGCCTAAAAGGGCCAGGGATGAATTGTTACAGCACAGGGGTTAAGAGAAGCAAGGAACCATTGTGACCCAATGCAGGCTAACAATCTAAGAATCCCTTTTGACACCAGGGGTCGCAAAAGGACCACGGATGAACTCTGACAGCATGGGGACCTATAGAATCAAGGAACCATTATGACACCATGAAGGCCAAGAATCAAATGGTTCATTGTGACATCAAGTGGCCTAAAAGGGCTTGGAATGCATTGTGACACCACAGAGGTTAAGAGAAGCAAGGAACCATTGTGACCCAATGCAGGCTAACAATCTAATGATCCGTTGTGACACCAATGGGCGTAAAAGGGGCAGGGATGAATTGTGAAAGCATGGGGCCCAAGTAAAACCTGGTACAATTATGCCACCATGGAGGCCAAGAATCAAATGATTCATTGTGACATCAAGTGGCCTAAAAGGGCATGGGATGCATTGTCACACCACAGGGGTTAAGAGAAGCAAGGAACCATTGTGACCCAATGCAGGCTAACAATCTAAGAATCCCTTTTGACACCAGGGGGCGCAAAAGGACCACGGATGAACTCTGACAGCATGGGGACCTATAGAAGCAAGGAACCATTATGACACCATGAAGGCCAAGAATCAAATGATTCATTGTGACATCAAGTGGCCTAAAAGGGCTTGGAATGTATTGTGACACCACAGAGGTTAAGAGAAGCAAGGATCCATTGTGACCCAAAGGAGGCTAATAATCCCAGGATCCCATTTGACACCAGGGGGCGTAAAAGGGCCAGGGATGAATTGTTACAGCATGGGGCCCAATAGAAGCAAGGATGTATTATGCCACCGTGGAGGGCAAGAATCAAATGATTCATTGTGACATCAAGTGGCCTAAAGGGGCATGGGATGCATTGTGACACCACAGGGGTTAAGAGATGCAAGGATCCATTGTGACCCAATGGAGGCTAATAATCCCAGGATCCCATTTGACACCGGGGGCGTAAAAGGACCACGGATGAATTGTGACATCATGGGGCCCAATAGAAACCTCGTACAATTATGCCACCATGGAGGCCAAGAATCAAATGATTCATTGTGACATCAAGTGGCCTAAAAGGGCATGGGATGCATTGTGACACCACAGAGGTTAAGAGAAGGAAGGAACCCTTGTGACCCAATGCAGGCTGACAATCTAATGATCCCTTGTGACACCAATGGGCCTAAAAGGGCCAGGGATGAATTGTTACAGCACGGGGACCAATAGAAGCAAGGATCTATTATGCCACCATGGAGGCCAAGAATCAAATAATTCATTGTGACATCATGTGGCCTAAAAGTGCATGGGATGCATTGTGACAGCACAGGTGATAAGAAAAGCAAGGAAACATTGTGACCCAATGGAGGCTAATAATCCCAGGATCCCATTTGACACCCGGGGGCGTAAAAGGGCCAGGGATGAATTGTGACAGCATGGGGCCCAATAGAAACAAGGAACCATTATGACACCATGGAAGCCAAGAATCAAATGATTCATTGTGACATCAAGTGGCCTAAAAGGGCATGGGATGCATTGTGACACCACAGAGGTTAAGAGAAGCAAGGAACCATTGTGACCCAATGCAGGCTAACAATCTAATGATCCCTTGTGACACCAATGGGCCTAAAAGGGGCAGGTATGAATTGTGAAAGCATGGGGCCCAAGTAAAACCTGGTACAATTATGCCACCATGGAGGCCAAGAATCAAATGACTCATTGTGACATCAAGTGGCCTAAAAGGGCATGGGATGCATTGTGACACCACAGGGGTTAAGAGAAGCAAGGAACCATTGTGACCCAATGCAGGCTAACAATCTCAGAATCCCTTTTGACACCAGGGGGCGCAAAAGGACCACGGATGGACTCTGACAGCATGGGGTCCTATAGAAGCAAGGAACCATTATGACACCATGAAGGCCAAGAATCAAATGATTCATTGTGACATCAAGTTGCCTAAAAGGGCTTGGAATGTATTGTGACACCACAGAGGTTAAGAGAAGCAAGGATCCATTGTGACCCAATGGAGGCTAATAATCCCAGGATCCCATTTGACACCAGGGGGCGTAAAAGGGCCAGGGATGAATTGTGACAGCATGGGGCCCAATAGAAACAAGGAACCATTATGACACCATGGAGGCCAAGAATCAAATGATTCATTGTGACATCAAGTGGCCTAAAAGGGCATGGGATGCATTGTGACACCACAGAGGTTAAGAGACGCAAGGATCCATTGTGACCTAATGGAGGCTAATAATCCCAGGATCCCATTTGACACCAGGGGGCGTAAAAGGGCCAGGGATGAATTGTGACAGCATGGGGACCTATAGAAACAAGGAACCATTATGCCACCATGGAGGCCAAGAATCAAATGATTCATTGTGACATCAAGTGGCCTAAAAGGGCATGGGATGCATTGTGACACCACAGAGGTTAAGAGAAGCAAGGAACCATTGTGACCCAATGCAGGCTAACAATCTAATGATCCCTTGTGACACCAATGGGCCTAAAAGGGGCAGGGATGAATTGTGAAAGCATGGGGCCCAAGTAAAACCTGGTACAATGATGCCACCATGGAGGCCAAGAGTCAAATGATTCATTGTGACATCAAGTGGCCTAAAAGGGCATGGGATGCATTGTGACACCACAGGGGTTAAGAGAAGCAAGGAACCATTGTGACCCAATGCAGGCTAACAATCTAATGATCCCTTTTGACACCAGGGGTCGCAAAAGGACCACGGATGAACTCTGACAGCATGGGGACCTATAGAAGCAAGGAACCATTATGACACCATGAAGGCCAAGAATCAAATGGTTCATTGTGACATCAAGTGGCCTAAAAGGGCTTGGAATGCATTGTGACACCCAGAGGTTAAGAGAAGCAAGGAACCATTGTGACCCAATGCAGGCTAATAATCTAATGATCCCTTGTGGCACCAGGGGGTATAAAAAGGGACAGGGATGGATTGCTACAGCACGGGGACCAATAGAAGCAAGGATCTATTATGCCACCGTGGAGGGCAAGAATCAAATGATTCATTGTGACATCAAGTGGCCTAAAGGGGCATGGGATGCATTGTGACACCACAGGGGTTAAGAGATGCAAGGATCCATTGTGACCCAATGGAGGCTAATAATCCCAGGATCCCATTTGACACCGGGGGCGTAAAAGGACCACGGATGAATTGTGACAGCATGGGGCCCAATAGAAACCTCGTGCAATTATGCGACCATGGAGGCCAAGAATCAAATGATTCATTGTGACATCAAGTGGCCTAAAAGGGCATGGGATGCATTGTGACACCACAGAGGTTAAGAGAAGCAAGGAACCATTGTGACCCAATGCAGGCTAACAATCTAATGATCCCTTGTGACACCAATGGGCCTAAAAGGGGCAGGGATGAATTGTGACATCATGGGGCCCAAGTAAACCTGGTACAATGATGCCACCATGGAGGCCAAGAATCAAATGATTCATTGTGACATCAAGTGGCCTAAAAGGGCATGGGATGCATTGTGACACCACAGAGGTTAAGAGAAGCAAGGAACCATTGTGACCCAATGCAGGTTAACAATCTAATGATCCCTTGTGACACCAATGGGCCTAAAAGGGCCAGGGATGAATTGTTACAGCACGGGGACCAATAGAAGCAAGGATCTATTATGCCACCGTGGAGGGCAGGAATCAAATGATTCATTGTGACATCAAGTGGCCTAAAAGGGCATGGGATGCATTGTGACACCACAGGGGTTAAGAGATGCAAGGATCCATTGTGACAAAATGGAGTCTAATAATCCCAGGATCCCATTTGACACCGGGGGCGTAAAAGGACCACGGATGAATTGTGACATCATGGGGCCCAATAGAAACCTCGTACAATTATGCCACCATGGAGGCCAAGAATCAAATGATTCATTGTGACATCAAGTGGCCTAAAAGGGCATGGGATGCTTTGTGACACCACAGAGGTTAAGAGAAGCAAGGAACCATTGTGACCCAATGCAGGCTAACAATCTAAGAATCCCTTGTGACACCAATGGGCGTAAAAGGGGCAGGGATGAATTGTGAAAGCATGGGGCCCAAGTAAAACCTGGTACAATTATGCCACCATGGAGGCCAAGAATCAAATGTTTCATTGTGACATCAAGTGGCCTAAAAGGGCATGGGATGCATTGTGACAGCACAGGGGTTAAGAGAAGCAAGGATCCATTTTGACCCAATGGAGGCTAACAATCTAAGAATCCCTTTTGACACCAGGGGGCGCAAAAGGACCACGGATGAACTCTGACAGCATGGGGACCTATAGAAGCAAGGAACCATTATGACACCATGAAGGCCAAGAATCAAATGATTCATTGTGACATCAAGTGGCCTAAAAGGGCTTGGAATGTATTGTGACACCACAGAGGTTAAGAGAATCAAGGAACCATTGTGACCCAATGCAGGTTAACAATCTAATGATCCCTTTTGACACCAGGGGTCGCAAAAGGACCACGGATGAACTCTGACAGCATGGGGACCTATAGAAGCAAGGAACCATTATGACACCATGGAGGCCAGGAATCAAATGGTTCATTGTGACATCAAGTGGCCTAAAAGGGCTTGGAATGCATTGTGACACCACAGAGGTTAAGAGAAGCAAGGATCCATTGTGACCCAATGCAGGCTAATAATCTAATGATCCCTTGTGGCACCAGGGGGTATAAAAAGTGCCAGGGATGGATTGTTACAGCACGGGGACCAATAGAAGCAAGGATCTATTATGCCACCGTGGAGGGCAAGAATCAAATGATTCATTGTGACATCAAGTGGCCTAAAAGGGCATGGGATGCATTGTGAAACCACAGGGGTTAAGAGATGCAAGGATCCATTGTGACCCAATGGAGGCTAATAATCCCAGGATCCCATTTGACACCAGGGGGCGTAAAAGGGCAAGGGATGAATTGTGACAGCATGGGGCCCAATAGAAGCAAGGAACCATTATGACACTATGGAGGCCAAGAATCAAATGATTCATTGTGACATCAAGTGGCCTAAAAGGGCATGGGATGCATTGTGACACCACAGAGGTTAAGAGAATCAAGGAACCATTGTGACCCAATGCAGGTTAACAATCTAATGATCCCTTGTGACACCAATGGGCCTAAAAGGGCCAGGGATGCATTGTTACAGCACAGGGGTTAAGAGAAGCAAGGAACCATTGTGACCCAATGCAGGCTAACATTCTAAGAATCCCTTTTGACACCAGGGGTCGCAAAAGGACCACGGATGAACTCTGACAGCATGGGGACCTATAGAAGCAAGGAACCATTATGACACCATGAAGGCCAAGAATCAAATGATTCATTGTGACATCAAGTGGCCTAAAAGGGCTTGGAATGCATTGTGACACCACAGAGGTTAAGAGAAGCAAGGAACCATTGTGACCCAATGCAGGCTAACAATCTAATGATCCCTTGTGACACCAATGGGCGTAAAAGGGGCAGGGATGAATTGTGAAAGCATGGGGCCCAAGTAAAACCTGGTACAATTATGCCACCATGGAAGCCAAGAATCAAATGATTCATTGTGACATCAAGTGGCCTAAAAGGGCATGGGATGCATTGTGACACCACAGGGGTTAAGAGAAGCAAGGAACCATTGTGACCCAATGCAGGCTAACAATCTAAGAATCCCTTTTGACACCAGGGGGCGCAAAAGGACCACGGATGAACTCTGACAGCATGGGGACCTATAGAAGCAAGGAACCATTATGACACCATGAAGGCCAAGAATCAAATGATTCATTGTGACATCAAGTGGCCTAAAAGGGCTTGGAATGTATTGTGACACCACAGAGGTTAAGAGAAGCAAGGATCCATTGTGACCCAATGGAGGCTAATAATCCCAGGATCCCATTTGACACCAGGGGGCGTAAAAGGGCCAGGGATGAATTGTTACAGCATGGGGCCCAATAGAAGCAAGGATCTATTATGCCACCGTGGAGGGCAAGAATCAAATGATTCATTGTGACATCAAGTGGCCTAAAGGGGCATGGGATGCATTGTGACACCACAGGGGTTAAGAGATGCAAGGATCCATTGTGACCCAATGGAGGCTAATAATCCCAGGATCCCATTTGACACCGGGGGCGTAAAAGGACCACGGATGAATTGTGACATCATGGGGCCCAATAGAAACCTCGTACAATTATGCCACCATGGAGGCCAAGAATCAAATGATTCATTGTGACATCAAGTGGCCTAAAAGGGCATGGGATGCATTGTGACACCACAGAGGTTAAGAGAAGGAAGGAACCCTTGTGACCCAATGCAGGCTGACAATCTAATGATCCCTTGTGACACCAATGGGCCTAAAAGGGCCAGGGATGAATTGTTACAGCACGGGGACCAATAGAAGCAAGGATCTATTATGCCACCATGGAGGCCAAGAATCAAATAATTCATTGTGACATCATGTGGCCTAAAAGGGCATGGGATGCATTGTGACAGCACAGGTGATAAGAAAAGCAAGGAACCATTGTGTCCCAATGGAGGCTAATAATCCCAGGATCCCATTTGACACCCGGGGGCGTAAAAGGGCCAGGGATGAATTGTGACAGCATGGGGCCCAATAGAAACAAGGAACCATTATGACACCATGGAAGCCAAGAATCAAATGATTCATTGTGACATCAAGTGGCCTAAAAGGGCTTGGAATGCATTGTGACACCACAGAGGTTAAGAGAAGCAAGGAACCATTGTGACCCAATGCAGGCTAATAATCTAATGATCCCTTGTGGCACCAGGGGGTATAAAAAGGGCCAGGGATGGATTGTTACAGCACGGGGACCAATAGAAGCAAGGATCTATTATGCCACCGTGGAGGGCAAGAATCAAATGATTCATTGTGACATCAAGTGGCCTAAAAGGGCATGGGATGCATTGTGAAACCACAGGGGTTAAGAGATGCAAGGATCCATTGTGACCCAATGGAGGCTAATAATCCCAGGATCCCATTTGACACCAGGGGGCGTAAAAGGGCCAGGGATGAATTGTGACAGCATGGGGCCCAATAGAAGCAAGGAACCATTATGAAACTATGGAGGCCAAGAATCAAATGATTCATTGTGACATCAAGTGGCCTAAAAGGGCATGGGATGCATTGTGACACCACAGAGGTTAAGAGAATCAAGGAACCATTGTGACCCAATGCAGGTTAACAATCTAATGATCCCTTGTGACACCAATGGGCCTAAAAGGTCCAGGGATGCATTGTTACAGCACAGGGGTTAAGAGAAGCAAGGAACCATTGTGACCCAATGCAGGCTAACATTCTAAGAATCCCTTTTGACACCAGGGGTCGCAAAAGGACCACGGATGAACTCTGACAGCATGGGGACCTATAGAAGCAAGGAACCATTATGACACCATGAAGGCCAAGAATCAAAAGGTTCATTGTGACATCAAGTGGCCTAAAAGGGCTTGGAATGCATTGTGACACCACAGAGGTTAAGAGAAGCAAGGAACCATTGTGACCCAATGCAGGCTAACAATCTAATGATCCCTTGTGACACCAATGGGCGTAAAAGGGGCAGGGATGAATTGTGAAAGCATGGGGCCCAAGTAAAACCTGGTACAATTATGCCACCATGGAGGCCAAGAATCAAATGTTTCATTGTGACATCAAGTGGCCTAAAAGGGCATGGGATGCATTGTGACACCACAGGGGTTAAGAGAAGCAAGGATCCATTTTGACCCAATGGAGGCTAACAATCTAAGAATCCCTTTTGACACCAGGGGGCGCAAAAGGACCACGGATGAACTCTGACAGCATGGGGACCTATAGAAGCAAGGAACCATTATGACACCATGAAGGCCAAGAATCAAATGATTCATTGTGACATCAAGTGGCCTAAAAGGGCTTGGAATGTATTGTGACACCACAGAGGTTAAGAGAAGCAAGGAACCATTGTGACCCAATGGAGGCTAACAATCTAATGATCCCTTTTGACACCAGGGGTCGCAAAAGGACCACGGATGAACTCTGACAGCATGGGGACCTATAGAAGCAAGGAACCATTATGACACCATGGAGGCCAGGAATCAAATGGTTCATTGTGACATCAAGTGGCCTAAAAGGGCTTGGAATGCATTGTGACACCACAGGGGTTAAGAGAAGCAAGGATCCATTGTGACCCAATGGAGGCTAATAATCCCAGGATCCCATTTGACACCGGGGGCGTAAAAGGACCACGGATGAATTGTGACATCATGGGGCCCAATAGAAACCTCGTACAATTATGCCACCATGGAGGCCAAGAATCAAATGATTCATTGTGACATCAAGTGGCCTAAAAGTGCATGGGATGCATTGTGACACCACAGAGGTTAAGAGAAGGAAGGAACCCTTGTGACCCAATGCAGGCTGACAATCTAATGATCCCTTGTGACACCAATGGGCCTAAAAGGGCCAGGGATGAATTGTTACAGCACGGGGACCAATAGAAGCAAGGATCTATTATGCCACCATGGAGGCCAAGAATCAAATAATTCATTGTGACATCATGTGGCCTAAAAGGGCATGGGATGCATTGTGACAGCACAGGTGATAAGAAAAGCAAGGAACCATTGTGTCCCAATGGAGGCTAATAATCCCAGGATCCCATTTGACACCCGGGGGCGTAAAAGGGCCAGGGATGAATTGTGACAGCATGGGGCCCAATAGAAACAAGGAACCATTATGACACCATGGAAGCCAAGAATCAAATGATTCATTGTGACATCAAGTGGCCTAAAAGGGCATGGGATGCATTGTGACACCACAGAGGTTAAGAGAAGCAAGGAACCATTGTGACCCAATGCAGGCTAACAATCTAATGATCCCTTGTGACACCAATGGGCCTAAAAGGGGCAGGTATGAATTGTGAAAGCATGGGGCCCAAGTAAAACCTGGTACAATTATGCCACCATGGAGGCCAAGAATCAAATAATTCATTGTGACATCATGTGGCCTAAAAGGGCATGGGATGCATTGTGACACCATAGAGGTTAAGAGAAGCAAGGAACCATTGTGACCCAATGCAGGCTAACAATCTAAGAATCCCTTTTGACACCAGGGGGCGCAAAAGGGCCACGGATGGACTCTGACAGCATGGGGACCTATAGAAGCAAGGAACCATTATGACACCATGGAGGCCAAGAATCAAATGATTCATTGTGACATCAAGTGGCCTAAAAGGGCATGGGATGCATTGTGACACCACAGAGGTTAAGAGAAGCAAGGATCCATTGTGACCCAATGGAGGCTAATAATCCCAGGATCCCATTTGACACCAGGGTGCGTAAAAGGGCCAGGGATGAATTGTTACATCATGGGGCCCAATAGAATCAAGGAACCATTATGACACCATGGAGGCCAAGAATCAAATGATTCATTGTGACATCAAGTGGCCTAAAAGGGCATGGGATGCATTGTGACACCACAGAGGTTAAGAGAAGCAAGGATCCATTGTGACCCAATGGAGGCTAATAATCCCCGGATCCCATTTGACACCAGGGGGCGTAAAAGGGCCAGGGATGAATTGCGACAGCATGGGGCCCAATAGAAACAATGAACCATTATGACACCATTGAGGCCAAGAATCAAATGATTCATTGTGACATCAAGTGGCCTAAAAGGGCATGGGATGCATTGTGACACCACAGAGGTTAAGAGAAGCAAGGAACCATTGTGACCCAATGCAGGCTAACAATTTAATGATCCCTTGTGACACCAATGGGCCTAAAAGGGCCAGGGATGAATTGTGAAAGCATGGGGCCCAAGTAAAACCTGGTACAATTATGCCACCAAGGAGGCCAAGAATCAAATTATTCATTGTGACATCAAGTGGCCTAAAAGCGCATGGGATGCATTGTGACACCACAGGGGTTAAGAGAAGCAAGGAACCATTGTGACCCAATGCAGGCTAACAATCTAAGGATCCCTTTTGACACCAGGGGTCGCAAAAGGACCACGGATGAACTCTGACAGCATGGGGAACTATAGAAGCAAGGAACTATTATGACACAATGAAGGCCAAGAATCAAAAGGTTCATTGTGACATCAAGTGGCCTAAAAGGGCTTGGAATGCATTGTGACACCACAGAGGTTAAGAGAAGCAAGGAACCATTGTGACCCAATGCAGGCTGACAATCTAATGATCCCTTGTGACACCAATGGGCCTAAAAGGGCCAGGGATGAATTGTTACAGCACGGGGACCAATAGAAGCAAGGATCTATTATGCCACCATGGAGGCCAAGAATCAAATAATTCATTGTGACATCGAGTGGCCTAAAAGGACATGGGATGCATTGTGACAACACAGCGGTTAAGAGAAGTAAGGATCCATTGTGACCCAATGGAGGCTAATAATCCCAGGATCCCATTTGACACCAAGGGGCGTAAAAGGGCCAGGGATGAATTGTGACAGCATGGGGACCTATAGAAGCAAGGAACCATTATGACACCATGAAGGCCAAGAACCAAATGATTCATTGTGACATCAAGTGGTCTAAAAGGGCCTGGGATGCATTGTGACACCACAGAGGTTAAGAGAAGCAAGTAACCATTGTGACCCAATGCAGGCTAACAATCTAATGATCCCTTGTGACACCAATGGGCCTAAAAGGGGCAGGGATGAACTGTGAAAGCATGGGGCCCAATTAAAACCTGGTACAATTGCGCCACCATGGAGGCCAAGAATCAAATGATTCATTGTGACATCAAGTGGCCTAAAAGGTCATGGGATGCATTGTGACAGCACAGGGGTTAAGATAAGCAAGGATCCATTGTGACCCAATGGAGGCTAATAATCCCAGGATCCCATTTGACACCAGGGGGCGTAAAAGGGCCAGGGATGGATTGTTACAGCACGGGGACCAATAGAAGCAAGGATCTATTATGCCACCATGGAGGCCAAGAATCAAATAATTCATTGTGACATCAAGTGGCCTAAAAGGGCATGGGATGCATTGTGACAGCACAGGGGTTAAGAGAAGCAAGGATCCATTGTGACCCAATGGAGGCTAACAATCTAAGAATCCCTTTTAACACCAGGGGGCGTAAAAGGGCCAGGGATGAATTGTGACAGCATGGAGCCCAATAGAAACAAGGAAACATTATGAAACCATGGAGGCCAAGAATCAAATGATTCATTGTGACATCAAGTGGCCTAAAAGGGCATGGGATGCATTGTGACACCACAGGGGTTAAGAGATGCAAGGATCCATTGTGACCCAATGGAGGCTAATAATCCCAGGATCCCATTTGACACCGGGGGCGTAAAAGGACCACGGATGAATTGTGACATCATGGAGCCCAATAGAAACCTCGTACAATTATGCCACCATGGAGGCCAAGAATCAAATGATTCATTGTGACATCAAGTGGCCTAAAAGGGCATGGGATGCATTGTGACACCACAGAGGTTAAGAGAAGGAAGGAACCCTTGTGACCCAATGCAGGCTGACAATCTAATGATCCCTTGTGACACCAATGGGCCTAAAAGGGCCAGGGATGAATTGTTACAGCACGGGGACCAATAGAAGCAAGGATCTATTATGCCACCATGGAGGCCAAGAATCAAATAATTCATTGTGACATCATGTGGCCTAAAAGGGCATGGGATGCATTGTGACAGCACAGGTGATAAGAAAAGCAGGAACCATTGTGTCCCAATGGAGGCTAATAATCCCAGGATCCCATTTGACACCCGGGGGCGTAAAAGGGCCAGGGATGAATTGTGACAGCATGGGGCCCAATAGAAACAAGGAACCATTATGACACCATGGAAGCCAAGAATCAAATGATTCATTGTGACATCAAGTGGCCTAAAAGGGCATGGGATGCATTGTGACACCTCAGAGGTTAAGAGAAGCAAGGAACCATTGTGACCCAATGCAGGCTAACAATCTAATGATCCCTTGTGACACCAATGGGCCTAAAAGGGGCAGGTATGAATTGTGAAAGCATGGGGCCCAAGTAAAACCTGGTACAATTATGCCACCATGGAGGCCAAGAATCAAATGATTCATTGTGACATCAAGTGGCCTAAAAGGGCATGGGATGCATTGTGACACCACAGGGGTTAAGAGAAGCAAGGAACCATTGTGACCCAATGCAGGCTAACAATCTCAGAATCCCTTTTGACACCAGGGGGCGCAAAAGGACCACGGATGGACTCTGACAGCATGGGGTCCTATAGAAGCAAGGAACCATTATGACACCATGAAGGCCAAGAATCAAATGATTCATTGTGACATCAAGTGGCCTAAAAGGGCTTGGAATGTATTGTGACACCACAGAGGTTAAGAGAAGCAAGGATCCATTGTGACCCAATGGAGGCTAATAATCCCAGGATCCCATTTGACACCAGGGGGCGTAAAAGGGCCAGGGATGAATTGTGACAGCATGGGGCCCAATAGAAACAAGGAACCATTATGCCACCATGGAGGCCAAGAATCAAATGATTCATTGTGACATCAAGTGGCCTAAAAGGGCATGGGATGCATTGTGACACCACAGAGGTTAAGAGAAGCAAGGAACCATTGTGACCCAATACAGGCTAACAATCTAATGATCCCTTGTGACACCAATGGGCCTAAAAGGGGCAGGGATGGATTGTTACAGCACGGGGACCAATAGAAGCAAGGATCTATTATGCCACCATGGAGGCCAAGAATCAAATGATTCATTGTGACATCATGTGGCCTAAAAGGGCATGGGATGCATTGTGACACCATAGAGGTTAAGAGAAGCAAGGAACCATTGTGACCCAATGCAGGCTAACAATCTAAGAATCCCTTTTGACACCAGGGGGCGCAAAAGGGCCACGGATGGACTCTGACAGCATGGGGACCTATAGAAGCAAGGAACCATTATGACACCATGGAGGCCAAGAATCAAATGATTCATTGTGACATCAAGTGGCCTAAAAGGGCATGGGATGCATTGTGACACCACAGAGGTTAAGAGAAGCAAGGATCCATTGTGACCCAATGGAGGATAATAATCCCAGGATCCCATTTGACACCAGGGTGCGTAACAGGGCCAGGGATGAATTGTTACAGCATGGGGCCCAATAGAATCAAGGAACCATTATGACACCATGGAGGCCAAGAATCAAATGATTCATTGTGACATCAAGTGGCCTAAAAGGGCATGGGATGCATTGTGACACCACAGAGGTTAAGAGAAGCAAGGATCCATTGTGACCCAATGGAGGCTAATAATCCCCGGATCCCATTTGACACCAGGGGGCGTAAAAGGGCCAGGGATGAATTGCGACAGCATGGGGCCCAATAGAAACAATGAACCATTATGACACCATTGAGGCCAAGAATCAAATGATTCATTGTGACATCAAGTGGCCTAAAAGGGCATGGGATGCATTGTGACACCACAGAGGTTAAGAGAAGCAAGGAACCATTGTGACCCAATGCAGGCTAACAATTTAATGATCCCTTGTGACACCAATGGGCCTAAAAGGGCCAGGGATGAATTGTGAAAGCATGGGGCCCAAGTAAAACCTGGTACAATTATGCCACCAAGGAGGCCAAGAATCAAATTATTCATTGTGACATCAAGTGGCCTAAAAGCGCATGGGATGCATTGTGACACCACAGGGGTTAAGAGAAGCAAGGAACCATTGTGACCCAATGCAGGCTAACAATCTAATGATCCCTTTTGACACCAGGGGTCGCAAAAGGACCACGGATGAACTCTGACAGCATGGGGACCTATAGAAGCAAGGAACCATTATGCCACCATGAAGGCCAAGAATCAAATGGTTCATTGTGACATCAAGTGGCCTAAAAGGGCTTGGAATGCATTGTGACACCACAGAGGTTAAGAGAAGCAAGGAACCATTGTGACCCAATGCAGGCTGACAATCTAATGATCCCTTGTGACACCAATGGGCCTAAAAGGGCCAGGGATGAATTGTTACAGCACGGGCACCAATAGAAGCAAGGATCTATTATGCCACCATGGAGGCCAAGAATCAAATAATTCATTGTGACATCGAGTGGCCTAAAAGGACATGGGATGCATTGTGACAACACAGCGGTTAAGAGAAGTATGGATCCATTGTGACCCAATGGAGGCTAATAATCCCAGGATCCCATTTGACACCAGGGGGCGTAAAAGGGCCAGGGATGAATTGTGACAGCATGGGGACCTATAGAAGCAAGGAACCATTATGACACCATGAAGGCCAAGAACCAAATGATTCATTGTGACATCAAGTGGTCTAAAAGGGCCTGGGATGCATTGTGACACCACAGAGGTTAAGAGAAGCAAGTAACCATTGTGACCCAATGCAGGCTAACAATCTAATGATCCCTTGTGACACCAATGGGCCTAAAAGGGGCAGGGATGAACTGTGAAAGCATGGGGCCCAATTAAAACCTGGTACAATTGCGCCACCATGGAGGCCAAGAATCAAATGATTCATTGTGACATCAAGGGGCCTAAAAGGTCATGGGATGCATTGTGACAGCACAGGGGTTAAGATAAGCAAGGATCCATTGTGACCCAATGGAGGCTAATAATCCCAGGATCCCATTTGACACCAGGGGGCGTAAAAGGGCCAGGGATGGATTGTTACAGCACGGGGACCAATAGAAGCAAGGATCTATTATGCCACCATGGAGGCCAAGAATCAAATAATTCATTGTGACATCAAGTGGCCTAAAAGGGCATGGGATGCATTGTGACAGCACAGGGGTTAAGAGAAGCAAGGATCCATTGTGACCCAATGGAGGCTAACAATCTAAGAATCCCTTTTAACACCAGGGGGCGTAAAAGGGCCAGGGATGAATTGTGACAGCATGGAGCCCAATAGAAACAAGGAACCATTATGAAACCATGGAGGCCAAGAATCAAATGATTCATTGAGACATCAAGTGGCCTAAAAGGGCATGGGATGCATTGTGACACCACAGGGGTTAAGAGAAGCAAGGATCCATTGTGACCCAATGGAGGCTAACAATCTAAGAATCCCTTTTGACACCGGGGGGCGCAAAGGGACCACGGATGAACTCTGAGAGCATGGGGACCTATAGAAACAAGGAACCATTATGACACCATGGAAGCCAAGAATCAAATGATTCATTGTGACATCAAGTGGCCTAAAAGGGCATGGGATGCATTGTGACACCACAGAGGTTAAGAGAAGCAAGGATCCATTGTGACCCAATGCAGGTTAACAATCTAATGACCCCTTGTGACACCAATGGGCCTAAAAGGGCCAGGGATGAATTGTTACAGCACGGGGACCAATAGAAGCAAGGATCCATTATGCCACCGTGGAGGGCAAGAATCAAATGATTCATTGTGACATCAAGTGGCCTAAAAGGGCATGGGATGCATTGTGACACCACAGGGGTTAAGAGATGCAAGGATCCATTGTGACCCAATGGAGGCTAATAATCCCAGGATCCCATTTGACACCGGGGGCGTAAAAGGACCACGGATGAATTGTGACATCATGGGGCCCAATAGAAACCTCGTACAATTATGCCACCATGGAGGCCAAGAATCAAATGATTCATTGTGACATCAAGTGGCCTAAAAGGGCATGGGATGCATTGTGACACCACAGAGGTTAAGAGAAGCAAGGAACCATTGTGACCCAATGCAGGCTAACAATCTAATGATCCCTTGTGACACCAATGGGCGTAAAAGGGGCAGGGATGAATTGTGAAAGCATGGGGCCCAAGTAAAACCTGGTACAATTATGCCACCATGGAGGCCAAGAATCAAATGTTTCATTGTGACATCAAGTGGCCTAAAAGGGCATGGGATGCATTGTGACAGCACAGGGCTTAAGAGAAGGAAGGATCCATTGTGACCCAATGGAGGCTAACAATCTAAGAATCCCTTTTGACACCAGGGGGCGCAAAAGGACCACGGATGAACTCTGACAGCATGGGGACCTATAGAAGCAAGGAACCATTATGACACCATGAAGGCCAAGAATCAAATGATTCATTGTGACATCAAGTGGCCTAAAAGGGCTTGGAATGTATTGTGACACCACAGAGGTTAAGAGAAGCAAGGATCCATTGTGACCCAATGCAGGCTAACAATCTAAGAATCCCTTTTGACACCAGGGGGCGTAAAAGGGCCAAGGAACAATTGTGACAGCATGGGGACCTATAGAAGCAAGGAACCATTATGACACCATGAAGGCCAAGAATCAAATGATTCATTGTGACATCAAGTGGCCTAAAAGGGCTTGGAATGTATTGTGACACCACAGAGGTTAAGAGAAGCAAGGATCCATTGTGACCCAATGGAGGCTAATAATCCCAGGATCCCATTTGACACCAGGGGGCGTAAAGGGCCAGGGATGAATTGTTACAGCATAGGGCCCAATAGAAACAAGGAACCATAATGACACCATGGAGGCCAAGAATCAAATGATTCATTGTGACATCAAGTGGCCTAAAAGGGCATGGGATGCATTGTGACACCCCAGGGGTTAAGAGAAGCAAGGATCCATTGTGACCCAATGGAGGCTAATAATCCCAGGATCCCATTTGACACCAGGGGGCGTAAAAGGGCCAGGGATGAATTGTGACAGCATGGGGCCCAATAGAAACAAGGAACCATAATGACACCATGGAGGCCAAGAATCAAATGATTCATTGTGACATCAAGTGGCCTAAAAGGGCATGGGATGCATTGTGACAGCACAGGGGTTAAGAGAAGCAAGGATCCATTGTGACCCAATGCAGGCTAACAATCTAAGAATCCCTTTTGACACCAGGGGTCGCAAAAGGACCACGGATGAACTCTGACAGCATGGGGACCTATAGAAGCAAGGAAACATTATGACACCATGAAGGCCAAGAATCAAATGATTCATTGTGACATCAAGTGGCCTAAAAGGGCTTGGAATGCATTGTGACACCACAGAGGTTAAGAGAAGCAAGGAACCATTGTGACCCAATGCAGGCTAACAATCTAATGATCCCTTGTGGCACCAGGGGGTATAAAAAGAGCCAGGGATGGATTGTTACAGCACGGGGACCAATAGAAACAAGGATCTATTATGCCACCATGGAGGCCAAGAATCAAATGATTCATTGTGACATCAAGTGGCCTAAAAGGACATGGGATGCATTGTGACACGGCAGAGGTTAAGAGAAGTAAGGATCCATTGTGACCCAATGGAGGCTAATAATCCCAGGATCCCATTTGACACCAGGCGGCGTAAAAGGGCCAAGGATGAATTGTGACAGCACGGGGACCTATAGAAGCAAGGAACCATTATGACACCATGGAGGCCAAGAATCAAATGAATCATTGTGGCATCAAGTGGCCTAAAAGGGCATGGGATGCATTGTGACACCACAGAGGTTAAGAGAAGCAAGGAACCATTGTGACCCAATGCAGGCTAACAATCTAATGATCCCTTGTGACACCAATGGGCCTAAAAGGGGCAGGGATGAACTGTGAAAGCATGGGGCCCAATTAAAACCTGGTACAATTGCGCCACCATGGAGGCCAAGAATCAAATGATTCATTGTGACATCAAGTGGCCTAAAAGATCATGGGATGCATTGTGACAGCACAGGGGTTAAGATAAGCAAGGATCCATTGTGACCCAATGGAGGCTAATAATCCCAGGATCCCATTTGACACCAGGGGGCGTAAAAGGGCCAGGGATGGATTGTTACAGCACGGGGACCAATAGAAGCAAGGATCTATTATGCCACCATGGAGGCCAAGAATCAAATAATTCATTGTGACATCAAGTGGCCTAAAAGGGCATGGGATGCATTGTGACAGCACAGGGGTTAAGAGAAGCAAGGATCCATTGTGACCCAATGGAGGCTAACAATCTAAGAATCCCTTTTAACACCAGGGGGCGTAAAAGGGCCAGGGATGAATTGTGACAGCATGGAGCCCAATAGAAACAAGGAACCATTATGAAACCATGGAGGCCAAGAATCAAATGATTCATTGAGACATCAAGTGGCCTAAAAGGGCATGGGATGCATTGTGACACCACAGGGGTTAAGAGAAGCAAGGATCCATTGTGACCCAATGGAGGCTAACAATCTAAGAATCCCTTTTGACACCGGGGGGCGCAAAGGGACCACGGATGAACTCTGAGAGCATGGAGCCCAATAGAAACAAGGAACCATTATGAAACCATGGAGGCCAAGAATCAAATGATTCATTGAGACATCAAGTGGCCTAAAAGGGCATGGGATGCATTGTGACACCACAGGGGTTAAGAGAAGCAAGGATCCATTGTGACCCAATGGAGGCTAACAATCTAAGAATCCCTTTTGACACCGGGGGGCGCAAAGGGACCACGGATGAACTCTGAGAGCATGGGGACCTATAGAAACAAGGAACCATTATGACACCATGGAAGCCAAGAATCAAATGATTCATTGTGACATCAAGTGGCCTAAAAGGGCATGGGATGCATTGTGACACCACAGGGGTTAAGAGATGCAAGGATCCATTGTGACCCAATGGAGGCTAATAATCCCAGGATCCCATTTGACACCGGGGGCGTAAAAGGACCACGGATGAATTGTGACATCATGGGGCCTAATAGAAACCTCGTACAATTATGCCACCATGGAGGCCAAGAATCAAATGATTCATTGTGACATCAAGTGGCCTAAAAGGGCATGGGATGCATTGTGACACCACAGAGGTTAAGAGAAGCAAGGAACCATTGTGACCCAATGCAGGCTAACAATCTAATGATCCCTTGTGACACCAATGGGCGTAAAAGGGGCAGGGATGAATTGTGAAAGCATGGGGCCCAAGTAAAACCTGGTACAATTATGCCACCATGGAGGCCAAGAATCAAATGTTTCATTGTGACATCAAGTGGCCTAAAAGGGCATGGGATGCATTGTGACAGCACAGGGGTTAAGAGAAGCAAGGATCCATTGTGACCCAATGCAGGCTAACAATCTAAGAATCCCTTTTGACACCAGGGGGCGCAAAAGGACCACGGATGAACTCTGACAGCATGGGGACCTATAGAAGCAAGGAAACATTATGACACCATGAAGGCCAAGAATCAAATGATTCATTGTGACATCAAGTGGCCTAAAAGGGCTTGGAATGTATTGTGACACCACAGAGGTTAAGAGAAGCAAGGATCCATTGTGACCCAATGCAAGCTAACAATCTAAGAATCCCTTTTGACACCAGGGGGCGTAAAAGGGCCAAGGAACAATTGTGACAGCATGGGGACCTATAGAAGCAAGGAACCATTATGACACCATGAAGGCCAAGAATCAAATGATTCATTGTGACATCAAGTGGCCTAAAAGGGCTTGGAATGTATTGTGACACCACAGAGGTTAAGAGAAGCAAGGATCCATTGTGACCCAATGGAGGCTAATAATCCCAGGATCCCATTTGACACCAGGGGGCGTAAAGGGCCAGGGATGAATTGTTACAGCATAGGGCCCAATAGAAACAAGGAACCATAATGACACCATGGAGGCCAAGAATCAAATGATTCATTGTGACATCAAGTGGCCTAAAAGGGCATGGGATGCATTGTGACACCCCAGGGGTTAAGAGAAGCAAGGATCCATTGTGACCCAATGGAGGCTAATAATCCCAGGATCCCATTTGACACCAGGGGGCGTAAAAGGGCCAGGGATGAATTGTGACAGCATGGGGCCCAATAGAAACAAGGAACCATAATGACACCATGGAGGCCAAGAATCAAATGATTCATTGTGACATCAAGTGGCCTAAAAGGGCATGGGATGCATTGTGACACCACAGGGGTTAAGAGAAGCAAGGATCCATTGTGACCCAATGCTGGCTAACAATCTAAGAATCCCTTTTGACACCAGGGGTCGCAAAAGGACCACGGATGAACTCTGACACCATGGGGACCTATAGAAGCAAGGAAACATTATGACACCATGAAGGCCAAGAATCAAATGATTCATTGTGACATCAAGTGGCCTAAAAGGGCTTGGAATGCATTGTGACACCACAGAGGTTAAGAGAAGCAAGGAACCATTGTGACCCAATGCAGGCTAACAATCTAATGATCCCTTGTGGCACCAGGGGGTATAAAAAGGGCCAGGGATGGATTGTTACAGCACGGGGACCAATAGAAACAAGGATCTATTATGCCACCATGGAGGCCAAGAATCAAATGATTCATTGTGACATCAAGTGGCCTAAAAGGACATGGGATGCATTGTGACACGGCAGAGGTTAAGAGAAGTAAGGATCCATTGTGACCCAATGGAGGCTAATAATCCCAGGATCCCATTTGACACCAGGCGGCGTAAAAGGGCCAAGGATGAATTGTGACAGCACGGGGACCTATAGAAGCAAGGAACCATTATGACACCATGGAGGCCAAGAATCAAATGAATCATTGTGACATCAAGTGGCCTAAAAGGGCATGGGATGCATTGTGACACCACAGAGGTTAAGAGAAGCAAGGAACCATTGTGACCCAATGCAGGCTAACAATCTAATGATCCCTTGTGACACCAATGGGCCTAAAAGGGGCAGGGATGAACTGTGAAAGCATGGGGCCCAATTAAATCCTGGTACAATTGTGCCACCATGGAGGCCAAGAATCAAATGATTCATTGTGACATCAAGTGGCCTAAAAGGGCATGGGATGCATTGTGACACCACAGGGGTTAAGAGAAGCAAGGAACCATTGTGACCCAATGCAGGCTAACAATCTAATGATCCCTTGTGGCACCAGGGGGTATAAAAAGGGCCAGGGATGGATTGTTACAGCACGGGGACCAATAGAAGCAAGGATGTATTATGCCACCATGGAGGCCAAGAATCAAATGATTCATTGTGACATCAAGGGGCCTAAAAGGGCATGGGATGCATTGTGACACCACAGAGGTTAAGAGAAGCAAGGAACCATTGTGACCCAATGCAGGCTAACAATTTAATGATCCCTTGTGACACCAATGGGCCTAAAAGGGCCAGGGATGAATTGTGAAAGCATGGGGCCCAAGTAAAACCTGGTACAATTATGCCACCAAGGAGGCCAAGAATCAAATTATTCATTGTGACATCAAGTGGCCTAAAAGCGCATGGGATGCATTGTGACACCACAGGGGTTAAGAGAAGCAAGGAACCATTGTGACCCAATGCAGGCTAACAATCTAATGATCCCTTTTGACACCAGGGGTCGCAAAAGGACCACGGATGAACTCTGACAGCATGGGGACCTATAGAAGCAAGGAACCATTATGACACCATGAAGGCCAAGAATCAAATGGTTCATTGTGACATCAAGTGGCCTAAAAGGGCTTGGAATGCATTGTGACACCACAGAGGTTAAGAGAAGCAAGGAACCATTGTGACCCAATGCAGGCTGACAATCTAATGATCCCTTGTGACACCAATGGGCCTAAAAGGGCCAGGGATGAATTGTTACAGCACGGGGACCAATAGAAGCAAGGATCTATTATGCCACCATGGAGGCCAAGAATCAAATAATTCATTGTGACATCGAGTGGCCTAAAAGGACATGGGATGCATTGTGACAACACAGCGGTTAAGAGAAATAAGGATCCATTGTGACCCAATGGAGGCTAATAATCCCAGGATCCCATTTGACACCAGGGGGCGTAAAAGGGCCAGGGATGAATTGTGACAGCATGGGGACCTATAGAAGCAAGGAACCATTATGACACCATGAAGGCCAAGAACCAAATGATTCATTGTGACATCAAGTGGTCTAAAAGGGCCTGGGATGCATTGTGACACCACAGAGGTTAAGAGAAGCAAGTAATCATTGTGACCCAATGCAGGCTAACAATCTAATGATCCCTTGTGACACCAATGGGCCTAAAAGGGGCAGGGATGAACTGTGAAAGCATGGGGCCCAATTAAAACCTGGTACAATTGCGCCACCATGGAGGCCAAGAATCAAATGATTCATTGTGACATCAAGTGGCCTAAAAGGTCATGGGATGGATTGTGACAGCACAGGGGTTAAGATAAGCAAGGATCCATTGTGACCCAATGGAGGCTAATAATCCCAGGATCCCATTTGACACCAGGGGGCGTAAAAGGGCCAGGGATGGATTGTTACAGCACGGGGACCAATAGAAGCAAGGATCTATTATGCCACCATGGAGGCCAAGAATCAAATAATTCATTGTGACATCAAGTGGCCTAAAAGGGCATGGGATGCATTGTGACAGCACAGGGGTTAAGAGAAGCAAGGATCCATTGTGACCCAATGGAGGCTAACAATCTAAGAATCCCTTTTAACACCAGGGGGCGTAAAAGGGCCAGGGATGAATTGTGACAGCATGGAGCCCAATAGAAACAAGGAACCATTATGAAACCATGGAGGCCAAGAATCAAATGATTCATTGTGACATCAAGTGGCCTAAAAGGGCATGGGATGCATTGTGACACCACAGAGGTTAAGAGAAGCAAGGATCCATTGTGACCCAATGCAGGTTAACAATCTAATGATCCCTTGTGACACCAATGGGCCTAAAAGGGCCAGGGATGAATTGTTACAGCACGGGGACCAATAGAAGCAAGGATCCATTATGCCACCGTGGAGGGCAAGAATCAAATGATTCATTGTGACATCAAGTGGCCTAAAAGGGCATGGGATGCATTGTGACACCACAGGGGTTAAGAGATGCAAGGATCCATTGTGACCCAATGGAGGCTAATAATCCCAGGATCCCATTTGACACCGGGGGCGTAAAAGGACCACGGATGAATTGTGACATCATGGGGCCCAATAGAAACCTCGTACAATTATGCCACCATGGAGGCCAAGAATCAAATGATTCATTGTGACATCAAGTGGCCTAAAAGGGCATGGGATGCATTGTGACACCACAGAGGTTAAGAGAAGCAAGGAACCATTGTGACCCAATGCAGGCTAACAATCTAATGATCCCTTGTGACACCAATGGGCGTAAAAGGGGCAGGGATGAATTGTGAAAGCATGGGGCCCAAGTAAAACCTGGTACAATTATGCCACCATGGAGGCCAAGAATCAAATGTTTCATTGTGACATCAAGTGGCCTAAAAGGGCATGGGATGCATTGTGACAGCACAGGGGTTAAGAGAAGCAAGGATCCATTGTGACCCAATGCAGGCTAACAATCTAAGAATCCCTTTTGACACCAGGGGGCGCAAAAGGACCACGGATGAACTCTGACAGCATGGGGACCTATAGAAGCAAGGAACCATTATGACACCATGAAGGCCAAGAATCAAATGATTCATTGTGACATCAAGTGGCCTAAAAGGGCTTGGAATGTATTGTGACACCACAGAGGTTAAGAGAAGCAAGGATCCATTGTGACCCAATGCAGGCTAACAATCTAAGAATCCCTTTTGACACCAGGGGGCGTAAAAGGGCCAAGGAACAATTGTGACAGCATGGGGACCTATAGAAGCAAGGAACCATTATGACACCATGAAGGCCAAGAATCAAATGATTCATTGTGACATCAAGTGGCCTAAAAGGGCTTGGAATGTATTGTGACACCACAGAGGTTAAGAGAAGCAAGGATCCATTGTGACCCAATGGAGGCTAATAATCCCAGGATCCCATTTGACACCAGGGGGCGTAAAGGGCCAGGGATGAATTGTTACAGCATAGGGCCCAATAGAAACAAGGAACCATAATGACACCATGGAGGCCAAGAATCAAATGATTCATTGTGACATCAAGTGGCCTAAAAGGGCTTGGAATGCATTGTGACACCACAGAGGTTAAGAGAAGCAAGGAACCATTGTGACCCAATGCAGGCTAACAATCTAATGATCCCTTGTGGCACCAGGGGGTATAAAAAGAGCCAGGGATGGATTGTTACAGCACGGGGACCAATAGAAACAAGGATCTATTATGCCACCATGGAGGCCAAGAATCAAATGATTCATTGTGACATCAAGTGGCCTAAAAGGACATGGGATGCATTGTGACACGGCAGAGGTTAAGAGAAGTAAGGATCCATTGTGACCCAATGGAGGCTAATAATCCCAGGATCCCATTTGACACCAGGCGGCGTAAAAGGGCCAAGGATGAATTGTGACAGCACGGGGACCTATAGAAGCAAGGAACCATTATGACACCATGGAGGCCAAGAATCAAATGAATCATTGTGACATCAAGTGGCCTAAAAGGGCATGGGATGCATTGTGACACCACAGAGGTTAAGAGAAGCAAGGAACCATTGTGACCCAATGCAGGCTAACAATCTAATGATCCCTTGTGACACCAATGGGCCTAAAAGGGGCAGGGATGAACTGTGAAAGCATGGGGCCCAATTAAATCCTGGTACAATTGCGCCACCATGGAGGCCAAGAATCAAATGATTCATTGTGACATCAAGTGGCCTAAAAGGGCATGGGATGCATTGTGACACCACAGGGGTTAAGAGAAGCAAGGAACCATTGTGACCCAATGCAGGCTAACAATCTAATGATCCCTTGTGGCACCAGGGTGTATAAAAAGGGCCAGGGATGGATTGTTACAGCACGGGGACCAATAGAAGCAAGGATGTATTATGCCACCATGGAGGCCAAGAATCAAATGATTCATTGTGACATCAAGTGGCCTAAAAGGGCATGGGATGCATTGTGACAACACAGGGGTTAAGAGAAGCAAGGATCCATTGTGACCCAATGGATGCTAATAATCCCAGGATCCCATTTGACACCAGGGGGCGTAAAAGGGCCAGGGATGAATTGTGACAGCATGGAGCCCAATAGATACAAGGAGCCATTATGACACCATGGAGGCCAAGAATCAAATGATTCATTGTGACATCAAGTGGCCTAAAAGGGCATGGGATGCATTGTGACACCACAGAGGTTAAGAGAAGCAAGGAACCATTGTGACCCAATGCAGGCTAACAATCTAATGATCCCTTGTGACACCAATGGGCCTAAAAGGGGCAGGGATGATTTGTGAAAGCATGGGGCCCAAGTAAAACCTGGTACAATTATGCCACCATGGAGGCCAAGAATCAAATGATTCATTGTGACATCAAGTGGCCTAAAAGGGCATGGGATGGATTGTGACACCACAGAGGTTAGGAGAAGCAAGGAACCATTGTGACCCAATGCAGGCTAACAATCTAAGAATCCCATTTGACACCAGGGGGCGCAAAAGGACCACGGATGAACTCTGACAGCATGGGGACCTATAGAAGCAAGGATCTATTATGCCACCATGAAGGCCAAGAATCAAATGATTCATTGTGACATCCAGTGGCCTAAAAGGGCATGGGATGCATTGTGACACCACAGGGGTTAAGAGAAGCAAGGAACCATTGTGACCCAATGCAGGCTAACAATCTAAGAATCCCTTTAGACACCAGGGGGCGCAAAAGGACCACGGATGAACTCTGACAGCATGGGGACCTATAGAAGCAAGGAAACATTATGACACCATGAAGGCCAAGAATCAAATGATTCATTGTGACATGAAGTGGCCTAAAAGGGCTTGGAATGCATTGTGACACCACAGAGGTTAAGAGAAGCAAGGAACCATTGTGACCCAATGCAGGCTAACAATCTAATGATCCCTTGTGGCACCAGGGGGTATAAAAAGAGCCAGGGATGGATTGGTACAGCACGGGGACCAATAGAAGCAAGGATCTATTATGCCACCATGGAGGCCAAGAATCAAATGATTCATTGTGACATCAAGTGGCCTAAAAGGACATGGGATGCATTGTGACACGACAGAGGTTAAGAGAAGCAAGGATCCATTGTGACCCAATGGAGGCTAATAATCCCAGGATCCCATTTGACACCAGGGGGCGAAATAGGGCCAGGGATGAATTGCGACAGCACGGGGACCTATAGAAGCAAGGAACCATTATGACACCATGAAGGCCAAGAATCAAATGATTCATTGTGACATCAAGTGGCCTAAAAGGGCATGGGATGCATTGTGACACCACAGAGGTTAAGAGAAGCAAGGAACCATTGTGACCCAATGGAGGCTAACAATCTAATGATCCCTTGTGACACCAATGGGCCTAAAATGGGCAGGGATGAATTGTGAAAGCATGGGGCCCAAGTAAAACCTGGTACAATTATGCCACCATTGAGGCCAAGAATCAAATGTTTCATTGTGACATCAAGTGGCCTAAAAGGGCATGGGATGCATTGTGACACCACAGGGGTTAAGAGAAGCAAGGATCCATTGTGACCCAATGGAGGCTAACAATCTAAGAATCCCTTTTGACACCAGGGGGCGCAAAAGGACCACGGATGAACTCTGACAGCATGGGGACCTATAGAAGCAAGGAACCATTATGACACCATGAAGGCCAAGAATCAAATGATTCATTGTGACATCAAGTGGCCTAAAAGGGCTTGGAATGTATTGTGACACCACAGAGGTTAAGAGAAGCAAGGATCCATTGTGACCCAATGGAGTCTAATAATCCCAGGATCCCATTTGACACCAGGGGGCGTAAAAGGGCCAAGGAACAATTGTGACAGCATGGGGACCTATAGAAGCAAGGAACCATTATGACACCATGAAGGCCAAGAATCAAATGATTCATTGTGACATCAAGTGACCTAAAAGAGCTTGGAATGTATTGTGACACCACAGAGGTTAAGAGAAGCAAGGAACCATTGTGACCCAATGGAGGCTAATAATCCCAGGATCCCATTTGACACCAGGGGGCGTAAAAGGGCCAGGGATGAATTGTTACAGCATAGGGCCCAATAGAAACAAGGAACCATTATGACACCATTGAGGCCAAGAATCAAATGATTCATTGTGACATCAAGTGGCCTAAAAGGGCATGGGATGCATTGTGACACCACAGAGGTTAAGAGAAGCAAGGATCCATTGTGACCCAATGCAGGTTAACAATCTAATGATCCCTTGTGACACCAATGGGCCTAAAAGGGGCAGGGATGAATTGTTACAGCACGGGGACCAATAGAAGCAAGGATCCATTATGCCACCGTGGAGGCCAAGAATCAAATGATTCATTGTGACATCAAGTGGCCTAAAAGGGCATGGGATGCATTGTGACACCACAGGGGTTAAGAGATGCAAGGATCCATTGTGACCCATTGGAGGCTAATAATCCCAGGATCCCATTTGACACGGGGGGCGTAAAAGGACCACGGATGAATTGTGACATCATGGGGCCCAATAGAAACCTCGTACAATTATGCCACCATGGAGGCCAAGAATCAAATGATTCATTGTGACATCAAGTGGCCTAAAAGGGCATGGGATGCATTGTGACACCACAGAGGTTAAGTGAAGCAAGGATCCATTGTGACCCAATGGAGGCTAACAATCTAAGAATCCCTTTTGACACCAGGGGGCGCAAAAGGACCACGGATGAACTCTGACAGCATGGGGACCTATAGAAGCAAGGAACCATTATGACACCATGAAGGCCAAGAATCAAATGATTCATTGTGACATCAAGTGGATAAAAAGGCCTTGGAATGTATTGTGACACCACAGAGGTTAAGAGAAGCAAGGATCCATTGTGACCCAATGGAGGCTAACAATCTAAGAATCCCTTGTGACACCAGGGGGCGTAAAAGGGCCAGGGATGAATTGTGACAGCATGGGGCCCAATAGAAACAAGGAACCATTATGACACCATTGAGGCCAAGAATCAAATGATTCATTGTGACATCAAGTGGCCTAAAAGGGCATGGGATGCATTGTGACACCACAGAGGTTAAGAGAAGCAAGGAACCATTGTGACCCAATGCAGGCTAACAATCTAATGATCCCTTGTGACACCAATGGGCCTAAAAGGGGCAGGGATGAATTGTTACAGCATGGGGACCAATAGAAGCAAGGATCTATTATGCCAGCATGGAGGACAAGAATCAAATAATTCATTGTGACATCATGTGGCCTAAAAGGGCATGGGATGCATTGTGACACCACAGAGGTTAAGAGAAGCAAGGAACCATTGTGACCCAATGCAGGCTAACAATCTAAGGATCCCTTGTGGCACCAGGGGGTATAAAAAGAGCCAGGGATGGATTGTGACAGCACGGGGACCTATAGAAGCAAGGAACCATTATGACACCATGAAGGCCAAGAATCAAATGATTCATTGTGACATCAAGTGGCCTAAAAGGGCATGGGATGCATTGTGACACCACAGAGGTTAAGAGAAGCAAGGAACCATTGTGACCCAATGCAGGCTAACAATCTAATGATCCCTTGTGACACCAATGGGCCTAAAAGGGGCAGGGATGAATTGTGAAAGCATGGGGCCCAAGTAAAACCTGGTACAATTATGCCACCATGGAGGCCAAGAATCAAATGTTTCATTGTGACATCAAGTGGCCTAAAAGGGCATGGGATGCATTGTGACACCACAGGGGTTAAGAGAAGCAAGGATCCATTGTGACCCAATGGAGGCTAACAATCTAATGATCCCTTGTGGCACCAGGGGGTATAAAAAGAGCCAGGGATGGATTGGTACAGCACGGGGACCAATAGAAGCAAGGATCTATTATGCCACCATGGAGGCCAAGAATCAAATGATTCATTGTGACATCAAGTGGCCTAAAAGGACATGGGATGCATTGTGACACGACAGAGGTTAAGAGAAGCAAGGATCCATTGTGACCCAATGGAGGCTAATAATCCCAGGATCCCATTTGACACCAGGGGGCGAAAAAGGGCCAGGGATGAATTGTGACAGCACGGGGACCTATAGAAGCAAGGAACCATTATGACACCATGAAGGCCAAGAATCAAATGATTCATTGTGACATCAAGTGGCCTAAAAGGGCATGGGATGCATTGTGACACCACAGAGGTTAAGAGAAGCAAGGAACCATTGTGACCCAATGGAGGCTAACAATCTAATGATCCCTTGTGACACCAATGGGCCTAAAATGGGCAGGGATGAATTGTGAAAGCATGGGGCCCAAGTAAAACCTGGTACAATTATGCCACCATTGAGGCCAAGAATCAAATGTTTCATTGTGACATCAAGTGGCCTAAAAGGGCATGGGATGGATTGTGACACCACAGAGGTTAGGAGAAGCAAGGAACCATTGTGACCCAATGCAGGCTAACAATCTAAGAATCCCATTTGACACCAGGGGGCGCAAAAGGACCACGGATGAACTCTGACAGCATGGGGACCTATAGAAGCAAGGATCTATTATGCCACCATGAAGGCCAAGAATCAAATGATTCATTGTGACATCCAGTGGCCTAAAAGGGCATGGGATGCATTGTGACACCACAGGGGTTAAGAGAAGCAAGGAACCATTGTGACCCAATGCAGGCTAACAATCTAAGAATCCCTTTAGACACCAGGGGGCGCAAAAGGACCACGGATGAACTCTGACAGCATGGGGACCTATAGAAGCGAGGAAACATTATGACACCATGAAGGCCAAGAATCAAATGATTCATTGTGACATGAAGTGGCCTAAAAGGGCTTGGAATGCATTGTGACACCACAGAGGTTAAGAGAAGCAAGGAACCATTGTGACCCAATGCAGGCTAACAATCTAATGATCCCTTGTGGCACCAGGGGGTATAAAAAGAGCCAGGGATGGATTGGTACAGCACGGGGACCAATAGAAGCAAGGATCTATTATGCCACCATGGAGGCCAAGAATCAAATGATTCATTGTGACATCAAGTGGCCTAAAAGGACATGGGATGCATTGTGACACGACAGAGGTTAAGAGAAGCAAGGATCCATTGTGACCCAATGGAGGCTAATAATCCCAGGATCCCATTTGACACCAGGGGGCGAAATAGGGCCAGGGATGAATTGCGACAGCACGGGGACCTATAGAAGCAAGGAACCATTATGACACCATGAAGGCCAAGAATCAAATGATTCATTGTGACATCAAGTGGCCTAAAAGGGCATGGGATGCATTGTGACACCACAGAGGTTAAGAGAAGCAAGGAACCATTGTGACCCAATGGAGGCTAACAATCTAATGATCCCTTGTGACACCAATGGGCCTAAAATGGGCAGGGATGAATTGTGAAAGCATGGGGCCCAAGTAAAACCTGGTACAATTATGCCACCATTGAGGCCAAGAATCAAATGTTTCATTGTGACATCAAGTGGCCTAAAAGGGCATGGGATGCATTGTGACACCACAGGGGTTAAGAGAAGCAAGGATCCATTGTGACCCAATGGAGGCTAACAATCTAAGAATCCCTTTTGACACCAGGGGGCGCAAAAGGACCACGGATGAACTCTGACAGCATGGGGACCTATAGAAGCAAGGAACCATTATGACACCATGAAGGCCAAGAATCAAATGATTCATTGTGACATCAAGTGGCCTAAAAGGGCTTGGAATGTATTGTGACACCACAGAGGTTAAGAGAAGCAAGGATCCATTGTGACCCAATGGAGTCTAATAATCCCAGGATCCCATTTGACACCAGGGGGCGTAAAAGGGCCAAGGAACAATTGTGACAGCATGGGGACCTATAGAAGCAAGGAACCATTATGACACCATGAAGGCCAAGAATCAAATGATTCATTGTGACATCAAGTGACCTAAAAGAGCTTGGAATGTATTGTGACACCACAGAGGTTAAGAGAAGCAAGGAACCATTGTGACCCAATGGAGGCTAATAATCCCAGGATCCCATTTGACACCAGGGGGCGTAAAAGGGCCAGGGATGAATTGTTACAGCATAGGGCCCAATAGAAACAAGGAACCATTATGACACCATTGAGGCCAAGAATCAAATGATTCATTGTGACATCAAGTGGCCTAAAAGGGCATGGGATGCATTGTGACACCACAGAGGTTAAGAGAAGCAAGGATCCATTGTGACCCAATGCAGGTTAACAATCTAATGATCCCTTGTGACACCAATGGGCCTAAAAGGGGCAGGGATGAATTGTTACAGCACGGGGACCAATAGAAGCAAGGATCCATTATGCCACCGTGGAGGCCAAGAATCAAATGATTCATTGTGACATCAAGTGGCCTAAAAGGGCATGGGATGCATTGTGACACCACAGGGGTTAAGAGATGCAAGGATCCATTGTGACCCATTGGAGGCTAATAATCCCAGGATCCCATTTGACACGGGGGGCGTAAAAGGACCACGGATGAATTGTGACATCATGGGGCCCAATAGAAACCTCGTACAATTATGCCACCATGGAGGCCAAGAATCAAATGATTCATTGTGACATCAAGTGGCCTAAAAGGGCATGGGATGCATTGTGACACCACAGAGGTTAAGTGAAGCAAGGATCCATTGTGACCCAATGGAGGCTAACAATCTAAGAATCCCTTTTGACACCAGGGGGCGCAAAAGGACCACGGATGAACTCTGACAGCATGGGGACCTATAGAAGCAAGGAACCATTATGACACCATGAAGGCCAAGAATCAAATGATTCATTGTGACATCAAGTGGATAAAAAGGCCTTGGAATGTATTGTGACACCACAGAGGTTAAGAGAAGCAAGGATCCATTGTGACCCAATGGAGGCTAACAATCTAAGAATCCCTTGTGACACCAGGGGGCGTAAAAGGGCCAGGGATGAATTGTGACAGCATGGGGCCCAATAGAAACAAGGAACCATTATGACACCATTGAGGCCAAGAATCAAATGATTCATTGTGACATCAAGTGGCCTAAAAGGGCATGGGATGCATTGTGACACCACAGAGGTTAAGAGAAGCAAGGAACCATTGTGACCCAATGCAGGCTAACAATCTAATGATCCCTTGTGACACCAATGGGCCTAAAAGGGGCAGGGATGAATTGTTACAGCATGGGGACCAATAGAAGCAAGGATCTATTATGCCAGCATGGAGGACAAGAATCAAATAATTCATTGTGACATCATGTGGCCTAAAAGGGCATGGGATGCATTGTGACACCACAGAGGTTAAGAGAAGCAAGGAACCATTGTGACCCAATGCAGGCTAACAATCTAAGGATCCCTTGTGGCACCAGGGGGTATAAAAAGAGCCAGGGATGGATTGTGACAGCACGGGGACCTATAGAAGCAAGGAACCATTATGACACCATGAAGGCCAAGAATCAAATGATTCATTGTGACATCAAGTGGCCTAAAAGGGCATGGGATGCATTGTGACACCACAGAGGTTAAGAGAAGCAAGGAACCATTGTGACCCAATGCAGGCTAACAATCTAATGATCCCTTGTGACACCAATGGGCCTAAAAGGGGCAGGGATGAATTGTGAAAGCATGGGGCCCAAGTAAAACCTGGTACAATTATGCCACCATGGAGGCCAAGAATCAAATGTTTCATTGTGACATCAAGTGGCCTAAAAGGGCATGGGATGCATTGTGACACCACAGGGGTTAAGAGAAGCAAGGATCCATTGTGACCCAATGGAGGCTAACAATCTAATGATCCCTTGTGGCACCAGGGGGTATAAAAAGAGCCAGGGATGGATTGGTACAGCACGGGGACCAATAGAAGCAAGGATCTATTATGCCACCATGGAGGCCAAGAATCAAATGATTCATTGTGACATCAAGTGGCCTAAAAGGACATGGGATGCATTGTGACACGACAGAGGTTAAGAGAAGCAAGGATCCATTGTGACCCAATGGAGGCTAATAATCCCAGGATCCCATTTGACACCAGGGGGCGAAAAAGGGCCAGGGATGAATTGTGACAGCACGGGGACCTATAGAAGCAAGGAACCATTATGACACCATGAAGGCCAAGAATCAAATGATTCATTGTGACATCAAGTGGCCTAAAAGGGCATGGGATGCATTGTGACACCACAGAGGTTAAGAGAAGCAAGGAACCATTGTGACCCAATGGAGGCTAACAATCTAATGATCCCTTGTGACACCAATGGGCCTAAAATGGGCAGGGATGAATTGTGAAAGCATGGGGCCCAAGTAAAACCTGGTACAATTATGCCACCATTGAGGCCAAGAATCAAATGTTTCATTGTGACATCAAGTGGCCTAAAAGGGCATGGGATGCATTGTGACACCACAGGGGTTAAGAGAAGCAAGGATCCATTGTGACCCAATGGAGGCTAACAATCTAAGAATCCCTTTTGACACCAGGGGGCGCAAAAGGACCACGGATGAACTCTGACAGCATGGGGACCTATAGAAGCAAGGAACCATTATGACACCATGAAGGCCAAGAATCAAATGATTCATTGTGACATCAAGTGGCCTAAAAGGGCTTGGAATGTATTGTGACACCACAGAGGTTAAGAGAAGCAAGGATCCATTGTGACCCAATGGAGTCTAATAATCCCAGGATCCCATTTGACACCAGGGGGCGTAAAAGGGCCAGGGATGAATTGCTACAGCATGGGGACCTATAGAAGCAAGGAACCATTATGACACCATGAAGGCCAAGAATCAAATGATTCATTGTGACATCAAGTGACCTAAAAGAGCTTGGAATGTATTGTGACACCACAGAGGTTAAGAGAAGCAAGGATCCATTGTGACCCAATGGAGGCTAATAATCCCAGGATCCCATTTGACACCAGGGGGCGTAAAAGGGCCAGGGATGAATTGCTACAGCATAGGGCCCAATAGAAACAAGGAACCATTATGACACCATTGAGGCCAAGAATCAAATGATTCATTGTGACATCAAGTGGCCTAAAAGGGCATGGGATGCATTGTGACACCACAGAGGTTAAGAGAAGCAAGGATCCATTGTGACCCAATGCAGGTTAACAATCTAATGATCCCTTGTGACACCAATGGGCCTAAAAGGGGCAGGGATGAATTGTTACAGCACGGGGACCAATAGAAGCAAGGATCCATTATGCCACCGTGGAGGCCAAGAATCAAATGATTCATTGTGACATCAAGTGGCCTAAAAGGGCATGGGATGCATTGTGACACCACAGGGTTTAAGAGATGCAAGGATCCATTGTGACCCATTGGAGGCTAATAATCCCAGGATCCCATTTGACACGGGGGGCGTAAAAGGACCACAGATGAATTGTGACATCATGGGGCCCAATAGAAACCTCGTACAATTATGCCACCATGGAGGCCAAGAATCAAATGATTCATTGTGATATCAAGTGGCCTAAAAGGGCATGGGATGCATTGTGACACCACAGAGGTTAAGAGAAGCAAGGAACCATTGTGACCCAATGCAGGCTAACAATCTAATGATCCCTTGTGACACCAATGGGCGTAAAAGGGGCAGGGATGAATTGTGAAAGCATGGGGCCCAAGTAAAACCTGGTACAATTATGCCACCATGGAGGCCAAGAATCAAATGTTTCATTGTGACATCAAGTGGCCTAAAAGGGCATGGGATGCATTGTGACACCACAGGGGTTAAGAGAAGCAAGGATCCATTGTGACCCAATGGAGGCTAACAATCTAAGAATCCCTTTTGACACCAGGGGGCGCAAAAGGACCACGGATGAACTCTGACAGCATGGGGACCAATAGAAGCAAGGAACCATTATGACACCATGAAGGCCAAGAATCAAATGATTCATTGTGACATCAAGTGGCCTAAAAGGGCTTGGAATGTATTGTGACACCACAGAGGTTAAGAGAAGCAAGGATCCATTGTGACCCAATGGAGGCTAGCAATCTAAGAATCCCTTTTGACACCAGGGGGCGTAAAAGGGCCAAGGAACAATTGTGACAGCATGGGGACCTATAGAAGCAAGGAACCGTTATGACACCATGAAGGCCAAGAATCAAATGATTCATTGTGACATCAAGTGGCCTAAAAGGGCTTGGAATGTATTGTGACACCACAGAGGTTAAGAGAAGCAAGGATCCATTGTGACCCAATGCAGGCTAATAATCCCAGGATCCCATTTGACACCAGGGGGCGTAAAGGGCCAGGGATGAATTGTTACAGCATAGGGCCCAATAGAAACAAGGAACCATAATGACACCATGGAGGCCAAGAATCAAATGATTCATTGTGACATCAAGTGGCCTAAAAGGGCATGGGATGCATTGTGACACCACAGAGGTTAAGAGAAGCAAGGATCCATTGTGACCCAATGGAGGCTAATAATCCCAGGATCCCATTTGACACCAGGGGGCGTAAAATGGCCAGGGATGTATTGTGACAGCATGGGGCCCAATAGAAACAAGGAACCATTATGACACCATTGAGGCCAAGAATCAAATGATTCATTGTGACATCAAGTGGCCTAAAAGGGCATGGGATGCATTGTGACACCACAGAGGTTAAGAGAAGCAAGGAACCATTGTGACCCAATGCAGGTTAACAATCTAATGATCCCTTGTGACACCAATGGGCCTAAAAGGGCCAGGGATGAATTGTTACAGCACGGGGACCAATAGAAGCAAGGATCTATTATGCCACCGTGGAGGGCAAGAATCAAATGATTCATTGTGACATCAAGTGGCCTAAAAGGGCATGGGATGCATTGTGACACCACAGAGGTTAAGAGAAGCAAGGAACCATTGTGACCCAATGCAGGCTAACAATCTAATGATCCCTTGTGACACCAATGGGCCTAAAAGGGCCAGGGATGAATTGTGAAAGCATGGGGCCCAAGTAAAACCTGGTACAATTATGCCACCATGGAGGCCAAGAATCAAATGATTCATTGTGACATCAAGTGGCCTAAAAGGGCATGGGATGCATTGTGACACCACAGGGGTTAAGAGAAGCAAGGAACCATTGTGACCCAATGCAGGCTAACAATCTAAGAATCCCTTTTGACACCAGGGGTCGCAAAAGGACCACGGATGAACTCTGACAGCATGGGGACCAATAGAAGCAAGGAACCATTATGACACCATGAAGGCCAAGGATCAAATGATTCATTGTGACATCAAGTGGCCTAAAAGGGCTTGGAATGTATTGTGACACCACAGAGGTTAAGAGAAGCAAGGATCCATTGTGACCCAATGGAGGCTAATAATCCCAGGATCCCATTTGACACCAGGGGGCGTAAAAGGGCCAGGGATGAATTGTTACAGTACGGGGACCAATAGAAGCAAGGATCTATTATGCCACCATGGAGGCCAAGAATCAAATAATTCATTGTGACATCATGTGGCCTAAAAGGTCATGGGATGCATTGTGACACCACAGAGGTTAAGAGAAGCAAGGAACCATTGTGACCCAATGGAGGCTAATAATCCCAGGATCCCATTTGACACCAGGGGGCGTAAAAGGGCCAGGGATGAATTGTGACAGCATGGGGCCCAATAGAAACAAGGAACCATTATGACACCATGGAGGCCAAGAATCAAATGATTCATTGTGACATCAAGTGGCCTAAAAGGGCATGGGATGCATTGTGACACCACAGAGGTTAAGAGAAGCAAGGAACCATTGTGACCCAATGCAGGCTAACAATCTAATGATCCCTTGTGACACCAGGGGTCGCAAAAGGACCACGGATGAACTCTGACAGCATGGGGACCTATAGAAGCAAGGAACCATTATGACACAATGAAGGCCAAGAATGAAATAATTCATTGTGACATCATGTGGCCTAAAAGGGCATGGGATGCATTGTGACAGCACAGAGGATAAGAAAAACAAGGATCCATTGTGACCCAAAGGAGGCTAATAATCCCAGGATCTCATTTGACACCAGGGGGCGTAAAAGGGCCAGGGATGAATTGTGACAGCATGGGGCCCAATAGAAACGAGGAACCATTATGACACCATGGAGGCCAAGAATCAAATGATTCATTGTGACATCAAGTGGCCTAAAAGGGCATGGGATGCATTGTGACACCACAGGGGTTAAGAGAAGCAAGGAACCATTGTGACCCAATGCAGGCTAACAATCTAAGAATCCCTTTTGACACCAGGGGGTGCAAAAGGACCACGGATGAACTCTGACAGCATGGGTACCTATAGAAGCAATGAACCATTATGACACCATGAAGGCCAAGAATCAAATGATTCATTGTGACATCAAGTGGCCTAAAAGGGCTTGGAATGTATTGTGACACCACAGAGGTTAAGAGAAGCAAGGATCCATTGTGACCCAATGGAGGCTAACAATCTAAGAATCCCTTTTGACACCAGGGTGCGTAAAAGGGCCAGGGATGAATTGTTACAGCATGGGGCCCAATAGAAACAAGTAACCATTATGACTCCATGGAAGCCAAGAATCAAATGATTCATTGTGACATCAAGTGGCCTAAAAGGGCATGGGATGCATTGTGACACCACAGAGGTTAAGAGAAGCCAGGAACCATTGTGACCCAATACAGGCTAACAATCTAATGATCCCTTGTGACACCAGGGGGCGTAAAAGGGCCAGGGATGAATTGTGACAGCATGGCGCCCAATAGAAACAAGGAACCATTATGACACCATTGAGGCCAAGAATCAAATGATTCATTGTGACATCAAGTGGCCTAAAAGGGCATGGGATGCATTGTGACACCACAGAGGTTAAGAGAAGCAAGGAACCATTGTGACCCAATGCAGGCTAACAATCTAATGATCCCTTGTGACACCAATGGGCCTAAAAGGGGCAGGGATGAATTGTTACAGCATGGGGACCAATAGAAGCAAGGATCTATTATGCCACCATGGAGGCCAAGAATCAAATAATTCATTGTGACATCATGTGGCCTAAAAGGGCATGGGATGCATTGTGACACCACAGAGGTTAAGAGAAGCAAGGAACCATTGTGACCCAATGCAGGCTAACAATCTAATGATCCCTTTTGACACCAATGGGCCTAAACGGGGCAGGGATGAATTGTGAAAGCATGGGGCCCAAGTAAAACCTGGTACAATGATGCCACCATGGAGGCCAAGAATCAAATGATTCATTGTGACATCAAGTGGCCTAAAAGGGCATGGGATGCATTGTGACACCACAGGGGTTAAGAGAAGCAAGGAACCATTGTGACCCAATGCAGGGTAACAATCTAATGATCCCTTTTGACACCAGGGGTCGCAAAAGGACCACGGATGAACTCTGACAGCATGGGGACCTATAGAAGCAAGGAACCATTATGCCACCATGAAGGCCAAGAATCAAATTATTCATTGTGACATCAAGTGGCCTAAAAGGGCTTGGAATGCATTGTGACACCACAGAGGTTAAGAGAAGCAAGGAACCTTTGTGACCCAATGCAGGCTGACAATCTAATGATCCCTTGTGACACCAATGGGCCTAAAAGGGCCAGGGATGAATTGTTACAGTACGGGGACCAATAGAAGCAAGGATCTATTATGCCACCATGGAGGCCAAGAATCAAATAATTCATTGTGACATCATGTGGCCTAAAAGGGCATGGGATGCATTGTGACACCACAGAGGTTAAGAGAAGGAAGGAACCATTGTGACCCAATGGAGGCTAATAATCCCAGGATCCCATTTGACACCCGGGGGCGTAAAAGGGCCAGGGATGAATTGTGACAGCATGGGGCCCAATAGAAACAAGGAACCATTATGACACCATGGAGGCCGAGAATCAAATGATTCATTGTGACATCAAGTGGCCTAAAAGGGCATGGGATGCATTGTGACACCACAGAGGTTAAGAGAAGCAAGGAACCATTGTGACCCAATGCAGGCTAACAATCTAATGATCCCTTGTGACACCAATGGGCGTAAAAGGGGCAGGGATGAATTGTGAAAGCATGGGGCCCAAGTAAAACCTGGTACAATTATGCCACCATGGAGGCCAAGAATCAAATGATTCATTGTGACATCAAGTGGCCTAAAAGGGCATGGGATGCATTGTGACACCACAGGGGTTAAGAGAAGCAAGGAACCATTGTGACCCAATGCAGGGTAACAATCTAATGATCCCTTTTGACACCAGGGCTCGCAAAAGGACCACGGATGAACTCTGACAGCATGGGGACCTATAGAAGCAAGGAACCATTATGACACCATGAAGGCCAAGAATCAAATGGTTCATTGTGACATCAAGTGGCCTAAAAGGGCTTGGAATGCATTGTGACACCACAGAGGTTAAGAGAAGCAAGGATCCATTGTGACCCAATGGAGGCTAATAATCCCAGGACCCCATTGGACACCAGGGGGCGTAAAAGGTCCAGGGATGAATTGTTACAGCACGGGGACCAATAGAAGCAAGCATCTATTATGCCACCATGGAGGCCAAGAATCAAATAATTCATTGTGACATCATGTGGCCTAAAAGGGCATGGGATGCATTGTGACAGCACAGAGGATAAGAAAAACAAGGATCCATTGTGACCCAAAGGAGGCTAATATTCCCAGGATCTCATTTGACACCAGGGGGCGTAAAAGGGCCAGGGATGAATTGTGACAGCATGGGGCCCAATAGAAACGAGGAACCATTATGACACCATGGAGGCCAAGAATCAAATGATTCATTGTGACATCTAGTGGCCTAAAAGGGCATGGGATGCATTGTGACACCACAGAGGTTAAGAGAAGCAAGGAACCATTGTGACCCAATGCAGGTTAACAATCTAATGATCCCTTGTGACACCAATGGGCCTAAAAGGGCCAGGGATGAATTGTTACAGCACGGGGACCAATAGAAGCAAGGATCTATTATGCCACCGTGGAGGGCAAGAATCAAATGATTCATTGTGACATCAAGTGGCCTAAAAGGGCATGGGATGCATTGTGACACCACAGAGGTTAAGAGAAGCAAGGAACCATTGTGACCCAATGCAGGCTAACAATCTAATGATCCCTTGTGACACCAATGGGCCTAAAAGGGCCAGGGATGAATTGTGAAAGCATGGGGCCCAAGTAAAACCTGGTACAATTATGCCACCATGGAGGCCAAGAATCAAATGATTCATTGTGACATCAAGTGGCCTAAAAGGGCATGGGATGCATTGTGACACCACAGGGGTTAAGAGAAGCAAGGAACCATTGTGACCCAATGCAGGCTAACAATCTAAGAATCCCTTTTGACACCAGGGGGCGCAAAAGGACCACGGATGAACTCTGACAGCATGGGGACCTATAGAAGCAAGGAACCATTATGACACCATGAAGGCCAAGAATCAAATGATTCATTGTGACATCAAGTGGCCTAAAAGGGCTTGGAATGTATTGTGACACCACAGAGGTTAAGAGAAGCAAGGATCCATTGTGACCCAATGGAGGCTAATAATCCCAGGATCCCATTTGACACCAGGGGGCGTAAAAGGGCCAGGGATGAATTGTTACAGCATGGGGCCCAATAGAAACAAGGAACCATTATGACACCATGGAGGCCAAGAATCAAATGATTCATTGTGACATCAAGTGGCCTAAAAGGGCATGGGATGCATTGTGACACCACAGAGGTTAAGAGAGGCAAGGATCCATTGTGACCCAATGGAGGCTAATAATCCCAGGATCCCATTTGACACCAGGGGGCGTAAAAGGGCCAGGGATGAATTGTGACAGCATGGGGCCCAATAGAAACAAGGAACCATTATGACACCATTGAGGCCAAGAATCAAATGATTCATTGTGACATCAAGTGGCCTAAAAGGGCATGGGATGCATTGTGACACCACAGAGGTTAAGAGAAGCAAGGAACCATTGTGACCCAATGCAGGCTAACAATCTAATGATCCCTTTTGACACCAATGGGCCTAAAAGGGCCAGGGATGAATTGTTACAGTACGGGGACCAATAGAAGCAAGGATCTATTATGCCACCATGGAGGCCAAGAATCAAATAATTCATTGTGACATCATGTGGCCTAAAAGGTCATGGGATGCATTGTGACACCACAGAGGTTAAGAGAAGGAAGGAACCATTGTGACCCAATGGAGGCTAATAATCCCAGGATCCCATTTGACACCAGGGGGCGTAAAAGGGCCAGGGATGAATTGTGACAGCATGGGGCCCAATAGAAACAAGGAACCATTATGACACCATGGAGGCCGAGAATCAAATGATTCATTGTGACATCAAGTGGCCTAAAAGGGCATGGGATGCATTGTGACACCACAGAGGTTAAGAGAAGCAAGGAACCATTGTGACCCAATGCAGGCTAACAATCTAATGATCCCTTGTGACACCAATGGGCGTAAAAGGGGCAGGGATGAATTGTGAAAGCATGGGGCCCAAGTAAAACCTGGTACAATTATGCCACCATGGAGGCCAATAATCAAATGATTCATTGTGACATCAAGTGGCCTAAAAGGGCATGGGATGCATTGTGACACCACAGGGGTTAAGAGAAGCAAGGAACCATTGTGACCCAATGCAGGGTAACAATCTAATGATCCCTTTTGACACCAGGGCTCGCAAAAGGACCACGGATGAACTCTGACAGCATGGGGACCTATAGAAGCAAGGAACCATTATGCCACCATGAAGGCCAAGAATCAAATGGTTCATTGTGACATCAAGTGGCCTAAAAGGGCTTGGAATGCATTGTGACACCACAGAGGTTAAGAGAAGCAAGGATCCATTGTGACCCAATGGAGGCTAATAATCCCAGGATCCCATTTGACACCAGGGGGCGTAAAAGGTCCAGGGATGAATTGTTACAGCACGGGGACCAATAGAAGCAAGCATCTATTATGCCACCATGGAGGCCAAGAATCAAATAATTCATTGTGACATCATGTGGCCTAAAAGGGCATGGGATGCATTGTGACAGCACAGAGGATAAGAAAAACAAGGATCCATTGTGACCCAAAGGAGGCTAATATTCCCAGGATCTCATTTGACACCAGGGGGCGTAAAAGGGCCAGGGATGAATTGTGACAGCATGGGGCCCAATAGAAACGAGGAACCATTATGACACCATGGAGGCCAAGAATCAAATGATTCATTGTGACATCTAGTGGCCTAAAAGGGCATGGGATGCATTGTGACACCACAGAGGTTAAGAGAAGCAAGGAACCATTGTGACCCAATGCAGGTTAACAATCTAATGATCCCTTGTGACACCAATGGGCCTAAAAGGGCCAGGGATGAATTGTGAAAGCACGGGGACCAATAGAAGCAAGGATCTATTATGCCACCGTGGAGGGCAAGAATCAAATGATTCATTGTGACATCAAGTGGCCTAAAAGGGCATGGGATGCATTGTGACACCACAGAGGTTAAGAGAAGCAAGGAACCATTGTGACCCAATGCAGGCTAATAATCCCAGGATCCCATTTGACACCAGGGGGCGTAAAAGGGCCAGGGATGAATTGTGACAGCATGGGGCCCAATAGAAACAAGGAACCATTATGACACCATGGAGGCCAAGAATCAAATGATTCATTGTGACATCAAGTGGCCTAAAAGGGCATGGGATGCATTGTGACACCACAGAGGTTAAGAGAAGCAAGGAACCATTGTGACCCAATGCAGGCTAACAATCTAATGATCCCTTGTGACACCAATGGGCCTAAAAGGGGCAGGGATGAATTGTGAAAGCATGGGGCCCAAGTAAAACCTGGTACAATGATGCCACCATGGAGGCCAAGAATCAAATGATTCATTGTGACATCAAGTGGCCTAAAAGGGCATGGGATGCATTGTGACAGCACAGGGGTTAAGAGAAGCAAGGAACCATTGTGACCCAATGCAGGGTAACAATCTAATGATCCCTTTTGACACCAGGGGTCGCAAAAGGACCACGGATGAACTCTGACAGCATGGGGACCTATAGAAGCAAGGAACCATTATGACACCATGAAGGCCAAGAATCAAATGATTCATTGTGACATCAAGTGGCCTAAAAGGGCTTGGAATGCATTGTGACACGACAGAGGTTAAGAGAAGCAAGGATCCATTGTGACCCAATGGAGGCTAATAATCCCAGGATCCCATTTGACACCAGGGGGCGTAAAAGGTCCAGGGATGAATTGTTACAGCACGGGGACCAATAGAAGCAAGCATCTATTATGCCACCATGGAGGCCAAGAATCAAATAATTCATTGTGACATCATGTGGCCTAAAAGGGCATGGGATGCATTGTGACAGCACAGAGGATAAGAGAAGCCAGGAACCATTGTGACCCAAAGGAGGCTAATATTCCCAGGATCTCATTTGATACCAGGGGGCGTAAAAGGGCCAGGGATGAATTGTGACAGCATGGGGCCCAATAGAAACGAGGAACCATTATGACACCATGGAGGCCAAGAATCAAATGATTCATTGTGACATCAAGTGGCCTAAAAGGGCATGGGATGCATTGTGACACCACAGAGGTTAAGAGAAGCAAGGAACCATTGTGACCCAATGCAGGCTAACAATCTAATGATCCCATGTGACACCAATGGGCCTAAAAGGGGCAGGGATGAATTGTGAAAGCATGGGGCCCAAGTAAAACCTGGTACAATGATGCCACCATGGAGGCCAAGAATCAAATGATTCATTGTGACATCAAGTGGCCTAAAAGGGCATGGGATGCATTGTGACAGCACAGGGGTTAAGAGAAGCAAGGAACCATTGTGACCCAATGCAGGCTAACAATCTAAGAATCCCTTTTGACACCAGGGGTCGCAAAAGGACCACGGATGAACTCTGACAGCATGGGGACCAATAGAAGCAAGGAACCATTATGACACCATGAAGGCCAAGGATCAAATGATTCATTGTGACATCAAGTGGCCTAAAAGGGCTTGGAATGTATTGTGACACCACAGAGGTTAAGAGAAGCAAGGATCCATTGTGACCCAATGGAGGCTAATAATCCCAGGATCCCATTTGACACCAGGGGGCGTAAAAGGGCCAGGGATGAATTGTTACAGCTTGGGGCCCAATAGAAACAAGGAACCATTATGACACCATGGAGGCCAAGAATCAAATGATTCATTGTGACATCAAGTGGCCTAAAAGGGCATGGGATGCATTGTGACACCACAGAGGTTAAGACAAGCAAGGAACCATTGTGACCCAATGCAGGCCAACAATCTAATGATCCCTTGTGACACCAATGGGCCTAAAAGGGCCAGGGATGAATTGTTACAGCACGGGGACCAATAGAAGCAAGGATCTATTATGCCACCAAGGAGGCCAAGAATCAAATAATTCATTGTGACATCATGTGGCCTAAAAGGGCATGGGATGCATTGTGACACCACAGAGGTTAAGAGAAGCAAGGAACCATGGTGACCCAATGCAGGCTAACAATCTAAGAATCCCTTTTGACACCAGGTGGCGGAAAAGGACCACGGATGGACTCTGACAGCATGGGGACCTATAGAAGCAAGGAACCATTATGACACCATGGAAGCCAAGAATCAAATGATTCATTGTGACATCAAGTGGCCTAAAAGGGCATGGGATGCATTGTGACACCACAGAGGTTAAGAGAAGCAAGGAACCCTTGTGACCCAATGCAGGCTGACAATCTAATGATCCCTTGTGACACCAATGGGCCTAAAAGGGCCAGGGATGAATTGTTACAGCACAGGGACCAATAGAAGCAAGGATCTATTATGCCACCATGGAGGCCAAGAATCAAATAATTCATTGTGACATCATTTGGCCTAAAAGGGCATGGGATGCATTGTGACACCACAGAGGTTAAGAGAAGCAAGGAACCATTGTGACCCAATGCAGGCTAACAATCTAATGATCCCTTGTGACACCAATGGGTCTAAAAGGGCCAGGGATGAATTGTGAAAGCATGGGGCCCAAGTAAAACCTGGTACAATTATGCCACCATGGAGGCCAAGAATCAAATGATTCATTGTGACATCAAGTGGCCTAAAAGGGCATGGGATGTATTGTGACACCACAGAGGTTAAGAGAAGCAAGGATCCATAGTGACCCAATGGAGTCTAATAATCCCAGGATCCCATTTGACACCAGGGGGCGTAAAAGGGCCAGGGATGTATTGTGACAGCATGGGGGCCAATAGAAACAAGGAACCATTATGCCACCATGGAGGCCAAGAATCAAATGATTCATTGTGACATCAAGTGGCCTAAAAGGGCATGGAATGCATTGTGACACCACAGAGGTTAAGAGAAGGAAGGAACCCTTGTGACCCAATGCAGGCTGACAACCTAATGATCCCTTGTGACACCAATGGGCCTAAAAGGGCCAGGGATGGATTGTTACAGCACGGGGACCAATAGAAGCAAGGATCTATTATGCCACCATGGAGGCCAAGAATCAAATAATTCATTGTGACATCATGTGGCCTAAAAGGGCATGGGATGCATTGTGACAGCACAGGGGATAAGAAAAGCAAGGAACCATTTTGACCCAATGGAGGCTAATAATCCCAGGATCCCATTTGACACCAGGGGGCGTAAAAGGGCCAGGGATGAATTGTGACAGCATGGGGCCCAATAGAAGCAAGGATCCATTACGACACCATGGAAGCCAAGAATCAAATGATTCATTGTGACATCAAGTGGCCTAAAAGGGCATGGGATGCATTGTGACACCACAGAGGTTAAGAGAAGCAAGGAACCATTGTGACCCAATGCAGGCTAACAATCTAATGATCCCTTGTGACACCAATGGGTCTAAAAGGGCCAGGGATGAATTGTGAAAGCATGGGGCCCAAGTATAACCTGGTACAATTATGCCACCATGGAGGCCAAGAATCAAATAATTCATTGTGACATCAAGTGGCCTAAAAGGGCATGGGATGCATTGTGACACCACAGGGGATAAGAGAAGCAAGGAACCATTGTGACCCAATGCAGGCTAAAAATCTAATGATCCCTTTTGACACCAGGGGTCGCAAAAGGACCACGGATGAACTCTGACAGCATGGGGACCTATAGAAGCAAGGAACCATTATGACACCATGAAGGCCAAGAATCAAATAATTCATTGTGACATCATGTGGCCTAAAAGGGCATGGGATGCATTGTGACAGCACAGAGGATAAGAAAAACAAGGATCCATTGTGACCCAAAGGAGGCTAATAATCCCAGGATCTCATTTGACACCAGGGGGCGTAAAAGGGCCAGGGATGAATTGTGACAGCATGGGGCCCAATAGAAAGGAGGAACCATTATGACACCATGGAGGCCAAGAATCAAATGATTCATTGTGACATCAAGTGGCCTAAAAGGGCATGGGATGCATTGTGACACCACAGGGGTTAAGAGAAGCAAGGAACCATTGTGACCCAATGCAGGCTAACAATCTAAGAATCCCTTTTGACACCAGGGGGCGCAAAAGGACCACGGATGAACTCTGACAGCATGGGGACCTATAGAAGCAATGAACCATTCTGACACCATGAAGGCCAAGAATCAAATGATTCATTGTGACATCAAGTGGCCTAAAAGGGCTTGGAATGTATTGTGACACCACAGAGGTTAAGAGAAGCAAGGATCCATTGTGACCCAATGGAGGCTAATAATCCCAGGATCCCATTTGACACCAGGGTGCGTAAAAGGGCCAGGGATGAATTGTTACAGCATGGGGCCCAATAGAAACAAGGAACCATTATGACACCATGGAGGCCAAGAATCAAATGATTCATTGTGACATCAAGTGGCCTAAAAGGGCATGGGATGCATTGTGACACCACAGAGGTTAAGAGAAGCCAGGAACCATTGTGACCCAATACAGGCTAACAATCTAATGATCCCTTGTGACACCAGGGGGCGTAAAAGGGCCAGGGATGAATTGTGACAGCATGGGGCCCAATAGAAACAAGGAACCATTATGACACCATTGAGGCCAAGAATCAAATGATTCATTGTGACATCAAGTGGCCTAAAAGGGCATGGGATGCATTGTGACACCACAGAGGTTAAGAGAAGCAAGGAACCATTGTGACCCAATGCAGGCTAACAATCTAATGATCCCTTGTGACACCAATGGGCCTAAAAGGGGCAGGGATGAATTGTTACAGCATGGGGACCAATAGAAGCAAGGATCTATTATGCCACCATGGAGGCCAAGAATCAAATAATTCATTGTGACATCATGTGGCCTAAAAGGGCATGGGATGCATTGTGACACCACAGAGGTTAAGAGAAGCAAGGAACCATTGTGACCCAATGCAGGCTAACAATCTAATGATCCCTTTTGACACCAATGGGCCTAAAAGGGGCAGGGATGAATTGTGAAAGCATGGGGCCCAAGTAAAACCTGGTACAATGATGCCACCATGGAGGCCAAGAATCAAATGATTCATTGTGACATCAAGTGGCCTAAAAGGGCATGGGATGCATTGTGACACCACAGGGGTTAAGAGAAGCAAGGAACCATTGTGACCCAATGCAGGCTAACAATCTAATGATCCCTTTTGACACCAGGGGTCGCAAAAGGACCACGGATGAACTCTGACAGCATGGGGACCTATAGAAGCAAGGAACCATTATGCCACCATGAAGGCCAAGAATCAAATGGTTCATTGTGACATCAAGTGGCCTAAAAGGGCTTGGAATGCATTGTGACACCACAGAGGTTAAGAGAAGCAAGGAACCTTTGTGACCCAATGCAGGCTGACCATCTAATGATCCCTTGTGACACCAATGGGCCTAAAAGGGCCAGGGATGAATTGTTACAGTACGGGGACCAATAGAAGCAAGGATCTATTATGCCACCATGGAGGCCAAGAATCAAATAATTCATTGTGACATCATGTGGCCTAAAAGGGCATGGGATGCATTGTGACACCACAGAGGTTAAGAGAAGGAAGGAACCATTGTGACCCAATGGAGGCTAATAATCCCAGGATCCCATTTGACACCAGGGGGCGTAAAAGGGCCAGGGATGAATTGTGACAGCATGGGGCCCAATAGAAACAAGGAACCATTATGACACCATGGAGGCCAAGAATCAAATGATTCATTGTGACATCAAGTGGCCTAAAAGGGCATGGGATGCATTGTGACACCACAGAGGTTAAGAGAAGCAAGGAACCATTGTGACCCAATGCAGGCTAACAATCTAATGATCCCTTGTGACACCAATGGGCCTAAAAGGGGCAGGGATGAATTGTGAAAGCATGGGGCCCAAGTAAAACCTGGTACAATGATGCCACCATGGAGGCCAAGAATCAAATGATTCATTGTGACATCAAGTGGCCTAAAAGGGCATGGGATGCGTTGTGACACCACAGGGGTTAAGAGAAGCAAGGAACCATTGTGACCCAATGCAGGGTAACAATCTAATGATCCCTTTTGACACCAGGGGTCGCAAAAGGACCACGGATGAACTCTGACAGCATGGGGACCTATAGAAGCAAGGAACCATTATGACACCATGAAGGCCAAGAATCAAATGGTTCATTGTGACATCAAGTGGCCTAAAAGGGCTTGGAATGCATTGTGACACCACAGAGGTTAAGAGAAGCAAGGATCCATTGTGACCCAATGGAGGCTAATAATCCCAGGATCCCATTTGACACCAGGGGGCGTAAAAGGTCCAGGGATGAATTGTTACAGCACGGGGACCAATAGAAGCAAGCATCTATTATGCCACCATGGAGGCCAAGAATCAAATAATTCATTGTGACATCATGTGGCCTAAAAGGGCATGGGATGCATTGTGACAGCACAGAGGATAAGAAAAACAAGGATCCATTGTGACCCAAAGGAGGCTAATATTCCCAGGATCTCATTTGACACCAGGGGGCGTAAAAGGGCCAGGGATGAATTGTGACAGCATGGGGCCCAATAGAAACGAGGAACCATTATGACACCATGGAGGCCAAGAATCAAATGATTCATTGTGACATCAAGTGGCCTAAAAGGGCATGGGATGCATTGTGACACCACAGAGGTTAAGAGAAGCAAGGAACCATTGTGACCCAATGCAGGCTAACAATCTAATGATCCCATGTGACACCAATGGGCCTAAAAGGGGCAGGGATGAATTGTGAAAGCATGGGGCCCAAGTAAACCTGGTACAATGATGCCACCATGGAGGCCAAGAATCAAATGATTCATTGTGACATCAAGTGGCCTAAAAGGGCATGGGATGCATTGTGACAGCACAGGGGTTAAGAGAAGCAAGGAACCATTGTGACCCAATGCAGGCTAACAATCTAAGAATCCCTTTTGACACCAGGGGTCGCAAAAGGACCACGGATGAACTCTGACAGCATGGGGACCAATAGAAGCAAGGAACCATTATGACACCATGAAGGCCAAGGATCAAATGATTCATTGTGACATCAAGTGGCCTAAAAGGGCTTGGAATGTATTGTGACACCACAGAGGTTAAGAGAAGCAAGGATCCATTGTGACCCAATGGAGGCTAATAATCCCAGGATCCCATTTGACACCAGGGGGCGTAAAAGGGCCAGGGATGAATTGTTACAGCTTGGGGCCCAATAGAAACAAGGAACCATTATGACACCATGGAGGCCAAGAATCAAATGATTCATTGTGACATCAAGTGGCCTAAAAGGGCATGGGATGCATTGTGACACCACAGAGGTTAAGACAAGCAAGGAACCATTGTGACCCAATGCAGGCTAACAATCTAATGATCCCTTGTGACACCAATGGGCCTAAAAGGGCCAGGGATGAATTGTTACAGCACGGGGACCAATAGAAGCAAGGATCTATTATGCCACCAAGGAGGCCAAGAATCAAATAATTCATTGTGACATCATGTGGCCTAAAAGGTCATGGGATGCATTGTGACACCACAGAGGTTAAGAGAAGCAAGGAACCATGGTGACCCAATGCAGGCTAACAATCTAAGAATCCCTTTTGACACCAGGTGGCGGAAAAGGACCACGGATGGACTCTGACAGCATGGGGACCTATAGAAGCAAGGAACCATTATGACACCATGGAAGCCAAGAATCAAATGATTCATTGTGACATCAAGTGGCCTAAAAGGGCATGGGATGCATTGTGACACCACAGAGGTTAAGAGAAGCAAGGAACCCTTGTGACCCAATGCAGGCTGACAATCTAATGATCCCTTGTGACACCAATGGGCCTAAAAGGGGCAGGGATGAATTGTTACAGCACAGGGACCAATAGAAGCAAGGATCTATTATGCCACCATGGAGGCCAAGAATCAAATAATTCATTGTGACATCATGTGGCCTAAAAGGGCATGGGATGCATTGTGACACCACAGAGGTTAAGAGAAGCAAGGAACCATTGTGACCCAATGCAGGCTAACAATCTAATGATCCCTTTTGACACCAATGGGCCTAAAAGGGGCAGGGATGAATTGTGAAAGCATGGGGCCCAAGTAAAACCTGGTACAATGATGCCACCATGGAGGCCAAGAATCAAATGATTCATTGTGACATCAAGTGGCCTAAAAGGGCATGGGATGCATTGTGACACCACAGGGGTTAAGAGAAGCAAGGAACCATTGTGACCCAATGCAGGCTAACAATCTAATGATCCCTTTTGACACCAGGGGTCGCAAAAGGACCACGGATGAACTCTGACAGCATGGGGACCTATAGAAGCAAGGAACCATTATGCCACCATGAAGGCCAAGAATCAAATGGTTCATTGTGACATCAAGTGGCCTAAAAGGGCTTGGAATGCATTGTGACACCACAGAGGTTAAGAGAAGCAAGGAACCTTTGTGACCCAATGCAGGCTGACCATCTAATGATCCCTTGTGACACCAATGGGCCTAAAAGGGCCAGGGATGAATTGTTACAGTACGGGGACCAATAGAAGCAAGGATCTATTATGCCACCATGGAGGCCAAGAATCAAATAATTCATTGTGACATCATGTGGCCTAAAAGGGCATGGGATGCATTGTGACACCACAGAGGTTAAGAGAAGGAAGGAACCATTGTGACCCAATGGAGGCTAATAATCCCAGGATCCCATTTGACACCAGGGGGCGTAAAAGGGCCAGGGATGAATTGTGACAGCATGGGGCCCAATAGAAACAAGGAACCATTATGACACCATGGAGGCCAAGAATCAAATGATTCATTGTGACATCAAGTGGCCTAAAAGGGCATGGGATGCATTGTGACACCACAGAGGTTAAGAGAAGCAAGGAACCATTGTGACCCAATGCAGGCTAACAATCTAATGATCCCTTGTGACACCAATGGGCCTAAAAGGGGCAGGGATGAATTGTGAAAGCATGGGGCCCAAGTAAAACCTGGTACAATGATGCCACCATGGAGGCCAAGAATCAAATGATTCATTGTGACATCAAGTGGCCTAAAAGGGCATGGGATGCATTGTGACAGCACAGGGGTTAAGAGAAGCAAGGAACCATTGTGACCCAATGCAGGCTAACAATCTAATGATCCCTTTTGACACCAGGGGTCGCAAAAGGACCACGGATGAACTCTGACAGCATGGGGACCTATAGAAGCAAGGAACCATTATGACACCATGAAGGCCAAGAATCAAATGGTTCATTGTGACATCAAGTGGCCTAAAAGGGCTTGGAATGCATTGTGACACCACAGAGGTTAAGAGAAGCAAGGATCCATTGTGACCCAATGGAGGCTAATAATCCCAGGATCCCATTTGACACCAGGGGGCGTAAAAGGTCCAGGGATGAATTGTTACAGCACGGGGACCAATAGAAGCAAGCATCTATTATGCCACCATGGAGGCCAAGAATCAAATAATTCATTGTGACATCATGTGGCCTAAAAGGGCATGGGATGCATTGTGACAGCACAGAGGATAAGAAAAACAAGGATCCATTGTGACCCAAAGGAGGCTAATATTCCCAGGATCTCATTTGACACCAGGGGGCGTAAAAGGGCCAGGGATGAATTGTGACAGCATGGGGCCCAATAGAAACGAGGAACCATTATGACACCATGGAGGCCAAGAATCAAATGATTCATTGTGACATCAAGTGGCCTAAAAGGGCATGGGATGCATTGTGACACCACAGAGGTTAAGAGAAGCAAGGAACCATTGTGACCCAATGCAGGCTAACAATCTAATGATCCCATGTGACACCAATGGGCCTAAAAGGGGCAGGGATGAATTGTGAAAGCATGGGGCCCAAGTAAACCTGGTTCAATGATGCCACCATGGAGGCCAAGAATCAAATGATTCATTGTGACATCAAGTGGCCTAAAAGGGCATGGGATGCATTGTGACAGCACAGGGGTTAAGAGAAGCAAGGAACCATTGTGACCCAATGCAGGCTAACAATCTAAGAATCCCTTTTGACACCAGGGGTCGCAAAAGGACCACGGATGAACTCTGACAGCATGGGGACCAATAGAAGCAAGGAACCATTATGACACCATGAAGGCCAAGGATCAAATGATTCATTGTGACATCAAGTGGCCTAAAAGGGCTTGGAATGTATTGTGACACCACAGAGGTTAAGAGAAGCAAGGATCCATTGTGACCCAATGGAGGCTAATAATCCCAGGATCCCATTTGACACCAGGGGGCGTAAAAGGGCCAGGGATGAATTGTTACAGCTTGGGGCCCAATAGAAACAAGGAACCATTATGACACCATGGAGGCCAAGAATCAAATGATTCATTGTGACATCAAGTGGCCTAAAAGGGCATGGGATGCATTGTGACACCACAGAGGTTAAGACAAGCAAGGAACCATTGTGACCCAATGCAGGCTAACAATCTAATGATCCCTTGTGACACCAATGGGCCTAAAAGGGCCAGGGATGAATTGTGAAAGCATGGGGCCCAAGTAAAACCTGGTACAATTATGCCACCATGGAGGCCAATAATCAAATGATTCATTGTGACATCAAGTGGCCTAAAAGGGCATGGGATGCATTGTGACACCACAGGGGTTAAGAGAAGCAAGGAACCATTGTGACCCAATGCAGGCTAACAATCTAAGAATCCCTTTTGACACCAGGGGGCGCAAAAGGACCACGGATGGACTCTGACAGCATGGGGACCTATAGAAGCAAGGAACCATTATGACACCATGAAGGCCAAGAATCAAATGATTCATTGTGACATCAAGTGGCCTAAAAGGGCTTGGAATGTATTGTGACACCACACAGGTTAAGAGAAGCAAGGATCCATTGTGACCCAATGGAGGCTAATAATCCCAGGATCCCATTTGACACCAGGGTGCGTAAAAGGGCCAGGGATGAATTGTTACAGCATGGGGCCCAATAGAAACAAGGAACCATTATGACACCATGGAGGCCAAGAATCAAATGATTCATTGTGACATCAAGTGGCCTAAAAGGGCATGGGATGCATTGTGACACCACAGAGGTTAAGAGAAGCCAGGAACCATTGTGACCCAATACAGGCTAACAATCTAATGATCCCTTGTGACACCAGGGGGCGTAAAAGGGCCAGGGATGAATTGTGACAGCATGGGGCCCAATAGAAACAAGGAACCATTATGACACCATTGAGGCCAAGAATCAAATGATTCATTGTGACATCAAGTGGCCTATAAGGGCATGGGATGCATTGTGACACCACAGAGGTTAAGAGAAGCAAGGAACCATTGTGACCCAATGCAGGCTAACAATCTAATGATCCCTTGTGACACCAGTGGGCCTAAAAGGGGCAGGGATGAATTGTTACAGCATGGGGACCAATAGAAGCAAGGGTCTATTATGCCACCATGGAGGCCAAGAATCAAATAATTCATTGTGACATCATGTGGCCTAAAAGGGCATGGGATGCATTGTGACACCACAGAGGTTAAGAGAAGCAAGGAACCATTGTGACCCAATGCAGGCTAACAATCTAATGATCCCTTTTGACACCAATGGGCCTAAAAGGGGCAGGGATGAATTGTGAAAGCATGGGGCCCAAGTAAAACCTGGTACAATGATGCCACCATGGAGGCCAAGAATCAAATGATTCATTGTGACATCAAGTGGCCTAAAAGGGCATGGGATGCATTGTGACAGCACAGGGGTTAAGAGAAGCAAGGAACCATTGTGACCCAATGCAGGCTAACAATCTAATGATCCCTTTTGACACCAGGGGTCGCAAAAGGACCACGGATGAACTCTGACAGCATGGGGACCTATAGAAGCAAGGAACCATTATGCCACCATGAAGGCCAAGAATCAAATGGTTCATTGTGACATCAAGTGGCCTAAAAGGGCTTGGAATGCATTGTGACACCACAGAGGTTAAGAGAAGCAAGGAACCTTTGTGACCCAATGCAGGCTGACCATCTAATGATCCCTTGTGACACCAATGGGCCTAAAAGGGCCAGGGATGAATTGTTACAGTACGGGGACCAATAGAAGCAAGGATCTATTATGCCACCATGGAGGCCAAGAATCAAATAATTCATTGTGACATCATGTGGCCTAAAAGGGCATGGGATGCATTGTGACACCACAGAGGTTAAGAGAAGGAAGGAACCATTGTGACCCAATGGAGGCTAATAATCCCAGGATCCCATTTGACACCAGGGGGCGTAAAAGGGCCAGGGATGAATTGTGACAGCATGGGGCCCAATAGAAACAAGGAACCATTATGACACCATGGAGGCCAAGAATCAAATGATTCATTGTGACATCAAGTGGCCTAAAAGGGCATGGGATGCATTGTGACACCACAGAGGTTAAGAGAAGCAAGGAACCATTGTGACCCAATGCAGGCTAACAATCTAATGATCCCTTGTGACACCAATGGGCCTAAAAGGGGCAGGGATGAATTGTGAAAGCATGGGGCCCAAGTAAAACCTGGTACAATGATGCCACCATGGAGGCCAAGAATCAAATGATTCATTGTGACATCAAGTGGCCTAAAAGGGCATGGGATGCATTGTGACACCACAGGGGTTAAGAGAAGCAAGGAACCATTGTGACCCAATGCAGGGTAACAATCTAATGATCCCTTTTGACACCAGGGGTCGCAAAAGGACCACGGATGAACTCTGACAGCATGGGGACCTATAGAAGCAAGGAACCATTATGACACCATGAAGGCCAAGAATCAAATGGTTCATTGTGACATCAAGTGGCCTAAAAGGGCTTGGAATGCATTGTGACACCACAGAGGTTAAGAGAAGCAAGGATCCATTGTGACCCAATGGAGGCTAATAATCCCAGGATCCCATTTGACACCAGGGGGCGTAAAAGGTCCAGGGATGAATTGTTACAGCACGGGGACCAATAGAAGCAAGCATCTATTATGCCACCATGGAGGCCAAGAATCAAATAATTCATTGTGACATCATGTGGCCTAAAAGGGCATGGGATGCATTGTGACAGCACAGAGGATAAGAAAAACAAGGATCCATTGTGACCCAAAGGAGGCTAATATTCCCAGGATCTCATTTGACACCAGGGGGCGTAAAAGGGCCAGGGATGAATTGTGACAGCATGGGGCCCAATAGAAACGAGGAACCATTATGACACCATGGAGGCCAAGAATCAAATGATTCATTGTGACATCAAGTGGCCTAAAAGGGCATGGGATGCATTGTGACACCACAGAGGTTAAGAGAAGCAAGGAACCATTGTGACCCAATGCAGGCTAACAATCTAATGATCCCATGTGACACCAATGGGCCTAAAAGGGGCAGGGATGAATTGTGAAAGCATGGGGCCCAAGTAAACCTGGTACAATGATGCCACCATGGAGGCCAAGAATCAAATGATTCATTGTGACATCAAGTGGCCTAAAAGGGCATGGGATGCATTGTGACAGCACAGGGGTTAAGAGAAGCAAGGAACCATTGTGACCCAATGCAGGCTAACAATCTAAGAATCCCTTTTGACACCAGGGGTCGCAAAAGGACCACGGATGAACTCTGACAGCATGGGGACCAATAGAAGCAAGGAACCATTATGACACCATGAAGGCCAAGGATCAAATGATTCATTGTGACATCAAGTGGCCTAAAAGGGCTTGGAATGTATTGTGACACCACAGAGGTTAAGAGAAGCAAGGATCCATTGTGACCCAATGGAGGCTAATAATCCCAGGATCCCATTTGACACCAGGGGGCGTAAAAGGGCCAGGGATGAATTGTGACAGCATGGGGCCCAATAGAAACAAGGAACCATTATGACACCATGGAGGCCAAGAATCAAATGATTCATTGTGACATCAAGTGGCCTAAAAGGGCATGGGATGCATTGTGACACCACAGAGGTTAAGAGAAGCAAGGAACCATTGTGACCCAATGCAGGCTAACAATCTAATGATCCCTTGTGACACCAATGGGCCTAAAAGGGGCAGGGATGAATTGTGAAAGCATGGGGCCCAAGTAAAACCTGGTACAATGATGCCACCATGGAGGCCAAGAATCAAATGTTTCATTGTGACATCAAGTGGCCTAAAAGGGCATGGGATGCGTTGTGACACCACAGGGGTTAAGAGAAGCAAGGAACCATTGTGACCCAATGCAGGGTAACAATCTAATGATCCCTTTTGACACCAGGGGTCGCAAAAGGACCACGGATGAACTCTGACAGCATGGGGACCTATAGAAGCAAGGAACCATTATGACACCATGAAGGCCAAGAATCAAATGGTTCATTGTGACATCAAGTGGCCTAAAAGGGCTTGGAATGCATTGTGACACCACAGAGGTTAAGAGAAGCAAGGATCCATTGTGACCCAATGGAGGCTAATAATCCCAGGATCCCATTTGACACCAGGGGGCGTAAAAGGTCCAGGGATGAATTGTTACAGCACGGGGACCAATAGAAGCAAGCATCTATTATGCCACCATGGAGGCCAAGAATCAAATAATTCATTGTGACATCATGTGGCCTAAAAGGGCATGGGATGCATTGTGACAGCACAGAGGATAAGAAAAACAAGGATCCATTGTGACCCAAAGTAGGCTAATATTCCCAGGATCTCATTTGACACCAGGGGGCGTAAAAGGGCCAGGGATGAATTGTGACAGCATGGGGCCCAATAGAAACGAGGAACCATTATGACACCATGGAGGCCAAGAATCAAATGATTCATTGTGACATCAAGTGGCCTAAAAGGGCATGGGATGCATTGTGACACCACAGAGGTTAAGAGAAGCAAGGAACCATTGTGACCCAATGCAGGCTAACAATCTAATGATCCCATGTGACACCAATGGGCCTAAAAGGGGCAGGGATGAATTGTGAAAGCATGGGGCCCAAGTAAACCTGGTACAATGATGCCACCATGGAGGCCAAGAATCAAATGATTCATTGTGACATCAAGTGGCCTAAAAGGGCATGGGATGCATTGTGACAGCACAGGGGTTAAGAGAAGCAAGGAACCATTGTGACCCAATGCAGGCTAACAATCTAAGAATCCCTTTTGACACCAGGGGTCGCAAAAGGACCACGGATGAACTCTGACAGCATGGGGACCAATAGAAGCAAGGAACCATTATGACACCATGAAGGCCAAGGATCAAATGATTCATTGTGACATCAAGTGGCCTAAAAGGGCTTGGAATGTATTGTGACACCACAGAGGTTAAGAGAAGCAAGGATCCATTGTGACCCAATGGAGGCTAATAATCCCAGGATCCCATTTGACACCAGGGGGCGTAAAAGGGCCAGGGATGAATTGTTACAGCTTGGGGCCCAATAGAAACAAGGAACCATTATGACACCATGGAGGCCAAGAATCAAATGATTCATTGTGACATCAAGTGGCCTAAAAGGGCATGGGATGCATTGTGACACCACAGAGGTTAAGACAAGCAAGGAACCATTGTGACCCAATGCAGGCTAACAATCTAATGATCCCTTGTGACACCAATGGGCCTAAAAGGGCCAGGGATGAATTGTTACAGCACGGGGACCAATAGAAGCAAGGATCTATTATGCCACCAAGGAGGCCAAGAATCAAATAATTCATTGTGACATCATGTGGCCTAAAAGGGCATGGGATGCATTGTGACACCACAGAGGTTAAGAGAAGCAAGGAACCATGGTGACCCAATGCAGGCTAACAATCTAAGAATCCCTTTTGACACCAGGTGGCGGAAAAGGACCACGGATGGACTCTGACAGCATGGGGACCTATAGAAGCAAGGAACCATTATGACACCATGGAAGCCAAGAATCAAATGATTCATTGTGACATCAAGTGGCCTAAAAGGGCATGGGATGCATTGTGACACCACAGAGGTTAAGAGAAGCAAGGAACCCTTGTGACCCAATGCAGGCTGACAATCTAATGATCCCTTGTGACACCAATGGGCCTAAAAGGGGCAGGGATGAATTGTTACAGCACAGGGACCAATAGAAGCAAGGATCTATTATGCCACCATGGAGGCCAAGAATCAAATAATTCATTGTGACATCATGTGGCCTAAAAGGGCATGGGATGCATTGTGACACCACAGAGGTTAAGAGAAGCAAGGAACCATTGTGACCCAATGCAGGCTAACAATCTAATGATCCCTTTTGACACCAATGGGCCTAAAAGGGGCAGGGATGAATTGTGAAAGCATGGGGCCCAAGTAAAACCTGGTACAATGATGCCACCATGGAGGCCAAGAATCAAATGATTCATTGTGACATCAAGTGGCCTAAAAGGGCATGGGATGCATTGTGACACCACAGGGGTTAAGAGAAGCAAGGAACCATTGTGACCCAATGCAGGCTAACAATCTAATGATCCCTTTTGACACCAGGGGTCGCAAAAGGACCACGGATGAACTCTGACAGCATGGGGACCTATAGAAGCAAGGAACCATTATGCCACCATGAAGGCCAAGAATCAAATGGTTCATTGTGACATCAAGTGGCCTAAAAGGGCTTGGAATGCATTGTGACACCACAGAGGTTAAGAGAAGCAAGGAACCTTTGTGACCCAATGCAGGCTGACCATCTAATGATCCCTTGTGACACCAATGGGCCTAAAAGGGCCAGGGATGAATTGTTACAGTACGGGGACCAATAGAAGCAAGGATCTATTATGCCACCATGGAGGCCAAGAATCAAATAATTCATTGTGACATCATGTGGCCTAAAAGGGCATGGGATGCATTGTGACACCACAGAGGTTAAGAGAAGGAAGGAACCATTGTGACCCAATGGAGGCTAATAATCCCAGGATCCCATTTGACACCAGGGGGCGTAAAAGGGCCAGGGATGAATTGTGACAGCATGGGGCCCAATAGAAACAAGGAACCATTATGACACCATGGAGGCCAAGAATCAAATGATTCATTGTGACATCAAGTGGCCTAAAAGGGCATGGGATGCATTGTGACACCACAGAGGTTAAGAGAAGCAAGGAACCATTGTGACCCAATGCAGGCTAACAATCTAATGATCCCTTGTGACACCAATGGGCCTAAAAGGGGCAGGGATGAATTGTGAAAGCATGGGGCCCAAGTAAAACCTGGTACAATGATGCCACCATGGAGGCCAAGAATCAAATGATTCATTGTGACATCAAGTGGCCTAAAAGGGCATGGGATGCATTGTGACAGCACAGGGGTTAAGAGAAGCAAGGAACCATTGTGACCCAATGCAGGCTAACAATCTAATGATCCCTTTTGACACCAGGGGTCGCAAAAGGACCACGGATGAACTCTGACAGCATGGGGACCTATAGAAGCAAGGAACCATTATGACACCATGAAGGCCAAGAATCAAATGGTTCATTGTGACATCAAGTGGCCTAAAAGGGCTTGGAATGCATTGTGACACCACAGAGGTTAAGAGAAGCAAGGATCCATTGTGACCCAATGGAGGCTAATAATCCCAGGATCCCATTTGACACCAGGGGGCGTAAAAGGTCCAGGGATGAATTGTTACAGCACGGGGACCAATAGAAGCAAGCATCTATTATGCCACCATGGAGGCCAAGAATCAAATAATTCATTGTGACATCATGTGGCCTAAAAGGGCATGGGATGCATTGTGACAGCACAGAGGATAAGAAAAACAAGGATCCATTGTGACCCAAAGGAGGCTAATATTCCCAGGATCTCATTTGACACCAGGGGGCGTAAAAGGGCCAGGGATGAATTGTGACAGCATGGGGCCCAATAGAAACGAGGAACCATTATGACACCATGGAGGCCAAGAATCAAATGATTCATTGTGACATCAAGTGGCCTAAAAGGGCATGGGATGCATTGTGACACCACAGAGGTTAAGAGAAGCAAGGAACCATTGTGACCCAATGCAGGCTAACAATCTAATGATCCCATGTGACACCAATGGGCCTAAAAGGGGCAGGGATGAATTGTGAAAGCATGGGGCCCAAGTAAACCTGGTTCAATGATGCCACCATGGAGGCCAAGAATCAAATGATTCATTGTGACATCAAGTGGCCTAAAAGGGCATGGGATGCATTGTGACAGCACAGGGGTTAAGAGAAGCAAGGAACCATTGTGACCCAATGCAGGCTAACAATCTAAGAATCCCTTTTGACACCAGGGGTCGCAAAAGGACCACGGATGAACTCTGACAGCATGGGGACCAATAGAAGCAAGGAACCATTATGACACCATGAAGGCCAAGGATCAAATGATTCATTGTGACATCAAGTGGCCTAAAAGGGCTTGGAATGTATTGTGACACCACAGAGGTTAAGAGAAGCAAGGATCCATTGTGACCCAATGGAGGCTAATAATCCCAGGATCCCATTTGACACCAGGGGGCGTAAAAGGGCCAGGGATGAATTGTTACAGCTTGGGGCCCAATAGAATCAAGGAACCATTATGACACCATGGAGGCCAAGAATCAAATGATTCATTGTGACATCAAGTGGCCTAAAAGGGCATGGGATGCATTGTGACACCACAGAGGTTAAGACAAGCAAGGAACCATTGTGACCCAATGCAGGCTAACAATCTAATGATCCCTTGTGACACCAATGGGCCTAAAAGGGCCAGGGATGAATTGTGAAAGCATGGGGCCCAAGTAAAACCTGGTACAATTATGCCACCATGGAGGCCAAGAATCAAATGATTCATTGTGACATCAAGTGGCCTAAAAGGGCATGGGATGCATTGTGACACCACAGGGGTTAAGAGAAGCAAGGAACCATTGTGACCCAATGCAGGCTAACAATCTAAGAATCCCTTTTGACACCAGGGGGCGCAAAAGGACCACGGATGGACTCTGACAGCATGGGGACCTATAGAAGCAAGGAACCATTATGACACCATGAAGGCCAAGAATCAAATGATTCATTGTGACATCAAGTGGCCTAAAAGGGCTTGGAATGTATTGTGACACCACACAGGTTAAGAGAAGCAAGGATCCATTGTGACCCAATGGAGGCTAATAATCCCAGGATCCCATTTGACACCAGGGTGCGTAAAAGGGCCAGGGATGAATTGTTACAGCATGGGGCCCAATAGAAACAAGGAACCATTATGACACCATGGAGGCCAAGAATCAAATGATTCATTGTGACATCAAGTGGCCTAAAAGGGCATGGGATGCATTGTGACACCACAGAGGTTAAGAGAAGCCAGGAACCATTGTGACCCAATACAGGCTAACAATCTAATGATCCCTTGTGACACCAGGGGGCGTAAAAGGGCCAGGGATGAATTGTGACAGCATGGGGCCCAATAGAAACAAGGAACCATTATGACACCATTGAGGCCAAGAATCAAATGATTCATTGTGACATCAAGTGGCCTATAAGGGCATGGGATGCATTGTGACACCACAGAGGTTAAGAGAAGCAAGGAACCATTGTGACCCAATGCAGGCTAACAATCTAATGATCCCTTGTGACACCAGTGGGCCTAAAAGGGGCAGGGATGAATTGTTACAGCATGGGGACCAATAGAAGCAAGGGTCTATTATGCCACCATGGAGGCCAAGAATCAAATAATTCATTGTGACATCATGTGGCCTAAAAGGGCATGGGATGCATTGTGACACCACAGAGGTTAAGAGAAGCAAGGAACCATTGTGACCCAATGCAGGCTAACAATCTAATGATCCCTTTTGACACCAATGGGCCTAAAAGGGGCAGGGATGAATTGTGAAAGCATGGGGCCCAAGTAAAACCTGGTACAATGATGCCACCATGGAGGCCAAGAATCAAATGATTCATTGTGACATCAAGTGGCCTAAAAGGGCATGGGATGCATTGTGACAGCACAGGGGTTAAGAGAAGCAAGGAACCATTGTGACCCAATGCAGGCTAACAATCTAATGATCCCTTTTGACACCAGGGGTCGCAAAAGGACCACGGATGAACTCTGACAGCATGGGGACCTATAGAAGCAAGGAACCATTATGCCACCATGAAGGCCAAGAATCAAATGGTTCATTGTGACATCAAGTGGCCTAAAAGGGCTTGGAATGCATTGTGACACCACAGAGGTTAAGAGAAGCAAGGAACCTTTGTGACCCAATGCAGGCTGACCATCTAATGATCCCTTGTGACACCAATGGGCCTAAAAGGGCCAGGGATGAATTGTTACAGTACGGGGACCAATAGAAGCAAGGATCTATTATGCCACCATGGAGGCCAAGAATCAAATAATTCATTGTGACATCATGTGGCCTAAAAGGGCATGGGATGCATTGTGACACCACAGAGGTTAAGAGAAGGAAGGAACCATTGTGACCCAATGGAGGCTAATAATCCCAGGATCCCATTTGACACCAGGGGGCGTAAAAGGGCCAGGGATGAATTGTGACAGCATGGGGCCCAATAGAAACAAGGAACCATTATGACACCATGGAGGCCAAGAATCAAATGATTCATTGTGACATCAAGTGGCCTAAAAGGGCATGGGATGCATTGTGACACCACAGAGGTTAAGAGAAGCAAGGAACCATTGTGACCCAATGCAGGCTAACAATCTAATGATCCCTTGTGACACCAATGGGCCTAAAAGGGGCAGGGATGAATTGTGAAAGCATGGGGCCCAAGTAAAACCTGGTACAATGATGCCACCATGGAGGCCAAGAATCAAATGATTCATTGTGACATCAAGTGGCCTAAAAGGGCATGGGATGCATTGTGACACCACAGGGGTTAAGAGAAGCAAGGAACCATTGTGACCCAATGCAGGGTAACAATCTAATGATCCCTTTTGACACCAGGGGTCGCAAAAGGACCACGGATGAACTCTGACAGCATGGGGACCTATAGAAGCAAGGAACCATTATGACACCATGAAGGCCAAGAATCAAATGGTTCATTGTGACATCAAGTGGCCTAAAAGGGCTTGGAATGCATTGTGACACCACAGAGGTTAAGAGAAGCAAGGATCCATTGTGACCCAATGGAGGCTAATAATCCCAGGATCCCATTTGACACCAGGGGGCGTAAAAGGTCCAGGGATGAATTGTTACAGCACGGGGACCAATAGAAGCAAGCATCTATTATGCCACCATGGAGGCCAAGAATCAAATAATTCATTGTGACATCATGTGGCCTAAAAGGGTATGGGATGCATTGTGACAGCACAGAGGATAAGAAAAACAAGGATCCATTGTGACCCAAAGGAGGCTAATATTCCCAGGATCTCATTTGACACCAGGGGGCGTAAAAGGGCCAGGGATGAATTGTGACAGCATGGGGCCCAATAGAAACGAGGAACCATTATGACACCATGGAGGCCAAGAATCAAATGATTCATTGTGACATCAAGTGGCCTAAAAGGGCATGGGATGCATTGTGACACCACAGAGGTTAAGAGAAGCAAGGAACCATTGTGACCCAATGCAGGCTAACAATCTAATGATCCCATGTGACACCAATGGGCCTAAAAGGGGCAGGGATGAATTGTGAAAGCATGGGGCCCAAGTAAACCTGGTACAATGATGCCACCATGGAGGCCAAGAATCAAATGATTCATTGTGACATCAAGTGGCCTAAAAGGGCATGGGATGCATTGTGACAGCACAGGGGTTAAGAGAAGCAAGGAACCATTGTGACCCAATGCAGGCTAACAATCTAAGAATCCCTTTTGACACCAGGGGTCGCAAAAGGACCACGGATGAACTCTGACAGCATGGGGACCAATAGAAGCAAGGAACCATTATGACACCATGAAGGCCAAGGATCAAATGATTCATTGTGACATCAAGTGGCCTAAAAGGGCTTGGAATGTATTGTGACACCACAGAGGTTAAGAGAAGCAAGGATCCATTGTGACCCAATGGAGGCTAATAATCCCAGGATCCCATTTGACACCAGGGGGCGTAAAAGGGCCAGGGATGAATTGTTACAGCTTGGGGCCCAATAGAAACAAGGAACCATTATGACACCATGGAGGCCAAGAATCAAATGATTCATTGTGACATCAAGTGGCCTAAAAGGGCATGGGATGCATTGTGACACCACAGAGGTTAAGACAAGCAAGGAACCATTGTGACCCAATGCAGGCTAACAATCTAATGATCCCTTGTGACACAAATGGGCCTAAAAGGGCCAGGGATGAATTGTGAAAGCATGGGGCCCAAGTAAAACCTGGTACAATTATGCCACCATGGAGGCCAAGAATCAAATGATTCATTGTGACATCAAGTGGCCTAAAAGGGCATGGGATGCATTGTGACACCACAGGGGTTAAGAGAAGCAAGGAACCATTGTGACCCAATGCAGGCTAACAATCTAATGATCCCTTGTGACACCAGGGGGCGTAAAAGGGCCAGGGATGAATTGTGACAGCATGGGGCCCAATAGAAACAAGGAACCATTATGACACCATTGAGGCCAAGAATCAAATGATTCATTGTGACATCAAGTGGCCTATAAGGGCATGGGATGCATTGTGACACCACAGAGGTTAAGAGAAGCAAGGAACCATTGTGACCCAATGCAGGCTAACAATCTAATGATCCCTTGTGACACCAGTGGGCCTAAAAGGGGCAGGGATGAATTGTTACAGCATGGGGACCAATAGAAGCAAGGGTCTATTATGCCACCATGGAGGCCAAGAATCAAATAATTCATTGTGACATCATGTGGCCTAAAAGGGCATGGGATGCATTGTGACACCACAGAGGTTAAGAGAAGCAAGGAACCATTGTGACCCAATGCAGGCTAACAATCTAATGATCCCTTTTGACACCAATGGGCCTAAAAGGGGCAGGGATGAATTGTGAAAGCATGGGGCCCAAGTAAAACCTGGTACAATGATGCCACCATGGAGGCCAAGAATCAAATGATTCATTGTGACATCAAGTGGCCTAAAAGGGCATGGGATGCATTGTGACAGCACAGGGGTTAAGAGAAGCAAGGAACCATTGTGACCCAATGCAGGCTAACAATCTAATGATCCCTTTTGACACCAGGGGTCGCAAAAGGACCACGGATGAACTCTGACAGCATGGGGACCTATAGAAGCAAGGAACCATTATGCCACCATGAAGGCCAAGAATCAAATGGTTCATTGTGACATCAAGTGGCCTAAAAGGGCTTGGAATGCATTGTGACACCACAGAGGTTAAGAGAAGCAAGGAACCTTTGTGACCCAATGCAGGCTGACCATCTAATGATCCCTTGTGACACCAATGGGCCTAAAAGGACCAGGGATGAATTGTTACAGTACGGGGACCAATAGAAGCAAGCATCTATTATGCCACCATGGAGGCCAAGAATCAAATAATTCATTGTGACATCATGTGGCCTAAAAGGGCATGGGATGCATTGTGACACCACAGAGGTTAAGAGAAGGAAGGAACCATTGTGACCCAATGGAGGCTAATAATCCCAGGATCCCATTTGACACCAGGGGGCGTAAAAGGGCCAGGGATGAATTGTGACAGCATGGGGCCCAATAGAAACAAGGAACCATTATGACACCATGGAGGCCAAGAATCAAATGATTCATTGTGACATCAAGTGGCCTAAAAGGGCATGGGATGCATTGTGACAGCACAGGGGTTAAGAGAAGCAAGGAACCATTGTGACCCAATGCAGGCTAACAATCTAATGATCCCTTGTGACACCAGGGGTCGCAAAAGGACCACGGATGAACTCTGACAGCATGGGGACCTATAGAAGCAAGGAACCATTATGACACCATGAAGGCCAAGAATCAAATGGTTCATTGTGACATCAAGTGGCCTAAAAGGGCTTGGAATGCATTGTGACACCACAGAGGTTAAGAGAAGCAAGGATCCATTGTGACCCAATGGAGGCTAATAATCCCAGGATCCCATTTGACACCAGGGGGCGTAAAAGGTCCAGGGATGAATTGTTACAGCACGGGGACCAATAGAAGCAAGCATCTATTATGCCACCATGGAGGCCAAGAATCAAATAATTCATTGTGACATCATGTGGCCTAAAAGGGCATGGGATGCATTGTGACAGCACAGAGGATAAGAAAAACAAGGATCCATTGTGACCCAAAGGAGGCTAATATTCCCAGGATCTCATTTGACACCAGGGGGCGTAAAAGGGCCAGGGATGAATTGTGACAGCATGGGGCCCAATAGAAACGAGGAACCATTATGACACCATGGAGGCCAAGAATCAAATGATTCATTGTGACATCAAGTGGCCTAAAAGGGCATGGGATGCATTGTGACACCACAGAGGTTAAGAGAAGCAAGGAACCATTGTGACCCAATGCAGGCTAACAATCTAATGATCCCATGTGACACCAATGGGCCTAAAAGGGGCAGGGATGAATTGTGAAAGCATGGGGCCCAAGTAAACCTGGTACAATGATGCCACCATGGAGGCCAAGAATCAAATGATTCATTGTGACATCAAGTGGCCTAAAAGGGCATGGGATGCATTGTGACAGCACAGGGGTTAAGAGAAGCAAGGAACCATTGTGACCCAATGCAGGCTAACAATCTAAGAATCCCTTTTGACACCAGGGGTCGCAAAAGGACCACGGATGAACTCTGACAGCATGGGGACCAATAGAAGCAAGGAACCATTATGACACCATGAAGGCCAAGGATCAAATGATTCATTGTGACATCAAGTGGCCTAAAAGGGCATGGGATGCATTGTGACACCACAGAGGTTAAGAGAAGCAAGGAACCATTGTGACCCAATGCAGGCTAACAATCTAATGATCCCTTGTGACACCAATGGGCCTAAAAGGGGCAGGGATGAATTGTGAAAGCATGGGGCCCAAGTAAAACCTGGTACAATGATGCCACCATGGAGGCCAAGAATCAAATGATTCATTGTGACATCAAGTGGCCTAAAAGGGCATGGGATGCATTGTGACACCACAGGGGTTAAGAGAAGCAAGGAACCATTGTGACCCAATGCAGGGTAACAATCTAATGATCCCTTTTGACACCAGGGGTCGCAAAAGGACCACGGATGAACTCTGACAGCATGGGGACCTATAGAAACAAGGAACCATTATGACACCATGGAGGCCAAGAATCAAATGATTCATTGTGACATCAAGTGGCCTAAAAGGGCATGGGATGCATTGTGACACCACAGAGGTTAAGAGAAGCAAGGATCCATTGTGACCCAATGCAGGTTAACAATCTAATGATCCCTTGTGACACCAATGGGCCTAAAAGGGGCAGGGATGAATTGTTACAGCACGGGGACCAATAGAAGCAAGGATCCATTATGCCACCGTGGAGGCCAAGAATCAAATGATTCATTGTGACATCAAGTGGCCTAAAAGGGCATGGGATGCATTGTGACACCACAGGGGTTAAGAGATGCAAGGATCCATTGTGACCCATTGGAGGCTAATAATCCCAGGATCCCATTTGACACGGGGGGCGTAAAAGGACCACAGATGAATTGTGACATCATGGGGCCCAATAGAAACCTCGTACAATTATGCCACCATGGAGGCCAAGAATCAAATGATTCATTGTGATATCAAGTGGCCTAAAAGGGCATGGGATGCATTGTGACACCACAGAGGTTAAGAGAAGCAAGGAACCATTGTGACCCAATGCAGGCTAACAATCTAATGATCCCTTGTGACACCAATGGGCGTAAAAGGGGCAGGGATGAATTGTGAAAGCATGGGGCCCAAGTAAAACCTGGTACAATTATGCCACCATGGAGGCCAAGAATCAAATGTTTCATTGTGACATCAAGTGGCCTAAAAGGGCATGGGATGCATTGTGACACCACAGGGGTTAAGAGAAGCAAGGATCCATTGTGACCCAATGGAGGCTAACAATCTAAGAATCCCTTTTGACACCAGGGGGCGCAAAAGGACCACGGATGAACTCTGACAGCATGGGGACCAATAGAAGCAAGGAACCATTATGACACCATGAAGGCCAAGAATCAAATGATTCATTGTGACATCAAGTGGCCTAAAAGGGCTTGGAATGTATTGTGACACCACAGAGGTTAAGAGAAGCAAGGATCCATTGTGACCCAATGGAGGCTAACAATCTAAGAATCCCTTTTGACACCAGGGGGCGTAAAAGGGCCAAGGAACAATTGTGACAGCATGGGGACCTATAGAAGCAAGGAACCGTTATGACACCATGAAGGCCAAGAATCAAATGATTCATTGTGACATCAAGTGGCCTAAAAGGGCTTGGAATGTATTGTGACACCACAGAGGTTAAGAGAAGCAAGGATCCATTGTGACCCAATGCAGGCTAATAATCCCAGGATCCCATTTGACACCAGGGGGCGTAAAGGGCCAGGGATGAATTGTTACAGCATAGGGCCCAATAGAAACAAGGAACCATAATGACACCATGGAGGCCAAGAATCAAATGATTCATTGTGACATCAAGTGGCCTAAAAGGGCATGGGATGCATTGTGACACCACAGAGGTTAAGAGAAGCAAGGATCCATTGTGACCCAATGGAGGCTAATAATCCCAGGATCCCATTTGACACCAGGGGGCGTAAAATGGCCAGGGATGTATTGTGACAGCATGGGGCCCAATAGAAACAAGGAACCATTATGACACCATTGAGGCCAAGAATCAAATGATTCATTGTGACATCAAGTGGCCTAAAAGGGCATGGGATGCATTGTGACACCACAGAGGTTAAGAGAAGCAAGGAACCATTGTGACCCAATGCAGGTTAACAATCTAATGATCCCTTGTGACACCAATGGGCCTAAAAGGGCCAGGGATGAATTGTTACAGCACGGGGACCAATAGAAGCAAGGATCTATTATGCCACCGTGGAGGGCAAGAATCAAATGATTCATTGTGACATCAAGTGGCCTAAAAGGGCATGGGATGCATTGTGACACCACAGAGGTTAAGAGAAGCAAGGAACCATTGTGACCCAATGCAGGCTAACAATCTAATGATCCCTTGTGACACAAATGGGCCTAAAAGGGCCAGGGATGAATTGTGAAAGCATGGGGCCCAAGTAAAACCTGGTACAATTATGCCACCATGGAGGCCAAGAATCAAATGATTCATTGTGACATCAAGTGGCCTAAAAGGGCATGGGATGCATTGTGACACCACAGGGGTTAAGAGAAGCAAGGAACCATTGTGACCCAATGCAGGCTAACAATCTAATGATCCCTTGTGACACCAGGGGGCGTAAAAGGGCCAGGGATGAATTGTGACAGCATGGGGCCCAATAGAAACAAGGAACCATTATGACACCATTGAGGCCAAGAATCAAATGATTCATTGTGACATCAAGTGGCCTATAAGGGCATGGGATGCATTGTGACACCACAGAGGTTAAGAGAAGCAAGGAACCATTGTGACCCAATGCAGGCTAACAATCTAATGATCCCTTGTGACACCAGTGGGCCTAAAAGGGGCAGGGATGAATTGTTACAGCATGGGGACCAATAGAAGCAAGGGTCTATTATGCCACCATGGAGGCCAAGAATCAAATAATTCATTGTGACATCATGTGGCCTAAAAGGGCATGGGATGCATTGTGACACCACAGAGGTTAAGAGAAGCAAGGAACCATTGTGACCCAATGCAGGCTAACAATCTAATGATCCCTTTTGACACCAATGGGCCTAAAAGGGGCAGGGATGAATTGTGAAAGCATGGGGCCCAAGTAAAACCTGGTACAATGATGCCACCATGGAGGCCAAGAATCAAATGATTCATTGTGACATCAAGTGGCCTAAAAGGGCATGGGATGCATTGTGACAGCACAGGGGTTAAGAGAAGCAAGGAACCATTGTGACCCAATGCAGGCTAACAATCTAATGATCCCTTTTGACACCAGGGGTCGCAAAAGGACCACGGATGAACTCTGACAGCATGGGGACCTATAGAAGCAAGGAACCATTATGCCACCATGAAGGCCAAGAATCAAATGGTTCATTGTGACATCAAGTGGCCTAAAAGGGCTTGGAATGCATTGTGACACCACAGAGGTTAAGAGAAGCAAGGAACCTTTGTGACCCAATGCAGGCTGACCATCTAATGATCCCTTGTGACACCAATGGGCCTAAAAGGACCAGGGATGAATTGTTACAGTACGGGGACCAATAGAAGCAAGCATCTATTATGCCACCATGGAGGCCAAGAATCAAATAATTCATTGTGACATCATGTGGCCTAAAAGGGCATGGGATGCATTGTGACACCACAGAGGTTAAGAGAAGGAAGGAACCATTGTGACCCAATGGAGGCTAATAATCCCAGGATCCCATTTGACACCAGGGGGCGTAAAAGGGCCAGGGATGAATTGTGACAGCATGGGGCCCAATAGAAACAAGGAACCATTATGACACCATGGAGGCCAAGAATCAAATGATTCATTGTGACATCAAGTGGCCTAAAAGGGCATGGGATGCATTGTGACAGCACAGGGGTTAAGAGAAGCAAGGAACCATTGTGACCCAATGCAGGCTAACAATCTAATGATCCCTTGTGACACCAGGGGTCGCAAAAGGACCACGGATGAACTCTGACAGCATGGGGACCTATAGAAGCAAGGAACCATTATGACACCATGAAGGCCAAGAATCAAATGGTTCATTGTGACATCAAGTGGCCTAAAAGGGCTTGGAATGCATTGTGACACCACAGAGGTTAAGAGAAGCAAGGATCCATTGTGACCCAATGGAGGCTAATAATCCCAGGATCCCATTTGACACCAGGGGGCGTAAAAGGTCCAGGGATGAATTGTTACAGCACGGGGACCAATAGAAGCAAGCATCTATTATGCCACCATGGAGGCCAAGAATCAAATAATTCATTGTGACATCATGTGGCCTAAAAGGGCATGGGATGCATTGTGACAGCACAGAGGATAAGAAAAACAAGGATCCATTGTGACCCAAAGGAGGCTAATATTCCCAGGATCTCATTTGACACCAGGGGGCGTAAAAGGGCCAGGGATGAATTGTGACAGCATGGGGCCCAATAGAAACGAGGAACCATTATGACACCATGGAGGCCAAGAATCAAATGATTCATTGTGACATCAAGTGGCCTAAAAGGGCATGGGATGCATTGTGACACCACAGAGGTTAAGAGAAGCAAGGAACCATTGTGACCCAATGCAGGCTAACAATCTAATGATCCCATGTGACACCAATGGGCCTAAAAGGGGCAGGGATGAATTGTGAAAGCATGGGGCCCAAGTAAACCTGGTACAATGATGCCACCATGGAGGCCAAGAATCAAATGATTCATTGTGACATCAAGTGGCCTAAAAGGGCATGGGATGCATTGTGACAGCACAGGGGTTAAGAGAAGCAAGGAACCATTGTGACCCAATGCAGGCTAACAATCTAAGAATCCCTTTTGACACCAGGGGTCGCAAAAGGACCACGGATGAACTCTGACAGCATGGGGACCAATAGAAGCAAGGAACCATTATGACACCATGAAGGCCAAGGATCAAATGATTCATTGTGACATCAAGTGGCCTAAAAGGGCATGGGATGCATTGTGACACCACAGAGGTTAAGAGAAGCAAGGAACCATTGTGACCCAATGCAGGCTAACAATCTAATGATCCCTTGTGACACCAATGGGCCTAAAAGGGGCAGGGATGAATTGTGAAAGCATGGGGCCCAAGTAAAACCTGGTACAATGATGCCACCATGGAGGCCAAGAATCAAATGATTCATTGTGACATCAAGTGGCCTAAAAGGGCATGGGATGCATTGTGACACCACAGGGGTTAAGAGAAGCAAGGAACCATTGTGACCCAATGCAGGGTAACAATCTAATGATCCCTTTTGACACCAGGGGTCGCAAAAGGACCACGGATGAACTCTGACAGCATGGGGACCTATAGAAACAAGGAACCATTATGACACCATGGAGGCCAAGAATCAAATGATTCATTGTGACATCAAGTGGCCTAAAAGGGCATGGGATGCATTGTGACACCACAGAGGTTAAGAGAAGCAAGGATCCATTGTGACCCAATGCAGGTTAACAATCTAATGATCCCTTGTGACACCAATGGGCCTAAAAGGGGCAGGGATGAATTGTTACAGCACGGGGACCAATAGAAGCAAGGATCCATTATGCCACCGTGGAGGCCAAGAATCAAATGATTCATTGTGACATCAAGTGGCCTAAAAGGGCATGGGATGCATTGTGACACCACAGGGGTTAAGAGATGCAAGGATCCATTGTGACCCATTGGAGGCTAATAATCCCAGGATCCCATTTGACACGGGGGGCGTAAAAGGACCACAGATGAATTGTGACATCATGGGGCCCAATAGAAACCTCGTACAATTATGCCACCATGGAGGCCAAGAATCAAATGATTCATTGTGATATCAAGTGGCCTAAAAGGGCATGGGATGCATTGTGACACCACAGAGGTTAAGAGAAGCAAGGAACCATTGTGACCCAATGCAGGCTAACAATCTAATGATCCCTTGTGACACCAATGGGCGTAAAAGGGGCAGGGATGAATTGTGAAAGCATGGGGCCCAAGTAAAACCTGGTACAATTATGCCACCATGGAGGCCAAGAATCAAATGTTTCATTGTGACATCAAGTGGCCTAAAAGGGCATGGGATGCATTGTGACACCACAGGGGTTAAGAGAAGCAAGGATCCATTGTGACCCAATGGAGGCTAACAATCTAAGAATCCCTTTTGACACCAGGGGGCGCAAAAGGACCACGGATGAACTCTGACAGCATGGGGACCAATAGAAGCAAGGAACCATTATGACACCATGAAGGCCAAGAATCAAATGATTCATTGTGACATCAAGTGGCCTAAAAGGGCTTGGAATGTATTGTGACACCACAGAGGTTAAGAGAAGCAAGGATCCATTGTGACCCAATGGAGGCTAACAATCTAAGAATCCCTTTTGACACCAGGGGGCGTAAAAGGGCCAAGGAACAATTGTGACAGCATGGGGACCTATAGAAGCAAGGAACCGTTATGACACCATGAAGGCCAAGAATCAAATGATTCATTGTGACATCAAGTGGCCTAAAAGGGCTTGGAATGTATTGTGACACCACAGAGGTTAAGAGAAGCAAGGATCCATTGTGACCCAATGCAGGCTAATAATCCCAGGATCCCATTTGACACCAGGGGGCGTAAAGGGCCAGGGATGAATTGTTACAGCATAGGGCCCAATAGAAACAAGGAACCATAATGACACCATGGAGGCCAAGAATCAAATGATTCATTGTGACATCAAGTGGCCTAAAAGGGCATGGGATGCATTGTGACACCACAGAGGTTAAGAGAAGCAAGGATCCATTGTGACCCAATGGAGGCTAATAATCCCAGGATCCCATTTGACACCAGGGGGCGTAAAATGGCCAGGGATGTATTGTGACAGCATGGGGCCCAATAGAAACAAGGAACCATTATGACACCATTGAGGCCAAGAATCAAATGATTCATTGTGACATCAAGTGGCCTAAAAGGGCATGGGATGCATTGTGACACCACAGAGGTTAAGAGAAGCAAGGAACCATTGTGACCCAATGCAGGTTAACAATCTAATGATCCCTTGTGACACCAATGGGCCTAAAAGGGCCAGGGATGAATTGTTACAGCACGGGGACCAATAGAAGCAAGGATCTATTATGCCACCGTGGAGGGCAAGAATCAAATGATTCATTGTGACATCAAGTGGCCTAAAAGGGCATGGGATGCATTGTGACACCACAGAGGTTAAGAGAAGCAAGGAACCATTGTGACCCAATGCAGGCTAACAATCTAATGATCCCTTGTGACACCAATGGGCCTAAAAGGGCCAGGGATGAATTGTGAAAGCATGGGGCCCAAGTAAAACCTGGTACAATTATGCCACCATGGAGGCCAAGAATCAAATGATTCATTGTGACATCAAGTGGCCTAAAAGGGCATGGGATGCATTGTGACACCACAGGGGTTAAGAGAAGCAAGGAACCATTGTGACCCAATGCAGGCTAACAATCTAAGAATCCCTTTTGACACCAGGGGGCGCAAAAGGACCACGGATGAACTCTGACAGCATGGGGACCTATAGAAGCAAGGAACCATTATGACACCATGAAGGCCAAGAATCAAATGATTCATTGTGACATCAAGTGGCCTAAAAGGGCTTGGAATGTATTGTGACACCACAGAGGTTAAGAGAAGCAAGGATCCATTGTGACCCAATGGAGGCTAATAATCCCAGGATCCCATTTGACACCAGGGGGCGTAAAAGGGCCAGGGATGAATTGTTACAGTACGGGGACCAATAGAAGCAAGGATCTATTATGCCACCATGGAGGCCAAGAATCAAATAATTCATTGTGACATCATGTGGCCTAAAAGGTCATGGGATGCATTGTGACACCACAGAGGTTAAGAGAAGCAAGGAACCATTGTGACCCAATGGAGGCTAATAATCCCAGGATCCCATTTGACACCAGGGGGCGTAAAAGGGCCAGGGATGAATTGTGACAGCATGGGGCCCAATAGAAACAAGGAACCATTATGACACCATGGAGGCCAAGAATCAAATGATTCATTGTGACATCAAGTGGCCTAAAAGGGCATGGGATGCATTGTGACACCACAGAGGTTAAGAGAAGCAAGGAACCATTGTGACCCAATGCAGGCTAACAATCTAATGATCCCTTGTGACACCAATGGGCTTAAAAGGTCCAGGGATGAATTGTGAAAGCATGGGGCCCAAGTAAAACCTGGTACAATGATGCCACCATGGAGGCCAAGAATCAAATGATTCATTGTGACATCAAGTGGCCTAAAAGTGCATGGGATGCATTGTGACACCACAGGGGTTAAGAGAAGCAAGGAACCATTGTGACCCAATGCAGGCTAAAAATCTAATGATCCCTTTTGACACCAGGGGTCGCAAAAGGACCACGGATGAACTCTGACAGCATGGGGACCTATAGAAGCAAGGAACCATTATGACACAATGAAGGCCAAGAATGAAATAATTCATTGTGACATCATGTGGCCTAAAAGGGCATGGGATGCATTGTGACAGCACAGAGGATAAGAAAAACAAGGATCCATTGTGACCCAAAGGAGGCTAATAATCCCAGGATCTCATTTGACACCAGGGGGCGTAAAAGGGCCAGGGATGAATTGTGACAGCATGGGGCCCAATAGAAACGAGGAACCATTATGACACCATGGAGGCCAAGAATCAAATGATTCATTGTGACATCAAGTGGCCTAAAAGGGCATGGGATGCATTGTGACACCACAGGGGTTAAGAGAAGCAAGGAACCATTGTGACCCAATGCAGGCTAACAATCTAAGAATCCCTTTTGACACCAGGGGGCGCAAAAGGACCACGGATGAACTCTGACAGCATGGGGACCTATAGAAGCAATGAACCATTATGACACCATGAAGGCCAAGAATCAAATGATTCATTGTGACATCAAGTGGCCTAAAAGGGCTTGGAATGTATTGTGACACCACAGAGGTTAAGAGAAGCAAGGATCCATTGTGACCCAATGGAGGCTAATAATCCCAGGATCCCATTTGACACCAGGGTGCGTAAAAGGGCCAGGGATGAATTGTTACAGCATGGGGCCCAATAGAAACAAGTAACCATTATGACACCATGGAAGCCAAGAATCAAATGACTCATTGTGACATCAAGTGGCCTAAAAGGGCATGGGATGCATTGTGACACCACAGAGGTTAAGAGAAGCCAGGAACCATTGTGACCCAATACAGGCTAACAATCTAATGATCCCTTGTGACACCAGGGGGCGTAAAAGGGCCAGGGATGAATTGTGACAGCATGGCGCCCAATAGAAACAAGGAACCATTATGACACCATTGAGGCCAAGAATCAAATGATTCATTGTGACATCAAGTGGCCTAAAAGGGCATGGGATGCATTGTGACACCACAGAGGTTAAGAGAAGCAAGGAACCATTGTGACCCAATGCAGGCTAACAATCTAATGATCCCTTGTGACACCAATGGGCCTAAAAGGGGCAGGGATGAATTGTTACAGCATGGGGACCAATAGAAGCAAGGATCTATTATGCCACCATGGAGGCCAAGAATCAAATAATTCATTGTGACATCATGTGGCCTAAAAGGGCATGGGATGCATTGTGACACCACAGAGGTTAAGAGAAGCAAGGAACCATTGTGACCCAATGCAGGCTAACAATCTAATGATCCCTTTTGACACCAATGGGCCTAAAAGGGGCAGGGATGAATTGTGAAAGCATGGGGCCCAAGTAAAACCTGGTACAATGATGCCACCATGGAGGCCAAGAATCAAATGATTCATTGTGACATCAAGTGGCCTAAAAGGGCATGGGATGCATTGTGACACCACAGGGGTTAAGAGAAGCAAGGAACCATTGTGACCCAATGCAGGGTAACAATCTAATGATCCCTTTTGACACCAGGGGTCGCAAAAGGACCACGGATGAACTCTGACAGCATGGGGACCTATAGAAGCAAGGAACCATTATGCCACCATGAAGGCCAAGAATCAAATTATTCATTGTGACATCAAGTGGCCTAAAAGGGCTTGGAATGTATTGTGACACCACAGAGGTTAAGAGAAGCAAGGAACCTTTGTGACCCAATGCAGGCTGACAATCTAATGATCCCTTGTGACACCAATGGGCCTAAAAGGGCCAGGGATGAATTGTTACAGCATGGGGACCTATAGAAGCAAGGAACCATTATGACACAATGAAGGCCAAGAATGAAATAATTCATTGTGACATCATGTGGCCTAAAAGGGCATGGGATGCATTGTGACAGCACAGAGGATAAGAAAAACAAGGATCCATTGTGACCCAAAGGAGGCTAATAATCCCAGGATCTCATTTGACACCAGGGGGCGTAAAAGGGCCAGGGATGAATTGTGACAGCATGGGGCCCAATAGAAACGAGGAACCATTATGACACCATGGAGGCCAAGAATCAAATGATTCATTGTGACATCAAGTGGCCTAAAAGGGCATGGGATGCATTGTGACACCACAGGGGTTAAGAGAAGCAAGGAACCATTGTGACCCAATGCAGGCTAACAATCTAAGAATCCCTTTTGACACCAGGGGGCGCAAAAGGACCACGGATGAACTCTGACAGCATGGGGACCTATAGAAGCAATGAACCATTATGACACCATGAAGGCCAAGAATCAAATGATTCATTGTGACATCAAGTGGCCTAAAAGGGCTTGGAATGTATTGTGACACCACAGAGGTTAAGAGAAGCAAGGATCCATTGTGACCCAATGGAGGCTAATAATCCCAGGATCCCATTTGACACCAGGGTGCGTAAAAGGGCCAGGGATGAATTGTTACAGCATGGGGCCCAATAGAAACAAGTAACCATTATGACACCATGGAAGCCAAGAATCAAATGACTCATTGTGACATCAAGTGGCCTAAAAGGGCATGGGATGCATTGTGACACCACAGAGGTTAAGAGAAGCCAGGAACCATTGTGACCCAATACAGGCTAACAATCTAATGATCCCTTGTGACACCAGGGGGCGTAAAAGGGCCAGGGATGAATTGTGACAGCATGGCGCCCAATAGAAACAAGGAACCATTATGACACCATTGAGGCCAAGAATCAAATGATTCATTGTGACATCAAGTGGCCTAAAAGGGCATGGGATGCATTGTGACACCACAGAGGTTAAGAGAAGCAAGGAACCATTGTGACCCAATGCAGGCTAACAATCTAATGATCCCTTGTGACACCAATGGGCCTAAAAGGGGCAGGGATGAATTGTTACAGCATGGGGACCAATAGAAGCAAGGATCTATTATGCCACCATGGAGGCCAAGAATCAAATAATTCATTGTGACATCATGTGGCCTAAAAGGGCATGGGATGCATTGTGACACCACAGAGGTTAAGAGAAGCAAGGAACCATTGTGACCCAATGCAGGCTAACAATCTAATGATCCCTTTTGACACCAATGGGCCTAAAAGGGGCAGGGATGAATTGTGAAAGCATGGGGCCCAAGTAAAACCTGGTACAATGATGCCACCATGGAGGCCAAGAATCAAATGATTCATTGTGACATCAAGTGGCCTAAAAGGGCATGGGATGCATTGTGACACCACAGGGGTTAAGAGAAGCAAGGAACCATTGTGACCCAATGCAGGGTAACAATCTAATGATCCCTTTTGACACCAGGGGTCGCAAAAGGACCACGGATGAACTCTGACAGCATGGGGACCTATAGAAGCAAGGAACCATTATGCCACCATGAAGCCAAGAATCAAATTATTCATTGTGACATCAAGTGGCCTAAAAGGGCTTGGAATGTATTGTGACACCACAGAGGTTAAGAGAAGCAAGGAACCTTTGTGACCCAATGCAGGCTGACAATCTAATGATCCCTTGTGACACCAATGGGCCTAAAAGGGCCAGGGATGAATTGTTACAGTACGGGGACCAATAGAAGCAAGGATCTATTATGCCACCATGGAGGCCAAGAATCAAATAATTCATTGTGACATCATGTGGCCTAAAAGGGCATGGGATGCATTGTGACACCACAGAGGTTAAGAGAAGGAAGGAACCATTGTGACCCAATGGAGGCTAATAATCCCAGGATCCCATTTGACACCCGGGGGCGTAAAAGGGCCAGGGATGAATTGTGACAGCATGGGGCCCAATAGAAACAAGGAACCATTATGACACCATGGAGGCCGAGAATCAAATGATTCATTGTGACATCAAGTGGCCTAAAAGGGCATGGGATGCATTGTGACACCACAGAGGTTAAGAGAAGCAAGGAACCATTGTGACCCAATGCAGGCTAACAATCTAATGATCCCTTGTGACACCAATGGTCGTAAAAGGGGCAGGGATGAATTGTGAAAGCATGGGGCCCAAGTAAAACCTGGTACAATTATGCCACCATGGAGGCCAAGAATCAAATGATTCATTGTGACATCAAGTGGCCTAAAAGGGCATGGGATGCATTGTGACACCACAGGGGTTAAGAGAAGCAAGGAACCATTGTGACCCAATGCAGGGTAACAATCTAATGATCCCTTTTGACACCAGGGCTCGCAAAAGGACCACGGATGAACTCTGACAGCATGGGGACCTATAGAAGCAAGGAACCATTATGACACCATGAAGGCCAAGAATCAAATGGTTCATTGTGACATCAAGTGGCCTAAAAGGGCTTGGAATGCATTGTGACACCACAGAGGTTAAGAGAAGCAAGGATCCATTGTGACCCAATGGAGGCTAATAATCCCAGGACCCCATTGGACACCAGGGGGCGTAAAAGGTCCAGGGATGAATTGTTACAGCACGGGGACCAATAGAAGCAAGCATCTATTATGCCACCATGGAGGCCAAGAATCAAATAATTCATTGTGACATCATGTGGCCTAAAAGGGCATGGGATGCATTGTGACAGCACAGAGGATAAGAGAAGCCAGGAACCATTGTGACCCAAAGGAGGCTAATATTCCCAGGATCTCATTTGATACCAGGGGGCGTAAAAGGGCCAGGGATGAATTGTGACAGCATGGGGCCCAATAGAAACGAGGAACCATTATGACACCATGGAGGCCAAGAATCAAATGATTCATTGTGACATCTAGTGGCCTAAAAGGGCATGGGATGCATTGTGACACCACAGAGGTTAAGAGAAGCAAGGAACCATTGTGACCCAATGCAGGTTAACAATCTAATGATCCCTTGTGACACCAATGGGCCTAAAAGGGCCAGGGATGAATTGTTACAGCACGGGGACCAATAGAAGCAAGGATCTATTATGCCACCGTGGAGGGCAAGAATCAAATGATTCATTGTGACATCAAGTGGCCTAAAAGGGCATGGGATGCATTGTGACACCACAGAGGTTAAGAGAAGCAAGGAACCATTGTGACCCAATGCAGGCTAACAATCTAATGATCCCTTGTGACACCAATGGGCCTAAAAGGGCCAGGGATGAATTGTGAAAGCATGGGGCCCAAGTAAAACCTGGTACAATTATGCCACCATGGAGGCCAAGAATCAAATGATTCATTGTGACATCAAGTGGCCTAAAAGGGCATGGGATGCATTGTGACACCACAGGGGTTAAGAGAAGCAAGGAACCATTGTGACCCAATGCAGGCTAACAATCTAAGAATCCCTTTTGACACCAGGGGGCGCAAAAGGACCACGGATGAACTCTGACAGCATGGGGACCTATAGAAGCAAGGAACCATTATGACACCATGAAGGCCAAGAATCAAATGATTCATTGTGACATCAAGTGGCCTAAAAGGGCTTGGAATGTATTGTGACACCACAGAGGTTAAGAGAAGCAAGGATCCATTGTGACCCAATGGAGGCTAATAATCCCAGGATCCCATTTGACACCAGGGGGCGTAAAAGGGCCAGGGATGAATTGTTACAGCATGGGGCCCAATAGAAACAAGGAACCATTATGACACCATGGAGGCCAAGAATCAAATGATTCATTGTGACATCAAGTGGCCTAAAAGGGCATGGGATGCATTGTGACACCACAGAGGTTAAGAGAGGCAAGGATCCATTGTGACCCAATGGAGGCTAATAATCCCAGGATCCCATTTGACACCAGGGGGCGTAAAAGGGCCAGGGATGAATTGTGACAGCATGGGGCCCAATAGAAACAAGGAACCATTATGACACCATTGAGGCCAAGAATCAAATGATTCATTGTGACATCAAGTGGCCTAAAAGGGCATGGGATGCATTGTGACACCACAGAGGTTAAGAGAAGCAAGGAACCATTGTGACCCAATGCAGGCTAACAATCTAATGATCCCTTTTGACACCAATGGGCCTAAAAGGGCCAGGGATGAATTGTTACAGTACGGGGACCAATAGAAGCAAGGATCTATTATGCCACCATGGAGGCCAAGAATCAAATAATTCATTGTGACATCATGTGGCCTAAAAGGTCATGGGATGCATTGTGACACCACAGAGGTTAAGAGAAGGAAGGAACCATTGTGACCCAATGGAGGCTAATAATCCCAGGATCCCATTTGACACCAGGGGGCGTAAAAGGGCCAGGGATGAATTGTGACAGCATGGGGCCCAATAGAAACAAGGAACCATTATGACACCATGGAGGCCGAGAATCAAATGATTCATTGTGACATCAAGTGGCCTAAAAGGGCATGGGATGCATTGTGACACCACAGAGGTTAAGAGAAGCAAGGAACCATTGTGACCCAATGCAGGCTAACAATCTAATGATCCCTTGTGACACCAATGGGCGTAAAAGGGGCAGGGATGAATTGTGAAAGCATGGGGCCCAAGTAAAACCTGGTACAATTATGCCACCATGGAGGCCAATAATCAAATGATTCATTGTGACATCAAGTGGCCTAAAAGGGCATGGGATGCATTGTGACACCACAGGGGTTAAGAGAAGCAAGGAACCATTGTGACCCAATGCAGGGTAACAATCTAATGATCCCTTTTGACACCAGGGCTCGCAAAAGGACCACGGATGAACTCTGACAGCATGGGGACCTATAGAAGCAAGGAACCATTATGCCACCATGAAGGCCAAGAATCAAATGGTTCATTGTGACATCAAGTGGCCTAAAAGGGCTTGGAATGCATTGTGACACCACAGAGGTTAAGAGAAGCAAGGATCCATTGTGACCCAATGGAGGCTAATAATCCCAGGATCCCATTTGACACCAGGGGGCGTAAAAGGTCCAGGGATGAATTGTTACAGCACGGGGACCAATAGAAGCAAGCATCTATTATGCCACCATGGAGGCCAAGAATCAAATAATTCATTGTGACATCATGTGGCCTAAAAGGGCATGGGATGCATTGTGACAGCACAGAGGATAAGAAAAACAAGGATCCATTGTGACCCAAAGGAGGCTAATATTCCCAGGATCTCATTTGACACCAGGGGGCGTAAAAGGGCCAGGGATGAATTGTGACAGCATGGGGCCCAATAGAAACGAGGAACCATTATGACACCATGGAGGCCAAGAATCAAATGATTCATTGTGACATCTAGTGGCCTAAAAGGGCATGGGATGCATTGTGACACCACAGAGGTTAAGAGAAGCAAGGAACCATTGTGACCCAATGCAGGCTAACAATCTAATGATCCCTTGTGACACCAATGGGCCTAAAAGGGCCAGGGATGAATTGTGAAAGCATGGGGCCCAAGTAAAACCTGGTACAATGATGCCACCATGGAGGCCAAGAATCAAATGATTCATTGTGACATCAAGTGGCCTAAAAGGGCATGGGATGCATTGTGACACCACAGGGGTTAAGAGAAGCAAGGAACCATTGTGACCCAATGCAGGGTAACAATCTAATGATCCCTTTTGACACCAGGGGTCGCAAAAGGACCACGGATGAACTCTGACAGCATGGGGACCTATAGAAGCAAGGAACCATTATGACACCATGAAGGCCAAGAATCAAATGATTCATTGTGACATCAAGTGGCCTAAAAGGGCTTGGAATGCATTGTGACACGACAGAGGTTAAGAGAAGCAAGGATCCATTGTGACCCAATGGAGGCTAATAATCCCAGGATCCCATTTGACACCAGGGGGCGTAAAAGGTCCAGGGATGAATTGTTACAGCACGGGGACCAATAGAAGCAAGCATCTATTATGCCACCATGGAGGCCAAGAATCAAATAATTCATTGTGACATCATGTGGCCTAAAAGGGCATGGGATGCATTGTGACAGCACAGAGGATAAGAAAAACAAGGATCCATTGTGACCCAAAGGAGGCTAATATTCCCAGGATCTCATTTGATACCAGGGGGCGTAAAAGGGCCAGGGATGAATTGTGACTGCATGGGGCCCAATAGAAACGAGGAACCATTATGACACCATGGAGGCCAAGAATCAAATGATTCATTGTGACATCAAGTGGCCTAAAAGGGCATGGGATGCATTGTGACACCACAGAGGTTAAGAGAAGCAAGGAACCATTGTGACCCAATGCAGGCTAACAATCTAATGATCCCATGTGACACCAATGGGCCTAAAAGGGGCAGGGATGAATTGTGAAAGCATGGGGCCCAAGTAAAACCTGGTACAATGATGCCACCATGGAGGCCAAGAATCAAATGATTCATTGTGACATCAAGTGGCCTAAAAGGGCATGGGATGCATTGTGACAGCACAGGGGTTAAGAGAAGCAAGGAACCATTGTGACCCAATGCAGGCTAACAATCTAAGAATCCCTTTTGACACCAGGGGTCGCAAAAGGACCACGGATGAACTCTGACAGCATGGGGACCAATAGAAGCAAGGAACCATTATGACACCATGAAGGCCAAGGATCAAATGATTCATTGTGACATCAAGTGGCCTAAAAGGGCTTGGAATGTATTGTGACACCACAGAGGTTAAGAGAAGCAAGGATCCATTGTGACCCAATGGAGGCTAATAATCCCAGGATCCCATTTGACACCAGGGGGCGTAAAAGGGCCAGGGATGAATTGTTACAGCTTGGGGCCCAATAGAAACAAGGAACCATTATGACACCATGGAGGCCAAGAATCAAATGATTCATTGTGACATCAAGTGGCCTAAAAGGGCATGGGATGCATTGTGACACCACAGAGGTTAAGACAAGCAAGGAACCATTGTGACCCAATGCAGGCTAAAAATCTAATGATCCCTTGTGACACCAATGGGTCTAAAAGGGCCAGGGATGAATTGTGAAAGCATGGGGCCCAAGTATAACCTGGTACAATTATGCCACCATGGAGGCCAAGAATCAAATGATTCATTGTGACATCAAGTGGCCTAAAAGGGCATGGGATGCATTGTGACACCACAGGGGATAAGAGAAGCAAGGAACCATTGTGACCCAATGCAGGCTAAAAATCTAATGATCCCTTTTGACACCAGGGGTCGCAAAAGGACCACGGATGAACTCTGACAGCATGGGGACCTATAGAAGCAAGGAACCATTATGACACCATGAAGGCCAAGAATGAAATAATTCATTGTGACATCATGTGGCCTAAAAGGGCATGGGATGCATTGTGACAGCACAGAGGATAAGAAAAACAAGGATCCATTGTGACCCAAAGGAGGCTAATAATCCCAGGATCTCATTTGACACCAGGGGGCGTAAAAGGGCCAGGGATGAATTGTGACAGCATGGGGCCCAAGTAAAACCTGGTATAATTATGCCACCATGGAGGCCAAGAATCAAATGATTCATTGTGACATCAAGTGGCCTAAAAGGGCATGGGATGCATTGTGACACCACAGGGGTTAAGAGAAGCAAGGAACCATTGTGACCCAATGCAGGCTAACAATCTAAGAATCCCTTTTGACACCAGGGGGCGCAAAAGGACCACGGATGAACTCTGACAGCATGGGGACCTATAGAAGCAATGAACCATTATGACACCATGAAGGCCAAGAATCAAATGATTCATTGTGACATCAAGTGGCCTAAAAGGGCTTGGAATGTATTGTGACACCACAGAGGTTAAGAGAAGCAAGGATCCATTGTGACCCAATGGAGGCTAATAATCCCAGGATCCCATTTGACACCAGGGTGCGTAAAAGGGCCAGGGATGAATTGTTACAGCATGGGGCCCAATAGAAACAAGGAACCATTATGACACCATGGAGGCCAAGAATCAAATGATTCATTGTGACATCAAGTGGCCTAAAAGGGCATGGGATGCATTGTGACACCACAGAGGTTAAGAGAAGCCAGGAACCATTGTGACCCAATACAGGCTAACAATCTAATGATCCCTTGTGACACCAGGGGGCGCAAAAGGACCACGGATGAACTCTGACAGCATGGGGACCTATAGAAGCAATGAACCATTATGACACCATGAAGGCCAAGAATCAAATGGTTCATTGTGACATCAAGTGGCCTAAAAGGGCTTGGAATGCATTGTGACACCACAGAGGTTAAGAGAAGCAAGGATCCATTGTGACCCAATGGAGGCTAATAATCCCAGGACCCCATTGGACACCAGGGGGCGTAAAAGGTCCAGGGATGAATTGTTACAGCACGGGGACCAATAGAAGCAAGCATCTATTATGCCACCATGGAGGCCAAGAATCAAATAATTCATTGTGACATCATGTGGCCTAAAAGGGCATGGGATGCATTGTGACAGCACAGAGGATAAGAGAAGCCAGGAACCATTGTGACCCAAAGGAGGCTAATATTCCCAGGATCTCATTTGATACCAGGGGGCGTAAAAGGGCCAGGGATGAATTGTGACAGCATGGGGCCCAATAGAAACGAGGAACCATTATGACACCATGGAGGCCAAGAATCAAATGATTCATTGTGACATCTAGTGGCCTAAAAGGGCATGGGATGCATTGTGACACCACAGAGGTTAAGAGAAGCAAGGAACCATTGTGACCCAATGCAGGTTAACAATCTAATGATCCCTTGTGACACCAATGGGCCTAAAAGGGCCAGGGATGAATTGTTACAGCACGGGGACCAATAGAAGCAAGGATCTATTATGCCACCGTGGAGGGCAAGAATCAAATGATTCATTGTGACATCAAGTGGCCTAAAAGGGCATGGGATGCATTGTGACACCACAGAGGTTAAGAGAAGCAAGGAACCATTGTGACCCAATGCAGGCTAACAATCTAATGATCCCTTGTGACACCAATGGGCCTAAAAGGGCCAGGGATGAATTGTGAAAGCATGGGGCCCAAGTAAAACCTGGTACAATTATGCCACCATGGAGGCCAAGAATCAAATGATTCATTGTGACATCAAGTGGCCTAAAAGGGCATGGGATGCATTGTGACACCACAGGGGTTAAGAGAAGCAAGGAACCATTGTGACCCAATGCAGGCTAACAATCTAAGAATCCCTTTTGACACCAGGGGGCGCAAAAGGACCACGGATGAACTCTGACAGCATGGGGACCTATAGAAGCAAGGAACCATTATGACACCATGAAGGCCAAGAATCAAATGATTCATTGTGACATCAAGTGGCCTAAAAGGGCTTGGAATGTATTGTGACACCACAGAGGTTAAGAGAAGCAAGGATCCATTGTGACCCAATGGAGGCTAATAATCCCAGGATCCCATTTGACACCAGGGGGCGTAAAAGGGCCAGGGATGAATTGTTACAGCATGGGGCCCAATAGAAACAAGGAACCATTATGACACCATGGAGGCCAAGAATCAAATGATTCATTGTGACATCAAGTGGCCTAAAAGGGCATGGGATGCATTGTGACACCACAGAGGTTAAGAGAGGCAAGGATCCATTGTGACCCAATGGAGGCTAATAATCCCAGGATCCCATTTGACACCAGGGGGCGTAAAAGGGCCAGGGATGAATTGTGACAGCATGGGGCCCAATAGAAACAAGGAACCATTATGACACCATTGAGGCCAAGAATCAAATGATTCATTGTGACATCAAGTGGCCTAAAAGGGCATGGGATGCATTGTGACACCACAGAGGTTAAGAGAAGCAAGGAACCATTGTGACCCAATGCAGGCTAACAATCTAATGATCCCTTTTGACACCAATGGGCCTAAAAGGGCCAGGGATGAATTGTTACAGTACGGGGACCAATAGAAGCAAGGATCTATTATGCCACCATGGAGGCCAAGAATCAAATAATTCATTGTGACATCATGTGGCCTAAAAGGTCATGGGATGCATTGTGACACCACAGAGGTTAAGAGAAGGAAGGAACCATTGTGACCCAATGGAGGCTAATAATCCCAGGATCCCATTTGACACCAGGGGGCGTAAAAGGGCCAGGGATGAATTGTGACAGCATGGGGCCCAATAGAAACAAGGAACCATTATGACACCATGGAGGCCGAGAATCAAATGATTCATTGTGACATCAAGTGGCCTAAAAGGGCATGGGATGCATTGTGACACCACAGAGGTTAAGAGAAGCAAGGAACCATTGTGACCCAATGCAGGCTAACAATCTAATGATCCCTTGTGACACCAATGGGCGTAAAAGGGGCAGGGATGAATTGTGAAAGCATGGGGCCCAAGTAAAACCTGGTACAATTATGCCACCATGGAGGCCAATAATCAAATGATTCATTGTGACATCAAGTGGCCTAAAAGGGCATGGGATGCATTGTGACACCACAGGGGTTAAGAGAAGCAAGGAACCATTGTGACCCAATGCAGGGTAACAATCTAATGATCCCTTTTGACACCAGGGCTCGCAAAAGGACCACGGATGAACTCTGACAGCATGGGGACCTATAGAAGCAAGGAACCATTATGCCACCATGAAGGCCAAGAATCAAATGGTTCATTGTGACATCAAGTGGCCTAAAAGGGCTTGGAATGCATTGTGACACCACAGAGGTTAAGAGAAGCAAGGATCCATTGTGACCCAATGGAGGCTAATAATCCCAGGATCCCATTTGACACCAGGGGGCGTAAAAGGTCCAGGGATGAATTGTTACAGCACGGGGACCAATAGAAGCAAGCATCTATTATGCCACCATGGAGGCCAAGAATCAAATAATTCATTGTGACATCATGTGGCCTAAAAGGGCATGGGATGCATTGTGACAGCACAGAGGATAAGAAAAACAAGGATCCATTGTGACCCAAAGGAGGCTAATATTCCCAGGATCTCATTTGACACCAGGGGGCGTAAAAGGGCCAGGGATGAATTGTGACAGCATGGGGCCCAATAGAAACGAGGAACCATTATGACACCATGGAGGCCAAGAATCAAATGATTCATTGTGACATCTAGTGGCCTAAAAGGGCATGGGATGCATTGTGACACCACAGAGGTTAAGAGAAGCAAGGAACCATTGTGACCCAATGCAGGCTAACAATCTAATGATCCCTTGTGACACCAATGGGCCTAAAAGGGCCAGGGATGAATTGTGAAAGCATGGGGCCCAAGTAAAACCTGGTACAATGATGCCACCATGGAGGCCAAGAATCAAATGATTCATTGTGACATCAAGTGGCCTAAAAGGGCATGGGATGCATTGTGACACCACAGGGGTTAAGAGAAGCAAGGAACCATTGTGACCCAATGCAGGGTAACAATCTAATGATCCCTTTTGACACCAGGGGTCGCAAAAGGACCACGGATGAACTCTGACAGCATGGGGACCTATAGAAGCAAGGAACCATTATGACACCATGAAGGCCAAGAATCAAATGATTCATTGTGACATCAAGTGGCCTAAAAGGGCTTGGAATGCATTGTGACACGACAGAGGTTAAGAGAAGCAAGGATCCATTGTGACCCAATGGAGGCTAATAATCCCAGGATCCCATTTGACACCAGGGGGCGTAAAAGGTCCAGGGATGAATTGTTACAGCACGGGGACCAATAGAAGCAAGCATCTATTATGCCACCATGGAGGCCAAGAATCAAATAATTCATTGTGACATCATGTGGCCTAAAAGGGCATGGGATGCATTGTGACAGCACAGAGGATAAGAAAAACAAGGATCCATTGTGACCCAAAGGAGGCTAATATTCCCAGGATCTCATTTGATACCAGGGGGCGTAAAAGGGCCAGGGATGAATTGTGACTGCATGGGGCCCAATAGAAACGAGGAACCATTATGACACCATGGAGGCCAAGAATCAAATGATTCATTGTGACATCAAGTGGCCTAAAAGGGCATGGGATGCATTGTGACACCACAGAGGTTAAGAGAAGCAAGGAACCATTGTGACCCAATGCAGGCTAACAATCTAATGATCCCATGTGACACCAATGGGCCTAAAAGGGGCAGGGATGAATTGTGAAAGCATGGGGCCCAAGTAAAACCTGGTACAATGATGCCACCATGGAGGCCAAGAATCAAATGATTCATTGTGACATCAAGTGGCCTAAAAGGGCATGGGATGCATTGTGACAGCACAGGGGTTAAGAGAAGCAAGGAACCATTGTGACCCAATGCAGGCTAACAATCTAAGAATCCCTTTTGACACCAGGGGTCGCAAAAGGACCACGGATGAACTCTGACAGCATGGGGACCAATAGAAGCAAGGAACCATTATGACACCATGAAGGCCAAGGATCAAATGATTCATTGTGACATCAAGTGGCCTAAAAGGGCTTGGAATGTATTGTGACACCACAGAGGTTAAGAGAAGCAAGGATCCATTGTGACCCAATGGAGGCTAATAATCCCAGGATCCCATTTGACACCAGGGGGCGTAAAAGGGCCAGGGATGAATTGTTACAGCTTGGGGCCCAATAGAAACAAGGAACCATTATGACACCATGGAGGCCAAGAATCAAATGATTCATTGTGACATCAAGTGGCCTAAAAGGGCATGGGATGCATTGTGACACCACAGAGGTTAAGACAAGCAAGGAACCATTGTGACCCAATGCAGGCTAAAAATCTAATGATCCCTTGTGACACCAATGGGTCTAAAAGGGCCAGGGATGAATTGTGAAAGCATGGGGCCCAAGTATAACCTGGTACAATTATGCCACCATGGAGGCCAAGAATCAAATGATTCATTGTGACATCAAGTGGCCTAAAAGGGCATGGGATGCATTGTGACACCACAGGGGATAAGAGAAGCAAGGAACCATTGTGACCCAATGCAGGCTAAAAATCTAATGATCCCTTTTGACACCAGGGGTCGCAAAAGGACCACGGATGAACTCTGACAGCATGGGGACCTATAGAAGCAAGGAACCATTATGACACCATGAAGGCCAAGAATGAAATAATTCATTGTGACATCATGTGGCCTAAAAGGGCATGGGATGCATTGTGACAGCACAGAGGATAAGAAAAACAAGGATCCATTGTGACCCAAAGGAGGCTAATAATCCCAGGATCTCATTTGACACCAGGGGGCGTAAAAGGGCCAGGGATGAATTGTGACAGCATGGGGCCCAAGTAAAACCTGGTATAATTATGCCACCATGGAGGCCAAGAATCAAATGATTCATTGTGACATCAAGTGGCCTAAAAGGGCATGGGATGCATTGTGACACCACAGGGGTTAAGAGAAGCAAGGAACCATTGTGACCCAATGCAGGCTAACAATCTAAGAATCCCTTTTGACACCAGGGGGCGCAAAAGGACCACGGATGAACTCTGACAGCATGGGGACCTATAGAAGCAATGAACCATTATGACACCATGAAGGCCAAGAATCAAATGATTCATTGTGACATCAAGTGGCCTAAAAGGGCTTGGAATGTATTGTGACACCACAGAGGTTAAGAGAAGCAAGGATCCATTGTGACCCAATGGAGGCTAATAATCCCAGGATCCCATTTGACACCAGGGTGCGTAAAAGGGCCAGGGATGAATTGTTACAGCATGGGGCCCAATAGAAACAAGGAACCATTATGACACCATGGAGGCCAAGAATCAAATGATTCATTGTGACATCAAGTGGCCTAAAAGGGCATGGGATGCATTGTGACACCACAGAGGTTAAGAGAAGCCAGGAACCATTGTGACCCAATACAGGCTAACAATCTAATGATCCCTTGTGACACCAGGGGGCGTAAAAGGGCCAGGGATGAATTGTGACAGCATGGGGCCCAATAGAAACAAGGAACCATTATGACACCATTGAGGCCAAGAATCAAATGATTCATTGTGACATCAAGTGGCCTAAAAGGGCATGGGATGCATTGTGACACCACAGAGGTTAAGAGAAGCAAGGAACCATTGTGACCCAATGCAGGCTAACAATCTAATGATCCCTTGTGACACCAATGTGCCTAAAAGGGGCAGGGATGAATTGTTACAGCATGGGGACCAATAGAAGCAAGGATCTATTATGCCACCATGGAGGCCAAGAATCAAATAATTCATTGTGACATCATGTGGCCTAAAAGGGCATGGGATGCATTGTGACACCACAGAGGTTAAGAGAAGCAAGGAACCATTGTGACCCAATGCAGGCTAACAATCTAATGATCCCTTTTGACACCAATGGGCCTAAAAGGGCCAGGGATGAATTGTGAAAGCATGGGGCCCAAGTAAAACCTGGTACAATGATGCCACCATGGAGGCCAAGAATCAAATGATTCATTGTGACATCAAGTGGCCTAAAAGGGCATGGGATGCATTGTGACACCACAGGGGTTAAGAGAAGCAAGGAACCATTGTGACCCAATGCAGGGTAACAATCTAATGATCCCTTTTGACACCAGGGGTCGCAAAAGGACCACGGATGAACTCTGACAGCATGGGGACCTATAGAAGCAAGGAACCATTATGCCACCATGAAGGCCAAGAATCAAATGGTTCATTGTGACATCAAGTGGCCTAAAAGGGCTTGGAATGCATTGTGACACCACAGAGGTTAAGAGAAGCAAGGAACCTTTGTGACCCAATGCAGGCTGACAATCTAATGATCCCTTGTGACACCAATGGGCCTAAAAGGGCCAGGGATGAATTGTTACAGTACGGGGACCAATAGAAGCAAGGATCTATTATGCCACCATGGAGGCCAAGAATCAAATAATTCATTGTGACATCATGTGGCCTAAAAGGGCATGGGATGCATTGTGACACCACAGAGGTTAAGAGAAGGAAGGAACCATTGTGACCCAATGGAGGCTAATAATCCCAGGATCCCATTTGACACCAGGGGGCGTAAAAGGGCCAGGGATGAATTGTGACAGCATGGGGCCCAATAGAAACAAGGAACCATTATGACACCATGGAGGCCAAGAATCAAATGATTCATTGTGACATCAAGTGGCCTAAAAGGGCATGGGATGCATTGTGACACCACAGAGGTTAAGAGAAGCAAGGAACCATTGTGACCCAATGCAGGCTAACAATCTAATGATCCCTTGTGACACCAATGGGCCTAAAAGGGGCAGGGATGAATTGTGAAAGCATGGGGCCCAAGTAAAACCTGGTACAATGATGCCACCATGGAGGCCAAGAATCAAATGATTCATTGTGACATCAAGTGGCCTAAAAGGGCATGGGATGCATTGTGACACCACAGGGGTTAAGAGAAGCAAGGAACCATTGTGACCCAATGCAGGGTAACAATCTAATGATCCCTTTTGACACCAGGGCTCGCAAAAGGACCACGGATGAACTCTGACAGCATGGGGACCTATAGAAGCAAGGAACCATTATGACACCATGAAGGCCAAGAATCAAATGGTTCATTGTGACATCAAGTGGCCTAAAAGGGCTTGGAATGCATTGTGACACCACAGAGGTTAAGAGAAGCAAGGATCCATTGTGACCCAATGGAGGCTAATAATCCCAGGATCCCATTTGACACCAGGGTGCGTAAAAGGGCCAGGGATGAATTGTTACAGCATGGGGCCCAATAGAAACAAGGAACCATTATGACACCATGGAGGCCAAGAATCAAATGATTCATTGTGACATCAAGTGGCCTAAAAGGGCATGGGATGCATTGTGACACCACAGAGGTTAAGAGAAGCCAGGAACCATTGTGACCCAATACAGGCTAACAATCTAATGATCCCTTGTGACACCAGGGGGCGTAAAAGGGCCAGGGATGAATTGTGACAGCATGGGGCCCAATAGAAACAAGGAACCATTATGACACCATTGAGGCCAAGAATCAAATGATTCATTGTGACATCAAGTGGCCTATAAGGGCATGGGATGCATTGTGACACCACAGAGGTTAAGAGAAGCAAGGAACCATTGTGACCCAATGCAGGCTAACAATCTAATGATCCCTTGTGACACCAATGGGCCTAAAAGGGGCAGGGATGAATTGTTACAGCATGGGGACCAATAGAAGCAAGGGTCTATTATGCCACCATGGAGGCCAAGAATCAAATAATTCATTGTGACATCATGTGGCCTAAAAGGGCATGGGATGCATTGTGACACCACAGAGGTTAAGAGAAGCAAGGAACCATTGTGACCCAATGCAGGCTAACAATCTAATGATCCCTTTTGACACCAATGGGCCTAAAAGGGGCAGGGATGAATTGTGAAAGCATGGGGCCCAAGTAAAACCTGGTACAATGATGCCACCATGGAGGCCAAGAATCAAATGATTCATTGTGACATCAAGTGGCCTAAAAGGGCATGGGATGCATTGTGACACCACAGGGGTTAAGAGAAGCAAGGAACCATTGTGACCCAATGCAGGCTAACAATCTAATGATCCCTTTTGACACCAGGGGTCGCAAAAGGACCACGGATGAACTCTGACAGCATGGGGACCTATAGAAGCAAGGAACCATTATGACACCATGAAGGCCAAGAATCAAATGGTTCATTGTGACATCAAGTGGCCTAAAAGGGCTTGGAATGCATTGTGACACCACAGAGGTTAAGAGAAGCAAGGAACCTTTGTGACCCAATGCAGGCTGACAATCTAATGATCCCTTGTGACACCAATGGGCCTAAAAGGGCCAGGGATGAATTGTTACAGTACGGGGACCAATAGAAGCAAGGATCTATTATGCCACCATGGAGGCCAAGAATCAAATAATTCATTGTGACATCATGTGGCCTAAAAGGGCATGGGATGCATTGTGACACCACAGAGGTTAAGAGAAGGAAGGAACCATTGTGACCCAATGGAGGCTAATAATCCCAGGATCCCATTTGACACCAGGGGGCGTAAAAGGGCCAGGGATGAATTGTGACAGCATGGGGCCCAATAGAAACAAGGAACCATTATGACACCATGGAGGCCAAGAATCAAATGATTCATTGTGACATCAAGTGGCCTAAAAGGGCATGGGATGCATTGTGACACCACAGAGGTTAAGAGAAGCAAGGAACCATTGTGACCCAATGCAGGCTAACAATCTAATGATCCCTTGTGACACCAATGGGCCTAAAAGGGGCAGGGATGAATTGTGAAAGCATGGGGCCCAAGTAAAACCTGGTACAATGATGCCACCATGGAGGCCAAGAATCAAATGATTCATTGTGACATCAAGTGGCCTAAAAGGGCATGGGATGCATTGTGACACCACAGGGGTTAAGAGAAGCAAGGAACCATTGTGACCCAATGCAGGGTAACAATCTAATGATCCCTTTTGACACCAGGGGTCGCAAAAGGACCACGGATGAACTCTGACAGCATGGGGACCTATAGAAGCAAGGAACCATTATGACGCCATGAAGGCCAAGAATCAAATGGTTCATTGTGACATCAAGTGGCCTAAAAGGGCTTGGAATGCATTGTGACACCACAGAGGTTAAGAGAAGCAAGGATCCATTGTGACCCAATGGAGGCTAATAATCCCAGGATCCCATTTGACACCAGGGGGCGTAAAAGGTCCAGGGATGAATTGTTACAGCACGGGGACCAATAGAAGCAAGCATCTATTATGCCACCATGGAGGCCAAGAATCAAATAATTCATTGTGACATCATGTGGCCTAAAAGGGCATGGGATGCATTGTGACAGCACAGAGGATAAGAAAAACAAGGATCCATTGTGACCCAAAGGAGGCTAATATTCCCAGGATCTCATTTGACACCAGGGGGCGTAAAAGGGCCAGGGATGAATTGTTACAGCTTGGGGCCCAATAGAAACAAGGAACCATTATGACACCATGGAGGCCAAGAATCAAATGATTCATTGTGACATCAAGTGGCCTAAAAGGGCATGGGATGCATTGTGACACCACAGAGGTTAAGACAAGCAAGGAACCATTGTGACCCAATGCAGGCTAACAATCTAATGATCCCTTGTGACACCAATGGGCCTAAAAGGGCCAGGGATGAATTGTGAAAGCATGGGGCCCAAGCAAAACCTGGTACAATTATGCCACCATGGAGGCCAAGAATCAAATGATTCATTGTGACATCAAGTGGCCTAAAAGGGCATGGGATGCATTGTGACACCACAGGGGTTAAGAGAAGCAAGGAACCATTGTGACCCAATGCAGGCTAACAATCTAAGAATCCCTTTTGACACCAGGGGGCGCAAAAGGACCACGGATGGACTCTGACAGCATGGGGACCTATAGAAGCAAGGAACCATTATGACACCATGAAGGCCAAGAATCAAATGATTCATTGTGACATCAAGTGGCCTAAAAGGGCTTGGAATGTATTGTGACACCACAGAGGTTAAGAGAAGCAAGGATCCATTGTGACCCAATGGAGGCTAATAATCCCAGGATCCCATTTGACACCAGGGGGCGTAAAAGGGCCAGGGATGAATTGTGACAGCATGGGGCCCAATAGAAACAAGGAACCATTATGCCACCATGGAGGCCAAGAATCAAATGATTCATTGTGACATCAAGTGGCCTAAAAGGTCATGGGATGCATTGTGACACCACAGAGGTTAAGAGAAGCAAGGAACCATTGTGACCCAATACAGGCTAACAATCTAATGATCCCTTGTGAGAGCAATGGGCCTAAAAGGGCCAGGGATGAATTGTTACAGCACGGGGACCAATAGAAGCAAGGATCTATTATGCCACCATGGAGGCCAAGAATCAAATAATTCATTGTGACATCATGTGGCCTAAAAGGGCATGGGATGCATTGTGACACCACAGAGGTTAAGAGAAGCAAGGAACCATGGTGACCCAATGCAGGCTAACAATCTAAGAATCCCTTTTGACACCAGGGCGCGCAAAAGGACCACGGATGGACTCTGACAGCATGGGAACTGTAGAAGCAAGGAACCATTATGACACCATGGAAGCCAAGAATCAAATGATTCATTGTGACATCAAGTGGCCTAAAAGGGCATGGGATGCATTGTGACACCACAGAGGTTAAGAGAAGCAAGGAACCATTGTGACCCAATACAGGCTAACAATCTAATGATCCCTTGTGACACCAATGGGCCTAAAAGTGCCAGGGATGAATTGTTACAGCACGGGGACCAATAGAAGCAAGGATCTATTATGCCACCATGGAGGCCAAGAATCAAATAATTCATTGTGACATCAAGTGGCCTAAAAGGGCATGGGATGCATTGTGACACCACAGAGGTTAAGAGAAGCAAGGAACCCTTGTGACCCAATGCAGGCTGAAAATCTAAAGATCCCTTGTGACACCAATGGGCCTAAAAGGGCCAGGGATGAATTGTTACAGCACGGGGACCAATAGAAGCAAGGATCTATTATGCCACCATGGAGGCCAAGAATCAAATGATTCATTGTGACATCCTGTGGCCTAAAAGGGCATGGGATGCATTGTGACACCACAGAGGTTAAGAGAAGCAAGGAACCATTGTGACCCAATGCAGGCTAACAATCTAATGATCCCTTGTGACACCAATGGGCCTAAAAGGGGCAGGGATGAATTGTGAAAGCATGGGGCCCAAGTAAAACCTGGTACAATTATGCCACCATGGAGGCCAAGAATCAAATGATTCATTGTGACATCAAGTGGCCTAAAAGGGCATGGGATGCATTGTGACAGCACAGGGGTTAAGAGAAGCAAGGAACCATTGTGACCCAATGCAGGCTAACAATCTAAGAATCCCTTTTGACACCAGGGGGCGCAAAAGGAACACGGATGGACTCTGACAGCATGGGGACCTATAGAAGCAAGGAACCATTATGACACCATGAAGGCCAAGAATCAAATGGTTCATTGTGACATCAAGTGGCCTAAAAGGGCTTGGAATGCATTGTGACACCACAGAGGTTAAGAGAAGCAAGGAACCATTGTGACCCAATGCAGGCTAATAATCTAATGATCCCTTGTGGCACCACGGGGTATAAAAAGGGCCAGGGATGGATTGTTACAGCACGGGGACCAATAGAAGCAAGGATTTATTATGCCAGCGTTGAGGGCAAGAATCAAATGATTCATTGTGACATCAAGTTGCCTAAAAGGGCATGGGATGCATTGTGACACCACAGGGGTTAAGAAAAGCAAGGATCCATTGTGACCCAATGGAGGCTAATAATCCCAGGATCCCATTTGACACCGGGGGCGTAAAAGGACCACGGATGAATTGTGACATCATGGGGCCCAATAGAAACCTCGTACAATTATGCCACCATGGAGGCCAAGAATCAAATGATTCATTGTGACATCAAGTGGCCTAAAAGGGCATGGGATGCATTGTGACACCACAGAGGTTAAGAGAAGGAAGGAACCCTTGTGACCCAATGCAGGCTGACAACCTAATGATCCCTTGTGACACCAATGGGCCTAAAAGGGGCAGGGATGAATTGTGACAGCATGGGGCCCAATAGAAGCAAGGAACCATTATGACACCATGGAGGCCAAGAATCAAATGATTCATTGTGACATCAAGTGGCCTAAAAGGGCATGGGATGCATTGTGACACCACAGAGGTTAAGAGAAGCAAGGAACCATTGTGACCCAATGCAGGCTAACAATCTAATGATACCTTTTGACACCAATGGGCCTAAAAGGGCCAGGGATGAATTGTTACAGTACGGGGACCAATAGAAGCAAGGATCTATTATGCCACCATGGAGGCCAAGAATCAAATAATTCATTGTGACATCATGTGGCCTAAAAGGTCATGGGATGCATTGTGACACCACAGAGGTTAAGAGAAGCAAGGAACCATTGTGACCCAATGCAGGCTAACAATCTAATGATCCCTTGTGACACCAATGGGCCTAAAAGGGGCAGGGATGAATTGTGAAAGCATGGGGCCCAAGTAAAACCTGGTACAATGATGCCACCATGGAGGCCAAGAATCAAATGATTCATTGTGACATCAAGTGGCCTAAAAGGGCATGGGATGCATTGTGACAGCACAGGGGTTAAGAGAAGCAATGAACCATTGTGACCCAATGCAGGGTAACAATCTAATGATCCCTTTTGACACCAGGGGTCGCAAAAGGACCACGGATGAACTCTGACAGCATGGGGACCTATAGAAGCAAGGAACCATTATGACACCATGAAGGCCAAGAATCAAATGATTCATTGTGACATCAAGTGGCCTAAAAGGGCTTGGAATGCATTGTGACACGACAGAGGTTAAGAGAAGCAAGGATCCATTGTGACCCAATGGAGGCTAATAATCCCAGGATCCCATTTGACACCAGGGGGCGTAAAAGGTCCAGGGATGAATTGTTACAGCACGGGGACCAATAGAAGCAAGCATCTATTATGCCACCATGGAGGCCAAGAATCAAATAATTCATTGTGACATCATGTGGCCTAAAAGGGCATGGGATGCATTGTGACAGCACACAGGATAAGAAAAACAAGGATCCATTGTGACCCAAAGGAGGCTAATATTCCCAGGATCTCATTTGATACCAGGGGGCGTAAAAGGGCCAGGGATGAATTGTGACAGCATGGGGCCCAATAGAAACGAGGAACCATTATGACACCATGGAGGCCAAGAATCAAATGATTCATTGTGACATCAAGTGGCCTAAAAGGGCATGGGATGCATTGTGACACCACAGAGGTTAAGAGAAGCAAGGAACCATTGTGACCCAATGCAGGCTAACAATCTAATGATCCCATGTGACACCAATGGGCCTAAAAGGGGCAGGGATGAATTGTGAAAGCATGGGGCCCAAGTAAAACCTGGTACAATGATGCCACCATGGAGGCCAAGAATCAAATGATTCATTGTGACATCAAGTGGCCTAAAAGGGCATGGGATGCATTGTGACAGCACAGGGGTTAAGAGAAGCAAGGAACCATTGTGACCCAATGCAGGCTAACAATCTAAGAATCCCTTTTGACACCAGGGGTCGCAAAAGGACCACGGATGAACTCTGACAGCATGGGGACCAATAGAAGCAAGGAACCATTATGACACCATGAAGGCCAAGGATCAAATGATTCATTGTGACATCAAGTGGCCTAAAAGGGCTTGGAATGTATTGTGACACCACAGAGGTTAAGAGAAGCAAGGATCCATTGTGACCCAATGGAGGCTAATAATCCCAGGATCCCATTTGACACCAGGGGGCGTAAAAGGGCCAGGGATGAATTGTTACAGCTTGGGGCCCAATAGAAACAAGGAACCATTATGACACCATGGAGGCCAAGAATCAAATGATTCATTGTGACATCAAGTGGCCTAAAAGGGCATGGGATGCATTGTGACACCACAGAGGTTAAGACAAGCAAGGAACCATTGTGACCCAATGCAGGCTAACAATCTAATGATCCCTTGTGACACCAATGGGCCTAAAAGGGCCAGGGATGAATTGTTACAGCACGGGGACCAATAGAAGCAAGGATCTATTATGCCACCATGGAGGCCAAGAATCAAATAATTCATTGTGACATCATGTGGCCTAAAAGGGCATGGGATGCATTGTGACACCACAGAGGTTAAGAGAAGCAAGGAACCATGGTGACCCAATGCAGGCTAACAATCTAAGAATCCCTTTTGACACCAGGGGGCGCAAAAGGACCACGGATGGACTCTGACAGCATGGGGACCTATAGAAGCAAGGAACCATTATGACACCATGGAAGCCAAGAATCAAATGATTCATTGTGACATCAAGTGGCCTAAAAGGGCATGGGATGCATTGTGACACCACAGAGGTTAAGAGAAGCAAGGAACCCTTGTGACCCAATGCAGGCTGAAAATCTAAAGATCCCTTGTGACACCAATGGGCCTAAAAGGGCCAGGGATGAATTGTTACAGCACGGGGACCAATAGAAGCAAGGATCTATTATGCCACCATGGAGGCCAAGAATCAAATGATTCATTGTGACATCCTGTGGCCTAAAAGGGCATGGGATGCATTGTGACACCACAGAGGTTAAGAGAAGCAAGGAACCATTGTGACCCAATGCAGGCTAACAATCTAAGAATCCCTTTTGACACCAGGGGGCGCAAAAGGACCACGGATGGACTCTGACAGCATGGGGACCTATAGAAGCAAGGAACCATTATGACACCATGGAAGCCAAGAATCAAATGATTCATTGTGACATCAAGTGGCCTAAAAGGGCATGGGATGCATTGTGACACCACAGAGGTTAAGAGAAGCAAGGAACCCTTGTGACCCAATGCAGGCTGAAAATCTAAAGATCCCTTGTGACACCAATGGGCCTAAAAGGGCCAGGGATGAATTGTTACAGCACGGGGACCAATAGAAGCAAGGATCTATTATGCCACCATGGAGGCCAAGAATCAAATGATTCATTGTGACATCCTGTGGCCTAAAAGGGCATGGGATGCATTGTGACACCACAGAGGTTAAGAGAAGCAAGGAACCATTGTGACCCAATGCAGGCTAACAATCTAATGATCCCTTGTGACACCAATGGGCCTAAAAGGGGCAGGGATGAATTGTGAAAGCATGGGGCCCAAGTAAAACCTGGTACAATTATGCCACCATGGAGGCCAAGAATCAAATGATTCATTGTGACATCAAGTGGCCTAAAAGGGCATGGGATGCATTGTGACACCACAGGGGTTAAGAGAAGCAAGGAACCATTGTGACCCAATGCAGGCTAACAATCTAAGAATCCCTTTTGACACCAGGGGGCGCAAAAGGACCACGGATGGACTCTGACAGCATGGGGACCTATAGAAGCAAGGAACCATTATGACACCATGAAGGCCAAGAATCAAATGGTTCATTGTGACATCAAGTGGCCTAAAAGGGCTTGGAATGCATTGTGACACCACAGAGGTTAAGAGAAGCAAGGAACCATTGTGACCCAATGCAGGCTAATAATCTAATGATCCCTTGTGGCACCACGGGGTATAAAAAGGGCCAGGGATGGATTGTTACAGCACGGGGACCAATAGAAGCAAGGATTTATTATGCCAGCGTTGAGGGCAAGAATCAAATGATTCATTGTGACATCAAGTGGCCTAAAAGGGCATGGGATGCATTGTGACACCACAGGGGTTAAGAAAAGCAAGGATCCATTGTGACCCAATGGAGGCTAATAATCCCAGGATCCCATTTGACACCGGGGGCGTAAAAGGACCACGGATGAATTGTGACATCATGGGGCCCAATAGAAACCTCGTACAATTATGCCACCATGGAGGCCAAGAATCAAATGATTCATTGTGACATCAAGTGGCCTAAAAGGGCATGGGATGCATTGTGACACCACAGAGGTTAAGAGAAGGAAGGAACCCTTGTGACCCAATGCAGGCTGACAACCTAATGATCCCTTGTGACACCAATGGGCCTAAAAGGGCCAGGGATGAATTGTGACAGCATGGGGCCCAATAGAAGCAAGGAACCATTATGACACCATGGAGGCCAAGAATCAAATGATTCATTGTGACATCAAGTGGCCTAAAAGGGCATGGGATGCATTGTGACACCACAGAGGTTAAGAGAAGCAAGGAACCATTGTGACCCAATGCAGGCTAACAATCTAATGATCCCTTTTGACACCAATGGGCCTAAAAGGGCCAGGGATGAATTGTTACAGTACGGGGACCAATAGAAGCAAGGATCTATTATGCCACCATGGAGGCCAAGAATCAAATAATTCATTGTGACATCATGTGGCCTAAAAGGTCATGGGATGCATTGTGACACCACAGAGGTTAAGAGAAGCAAGGAACCATTGTGACCCAATGCAGGCTAACAATCTAATGATCCCTTGTGACACCAATGGGCCTAAAAGGGGCAGGGATGAATTGTGAAAGCATGGGGCCCAAGTAAAACCTGGTACAATGATGCCACCATGGAGGCCAAGAATCAAATAATTCATTGTGACATCATGTGGCCTAAAAGGGCTTGGAATGCATTGTGACACGACAGAGGTTAAGAGAAGCAAGGATCCATTGTGACCCAATGGAGGCTAATAATCCCAGGATCCCATTTGACACCAGGGGGCGTAAAAGGTCCAGGGATGAATTGTTACAGCACGGGGACCAATAGAAGCAAGCATCTATTATGCCACCATGGAGGCCAAGAATCAAATAATTCATTGTGACATCATGTGGCCTAAAAGGGCATGGGATGCATTGTGACAGCACACAGGATAAGAAAAACAAGGATCCATTGTGACCCAAAGGAGGCTAATATTCCCAGGATCTCATTTGATACCAGGGGGCGTAAAAGGGCCAGGGATGAATTGTGACAGCATGGGGCCCAATAGAAACGAGGAACCATTATGACACCATGGAGGCCAAGAATCAAATGATTCATTGTGACATCAAGTGGCCTAAAAGGGCATGGGATGCATTGTGACACCACAGAGGTTAAGAGAAGCAAGGAACCATTGTGACCCAATGCAGGCTAACAATCTAATGATCCCATGTGACACCAATGGGCCTAAAAGGGGCAGGGATGAATTGTGAAAGCATGGGGCCCAAGTAAAACCTGGTACAATGATGCCACCATGGAGGCCAAGAATCAAATGATTCATTGTGACATCAAGTGGCCTAAAAGGGCATGGGATGCATTGTGACAGCACAGGGGTTAAGAGAAGCAAGGAACCATTGTGACCCAATGCAGGCTAACAATCTAAGAATCCCTTTTGACACCAGGGGTCGCAAAAGGACCACGGATGAACTCTGACAGCATGGGGACCAATAGAAGCAAGGAACCATTATGACACCATGAAGGCCAAGGATCAAATGATTCATTGTGACATCAAGTGGCCTAAAAGGGCTTGGAATGTATTGTGACACCACAGAGGTTAAGAGAAGCAAGGATCCATTGTGACCCAATGGAGGCTAATAATCCCAGGATCCCATTTGACACCAGGGGGCGTAAAAGGGCCAGGGATGAATTGTTACAGCTTGGGGCCCAATAGAAACAAGGAACCATTATGACACCATGGAGGCCAAGAATCAAATGAATCATTGTGACATCAAGTGGCCTAAAAGGGCATGGGATGCATTGTGACACCACAGAGGTTAAGACAAACAAGGAACCATTGTGACCCAATGCAGGCTAACAATCTAATGATCCCTTGTGACACCAATGGGCCTAAAAGGGCCAGGGATGAATTGTTACAGCACGGGGACCAATAGAAGCAAGGATCTATTATGCCACCATGGAGGCCAAGAATCAAATAATTCATTGTGACATCATGTGGCCTAAAAGGGCATGGGATGCATTGTGACACCACAGAGGTTAAGAGAAGCAAGGAACCATGGTGACCCAATGCAGGCTAACAATCTAAGAATCCCTTTTGACACCAGGGGGCGCAAAAGGACCACGGATGGACTCTGACAGCATGGGGACCTATAGAAGCAAGGAACCATTATGACACCATGGAAGCCAAGAATCAAATGATTCATTGTGACATCAAGTGGCCTAAAAGGGCATGGGATGCATTGTGACACCACAGAGGTTAAGAGAAGCAAGGAACCCTTGTGACCCAATGCAGGCTGAAAATCTAAAGATCCCTTGTGACACCAATGGGCCTAAAAGGGCCAGGGATGAATTGTTACAGCACGGGGACCAATAGAAGCAAGGATCTATTATGCCACCATGGAGGCCAAGAATCAAATGATTCATTGTGACATCCTGTGGCCTAAAAGGGCATGGGATGCATTGTGACACCACAGAGGTTAAGAGAAGCAAGGAACCATTGTGACCCAATGCAGGCTAACAATCTAATGATCCCTTGTGACACCAATGGGCCTAAAAGGGGCAGGGATGAATTGTGAAAGCATGGGGCCCAAGTAAAACCTGGTACAATGATGCCACCATGGAGGCCAAGAATCAAATGATTCATTGTGACATCAAGTGGCCTAAAAGGGCATGGGATGCATTGTGACAGCACAGGGGTTAAGAGAAGCAAGGAACCATTGTGACCCAATGCAGGCTAACAATCTAAGAATCCCTTTTGACACCAGGGGTCGCAAAAGGACCACGGATGAACTCTGACAGCATGGGGACCAATAGAAGCAAGGAACCATTATGACACCATGAAGGCCAAGGATCAAATGATTCATTGTGACATCAAGTGGCCTAAAAGGGCTTGGAATGTATTGTGACACCACAGAGGTTAAGAGAAGCAAGGATCCATTGTGACCCAATGGAGGCTAATAATCCCAGGATCCCATTTGACACCAGGGGGCGTAAAAGGGCCAGGGATGAATTGTTACAGCTTGGGGCCCAATAGAAACAAGGAACCATTATGACACCATGGAGGCCAAGAATCAAATGAATCATTGTGACATCAAGTGGCCTAAAAGGGCATGGGATGCATTGTGACACCACAGAGGTTAAGACAAACAAGGAACCATTGTGACCCAATGCAGGCTAACAATCTAATGATCCCTTGTGACACCAATGGGCCTAAAAGGGCCAGGGATGAATTGTTACAGCACGGGGACCAATAGAAGCAAGGATCTATTATGCCACCATGGAGGCCAAGAATCAAATAATTCATTGTGACATCATGTGGCCTAAAAGGGCATGGGATGCATTGTGACACCACAGAGGTTAAGAGAAGCAAGGAACCATGGTGACCCAATGCAGGCTAACAATCTAAGAATCCCTTTTGACACCAGGGGGCGCAAAAGGACCACGGATGGACTCTGACAGCATGGGGACCTATAGAAGCAAGGAACCATTATGACACCATGGAAGCCAAGAATCAAATGATTCATTGTGACATCAAGTGGCCTAAAAGGGCATGGGATGCATTGTGACACCACAGAGGTTAAGAGAAGCAAGGAACCCTTGTGACCCAATGCAGGCTGAAAATCTAAAGATCCCTTGTGACACCAATGGGCCTAAAAGGGCCAGGGATGAATTGTTACAGCACGGGGACCAATAGAAGCAAGGATCTATTATGCCACCATGGAGGCCAAGAATCAAATGATTCATTGTGACATCCTGTGGCCTAAAAGGGCATGGGATGCATTGTGACACCACAGAGGTTAAGAGAAGCAAGGAACCATTGTGACCCAATGCAGGCTAACAATCTAATGATCCCTTGTGACACCAATGGGCCTAAAAGGGGCAGGGATGAATTGTGAAAGCATGGGGCCCAAGTAAAACCTGGTACAATTATGCCACCATGGAGGCCAAGAATCAAATGATTCATTGTGACATCAAGTGGCCTAAAAGGGCATGGGATGCATTGTGACACCACAGGGGTTAAGAGAAGCAAGGAACCATTGTGACCCAATGCAGGCTAACAATCTAAGAATCCCTTTTGACACCAGGGGGCGCAAAAGGACCACGGATGGACTCTGACAGCATGGGGACCTATAGAAGCAAGGAACCATTATGACACCATGAAGGCCAAGAATCAAATGGTTCATTGTGACATCAAGTGGCCTAAAAGGGCTTGGAATGCATTGTGACACCACAGAGGTTAAGAGAAGCAAGGAACCATTGTGACCCAATGCAGGCTAATAATCTAATGATCCCTTGTGGCACCACGGGGTATAAAAAGGGCCAGGGATGGATTGTTACAGCACGGGGACCAATAGAAGCAAGGATTTATTATGCCAGCGTTGAGGGCAAGAATCAAATGATTCATTGTGACATCAAGTGGCCTAAAAGGGCATGGGATGCATTGTGACACCACAGGGGTTAAGAAAAGCAAGGATCCATTGTGACCCAATGGAGGCTAATAATCCCAGGATCCCATTTGACACCGGGGGCGTAAAAGGACCACGGATGAATTGTGACATCATGGGGCCCAATAGAAACCTCGTACAATTATGCCACCATGGAGGCCAAGAATCAAATGATTCATTGTGACATCAAGTGGCCTAAAAGGGCATGGGATGCATTGTGACACCACAGAGGTTAAGAGAAGGAAGGAACCCTTGTGACCCAATGCAGGCTGACAACCTAATGATCCCTTGTGACACCAATGGGCCTAAAAGGGCCAGGGATGAATTGTGACAGCATGGGGCCCAATAGAAGCAAGGAACCATTATGACACCATGGAGGCCAAGAATCAAATGATTCATTGTGACATCAAGTGGCCTAAAAGGGCATGGGATGCATTGTGACACCACAGAGGTTAAGAGAAGCAAGGAACCATTGTGACCCAATGCAGGCTAACAATCTAATGATCCCTTTTGACACCAATGGGCCTAAAAGGGCCAGGGATGAATTGTTACAGTACGGGGACCAATAGAAGCAAGGATCTATTATGCCACCATGGAGGCCAAGAATCAAATAATTCATTGTGACATCATGTGGCCTAAAAGGTCATGGGATGCATTGTGACACCACAGAGGTTAAGAGAAGCAAGGAACCATTGTGACCCAATGCAGGCTAACAATCTAATGATCCCTTGTGACACCAATGGGCCTAAAAGGGGCAGGGATGAATTGTGAAAGCATGGGGCCCAAGTAAAACCTGGTACAATGATGCCACCATGGAGGCCAAGAATCAAATGATTCATTGTGACATCAAGTGGCCTAAAAGGGCATGGGATGCATTGTGACAGCACAGGGGTTAAGAGAAGCAAGGAACCATTGTGACCCAATGCAGGGTAACAATCTAATGATCCCTTTTGACACCAGGGGTCGCAAAAGGACCACGGATGAACTCTGACAGCATGGGGACCTATAGAAGCAAGGAACCATTATGACACCATGAAGGCCAAGAATCAAATGATTCATTGTGACATCAAGTGGCCTAAAAGGGCTTGGAATGCATTGTGACACGACAGAGGTTAAGAGAAGCAAGGATCCATTGTGACCCAATGGAGGCTAATAATCCCAGGATCCCATTTGACACCAGGGGGCGTAAAAGGTCCAGGGATGAATTGTTACAGCACGGGGACCAATAGAAGCAAGCATCTATTATGCCACCATGGAGGCCAAGAATCAAATAATTCATTGTGACATCATGTGGCCTAAAAGGGCATGGGATGCATTGTGACAGCACAGAGGATAAGAGAAGCCAGGAACCATTGTGACCCAAAGGAGGCTAATATTCCCAGGATCTCATTTGATACCAGGGGGCGTAAAAGGGCCAGGGATGAATTGTGACAGCATGGGGCCCAATAGAAACGAGGAACCATTATGACACCATGGAGGCCAAGAATCAAATGATTCATTGTGACATCAAGTGGCCTAAAAGGGCATGGGATGCATTGTGACACCACAGAGGTTAAGAGAAGCAAGGAACCATTGTGACCCAATGCAGGCTAACAATCTAATGATCCCATGTGACACCAATGGGCCTAAAAGGGGCAGGGATGAATTGTGAAAGCATGGGGCCCAAGTAAAACCTGGTACAATGATGCCACCATGGAGGCCAAGAATCAAATGATTCATTGTGACATCAAGTGGCCTAAAAGGGCATGGGATGCATTGTGACAGCACAGGGGTTAAGAGAAGCAAGGAACCATTGTGACCCAATGCAGGCTAACAATCTAAGAATCCCTTTTGACACCAGGGGTCGCAAAAGGACCACGGATGAACTCTGACAGCATGGGGACCAATAGAAGCAAGGAACCATTATGACACCATGAAGGCCAAGGATCAAATGATTCATTGTGACATCAAGTGGCCTAAAAGGGCTTGGAATGTATTGTGACACCACAGAGGTTAAGAGAAGCAAGGATCCATTGTGACCCAATGGAGGCTAATAATCCCAGGATCCCATTTGACACCAGGGGGCGTAAAAGGGCCAGGGATGAATTGTTACAGCTTGGGGCCCAATAGAAACAAGGAACCATTATGACACCATGGAGGCCAAGAATCAAATGAATCATTGTGACATCAAGTGGCCTAAAAGGGCATGGGATGCATTGTGACACCACAGAGGTTAAGACAAGCAAGGAACCATTGTGACCCAATGCAGGCTAACAATCTAATGATCCCTTGTGACACCAATGGGCCTAAAAGGGCCAGGGATGAATTGTTACAGCACGGGGACCAATAGAAGCAAGGATCTATTATGCCACCAAGGAGGCCAAGAATCAAATAATTCATTGTGACATCATGTGGCCTAAAAGGGCATGGGATGCATTGTGACACCACAGAGGTTAAGAGAAGCAAGGAACCATGGTGACCCAATGCAGGCTAACAATCTAAGAATCCCTTTTGACACCAGGTGGCGCAAAAGGACCACGGATGGACTCTGACAGCATGGGGACCTATAGAAGCAAGGAACCATTATGACACCATGGAAGCCAAGAATCAAATGATTCATTGTGACATCAAGTGGCCTAAAAGGGCATGGGATGCATTGTGACACCACAGAGGTTAAGAGAAGCAAGGAACCCTTGTGACCCAATGCAGGCTGACAATCTAATGATCCCTTGTGACACCAATGGGCCTAAAAGGGCCAGGGATGAATTGTTACAGCACAGGGACCAATAGAAGCAAGGATCTATTATGCCACCATGGAGGCCAAGAATCAAATAATTCATTGTGACATCATTTGGCCTAAAAGGGCATGGGATGCATTGTGACACCACAGAGGTTAAGAGAAGCAAGGAACCATTGTGACCCAATGCAGGCTAACAATCTAATGATCCCTTGTGACACCAATGGGTCTAAAAGGGCCAGGGATGAATTGTGAAAGCATGGGGCCCAAGTAAAACCTGGTACAATTATGCCACCATGGAGGCCAAGAATCAAATGATTCATTGTGACATCAAGTGGCCTAAAAGGGCATGGGATGTATTGTGACACCACAGAGGTTAAGAGAAGCAAGGATCCATAGTGACCCAATGGAGTCTAATAATCCCAGGATCCCATTTGACACCAGGGGGCGTAAAAGGGCCAGGGATGTATTGTGACAGCATGGGGGCCAATAGAAACAAGGAACCATTATGCCACCATGGAGGCCAAGAATCAAATGATTCATTGTGACATCAAGTGGCCTAAAAGGGCATGGAATGCATTGTGACACCACAGAGGTTAAGAGAAGGAAGGAACCCTTGTGACCCAATGCAGGCTGACAACCTAATGATCCCTTGTGACACCAATGGGCCTAAAAGGGCCAGGGATGGATTGTTACAGCACGGGGACCAATAGAAGCAAGGATCTATTATGCCACCATGGAGGCCAAGAATCAAATAATTCATTGTGACATCATGTGGCCTAAAAGGGCATGGGATGCATTGTGACAGCACAGGGGATAAGAAAAGCAAGGAACCATTTTGACCCAATGGAGGCTAATAATCCCAGGATCCCATTTGACACCAGGGGGCGTAAAAGGGCCAGGGATGAATTGTGACAGCATGGGGCCCAATAGAAGCAAGGATCCATTACGACACCATGGAAGCCAAGAATCAAATGATTCATTGTGACATCAAGTGGCCTAAAAGGGCATGGGATGCATTGTGACACCACAGAGGTTAAGAGAAGCAAGGAACCATTGTGACCCAATGCAGGCTAACAATCTAATGATCCCTTGTGACACCAATGGGTCTAAAAGGGCCAGGGATGAATTGTGAAAGCATGGGGCCCAAGTATAACCTGGTACAATTATGCCACCATGGAGGCCAAGAATCAAATAATTCATTGTGACATCAAGTGGCCTAAAAGGGCATGGGATGCATTGTGACACCACAGGGGATAAGAGAAGCAAGGAACCATTGTGACCCAATGCAGGCTAAAAATCTAATGATCCCTTTTGACACCAGGGGTCGCAAAAGGACCACGGATGAACTCTGACAGCATGGGGACCTATAGAAGCAAGGAACCATTATGACACCATGAAGGCCAAGAATGAAATAATTCATTGTGACATCATGTGGCCTAAAAGGGCATGGGATGCATTGTGACAGCACAGAGGATAAGAAAAACAAGGATCCATTGTGACCCAAAGGAGGCTAATAATCCCAGGATCTCATTTGACACCAGGGGGCGTAAAAGGGCCAGGGATGAATTGTGACAGCATGGGGCCCAATAGAAACGAGGAACCATTATGACACCATGGAGGCCAAGAATCAAATGATTCATTGTGACATCAAGTGGCCTAAAAGGGCATGGGATGCATTGTGACACCACAGGGGTTAAGAGAAGCAAGGAACCATTGTGACCCAATGCAGGCTAACAATCTAAGAATCCCTTTTGACACCAGGGGGCGCAAAAGGACCACGGATGAACTCTGACAGCATGGGGACCTATAGAAGCAATGAACCATTCTGACACCATGAAGGCCAAGAATCAAATGATTCATTGTGACATCAAGTGGCCTAAAAGGGCTTGGAATGTATTGTGACACCACAGAGGTTAAGAGAAGCAAGGATCCATTGTGACCCAATGGAGGCTAATAATCCCAGGATCCCATTTGACACCAGGGTGCGTAAAAGGGCCAGGGATGAATTGTTACAGCATGGGGCCCAATAGAAACAAGGAACCATTATGACACCATGGAGGCCAAGAATCAAATGATTCATTGTGACATCAAGTGGCCTAAAAGGGCATGGGATGCATTGTGACACCACAGAGGTTAAGACAAACAAGGAACCATTGTGACCCAATGCAGGCTAACAATCTAATGATCCCTTGTGACACCAATGGGCCTAAAAGGGCCAGGGATGAATTGTTACAGCACGGGGACCAATAGAAGCAAGGATCTATTATGCCACCATGGAGGCCAAGAATCAAATAATTCATTGTGACATCATGTGGCCTAAAAGGGCATGGGATGCATTGTGACACCACAGAGGTTAAGAGAAGCAAGGATCCATTGTGACCCAATGCAGGCTAACAATCTAAGAATCCCTTTTGACACCAGGGGGCGCAAAAGGACCACGGATGGACTCTGACAGCATGGGGACCTATAGAAGCAAGGAACCATTATGACACCATGGAAGCCAAGAATCAAATGATTCATTGTGACATCAAGTGGCCTAAAAGGGCATGGGATGCATTGTGACACCACAGAGGTTAAGAGAAGCAAGGAACCCTTGTGACCCAATGCAGGCTGAAAATCTAAAGATCCCTTGTGACACCAATGGGCCTAAAAGGGCCAGGGATGAATTGTTACAGCACGGGGACCAATAGAAGCAAGGATCTATTATGCCACCATGGAGGCCAAGAATCAAATGATTCATTGTGACATCCTGTGGCCTAAAAGGGCATGGGATGCATTGTGACACCACAGAGGTTAAGAGAAGCAAGGAACCATTGTGACCCAATGCAGGCTAACAATCTAATGATCCCTTGTGACACCAATGGGCCTAAAAGGGGCAGGGATGAATTGTGAAAGCATGGGGCCCAAGTAAAACCTGGTACAATTATGCCACCATGGAGGCCAAGAATCAAATGATTCATTGTGACATCAAGTGGCCTAAAAGGGCATGGGATGCATTGTGACACCACAGGGGTTAAGAGAAGCAAGGAACCATTGTGACCCAATGCAGGCTAACAATCTAAGAATCCCTTTTGACACCAGGGGGCGCAAAAGGACCACGGATGGACTCTGACAGCATGGGGACCTATAGAAGCAAGGAACCATTATGACACCATGAAGGCCAAGAATCAAATGGTTCATTGTGACATCAAGTGGCCTAAAAGGGCTTGGAATGCATTGTGACACCACAGAGGTTAAGAGAAGCAAGGAACCATTGTGACCCAATGCAGGCTAATAATCTAATGATCCCTTGTGGCACCACGGGGTATAAAAAGGGCCAGGGATGGATTGTTACAGCACGGGGACCAATAGAAGCAAGGATTTATTATGCCAGCGTTGAGGGCAAGAATCAAATGATTCATTGTGACATCAAGTGGCCTAAAAGGGCATGGGATGCATTGTGACACCACAGGGGTTAAGAAAAGCAAGGATCCATTGTGACCCAATGGAGGCTAATAATCCCAGGATCCCATTTGACACCGGGGGCGTAAAAGGACCACGGATGAATTGTGACATCATGGGGCCCAATAGAAACCTCGTACAATTATGCCACCATGGAGGCCAAGAATCAAATGATTCATTGTGACATCAAGTGGCCTAAAAGGGCATGGGATGCATTGTGACACCACAGAGGTTAAGAGAAGGAAGGAACCCTTGTGACCCAATGCAGGCTGACAACCTAATGATCCCTTGTGACACCAATGGGCCTAAAAGGGCCAGGGATGAATTGTGACAGCATGGGGCCCAATAGAAACAAGGAACCATTATGACACCATGGAGGCCAAGAATCAAATGATTCATTGTGACATCAAGTGGCCTAAAAGGGCATGGGATGCATTGTGACACCACAGAGGTTAAGAGAAGCAAGGAACCATTGTGACCCAATGCAGGCTAACAATCTAATGATCCCTTTTGACACCAATGGGCCTAAAAGGGCCAGGGATGAATTGTTACAGTACGGGGACCAATAGAAGCAAGGATCTATTATGCCACCATGGAGGCCAAGAATCAAATAATTCATTGTGACATCATGTGGCCTAAAAGGTCATGGGATGCATTGTGACACCACAGAGGTTAAGAGAAGCAAGGAACCATTGTGACCCAATGCAGGCTAACAATCTAATGATCCCTTGTGACACCAATGGGCCTAAAAGGGGCAGGGATGAATTGTGAAAGCATGGGGCCCAAGTAAAACCTGGTACAATGATGCCACCATGGAGGCCAAGAATCAAATGATTCATTGTGACATCAAGTGGCCTAAAAGGGCATGGGATGCATTGTGACAGCACAGGGGTTAAGAGAAGCAAGGAACCATTGTGACCCAATGCAGGGTAACAATCTAATGATCCCTTTTGACACCAGGGGTCGCAAAAGGACCACGGATGAACTCTGACAGCATGGGGACCTATAGAAGCAAGGAACCATTATGACACCATGAAGGCCAAGAATCAAATGATTCATTGTGACATCAAGTGGCCTAAAAGGGCTTGGAATGCATTGTGACACGACAGAGGTTAAGAGAAGCAAGGATCCATTGTGACCCAATGGAGGCTAATAATCCCAGGATCCCATTTGACACCAGGGGGCGTAAAAGGTCCAGGGATGAATTGTTACAGCACGGGGACCAATAGAAGCAAGCATCTATTATGCCACCATGGAGGCCAAGAATCAAATAATTCATTGTGACATCATGTGGCCTAAAAGGGCATGGGATGCATTGTGACAGCACAGAGGATAAGAGAAGCCAGGAACCATTGTGACCCAAAGGAGGCTAATATTCCCAGGATCTCATTTGATACCAGGGGGCGTAAAAGGGCCAGGGATGAATTGTGACAGCATGGGGCCCAATAGAAACGAGGAACCATTATGACACCATGGAGGCCAAGAATCAAATGATTCATTGTGACATCAAGTGGCCTAAAAGGGCATGGGATGCATTGTGACACCACAGAGGTTAAGAGAAGCAAGGAACCATTGTGACCCAATGCAGGCTAACAATCTAATGATCCCATGTGACACCAATGGGCCTAAAAGGGGCAGGGATGAATTGTGAAAGCATGGGGCCCAAGTAAAACCTGGTACAATGATGCCACCATGGAGGCCAAGAATCAAATGATTCATTGTGACATCAAGTGGCCTAAAAGGGCATGGGATGCATTGTGACAGCACAGGGGTTAAGAGAATCAAGGAACCATTGTGACCCAATGCAGGCTAACAATCTAAGAATCCCTTTTGACACCAGGGGTCGCAAAAGGACCACGGATGAACTCTGACAGCATGGGGACCAATAGAAGCAAGGAACCATTATGACACCATGAAGGCCAAGGATCAAATGATTCATTGTGACATCAAGTGGCCTAAAAGGGCTTGGAATGTATTGTGACACCACAGAGGTTAAGAGAAGCAAGGATCCATTGTGACCCAATGGAGGCTAATAATCCCAGGATCCCATTTGACACCAGGGGGCGTAAAAGGGCCAGGGATGAATTGTTACAGCTTGGGGCCCAATAGAAACAAGGAACCATTATGACACCATGGAGGCCAAGAATCAAATGATTCATTGTGACATCAAGTGGCCTAAAAGGGCATGGGATGCATTGTGACACCACAGAGGTTAAGACAAGCAAGGAACCATTGTGACCCAATGCAGGCTAACAATCTAATGATCCCTTGTGACACCAATGGGCCTAAAAGGGCCAGGGATGAATTGTTACAGCACGGGGACCAATAGAAGCAAGGATCTATTATGCCACCAAGGAGGCCAAGAATCAAATAATTCATTGTGACATCATGTGGCCTAAAAGGGCATGGGATGCATTGTGACACCACAGAGGTTAAGAGAAGCAAGGAACCATGGTGACCCAATGCAGGCTAACAATCTAAGAATCCCTTTTGACACCAGGTGGCGCAAAAGGACCACGGATGGACTCTGACAGCATGGGGACCTATAGAAGCAAGGAACCATTATGACACCATGGAAGCCAAGAATCAAATGATTCATTGTGACATCAAGTGGCCTAAAAGGGCATGGGATGCATTGTGACACCACAGAGGTTAAGAGAAGCAAGGAACCCTTGTGACCCAATGCAGGCTGACAATCTAATGATCCCTTGTGACACCAATGGGCCTAAAAGGGCCAGGGATGAATTGTTACAGCACAGGGACCAATAGAAGCAAGGATCTATTATGCCACCATGGAGGCCAAGAATCAAATAATTCATTGTGACATCATTTGGCCTAAAAGGGCATGGGATGCATTGTGACACCACAGAGGTTAAGAGAAGCAAGGAACCATTGTGACCCAATGCAGGCTAACAATCTAATGATCCCTTGTGACACCAATGGGTCTAAAAGGGCCAGGGATGAATTGTGAAAGCATGGGGCCCAAGTAAAACCTGGTACAATTATGCCACCATGGAGGCCAAGAATCAAATGATTCATTGTGACATCAAGTGGCCTAAAAGGGCATGGGATGTATTGTGACACCACAGAGGTTAAGAGAAGCAAGGATCCATAGTGACCCAATGGAGTCTAATAATCCCAGGATCCCATTTGACACCAGGGGGCGTAAAAGGGCCAGGGATGTATTGTGACAGCATGGGGGCCAATAGAAACAAGGAACCATTATGCCACCATGGAGGCCAAGAATCAAATGATTCATTGTGACATCAAGTGGCCTAAAAGGGCATGGAATGCATTGTGACACCACAGAGGTTAAGAGAAGGAAGGAACCCTTGTGACCCAATGCAGGCTGACAACCTAATGATCCCTTGTGACACCAATGGGCCTAAAAGGGCCAGGGATGGATTGTTACAGCACGGGGACCAATAGAAGCAAGGATCTATTATGCCACCATGGAGGCCAAGAATCAAATAATTCATTGTGACATCATGTGGCCTAAAAGGGCATGGGATGCATTGTGACAGCACAGGGGATAAGAAAAGCAAGGAACCATTTTGACCCAATGGAGGCTAATAATCCCAGGATCCCATTTGACACCAGGGGGCGTAAAAGGGCCAGGGATGAATTGTGACAGCATGGGGCCCAATAGAAGCAAGGATCCATTACGACACCATGGAAGCCAAGAATCAAATGATTCATTGTGACATCAAGTGGCCTAAAAGGGCATGGGATGCATTGTGACACCACAGAGGTTAAGAGAAGCAAGGAACCATTGTGACCCAATGCAGGCTAACAATCTAATGATCCCTTGTGACACCAATGGGTCTAAAAGGGCCAGGGATGAATTGTGAAAGCATGGGGCCCAAGTATAACCTGGTACAATTATGCCACCATGGAGGCCAAGAATCAAATAATTCATTGTGACATCAAGTGGCCTAAAAGGGCATGGGATGCATTGTGACACCACAGGGGATAAGAGAAGCAAGGAACCATTGTGACCCAATGCAGGCTAAAAATCTAATGATCCCTTTTGACACCAGGGGTCGCAAAAGGACCACGGATGAACTCTGACAGCATGGGGACCTATAGAAGCAAGGAACCATTATGACACCATGAAGGCCAAGAATGAAATAATTCATTGTGACATCATGTGGCCTAAAAGGGCATGGGATGCATTGTGACAGCACAGAGGATAAGAAAAACAAGGATCCATTGTGACCCAAAGGAGGCTAATAATCCCAGGATCTCATTTGACACCAGGGGGCGTAAAAGGGCCAGGGATGAATTGTGACAGCATGGGGCCCAATAGAAACGAGGAACCATTATGACACCATGGAGGCCAAGAATCAAATGATTCATTGTGACATCAAGTGGCCTAAAAGGGCATGGGATGCATTGTGACACCACAGGGGTTAAGAGAAGCAAGGAACCATTGTGACCCAATGCAGGCTAACAATCTAAGAATCCCTTTTGACACCAGGGGGCGCAAAAGGACCACGGATGAACTCTGACAGCATGGGGACCTATAGAAGCAATGAACCATTCTGACACCATGAAGGCCAAGAATCAAATGATTCATTGTGACATCAAGTGGCCTAAAAGGGCTTGGAATGTATTGTGACACCACAGAGGTTAAGAGAAGCAAGGATCCATTGTGACCCAATGGAGGCTAATAATCCCAGGATCCCATTTGACACCAGGGTGCGTAAAAGGGCCAGGGATGAATTGTTACAGCATGGGGCCCAATAGAAACAAGGAACCATTATGACACCATGGAGGCCAAGAATCAAATGATTCATTGTGACATCAAGTGGCCTAAAAGGGCATGGGATGCATTGTGACACCACAGAGGTTAAGAGAAGCCAGGAACCATTGTGACCCAATACAGGCTAACAATCTAATGATCCCTTGTGACACCAGGGGGCGTAAAAGGGCCAGGGATGAATTGTGACAGCATGGGGCCCAATAGAAACAAGGAACCATTATGACACCATTGAGGCCAAGAATCAAATGATTCATTGTGACATCAAGTGGCCTAAAAGGGCATGGGATGCATTGTGACACCACAGAGGTTAAGAGAAGCAAGGAACCATTGTGACCCAATGCAGGCTAACAATCTAATGATCCCTTGTGACACCAATGGGCCTAAAAGGGGCAGGGATGAATTGTTACAGCATGGGGACCAATAGAAGCAAGGATCTATTATGCCACCATGGAGGCCAAGAATCAAATAATTCATTGTGACATCATGTGGCCTAAAAGGGCATGGGATGCATTGTGACACCACAGAGGTTAAGAGAAGCAAGGAACCATTGTGACCCAATGCAGGCTAACAATCTAATGATCCCTTTTGACACCAATGGGCCTAAAAGGGGCAGGGATGAATTGTGAAAGCATGGGGCCCAAGTAAAACCTGGTACAATGATGCCACCATGGAGGCCAAGAATCAAATGATTCATTGTGACATCAAGTGGCCTAAAAGGGCATGGGATGCATTGTGACACCACAGGGGTTAAGAGAAGCAAGGAACCATTGTGACCCAATGCAGGCTAACAATCTAATGATCCCTTTTGACACCAGGGGTCGCAAAAGGACCACGGATGAACTCTGACAGCATGGGGACCTATAGAAGCAAGGAACCATTATGCCACCATGAAGGCCAAGAATCAAATGGTTCATTGTGACATCAAGTGGCCTAAAAGGGCTTGGAATGCATTGTGACACCACAGAGGTTAAGAGAAGCAAGGAACCTTTGTGACCCAATGCAGGCTGACCATCTAATGATCCCTTGTGACACCAATGGGCCTAAAAGGGCCAGGGATGAATTGTTACAGTACGGGGACCAATAGAAGCAAGGATCTATTATGCCACCATGGAGGCCAAGAATCAAATAATTCATTGTGACATCATGTGGCCTAAAAGGGCATGGGATGCATTGTGACACCACAGAGGTTAAGAGAAGGAAGGAACCATTGTGACCCAATGGAGGCTAATAATCCCAGGATCCCATTTGACACCAGGGGGCGTAAAAGGGCCAGGGATGAATTGTGACAGCATGGGGCCCAATAGAAACAAGGAACCATTATGACACCATGGAGGCCAAGAATCAAATGATTCATTGTGACATCAAGTGGCCTAAAAGGGCATGGGATGCATTGTGACACCACAGAGGTTAAGAGAAGCAAGGAACCATTGTGACCCAATGCAGGCTAACAATCTAATGATCCCTTGTGACACCAATGGGCCTAAAAGGGGCAGGGATGAATTGTGAAAGCATGGGGCCCAAGTAAAACCTGGTACAATGATGCCACCATGGAGGCCAAGAATCAAATGATTCATTGTGACATCAAGTGGCCTAAAAGGGCATGGGATGCATTGTGACACCACAGGGGTTAAGAGAAGCAAGGAACCATTGTGACCCAATGCAGGGTAACAATCTAATGATCCCTTTTGACACCAGGGGGCGCAAAAGGACCACGGATGAACTCTGACAGCATGGGGACCTATAGAAGCAAGGAACCATTATGACACCATGAAGGCCAAGAATCAAATGGTTCATTGTGACATCAAGTGGCCTAAAAGGGCTTGGAATGCATTGTGACACCACAGAGGTTAAGAGAAGCAAGGATCCATTGTGACCCAATGGAGGCTAATAATCCCAGGATCCCATTTGACACCAGGGGGCGTAAAAGGTCCAGGGATGAATTGTTACAGCACGGGGACCAATAGAAGCAAGCATCTATTATGCCACCATGGAGGCCAAGAATCAAATAATTCATTGTGACATCATGTGGCCTAAAAGGGCATGGGATGCATTGTGACAGCACAGAGGATAAGAAAAACAAGGATCCATTGTGACCCAAAGGAGGCTAATATTCCCAGGATCTCATTTGACACCAGGGGGCGTAAAAGGGCCAGGGATGAATTGTGACAGCATGGGGCCCAATAGAAACGAGGAACCATTATGACACCATGGAGGCCAAGAATCAAATGATTCATTGTGACATCAAGTGGCCTAAAAGGGCATGGGATGCATTGTGACACCACAGAGGTTAAGAGAAGCAAGGAACCATTGTGACCCAATGCAGGCTAACAATCTAATGATCCCATGTGACACCAATGGGCCTAAAAGGGGCAGGGATGAATTGTGAAAGCATGGGGCCCAAGTAAACCTGGTACAATGATGCCACCATGGAGGCCAAGAATCAAATGATTCATTGTGACATCAAGTGGCCTAAAAGGGCATGGGATGCATTGTGACAGCACAGGGGTTAAGAGAAGCAAGGAACCATTGTGACCCAATGCAGGCTAACAATCTAAGAATCCCTTTTGACACCAGGGGTCGCAAAAGGACCACGGATGAACTCTGACAGCATGGGGACCAATAGAAGCAAGGAACCATTATGACACCATGAAGGCCAAGGATCAAATGATTCATTGTGACATCAAGTGGCCTAAAAGGGCTTGGAATGTATTGTGACACCACAGAGGTTAAGAGAAGCAAGGATCCATTGTGACCCAATGGAGGCTAATAATCCCAGGATCCCATTTGACACCAGGGGGCGTAAAAGGGCCAGGGATGAATTGTTACAGCTTGGGGCCCAATAGAAACAAGGAACCATTATGACACCATGGAGGCCAAGAATCAAATGATTCATTGTGACATCAAGTGGCCTAAAAGGGCATGGGATGCATTGTGACACCACAGAGGTTAAGACAAGCAAGGAACCATTGTGTCCCAATGCAGGCTAACAATCTAATGATCCCTTGTGACACCAATGGGCCTAAAAGGGCCAGGGATGAATTGTGAAAGCATGGGGCCCAAGTAAAACCTGGTACAATTATGCCACCATGGAGGCCAAGAATCAAATGATTCATTGTGACATCAAGTGGCCTAAAAGGGCATGGGATGCATTGTGACACCACAGGGGTTAAGAGAAGCAAGGAACCATTGTGACCCAATGCAGGCTAACAATCTAAGAATCCCTTTTGACACCAGGGGGCGCAAAAGGACCACGGATGGACTCTGACAGCATGGGGACCTATAGAAGCAAGGAACCATTATGACACCATGAAGGCCAAGAATCAAATGATTCATTGTGACATCAAGTGGCCTAAAAGGGCTTGGAATGTATTGTGACACCACAGAGGTTAAGAGAAGCAAGGATCCATTGTGACCCAATGGAGGCTAATAATCCCAGGATCCCATTTGACACCAGGGTGCGTAAAAGGGCCAGGGATGAATTGTTACAGCATGGGGCCCAATAGAAACAAGGAACCATTATGACACCATGGAGGCCAAGAATCAAATGATTCATTGTGACATCAAGTGGCCTAAAAGGGCATGGGATGCATTGTGACACCACAGAGGTTAGGAGAAGCCAGGAACCATTGTGACCCAATACAGGCTAACAATCTAATGATCCCTTGTGACACCAGGGGGCGTAAAAGGGCCAGGGATGAATTGTGACAGCATGGGGCCCAATAGAAACGAGGAACCATTATGACACCATTGAGGCCAAGAATCAAATGATTCATTGTGACATCAAGTGGCCTATAAGGGCATGGGATGCATTGTGACACCACAGAGGTTAAGAGAAGCAAGGAACCATTGTGACCCAATGCAGGCTAACAATCTAATGATCCCTTGTGACACCAGTGGGCCTAAAAGGGGCAGGGATGAATTGTTACAGCATGGGGACCAATAGAAGCAAGGGTCTATTATGCCACCATGGAGGCCAAGAATCAAATAATTCATTGTGACATCATGTGGCCTAAAAGGGCATGGGATGCATTGTGACACCACAGAGGTTAAGAGAAGCAAGGAACCATTGTGACCCAATGCAGGCTAACAATCTAATGATCCCTTTTGACACCAATGGGCCTAAAAGGGGCAGGGATGAATTGTGAAAGCATGGGGCCCAAGTAAAACCTGGTACAATGATGCCACCATGGAGGCCAAGAATCAAATGATTCATTGTGACATCAAGTGGCCTAAAAGGGCATGGGATGCATTGTGACAGCACAGGGGTTAAGAGAAGCAAGGAACCATTGTGACCCAATGCAGGCTAACAATCTAATGATCCCTTTTGACACCAGGGGTCGCAAAAGGACCACGGATGAACTCTGACAGCATGGGGACCTATAGAAGCAAGGAACCATTATGCCACCATGAAGGCCAAGAATCAAATGGTTCATTGTGACATCAAGTGGCCTAAAAGGGCTTGGAATGCATTGTGACACCACAGAGGTTAAGAGAAGCAAGGAACCTTTGTGACCCAATGCAGGCTGACCATCTAATGATCCCTTGTGACACCAATGGGCCTAAAAGGGCCAGGGATGAATTGTTACAGTACGGGGACCAATAGAAGCAAGCATCTATTATGCCACCATGGAGGCCAAGAATCAAATAATTCATTGTGACATCATGTGGCCTAAAAGGGCATGGGATGCATTGTGACACCACAGAGGTTAAGAGAAGGAAGGAACCATTGTGACCCAATGGAGGCTAATAATCCCAGGATCCCATTTGACACCAGGGGGCGTAAAAGGGCCAGGGATGAATTGTGACAGCATGGGGCCCAATAGAAACAAGGAACCATTATGACACCATGGAGGCCAAGAATCAAATGATTCATTGTGACATCAAGTGGCCTAAAAGGGCATGGGATGCATTGTGACACCACAGAGGTTAAGAGAAGCAAGGAACCATTGTGACCCAATGCAGGCTAACAATCTAATGATCCCTTGTGACACCAATGGGCCTAAAAGGGGCAGGGATGAATTGTGAAAGCATGGGGCCCAAGTAAAACCTGGTACAATGATGCCACCATGGAGGCCAAGAATCAAATGATTCATTGTGACATCAAGTGGCCTAAAAGGGCATGGGATGCATTGTGACAGCACAGGGGTTAAGAGAAGCAAGGAACCATTGTGACCCAATGCAGGCTAACAATCTAATGATCCCTTTTGACACCAGGGGTCGCAAAAGGACCACGGATGAACTCTGACAGCATGGGGACCTATAGAAGCAAGGAACCATTATGACACCATGAAGGCCAAGAATCAAATGGTTCATTGTGACATCAAGTGGCCTAAAAGGGCTTGGAATGCATTGTGACACCACAGAGGTTAAGAGAAGCAAGGATCCATTGTGACCCAATGGAGGCTAATAATCCCAGGATCCCATTTGACACCAGGGGGCGTAAAAGGTCCAGGGATGAATTGTTACAGCACGGGGACCAATAGAAGCAAGCATCTATTATGCCACCATGGAGGCCAAGAATCAAATAATTCATTGTGACATCATGTGGCCTAAAAGGGCATGGGATGCATTGTGACAGCACAGAGGATAAGAAAAACAAGGATCCATTGTGACCCAAAGGAGGCTAATATTCCCAGGATCTCATTTGACACCAGGGGGCGTAAAAGGGCCAGGGATGAATTGTTACAGCTTGGGGCCCAGTAGAAACAAGGAACCATTATGACACCATGGAGGCCAAGAATCAAATGATTCATTGTGACATCAAGTGGCCTAAAAGGGCATGGGATGCATTGTGACACCACAGAGGTTAAGACAAGCAAGGAACCATTGTGACCCAATGCAGGCTAACAATCTAATGATCCCTTGTGACACCAATGGGCCTAAAAGGGCCAGGGATGAATTGTGAAAGCATGGGGCCCAAGCAAAACCTGGTACAATTATGCCACCATGGAGGCCAAGAATCAAATGATTCATTGTGACATCAAGTGGCCTAAAAGGGCATGGGATGCATTGTGACACCACAGAGGTTAAGAGAAGCAAGGAACCATTGTGACCCAATGCAGGCTAACAATCTAAGAATCCCTTTTGACACCAGGGGGCGCAAAAGGACCACGGATGGACTCTGACAGCATGGGGACCTATAGAAGCAAGGAACCATTATGACACCATGAAGGCCAAGAATCAAATGATTCATTGTGACATCAAGTGGCCTAAAAGGGCTTGGAATGTATTGTGACACCACAGAGGTTAAGAGAAGCAAGGATCCATTGTGACCCAATGGAGGCTAATAATCCCAGGATCCCATTTGACACCAGGGGGCGTAAAAGGGCCAGGGATGAATTGTGACAGCATGGGGCCCAATAGAAACAAGGAACCATTATGCCACCATGGAGGCCAAGAATCAAATGATTCATTGTGACATCAAGTGGCCTAAAAGGTCATGGGATGCATTGTGACACCACAGAGGTTAAGAGAAGCAAGGAACCATTGTGACCCAATACAGGCTAACAATCTAATGATCCCTTGCGAGAGCAATGGGCCTAAAAGGGCCAGGGATGAATTGTTACAGCACGGGGACCAATAGAAGCAAGGATCTATTATGCCACCATGGAGGCCAAGAATCAAATAATTCATTGTGACATCATGTGGCCTAAAAGGGCATGGGATGCATTGTGACACCACAGAGGTTAAGAGAAGCAAGGAACCATGGTGACCCAATGCAGGCTAACAATCTAAGAATCCCTTTTGACACCAGGGCGCGCAAAAGGACCACGGATGGACTCTGACAGCATGGGAACTGTAGAAGCAAGGAACCATTATGACACCATGGAAGCCAAGAATCAAATGATTCATTGTGACATCAAGTGGCCTAAAAGGGCATGGGATGCATTGTGACACCACAGAGGTTAAGAGAAGCAAGGAACCATTGTGACCCAATACAGGCTAACAATCTAATGATCCCTTGTGACACCAATGGGCCTAAAAGTGCCAGGGATGAATTGTTACAGCACGGGGACCAATAGAAGCAAGGATCTATTATGCCACCATGGAGGCCAAGAATCAAATAATTCATTGTGACATCATGTGGCCTAAAAGGGCATGGGATGCATTGTGACACCACAGAGGTTAAGAGAAGCAAGGAACCATGGTGACCCAATGCAGGCTAACAATCTAAGAATCCCTTTTGACACCAGGGGGCGCAAAAGGACCACGGATGGACTCTGACAGCATGGGGACCTATAGAAGCAAGGAACCATTATGACACCATGGAAGCCAAGAATCAAATGATTCATTGTGACATCAAGTGGCCTAAAAGGGCATGGGATGCATTGTGACACCACAGAGGTTAAGAGAAGCAAGGAACCCTTGTGACCCAATGCAGGCTAACAATCTAAAGATCTCTTGTGACACCAATGGGCCTAAAAGGGCCAGGGATGAATTGTTACAGCACGGGGACCAATAGAAGCAAGGATCTATTATGCCACCATGGAGGCCAAGAATCAAATGATTCATTGTGACATCCTGTGGCCTAAAAGGGCATGGGATGCATTGTGACACCACAGAGGTTAAGAGAAGCAAGGAACCATTGTGACCCAATGCAGGCTAACAATCTAATGATCCCTTGTGACACCAATGGGCCTAAAAGGGGCAGGGATGAATTGTGAAAGCATGGGGCCCAAGTAAAACCTGGTACAATTATGCCACCATGGAGGCCAAGAATCAAATGATTCATTGTGACATCAAGTGGCCTAAAAGGGCATGGGATGCATTGTGACACCACAGGGGTTAAGAGAAGCAAGGAACCATTGTGACCCAAAGCAGGCTAACAATCTAAGAATCCCTTTTGACACCAGGGGGCGCAAAAGGACCACGGATGGACTCTGACAGCATGGGGACCTATAGAAGCAAGGAACCATTATGACACCATGAAGGCCAAGAATCAAATGGTTCATTGTGACATCAAGTGGCCTAAAAGGGCTTGGAATGCATTGTGACACCACAGAGGTTAAGAGAAGCAAGGAACCATTGTGACCCAATGCAGGCTAACAATCTAATGATCCCTTGTGGCGCCAGGGGGTATAAAAAGGGCCAGGGATGGATTGTTACAGCACGGGGACCAATAGAAGCAAGGATTTATTATGCCACCGTTGAGGGCAAGAATCAAATGATTCATTGTGACATCAAGTGGCCTAAAAGGGCATGGGATGCATTGTGACACCACAGGGGTTAAGAAAAGCAAGGATCCATTGTGACCCAATGGAGGCTAATAATCCCAGGATCCCATTTGACACCGGGGGCGTAAAAGGACCACGGATGAATTGTGACATCATGGGGCCCAATAGAAACCTCGTACAATTATGCCACCATGGAGGCCAAGAATCAAATGATTCATTGTGACATCAAGTGGCCTAAAAGGGCATGGGATGCATTGTGACACCACAGAGGTTAAGAGAAGGAAGGAACCCTTGTGACCCAATGCAGGCTGACAACCTAATGATCCCTTGCGACACCAATGGGCCTAAAAGGGCCAGGGATGAATTGTGACAGCATGGGGCCCAATAGAAGCAAGGATCCATTATGCCACCATGGAGGCCAAGAATCAAATAATTCATTGTGACATCATGTGGCCTAAAAGGGCATGGGATGCATTGTGACACCACAGAGGTTAAGAGAAGCAAGGAACCATTGTGACCCAATACAGGCTAACAATCTAATGATCCCTTGTGACACCAATGGGCCTAAAAGTGCCAGGGATGAATTGTTACAGCACGGGGACCAATAGAAGCCAGGATCTATTATGCCACCAAGGAGGCCAAGAATCAAATAATTCATTGTGACATCATGTGGCCTAAAAGGGCATGGGATGCATTGTGACACCACAGAGGTTAAGAGAAGGAAGGAACCATTGTGACCCAATGGAGGCTAATAATCCCAGGATCCCATTTGACACCAGGGGGCGTAAAAGGGCCAGGGATGAATTGTGACAGCATGGGGCCCAATAGAAAAAAGGAACCATTATGGTACAATGGAGGCCAAGAATCAAATGATTCATTGTGACATCAAGTGGCCAGAAGGGCATGGGATGCATTGTGACACCACAGAGGTTAAGAGAAGCAAGGAACCATTGTGACCCAATGCAGGCTAACAATCTAATGATCCCTTGTGACAACAATGGGCCTAAAAGGGGCAGGGATGAATTGTGAAAGCATGGGGCCCAAGTAAAACCTGGTACAATGATGCCACCATGGAGGCCAAGAATCAAATGATTCATTGTGACATCAAGTGGCCTAAAAGGGCATGGGATGCATTGTGACACCACAGGGGTTAAGAGAAGCAAGGAACCATTGTGACCCAATGCAGGGTAACAATCTAATGATCCCTTTTGACACCAGGGGTCGCAAAAGGACCACGGATGAACTCTGACAGCATGGGGACCTATAGAAGCAAGGAACCATTATGACACCATGAAGGCCAAGAATCAAATGATTCATTGTGACATCAAGTGGCCTAAAAGGGCTTGGAATGTATTGTGACACCACAGAGGTTAAGAGAAGCAAGGATCCATTGTGACCCAATGGAGGCTAAAAATCCCAGGATCCCATTTGACACCAGGGGGCGTAAAAGGGCCAGGGATGAATTGTTACAGCATGGGGCCCAATAGAAACCAGGAACCATTATGACACCATGGAGGCCAAGAATCAAATGATTCATTGTGACATCAAGTGGCCTAAAAGGGCATGGGATGCATTGTGAGACCACAGAGGTTAAGAGAAGCAAGGATCCATTGTGCCCTAATGGAGGCTAATAATCCCAGGATCCCATTTGACACCAGGGGGCGTAAAAGGGCCAGGGATGAATTGTGACAGCATGGGGCCCAATAGAAACCTCGTACAATTATGCCACCATGGAGGCCAAGAATCAAATGATTCATTGTGACATCAAGTGGCCTAAAAGGGCATGGGATGCATTGTGACACCACAGAGGTTAAGAGAAGGAAGGAACCCTTGTGACCCAATGCAGGCTGACAACCTAATGATCCCTTGCGACACCAATGGGCCTAAAAGGGCCAGGGATGAATTGTGACAGCATGGGGCCCAATAGAAGCAAGGATCCATTATGCCACCATGGAGGCCAAGAATCAAATGATTCATTGTGACATCAAGTGGCCTAAAAGGGCATGGGATGCATTGTGACACCACAGAGGTTAAGAGAAGCAAGGAACCATTGTGACCCAATACAGGCTAACAATCTAATGATCCCTTGTGACACCAATGGGCCTAAAAGTGCCAGGGATGAATTGTTACAGCACGGGGACCAATAGAAGCAAGGATCTATTATGCCACCATGGAGGCCAAGAATCAAATAATTCATTGTGACATCATGTGGCCTAAAAGGGCATGGGATGCATTGTGACACCACAGAGGTTAAGAGAAGGAAGGAACCATTGTGACCCAATGGAGGCTAATAATCCCAGGATCCCATTTGACACCAGGGGGCGTAAAAGGGCCAGGGATGAATTGTGACAGCATGGGGCCCAATAGAAAAAAGGAACCATTATGGCACAATGGAGGCCAAGAATCAAATGATTCATTGTGACATCAAGTGGCCAGAAGGGCATGGGATGCATTGTGACACCACAGAGGTTAAGAGAAGCAAGGAACCATTGTGACCCAATGCAGGCTAACAATCTAATGATCCCTTGTGACAACAATGGGCCTAAAAGGGGCAGGGATGAATTGTGAAAGCATGGGGCCCAAGTAAAACCTGGTACAATGATGCCACCATGGAGGCCAAGAATCAAATGATTCATTGTGACATCAAGTGGCCTAAAAGGACATGGGATGCATTGTGACACCACAGGGGTTAAGAGAAGCAAGGAACCATTGTGACCCAATGCAGGGTAACAATCTAATGATCCCTTTTGACACCAGGGGTCGCAAAAGGACCACGGATGGACTCTGACAGCATGGGGACCTATAGAAGCAAGGAACCATTATGACACCATGAAGGCCAAGAATCAAATGATTCATTGTGACATCAAGTGGCCTAAAAGTGCATGGGATGCATTGTGACACCACAGGGGTTAAGAGAAGCAAGGAACCATTGTGACCCAATGCAGGCTAACAATCTAAGAATCCCTTTTGACACCAGGGGGCGCAAAAGGACCACGGATGGACTCTGACAGCATGGGGACCTATAGAAGCAAGGAACCATTATGACACCATGAAGGCCAAGAATCAAATGATTCATTGTGACATCAAGTGGCCTAAAAGGGCTTGGAATGTATTGTGACACCACAGAGGTTAAGAGAAGCAAGGATCCATTGTGACCCAATGGAGGCTAAAAATCCCAGGATCCCATTAGACACCAGGGGGCGTAAAAGGGCCAGGGATGAATTGTGACAGCATGGGGCCCAATAGAAACAAGGAACCATTATGCCACCATGGAGGCCAAGAATCAAATGATTCATTGTGACATCAAGTGGCCTAAAAGGGCATGGGATGCATTGTGACACCACAGGGGTTAAGAGAAGCAAGGAACCATTGTGACCCAATACAGGCTAACAATCTAATGATCCCTTGTGACACCAATGGGCCTAAAAGGGGCAGGGAGGAATTGTTACAGCATGGGGACCAATAGAAGCAAGGATCAATTATGCCACCATGGAGGCCAAGAATCAAATAATTCATTGTGACATCATGTGGCCTAAAAGGGCATGGGATGCATTGTGACACCATAGAGGTTAAGAGAAGCAAGGAACCATTGTGACCCAATGCAGGCTAACAATCTAAGAATCCCTTTTGACACCAGGGGGCGCCAAAGGGCCACGGATGGACTCTGACAGCATGGGGACCTATAGAAGCAAGGAACCATTATGACACCATGGAGGCCAAGAATCAAATGATTCATTGTGACATCAAGTGGCCTAAAACGGCTTGGAATGTATTGTGACACCACAGAGGTTAAGAGAAGCAAGGATCCATTGTGACCCAATGGAGGCTAATAATCCCAGGATCCCATTTGACACCAGGGTGCGTAAAAGGGCCAGGGATGAATTGTTACAGCATGGGGCCCAATAGAAACAAGGAACCATTATGACACCATGGAGGCCAAGAATCAAATGATTCATTGTGACATCAAGTGGCCTAAGAGGGCATGGGATGCATTGTGACACCACAGGGGTTAAGAGAAGCAAGGATCCATTGTGACCCAATGGAGGCTAATAATCCCCGGATCCCATTTGACACCAGGGGGCGTAAAAGGGCCAGGGATGAATTGCGACAGCATGGGGCCCAATAGAAACAAGGAACCATTATGACGCCATTGAGGCCAAGAATCAAATAATTCATTGTGACATCATGTGGCCAAAAAGGGCATGGGATGCATTGTGACACCACAGAGGTTAAGAGAAGCAAGGAACCATTGTGACCCAATGCAGGCTAACAATCTAATGATCCCTTGTGACACCAATGGGCCTAAAAGGGGCAGGGATGAATTGTGAGAGCATGGAGCCCAAGTAAAACCTGGTACAATTATGCCACCAAGGAGGCCAAGAATCAAATGATTCATTGTGACATCAAGTGGCCTAAAAGGGCATGGGATGCATTGTGACACCACAGGGGTTAAGAGAAGCAAGGAACCATTGTGACCCAATGCAGGCTAACAATCTAATGATCCCTTTTGACACCAGGGGTCGCAAAAGGACCACGGATGAACTCTGACAGCATGGGGACCTATAGAAGCAAGGAACCATTATGACACCATGAAGGCCAAGAATCAAATGGTTCATTGTGACATCAAGTGGCCTATAAGGCCTTGGAATGCATTGTGACACCACAGAGGTTAAGAGAAGCAAGGAACCAATTTGACCCAATACAGGCTGACAATCTAATGATCCCTTGTGACACCAATGGGCCTAAAAGGGCCAGGGATGAATTGTTACAGCACGGGGACCAATAGAAGCAAGGATCTATTATGCCACCATGGAGGCCAAGAATCAAATAATTCATTGTGACATCATGTGGCCTAAAAGGGCATGGGATGCATTGTGAAAACACAGGGGTTAAGAGAAGCAAGGAACCATTGTGACCCAATGCAGGCTAACAATCTAATGATCCCTTGTGGCACCAGGGGGTATAAGAAGGGCCAGGGATGGATTGATACAGCACGGACACCAATAGAAGCAAGGATCTATTATGCCACCATGGAGGCCAAGAATCAAATGATTCATTGTGACATCAAGTGGCCTAAAAGGGCATGGGATGCATTGTGACACCACAGGGGTTAAGAGAAGCAAGGATCCATTGTGACCCAATGGAGGCTAATAATCCCAGGATCCCATTTGACACCAGGGGGCGTAAAAGGGCCAGGGATGAACCCTGACAGCATGGGGCCCAATAGAAATAAGGAACCATAATGACACCATGGAGGCCAAGAATCAAATGATTCATTGTGACATCAAGTGGCCTAAAAGGGCATGGGATGCATTGTGACAGCACAGGGGTTAAGAGAAGCAAGGATCCATTGTGACCCAATGGAGGCTAACAATCTAAGAATCCCTTTTGACACCAGGGGGCGCAAAAGGACCACGGATGAACTCTGACAGCATGGGGACCTATAGAAGCAAGGAAACATTATGACACCATGAAGGCCAAGAATCAAATGATTCATTGTGACATGAAGTGGCCTAAAAGGGCTTGGAATGCATTGTGACACCACAGAGGTTAAGAGAAGCAAGGAACCATTGTGACCTAATGCAGGCTAACAATCTAATGATCCCTTGTGGCACCAGGGGGTATAAAAAGGGCCAGGGATGGATTGTTACAGCACGGGGACCAATTGAAGCAAGGATGTATTATGCCACCATGGAGGCCAAGAATCAAATGATTCATTGTGACATCAAGTGGCCTAAAAGGGCATGGGATGCATTGTGACAGCACAGAGGTTAAGAGAAGCAAGGATCCATTGTGACCCAATGCAGGCTAACAATCTAATGATCCCTTGTGACACCAATGGGCCTAAATGGGCCAGGGATGAATTTTGAAAGCATGGGGCCCAAGTAAAACCTGGTACAATTATGCCACCATGGAGGCCAAGAATCAAATGATTCATTGTGACATCAAGTGGCCTAAAAGGGCATGGGATGCATTGTGACACCACAGGGGTTAAGAGAAGCAAGGATCCTTTGTGACCCAATGAAGGCTAACAATCTAAGAATCCCTTTTGACACCAGGGGGCGCAAAAGGACCACGGATGAACTCTGACAGCATGGGGACCTATAGAAGCAAGGAACCATTATGACACCATGAAGGCCAAGAATCAAATGGTTCATTGTAAGACCAAGTGGCCTAAAAGGGCTTGGAATGCATTGTGACACCACAGAGGTTAGGAGAAGAATGGAACCATTGTGACCCAATGCAGACTAACCATCTAATGATCCCTTGTGGCACCAGGGGTTATAAAAAGGGCCAGGGATGGATTGTTACAGCACGGGGACCAATAGAAGCAAGGATCTATTATGCCACCATGGAGGCCAAGAATCAAATAATTCATTGTGACATCGAGTGGCCTAAAAGGACATGGGATGCATTGTGACACCACAGAGGTTAAGAGAAGCAAGGATCCATTGTGACCCAATGGAGGCTAATAATCCCAGGATCCCATTTGACACCAGGGGGCGTAAAAGGGCCAGGGATGAATTGTGACAGCATGGGGACATATAGAAGCAAGGAACCATTATGACACCATGAAGGCCAAGAACCAAATGATTCATTGTGACATCAAGTGGTCTAAAAGGGCATGGGATGCATTGTGACACCACAGAGGTTAAGAGAAGCAAGGAACCATTGTGACCCAATGCAGGCTAACAATCTAATGATCCCTTGTGACACCAATGGGCCTAAAAGGGGCAGGGATGAACTGTGAAAGCATGGGTCCCAATTAAAACCTGGTACAATTGCGCCACCATGGAGGCCAAGAATCAAATGATTCATTGTGACATCAAGTGGCCTAAAAGGGCATGGGATGCATTGTGACAGCACAGGGGTTAAGATAAGCAAGGATCCATTGTGACCCAATGGAGGCTAATAATCCCGGGATCCCATTTGACACCAGGGGGCGTAAAAGCGCCAGGGATGGATTGTTACAGCACGGGGACCAATAGAAGCAAGTATCTATTATGCCACCATGGAGGCCAAGAATCAAATAATTCATTGTGACATCAAGTGGCCTAAAAGGGCATGGGATGCATTGTGACACCACAGGGGTTAAGAGAAGCAAGGATCCATTGTGACCCAATGGAGGCTAACAATCTAAGAATCCCTTTTGACACCAGGGGGCGCAAAAGGACCACGGATGAACTCTGACAGCATGGGGACCTATAGAAACAAGGAACCATTATGACACCATGAAGGCCAAGAATCAAATGGTTCATTATAAGACCAAGTGGCCTAAAAGGGCTTGGAATGCATTGTGACACCACAGAGGTTAAGAGAAGCAAGGAACCATTGTGACCCAAGCAGGCTAACAATCTAATGATCCCTTGTGGCACCAGGGGGTATAAAAAGAGCCAGGGATGGATTGTTACAGCACGGGGACCAATAGAAGCAAGGATCTATTATGCCACCATGGAGGCCAAGAATCAAATGATTCATTGTGACATCAAGTGGCCTAAAAGAACATGGGATGCATTGTGACACCACAGAGGTTAAGAGAAGTAAGGATCCATTGTGACCCAATGGAGGCTAATAATCCCAGGATCCCATTTGACACCAGGGGGCGTAAAAGGGCCAGGGATGAATTGTGACAGCATGGGGCCCAATAGAAACAAGGAACCATTATGACACCATGAAGGCCAAGAATCAAATGAATCATTGTGACATCAAGTGGCCTAAAAGGGCATGGGATGCATTGTGACAGCACAGGGGTTAAGAGAAGCAAGGAACCATTGTGACCCAATGCAGGCTAACAATCTAATGATCCCTTGTGACACCAATGGGCCTAAAAGGGGCAGGCATGAACTGTGAAAGCATGGGGCCAAATTAAAACGTGGTACAATTGCGCCACCATGGAGGACAAGAATCAAATGATTCATTGTGACATCAAGTGGCCTAAAAGGGCATGGGATGCATTGTGACAGCGCAGGGGTAAAGATAAACAAGGATCCATTGTGACCCAATGGAGGCTAATAATAGCAGGATCCCATTTGACACCAGGGGGCGTAAAAGGGCCAGGGATGGATTGTTACAGCACGGGGACCAATAGAAGCAAGGATCTATTATGCCGCCATGGAGGCCAAGAATCAAATGATTCATTGTGACATCAAGTGGCCTAAAAGGACATGGGATGCATTGTGAAACCACAGGGGTTAAGAGAAGCAAGGATCCATTGTGACCCAATGCAGGCTAACAATCTAAGTATCCCTTTTGACACCAGGGGGCGCAAAAGGACCACGGATGAACTCTGACAGCATGGGGACCTATAGAAACAAGGAACCATTATGACACCATTGAGGCCAAGAATCAAATGATTCATTGTGACATCAAGTGGCCTAAAAGGGCATGGGATGCATTGTGAAAACACAGGGGTTAAGAGAAGCAAGGAACCATTGTGACCCAATGCAGGCTAACAATCTAATGATCCCTTGTGGCACCAGGGGGTATAAGAAGGGCCAGGGATGGATTGATACAGCACGGACACCAATAGAAGCAAGGATCTATTATGCCACCATGGAGGCCAAGAATCAAATGATTCATTGTGACATCAAGTGGCCCAAAAGGGCATGGGATGCATTGTGACACCACAGGGGTTAAGAGAAGCAAGGATCCATTGTGACCCAATGGAGGCTAATAATCCCAGGATCCCATTTGACACCAGGGGGCGTAAAAGGGCCAGGGATGAACCCTGACAGCATGGGGCCCAACAGAAACAAGGAACCATAATGACACCATGGAGGCCAAGAATCAAATGATTCATTGTGACATCAAGTGGCCTAAAAGGACATGGGATGCATTGTGACACCACAGGGGTTAAGAGAAGCAAGGATCCATTGTGACCCAATGGAGGCTAACAATCTAAGAATCCCTTTTGACACCAGGGGGCGCAAAAGGACCACGGATGAACTCTGACAGCATGGGGACCTATAGAAGCAAGGAAACATTATGACACCATGAAGGCCAAGAATCAAATGATTCATTGTGACATCAAGTGGCCTAAAAGGGCTTGGAATGCATTGTGACACCACAGAGGTTAAGAGAAGCAAGGAACCATTGTGACCTAATGCAGGCTAACAATCTAATGATCCCTTGTGGCACCAGGGGGTATAAAAAGGGCCAGGGATGGATTGTTACAGCACGGGGACCAATTGAAGCAAGGATGTATTATGCCACCATGGAGGCCAAGAATCCAATGATTCATTGTGACATCAAGTGGCCTAAAAGGGCATGGGATGCATTGTGACAGCACAGGGGTTAAGAGAAGCAAGGATCCATTGCGACCCAATGCAGGCTAACAATCTAATGATCCCTTGTGACACCAATGGGCCTAAATGGGCCAGGGATGAATTTTGAAAGCATGGGGCCCAAGTAAAACCTGGTACAATTATGCCACCATGGAGGCCAAGAATCAAATGATTCATTGTGACATCAAGTGGCCTAAAAGGGCATGGGATGCATTGTGACACCACAGGGGTTAGGAGAAGCAAGGAACCATTGTGACCCAATGCAGACTAACCATCTAATGATCCCTTGTGGCACCAGGGGTTATAAAAAGGGCCAGGGATGGATTGTTACAGCACGGGGACCAATAGAAGCAAGGATCTATTATGCCACCATGGAGGCCAAGAATCAAATAATTCATTGTGACATCGAGTGGCCTAAAAGGACATGGGATGCATTGTGACACCACAGAGGTTAAGAGAAGCAAGGATCCATTGTGACCCAATGGAGGCTAATAATCCCAGGATCCCATTTGACACCAGGGGGCGTAAAAGGGCCAGGGATGAATTGTGACAGCATGGGGACATATAGAAGCAAGGAACCATTATGACACCATGAAGGCCAAGAACCAAATGATTCATTGTGACATCAAGTGGTCTAAAAGGGCATGGGATGCATTGTGACACCACAGAGGTTAAGAGAAGCAAGGAACCATTGTGACCCAATGCAGGCTAACAATCTAATGATCCCTTGTGACACCAGGGGGCCTAAAAGGGGCAGGGATGAACTGTGAAAGCATGGGGCCCAATTAAAACCTGGTACAATTGCGCCACCATGGAGGCCAAGAATCAAATGATTCATTGTGACATCAAGTGGCCTAAAAGGGCATGGGATGCATTGTGACAGCACAGGGGTTAAGATAAGCAAGGATCCATTGTGACCCAATGGAGGCTAATAATCCCCGGATCCCATTTGACACCAGGGGGCGTAAAAGGGCCAGGGATGAATTGCGACAGCATGGGGCCCAATAGAAACAAGGAACCATTATGACACCATTGAGGCCAAGAATCAAATAATTCATTGTGACATCATGTGGCCTAAGAGGGCATGGGATGCATTGTGACACCACAGAGGTTAAGAGAAGCAAGGAACCATTGTGACCCAATGGAGGCTAATAATCCCAGGATCCCATTTGACACCAGGGGGCGTAAAAGGGCCAGGGATGAATTGTGACAGCATGGAGCCCAAGTAAAACCTGGTACAATTATGCCACCAAGGAGGCCAAGAATCAAATTATTCATTGTGACATCAAGTGGCCTAAAAGGGCATGGGATGCATTGTGACACCACAGGGGTTAAGAGAAGCAAGGAACCATTGTGACCCAATGCAGGCTAACAATCTAATGATCCCTTTTGACACCAGGGGTCGCAAAAGGACCACGGATGAACTCTGACAGCATGGGGACCTATAGAAGCAAGGAACCATTATGACACCATGGAGGCCAAGAATCAAATGGTTCATTGTGACATCAAGTGGCCTATAAGGGCTTGGAATGCATTGTGACACCACAGAGGTTAAGAGAAGCAAGGAACCATTGTGACCCAATGGAGGCTAATAATCCCAGGATCCCATTTGACACCAATGGGCCTAAAAGGGGCAGGGATGAATTGTGACAGCTTGGGGCCCAATAGAAACAAGGAACCATTATGACACCATGGAAGCCAAGAATCAAATGATTCATTGTGACATCAAGTGGCCTAAGAGGGCATGGGATGCATTGTGACACCACAGGGGTTAAGAGAAGCAAGGAACCATTGTGACCCAATGCAGGCTAATAATCCCAGGATCCCATTTGACACCAGGGGGCGTAAAAGGGCCAGGGATGAATGGTTACAGCACGGGGACCAATAGAAGCAAGGATCTATTATGCCACCATGGAGGCCAAGAATCAAAAAATTCATTGTGACATCATGTGGCCTAAAAGGGCATGGGATGCATTGTGACAGCACGAGGGTTAAGAGAAGCAAGTATCCATTGTGACCCAATGGAGGCTAACAATCTAAGAATCCCTTTGGACACCAGGGGTCGCAAAAGGACCACGGATGAACTCTGACAGCATGGGGACCTATAGAAGCAAGGAACCAGTATGACACCATGAAGGCCAAGAATCAAATGGTTCATTGTGACATCAAGTGGCCTAAAAGGGCATGGGATGCATTGTGACACCACAGGGGTTAGGAGAAGCAAGGAACCATTGTGACCCAATGCAGACTAACAATCTAATGATCCCTTGTGGCACCAGGGGTTATAAAAAGGGCCAGGGATGGATTGTTACAGCACGGGGACCAATAGAAGCAAGGATCTATTATGCCACCATGGAGGCCAAGAATCAAATAATTCATTGTGACATCGAGTGGCCTAAAAGGACATGGGATGCATTGTGACACCACAGAGGTTAAGAGAAGCAAGGATCCATTGTGACCGAATGGAGGCTAATAATCCCAGGATCCCATTTGACACCAGGGGGCGTAAAAGGGCCAGGGATGAATTGTGACAGCACGGGGACATATAGAAGCAAGGAACCATTATGACACCATGAAGGCCAAGAACCAAATGATTCATTGTGACATCAAGTGGTCTAAAAGGGCATGGGATGCATTGTGACACCACAGAGGTTAAGAGAAGCAAGTAACCATTGTGACCCAATGCAGGCTAACAATCTAATGATCCCTTGTGACACCAATGGGCCTAAAAGGGGCAGGGATGAACTGTGAAAGCATGGGGCCCAATTAAAACCTGGTACAATTGCGCCACCATGGAGGCCAAGAATCAAATGATTCATTGTGACATCAAGTGGCCTAAAAGGGCATGGGATGCATTGTGACAGCACAGGGGTTAAGATAAGCAAGGATCCATTGTGACCCAATGGAGGCTAATAATCCCAGGATCCCATTTGACACCAGGGGGCGTAAAAGGGCCAGGGATGGATTGTTACAGCACGGGGACCCATAGAAGCAAGGATCTATTATGCCACCATGGAGGCCAAGAATCAAATAATTCATTGTGACATCAAGTGGCCTAAAAGGGCATGGGATGCATTGTGACAGCACAGGGGTTAAGAGAAGCAAGGATCCATTGTGACCCAATGGAGGCTAACAATCTAAGAATCCCTTTTAACACCAGGGGGCGTAAAAGGGCTAGGGATAAATTGTGACAGCATGGAGCCCAATAGAAACAAGGAACCATTATGAAACCATGGAGGCCAAGAATCAAATGATTCATTGTGACATCAAGTGGCCTAAAAGGGCATGGGATGCATTGTGACACCACAGGGGTTAAGAGAAGCAAGGATCCATTGTGACCCAATGGAGGCTAACAATCTAAGAATCCCTTTTGACACCAGGGGGCGCAAAAGGACCACGGATGAACTCTGACAGCATGGGGACCTATAGAAACAAGGAACCATTATGACACCATGAAGGCCAAGAATCAAATGGTTCATTATAAGACCAAGTGGCCTAAAAGGGCTTGGAATGCATTGTGACACCACAGAGGTTAAGAGAAGCAAGGAACCATTGTGACCCAAGCAGGCTAACAATCTAATGATCCCTTGTGGCACCAGGGGGTATAAAAAGAGCCAGGGATGGATTGTTACAGCACGGGGACCAATAGAAGCAAGGACCTATTATGCCACCATGGAGGCCAAGAATCAAATGATTCATTGTGACATCAAGTGGCCTTAAAGAACATGGGATGCATTGTGACACCACAGAGGTTAAGAGAAGTAAGGATCCATTGTGACCCAATGGAGGCTAATAATCCCAGGATCCCATTTGACACCAGGGGGCGTAAAAGGGCCAGGGATGAATTGTGACAGCATGGGGCCCAATAGAAACAAGGAACCATTATGACACCATGAAGGCCAAGAATCAAATGAATCATTGTGACATCAAGTGGCCTAAAAGGGCATGGTATGCATTGTGACACCACAGAGGTTAAGAGAAGCAAGGAACCATTGTGACCCAATGCAGGCTAACAATCTAATGATCCCTTGTGACACCAATGGGCCTAAAAGGGGCAGGCATGAACTGTGAAAGCATGGGGCCAAATTAAAACGTGGTACAATTGCGCCACCATGGAGGACAAGAATCAAATGATTCATTGTGACATCAAGTGGCCTAAAAGGGCATGGGATGCATTGTGACAGCGCAGGGGTAAAGATAAACAAGGATCCATTGTGACCCAATGGAGGCTAATAATAGCAGGATCCCATTTGACACCAGGGGGCGTAAAAGGGCCAGGGATGGATTGTTACAGCACGGGGACCAATAGAAGCAAGGATCTATTATGCCACCATGGAGGCCAAGAATCAAATGATTCATTGTGACATCAAGTGGCCTAAAAGGACATGGGATGCATTGTGAAACCACAGGGGTTAAGAGAAGCAAGGATCCATTGTGACCCAATGCAGGCTAACAATCTAAGTATCCCTTTTGACACCAGGGGGCGCAAAAGGACCACGGATGAACTCTGACAGCATGGGGACCTATAGAAACAAGGAACCATTATGACACCATGGAGGCCAAGAATCAAATGATTCATTGTGACATCAAGTGGCCTAAAAGGGCATGGGATGCATTGTGAAACCACAGGGGTTAAGAGAAGCAAGGAACCATTGTGACCCAATGCAGGCTAACAATCTAATGATCCCTTGTGGCACCAGGGGGTATAAGAAGGGCCAGGGATGGATTGATACAGCACGGACACCAATAGAAGCAAGGATCTATTATGCCACCATGGAGGCCAAGAATCAAATGATTCATTGTGACATCAAGTGGCCTAAAAGGGCATGGGATGCATTGTGACACCACAGGGGTTAAGAGAAGCAAGGATCCATTGTGACCCAATGGAGGCTAATAATCCCAGGATCCCATTTGACACCAGGGGGCGTAAAAGGGCCAGGGATGAACCCTGACAGCATGGGGCCCAATAGAAACAAGGAACCATAATGACACCATGGAGGCCAAGAATCAAATGATTCATTGTGACATCAAGTGGCCTAAAAGGGCATGGGATGCATTGTGACAGCACAGGGGTTAAGAGAAGCAAGGATCCATTGTGACCCAATGGAGGCTAACAATCTAAGAATCCCTTTTGACACCAGGGGGCGCAAAACGACCACGGATGAACTCTGACAGCATGGGGACCTATAGAAGCAAGGAAACATTATGACACCATGAAGGCCAAGAATCAAATGATTCATTGTGACATGAAGTGGCCTAAAAGGGCTTGGAATGCATTGTGACACCACAGAGGTTAAGAGAAGCAAGGAACCATTGTGACCTAATGCAGGCTAACAATCTAATGATCCCTTGTGGCACCAGGGGGTATAAAAAGGGCCAGGGATGGATTGTTACAGCACGGGGACCAATAGAAGCAAAGATGTATTATGCCACCATGGAGGCCAAGAATCAAATGATTCATTGTGACATCAAGTGGCCTAAAAGGGCATGGGATGCATTGTGACACCACAGAGGTTAAGAGAAGCAAGGAACCATTGTGACCCAATGCAGGCTAACAATCTAATGATCCCTTGTGACACCAATGGGCCTAAAAGGGCCAGGGATGAATTGTGAAAGCATGGGGCCCAAGTAAAACCTGGTACAATTATGCCACCATGAAGGCCAAGAATCAAATGATTCATTGTGACATCAAGTGGCCTATAAGGGCTTGGAATGCATTGTGACACCACAGAGGTTAAGAGAAGCAAGGAACCATTGTGACCCAATGCAGGCTAACAATCTAATGATCCCTTGTGGCACCAGGGGGTATAAAAAGAGCCAGGGATGGATTGTTACAGCACGGGGACCAATAGAAGCAAGGATCTATAATGCCACCATGGAGGCCAAGAATCAAATGATTCATTGTGACATCAAGTGGCCTAAAAGTACATGGGATGCATTGTGACACCACAGAGGTTAAGAGAAGGAAGGAACCATTGTGACCCAATGGAGGCTAATAATCCCAGGATCCCATTTGACACCAGGGGGCGTAAAAGGGCCAGGGATGAATTGTGACAGCACGGGGACCTATAGAAGCAAGGAACCATTATGACACCATGGAGGCCAAGAATCAAATGAATCATTGTGACATCAAGTGGCCTAAAAGGGCATGGGATGCATTGTGACACCACAGAGGTTAAGAGAAGCAAGGAACCATTGTGACCCAATGCAGGCTAACAATCTAATGATCCCTTGTGACACCAATGGGCCTAAAAGGGGCAGGGATGAACTGTGAAAGCATGGGGCCCAAGTAAAACCTGGTACAATTATGCCACCATCGAGTCCAAGAATCAAATAATTCATTGTGACATCAAGTGGCCTAAAAGGGCATGGGATGCATTGTGACACCACAGAGGTTAGGAGAAGCAAGGAACCATTGTGACCCAATGCAGGCTAACAATCTAAGAATCCCTTTTGACACCAGGGGGCGCAAAAGGACCACGGATGAACTCTGACAGCATGGGGACCTATAGAAGCAAGGAACCATTGTGACACCATGAAGGCCAAGAATCAAATGATTCATTGTGACATCAAGTGGCCTAAAAGGGCATGGGATGCATTGTGACACCACAGAGGTTAAGAGAAGCAAGGAACCATTGTGACCCAAGCAGGCTAACAATCTAATGATCCCTTGTGGCACCAGGGGGTATAAAAAGAGACAGGGATGGATTGTTACAGCACGGGGACCAATAGAAGCAAGGATCTATTATGCCACCATGGAGGCCAAGAATCAAATGATTCATTGTGACATCAAGTGGCCTAAAAGAACATGGGATGCATTGTGACACCACAGAGGTTAAGAGAAGTAAGGATCCATTGTGACCCAATGGAGGCTAATAATCCCAGGATCCCATTTGACACCAGGGGTCGTAAAAGGGCCAGGGATGAATTGTGACAGCATGGGGCCCAATAGAAACAAGGAACCATTATGACACCATGAAGGCCCAGAATCAAATGAATCATTGTGACATCAAGTGGCCTAAAAGGGCATGGGATGCATTGTGACACCACAGGGGTTAAGAGAAGCAAGGATCCATTGTGACCCAATGGAGGCTAACAATCTAAGAATCCCTTTTGACACCAGGGGGCGCAAAAGGACCACGGATGAACTCTGACAGCATGGGGACCTATAGAAACAAGGAACCATTATGACACCATGAAGGCCAAGAATCAAATGGTTCATTATAAGACCAAGTGGCCTAAAAGGGCTTGGAATGCATTGTGACACCACAGAGGTTAAGAGAAGCAAGGAACCATTGTGACCCAAGCAGGCTAACAATCTAATGATCCCTTGTGGCACCAGGGGGTATAAGAAGGGCCAGGGATGGATTGTTACAGCACGGGGACCAATAGAAGCAAGGATCTATTATGCCACCATGGAGGCCAAGAATCAAATGATTCACTGTGACATCAAGTGGCCTAAAAGGGCATGGGATGCATTGTGACACCCCAGGGGTTAAGAGAAGCAAGGATCCATTGTGACCCAATGGAGGCTAACAATCTAAGTATCCCTTTTGACACCAGGGGGCGCAAAAGGACCACGGATGAACTCTGACAGCATGGGGACCTATAGAAGCAAGGAAACATTATGACACCATGAAGGCCAAGAATCAAATGATTCATTGTGACATGAAGTGGCCTAAAAGGGCTTGGAATGCATTGTGACACCACAGAGGTTAAGAGAAGCAAGGAACCATTGTGACCCAATGCAGGCTAACAATCTAATAATCCCTTGTGGCACCAGGGGGTATAAAAAGAGCCCGGGATGGATTGTTACAGCACGGGGACCAATAGAAGCAAGGATCTATTATGCCACCATGGAGGCCAAGAATCAAATGATTCATTGTGACATCAAGTGGCCTAAAAGGACATGGGATGCATTGTGACACCACAGAGGTTAAGAGAAGTAAGGATCCATTGTGACCCAATGGAGTCTAATAATCCCAGGATCCCATTTGACACCAGGGGGCGTAAAAGGGCCAAGGATGAATTGTGACAGCACGGGGACATATAGAAGCAAGGAACCATTATGACACCATGGAGGCCAAGAATCAAATGAATCATTGTGACATCAAGTGGCCTAAAAGGGCATGGGATGCATTGTGACACCACAGAGGTTAAGAGAAGCAAGGAACCATTGTGACCCAATGCAGGCTAACAATCTAATGATCCCTTGTGACACCAATGGGCCTAAAAGGGGCAGGGATGAACTGTGAAAGCATGGGGCCCAATTAAAACGTGGTACAATTGCGCCACCATGGAGGCCAAGAATCAAATGATTCATTGTGACATCAAGTGGCCTAAAAGGGCATGGGATGCATTGTGACACCACAGGGGTTAAGAGAAGCAAGGAACCATTGTGACCCAATGCAGGCTAATAATCCCAGGATCCCATTTGACACCAGGGGGCGTAAAAGGGCCAGGGATGAATTGTGACAGCATGGAGCCCAATAGAAACAAGGAACCATTATGACACCATGGAGGCCAAGAATCAAATGATTCATTGTGACATCAAGTGGCCTAAAAGGGCATGGGATGCATTGTGACAGCACAGGGGTTAAGAGAAGCAAGGAACCATTGTGACCCAATGCAGGCTAACAATGTAATGATCCCTTGTGACACCAATGGGCCTAAAAGGGGCAGGGATGATTTGTGAAAGCATGGGGCCCAAGTAAAACCTGGTACAATTATGCCACCATGGAGTCCAAGAATCAAATGATTCATTGTGACATCAAGTGGCCTAAAAGGGCATGGAATGCATTGTGACACCACAGAGGTTAGGAGAAGCAAGTTACCATTGTGACCCAAAGCAGGCTAACAATCTAAGAATCCCTTTTGACACCAGGGGGCACAAAAGGACCACGGATGAACTCTGACAGCATGGGGACCTATAGAAGCAAGGAACCAGTATGACAGCATGAAGGCCAAGAATCAAATGATTCATTGTGACATCAAGTGGCCTAAAAGGGCATGGGATGCATTGTGACACCACAGGGGTTAAGAGAAGCAAGGAACCATTGTGACCCAATGCAGGCTAATAATCCCAGGATCCCTTGTGGCACCAGGGGGTATAAGAAGGGCCAGGGATGGATTGTTACAGCACGGGGACCAATAGAAGCAAGGATCTATTATGCCACCATGGAGGCCAAGAATCAAATGATTCATTGTGACATCAAGTGGCCTAAAAGGGCATGGGATGCATTGTGACACCCCAGGGGTTAAGAGAAGCAAGGATCCATTGTGACCCAATGGAGGCTAATAATCCCAGGATCCCATTTGACACCAGAGGGCGGAAAAGGGCCACGGATGAACTCTGACAGCATGGGGACCTATAGAAGCAAGGAAACATTATGACACCATGAAGGCCAAGAATCAAATGATTCATTGTGACATGAAGTGGCCTAAAAGGGCTTGGAATGCATTGTGACACCACAGAGGTTAAGAGAAGCAAGGAACCATTGTGACCCAATGCAGGCTAACAATCTAATGATCCCTTGTGGCGCCAGGGGGTATAAAAAGAGCCAGGGATGGATTGTTACAGCACGGGGACCAATAGAAGCAAAGATCTATAATGCCACCATGGAGGCCAAGAATCAAATGATTCATTGTGACATCAAGTGGCCTAAAAGTACATGGGATGCATTGTGACACCACAGAGGTTAAGAGAAGTAAGGATCCATTGTGACCCAATGGAGACTAATAATCCCAGGATCCCATTTGACACCAGGGGGCGTAAAAGGGCCAGGGATGAATTGTGACAGCACGGGGACCTATAGAAGCAAGGAACCATTATGACACCATGGAGGCCAAGAATCAAATGAATCATTGTGACATCAAGTGGCCTAAAAGGGCATGGGATGCATTGTGACACCACAGAGGTTAAGAGAAGCAAGGAACCATTGTGACCCAATGCAGGCTAACAATCTAATGATCCCTTGTGACACAAATGGGCCTAAAAGGGGCAGGGATGAACTGTGAAAGCATGGGGCCCAAGTAAAACCTGGTACAATTATGCCACCATGGAGTCCAAGAATCAAATGATTCATTGTGACATCAAGTGGCCTAAAAGGGCATGGGATGCATTGTGACACCACAGAGGTTAGGAGAAGCAAGGAACCATTGTGACCCAATGCAGGCTAACAATCTAAGAATCCCTTTTGACACCAGGGGGCGCAAAAGGACCACGGATGAACTCTGACAGCATGGGGACCTATAGAAGCAAGGAACCATTGTGACACCATGAAGGCCAAGAATCAAATGATTCATTGTGACATCAAGTGGCCTAAAAGGGCATGGGATGCATTGTGACACCACAGAGGTTAAGAGAAGCAAGGAACCATTGTGACCCAAGCAGGCTAACAATCTAATGATCCCTTGTGGCACCACGGGGTATAAAAAGAGACAGGGATGGATTGTTACAGCACGGGGACCAATAGAAGCAAGGATCTATTATGCCACCATGGAGGCCAAGAATCAAATGATTCATTGTGACATCAAGTGGCCTAAAAGAACATGGGATGCATTGTGACACCACAGAGGTTAAGAGAAGTAAGGATCCATTGTGACCCAATGGAGGCTAATAATCCCAGGATCCCATTTGACACCAGGGGGCGTAAAAGGGCCAGGGATGAATTGTGACAGCATGGGGCCCAATAGAAACAAGGAACCATTATCACACCATGAAGGCCAAGAATCAAATGAATCATTGTGACATCAAGTGGCCTAAAAGGGCATGGAATGCATTGTGCCACCACAGAGGTTAGGAGAAGCAAGGAACCATTGTGACCCAATGCAGGCTAACAATCTAATGATCCCTTGTGACACCAATGGGCCTAAAAGGGGCAGGCATGAACTGTGAAAGCATGGGGCCCAATTAAAACGTGGTACAATTGCGCCACCATGGAGGCCAAGAATCAAATGATTCATTGTGACATCAAGTGGCCTAAAAGGGCATGGGATGCATTGTGACAGCACAGGGGTTAAGATAAACAAGGATCCATTGTGACCCAATGGAGGCTAATAATAGCAGGATCCCATTTGACACCAGGGGGCGTAAAAGGGCCAGGGATGGATTGTTACAGCACGGGGACAAATAGAAGCAAGGATCTATTATGCCACCATGGAGGCCAAGAATCAAATGATTCATTGTGACATCAAGTGGCCTAAAAGGACATGGGATGCATTGTGAAACCACAGGGGTTAAGAGAAGCAAGGATCCATTGTGACCCAATGCAGGCTAACAATCTAATGATCCCTTGTGGCACCAGGGGGTATAAGAAGGGCCAGGGATGGATTGTTACAGCACGGGGACCAATAGAAGAAAGGATCTATTATGCCACCATGGAGGCCAAGAATCAAATGATTCATTGTGACATCAAGTGGCCTAAAAGATCATGGGATGCATTGTGCCACCACAGGGGTTAAGAGAAGCAAGGATCCATTGTGACCCAATGGAGGCTAATAATCCCAGGATCCCATTTGACACCAGGGGGCGTAAAAGGGCCAGGGATGAATTGTGACAGCATGGGGCCCAATAGAAACAAGGAACCATAATGACACCATGGAGGCCAAGAATCAAATGATTCATTGTGACATCAAGTGGCCTAAAAGGGCATGGGATGCATTGTGACAGCACAGGGGTTAAGAGAAGCAAGGATCCATTGTGACCCAATGGATTCTAACAATCTAATGATCCCTTTTGACACCAGGGGGCGCAAAAGGACCACGGATGAACTCTGACAGCATGGGGACCTATAGAAGCAAGGAAACATTATGACACCATGAAAGCCAAGAATCAAATGATTCATTGTGACATCAAGTGGCCTAAAAGGGCTTGGAATGCATTGTGACACCACAGAGGTTAAGAGAAGCAAGGAACCATTGTGATCCAATGCAGGCTAACAATCTAATGATCCCTTGTGACACCAATGGGCCTAAAAGGGGCAGGGATGAACTGTGAAAGCATGGGGCCCAATTAAAACCTGGTACAATTGCGCCACCATGGAGGCCAAGAATCAAATGATTCATTGTGACATCAAGTGGCCTAAAAGTGCATGGGATGCATTGTGACACCACAGAGGTTAAGAGAAGCAAGGAACCATTGTGACCAAATGCAGGCTAACAATGTAATGATCCCTTGTGACACCAATGGGCCTAAAAGGGGCAGGGATGAATTGTGAAAGCATGGGGCCCAAGTAAAACCTGGTACAATTATGCCACCATGGTGTCCAAGAATCAAATGATTCATTGTGACATCAAGTGGCCTAAAAGGGCATGGGATGGATTGTGACACCACAGGGGTTAAGAGAAGCAAGGAACCATTGTGACCCAATGCAGGCTAATAATCCCAGGATCCCATTTGACACCAGGGGGCGTAAAAGGGCCAGGGATGGATTGTTACAGCACGGGGACCAATAGAAGCAAGGATCTATTATGCCACCATGGAGGCCAAGAATCAAATGATTCATTGTGACATCGAGTGGCCTAAAAGGACATGGGATGCATTGTGAAACCACAGGGGTTAAGAGAAGCAAGGAACCATTGTGACCCAATGCAGGCTAACAATCTAATGATCCCTTGTGGCACCAGGTGGTATAAAAGGACCAGGGATGAATTGTGACAGCACGGGGACCAATAGAAGCAAGGATCTATTATGCCACCATGAAGGCCAAGAATCAAATAATTCATTGTGACATCAAGTGGCCTAAAAGGGCATGGGATGCATTGTGACACCACAGAGGTTAAGAGAAGCAAGGAACCATTGTGACCCAATGCAGGCTAACAATCTAATGATCCCTTTTGACACCAAAGGGCCTAAAAGGGGCAGGGATGAATTGTGAAAGCATGGGGCCCAATAGAAACCTGGTACAATTATGACACCATGGAGGCCAAAAATCAAATGATTCATTGTGACATCAAGTGGCCTAAAAGGGCATGGGATGCATTGTGACACCGCAGGGGTTAAGAGAAGCAAGGAACCATTGTGACCCAATGCAGGCTAACAATCTAAGAATCCCTTTTGACACCAGGGGTCGCAAAAGGACCACGGATGAACTCTGACAGCATGGGGACCTATAGAAGCAAGGAAACATTATGACACCATGAAGGCCAAGAATCAAATGATTCATTGTGACATCAAGTTGCCTAAAAGGGCTTGGAATGCATTGTGACACCACAGAGGTTAAGAGAAGCAAGGAACCATAGTGACCCAATGCAGGCTAACAATCTAATGATCCCTTGTGGCACCAGGGGGTATAAAAAGAGCCAGGGATGGATTGTTACAGCACGGGGACCAATAGAAGCAAGGATCTATTATGCCACCATGGAGGCCAAGAATCAAATGATTCATTGTGACATCAAGTGGCCTAAAAGTGCATGGGATGCATTGTGACACCACAGAGGTTAAGAGAAGCAAGGAACCATTGTGACCCAATGCAGGCTAAACATCTAATGATCCCTTGTGACACCAAAGGGCCTAAAAGGGGCAGGGATGTATTGTGAAAGCACGGGGCCCAATTAAATCCTGGTACAATTACGCCACCATGGAGGCCAAGAATCAAATATTTCATTGTGACATCAAGTGGCCTAAAAGGGCATGGGATGCATTGTGACACCACAGGGGTTAAGAGAATCAAGGAACCATTGTGACCCAAGGCAGGCTAACAATCTAATGATCCCTTGTGGCACCAGGGGGCGCAAAAGGACCACGGATGAACTCTGACAGCATGGGGACCTATAGAAGCAAGGAACCATTATGACACCATGAAGGCCAAGAATCAAATGATTCATTGTGACATCAAGTGGCCTAAAAGGGCTTGGAATGTATTGTGACACCACAGAGGTTAAGAGAAGCAAGGAACCATTGTGACCCAATGCAGGCTAACAATCTAATGATCCCTTGTGGCACCAGGGGTTATAAAAAGAGCCAGGGATGGATTGTTACAGCACGGGGACCAATAGAAGCAAGGATCTATTATGCCACCATGGAGGCCAAGAATCAAATGATTCATTGTGACATCGAGTGGCCTAAAAGGACAAGGGATGCATTGTGACACCACAGAGGTTAAGAGAAGTAAGGATCCATTGTGACCCAATGGAGGCTAATAATCCCAGGATCCCATTTGACACCAGGGTGCTTAAAACGGCCAGGGATGAATTGTGACAGCATGGGGACCTATAGAAACAAGGAACCATTATGACACCATGAAGGCCAAGAATCAAATGAATCATTGTGACATCAAGTGGTCTAAAAGGGCATGGGATGCATTGTGACACCACAGAGGTTAAGAGAAGCAAGGAACCATTGTGACCCAATGCAGGCTAACAATCGAATGATCCTAAAAGTGGCAGGGATGAACTGTGAAAGCTTGGGTCCCAATTAAACCTGGTACAATTGCGCCACAATGGAGGCCAAGAATCAAATGATTCATTGTGACATCAAGTGGCCTAAAAGGGCATGGGATGCATTGTGACACCGCAGGGGTTAAGAGAAGCAAGGATCCATTGTGACCCAATGGAGGCTAACAATCTAAGAATCCCTTTTGACACCAGGGGGCGCAAAAGGACCACGGATGGACTCTGACAGCATGGGGACCTATAGAATCAAGGAACCATTATGACACCATGAAGGCCAAGAATCAAATGATTCATTGTGACATCAAGTGGCCTAAAAGGGCTTGGAATGCATTGTGACAACACAGAGGTTAAGAGAAGCAAGGAACCATTGTGACCCAATGCAGGCTAACAATCTAATGATCCCTTGTGGCACCAGGGGGTATGAAAAGGGCCAGGGATGGATTGTTACAGCACGGAAACCAATAGAAGCAAGGATCTATTATGCCACCATGGAGGCCAAGAATCAAATGATTCATTGTGACATCAAGTGGCCTAAAAGGGCATGGGATGCATTGTGACAGCACAGGGGTTAAGATAAGCAAGGATCCATTGTGACCCAATGGAGGCTAATAATCCGGGGATCCCATTTGACACCAGGGGGCGTAAAAGGGCCAGGGATGAATTGTGACAGCATGGAGCCCCATAGAAACAAGGAAACATTATGACACCATGGAGGCGAAGAATCAAATGATTCATTGTGACATCAAGTGGCCTAAAAGGGCATGTGATGCATTGTGACACCACAGAGGTTAAGACAAGCAAGGAACCATTGTGACCCAATGCAGGCTAACAATCTAATGATCCCTTTTGACACCATTGGGCCTAAAAGGGCCAGGGATGAATTGTGAAAGCATGGGGCCCAAGTAAAACCTGGTACAATTATGCCACCATGGAGGCCAAGAATCAAATGATTCATTGTGACATCAAGTGGCCTAAAAGGGCATGGGATGCATTGTGACACCACAGGGGTTAAGAGAAGCAAGGAACCCTTGTGACCCAATGGAGGCTAACAATCTAAGAATCCCTTTTGACACCAGGGGGCGCAAAACGACCACGGATGAACTCTGACAGCATGGGGACCTATAGAAGCAAGGAACCATTATGACACCATGAAGGCCAAGAATCAAATGATTCATTGTGACATCAAGTGGCCTAAAAGGGCTTGGAATGTATTGTGACACCACAGAGGTTAAGAGAAGCAAGGAACCATTGTGACCCAATGCAGGCTAACAATCTAATGATCCCTTGTGGCACCAGGGTGTATAAAAAGAGCCAGGGATGGATTGTTACAGCACGGGGACCAATAGAAGCAAGGATCTATTATGCCACCATGGAGGCCAAGAATCAAATGATTCATTGTGACATCAAGTGGCCTAAAAGGGCATGGGATGCATTGTGACACCACAGAGGTTAAGAGAAGCAAGGAACCATTGTGACCCAATGCAGGCTAACAATCTAATTATCCCTTGTGACACCAATGGGCCTAAGAGGGGCAGGGATGAACTGTGAAAGCATGGGGCCCAATTAAAACCTGGTACAATTGCGCCACCATGGAGGCCAAGAATGAAATGATTCATTGTGACATCAAGTGGCCTAAAAGGGCATGGGATGCATTGTGATAGCACAGGGGTTAAGATAAGCAAGGATCCATTGTGACCCAATGGAGGCTAATAATCCCAGGATCCCATTTGACACCAGGGGGCGTAAAAAGGCCAGGGATGGATTGTTACAGCACGGGGACGAATAGAAGCAAGGATCTATTATGCCACCATGGAGGCCAAGAATCAAATGTTTAATTGTGACATCAAGTGGCCTAAAAGGACATGGGATGCATTGTGAAACCACAGGGGTTAAGAGAAGCAAGGATCCATTGTGACCCAATGCAGGCTAACAATCTAAGTATCCCTTATGACACCAGGGGGCGCAAAAGGACCACGGATGAACTCTGACCGCATGGGGACCTATAGAAACAAGGAACAATTATGACACCATGGAGGCCAAGAATCAAATGATTCATTGTGACATCATGTGGCCTAAAAGGGCATGGGATGCATTGTGACACCACAGAGGTTAAGAGAAGCAAGGAACCATTGTGACCCAATGCAGGCTAACAATCTAATGATCCCTTGTGACACCAATGGGCCTAAAAGAGCCAGGGATGAATTGTTACAGCACGGGGACCAATAGAAGCAAGGATCTATTATGCCACCATGGAGGCCAAGAATCAAATGATTCATTGTGACATCAAGTGGCCTAAAAGGGCATGGGATGCATTGTGACACCACAGGGGTTAAGAGAAGCAAGGATCCATTGTGACCCAATGGAGGCTAACAATCTAAGAATCCCTTTTGACACCAGGGGGCGCAAAAGGACCACGGATGAGCTCTGACAGCATGGGGACCTATAGAAACAAGGAACCATTATGACACCATGGAGGCCAAGAATCAAATGATTCATTGTGACATGAAGTGGCCTAAAAGGGCATGGGATGCATTGTGAAACCACAGGGGTTAAGAGAAGCAAGGAACCATTGTGACCCAATGCAGGCTAACAATCTAATGATCCCTTGTGGCACCAGGGGGTATAAGAAGGGCCAGGGATGGATTGTTACAGCACGGGGAGCAATAGAAGCAAGGATCTATTATGCCACCATGGAGGCCAAGAATCAAATGATTCATTGTGACATCAAGTGGCCTAAAAGGGCATGGGATGCATTGTGACAACACATGGGTTAAGAGAAGCAAGGATCCATTGTGACCCAATGCAGGATAACAATCTAATGATCCCTTGTGACACCAATGGGCCTAAAAGGGGCAGGGATGAACTGTGAAATCATGGGGCCCAATTAAAACCTGGTACAATTGCGCCACCTTGGAGGCCAATAATCAAATGATTCATTGTGACATCAAGTGGCCTAAAAGGTCATGGGATGCATTGTGACACTACAGGTGTTAAGAGAAGCAAGGATCCATTGTGACCCAAAGGAGGCTAATAATCCCAGGATCCCATTTGACACCAGGGGGCGTAAAAGGGCCAGGGATGGATTGTTACAGCATGGGGCCCGATAGAAACAAGGATCTATTATGCCACCATGGAGGCCAAGAATCAAATGATTCATTGTGACATCAAGTGGCCTAAAAGGGCATGGGATGCAATGTGACAGCACAAGGGTTAAGAGAAGCAAGGATCCATTGTGACCCAATGGAGGCTAACAATCTAAGAATCCCTTTTGACACCAGGGGTCGCAAAAGGACCACGGATGAACTCTGACATCATGGGGACCTAGAGAAGCAAGGAACCAGTATGACACCATGACGGCCAAGAATCAAATGGTTCATTGTGACATCAAGTGGCCTAAAAGGGCTTGGAATGCATTGTGACACCACAGAGGTTAAGAGAAGCAAGGAACCATTGTGACCCAATGCAGGCTAACAATCTAATGATCCCTTGTGGCACCAGGGGGTATAAAAAGGGCCAGGGAGGGATTGTTACAGCACGGGGACCAATAGAAGCAAGGATCTATTATGCCACCATGGAGGCCAAGAATCAAATGATTCATTGTGACATCAAGTGGCCTAAAAGGGCATGGGATGCATTGTGACAGCACAGGGGTTAAGAGAAGCAAGGATCCTTTGTGACCCAATGAAGACTAACAATCTAAGAATCCCTTTTGACACCAGGGGGCGCAAAAGGACCACGGATGAACTCTGACAGCATGGGGACCTATAGAAGCAAGGAACCATTATGACACCATGAAGGCCAAGAATCAAATGGTTCATTGTAAGACCAAGTGGCCTAAAAGGGCTTGGAATGCATTGTGACACCACAGAGGTTAGGAGAAGAAAGGAACCATTGTGACCCAATGCAGGCTAACAATCTAATGATCCCTTTTGACACCAATGGGCCTAAAAGGGGCAGGGATGTATTGTGAAAGCATGGGGAACTATAGAAGCAAGGAACCATTGTGACACCATGAAGGCCAAGAATCAAATGATTCATTGTGACATCAAGTGGCCTAAAAGGACATGGGATGCATTGTGACATCACAGAGGTTAAGAGAAATAAGGATCCAATGTGACCCAATGGAGGCTAATAATCCCAGGATCCCATTTGACACCAGGGGGCGTAAAAGGGCCAGGGATGAATTGTTACAGGACGGGGACCAATAGAAGCAAGGATCTATTATGCCACCATGGAGGCCAAGAATCAAATGGTTCATTGTGACATCAAGTGGCCTAAAAGGGCATGGGATGCATTGTGACACCACAGAGGTTAAGAGAAGCAAGGAACCATTGTGACCCAATGCAGGCTAACAATCTAATGATCCCTTGTGACACCAATGGGCCTAAAAGGGGCAGGGATTAACTGTGAAAGCATGGGGCCCAATTAAAACCTGGTACAATTGCGCCACCATGGAGGCCAAGAATCAAATGATTCATTGTGACATCAAGTGGCCTAAAAGGACATGGGATGCATTGTGAAACCACAGGGGTTAAGAGAAGCAAGGATCCATTGTGACCCAATGCAGGCTAACAATCTAAGTATCCCTTTTGACACCAGGGGGCGCAAAAGGACCACGGATGAACTCTGACAGCATGGGGACCTAAAGAAGCAAGGAACCATTATGACACCATGGAGGCCAAGAATCAAACGATTCATTGTGACATCAAGTGGCCTAAAAGGGCATGGGATGCATTGTGACACCACAGAGGTTAAGAGAAGCAAGGAACCATTGTGACCCAATGCAGGCTAACAATCTAATGATCCTTTGTGGCACCAGGGGGTATAAAAAGGGCCAGGGATGTATTGTTACAGCACGGGGACCAATAGAAGCAAGGATCTATTATGCCACCATGGAGGCCAAGAATCAAATGATTCATTGTGACATCAAGTGGCCTAAAAGGGCATGGGATGCATTGTGACACCACAGGGGTTAAGAGAAGCAAGGATCCATTGTGACCCAATGGAGGCTAATAATCCCAGGATCCCATTTGACACCAGGGGGTGTAAAAGGGCCAGGGATGAATTGTGACAGCATGGAGCCCAATAGAAACAAGGAACCATTATGACACCATGGAGGCCAAGAATCAAATGATTCATTGTGACATCAAGTGGCCTAAAAGGGCATGGGATGCATTGTGACACCACAGAGGTTAAGACAAGCAAGGAACCATTGTGACCCAATGCAGGCTAACAATCTAATGATCCCTTTTGACACCATTGGGCCTAAAAGGGCCAGGGATGAATTGTGAAAGCATGGGGCCCAAGTAAAACCTGGTACAATTTTGCCACCATGGTGGCCAAGAATCAAATGATTCATTGTGACATCAAGTGGCCTAAAAGGTCATGGGATGCATTGTGACTCTACAGGTGTTAAGAGAAGCAAGGATCCATTGTGACCCAATGGAGGCTAATAATCCCAGGATCCCATTTGACACCAGGCGGCGTAAAAGGGCCAGGGATGTATTGTTACAGCATGGGGCCCAATAGAAACAAGGATCTATTATGCCACCATGGAGGCCAAGAATCAAATGATTCATTGTGACATCAAGTGGCCTAAAAGGGCATGGGATGCATTGTGACAGCACAGAGGTTAAGAGAAGCAAGGATCCATTGTGACCCAATGGAGGCTAACAATCTAAGAATCCCTTTTGACACCAGGGGTCGCAAAAGGACCACGGATGAACTCTGACAGCATGGGGACCTAGAGAAGCAAGGAACCAGTATGACACCATGAAGGCCAAGAATCAAATGGTTCATTGTGACATCAAGTGGCCTATAAGGGCTTGGAATGCATTGTGACACCACAGAGGTTAAGAGAAGCAAGGAACCATTGTGACCCAATGCAGGCTACCAATCTAATGATCCCTTGTGGCACCAGGGGGTATAAGAAGGGCCAGGGATGGATTGTTACAGCACGGGGTCCAATAGAATCAAGGATCTATTATGCCACCGTGGAGGCCAAGAATCAAATGATTCATTGTGACATCAAGTGGCCTAAAAGGGCATGGGATGCATTGTGACAGCACAGGGGTTAAGAGAAGCAAGGATCCATTGTGACCCAATGGAGGCTAATAATCCCAGGATCCCATTTGACACCAGGGGGCGTAAAAGGGCCAGGGATGAATTGTGACAGCATGGGGCCCAATAGAAACAAGGAACCATAATGACACCATGGAGGCCAAGAATCAAATGATTCATTGTGACATGAAGTGGCCTAAAAGGGCTTGGAATGCATTGTGACACCACAGAGGTTAAGAGAAGCAAGGAACCATTGTGACCCAATGCAGGCTAACAATCTAATGATCCCTTTTGGCACCAGGGGGTATAAAAAGAGCCCGGGATGGATTGTTACAGCACGGGGACCAATAGAAGCAAGGATCTATTATGCCACCATGGAGGCCAAGAATCAAATGATTCATTGTGACATCAAGTGGCCTAAAAGGACATGGGATGCATGGTGACACCACAGAGGTTAAGAGAAGTAAGGATCCATTGTGACCCAATGGAGGCTAATAATCCCAGGATCCCATTTGACACCAGGAGGCGTAAAAGGGCCAGGGATGAATGGTGACAGCATGGGGACCTATAGAAGCAAGGAACCATTATGACACCATGAAGGCCAAGAATCAAATGAATCATTGTGACATCAAGTGGCCTAAAAGGGCATGGGATGCATTGTGACACCACAGAGGTTAAGAGAAGCAATAAACCATGGTGACCCAATGCAGGCTAACAATCTAATGATCCCTTTTGACACCAGGGGGCCGAAAATGGCCAGGGATGGATTGTTACAGCACGGGGACCAACAGAATCAAGGATCTATTATGCCACCATGGAGGCCAAGAATCAAATGATTCATTGTGACATCAAGTGGCCTAAAAGGACATGGGATGCATTGTGAAACCACAGGGGTTAAGAGAAGCAAGGATCCATTGTGACCCAATGCAGGCTAACAATCTAAGTATCCCTTTTGACACGAGGGGGCGCAAAAGGACCACGGATGAACTCTGACAGCATGGGGACCTAAAGAAACAAGGAACCATTATTACACCATGGAGGCCAAGAATCAAACGATTCATTGTGACATCAAGTGGCCTAAAAGGGCATGGGATGCATTGTGACAGCACAGACGTTAAGAGAAGCAAGGAACCATTGTGACCCAATGCAGGCTAACAACCTAATGATCCCTTGTGACGCCAATGGGCCTAAAAGGGCCAGGGATGAATTGTTACCGCACGGGGACCAATAGAAGCAAGGATCTATTATGCCACCATGGAGGCCAAGAATCAAATGATTCATTGCGACATCAAGTGGCCTAAAAGGGCATGGGATGCATTGTGACAGCACAGGGGTTAAGAGAAGAAAGGATCCAGTGTGATCCAATGGAGGCTAATAATCCCAGGATCCCATTTGACACCAGGGGGCGTAAAAGGTCCAGGGATGAATTGTGACAGCATGGAGCCCAATAGAAACAAGGAACCATTATGACACCATGGAGGCCAAGAATCAAATGATTCATTGTGACATCAAGTGGCCTAAAAGGGCATGGGATGCATTGTGACACCACAGAGGTTAAGACAAGCAAGGAACCATTGTGACCCAATGCAGGCTAACAATCTAATGATCCCTTTTGACACCATTGGGCCTAAAAGGGCCAGGGATGAATTGTGAAAGCATGGGGCCCAAGTAAAACCTGGTACAATTATGCCACCATGGAGGCCAAGAATCAAATGATTCATTGTGACATCAAGTGGCCTAAAAGGGCATGGGATGCATTGTGACAGCACAAGTGTTAAGAGAAGCAAGGATCCATTGTGACCCAATGGAGGCTAACAATCTAAGAATCCCTTTTGACACCAGGGGTCGCAAAAGGACCACGGATGAACTCTGACAGCATGGGGACCTAGAGAAGCAAGGAACCAGTATGACACCATGAAGGCCAAGAATCAAATGGTTCATTGTGACATCAAGTGGCCTATAAGGGCTTGGAATGCATTGTGACAACACAGAGGTTAAGAGAAGCAAGGAACCATTGTGACCCAATGCAGGCTAACCATCTAATGATCCCTTGTGGCACCAGGGGGTATAAAAAGGGCCAGGGATGGATTGTTACATCACGGGGACCAATAGAAGCAAGGATCTATTATGCCACCATGGAGGCCAAGAATCAAATGATTCATTGTGACATCAAGTGGCCTAAAAGTGCATGGGATGCATTGTGACACCACAGAGGTTAAGAGAAGTAAGGATCCATTGTGACCCAATGGAGGCTAATAATCCCAGGATCCCATTTGACACCAGGGGGCGTAAAAGGGCCAGGGATGAATTGTGACAGCATGGGTCCCAATAGAAACAAGGAACCATAATGACACCATGGAGGCCAAGAATCAAATGATTCATTGTGACATCAAGTGGCCTAAAAGGGCATGGGATGCATTGTGACAGCACAGGGGTTAAGAGAAGCAGGGAACCATTGTGACCCAATGCAGGCTAACAATCTAATGATCCCTTGTGGCACCAGGGGGTATAAAAAGGGCCAGGGATGGATTGTTACAGCACGGGGACCAATAGAAGCAAGGATCTATTATGCCACCATGGAGGCCAAGAATCAAATGATTCATTGTGACATCAAGTGGCCTAAAAGGGCATGGGATGCATTGTGACACCACAGAGGTTAAGAGAAGTAAGGATCCATTGCGACCCAATGGAGGCTAATAATCCCAGGATCCCATTTGACACCAGGGGGCGTAAAAGGGCCAGGGATGAATTGTGACAGCATGGGGACCTATAGAAGCAAGGAACCATTATGACACCATGAAGGCCGAGAATCAAATGATTCATTGTAACTCCAAGTGGCCTAAAAGGGCATGGGATGCATTGTGACACCACAGAGGTTAAGAGAAGCAAGGAACCATTGTGACCCAATGCAGGCTAACAACCTAATGATCCCTTGTGACACCAATGGGCCTAAAAGGGCCAGGGATGAATTGTTACAGCTCGGGGACCAATAGAAGCAAGGATCTATTATGCCACCATGAAGGCCAAGAATGAAATGGTTCATTGTGACATCAAGTGGCCTATAAGGGCTTGGAATGCATTGTGACACCACAGAGGTTAAGAGAAGCAAGGAACCATTGTGACCCAATGCAGGCTAACAATCTAATGATCCCTTGTGGCACCAGGGGGTATAAAAAGGGCCAGGGATGGATTGTTACAGCACGGGGACCAATAGAAGCAAGGATCTATTATGCCACCATGGAGGCCAAGAATCAAATGATTCATTGTGACATCAAGTGGCCTAAAAGGGCATGGGATGCATTGTGACACCACAGGGGTTAAGAGAAGCAAGGAACCATTGTGACCCAATGCAGGCTAACAATCTAAGAATCCCTTTTGACACCAGGGGGCGCAAAAGGACCACGGATGAACCTTGACAGCATGGGGAACTATAGAAGCAAGGAACCATTATGACACCATGAAGGCCAAGAATCAAATGGTTCATTGTAAGTCCAAGTGGCCTAAAAGGGCTTGGAATGCATTGTGACACCACAGAGGTTAAGAGAAGCAAGGAACCATGGTGACCCAATGCCGGATAACCATCTAATGATCCCTTGTGGCACCAGGGGGTATAAAAACGGCCAGGGATGGATTGTAACAGCACGGGGACCAATAGAAGCAAGGATCTATTATGCCACCGTGGAGGCCAAGAATCAAATGATTCATTGTGACATCAAGTGGCCTAAAAGGGCATGGGATGCATTGTGACAGCACAGGGGTTAAGAGAAGCAAGGATCCATTGTGACCCAATGCAGGCTAACAATCTAATGATCCCTTGTGGCACCAGGGGGTATAAGAAGGGCCAGGGATGGATTGTTACAGCACGGGGACCAATAGAAGAAAGGATCTATTATGCCACCATGGAGGCCAAGAATCAAATGATTCATTGTGACATCAAGTGGCCTAAAAGATCATGGGATGCATTGTGCCACCACAGGGGTTAAGAGAAGCAAGGATCCATTGTGACCCAATGGAGGCTAATAATCCCAGGATCCCATTTGACACCAGGGGGCGTAAAAGGGCCAGGGATGAATTGTGACAGCATGGGGCCCAATAGAAACAAGGAACCATAATGACACCATGGAGGCCAAGAATCAAATGATTCATTGTGACATCAAGTGGCCTAAAAGGGCATGGGATGCATTGTGACAGCACAAGGGTTAAGAGAAGCAAGGATCCATTGTGACCCAATGGAGGCTAAAAATCTAATGATCCCTTTTGACACCAGGGGGCGCAAAAGGACCACGGATGAACTCTGACAGCATGGGGACCTATAGAAGCAAGGAAATATTATGACACCATGAAAGCCAAGAATCAAATGATTCATTGTGACATCAAGTGGCCTAAAAGGGCTTGGAATGCATTGTGACACCACAGAGGTTAAGAGAAGCAAGGAACCATTGTGACCCAATGCAGGCTAACAATCTAATGATCCCTTGTGGCACCAGGGGGTATAAAAAGAGCCCGGAATGGATTGTTACAGCACGGGGACCAATAGAAGCAAGGATCTATTATGCCACCATGGAGGCCAAGAATCAAATGATTCATTGTGACATCAAGTGGCCTAAAAGGACATGGGATGCATTGTGACACCACAGAGATTAAGAGAAATAAGGATCCATTGTGACCCAATGGAGGCTAATAATCCCAGGATCCCATTTGACACCAGGGGGCGTAAAAGGGCCAGGGATGAATTGTGACAGCATGGGTACATATAGAAGCAAGGAACCATTATGACACCATGAAGGCCAAGAATCAAATGAATCATTGTGACATCAAGTGGCCTAAAAGGGCATGGGATGTATTGTGACACCACAGAGGTTAAGAGAAGCAAGGAACCATTGTGACCCAATGCAGGCTAACAATCTAATGATCCCTTGTGACACCAATGGGCCTAAAAGGGGCAGGGATGAACTGTGAAAGCATGGGGCCCAATTAAATCCTCGTACAATTGCGCCACCATGGAGGCCAAGAATCAAATGATTCATTGTGACATCAAGTGGCCTAAAAGGGCATGGGATGCATTGTGACACCACAGGGGTTAAGAGAAGCAAGGAACCATTGTGACCCAATGCAGGCTAACAATCTAATGATCCCTTGTGTCACCAGGGGGTATAAAAAGGGCCAGGGATGGATTGTTACAGCACGGGGACCAATAGAAGCAAGGATGTATTATGCCACCATGGAGGCCAAGAATCAAATGATTCATTGTGACATCAAGTGGCCTAAAAGGGCATGGGATGAATTGTGACACCACAGGGGTTAAGAGAAGCAAGGATCCATTGTGACCCAATGGAGGCTAATAATCCCAGGATCCCATTTGACACCAGGGGGCGTAAAAGGGCCAGGGATGAATTGTGACAGCATGGAGCCCAATAGCAACAAGGAACCATTATGACACCATGGAGGTCAAGAATCAAATGATTCATTGTGACATCAAGTGGCCTAAAAGGGCATGGGATGCATTGTGACACCACAGAGGTTAAGAGAAGCAAGGAACCATTGTGACCCAATGCAGGCTAACAATCTAATGATCCCTTGTGACACCAATGGGCCTAAAAGGGGCAGGGATGATTTGTGAAAGCATGGGGCCCAAGTAAAACCTGGTACAATTATGCCACCATGGAGTCCAAGAATCAAATGATTCATTGTGACATCAAGTGGCCTAAAAGGGCATGGGATGCATTGTGACACCACAGAGGTTAGGAGAAGCAAGGAACCATTGTGACCCAATGCAGGCTAACAATCTAAGAATCCCTTTAGACACCAGGGGGCGCAAAAGGACCACGGATGAACTCTGACAGCATGGGGTCCTATAGAAGCAAGGAACCATTATGACACCATGAAGGCCAAGAATCAAATGAATCATTGTGACATCAAGTGGCCTAAAAGGCATGGGATGCATTGTGACACCACAGAGGTTAAGAGAAGCAAGGAACCATTGTGACCCAATGCAGGCTAACAATCTAATGATCCCTTGTGACACCAATGGGCCTAAAAGGGGCAGGGATGAACTGTGAAAGCATGGGGCCCAATTAAAACCTGGTACAATTGCGCCACCATGGAGGCCAAGAATCAAATGATTCATTGTGACATCAAGTGGCCTAAAAGTGCATGGGATGCATTGTGACACCACAGAGGTTAAGAGAAGCAAGGAACCATTGTGACCAAATGCAGGCTAACAATCTAATGATCCCTTGTGACACCAATGGGCCTAAAAGGGGCAGGGATGAATTGTGAAAGCATGGGGCCCAAGTAAAACCTGGTACAATTATGCCACCATGGTGTCCAAGAATCAAATGATTCATTGTGACATCAAGTGGCCTAAAAGGGCATGGGATGGATTGTGACACCACAGGGGTTAAGAGAAGCAAGGAACCATTGTGACCCAATGCAGGCTAACAATCTAATGATCCCTTGTGGCACCAGGGGGTATAAAAGGACCAGGGATGAATTGTTACAGCACGGGGACCAATAGAAGCAAGGATCTATTATGCCACCATGAAGGCCAAGAATCAAATAATTCATTGTGACATCAAGTGGCCTAAAAGGGCATGGGATGCATTGTGACACCACAGAGGTTAAGAGAAGCAAGGAACCATTGTGACCCAATGCAGGCTAACAATCTAATGATCCCTTTTGACACCAAAGGGCCTAAAAGGGGCAGGGATGAATTGTGAAAGCATGGGGCCCAAGTAAAACCTGGTACAATTATGACACCATGGAGGCCAAAAATCAAATGATTCATTGTGACATCAAGTGGCCTAAAAGGGCATGGGATGCATTGTGACACCGCAGGGGTTAAGAGAAGCAAGGAACCATTGTGACCCAATGCAGGCTAACAATCTAAGAATCCCTTTTGACACCAGGGGGCGCAAAAGGACCACGGATGAACTCTGACAGCATGGGGACCTATAGAAGCAAGGAAACATTATGACACCATGAAGGCCAAGAATCAAATGATTCATTGTGACATCAAGTGGCCTAAAAGGGCTTGGAATGCATTGTGACACCACAGAGGTTAAGAGAAGCAAGGAACCATTGTGACCCAATGCAGGCTAACAATCTAATGATCCCTTGTGGCACCAGGGGGTATAAAAAGAGCCAGGGATGGATTGTTACAGCACGGGGACCAATAGAAGCAAGGATCTATTATGCCACCATGGAGGCCAAGAATCAAATGATTCATTGTGACATCAAGTGGCCTAAAAGGGCATGGGATGCATTGTGACAGCACAGGGGTTAAGAGAAGCAAGGATCCATTGTGACCCAATGGAGGCTAACAATCTAAGAATCCCTTTTGACACCAGGGGTCGCAAAAGGACCACGGATGAACTCTGACAGCATGGGGACCTATAGAAACAAGGAACCATTATGACACCATGAAGGCCAAGAATCAAATGATTCATTGTGACATCAAGTGGCCTATAAGGGCTTGGAATGCATTGTGACCCCACAGGGGTTAAGAGAAGCCAGGAACCATTGTGACCCAATGCAGGCTACCAATCTAATGATCCCTTGTGGCACCAGGGGGTATAAGAAGGGCCAGGGATGGATTGTTACAGCACGGAAACCAATAGAAGCAAGGATCTATTATGCCACCATGGAGGCCAAGAATCAAATGATTCATTGTGACATCAAGTGGCCTAAAAGGGCATGGGATGCATTGTGACAGCACAGGGGTTAAGATAAGCAAGGAACCATTGTGACCCAATGCAGGCTAATAATCCGGGGATCCCATTTGACACCAGGGGGCGTAAAAGGGCCAGGGATGAATTGTGACAGCATGGAGCCCAATAGAAACAAGGAAACATTATGACACCATGGAGGCGAAGAATCAAATGATTCATTGTGACATCAAGTGGCCTAAAAGGGCATGGGATGCATTGTGACACCACAGAGGTTAAGAGAAGCAAGGAACCATTGTGACCCAATGCAGGCTAACAATCTAATGATCCCTTTTGACACCAAAGGGCCTAAAAGGGGCAGGGATGAATTGTGAAAGCGTGGGGCCCAAGTAAAACCTGGTACAATTATGACACCATGGAGGCCAAAAATCAAATGATTCATTGTGACATCAAGTGGCCTAAAAGGGCATGGGATGCATTGTGACACCGCAGGGGTTAAGAGAAGCAAGGAACCATTGTGACCCAATGCAGGCTAACAATCTAATGATCCCTTGTGACACCAATGGGCCTAAGAGGGGCAGGGATGAACTGTGAAAGCATGGGGCCCAATTAAAACCTGGTACAATTGCGCCACCATGGAGGCCAAGAATCAAATGATTCATTGTGACATCAAGTGGCCTAAAAGGGCATGGGATGCATTGTGATAGCACAGGGGTTAAGATAAGCAAGGATCCATTGTGACCCAATGGAGGCTAATAATCCCAGGATCCCATTTGACACCAGGGGGCGTAAAAGGGCCAGGGATGGATTGTTACAGCACGGGGACGAATAGAAGCAAGGATCTATTATGCCACCATGGAGGCCAAGAATCAAATGATTAATTGTGACATCAAGTGGCCTAAAAGGACATGGGATGCATTGTGAAACCACAGGGGTTAAGAGAAGCAAGGATCCATTGTGACCCAATGCAGGCTAACAATCTAAGTATCCCTTATGACACCAGGGGGCGCAAAAGGACCACGGATGAACTCTGACCGCATGGGGACCTATAGAAACAAGGAACCATTATGACACCATGGAGGCCAAGAATCAAATGATTCATTGTGACATCAAGTGGCCTAAAAGGGCATGGGATGCATTGTGACACCACAGAGGTTAAGAGAAGCAAGGAACCATTGTGACCCAATGCAGGCTAACCATCTAATGATCCCTTGTGACACCAATGGGCCTAAAAGAGCCAGGGATGAATTGTTACAGCACGGGGACCAATAGAAGCAAGGATCTATTATGCCACCATGGAGGCCAAGAATCAAATGATTCATTGTGACATCAAGTGGCCTAAAAGGGCATGGGATGCATTGTGACAGCACAGGGGTTAAGAGAAGCAAGGATCCATTGTGACCCAATGGAGGCTAACAATCTAAGAATCCCTTTTGACACCAGGGGGCGCAAAAGGACCACGGATGAGCTCTGACAGCATGGGGACCTATAGAAACAAGGAACCATTATGACACCATGGAGGCCAAGAATCAAATGATTCATTGTGACATGAAGTGGCCTAAAAGGGCATGGGATGCATTGTGAAACCACAGGGGTTAAGAGAAGCAAGGAACCATTGTGACCCAATGCAGGCTAACAATCTAATGATCCCTTGTGGCACCAGGGGGTATAAGAAGGGCCAGGGATGGATTGTTACAGCACGGGGAGCAATAGAAGCAAGGATCTATTATGCCACCATGGAGGCCAAGAATCAAATGATTCATTGTGACATCAAGTGGCCTAAAAGGGCATGGGATGCATTGTGACAACACATGGGTTAAGAGAAGCAAGGATCCATTGTGACCCAATGCAGGATAACAATCTAATGATCCCTTGTGACACCAATGGGCCTAAAAGGGGCAGGGATGAACTGTGAAATCATGGGGCCCAATTAAAACCTGGTACAATTGCGCCACCTTGGAGGCCAATAATCAAATGATTCATTGTGACATCAAGTGGCCTAAAAGGTCATGGGATGCATTGTGACACTACAGGTGTTAAGAGAAGCAAGGATCCATTGTGACCCAATGGAGGCTAATAATCCCAGGATCCCATTTGACACCAGGAGGCGTAAAAGGGCCAGGGATGAATTGTGACAGCATGGGGCCCAATAGAAACAAGGATCTATTATGCCACCATGGAGGCCAAGAATCAAATGATTCATTGTGACATCAAGTGGCCTAAAAGGGCATGGGATGCAATGTGACAGCACAAGGGTTAAGAGAAGCAAGGATCCATTGTGACCCAATGGAGGCTAACAATCTAAGAATCCCTTTTGACACCAGGGGTCGCAAAAGGACCACGGATGAACTCTGACAGCATGGGGACCTAGAGAAGCAAGGAACCAGTATGACACCATGACGGCCAAGAATCAAATGGTTCATTGTGACATCAAGTGGCCTAAAAGGGCTTGGAATGCATTGTGACACCACAGAGGTTAAGAGAAGCAAGGAACCATTGTGACCCAATGCAGGCTAACAATCTAATGATCCCTTGTGGCACCAGGGGGTATAAAAAGGGCCAGGGAGGGATTGTTACAGCACGGGGACCAATAGAAGCAAGGATCTATTATGCCACCATGGAGGCCAAGAATCAAATGATTCATTGTGACATCAAGTGGCCTAAAAGGGCATGGGATGCATTGTGACAGCACAGGGGTTAAGAGAAGCAAGGATCCTTTGTGACCCAATGAAGGCTAACAATCTAAGAATCCCTTTTGACACCAGGGGGCGCAAAAGGACCACGGATGAACTCTGACAGCATGGGGACCTATAGAAGCAAGGAACCATTATGACACCATGAAGGCCAAGAATCAAATGGTTCATTGTAAGACCAAGTGGCCTAAAAGGGCTTGGAATGCATTGTGACACCACAGAGGTTAGGAGAAGAAAGGAACCATTGTGACCCAATGCAGGTTAACAATCTAATGATCCATTTTGACACCAATGGGCCTAAAAGGGGCAGGGATGTATTGTGAAAGCATGGGGAACTATAGAAGCAAGGAACCATTGTGACACCATGAAGGCCAAGAATCAAATGATTCATTGTGACATCAAGTGGCCTAAAAGGGCATGGGATGCATTGTGACACCACAGGGGTTAAGAGAAGCAAGGAACCATTGTGACCCAATGCAGGCTAAAAATCTAAGAATCCCTTTTGACACCAGGGGGCGCAAAAGGACCACGGATGATCTCTGACAGCATGGGGACCTATACAAGCGAGGAAACATTATGACACCATGGAGGCCAAGAATCAAATGATTCATTGTGACATGAAGTGGCCTAAAAGGGCTTGGAATGCATTGTGACAGCACAGAGGTTAAGAGAAGCAAGGAACCATTGTGACCCAATGCAGGCTAACAATCTAATGATCCCTTGTGGCACCAGGGGGTATAAAAAGAGCCCGGGATGGATTGTTACAGTACGGGGACCAATAGAAGCAAGGATCTATTATGCCACCATGGAGGCCAAGAATCAAATGATTCATTGTGACATCAAGTGGCCTAAAAGGACATGGGATGCATTGTGACATCACAGAGGTTAAGAGAAGTAAGGGTCCAATGTGACCCAATGGAGGCTAATAATCCCAGGATCCCATTTGACACCAGGGGGCGTAAAAGGGCCAGGGATGAATTGTTACAGCACGGGGACCAATAGAATCAAGGATCTATTATGCCACCATGGAGGCCAAGAATCAAATGAATCATTGTGACATCAAGTGGCCTAAAAGGGCATGGGATGCATTGTGACACCACAGAGGTTAAGAGAAGCAAGGAACCATTGTGACCCAATGCAGGCTAACAATCTAATGATCCCTTGTGACACCAATGGGCCTAAAAGGGGCAGGGATGAACTGTGAAAGCATGGGGCCCAATTAAAACCTGGTACAATTGCGCCACCATGGAGGCCAAGAATCAAATGATTCATTGTGACATCAAGTGGCCTAAAAGGACATGGGATGCATTGTGAAACCACAGGGGTTAAGAGAAGCAAGGATCCATTGTGACCCAATGCAGGCTAACAATCTAAGTATCCCTTTTGACACCAGGGGGCGCAAAAGGACCACGGATGAACTCTGACAGCATGGGGACCTAAAGAAGCAAGGAACCATTATGACACCATGGAGGCCAAGAATCAAACGATTCATTGTGACATCAAGTGGCCTAAAAGGGCATGGGATGCATTGTGACACCACAGAGGTTAAGAGAAGCAAGGAACCATTGTGACCCAATGCAGGCTAACAACCTAATGATCCCTTGTGACGCCAATGGGCCTAAAAGGGCCAGGGATGAATTGTTACAGATCGGGGACCAATAGAAGCAAGGATCTATTATGCCACCATGAAGGCCAAGAATCAAATGGTTCATTGTGACATCAAGTGGCCTATAAGGGCTTGGAATGCATTGTGACACCACAGAGGTTAAGAGAAGCAAGGAACCATTGTGACCCAATGCAGGCTAACAATCTAATGATCCTTTGTGGCACCAGGGGGTATAAAAAGGGCCAGGGATGTATTGTTACTGCACGGGGGCCAATAGAAGCAAGGATCTATTATGCCACCATGGAGGCCAAGAATCAAATGATTCATTGTGACATCAAGTGGCCTAAAAGGGCATGGGATGCATTGTGACACCACAGGGGTTAAGAGAAGCAAGGATCCATTGTGACCCAATGGAGGCTAATAATCCCAGGATCCCATTTGACACCAGGGGGTGTAAAAGGGCCAGGGATGAATTGTGACAGCATGGAGCCCAATAGAAACAAGGAACCATTATGACACCATGGAGGCCAAGAATCAAATGATTGATTGTGACATCAAGTGGCCTAAAAGGGCATGGGATGCATTGTGACACCACAGAGGTTAAGACAAGCAAGGAACCATTGTGACCCAATGCAGGCTAACAACCTAATGATCCCTTTTGACACCATTGGGCCTAAAAGGGCCAGGGATGAATTGTGAAAGCATGGGGCCCAAGTAAAACCTGGTACAATTATGCCACCATGGTGGCCAAGAATCAAATGATTCATTGTGACATCAAGTGGCCTAAAAGGTCATGGGATGCATTGTGACTCTACAGGTGTTAAGAGAAGCAAGGATCCATTGTGACCCAATGGAGGCTAATAATCCCAGGATCCCATTTGACACCAGGGGGCGTAAAAGGGCCAGGGATGTATTGTTACAGCATGGGGCCCAATAGAAACAAGGATCTATTATGCCACCATGGAGGCCAAGAATCAAATGATTCATTGTGACATCAAGTGGCCTAAAAGGGCATGGGATGCATTGTGACAGCACAGAGGTTAAGAGAAGCAAGGATCCATTGTGACCCAATGGAGGCTAACAATCTAAGAATCCCTTTTGACACCAGGGGTCGCAAAAGGACCACGGATGAACTCTGACAGCATGGGGACCTAGAGAAGCAAGGAACCAGTATGACACCATGAAGGCCAAGAATCAAATGGTTCATTGTGACATCAAGTGGCCTATAAGGGCTTGGAATGCATTGTGACACCACAGAGGTTTAAGAGAAGCAAGGAACCATTGTGACCCAATGCAGGCTAACTATCTAATGATCCCTTGTGGCACCAGGGGGTATAAAAAGGGCCAGGGATGGATTGTTACAGCACGGGGTCCAATAGAATCAAGGATCTATTATGCCACCGTGGAGGCCAAGAATCAAATGATTCATTGTGACATCAAGTGGCCTAAAAGGGCATGGGATGCATTGTGACAGCACAGGGGTTAAGAGAAGAAAGGATCCATTGTGACCCAATGGAGGCTAATAATCCCAGGATCCCATTTGACACCAAGGGGCGTAAAAGGGCCAGGGATGAATTGTGACAGCATGGGGCCCAATAGAAACAAGGAACCATAATGACACCATGGAGGCCAAGAATCAAATGATTCATTGTGACATCAAGTGGCCTAAAAGGGCTTGGAATGCATTGTGACACCACAGAGGTTAAGAGAAGCAAGGAACCATTGTGACCCAATGCAGGCTAACAATCTAATGATCCTTTGTGGCACCAGGGGGTATAAAAAGAGCCCGGGATGGATTGTTACAGCACGGGGACCAATAGAAGCAAGGATCTATTATGCCACCATGGAGGCCAAGAATCAAATGATTCATTGTGACATCAAGTGGCCTAAAAGGACATGGGATGCATGGTGACACCACAGAGGTTAAGAGAAGTAAGGATCCATTGTGACCCAATGGAGGCTAATAATCCCAGGATCCCATTTGACACCAGGAGGCGTAAAAGGGCCAGGGATGAATTGTGACAGCATGGGGCCCAATAGAAACAAGGAACCATAATGACACCATGGAGGCCAAGAATCAAATGATTCATTGTGACATCAAGTGGCCTAAAAGGACATGGGATGCATGGGGACACCACAGAGGTTAAGAGAAGTAAGGATCCATTGTGACCCAATGGAGGCTAATAATCCCAGGATCCCATTTGACACCAGGAGGCGTAAAAGGGCCAGGGATGAATTGTGACAGCATGGGGACCTATAGAAGCAAGGAACCATTATGACACCATGAAGGCCAAGAATCAAATGAATCATTGTGACATCAAGTGGCCTAAAAGGGCATGGGATGCATTGTGACACCACAGAGGTTAAGAGAAGCAATAAACCATGGTGACCCAATGCAGGCTAACAATCTAATGATCCCTTGTGACACCAGGGGGCCGAAAATGGCCAGGGATGGATTGTTACAGCACGGGGACCAATAGAAGCAAGGATCTATTATGTCACCATGGAGGCCAAGAATCAAATGATTCATTGTGACATCAAGTGGCCTAAAAGGACATGGGATGCATTGTGAAACCACAGGGGTTAAGAGAAGCAAGGATCCATTGTGACCCAATGCAGGCTAACAATCTAAGTATCCCTTTTGACACGAGGGGGCGCAAAAGGACCACGGATGAACTCTGACAGCATGGGGACCTAAAGAAACAAGGAGCCATTATTACACCATGGAGGCCAAGAATCAAACGATTCATTGTGACATCAAGTGGCCTAAAAGGGCATGGGATGCATTGTGACAGCACAGACGTTAAGAGAAGCAAGGAACCATTGTGACCCAATGCAGGCTAACAACCTAATGATCCCTTGTGACGCCAATGGGCCTAAAAGGGCCAGGGATGAATTGTTACCGCTCGGGGACCAATAGAAGCAAGGATCTATTATGTCACCATGAAGGCCAAGAATCAAATGATTCATTGTGACATCAAGGGGCCTATAAGGGCTTGGAATGCATTGTGACACCACAGAGGTTAAGAGAAGCAAGGATCCATTGTGACCCAATGCAGGCTAACCATCTAATGATCCTTTGTGGCACCAGGGGGTATAAAAAGGGCCAGGGATGGATTGTTACAGCACGGGGACCAATAGAAGCAAGGATCTATTATGCCACCATGGAGGCCAAGAATCAAATGATTCATTGCGACATCAAGTGGCCTAAAAGGGCATGGGATGCATTGTGACAGCACAGGGGTTAAGAGAAGAAAGGATCCATTGTGACCCAATGGAGGCTAATAATCCCAGGATCCCATTTGACACCAGGGGGCGTAAAAGGGCCAGGGATGAATTGTGACAGCATGGGGCCCAATAGAAACAAGGAACCATAATGACTCCATGGAGGCCAAGAATCAAATGATTCATTGTGACATGAAGTGGCCTAAAAGGGCTTGGAATGCATTGTGACACAACAGAGGTTAAGAGAAGCAAGGAACCATTGTGACCCAATGCAGGCTAACAATCTAATGATCCCTTGTGGCACCAGGGGGTATAAAAAGAGCCCGGGATGGATTGTTACAGCACGGGGACCAATAGAAGCAAGGATCTATTATGCCACCATGGAGGCCAAGAATCAAATGATTCATTGTGACATCAAGTGGCCTAAACGAACATGGGATGCATGGTGACACCACAGAGGTTAAGAGAAGTAAGGATCCATTGTGACCCAATGGAGGCTAATAATCCCAGGATCCCATTTGACACCAGGAGGCGTAAAAGGGCCAGGGATGAATTGTGACAGCATGGGGACCTATAGAAGCAAGGAACCATTATGACACCATGAAGGCCAAGAATCAAATGAATGATTGTGACATCAAGTGGCCTAAAAGGGCATGGGATGCATTGTGACACCACAGAGGTTAAGAGAAGCAATAAACCATGGTGACCCAATGCAGGCTAACAATCTAATGATCCCTTGTGACACCTGGGGGCCGAAAATGGCCAGGGATGGATTGTTACAGCACGGGGACCAATAGAATCAAGGATCTATTATGCCACCATGGAGGCCAAGAATCAAATGATTCATTGTGACATCAAGTGGCCTAAAAGGACATGGGATGCATTGTGAAACCACAGGGGTTAAGAGAAGCAAGGATCCATTGTGACCCAATGCAGGCTAACAATCTAAGTATCCCTTTTGACACGAGGGGGCGCAAAAGGACCACGGATGAACTCTGACAGCATGGGGACCTAAAGAAACAAGGAACCATTATTACACCATGGAGGCCAAGAATCAAACGATTCATTGTGACATCAAGTGGCCTAAAAGGGCATGGGATGCATTGTGACAGCACAGACGTTAAGAGAAGCAAGGAACCATTGTGACCCAATGCAGGCTAACAACCTAATGATCCCTTGTGACGCCAATGGGCCTAAAAGGGCCAGGGATGAATTGTTACCGCTCGGGGACCAATAGAAGCAAGGATCTATTATGTCACCATGAAGGCCAAGAATCAAATGATTCATTGTGACATCAAGGGGCCTATAAGGGCTTGGAATGCATTGTGACACCACAGAGGTTAAGACAAGCAAGGAACCATTGTGACCCAATGCAGGCTAACAATCTAATGATCCCTTTTGACACCATTGGGCCTAAAAGGGCCAGGGATGAATTGTGAAAGCATGGGGCCCAAGTAAAACCTGGTACAATTATGCCACCATGGAGGCCAAGAATCAAATGATTCATTGTGACATCAAGTGGCCTAAAAGGGCATGGGATGCATTGTGACACCACAGGGGTTAAGAGAAGCAAGGAACCATTGTGACCCAATGCAGGCTAACAATATAAGAATCCTTTTGGACACCAGGGGGCGCAAAAGGACCACGGATGAACTCTGACAGCATGGGGACCTATAGAAGCAAGGAACCATTATGACACCATGAAGGCCAAGAATCAAATGGTTCATTGTAAGACCAAGTGGCCTAAAAGGGCTTGGAATGCATTGTGACACCACAGAGGTTAAGAGAAGCAAGGAACCATTGTGACCCAATGCAGACTAACAATCTAATGATCCCTTGTGGCACCAGGGGGTATAAAAAGGGCCAGGGATGGATTGTTACAGCACGGGGACCTATAGAAGCAAGGATCTATTATGCCACCGTGGAGGCCAAGAATCAAATGATTCATTGTGACATCAAGTGGCCTAAAAGGGCATGGGATGCATTGTGACAGCACAGGGGTTAAGAGAAGCAAGGATCCATTGTGTCCCAATTGAGGCTAATAATCCCAGGATCCCATTTGACACCAGGGGGCGTAAAAGGGCCAGGGATGAATTGTGACAGCATGGGGCCCAATAGAAACAAGGAACCATTATGACACCATGGAGGCCAAGAATCAAATGATTCATTGTGACATCAAGTGGCCTAAAAGGGCATGGGATGCATTGTGACACCACAGAGGTTAAGACAAGCAAGGAACCATTGTGACCCAATGCAGGCTAACAATCTAATGATCCCTTTTGACACCATTGGGCCTAAAAGGGCCAGGGATGAATTGTGAAAGCATGGGGCCCAAGTAAAACCTGGTACAATTATGCCACCATGGAGGCCAAGAATCAAATGATTCATTGTGACATCAAGTGGCCTAAAAGGGCATGGGATGCATTGTGACAGCACAAGTGTTAAGAGAAGCAAGGATCCATTGTGACCCAATGGAGGCTAACAATCTAAGAATCCCTTTTGACACCAGGGGTCGCAAAAGGACCACGGATGAACTCTGACAGCATGGGGACCTAGAGAAGCAAGGAACCAGTATGACACCATGAAGGCCAAGAATCAAATGGTTCATTGTGACATCAAGTGGCCTATAAGGGCTTGGAATGCATTGTGACAACACAGAGGTTAAGAGAAGCAAGGAACCATTGTGACCCAATGCAGGCTAACCATCTAATGATCCCTTGTGGCACCAGGGGGTATAAAAAGGGCCAGGGATGGATTGTTACATCACGGGGACCAATAGAAGCAAGGATCTATTATGCCACCATGGAGGCCAAGAATCAAATGATTCATTGTGACATCAAGTGGCCTAAAAGTGCATGGGATGCATTGTGACACCACAGAGGTTAAGAGAAGTAAGGATCCATTGTGACCCTAAGCAGGCTAATAATCCCAGGATCCCATTTGACACCAGGGGGCGTAAAAGGGCCAGGGATGAATTGTGACAGCATGGGTCCCAATAGAAACAAGGAACCATAATGACACCATGGAGGCCAAGAATCAAATGATTCATTGTGACATCAAGTGGCCTAAAAGGGCATGGGATGCATTGTGACAGCACAGGGGTTAAGAGAAGCAGGGAACCATTGTGACCCAATGCAGGCTAACAATCTAATGATCCCTTGTGGCACCAGGGGGTATAAAAAGAGCCAGGGATGGATTGTTACAGCACGGGGACCAATAGAAGCAAGGATCTATTATGCCACCATGGAGGCCAAGAATCAAATGATTCATTGTGACATCAAGTGGCCTAAAAGGACATGGGATGCATGGTGACACCACAGAGGTTAAGAGAAGTAAGGATCCATTGTGACCCAATGGAGGCTAATAATCCCAGGATCCCATTTGACACCAGGGGGCGTAAAAGGGCCAGGGATGAATTGTGACAGCATGGGGACCTATAGAAGCAAGGAACCATTATGACACCATGAAGGCCAAGAATCAAAGGATTCATTGAGACATCAAGTGGCCTAAAAGGGCATGGGATGCATTGTGACAGCACAGAGGTTAAGACAAGCAAGGAACCATTGTGACCCAATGCAGGCTAACAATCTAATGATCCCTTGTGACACCAATGGGCCTAAAAGGGCCAGGGAATGAATTGTTACAGCACGGGGACAAATAGAAGCAAGGATCTATTATGCCATCATGGAGGCCAAGAAACAAATAATTCATTGTGACATCAAGTGGCCTAAAAGGGCATGGGATGCATTGTGACAGCACAGGGGTTAAGAGAAGCAAGGATCCATTGTGACCCAATGGAGGCTAACAATCTAATGATCCCTTGTGACACCAATGGGTCTAAAAGGGGCAGGGATGTATTGTGAAAGCATGGGGCCCAATTAAAACCTGCTACAATTATGCCACCATGGAGGACAAGAATCAAATGATTCATTGTGATATTAAGTGGCCTAAAAGGGCATGGGATGCATTGTGACATCACAGGGGTTAAGAGAAGCAAGGAACCATTGTGACCCAATGTAGGCTAACAATCTAAGAATCCCTTTTGACACCAGGAGGCGCAAAAGGACCACGGATGAACCCTGACAGCATGGGGACCTATAGAAGCAAGGAACCATTATGACACCATGAAGGCCAAGAATCAAATGGTTCATTGTGACATCAAGTGGCCTAAAAGGGCTTGGAATGCATTGTGACACCACAGAGGATAAGAGGAGCAAGGAACCATTGTGACCCAATGCAGGCTAACAATCTAATGATCCCTTGTGGCACCAGAGGGTATAAAAAGGGCCAGGGATGGATTGTTACAGCACGGGGACCAATAGAAACAAGGAACCATTATGACACCATGGAGGCCAAGAATCAAATGATTCATTGTGACATCAAGTGGCCTAAAAGGGCATGGTATGCATTGTGTCACCACAGAGGTTAAGAGAAGCAAGGAACCATTGTGACCCAATGCAGGCTAACAATCTAATGATCCCTTGTGACACCAATGGGCCTAAAAGGGGCAGGGATGAATTGTGAAAGCATGGGGCCCAAGTAAAACCTGGTACAAATATGCCACCATTGAGGCCAAGAATCAAATGATTCATTGTGACATCAAGTGGCCTAAAAGGGCATGGGATGCATTGTGACACCACAGGGGTTAAGAGAAGCAAGGAACCATTGTGACCCAAAGCAGGCTAACAATCTAAGAATCCCTTTTGACACCAGGGGGCGCAAAAGGACCACGGATGAACCTTGACAGCATGGGGACCTATAGAAGCAAGGAACCATTATGACACCATGAAGGCCAAGAATCAAATTGTTCATTGTAAGACCAAGTGGCCTAAAAGGGCTTGGAATGCATTGTGACACCACAGAGGTTAAGAGAAGCCAGGAACCATTGTGACCCAATGCAGGCTAACAATCTAATGATCCCTTGTGACACCAATGGGCCTAAAAGGGATATGGATGAATTGTTACAGCATGGGGCCCAATAGAAACAAGGAACCATTATGACACCATGGAGGCCAAGAATCAAATGATTCATTGTGACATCAAGTGGCCTAAAAGGGCATGGGATGCATTGTGACAGCACAGGGGTTAAGAGAAGCAATGATCCATTGTGACCCAATGGAGGCTAACAATCTAATGATCCCTCGTGGCACCAGGGGGGTATAAAAAGGGCCAGGGCTGAATTGTGACAGCATGGGGCCCAATAGAAACAAGGAATCATTATGACACCATGGAGGCCAAGAATCATATGATTCATTGTGACATCAAGTGGCCTAAAAGGCTTGGAATGCATTGTGACACCACAGAGGTTAAGAGAAGCAAGGAACCATTGTGACCCAATGCAGGCTAACAATCTAATGATCCCTTGTGTCACCAGGGGGTATAAAAAGGGCCAGGGATGGATTGTTACAGCACGGGGACCAATAGAAGGAAGGATCTATTATGCCACCGTGGAGGCCAAGAATCAAATGATTCATTGTGACATCAAGTGGCCTAAAAGGGCATGGGATGCATTGTGACACCACAGGGGTTAAGAGAAGCAAGGAACCATTGTGACCCAAAGCAGGCTAACAATCTAATGATCCCTTGTGACACCAATGGGCCTAAAACGGGCAGGGATGAATTGTGAAAGCATGGGGCCCAAGTAAAACCTGGTACAATTATGCCACCATGGAGGCCAAGAATCAAATGATTCATTGTGACATCAAGTGGCCTAAAAGGGCATGGGAGGCATTGTGACACCACAGGGGTTAAGAGAAGCAAGGAACCATTGTGACCCAATGCAGGCTAACAATCTAATGATCCCTTGTGACACCAATGGGCCTAAAAGGGGCAGGGATGAATTGTTACAGCACAGGGACCAATAGAAGCAAGGATCTATTATGCCACCATGGAGGCCAATAATCAAATAATTCATTGTGACATCATGTGGCCTAAAAGGGCATGGGATGCATTGTGACAGCACAGGGGTTAAGAGAAGCAAGGATCCATTGTGACCCAATGGAGGCTAACAATCTAATGATCCCGTTTGACACCAATGGGCCTAAAAGGGGCAGGGATGTATTGTGAAAGCATGGGGCCCAATAGAAACCTCGTACAATTACGCCACCATGGAGACCAAGAATCAAATGATTCATTGTGACATCAAGTGGCCTAAAAGGGCATGGGATGCATTGTGACACCACAGAGGTTAAGAGAAGAAAGGAACCATTGTGACCCAATGCAGGCTAACAATCTAATGATCCTTTGTGACACCAATGGGCCTAAAAAGGGCAGGGATGAATTGTGAAAGCATGGGGCCCAAGTAAAACCTAGTACAATTATGCCACCATGGAGGCCAAGAATGAAATGATTCATTGTGACATCAAGTGGCCTAAAAGGGCATGGGATGCATTGTGACACCACAGGGGTTAAGAGAAGCAAGGAACCATTGTGACCCAAGGCAGGCTAATAATCCCAGGATCCCATTTGACACCAGGGGGCGTAAAAGGGCCAGGGATGAATTGTTACAGCACGGCGACCAATAGAAGCAAGGATCTATTTTGCCACCATGGAGGCCAAGAATCAAATGGTTCATTGTAAGACCAAGTGGCCTAAAAGGGCTTGGAATGCATTGTGACACCACAGAGGTTAAGAGAATCAAGGAACCATTGTGACCCAATGCAGGCTAACAATCTAATGATCCCTTGTGACACCAATGGGCCTAAAAGGGGCAGGGATGAATTGTTACAGCACGGGGACCAATAGAAGCAAGGATCTATTATGCCACCATGGAGGCCAAGAATCAAATGATTCATTGTGACATCAAGTGGCCTAAAAGGGCATGGGATGCATTGTAACACCACAGGGGTTAAGAGAAGCAAGGATCCATTGTGACCCAATGGAGGCTAATAATCCCAGGATCCCATTTGACACCAGGGGGCGTAAAAGGGCCAGGGATGAATTGTGACAGCATGGGGCCCAATAGAAACAAGGAACCATTATGACGCCATGGAGGCCAAGAATCAAAAGATTCATTGTGACATCAAGTGGCCTAAAAGGGCATGGGATGCATTGTGACAGCACAGGGGTTAAGAGAAGCAATGATCCATTGTGACCCAATGGAGGCTAACAATCTAATGATCCCTTGTGGCACCAGGGGGGTATAAAAAGGGCCAGGGCTGAATTGTGACAGCATGGGGCCCAATAGAAACAAGGAACCATTATGACACCATGGAGGCCAAGAATCAAATGATTCATTGTGACATCAAGTGGCCAAAAAGGGCTTGGAATGCATTGTGACACCACAGAGGTTAAGAGAAGCAAGGAACCATTGTGACCCAATGCAGGCTAACAATCTAATGATCCCTTGTGGCACCAGGGGGTATAAAAAGAGCCAGGGATGGATTGTTACAGCACGGGGACCAATAGAAGCAAGGATCTATTATGCAACCGTGGAGGCCAAGAATCAAATGATTCATTGCGACATCAAGTGGCCTAAAAGGGCATGGGATGCATTGTGACAGCACAGGGGTTAAGAGAAGCAAGGATCCATTGTGATCGAATGCAGGCTAACAATCTAATAATCCCTTGTGACACCAATGGGCCTAAAAGGGGCAGGGATGAATTGTGACAGCATGGAGCCCAATAGAATCAAGGAACCATTATGACACCATGGAGGCCAAAAATCAAATAATTCATTGTGACATCAAGTGGCCTAAAAGGGCATGGGATGCATTGTGACACCACAGAGGTTAAGAGAAGCAATAAACCATTGTGACCCAATGCAGGCTAACAATCTAATGATCCCGTTTGACACCAATGGGCCTAAAAGGGGCAGGGATGTATTGTGAAAGCATGGGGCCCAATAGAAACCTCGTACAATTACACCACTATGGAGACCAAGAATCAAATGATTCATTGTGACATCAAGTGGCCTAAAAGGGCATGGGATGCATTGTGACACCACAGGGGTTAAGAGAAACAAGGAACCATTGTGACCCAATGCAGGCTAACAATCTAAGAATCCCTTTTGACACCAGGGGGCGCAAAAGGACCACGGATGAATTGTTACAGCATGGGGCCCAATAGAAACAAGGAACCATTATGCCACCATGGAGGCCAAGAATCAAATAATTCATTGTGACATCAAGTGGCCTAAAAGGGCTTGGAATGCATTGCGACACCACAGAGGTTAAGAGAAGCAAGGATCCATTGTGACCCAATGGAGGTTAATAATCCCAGGATCCCATTTGACACCAGGGGGCGTAAAAGGGCCAGGGATGAATTGTGACAGCATGGGGCCCTATAGAAACAAGGAACCATTATGACACCATGGCGGTCAAGAATCAAATGATTCATTGTGACATCAAGTGGCCTAAAAGGGCATGGGATGCATTGTGACAGCACAGGGGTTAAGAGAAGCAAGGAACCATTGTGTCCCAATGCAGGCTAACAATCTAATGATCCCTTGTGGCACCAGGGGGTATAAAAAGAGCCAGGGATGGATTGCTACAGCACGGGGACCAATAGAAGCAAGGATCTATTATGCCACCGTGGAGGCCAAGAATCAAATAATTCATTGTGACATCAAGTGGCCTAAAAGGGCATGGGATGCATTGTGACACCACAGAAGTTAAGAGAAGCAAGGAACCATTGTGACCCTAAGCAGGCTAACAATCTAATGATCCCTTGTGACACCAATGGCCCTAAAAGGGGCAGGGATGAATTGTGAAAGCATGGGGCCCAAGTAAAACCTGGTACAATTATGCCACCATGGAGGCCAAGAATCAAATGATTCATTGTGACATCAAGTGCCCTAAAAGGGCATGGGATGCATTGTGACAGCACAGGGGTTAAGAGAAGCAAGGAACCATTGTGACCCAGTGCAGGCTAACAATCTAATGATCCCTTGTGACACCAATGGGCCTAAAAGGGCCAGGGATGAATTCTTACAGCACAGGGACCAATAGATGCAAGGATCTATTATGCCACCATGGAGGCCAAGAATCAAATAATTCATTGTGACATCATGTGGCCTAAAAGGGCATGGGATGCATTGTGACAGCACAGGGGTTAAGAGAAGCAAGGATCCATTGTGACCCAATGCAGGCTAACAATCTAATGATCCCTTTTGACACCAATGGGCCTAAAAGGGGCAGGGATGAACTGTGAAAGCATGGGGCCCAATTAAAACCTGGTACAATTACGCCACCATGGAGGCCAAGAATCAAATGATTCATTGTGACATCAAGTGGCCTAAAAGGGCATGGGATGCATTGTGACACCACAGCGGTTAAGAGAAGCAAGGATCCATTGTGACCCAATGCAGGCTAACAATCTAAGAATCCCTTTTGACACCAGGGGGCGGAAAAGGTCCACGGATGAACTCTGACAGCATGGGGACCTATAGAAGCAAGGAACCATTGTGACCCAATGCAGGCTAACAGTCTAATGATCCCTTGTGGCACGAGGGGGTATAAAAAGGGCCAGGGATGGATTGTTACAGCACGGGGACCAATTAAAGCAAGGATCTATTATGCCACCATGGAGGCCAAGAATCAAATGATTCATTGTGACATCAAGTGGCCTAAAAGGGCATGGGATGCATTGTGACACCACAGGGGTTAAGAGAAGCAAGGATCCATTGTGACCCAATGCAGGCTAACAATCTAAGAATCCCTTTTGACACCAGGGGGCGTAAAAGGGGCAGGGATGAATTGTGACAGCATGGAGCCCAATAGAATCAAGGAACCATTTTGACACCATGGAGGCCAAGAATCAAATAATTCATTGTTACATCAAGTGGCCTAAAAGGGCATGGGATGCATTGTGACACCACAGAGGTTAAGAGAAGCAAGGAAACATGGTGACCCAATGCAGGCTAACAATCTAATGATCCCTTGTGACACCAATGGGCCTAAAAGGGCCACGGGGGAATGGTTACAGCACGGGGACCAATAGATGCAAGGATCTATTATGCCACCATGGAGGCCAAGAATCAAATAATTCATTGTGACATGATGTGGCCTAAAAGGCATGGGATGCATTGTGACAGCACAGGGGTTAAGAAAAGCAAGGATCCATTGTGACCCAATGGAGGCTAATAATCCCAGGATCCCATTTGACACCAGGGTGCGTAAAAGGGCCAGGGATGAATTGTGACAGCATGGGGCCCAATCGAAACAAGGAACCATTATGGCACCATGGAGGCCAAGAATCAAATGTTTCAATGTGACATCAAGTGGCCTAAAAGGGCATGGAATGCATTGTGACACCACAGAGGTTAAGAGAAGCAAGGAACCATTATTACCCAATGCAGGCTAAGAATCTAATGATCCCTTGTGACACCAATGGGCCTAAAAGTGGCAGGGATGAATTGTGAAAGCATGGGGCCCAAGTAAAACCTAGTACAATTATGCCACCATGGAGGCCAAGAATCAAATGATTCATTGTGACATCAAGTGGCCTAAAAGGGCATGGGATGCATTGTGACACCACAGGGGTTAAGAGAAACAAGGAACCATTGTGACCCAATGCAGGCTAACAATCTAAGAATCCCTTTTGACACCAGGGGGCGCAAAAGGACCACGGATGAATTGTTACAGCATGGGGCCCAATAGAAACAAGGATCTATTATGCCACCATGGAGGCCAAGAATCAAATAATTCATTGTGACATTATGTGGCCTAAAAGGGCATGGGATGCATGGTGACAGCACAGGGGTTAAGAGAAGCAAGGATCCATTGTGATCCAATGGAGGCTAACAATCTAATGATCCCGTTTGACACCAATGGGCCTAAAAGGGGCAGGGATGTATTGTGAAAGCATGGGGCCCAATAGAAACCTCGTACAATTACGCCACCATGGAGACCAAGAATCAAATGATTCATTGTGACATCAAGTGGCCTAAAAGGGCATGGGATGCATTGTGACACCACAGAGGTTAAGAGAAGCAAGGATCCATTGTGACCCAATGCAGGCTAACAATCTAATGATCCCTTGTGACACCAATGGGCCTAAAAGGGGCAGGGATGTATTGTGAAAGCATGGGGCCCAAGTAAAACCTGGTACAATTATGCCACCATGGAGGCCAAGAATCAAATGATTCATTGTGACATCAAGTGGCCTAAAAGGGCATGGGATGCATTGTGACACCACAGGGGATAAGAGAAGCAAGGAACCATTGTGACCCAATGCAGACTAACAATCTAAGAATCCCTTTTGACACCAGGGGGCGCAAAAGGACCACGGATAAACTCTGACAGCATGGGGACCTATAGAAACAAGGAACCATTATGACACCATGAAGGCCAAGAATCAAATGGTTCATTGTACGACCAAGTGGCCAAAAAGGGCTTGGAATGCATTGTGACACCACAGAGGTTAAGAGAAGCCAGGAACCATTGTGACCCAATGCAGGCTAACAATCTAATGATCCCTTGTGGCACCAGGGGGTTTAAAAAGGGCCAGGGATGGATTGTTACAGCACGGGGACCAATAGAAGCAAGGATCTATTATGCCACCATTGAGGCCAAGAATCAAATGATTCATTGTGACATCAAGTGGCCTAAAAGGGCATGGGATGCATTGTGACAGCACAGGGGTTAAGAGAAGCAAGGATCCATTGTGACCCAATGCAGGCTAGCAATCTAATGATCCCTTTTGACACCAATGGACCTAAAAGGGGCAGGGATGTATTGTGAAAGCATGGGGCCCAAGTAAAACCTAGTACAATTATGCCACCATGGAGGCCAAGAATCAAATGATTCATTGTGACATCAAGTGGCCTAAAAGGGCGTGGGATGCATTGTGACACCACAGGGGTTAAGAGAAGCAAGGATCCATTGTGACCCAATGGAGGCTAATAATCCCAGGATCCCATTTGACACCAGGGGGCGTAAAAGGGCCAGGGATGAATTGTGACAGCATGGAGCCCAATAGAAACAAGGAACCATTATGACACCATGGAGACCAAGAATCAAATGATTCATAGTGACATCAAGTGGCCTAAAAGGGCATGGGATACATTGTGACAGCACAGGGGTTAAGAGGAGCAAGGAACCATTGTGACCCAAAGCAGGCTAACAATCTAATGATCCCTTTTGACACCAATGGGCCTAAAAGGGGCAGGGATGAATTGTGAAAGCATGGGGCCCAATTAAACCCTGGTACAATTACGCCACCATGGAGGCCATGAATCCAATGATTCATTGTGACATCAAGTGGCCTAAAAGGGCATGGGATGCATTATGACACCACAGGGGTAAGGAGAAGCAAGGATCCATTGTGACCCAATGCAGGCTAACATTCTAAGAATCCGTTTTGACACCAGGTTGGCGCAAAATGACCACGGATGAACTCTGACAGCATGGGGACCTATAGAAGCAAGGAACCATTATGACACCGTGAAGGCCAAGAATCAAATGGTTCATTGTAAGACCAAGTGGCCTAAAAGGGCTTGGAATGCATTGTGACACCACAGAGGTTAAGAGAAGCAAGGAACCATTGTGACCCAATGCAGGCTAACAATCTAATGATCCCTTGTGGCACCAGGGGGTATAAAATGGGCCAGGGATGAATTGTGACAGCATGGGGCCCAATAGAAACAAGGAACCATTATGACACCATGGAGGCCAGGAATCAAATGATTCATTGTGACATCAAGTGGCCTAAAAGGGCATGGGATGCATTGTGACACCACAGAGGTTAAGAGAAGCAAGGAACCATTGTGACCCATTGCAGGCTAACAATCTAATGATCCCTTGTGACACCAATGGGCCTAAAAGGGGCCAGGGATGAATTGTTACAGTACGGGGAGCAATAGAAACAAGGATCTATTATGCCACCATGGAGGCCAAAATCAAATAATTCATTGTGACATCAAGTGGCCTAAAGAGGCATGGGATGAATTGTGACACCACAGGGGTTAAGAGAAGCAAGGATCCATTGTGACCCAATGCAGGCTAACAATCTAATGATCCCTTGTGACACCAATGGGCCTAAAAGGGGCAGGGATGAATTGTGACAGCTTGGAGCCCAAGTAAAACCTCGTACAATTATGCCACCATGGAGGCCAAGAATCAAATGATTCATTGTGACATCAAGTGGCCTAAAAGGGCATGGGATGCATTGTGACGCCACAGAGGTTAAGAGAAGCAAGGAACCATTGTGACCCTATGCAGGCTAACAATCTAAGAATCCCTTTTAAAACCAGGGGGAGCAAAATGACCACGGATGAACCTTGACAGCATGGGGACCTATAGAAGCAAGGAACCATTATGACACCATGAAGGCCAAGAATCAAATGGTTCATTATAAGACCAAGTGGCCTAAAAGGACTTGGAATGCATTGTGACAGCACAGAGGTTAAGAGAAGCAAGGAACCATTGTGACCCAATGCAGGCTAACCATCTAATGATCCCTTGTGTCACCAGGGGGTATAAAAAGGGCCAGGGATGGATTGTTACAGCACGGGGACCAATAGAAGCAAGGATCTATTATGCCCCCGTGGAGGCCAAGAATCCAATGATTCATTGTGACATCAAGTGGCCTAAAAGGGCATGGGATGCATTGTGACAGCACAGGGGTTAAGAGAAGCAAGGATCCATTGTGACCCAATGGAGGCTAATAATCCCAGGATCCCATTTGACACCAGGGGGCGTAAAAGGGCCAGGGATGAATTGTGACAGCATGGGGCCCAATAGAAACAAGGAACCATTATGCCACCATGGAGGCCAAGAATCAAATGATTCATTGTGACATGAAGTGGCCTAAAAGGGCATGGGATGCATTGTGACACCACAGAGGTTAAGAGAAGCAAGGAACCATTGTGACCCAATGCAGGCTAACAATCTAATGATCCCTTGTGACACCAATGGGCCTAAAAGGGGCAGGGATGAATTGTGACAGCATGGAGCCCAAGTAAAACCCGGTACAATGATGCCACCATGAAGGCCAAGAATCAAATGATTCATTGTGACATCAAGTGGCCTAAAAGGGCATGGGATGCATTGTGACGCCACAGGGGTTAAGAGAAGCAAGCATCCATTCTGACCCAATGGACGCTGGAAATCTAATGATCCCTTGTGGCACCAATGAGCCTAAAAGGGCCAGGGATGAATTGTGACAGCATGGGGCTCAAGTAAAACCTGGTACAATTATGCCACCATGGAGGCCAAGAATCAAATGATTCATTGTGACATCAAGTGGCCTAAACGGGCATGGGATGCATTGTGACACCACAGGGGTTAAGAGAAGCAAGGAACCGTTGTGACCCAATGCAGGCTAACAATCTAATGATCCCTTGTGGCCCCAGGGTGTATAAAAAGGGTCAGGGATGGATTGTTACAGCACGGGGACCAATAGAAACAAGGATCTATTATGCCACCATGGAGGCCAAGAATCAAATGATTCATTGTGACATCAAGTGGCCTAAAAGGGCATGGGATGCATTGTGACACCACAGGGGTTAAGAGAAGCAAGGATCCATTGTGACCCAATGGAGGATAACAATCTAAGAATCACTTTTGACACCAGGGGGCGCAAAAGGACCACGGATGAACTGTAACAGCATGGGGACCTATAGAAGCAAGGAAGCATTCTGACACCATGAAGGCCAAGAATCAAATGGTTCATTGTAAGACCAAGTGGCCTAAAAGGGCTTGGAATGCATTGTGACACCCCAGAGGTTAAGAGAAGCAAGGAACCATTGTGACCCAAGGGAGGCTAACAATCTAATGCTCCATTGTGACACCTAGGGGTTGTAATAGGGCCAGGGATGAATTGTGAAAGCATGGGGCACAATAAACATGGAAATATTATCACACCTTAGAGGCCAAGAATCAAATGATTCATTGTAACACCAAGTGGCCTAAAAGGGCATGGGATGCATTGTGACACCACAGGGGCTAAGAGAAGCAAGGAACCATTGTGACCCAATACAGGCTAACAATCTAGTGAACCCTTGTGACACCTGGGGGCCGAAAATGGCCAGGGATGGATTGTTACAGCACGGGGACCAATAGAAGCAAGGATCTATTATGCCACCATGGAGGCCAAGAATCAAATGATTCATTGTGACATCAACTGGCCTAAAAGGGCATGGAATGCATTGTAACACCACAGGGGCTAAGAGAAGGAAGGAACCATTGTGACCCAATGCAGGCTAACAAGCTAATGATCCCTTGTGACACCAGGGGTTGTAAAAGGCCCAGTGATGGATTGTTACAGCACGGGGACCAATAGAAGCAAGGATCTATTATGCCACCATGGAGGCCAAGAATCAAATGATTCATTGTGACATCAAGTGGCCTAAAAGGGCATGGGCTGCATTGTGACAGCACAGGGGTTAAGAGAAGCAAGGAACCATTCTGACCCAATCCAGGCTGACAATCTACGAATCCCTTTTGACACCAGGGGGCGAAAAAGGACCACGGATGAACTGTGACATCATGGGGACCTATAGAAGCAAGGAACCATTAAGACACCATGAAGGCCAAGAATCAAATGGCTCATTGTAAGACCAAGTGGCCTAAAAGGTCTTGGAATGCATTGTGACACCACAGAGGTTAAGAGAAGCAAGGAACCATTGTGACCCAAGGGAGGCTAACAATCTCATGAACCCTTGTCACACACGGTGTTGTAAAACGGCCAGGGATAAATTGTTACGGCATGTGGCCCAATAAAAACATGGAAACATTATGACACCATAGAGGCCAAGACTCAAATGATTCATTGTGACATCAAGTGGCCTAAAAGGGCATGGGATGCATTGTGACACCACAGGGGTTAAGAGAAGCAAGGATCCATTGTGACCCAATGCAGGCTAACAATCTAAGAATCACTTTTGACACCAGGGGGCGCAAAAGGACCACGGATGAACTCTGACAGCATGGGGACCTATAGAAGCAAGGAAGCATTCTGACACCATGAAGGCCAAGAATCAAATGGTTCATTGTAAGACCAAGTGGCCTAAAAGGGCTTGGAATGCATTGTGACACCACAGAGGTTAAGAGAAGCAAGGAAACCTAGTGACCCAAGGGAGGCTAACAATCTAATGATCCATTGTGACACCAGGGGTTGTAATAGGGCCAGGGATGAATTGTGAAAGCATGGGGCACAATAAATCATGGAAATATTATCACACCTTAGAGGCCAAGAATCAAATGATTCATTGTAACACCAAGTGGCCTAAAAGGGCATGGGATGCATTGTGACACCACAGGGGCTAAGAGAAGCAAGGAAACATTGTGACCCAATGCGGGCTAACAATCTAATGATCCCTTGTGACACCAGGGGGCCGAAAATGGCCAGGGATGGATTGTTACAGCACGGGGACCAATAGAAGCAAGGATCAATTATGCCACCATGGAGGCCAAGAATCAAATGAATCATTGTAACACCAAATGGCCTAAAAGGTCATGGGATGCATTGTGACACCACAGGGGCTAGAGAAGCAAGGATCCATTGTGACCCAATGCAGGCTAACAATCTAATGATCCCTTGTGACACCAGGGGTTATTAAAAGGGCCAGGGATGGATTGTTACAGCACGGGGACCAATAGAAGCAAGGATCTATTATGCCACCATGGAGGCCAAGAATCCAATGATTCATTGTGACATCAAGTGGCCTAAAAGGGCAAGGGATGCATTGTGACAGCACAGGGGTTAAGAGAAGCAAGGATCCATTGTGACCCAATGGAGGCTAATAATCCCAGGATCCCATTTGACACCAGGGGGCGTAAAAGTGCCAGGGATGTATTGTGACAGCATTGGGCCCAATAGAAACAAGGAACCATTATGACGCCTTGGAAGCCAAGAATCAAATGATTCATTGTGACATCAAGTGGCCTAAAAGGGCATGGGCTGCATTGTGACAGCACAGGGGTTAAGAGAAGCAAGGAACCATTGTTACCCAATGGAGGCTAACAATCTAATGATCCCTTGTCACACACGGTGTTGTAAAAGGGCAGGGATGAATTGTTAAAGAATGTGGCCCAATAAAAACATGGAAACATTATGACACCATAGAGGCCAAGACTCAAATAATTCATTGTAACACCAAGTGGCCTAAAAGGGCATGGGATGCATTGTGACACCACAGGGGTTAAGAGAAGCAAGGAACCATTGTGACCCAATGCAGGCTAAAAATCTAAGAATCACTTTTGTCACCAGGGGGCGAAAAAGGACCACGGATGAACTGTGACAGCATGGGGACCTATAGAAGCAAGGAAGCATTCTGACACCATGAAGGCCAAGAATCAAATGGTTCATTGTAAGACCAAGTGGCCTAAAAGGGCTTGGAATGCATTGTGACACCACAGAGGTTAAGAGAAGCAAGGAAACATTGTGACCTAAGGGAGGCTTACAATCTAATGATCCATTGTGACACCAGGGGTTGTAAAAGGGCCAGGGATGAATTGTGAAAGCATGGGGCACAATAAATCATGGAAATATTATCACACATTAGAGGCCAAGAATCAAATGATTCATTGTAACACCAAGTGGCCTAAAAGGGCATGGGATGCATTGTGACACCACAGGGGCTAAGAGAAGCAAGGAACCATTGTGACCCAATGCAGGCTAACAATCTAATGATCCCTTGTGACGCCAGGGGTTGTAAAAGGCCCAGTGATGGATTGTTACAGCACGGGGACCAATAGAAGCAAGGATCTATTATGCCACCATGGAGGCCAAGAATCAAATGATTCATTGTGACATCAAGTGGCCTAAAAGGGCATGGGCTGCATTGTGACAGCACAGGGGTTAAGATAAGCAGGGAACCATTGTGACCCAATGCAGGCTAACAATCTAAGAATCACTTTTGACACCAGGGGGCGCAAAAGGACCACGGATGAACTGTTACAGCATGGGGACCTATAGAATCAAGAAACCATTATGACACCCAGAAGGCCAAGAATCAAATGGTTCTTTGTAAGACCAAGTGGCCTAAAAGGGCTTGGAATGCATTGTGACACCACAGAGGTTAAGAGAAGCAAAGAACCCTTGCGACCCAATGCAGGCTAACAATCTAATGCTCCATTGTGACACCAGGGGTTGTAGTCGGGCCAGGGATGAATTGTGAAAGCATGGGGCACAATAAACATGGAAATATTATCACACCTTAGAGGCCAAGAATCAAATGATTCATTGTAACACCAAGTGGCCTAAAAGGTCATGGGATGCATTGTGACACCACAGGGGCTAAGAGAAGCAAGGATCCATTGTGACCCAATGCAGGCTAACAATCTAATGATCCCTTGTGACACCAGGGGGCCGAAAATGGCCAGGGATGGATTGTTACAGCACGGGGACCAATAGAAGCAAGGATCTATTATGCCACCATGGAGGCCAAGAATCAAATGATTCATTGTGACATCAAGTGGCCTAAAAGGGCAAGGGATGCATTGTGACACCACAGGGGTTAAGAGAAGCAAGGATCCATTGTGACCCAATGGAGGCTAATAATCCCAGGATCCCATTTGACACCAGGGGGCGTAAAAGGGCCAGGGATGAATTGTGACAGCATGGGGCCCAATAGAAACAAGGAACCATTATGCCACCATGGAGGCCAAGAATCAAATGATTCATTGTGACATCAAGTGGCCTAAAAGGGCAAGGGATGCATTGTGACACCACAGGGGTTAAGAGAAGCAAGGATCCATTGTGACCCAATGGAGGCTAATAATCCCAGGATCCCATTTGACACCAGGGGGCCTAAAAGGGCAAGGGATGCATTGTGACACCACAGGGGTTAAGAGAAGCAAGGAACCATTGTGACCCAATGCAGGCTAACAATCTAAGAATCCCTTTTGACACCAGGGGGCGAAAAAGGACCACCGATGAACTGCAACAGCATGGGGACCTATAGAAGCTAGGAACCATTATGACACCATGAAGGCCAAAAATCAAATGGTTCGTTGTAAGACCAAGTGGCCTAAAAGGGCTTGGAATGCATTGTGACACCACAGAGGTTAAGAGAAGCAAGGAACCATTGTGACCCAAGGGAGGCTAACAATCTAATGATCCATTGTGACACCAGGGGTTGTAATAGGGCCAGGGATGATATGTGAAAGCATGGGGCACAATAAAAACATGGAAATATTATGACACCTTAGTGGCCAAGACTCAAATGATTCATTGTAACACCAAGTGGCCTAAAAGGGCATGGGATGCATTGTGACACCACAGGGGCTAAAAGAAGCAAGGAACCATTGTGACCCAATGGAGGCTAACAATCTAATGATCCCTTGTGACACCTAGGGGTTGTAATAGGGCCAGGGATGAATTGTGAAAGCATGGGGCCCAATAAAAACATGCAAATATTATGACACCATAGAGGCCAAGAATCAAATGATTCATTGTGACATCAAGTGGCCTAAAAGGCATGGGATGCATTGTGACACCGCAGAGGTTAAGAGAAGCAAGGATCCATTGTGACCCAATGGAGGCTAATAATCCCAGGATCCCCTTTGACACCAGGGGGCGTCAAAGGGCCAGGGATGAATTTTGACAGCATGGGGCCCAATAGAAACAAGGAACCATTATGCCACCATGGAGGCCAAGAATCAAATGATTCATTGTGACATCACGTGGCCTAATAGGGCATGGGATGCATTGTGACACCACAGGGGCTAAGAGAAGCAAGGAACCATTGTGACCCAATGCAGGCTAACAATCTAATGATCCCTTGTGGCACCAGGTGGCCCAAATGGTCCAGGGATGAATTGTCAAAGCATGGGGCCCAATTAAAGCCTGGTACAATTATGCCACCATGGAGGCCAAGAATCAAATGATTCATTGTGACATCAAGTGGCCTAAAAGGGCATGGGATGAATTGTGACACCACAGAAGTTAAGAGAAGCAAGGAACCATTGTGACCCAATGCAGGCTAACAATCTAATGATCCCTTGTGGCACCAGGGGGTATAAAAAGGGCCAGGGATGGATTGTTACAGCACGGGGACCAATAGAAGCAAGGATTTATTATGCCACCATGGAGGCCGAGAATCAAATGATTCATTGTGACATCAAGTGGCCTAAAAGGGCATGGGTTGCATTGTGACACCACAGGGGTTAAGAGAAGCAAGGATCCATTGTAACCCAATGGAGGCTAATAATCCCAGGATCCCATTTGACACCAGGGGGCGTAAAAGGGCCAGGGATGAATTGTGACAGCATGGGGCCCAATAGAGACAAGGAACCCTTATGACACCATGGAGGCAAAGAATCAAATGATTCATTGTAAGATCAAGTGGCCTAAAAGGGCTCGGAATGCATTGTGACACCACAGGGGTTAAGCGAAAAAAGGATCCATTGTGACCCAATGCAGGCTAATAATCTAAGAATCCCTTGTGACACCAGGTGGCCCAAATGGTCCAGGGATGAATTGTCAAAGCATGGGGCCCAATTAAAGCCTGGTACAATTATGCCACCATGGAGGCCAAGAATCAAATGATTCATTGTGACATCAAGTGGCCTAAAAGGGCATGGGATGCATTTTGACACCACAGAGGTTAAGAGAAGCAAGGAACCATTGTGACCCAATGCAGGCTAACAATCTAATGATCCCTTGTGGCACCAGGGGGTATAAAAAGGCCCAGGGATGGATTGTTACAGCACGGGGACCAGTAGAAGCAAGGATTTATTATGCCACCATGGAGGCCATGAATCCAATGATTCATTGTGACATCAAGTGCCCTAAAAGGGCATGGGATGCATTGTGCCACCACAGGGGTTACGAGAAGCAAGGATCCATTGTGACCCAATGGAGGCTAACAATCTAAGAATCCCTTTTGACACCAGGGGGCCCAAAAGGTCCAGGGATGAATTGTGAAAGCATGGGGCCCAATTAAAACCTGGTACAATTATGCCACCATGGAGGCCAAGAATCAAATGATTCATTGTGACATCAAGTGGCCTAAACGGGCATGGGATGAATTGTGACACCACAGAGGTTAAGAGAAGGAAGGAAGCATTGTGACCCAATGCAGACTAACAATCTAATGATCCCTTGTGGCCCCAGGGGGTATAAAAAGGGTCAGGGATGGATTGTTACAGCACGGGGACCAATAGAAACAAGGATCTATTATGCCACCATGGAGGCCAAGAATGAAATGATTCATTGTGACATCAAGTGGCCTAAAAGGGCATGGGATGCATTGTGACACCACAGGGGTTAAGAGAAGCAAGGAACCATTGTGACCCAAGGGAGGCTAACAATGTAATGATCCATTGTGACACCAGGGGTTTTAATAGGGCCAGGGATGAATTGTTACAGCATGTGGCCCAATAAAAACATGGAAACATTATGACACCTTAGTGGCCAAGACTCAAATGATTCATTGTAACACCAAGTGGCCTAAAAGGGCATGGGATGCATTGTGACACCACAGGGGCTAAGAGAAGCAAGGAACCATTGTGACCCAATAGAGGCTAACAATCTAAGAATCCCTTGTGACACCAGGTGGCCCAAATGGTCCAGGGATGAATTGTCAAAGCATGGGGCCCAATTAAAGCCTGGTACAATTATGCCACCATGGAGGCCAAGAATCAAATGATTCATTGTGACATCAAGTGGCCTAAACGGGCATGGGATGCATTGTGACACCACAGAAGTTAAGAGAAGCAAGGAACCATTGTGACCCAATGCAGGCTAACAATCTAATGATCCCTTGTGGCACCAGGGGGTATAAAAAGGCCCAGGGATGGATTGTTACAGCACGGGGACCAATAGAAGCAAGGATTTATTATGCCACCATGGAGGCCAAGAATCAAATGATTCATTGTGACATCAAGTGGCCTAAAAGGGCATGGGTTGCATTGTGACACCACAGGGGTTAAGAGAAGCAAGGATCCATTGTAACCCAATGGAGGCTAATAATCCCAGGATCCCATTTGACACCAGGGGCGTAAAAGGACCACGGATGAACTCTGACAGCATGGGGACCTATAGAAGCAAGGAACCATTATGACACCCAGAAGGCCAAGAATCAAATGGTTCATTGTAAGACCAAGTGGCCTAAAAGGGCTTGGAATGCATTGTGACACCACAGAGGTTAAGAGAAGCAAAGAACCATTGTGACCCAATGCAGGCTAACAATCTAATGATCCCTTGTGACACCAGGGGTTATAAAAAGGGCCAGGGATGGATTGTAACAGCACGGGGACCAATAGAAGCAAGGATCTATTATGCCACCATGGAGGCCAAGAATCAAATGATTCATTGTGACATCAAGTGGCCTAAAAGGGCAAGGGATGCATTGTGACACCACAGGGGTTAAGAGAAGCAAGGATCCATTGTGACCCAATGGAGGCTAATAATCCCAGGATCCCATTTGACACCAGGGGGCGTAAAAGGGCCAGGGATGAATTGTGACAGCTTTGGACCCAATAGAAACAAGGAACCATTATGACGCCCTGGAAGCCAAGAATCAAATGATTCATTGTGACATCAAGTGGCCTAAAATGGCATGGGATGCATTGTGACACCGCAGGGGTTAAGAGAAGCAAGGAACCATTGTGACCCAATGCAGGCTAACAATCTAAGAATCCCTTTTGACACCAGGGGGCGCAAAAGGACCACGGATGAACTGCAACAGCATGGGGACCTATAGAAGCTAGGAACCATTATGACACCATGAAGGCCAAGAATCAAATGGTTCATTGTAAGACCAAGTGGCCTAAAAGGGCTTGGAATGCATTGTGACGCCACAGAGGTTAAGAGAACCAAAGAACCATTGTGTCCCAAGGGAGGCTAACAATCTAATGATCCATTGTGACACCAGGGTTTGTAATAGGGCCAGGGATGAATTGTGAAAGCATGGGGCACAATAAAAACATGGAAATATTATGACACCTTAGTGGCCAAGACTCAAATGATTCATTGTAACACCAAGTGGCCTAAAAGGGCATGGGATGCATTGTGACACCACAGGGGCTAAAAGAAGCAAGGAACCATTGTGACCCAATGGAGGCTAACAATCTAATGATCCCTTGTGACACCTAGGGGTTGTAATACGGCCAGGGATGAATTGTGAAAGCATGGGGCCCAATAAAAACATGCAAATATTATGACACCATAGAGGCCAAGAATCAAATGATTCATTGTGACATCAAGTGGCCTAAAAGGGCATGGGATGCATTGTGACACCACAGGGGTTAAGAGAAGCAAGGAAGCATTGTGACCCAATGCAGGCTAACAATCTAATGATCCCTTGTGGCCCCAGGGGGTATAAAAAGTGTCAGGGATGGATTGTTACAGCACGGGGACCAATAGAAACAAGGATCTATTATGCCACCATGGAGGCCAAGAATCAAATGATTCATTGTGACATCAAGTGGCCTAAAAGGGCATGGGATGCATTGTGACACCACAGGGGTTAAGAGAAGCAAGGAACCATTGTGACCCAAGGGAGGCTAACAATGTAATGATCCATTGTGACACCAGGGGTTATTAATAGGGCCAGGGATGAATTGTTACAGCATGTGGCCCAATAAAAACATGGAAACATTATGACAACTTAGTGGCCAAGACTCAAATGATTCATTGTAACACCAAGTGGCCTAAAAGGGCATGGGATGCATTGTGACACCACAGGGGCTAAGAGAAGCAAGGAACCATTGTGACCCAATGCAGGCTAACAATCTAATGATCCCTTGTGACACCAGGGGGCCGAAAATGGCCAGGGATGGATTGTTACAGCACGGGGACCAATAGAAGCAAGGATCTATTATGCCACCATGGAGGCCAAGAATCAAATGATTCATTGTGACATCAAGTGGCCTAAAAGGGCATGGGATGCATTGTGACACCACAGGGGTTAAGAGAAGCAAGGATCCATTGTAACCCAATGGAGGCTAATAATCCCAGGATCCCATTTGACACCAGGGGGCGTAAAAGGGCCAGGGATGAATTGTGACAGCATGGGGCCCAATAGAGACAAGGAACCCTTATGACACCATGGAGGCAAAGAATCAAATGATTCATTGTTAGATCAAGTGGACTAAAAGTGCTCGGAATGCATTGTGACACCACAGGGGTTAAGCGAAACAAGGATCCATTGTGACCCAATGGAGGCTAACAATCTAAGAATCCCTTGTGACACCAGGTGGCCCAAATGGTCCAGGGATGAATTGTCAAAGCATGGGGCCCAATTAAAGCCTGGTACAATTATGCCACCATGGAGGCCAAGAATCAAATGATTCATTGTGACATCAAGTGGCCTAAAAGGGCATGGGATGCATTGTGACACCACAGAAGTTAAGAGAAGCAAGGAACCATTGTGACCCAATGCAGGCTAACAATCTAATGATCCCTTGTGGCACCAGGGGGTATAAAAAGGCCCAGGGATGGATTGTTACAGCACGGGGACCAATAGAAGCAAGGATTTATTATGCCACCATGGAGGCCGAGAATCAAATGATTCATTGTGACATCAAGTGGCCTAAAAAGGCATGGGTTGCATTGTGACACCACAGGGGTTAAGAGAAGCAAGGATCCATTGTAACCCAATGGAGGCTAATAATCCCAGGATCCCATTTGACACCAGGGGGCGTAAAAGGGCCAGGGATGAATTGTGACAGCATGGGGCCCAATAGAGACAAGGAACCCTTATGACACCATGGAGGCAAAGAATCAAATGATTCATTGTAAGATCAAGTGGACTAAAAGGGCTCGGAATGCATTGTGACACCACAGGGGTTAAGCGAAACAAGGATCCATTGTGACCCAATGCAGGCTAATAATCTAAGAATCCCTTGTGACACCAGGTGGCCCAAATGGTCCAGGGATGAATTGTCAAAGCATGGGGCCCAATTAAAGCCTGGTACAATTATGCCACCATGGAGGCCAAGAATCAAATGATTCATTGTGACATCAAGTGGCCTAAAAGGGCATGGGATGCATTGTGACACCACAGAAGTTAAGAGAAGCAAGGAACCATTGTGACCCAATGCAGGGTAACAATCTAATGATCCCTTGTGGCACCAGGGGGTATAAAAAGGCCCAGGGATGGATTGTTACAGCACGGGGACCAATAGAAGCAAGGATTTATTATGCCACCATAGAGCCCATGAATCCAATGATTCATTGTGACATCAAGTGGCCTAAAAGGGCATGGGATGCATTGTGCCACCACAGGGGTTACGTGAAGCAAGGATCCATTGTGACCCAATGGAGGCTAACAATCTAAGAATCCCTTTTGACACCAGGGGGCCCAAAAGTTCCAGGGATGAATTGTGAAAGCATGGGGCCCAATTAAAACCTGGTACAATTATGCCACCATGGAGGCCAAGAATCAAATGATTCATTGTGACATCAAGTGGCCTAAACGGGCATGGGATGCATTGTGACACCACAGAGGTTAAGAGAAGCAAGGAACCATTGTGACCCAATGCAGGCTAACAATCTAATGATCCCTTGTGACACCAGGGGGCCGAAAATGGCCAGGGATGGATTGTTACAGCACGGGGACCAATAGAAGCAAGGATCTATTATGCCACCATGGAGGCCAAGAATCAAATGCTTCATTGTGACATCAAGTGGCCTAAAAGGGCATGGGATGCATTGTGACACCACAGGGGTTAAGAGAAGCAAGGATCCATTGTAACCCAATGGCGGCTAATAATCCCAGGATCCCATTTGACACCAGGGGGCGTAAAAGGGCCAGGGATGAATTGTGACAGCATGGGGCCCAATAGAGACAAGGAACCCTTATGACACCATGGAGGCAAAGAATCAAATGATTCATTGTAAGATCAAGTGGCCTAAAAGGGCTCGGGATGCATTGTGACACCACAGGGGTTAAGCGAAACAAGGATCCATTGTGACCCAATGGAGGCTAACAATCTAAGAATCCCTTGTGACACCAGGTGGCCCAAATGGTCCAGGGATGAATTGTCAAAGCATGGGGCCCAATTAAAGCCTGGTACAATTATGCCACCATAGAGGCCAAGAATCAAATGATTCATTGTGACATCAAGTGGCCTAAAAGGGCATGGGATGCATTGTGACACCACAGAAGTTAAGAGAAGCAAGGAACCATTGTGACCCAATGCAGGCTAACAATCTAATGATCGCTTGTGGCACCAGGGGGTATAAAAAGGCCCAGGGATGGATTGTTACAGCACGGGGACCAATAGAAGCAAGGATTTATTATGCCACCATGGAGGCCAAGAATCAAATAATTCATTGTGACATCAAGTGGCCTAAAAGGGCATGGGTTGCATTGTGACACCACAGGGGTTAAGAGAAGCAAGGATCCATTGTAACCCAATGGAGGCTAATAATCCCAGGATCCCATTTGACACCAGGGGGCGTAAAAGGGCCAGGGATGAATTGTGACAGCATGGGGCCCAATAGAGACAAGGATCTATTATGTCACCATGGAGGCCAAGAATCAAATGATTCATTGTGACATCAAGTGGCCTAAAAGGGCATGGGATGCATTGTGACACCACAGGGGTTAAGAGAAGCAAGGAACCATTGTGACCCAGTGCAGGCTAACAATCTAAGAATCCCTTTTGACACCAGGGGGCGCAAAAGGACCACGGATGAACTCTGACAGCATGGGGACCTATAGAAGCAAGGAACCATTATGGCACCATGAAGGCCAAGAATCAAATGGTTCATTGTAAGACCAAGTGGCCTGAAAGGGCTTGGAATGCATTGTGACACCACAGAGGTTAAGAGAAGCAAAGAACCATTGTGACCCAAGGCAGGCTAACAATCTTAGAATCCCTTTTGACACCAGGGGGCGCAATAGGGCCAGGGATGAATTGTGAAAGCATGGGGCACAATAAAAACATAGAAATATTATGACACAATAGAGGCCAAGACTCAAATGATTCATTGTAACACCAAGTGGCCTAAAAGGGCATGGGATGCATTGTGACACCACAGGGGCTAAGAGAAGCAAGGAACCATTGTGACCCAAGGCAGGCTAACAATCTTAGAATCCCTTTTGACACCAGGGGGCGCAAAAGGACCACGGATGAACTCTGACAGCATGGGGCCCAATAGAAACAAGGAACCATTATGACACCATGGAGGCCAAGAATCAAATGATTCATTGTGACATCAAGTGGCCTAAAATGGCAGGGAATGCATTGTGACACCACAGAGGTTAAGAGAAGCAAGGAACCATTGTTACCCAATGGAGGCTAACAATCTATTGGTCCCTTGTGACACCAATGGGCCTAAAAGGGCCAGGGATGAATTGTGAAAGCATGGGGCCCAATTAAAACCTGGTACAATTATGCCACCATGGAGGCCAAAAATCAAATGATTCATTGTGACATCAAGTGGCCTAAAAGGGCATGGGATGCATTGTGACAGCACAGGGGTTAAGAGAAGCAAGGAACCATTGTGACCCAAGGCAGGCTAACAATCTTAGAATCCCTTTTGACACCAGGGGGCGCAAAAGGACCACGGATGAACTGTGACAGCATGGGGACCTACAGAAGCAAGGAACCATTATGACACCATGAAGGCCAAGAATCAAATGGTTCATTGTAAGACCAAGTGGCCTAAAAGGGCTTGGAATGCATTGTGACACCACAGAGGTTAAGAGAAGCAAGGAACCATTGTGACCCAATGCAGGTTAACAATCTAATGATCCATTGTGACACCAGGGGTTGCAATAGGGCCAGGGATGAATTGTGAAAGCATGGGGCACAATAAAAACATGGAAATATTATGACGCAATAGAGGCCAAGACTCAAATGATTCATTGTAACACCAAGTGGCCTAAAAGGGCATGGGATGCATTGTGAGACCACAGGGGCTAAGAGAAGCAAGGAACCATTGTGACCCAATGCAGGCTAACAATCTAATGATCCCTTGTGACACCAGGGGGCCTAAAATGGCCAGGGATGGATTGTTACAGCACGGGGACCAATAGAAGCAAGGATCTATTATGTCACCATGGAGGCCAAGAATCAAATGATTCATTGTGACATCAAGTGGCCTAAAAGGGCATGGGATGCATTGTGACACCACAGGGGTTAAGAGAAGCAAGGATCCATTGTGACCCAATGGAGGCTAATAATCCCAGGATCCCATTTGACACCATGGGGCGTAAAAGGGCCAGGGATGAATTGTGAAAGCATGGGGCCCAATAGAAACAAGGAACCATTATGACACCATGGAGGCCAAGAATCAAATGATTCATTGTGACATCAAGTGGCCTAAAATGGCATGGAATGCATTGTGACACCACAGAGGCTAAGAGAACCAAGGAACCATTGTTACCCAATGGAGGCTAACAATCTAATGATCCATTGTGTCACCAATGGGCCAAAAAGGGCCATGGATTAATTGTGAAAGCATGGGGCCCAATTAAAACCTGGTACAATTATGCCACCATGGAGGCCAAAAATGAAATGATTCATTGTGACATCAAGTGGCCTAAAAGGGCATGGGATGCATTGTGACACCACAGGGGTTAAGAGAAGCAAGGAACCATTGTGACCCAATGGAGGCTAACAATCTAATGATCCATTGTGACACCAGGGGTTGCAATAGGGCCAGGGATGAATTATGAAAGCATGGGGCACAATAAAAACAAGGAAATATTATGACACAATAGAGGCCAAAACTCAAATGATTCATTGTAACACCAAGTGGCCTAAAAGGTCATGGGATGCATTGTGACACCACAGGGGCTAAGAGAAGCAAGGAACCATTGTGACCCAAGGCAGGCTAACAATCTAATGATCCCTTGTGACACCAGGGGGCCGAAAATGGTCAGGGATGGATTGTTACAGCACGGGGACCAATAGAAGCAAGGATCTATTATGTCACCATGGAGGCCAAGAATCAAATGATTCATTGTGACATCAAGTGGCCTAAAAGGGCATGGGATGCAGTGTGACACCACAGGGGTTAAGAGAAGCAAGGAACCATTGCGACCCAAGGCAGGCTAACAATCTTAGAATCCCTTTTGACACCATGGGGCGCAAAAGGACCACGGATGAACTCTGACAGCATGGGGCCCAATAGAAACAAGGAACTATTATGACACCATGGAGGCCAAGAATCAAATGATTCATTGTGACATCAAGTGGCCTAAAATGGCATGGAATGTGTAATAAAAACAACATAAAAATTGTTCATTAAAATAGAAGGACTACCAAGAGTTCAATAAAATAACTAAGAATAGAACCAGATCTGAGAGGGCACAAGTCATGCACCCGTAGTCCACAAGAATGTCTTGATTAGTTTGAGCTGAGTTAATTAACCATAGTTAAGTATCCATTGTTCAACGTGTAAAAAGGATCTACTGATAAGGCAGATGTTCTGCCGGGAAGAGGAGTCTTCTTCATTCCAACGACCACCGGAGGGCAAAGTACGACCCCTATCAACAGGCAGTGCCAGCGCAGACTCGATTGCAAAAGGGACACGTACACCAGAAACAAGGGGTATAAAACCCAAAGGACTGAGAGAGGAAAGTGCGCGCCGTTGGTGGAGTGCTAACTCCCGGCCGCCCAGCGCTGCTTTTGCTTGTTACCGCTTGCTTAATAAATTCCCCTTGTTGATGTTCAATTGGCTCTGAGTCAGTGTGTGTGACAAACACTTATAACAAATTGGTGCCGTGACTCGGATAAGGGCAACCCGGTGGGAGACCTCCACCAGGGAGGCGCCCCGCTTTTAGCCGCCTTGGTGCCGCGTCCACCCTCCTGGACCCTTACCGACGAACCCTAAATTGGTAACAAGCAAAGGAAAACCGGTAACCCCATAATCTTTGTGCACGAAGCCCCGGGCGAAGACGCAGGAAGCGTAAGTATATTTGGGAATCCGCTCGGTTGGGGTTGGGTATCCCAGGACACAGCAAATGAGACGCCCAATGTGGGCGAAGTGAGTGCAGACCTCTGAGTAGTGCGGTTCCCAAATCCCGCGAGGGACTGGGCCACAAAAAGAGGGAAACGTGTGTGTGAGTGTTTGTTGGTGTTCTGGAAGATGGGACAGGGGAAAAGCAAGCCCTCTGATCCCATGGGTAAGGGGACCCCAGTAAAGCTCCCCCAGATACCCCCTGACAGTCCGTTAGGGATGATGATGATTAAATATTGGAATGATTATCCTTCTAGGAAAGGGAAGGATAAGGTCAAAATGATACATTATTGTATGGAGGTGTGGGGAGGGAAACAGATCCGTGGAGATAATCTGTTTTGGCCAGTATTCGGAAGTTCCGAAGATTGGATTTGCCAGGCATTAAATATTTATGTAAACTCTAAAGAACCTTTTTGCCTGGAAGAAAGTGAATATGCTGCCCTTTGGATAGTGGGAGAAACCAGGACTAGATTGTTTGCCCTAAACACCTGGGGAGGAAAAAAATAAATCTAAATGATCCGAGGAGGTCCCGACTGCTCCCCCCCCCCGCCATACATATCTTCTCCTCTCCCAGTTCCCCTACCTCCCCAGGCACAAGTCCTAGAGTCAGTTCATGAAGAAGAATCCGGGGAACGAGAATTGGGGAACCACGAGTTAAGATCTGAAGATAACCGAAGGATCACTCGCAGCCAGTCTAGGAGGGATAGAGAAGGTCCAACCCTGTATCCATTAAGAGAAGTGGGCCTGGGGATGATCCCTAATCCAAATGCTGGACAACAGGGGCAGCCTGCCCAAATACCGGGCATAGGCTATGTAGAAGTGCCCCTTAATTCTGGAGATGTTAGAGAATTCAAGAAGGAGATGGGACATTTGCTAGAAGATCCCCTTGGGGTGGCGGAAAGAGTTGATCAATTTTTGGGTCCCAATATATATATGTGGGATGAAATGCAGTCTATCACAGGAATTTTGTTCTCCTCTGAGGAAAGGAGAATGATCAGAACAGCGGGAATGAGGGTGTGGGACAGGGACCACCAGGCAGGTCCCCAAGCTGATGTGAAGTGGCCATTGCAATGCCCCAACTGGGATAAGCAAAATCCACAGCACCGAGCCCATATGGCAGACTTAAGAACTATCCTAATCCAAGGAATCCGGGAATCTGTCCCTCGGGGACAAAGTGTAAATAAAGCCTTCTGTGAAAGCCTAAAGAAAGATGAGGACCCTACTGAATGGATAGAGAGGCTCCGAAGGTCATTTCAACTATATTCCGGGGTGAACCCTGATACTCCAGAAGGTCAAGTGTTATTAAAAACTCAATTTGTAGCAAAATCTTGGCCTGACATCAGGAAAAAGTTAGAGAAAATTGAAGATTGGCATGATTGTAGTTTAGATGAATTGTTGCGGGAAGCGCAGAAGGTGTATGTCCGGAGGGAGGAAGAAGGACACAGGAAGCAGGCTAAAGTAATGATGGCAGTAGTATGTGAGGGGCAACGGGTAACAGCTAGTCGATTCCCCTCGAAGGCGGGCCCTCCTAGAACCAGAAATGTGCCTAGAGAAAAGGAGGGTACCCAAGGGACTTGTTATTATTGTGGAAAGAGAGGGCATTTTCGGAGAGATTGTCAGAAAAGGATTGCAGATGAGAAAGAATTTAAGGAAGATTAGGGGGGTCAGGGGCTCTATTTGCTGGGGACCCGAGAAAGATCAGAGCCCCTGGTAAAGCTGAAAGTAGGTCCCCAGCAACAGGAAATAGAGTTTTTAATTGACACTGGAGCAGAAAGGTCCACAGTACAAAGCCTCCCTTTAGGATGTAAAATATCAAAAGAAAGAATCCAAGTTGTGGGAGCAAAAGGAGAACCTTTTAGTGTACCTGTGATTAAAGATGTAGCTTTTGAAAGCAGCTCAAAATTGGGTTTAGGAACCCTCCTGTTGGTACCTGAAGCGGATTACAATCTTTTGGGAAGAGATCTTATGGTAGAATTAGGAATTGAAATTAGTATAGAAAATAAACGATTAACAGTAAAATTATGTCCATTGCGAGTAGAGGATGAACAGGAAATAAACCCAGAAGTTTGGTATACCCCCGACACTGTGGGTCGATTGGAGATAGAACCGTTTGAAGTGACATTGAAAGACCCTGACATTCCAGTAAAGATTAAGCAATATCCAATTTCAGATGAAGGGAAAATGGGGATAAAACCCGAGGTTGAAAGACTTCTAAAACAAGGATTGTTGGAACCCTGCATGTCCCCTTTTAATACACCCATTCTCCCTGTTAAGAAACCTGATGGGAAATACCGGTTAGTACATGATTTACGGGAAATTAATAAAAGAACCGTGGAACGATTTCCCGTAGTAGCAAACCCTTACACCCTGTTGAGCCAATTAGGACCTGATAATCAATGGTATAGTGTAATAGATTTAAAAGATGCTTTTTGGGCGTGCCCCTTGAAAGAGAATTGTAGGGATTATTTTGCATTTGAGTGGGAAGACCCAGATACTCATAGAAAACAGCAGCTTCGCTGGACGATTCTTCCTCAAGGATTTACTGAGTCCCCCAATTTGTTCGGCCAAGCACTTGAACAATTACTAAGTGATTATAAGTTAGGAGAAGGGGCCGTGTTGATTCAATATGCGGATGACTTGTTGATTGCTGGCAAAGAGGAATGGGTGGTAAGGCAAGAGAGCATAAAGCTGTTGAACTTCCTTAGTTTAAAAGGACTGAAGGTATCAAAATCTAAACTCCAATTTGTAGAAGAAGTAAAATACCTGGGATACAGGCTGAAGCAAGGAATGAAAAAGATAGATCTGGATAGAATAAAAGGGATCTTATCTATGCCAAGGCTACAAACAAAACGAGAGGTGAGGCAGTTACTGGGATTATTTGGATATTGTAGACAATGGATTGAGGGGTTTAGTGGGAAAGTAAAATTTTTATATGAAAAATTAACCAAGACTGGTTTACTTAAGTGGAATCAGTTAGATGAAGACAAATTACAAATTCTCAAGACAGAGTTGGTAAATGCACCTGTATTAAGCCTCCCAGATTTAAAAAGGCCTTTTTATCTCTTTGTAAACACAACGGAAGGAACAGCATATGGGGTGTTAGCCCAGGATTGGGCTGGTAGTAAAAAGCCTGTGGCCTACCTATCTAAATTACTAGATCCGGTATCAAGGGGTTGGCCAACATGTTTGCAGTCGATAGTGGCTGCTGCTCTGTTAGTAGAAGAAGCTGTAAAAATCACTTTCGGGGGAGAGTTGCATGTTTTGTCTCCTCACAACATAAGGGGGGTCCTCCAACAGAAAGCAGACAAATAGATAACTGATGCTCGGCTTTTAAAATATGAAAAGATCCTTATATCTTCTCCTAAATTGAGCTTAGAGACTACCTCTCTCCAAAATCCCGCCCAATTTTTATATGGGGAACCGAGTGAAAACTTAAGGCATGATTGTTCAAGGGTAATAGAAGAACAAACAAAAATCAGACCAGACCTAGAAGAGGAAGAATTAGAATATGGGGAAAAACTGTTTGTGGATGGGTCTTCCTGAGTAGTTGAAGAAAGGAGAAAATCTGGTTATGCAGTAATTAATGGAAAGACCCTAGAGGTAATAGAATCAGGACCACTAAATTCTGTGTGGTCAGCGCAGGCTTGTGAATTGTATGCTGTATGGCGAGCACTGAAATTATTGAGAGGAAAAGCAGGAACAATCTTTACAGACTCAAAATATGCTTATGGGGTGGTGCATACCTTTGGAAAAATTTGAGAAGAGAGAGGTTTAATTAATTCCCAGGGAAAAAGATTAATTCATGAAGATTTAGTAAGGAAGGTTTTACAGGCTCTAAGGTGGCCCACTGAAATAGCTGTGGTCCATGTAAAAGGGCACCAGACTGGAGTAAACAATCGAGTGAGGGGAAATAACCTAGCAGATCACGAAGCAAAGGCCGCAGCCCTCAGGGTATTAAAAGAAAAGGCTGCAGGAGTTAAGAGAAATTGCTCCTTTTGTGAAAAAGATTTAAACAAATTACCTTGTATGCTTTGCTGGGAAGATTCCAAAATAGATAAGATAGAATGTGTCTGTTTGAACCCCACTAAGATGCATTGTTATTATCACGGGCCAATTCAAATACTCACATTCACTGAGAAAGAACAACAGAAATTGAATGAAATGGGGGTAGTGAAGAAAGGAAATAAACGAGAATTGCCAGACGGTCGCGAAGTTCTTCCAAAACCGGTAGCCCGAAGAATTTTAGAAGCCATCCACTCCAAAACTCACTGGGGTACACAAGCCTTGATAGATCAATTTGCTATTAAATATGTCTGTATTGGGATGTATAACTTAGCCAAACAGGTCACACAACGATGTTTAACCTGTCAAAAGGTGAATAAGAAGCAGTGGAGACAACGGGAAGCTGGGGGAAGGGATTTAGCGTACAGACCTTTTTCACACATTCAAATTGACTTTACTGATTTGCCTAAGGTAGGGAGATACAAACATTTGTAAGTGATAATTGACCATTTAACCCATTTTGTAGAAGCTTTTCCTACCTCTAGAGCAACTACACAAGCAGTGGTGAAAATTTTGCTAGAAGATATCATCCCTCGATATGGGTTAATAGAGGTGATAGATTCAGACAGGGGGGCACATTTTACATCTAAAATCGCTAAAGAAATTGTTTCAGCCCTGGGGACAAAATGGAAGTATCACACTCCTTGGCACCCACAGAGTTCGGGGAAAGTAGAAAGAATAAATAGAGAAATAAAGAAACAACTAACCAAGCTGATGTATGAAACACAATTATCTTAGGTAAAATGTTTACCTTTAGCTTTGCTAAATATACGCACTCAACCCCGGACTGATGTAGGGATTTCCCCCTTTGAAATGCTTTACGGAATGCCGTATAATATGGATGCCCCAGCGGATCATCCCGAGATAAGTAATCAACAAATGAATCATTACATAATACAGCTGACACAAGCTCGTGATAAACTCAGAAAAGCTGGATTATTGGTACAAAGACCTCCTCTTGACTTAGCAATTCACAATATAAAAGTGGGTGATAAGGTTTTGGTTAAAACATGGAAAGAAAATACGTTAACTCCAACTTGGGAAGGTCCCTATGTTGTGTTACCACAGAAACTGCCATCAGAACCGCGGAAAAAGGCTGGACTCATGCAAGCAGGATAAAGGACCTATACACCCCTCCTCCGAGGAACCCTGGAAAGTAACCAGCGCTCCAGGAGATCTTAGAGTCACCCTAAAACGGACTTAAATGAACACTGTGAAGGTAGTTCGGGTACAATGAGATAGCGAAATTAAGTGTAACTACTTGATAACTGGATATTTCAAGACATATTGCTCGAACAAGGATTGTGGTTGTTATCCATTTGTATGTTTTGTTTGTAAAATTTGCCAAGAACGGTGGTGGGTCCATTGTTAGAGAGGAAGTCCACCTAGCAGTGTTTGTAAGAATTGCTATCAACTAAAACGGGAGCTTACTAAAAGGATTTTACATGAAGGGGAAGGGTATTCACAAGGGGGGGCAAAGTCAGAAAATTATTGCTTCCATCCTAATGAACCAGTTCCTTTCATAGCTAAAATCATTAAGGGAAATTGTAGAAAAGCAGTACCTGGGGTCTGGTGTTCTTCACCGCAAGTGAAGGATAAGAACTGGGAATCTTATAAAAAGAGGCAACAAAAAAACGACATGGCCCTCCTGAAGAATATCCTTGCTGCCGAGAAGATGGTTCCCCTCGCGGCTCGAAGCAACCGAGTCGGCGAGTGAGGCAGAGGGATAAGAAAAGGTGGAGGAGAGAACCCACAGACTGGAACAATTCAGAAATGTTCCGAGAACTGCCTCAAGGATTTTAAATCCCAGAAATCACTCATAGACCCAGAAGGGGGGATGCAAAAAAAAAAAAAAAAAAAAAATTCACATTAAAACACAAAGGAATTGAAAATAAAAATCCACCAGGACCACACCCTTCTTGGCAGGTTATGGGAGTTTTAGCTGTAATATATATACAAATCAGCCAAGTAGATGCTTATGCGAACAAGCATCAACCTTTCAAATGGTCTTTGATACAAATAGAAGACTCGATAGTTATAAACTCAACAATTACAACTGCAGCCCCAAGCTTCCAAACACATTTGAGCTCAATTATTCGAGCAGGGACTGATAACACATACAAAAGACAAGTACAATCTAAGGCCTTTTATATGTGCCCAAGCTCAAATCCAGGATGGGGTTATTGCAATTGGCCTGGACATTACTATTGTGCATATTGGGGATGCGAAACTTGCCTCTGATTGGGAACCGGGGGCAGGCCAAGACAGATATCTTAGAGTCAGGTGAGGACAACCTGGATGTCAAATACCCAAACATGGATATGATGACACAGTGCAAGGGAGAAATCGAAATACCTGTTGGATGATTTACCTTAACATAACCAATCCACAGGATCCAGGGTGGAATACTGGGAAAATCTGGTGAATTCGATTTTGGGAACCTGGCACAGACCGAGGAAGATTAATACTAATAAAGAAAGAAATAGCTCCAAAAGACCTAGTGGGTGTCAGTCCTAACCCAGTGGTAAAAGAGACCCCAAAATTATATACCATCCAGAGGAATATGTATATCAAGCCCAAAATACCCCAGAACATCATTTTCAAAAAAGAGAACCCTTTACAGCCCTTACTGTGGCCCCACTTATGTTGGTGGGCACTGCGGGAGCTGGTACAGGAATAGCTTCCCTAGTGAGACAAACAACAGAGTTTAATACATTAAGGATAGCAGTAGATAAAGATTTAGCTGGAATAGAAGAATCAATCACAGCCTTAGAAAAATCTGTTCAATCTTTATCTAAGGTAGTATTACAAAACCGAAGGGGGCTAGATCTAATCTTCCCTCAGCAAGGAGGACTGTGCGCGGCACTTAAAGAAGAATGTTGCATTTATGCAGATCATACCGGGCTTGTTAGAGATACAATGGCTAAACTGAGAGAAAGGCTAGAGCAAAGAAAGCGAGAAAGAGAAGCTCAACAGTCCTGGTATGAAACTTGGTTCAACAGTTCTTCCTGGCTTACTACTCTGCTATCTACAATTGCAGGTCCTTTGTTATTTTTGGTGTTCGGATTAACTTTCGGACCTTGCATCTTTAATAAAGTCATAGAAATTGTAAAAGGGCGATTAGAAGCTGCTCACGTGATGTTAATTAAAGCTAAATACAAGTACATCTTAAATGATGAGGAGGTAGAAAAAGAGCTTGCATTGAGCTATCAAGAATTAAAAAGATTTAATGAACAAATTATGAAAGAAGAAAAGGAGGGATTGTAATAAAAACAACATAAAAATTGTTCATTAAAATAGAAGGACTAATAAGAGTTCAATAAAATAACAAAGAATAGAACCAGATCTGAGAGGGCACAAGTCATGCACCCGTAGTCCACAAGAATGTCTTGATTAGTTTGAGCTGAGTTAATTAACCATAGTTAAGTATCCATTGTTCAACGTGTAAAAAGGATCTACTGATAAGGCAGAGGTTCTGCCGGGAAGAGGAGTCTTCTTCATTCCAACGACCACCGGAGGGCAAAGTACGACCCCTATCAACAGGCAGTGCCAGCGCAGACTCGATTGCAAAAGGGACACGTACACCAGAAACAAGGGGTATAAAACCCAAAGGACTGAGAGAGGAAAGTGCGCGCCGTTGGTGGAGTGCTAACTCCCGGCCGCCCAGCGCTGCTTTTGCTTGTTACCGCTTGCTTAATAAATTCCCCATGTTGATGTTCAATTGGCTCTGAGTCAGTGTGTGTGACAAACACTTATAACAGAATGCATTGTGACACCACAGAGGTTAAGAGAAGCAAGGAACCATTGTTACCCAATGGAGGCTAACAATCTAATGGTCCCTTGTGACACCAATGGGCCTAAAAGGGCCAGGGATGAATTGTGAAAGCATGGGGCCCAATTAAAACCTGGTACAATTATGCCACCATGGAGGCCAAAAATGAAATGATTCATTGTGACATCAAGTGGCCTAAAAGGGCATGGGATGCATTGTGACACCACAGGGGTTAAGAGAAGCAAGGAACCATTGTGACCCAAGGCAGGCTAACAATCTTAGAATCCCTTTTGACACCAGGGGGCGCAAAAGGACCACGGATGAACTGTGACATCATGGGGACCTATAGAAGAAAGGAACCATTATGACACCATGAAGGCCAAGAATCAAATGGTTCATTGTAAGACCAAGTGGCCTAAAAGGGCTTGGAATGCATTGTGACACCACAGAGGTTAAGAGAAGAAAGGAACCATTGTGACCCAAAGCAGGCTAACAATCTAATGATCCATTGTGACACCAGGGGTTGCAATAGGGCCAGGGATGAATTGTGAAAGCATGGGGCACAATAAAAACAAGGAAATATTATGACACAATAGAGGCCAAAACTCAAATGATTCATTGTAACACCAAGTGGCCTAAAAGGGCATGGGATGCATTGTGACACCAAAGGGGCTAAGAGAAGCAAGGAACCATTGTGACCCAATGCAGGCTAACAATCTAATGATCCCTTGTGACACCAGGGGGTATAAAAAGGGCCAGGGATGGATTGTGAAAGCATGGGGACCAAGAAAAACAAGGATCTATTATGCCACCATGGAGGCCAAAAATCAAATGATTCATTGTGATATCAAGTGGCCTAAAAGGGCATGGGATGCATTGTGACGCCACAGGGGTTAAGAGAAGCAAGGAACCATTGTGACCCAATGCAGGCTAACAATCTAATGATCCCTTGTGGCACCAATGGGCCTAAAAGGGCCAGGGATGAATTGTGAAAGCATGGGGCTCTAGTCAAACTTGGTACAATTATGCCACCATGGAGGCCAAGAATCAAATGATTCATTGTGACATCAAGTGGCCTAAACGGGCATGGGATGCATTGAGACACCACAGGGGTTAAGAGAAGCAAGGAACCATTGTGACCCAATGCAGGCTAACAATCTAATGATCCCTCGTGGCCCCAGGGGGCGCAAAAAGGACCACGGATGAACTCTGACAGCACGGGGACCAATAGAAACAAGGATCTATTATGCCACCATGGAGGCCAAGAATCAAATGATTCATTGTGACATCAAGTGGCCTAAAAGGGCATGGGATGCATTGTGACACCACAGGGGTTAAGAGAAGCAAGGATCCATTGTTACCCAATGGAGGATAACAATCTAATGATCCCTTGTGACACCAAGGGCCTAAAAGTGGCAGGGATGACTTGTGAAAGCATGGGTCCCAATTAAAACCTGGTACAATTACGCCTCCATGGAGGCCAGGAATCAAATGATTCATTGTGACATCAAGTGGCCTAAAAGGGCATGGGATGCATTGTGACACCACAGGGGTTAAGAGAAGCAAGGAACCATTGTGACCCAACGCAGGCTAATAATCCCAGGATCCATTTTGACACCAGGGGCCGTAAAAGGGTCAGGGATGAATTGTGAAAGCATGGGGCCCAATAGAAACAAGGAACAATTATGGCACAATGGAGGCCAAGAATCAAATGATTCATTGTGACATCAAGTGGCCTAAAAGGCCATGGGATGCATTGTGACACCACAGAGGTTAAGAGAAGCAAGGATCCATTGTGACCCAATGGAGGCTAACAATCTAATGATCCCATGTCACACAAGGTGTGGTATAAGGGCCAGGGATGAATTGTGAAAGCATGGGGCCCAATAAAACATGGAAATATTACGTCACCATAGAGGCCAAGAATCAAATGATTCATTGTGACATCAAGTGGCCTAAAAGGCCATGGGATGCATTGTGACACCACAGAGGTTAAGAGAAGCAAGGAACCATTGTGACCCAATGCAGGCTAACAATCTAATGATCCCTTGTGGCACCAGGGGGTATAAAAAGGGCCAGGGATGGATTGTTACAGCACGGGGACCAAGAAAACCATGGAAACATTATGACACCATGGAGGCCAAGAATCAAATAATTCATTGTGACATCATGTGGCCTAAAAGGGCATGGGATGCATTGTGACAGCACAGGGGTTAAGAGAAGCAAGGAACCATTGTGACCCAATGCAGGCTAATAATCCCAGGATCCATTTTGACACCAGGGGGCGTAAAAGGGCCAGGGATGAATTGTGACAGCATGGGGCCCAATAGAAACAAGGAACCATTATGGCACAATGGAGGCCAAGAATCAAATGATTCATTGTGACATCAAGTGGCCTAAAAAGCCATGGGATGCATTGTGACACCACAAAGGTTAAGAGAAGCAAGGAACCATTGTGACCCAAGGGAGGCTAACAATCTAATGATCCCTTGTCACACAAGGTGTCTTATAAGGGCCAGGGATGAATTGTTAAAGCCTGGGGCCCAATAAAAACATGGAAATATTATGTCACCATAGAGGCCAAGAATCAAATGATTCATTGTAACACCAAGTGGCCTAAAAGGGCATGGGATGCATTGTGACACCACAGAGGTTAAGAGAAGCAAGGAACCATTGTGACCCAATGCAGGCTAACAATCTAATGATCCCTTGCGGCACCAGGGGGTATAAAAAGGGCCCGGGATGAATTGTTACAGCACGGGGGCCAATAGAATCAAGGATCTATTATGCCAGCATGGAGGCCAAGAATCAAATGATTCATTGTGACATCAAGTGGCCTAAAAGGGCATGGGATGCATTGTGACGTCACAGAGGTTAAGAGAAGCAAGGATCCATTGTGACCCAATGCTGGCTAACAATCTAAGAATCCCTTTTGACACCAGGGGGCGTAAAAGGACCACGGATGAACTGTGACAGCATGGGGACCTATAGAAGCAAGGAACCATTATGACACCCTGAAGGCCAAGAATCAAATGGTTCATTGTAAGACCAAGTGGCCTAAAAGGGCTTGGAATGCATTGTGACACCACAGAGGTTAAGAGAAGCAAGGATCCATTGTGACCCAATGCAGGCTAACAATCTAATGATCCCTTGTGGCACCAGGGGGTATAAAAAGGGCCAGGGATGGATTGTTACAGCACGGGGACCGGGGACCAATAGAAGCAAGGATCTATTATGCCACCATGGAGGCCAAGAATCAAATGATTCATTGTGACATCAAGTGGCCTAAAAGGGCATGGGATGCATTGTGACGCCACAGAGGTTAAGAGAAGCAAGGATCCATTGTGACCCAATGGAGACTAATAATCCCTGGATCCCATTTGACACCAGGGGGCGTAAAAGTGCCAGGGATGAATTGTGAAAGCATGGGGCTCAATAGAAAGAAGGAACCATTATGACACCATGGAAGCCAAGAATCAAATGATTCATTGTGACATCAAGTGGCCTAAAAGGGCATGGGATGCATTGTGACACCACAGGGGCTAAGAAAAGCAAAGAACCATTGTGACCCAATGCAGGCTAACAATCTAATGATCCCTTGTGACACCAGGGGCCCGAAAATGGCCAGGGATGAATTGTAACAGCACGGGGACCAATAGAAGCAATGATCTATTATGCCAGCATGGAGGCCAAGAATCAAATGATTCATTGTAACACCAAGTGGCCTAAAAGGGCATGGGATGCATTGTGACACCACAGAGGTTAAGAGAAGCAAGGAACCATTGTGACCCAATGCAGGCTAACAATCTAATGATCCCTTGCGGCACCAGGGGGTATAAAAAGGGCCCGGGATGAATTGTTACAGCACGGGGGCCAATAGAATCAAGGATCTATTATGCCACCGTGGAGGCCAAGAATCAAATGATTCATTGTGACATCAAGTGGCCTAAAAGGGCATGGGATGCATTGTGACGTCACAGAGGTTAAGAGAAGCAAGGATCCATTGTGACCCAATGCTGGCTAACAATCTAAGAATCCCTTTTGACACCAGGGGCCGTAAAAGGACCACGGATGAACTGTGACAGCATGGGGACCTATAGAAGCAAGGAACCATTATGACACCCTGAAGGCCAAGAATCAAATGGTTCATTGTAAGACCAAGTGGCCTAAAAGGGCTTGGAATGCATTGTGACGCCACAGAGGTTAAGAGAACCAAAGAACCATTGTGTCCCAAGGGAGGCTAACAATCTAATGATCCATTGTGACACCAGGGGTTGTAATAGGGCCAGGGATGAATTGCGAAAGCATGGGGCGCAATAAAAACATGGAAATATTATGACACCATAGAGGCCAAGAATCAAATGATTCATTGTGACATCAAGTGGCCTAAAAGGGCTTGGGATGCATTGTGACACCACAGGGGTTAAGAGAAGCAAGGGACCACTGTGACCCAATGCAGGCTAACAATCTAATGATCCCATGTCACACAAGGTGTTTTAAAAGGGCCAGGGATGAATTGTTAAAGAATGTGGCCCAATAAAAACATGGAAACCTTATGACACCATAGAGGCCAAGACTCAAATGATTCATTGTAACACCAAGTGGCCTAAAAGGGCATGGGATGCATTGTGACACCACAGAGGTTAAGAGAAGCAAGGAACCATTGTGACCCAATGCAGACTAACAATCTAATGATCCCTTGTGGCACCAGGGGGTATAAAAAGGGCCAGGGATGGATTGTTACAGCACGGGGACCGGGGACCAATAGAAGCAAGGATCTATTATGCCACCATGGAGGCCAAGAATCAAATGATTCATTGTGACATCAAGTGGCCTAAAAGGGCATGGGATGCATTGTGACGCCACAGAGGTTAAGAGAAGCAAGGATCCATTGTGACCCAATGGAGACTAATAATCCCTGGATCCCATTTGACACCAGGGGGCGTAAAAGTGCCAGGGATGAATTGTGAAAGCATGGGGCTCAATAGAAAGAAGGAACCATTATGACACCATGGAAGCCAAGAATCAAATGATTCATTGTGACATCAAGTGGCCTAAAAGGGCATGGGATGCATTGTGACACCACAGGGGTTAAGAGAAGCAAGGAACCATTGTGACCCAATGCAGGCTAACAATCTAAGAATCCCTTTTGACACCAGGGGGCCCAAAAGGACCACGGATGAACTGTGACAGCATGGGGACCTATAGAAGCAAGGAACCATTATGACACCATGAAGGCCAAGAATCAAATGGTTCATTGTAAGACCAAGAGGCCTAAAAGGGCTTGGAATGCATTGTGACACCACAGAGGTTAAGAGAAGCAAGGAACCATTGTGACCCAATGCAGGCTAACAATCTAAGAATCCCTTTTGACATCAGGGGGCGTAAAAGGACCACGGAATAACTGTGACAGCATGGGGACCTATAGAAGCAAGGAACCATTATGACACCAAGAAGGCCAAGAATCCAAGGGTTCATTGTAAGACCAAGTGGCCTAAAAGGGCTTGGAACGCATTGTCACACCACAGAGGTTAAGAGAAGCAAGGAACCATTGTGACCCAATGCAGACTAACAATCTAATGATCCCTTGTGGCACCCATGGGCCTAAAAGTGCCAGGGTTGAATTGTTACAGCACGGGGACCGATAGAAGCAAGGATCTATTATGCCACCATGGAAGCCAAGAATCAAATGATTCATTGTGACATCAAGTGGCCTAAAAGGGCATGGGCTGCATTGTGACACCACAGGGGTTAAGAGAAGGAAGGATCCATTGTTACCCAATGGAGGCTAAAAATCTAAGTATCCCGTTTGAGACCAGGGGGCTCAAAAGGACCACGTATGAACTGTGACAGCATGGGGACCTATAGAAGCAAGGAACCATTATGACACCATGAAGGCCAAGAATCAAATGGTTCATTGTGACATCAAGTGGCCTAAAAGGCCATGGGAGGCATTGTGACACCACAGAGGTTAAGAGAAGCAAAGAACCATTGTGACCCCATGCAGGCTAAGAATCTAATGATCCATTGTGACACCTAGGGGTTGTAATAGGGCCAGGGATGAATTGTGAAAGCATGGGGCACAATAAAAACATGCAAATATTATGAAACCATAGCGGCCAAGAATCAAATGATTCATTGTAACATCAAGTGGCCTAAAAGGCATGGGATGCATTGTGACACCACAGAGGTTAAGAGAAGCAAGGAACCATTGTGACCCAATGCAGATTAACAATCTAATGATCCCTTGTGGCACCAGGGGGTATAAAAAGGGCCACGGATGGATTGTTACAGCACGGGAACAATAGAAGCAAGGATCTATTACGCCACCATGGAGGCCAAGAATCAAATGATTCATTGTGACATCAAGTGGCCTAAAAGGGCATGGGATGCATTGTGACACCACAGGGGTTAAGAGAAGCATGGAACCATAGTGACCCAATGCAGGCTAACAATCTAGTGATCCCATTTGACACCAGGGGGCGGAAAAGGGCCAGGGATGAATTGTGACAGCATGGGGACTTATAGAAACAAGGAACCATTATGACACCATGGAAGCCAAGAATCAAATGATTCATTGTGACATCAAGTGGCCTAAAAGGGCATGGGATGCATTGTGACTCCACAGGGGTTACGAGAAGCAAGGAACCATTGTGACCCAAGGGAGGCTAATAATCTAATGATCCCTTGTCACACAAGGTGTTGTAAAAGGGCCAGGGATGAATTGTTACCGCATGTGGCCCAATAAAAACATGGAAACATTATGACACCATAGAGGGCAAGACTCAAATGATTCATTGTAACTCCAAGTGGCCTAAAAGGGCATGGGATGCATTGTGACACCACAGGGGTTAAGAGAAGCAAGGAACCATGAAGACCCAATGCAGGCTAACAATCTCATGATCCCTTGTGACACCAGGGGGCCGAAAATGGCCAGGGATGGATTGTTACAGCACGGGGACCAATAGAAGCAAGGATCTATTATGCCACCATGGAGGCCAAGAATCAAATGATTCATTGTGACATCAAGTGGCCTAAAAGGGCATGGGCTGCATTGTGACACCACAGGGGTTAAGAGAAGCAAGGAACCATTGTGACCCAATGCAGGCTAACAATCTAATGATCCATTGTGACACCTAGGGGTTGTAATAGGGCCAGGCATGAATTGTTACATCCTGGGGCCCATAAAAACTTGGAAATATTATGACACCATAGAGGCCAAGAATCAAATGATACATTGTGACATCAAGTGGCCTAAAAGGCATGGGATGCATTGTGACACCACAGAGGTTAAGAGAAGCAAGGATCCATTGTGACCCAATGGAGGCTAATAATCCCAGGATCCCATTTGACACCAGGGGGCTCAAAAGGGCCAGGGATGAATTGTGAAAGCATGGGTCCCAATTAAAACCTGGTACAATTATGCCACCATGGAGGCCAAGAATCAAATGATTCATTGTGACATCAAGTGGCCTAAAAGGGCATGGGATTCATTGTGACACCACAGTGCTTAAGAGAAGCAAGGATCCATTGTTACCCAATGGAGACAAACAATCTAATGATCCCTTTTGACACCAGGGGCCACAAAAGGACCACGGATGAACTGTGACAGCATGGGGACCTATAGATGCAAGGAACCATTATGACACCATGAAAGCTAAGAATCAAATGGTTCTTTGTAAGACCAAGTGGCCTAAAAGGGCTTGGAATGCATTGTGACACCGCAGAGGTTAAGAGAAACAAGGAACCATTGTGACCCAATGCAGGCTAACAATCTAATGATCCCTTTTGACACTAATGGGCCTAAAAGGGGCAGGGATGTATTGTGTAAGCATGGGGCCCAATTAAAACCTGGTACAATTACGCCACCATGGAGGCCAAGAATCAAATGATTCATTGTGACATCAAGTGGCCTAAAATGGCATGGGATGCATTGTGACACCACAGGGGTTAAGAGAAGCAAGGATCCATTGTGACCCAATGCAGGCTAACAATCTAATGATCCCTTTTGACACCAATGGGCCTAAAAGGGGCAGGGATTAATTGTGAAATCATGGGGCCCAATTAAAACCGGGTAAAATCAGGCCACCATGGAGGCCAAGAATCAAATGATTCATTGTGACATCAAGTGGCCTAAAAGGGCTTGGAATGCATTGTGACACCACAGAGGTTAAGAGAAGCAAGGATCCATTGTGACGCAATGGAGGCTAATAATCCGGGGATCCCATTTGACACCAGGGGGCGTAAAAGGGCCAGGGATGAATTGTGACAGCATGGGGCCCAATAGAAACAAGGAACCATTATGACACCATGGAGGCCAAGAATCAAATGATTCATTGTGACATCAAGTGGCCTAAAAGGGCATGGGATGCATTGTGACACCACAGGGGTTAAGAGAAGGAAGGATCCATTGTTACCCAATGGAGGCTAAAAATCTAAGTATCCCGTTTGAGACCAGGGGGCTCAAAAGGACCACGTATGAACTGTGACAGCATGGGGACCTATAGAAGCAAGGAACCATTATGACACCATGAAGGCCAAGAATCAAATTGTTCATTGTGACATCAAGTGGCCTAAAAGGCCATGGGAGGCATTGTGACACCACAGAGGTTAAGAGAAGCAAAGAACCATTGTGACCCCATGCAGGCTAAGAATCTAATGATCCATTGTGACACCTAGGGGTTGTAATAGGGCCAGGGATGAATTGTGAAAGCATGGGGCACAATAAAAACATGCAAATATTATGAAACCATAGCGGCCAAGAATCAAATGATTCATTGTAACATCAAGTGGCCTAAAAGGCATGGGATGCATTGTGACACCACAGAGGTTAAGAGAAGCAAGGAACCATTGTGACCCAATGCAGATTAACAATCTAATGATCCCTTGTGGCACCAGGGGGTATAAAAAGGGCCACGGATGAATTGTTACAGCACGGGAACAATAGAAGCAAGGATCTATTATGCCACCATGGAGGCCAAGAATCAAATGATTCATTGTGACATCAAGTGGCCTAAAAGGGCATGGGCTGCATTGTGACACCACAGGGGTTAAGAGAAGCAAGGAACCATTGTGACCCAATGCAGGCTAACAATCTAATGATCCATTGTGACACCTAGGGGTTGTAATAGTGCCAGGCATGAATTGTTACATCCTGGGGCCCATAAAAACTTGGAAATATTATGACACCATAGAGGCCAAGAATCAAATGATACATTGTGACATCAAGTGGCCTAAAAGGCATGGGATGCATTGTGACACCACAGAGGTTAAGAGAAGCAAGGATCCATTGTGACCCAATGGAGGCTAATAATCCCAGGATCCCATTTGACACCAGGGGGCTCAAAAGGGCCAGGGATGAATTGTGAAAGCATGGGTCCCAATTAAAACCTGGTACAATTATGCCACCATGGAGGCCAAGAATCAAATGATTCATTGTGACATCAAGTGGCCTAAAAGGGCATGGGATTCATTGTGACACCACAGTGCTTAAGAGAAGCAAGGATCCATTGTTACCCAATGGAGACAAACAATCTAATGATCCCTTTTGACACCAGGGGCCACAAAAGGACCACGGATGAACTGTGACAGCATGGGGACCTATAGATGCAAGGAACCATTATGACACCATGAAAGCTAAGAATCAAATGGTTCTTTGTAAGACCAAGTGGCCTAAAAGGGCTTGGAATGCATTGTGACACCACAGAGGTTAAGAGAAACAAGGAACCATTGTGACCCAATGCAGGCTAACAATCTAATGATCCCTTTTGACACTAATGGGCCTAAAAGTGGCAGGGATGTATTGTGTAAGCATGGGGCCCAATTAAAACCTGGTACAATTACGCCACCATGGAGGCCAAGAATCAAATGATTCATTGTGACATCAAGTGGCCTAAAATGGCATGGGATGCATTGTGACACCACAGGGGTTAAGAGAAGCAAGGATCCATTGTGACCCAATGCAGGCTAACAATCTAATGATCCCTTTTGACACCAATGGGCCTAAAAGGGGCAGGGATTAATTGTGAAATCATGGGGCCCAATTAAAACCGGGTAAAATCAGGCCACCATGGAGGCCAAGAATCAAATGATTCATTGTGACATCAAGTGGCCTAAAAGGGCTTGGAATGCATTGTGACACCACAGAGGTTAAGAGAAGCAAGGATCCATTGTGACGCAATGGAGGCTAATAATCCCAGGATCCCATTTGACACCAGGGGGCGTAAAAGGGCCAGGGATGAATTGTGACAGCATGGGGCCCAATAGAAACAAGGAACCATTATGACACCATGGAGGCCAAGAATCAAATGATTCATTGTGACATCAAGTGGCCTAAAAGGGCATGGGATGCATTGTGACACCACAGAGGTTAAGAGAAACAAGGATCCATTGTGACCCAATGCAGGCTAACAATCTAATGATCCCTTTGGACACTAATGGGCCTAAAAGGGGCAGGGGTGTATTGTGAAAGCATGGGGCCCAATTAAAACCTGGTACAATTACGCCACCATGGAGGCCAAGAATCAAATGATTCATTGTGACATCAAGTGGCCTAAAATGGCATGGGATGCATTGTGACACCACAGGGGTTAAGAGAAGCAAGGATCCATTGTGACCCAATGCAGGCTAACAATCTAAGAATCGCTTTTGACACCAGGGGGCGCAAAAGGACCAGGGATGAACTCTGACAGCATGGGGACCTATAGAAGCAAGGAACCATTATGACACCATGAAGGCCAAGAATCAAATGATTCATTGTGACATCAAGTGGCCTAAAAGGGCTTGGAATTCATTGTGACACCACAGAGGTTAAGAGAAGCAAGGATCCATTGTGACCCAATGCAGGCTAACAATCTCATGATCCCTTGCGGCACCAGGGGGTATAAAAAGGGCCAGGGATGGACTGTTACAGCACGGGGACCAATAGAAGCAAGGATCTCTTATGCCACCGTGGAGGCCAAGAATCAAATGATTCATTGTGACATCAAGCGGCCTAAAAGGGCATGGGATGCATTGTGACACCACAGGGGTTAAGAGAAGCAAGGATCCATTGTGACCCAATGGAGGCTAATAATCCCAGGATCCCATTTGACACCATGGGGCGTAAAAGGGCCAGGGATGAATTGTGACAGCATGGGGCCCAATAGAAACAAGGAACCATTATGACACCATGGAGGCCAAGAATCAAATGATTCATTGTGACATCAAGTGGCCTAAAAGGGCATGGGATGCATTGTGACACGACAGGGATTAAGAGAAACAAGGATCCATTGTGACCCAATGGATTCTAACAATCTAATGATCCCTTTTGACACCAATGGGCCTAAAAGGGGCAGGGATTAATTGTGAAAGCATGGGTCCCAATTAAAACCTGGTACAATTACGCCACCATGGAGGCCAAGAATCAAATGATTCATTGTGACATCAAGTGGCCTAAAAGGGCATGGGATGCATTGTGACACCACAGGGGTTAAGAGAAGCAAGGATCCATTGTGACCCGATGCAGGCTAACAATCTAATGATCCCTTTTGACACGAGGGGGCGCAAAAGGACCACGGATGAACTCTGACAGCATGAGGACCTATAGAAGCAAGGAACCATTATGACACCATGAAGGCCAAGAATCAAATGCTTCATTGTGACATCAAGTGGCCTAAAAGGGCTTGGAATTCATTGTGACACCACAGAGGTTAAGAGAAGCAAGGATCCATTGTGACCCAATGCAGGCTAACAATCTAATGATCCCTTGTGGCACCAATGGGCCTAAAAGGGCCAGGGATGAATTATTGCAGCACGGGGACCAATAGAATCAAGGATCTATTATGCCACCATGGAGGCCAAGAATCAAATAATTCATTGTGACATCATGTGGCCTAAAAGGGCATGGGATGCATTGTGACACCGCAGAGGTTAAGAGAAGCAATGATCCATTGTGACCCAATGCAGGCTAACAATCTAATGATCCTTTTGACACTTATGGGACTAAAAGGGGCAGGGATGTATTGTGAAAGCATGGGGCCCAATTAAAACCTGGTACAATTACGCCACCATGGAGGCCAAGAATCAAATGATTCATTGTGACATAAAGTGGCCTAAAAGGGCATGGGATGCATTGTGACACCACAGGGGTTAAGAGAAGCAAGGATCCATTGTGACCCAATGCAGGCTAACAATCTAAGAATCCCTTTAGACACCAGGTGGCGCAAAAGGACCACGGATGAACTCTGACAGCATGGGGACCTATAGAAGCAAGGAACCATTATGACACCATGGAGGCCAAGAATCAAATGGTTCATTGTAAGACCAAGTGGCCTAAAAGGGCTTGGAATGCATTGTGACACCACAGAGGTTAAGAGAAGCAAGGAACCATTGTGACCCAATGCAGGCTAACAATCTAATGATCCCTTGTGGCACCAGGGGGTATAAAAAGGGCCAGGGATGGACTGTTACAGCACGGGGACCAATAGAAGCAAGGATCTCTTATGCCACCGTGGAGGCCAAGAATCAAATGATTCATTGTGACATCAAGTGGCCTAAAAGGGCATGGGATGCATTGTGACAGCACAGGGGTTAAGAGAAGCAAGGATCCATTGTGACCCAATGGAGGCTAATAATCCCAGGATCCCATTTGACACCAGGGGGCGTAAAAGGGCCAGGGATGAATTGTGACAGCATGGGGCCCAATAGAAACAAGGAACCATTATGACACCATGGAGGCCAAGAATCAAATGATTCATTATGACATCAAGTGGCCTAAAAGGGCATGGGATGCATTGTGACACCACAGGGGTTAAGAGAAGCAAGGATCCATTGTGACCCAATGGAGGCTAACAATCTAATGATCCCTTTTGACACCAATGGGCCTAAAATGGGCAGGGATTAATTGTGAAAGCATGGGGCCCAATTAAAACCTGGTACAATTACGCCACCATGGAGGCCAAGAATCAAATGATTCATTGTGACATCAAGTTGCCTAAAAGGGCATGGGATGCATTGTGACAACACAGGGGTTAAGAGAAGCAAGGATCCATTGTGACCCAATGCAGGCTAACAATCTCATGATCACTTGTGGCACCAGGGGGTCTAAAAAGGGCCAGGGATGGATTGTTACAGCACGGGGACCAATAGAAGCAAGGATCTATTATGCCACCATGGAGGCCAAGAATCAAATGATTCATTGTGACATCAAGTGACCTAAAAGGGCATGGGATGCATTGTGACACCACAGGGGTTAAGAGAAGCAAGGATCCATTGTGACCCAATGCAGGCTAACAATCTAATGATCCCTTTTGACACCAATGGGCCTAATAGGGGCAGGGATGTATTGTGAAAGCATGGGGCCCAATTAAAACCTGGTACAATTACTCCACCATGGAGGCCAAGAATCAAATGATTCATTGTGACATCAAGTGGCCTAAAAGGGCATGGGATGCATTATGACACCACTGGGGTTAAGAGAAGCAAGGATCCATTGTGATCCAATGGAAGCTAATAATCCCAGGATCCCATTTGACACCAGGGGGCGTAAAAGGGCCAGGGATGAATTGTGACAGCATGGGGCCCAATAGAAACAAGGAACCATTATGACACCATGGAGGCCAAGAATCAAAAGATTCATTGTGACATCAAGTGGCCTAAAAGGGCATGGGATGCATTGTGACACCACAGGGGTTAAGAGAAGCAAGGATCCATTGTGACCCAATGGAGGCTAATAATCCCAGGATCCCATTTGACACCAGGGGGCGTAAAAGGGCCAGGGATGAATTGTGAAAGCATGGGGCCCAATAGAAACAAGGAACCATTATGACACCATGGAGGCCAAGAATCAAATGATTCATTGTGACATCAAGTGGCCTAAAAGGGCATGGGATGCATTGTGACACCACAGGGGTTAAGAGAAGCAAGGATCCATTGTGACCCAATGCAGGCTAACAATCTCATGATCCCTTGTGGCACCAGGGGGTATAAAAAGGGCCAGGGATGGATTGTTACAGCACGGGGACCAATAGAATCAAGGATCTATTATGCCACCATGGAGGCCAAGAATCAAATGATTCATTGTGACATCAAGTGACCTAAAAGGGCATGGGATGCATTGTGACACCACAGGGGTTAAGAGAAGCAAGGATCCATTGTGACCCAATGCAGGCTAACAATCTAATGATCCCTTGTGACACCAATGGGCCTAAAAGGGGCAGGGATGTATTGTGAAAGCATGGGGCCCAATTAAAACCTGGTACAACTACTCCACCATGGAGGCCAAGAATCAAATGATTCATTGTGACATCAAGTGGCCTAAAAGGGCATGGGATGCATTATGACACCACTGGGGTTAAGAGAAGCAAGGATCCATTGTGATCCAATGGAGGCTAATAATCCCAGGATCCCATTTGACACCAGGGGGCGTAAAAGGGCCAGGGATGAATTGTGACAGCATGGGGCCCAATAGAAACAAGGAACCATTATGACACTGTGGAGGCCAAGAATCAAATGATTCATTGTGACATCAAGTGGCCTAAAAGGGCATGGGATGCATTGTGACACCACAGGGGTTAAGAGAAGCAAGGAACCATAGTGACCCAATGCAGGCTAACAATCTAATGATCCCTTGTGGCACCAGGGGGTATAAAAAGGGCCAGGGATGGACTGTTACAGCACGGGGACCAATAGAAGCAAGGATCTATTATGCCACCATGGAGGCCAAGAATCAAATGGTTCATTGTGACATCAAGTGGCCTAAAAGGGCTTGGAATGCATTGTGACACCACAGAGATTAAGAGAAGCAAGGATCCATTGTGACCCAATGCAGGCTAAAAATCCCAGGATCCCATTTGACACCAGGGGGCGTAAAAGGGCCAGGGATGAATTGTGACAGCATGGGGCCCAATAGAAACAAGGAACCATTATGACACCATGGAGGCCAAGAATCAAATGATTCATTGTGACATCAAGTGGCCTAAAAGGGCATGGGATGCATTGTGACACCACAGAGGTTAAGAGAAACAAGGAACCATTGTGACCCAATGCAGGCTAACAATCGAATGATCCCTTTTGACACTAATGGGCCTAAAAGGGGCAGGGATGTATTGTGAAAGCATGGGGCCCAATTAAAACCTGGTACAATTACGCCACCATGGAGGCCAAGAATCAAATGATTCATTGTGACATCAAGTGGCCTAAAATGGCATGGGATGCATTGTGACACCACAGGGGTTAAGAGAAGCAAGGATCCATTGTGACCCAATGCAGGCTAACAATCTAAGAATCCCTTTTGACACCAGGGGGCGCAAAAGGACCAGGGATGAACTCTGACAGCATGGGGCCTATAGAAGCAAGGAACCATTATGACACCATGAAGGCCAAGAATCAAATGGTTCATTGTGACATCAAGTGGCCTAAAAGGGCTTGGAATTCATTGTGACACCACAGAGGTTAAGAGAAGCAAGGATCCATTGTGACCCAATGCAGGCTAACCATCTCATGATCCCTTGTGGCACCAGGGGGTATAAAAAGGGCCAGGGATGGATTGTTACAGCACAGGGACCAATAGAAGCAAGGATCTATTATGCCACCATGGATGCCAAGAATCAAATGATTCATTGTGACATCAAGTGGCCTAAAAGGGCATGGGATGCATTGTGACACCACAGAGGTTAAGAGAAACAAGGAACCATTGTGACCCAATGCAGGCTAACAATCTAATGATCCCTTTTGACACCAATGGGCCTAAAAGGGGCAGGGATGTATTGTGAAAGCATGGGGCCCAATTAAAACCTGGTACAATTACGCCACCATGGAGGCCAAGAATCAAATGATTCATTGTGACATCAAGTGGCCTAAAAGGGCATGGGATGCATTGTGACACCACAGAGGTTAAGAGAAACAAGGAACCATTGTGGCCCAATGCAGGCTAACAATCTAATGATCCCTTTTGACACCAATGGGCCTAAAAGGGCCAGGGATTAATTGTGAAAGCATGGGGCCCAATTAAAACCTGGTACAGTTACGCCACCATGGAGGCCAAGAATCAAATGATTCATTGTGACATCAAGTGGCCTAAAAGGGCATGGGATGCATTGTGCCACCACAGGGGTTAAGAGAAGCAAGGAACCATTGTGACCCAATGCAGGCTAATAATCCCAGGATCCCATTTGACACCAGGGGGCATAAATGGGCCAGGGATGAATTTTGACAGCATGGGGCCCAATAGAAACAAGGAACCATTATGAAACCATGGAGGCCAAGAATCGAATGATTCATTGTGACATCAAGTGGCCTAAAAGGGCATGGGATGCATTGTGACAGCACAGGGGTTAAGAGAAACAAGGAAACATTGTGACCCAATGCAGGCTAACAATCTAATGATACCTTTTGACACTTATGGGCCTAAAACGGCCAGGGATGTATTGTGAAAGCATGGGGCCCAATTAAAACCTGGTACAATTATGCCACCATGGAGGCCAAGAATCAAATGATTCATTGTGACATCAAGTGGCCTAAAAGGGCATGGGATGCATTGTGACACCACAGGGGTTAAGAGAAGCAAGGATCCATTGTGACCCAATGGAGGCTAATAATCCCAGGATCCCATTTGACACCAGGGGGCGTAAAAGGGCCAGGGATCAATTGTGACAGCATGGGGCCCAATAGAAACAAGGAACCATTATGACACCATGGAGGCCAAGAATCAAAAGATTCATTGTGACATCAAGTGGCCTAAAAGGGCATGGGATGAATTGTGACACCACAGAGGTTAAGAGAAGCAAGGAACCATTGTGACCCAATGCAGGCTAACAATCTAATGATCCCTTGTGACACCAATGGGCCTAAAAGGGCCAGGGAGGAATTGTTACAGCACAGGGACCAATAGAAGCAAGGATCTATTATGCCACCATGGAGGCCAAGAATCAAATAATTCATTGTGACATCATGTGGCCTAAAAGGGCATGGGATGCATTGTGACAGCACAGGGGTTAAGAGAAGCAAGGATGCATTATGACCCAATGGAGGCTAACAATCTAATGATCCCTTTTGACAACAATGGGCCTAAAAGGGGCAGGGATGAATTGTGAAAGCATGGGGCCCAATTAAAACCTGGTACAATTACGCCACCATGGAGGCCAAGAATCAAATGATTCATTGTGACATCAAGTGGCCTAAAAGGGCATGGGATGCATTGTGACACCACAGGGGTTAAGAGAAGCAAGGAACCATTGTGACCCAATGCAGGCTGACAATCTAAGAATCCCTTTTGACACCAGGGGGCGCAAAAGGACCATGGATGAACTCTGACAGCAAGGGGACCTATAGAAGCAAGGAACCATTATGACACCATGTAGGCCAAGAATCAAATGGTTCATTGTAAGACCAAGTGGCCTAAAAGGGCTTGGAATGCATTATGACACCACAGAGGTTAAGAGAAGCAAGGAACCATTGTGACCCAATGCAGGCTAACCATCTAATGATCCCTTGTGGCACCAGGGGGTATAAAAAGGGCCAGGGATGGATTGTTACAGCATGGGGACCAATAGAAGCTAGGATCTATTATGCCACCGTGGAGGCCAAGAATCAAATGATTCATTGTGACATCAAGTGGCCTAAAAGGGCATGGGATGCATTGTGACACCACAGGGGTTAAGAGAAGCAAGGATCCATTGTGACCCAATGGAGGCTAATAATCCCAGGATCCCATTTGACACCAGGGGGCGTAAAAGGTCCAGGGATGAATTGTGACAGCATGGGGCCCAATAGAAACAAGGAACCATTATGACACCATGGAGGCCAAGAATCAAAAGATTCATTGTGACATCAAGTGGCCTAAAAGGGCATGGGATGCATTGTGACACCACAGAGGTTAAGAGAAGCAAGGAACCATTGTGACCCAAAGCAGGCTAACAATCTAAGGATCCCTTGTGACACCAATGGGCCTAAAAGGGGCAGGGATGTATTGTGAAAGCATGGGGCCCAATAGAAACCTGGTACAATTATGCCACCATGGAGGCCAAGAATCAAATGATTCATTGTGACATCAAGTGGCCTAAAAGGGCATGGGATGCATTGTGACACCACAGGGGTTAAGAGAAGCAAGGAACCATTGTGACCCAATGCAGGCTAACAATCTAATGATCCCTTTTGACACCAGGGGGCGCAAAAGGACCACGGATCGACTCTGACAGCATGGGGACCTATGGAAGCAAGGAACCATTATGACACCATGAAGGCCAAGAATAAAATGGTTCATTGTAAGACCAAGTGGCCTAAAAGGGCTTGGAATGCATTGTGACACCACAGAGGTTAAGAGAAGCAAGGAACCATTGTGACCCAATGCAGGCTAACAATCTAATGATCCCTTGTGGCACCAGGGGGTATAAAAAGGGCCAGGGATGGATTGTTACAGCACGGGGACCAATAGAAGCAAGGATCTATTATGCCACCATGGCGGCCAAGAATCAAATGATTCATTGTGACATCAAGTGGCCTAAAAGTGCATGGGATGCATTGTGCCACCACAGGGGTTTAGAGAAGCAAGGATCCATTGTGACCCAATGGAGGCTAATAATCCCAGGATCCCATTTGACACCAGGGGGCGTAAAAGGGCCAGGGATGAATTGTGACAGCATGGGGCCCAATAGAAACAAGGAACCATTATGACACCATGGAGGCCAAGAATCAAAAGATTCATTGTGACATCAAGTGGCCTAAAAGGGCATGGGATGCATTGTGACACCACAGGGGTTAAGAGAAGCAAGGAACCATTGTGACCCAATGCAGGCTAACAATCTAATGATCCCTTGTGACACCAATGGGCCTAAAAGGGCCAGGGATGAATTGTTACAGCACGGGGACCAATAGAAGCAAGGATCTATTATGCCACCATGGAGGCCAAGAATCAAATGATTCATTGTGACATCAAGTGGCCTAAAAGGGCATGGGATGCATTGTGACAGCACAGGGGTTTAGAGAAGCAAGGATCCATTGTGACCCAATAGAGGCTAATAATCCCACGATCCCATTTGACACCAGGGGGCGTAAAAGGGCCAGGGATGAATTGTTACAGCACGGGGACCAATAGAAGCAAGGATCTATTATGCCACCATGGAGGCCAGGAATCAAATAATTCATTGTGACATCATGTGGCCTGAAAGGGCATGGGATGCATTGTGACAGCACAGGGGTTAAGAGAAGCAAGGAACCATTGTGACCCAAAGCAGGCTAACAATCTAATGATCCCTTGTGACAGCAATGGGCCTAAAAGGGGCAGGGATGAATTGTGATAGCATGGGGCCCAATTAAACCCTGGTACAAATATGCCACCATGGAGGCCAAGAATCAAATGATTCATTGTGACATCAAGTGGCCTAAAAGGTCATGGGATGCAGTGTGACACCACAGGGGTTAAGAGAAGCAAGGAAACATTGTGACCCAATGCAGGCTAACAATCTAATGATCCCTTGTGGCACTAGGGGGTATAAAAAGGGCCAGGGATGGATTGTTACAGCACGGAGACCAATAGAAGCAAGGATCTATTATGCCACCATGGAGGCCAAGAATCAAATGATTCATTGTGACATCAAGTGGCCTAAAAGGGCATGGGATGCATTGTGCCACCACAGGGGTTTAGAGAAGCAAGGATCCATTGTGACCCAATGGAGGCTAATAATCCCAGGATCCCATTTGACACCAGGGGGCCTAAAAGGGCCAGGGATGAATTGTTACAGCACGGGGACCAATAGAAGCAAGGATCTATTATGCCACCATGGAGGCCAAGAATCAAATAATTCATTGTGACATCATGTGGCCTAAAAGGGCATGGGATGCATTGTGACAGCACAGGGGTTAAGAGAAGCAAGGAACCATTGTGACCCAATGCAGGCTAACAATCTAATGATCCCTTGTGACACCAATGGGCCTAAAAGGGGCAGGGATGAATTGTGAAAGCATGGGGCCCAAGTAAACCCTGGTACAAATATGCCACCATGGAGGCCAAGAATCAAATGATTCATTGTGACATCAAGTGGCCTAAAAGGGCATGGGATGCATTGTGACACCACAGGGGCTAAGAGAAGCAAGGAACCATTGTGACCCAATGGAGGCTAATAATCCCAGGATCCCATTTGACACCAGGGGGCGTAAAAGGGCCAGGGATCACTTGTGACAGCATGGGGCCCAATAGAAACAAGGAACCATTATGACACCATGGAGGCCAAGAATCAAAAGATTCATTGTGACATCAAGTGGCCTAAAAGGGCATGGGATGCATTGTGACACCACAGGGGTTAAGAGAAGCAAGGAACCATTGTGACCCAATGCAGGCTAACAATCTAATGATCCCTTGTGACACCAATGGGCCTAAAAGGGGCAGGGAGGAATTGTTACAGCACAGGGACCAATAGAAGCAAGGATCTATTATGCCATCATGGAGGCCAAGAATCAAATAATTCATTGTGACATCATGTGGCCTAAAAGGGCATGGGATGCATTGTGACAGCACAGGGGTTAAGAGAAGCAAGGAACCATTGTGACCCAATGCAGGCTAACCATCTAATGATCCCTTGTGACACCAATGGCCCTAAAAGGGCCAGGGAGGAATTGTTACAGCACGGGGACCACTAGAAGCAAGGATCTATTATGCCATCATGGAGGCCAAGAATCAAATAATTCATTGTGACATCATGTGGCATAAAAGGGCATGGGATGCATTGTGACAGCACAGGGGTTAAGAGAAGCAAGGAACCATTGTGACCCAACGCAGGCTAACAATCTAATGATCCCTTTTGACACCAGGGGGCACAAAAGGACCACGGATGGACTCTGACAGCATGGGGACCTATAGAAGCAAGGAACCATTATGACGCCATGAAGGCCAAGAATCAAATAGTTCACTGAAAGACCAAGCGGCCTAAAAGGGCTTGGAATGCATTGTGACACCACAGGGGTTAAGAGAAGCAAGGAACCATTGTGACCCAATGCAGGCTAACCATCTAATGATCCCTTGTGACACCAATGGGCCTAAAAGTGCCAGGGAGGAATTGTTACAGCACGGGGACCAATAGAAGCAAGGATCTATTATGCCACCGTGGAGGCCAAGAATCAAATGATTCATTGTGACATCAAGTGGCCTAAAAGGGCATGGGATGCATTGTGACACCACAGAGGTTAAGAGAAGCAAGGAACCATTGTGACCCAATGCAGGCTAACAATCTAAGAATCCCTTTTGACACCAGGGGGCGCAAAAGGACCACAGATCGACTCTGACAACATGGGGACCTATGGAAGCAAGGAACCATTATGACACCATGAAGGCCAAGAATCAAATGGTTCATTGTAAGACCAAGTGGCCTAAAAGGGCTTGGAATGCATTGTGACACCACAGAGGTTAAGAGAAGCAAGGAACCATTGTGACCCAATGCAGGCTAACAATCTAATGATCCCTTGTGGCACCAGGGGGTATAAAAATGGCCAGGGATGGATTGTGACAGCACGGGGACAAATAGAAGCAAGGAACTATTATGCCACCGTGGAGGCCAAGAATCAAATGATTCATTGTGACATCAAGTGGCCTAAAAGGGCATGGGTTGCATTGTGAAACCACAGGGGTTAAGAGAAGCAAGGATCCATTGTGACCCAATGGAGGCTAATAAACCCAGGATCCCATTTGACACCAGGGGGCGTAAAAGGGCCAGGGATGAATTGTGACAGCATGGGGCCCAATAGAAACAAGGAACCATTATGACACCATGGAGGCCAAGAATTAAATGATTCATTGTGACATCAAGTGGCCTAAAAGGGCATGGGATGCATTGTGACACCACAGGGGTTAAGAGAAGCAAGGAACCATTGTGACCCAATGCAGGCTAACCATCTAATGATCCCTTGTGACACCAATGGGCCTAAAAGGGCCAGGGGTGGATTGTTACAGCACGGGGAACAATAGAAGCAAGGATCTATTATGCCACCGTGGAGGCCAAGAATCAAATGATTCATTGTGACATCAAGTGGCCTAAAAGTGCATGGGATGCATTGTGACAGCACAGGGGTTAAGAGAAGCAAGGATCCATTGTGACCCAATGGAGGCTAATAATCCCAGGATCCCATTTGAAACCAGGGGGCGTAAAAGGGCCAGGGATCACTTGTGACAGCATGGGGCCCAATAGAAACAAGGAACCATTATGACACCATGGAAGCCAAGAATCAAATGATTCATTGTGACATCAAGTGGCCTAAAAGGGCATGGGATGCATTGTGACACCACAGGGGTTAAGAGAAGCAAGGAACCATTGTGACCCAATGCAGGCTAACAATCTAAGGATCCCTTGTGACACCAATGGGCCTAAAAGGGCCAGGGATGAATTGTTACAGCACGGGGACCAATAGAAGCAAGGATCTATTATGCCACCATGGAGGCCAAGAATTAAATGATTCATTGTGACATCAAGTGGCCTAAAAGGGCATGGGATGCATTGTGACACCACAGGGGTTAAGAGAAGCAAGGAACCATTGTGACCCAATGGAGGCTAATAATCCCAGGATCCCATTTGACACCAGGGGGCGTAAAAGGGCCAGGGATGAATTGTGACAGCATGGGGCCCAATAGGAACAAGGAACCATTATGACACCATGGAGGCCAAGAATCAAATGATTCATTGTGACATCAAGTGGCCTAAAAGGGCATGGGATGCATTGTGACACCACAGAGGTTAAGAGAAGCAAGGAACCATTGTGACCCAATGCAGGCTAACCATCTAATGATCCCTTGTGACACCAATGGGCCTAAAAGGGCCAGGGATGGATTGTTACAGCATGGGGACCAATAGAAGCAAGGATCTATTATGCCACCATGGAGGCCAAGAATCAAATAATTCATTGTGACATCATGTGGCCTAAAAGGGCATGGGATGCATTGTGACAGCACAGAGGTTAAGAGAAGCAAGGAACCATTGTGACCCAATGCAGGCTAACAATCTAATGATCCCTTGTGTCACCAAAGGGCCTAAAAGGGGCAGGGATGAATTGTGAAAGCATGGGGCCCAAGTAAACCCTGGTACAAATATGCCACCATGGAGGCCAAGAATCAAATGATTCATTGTGACATCAAGTGGCCTAAAAGGGCATGGGATGCATTGTGACACCACAGGGGTTAAGAGAAGCAAGGAACCATTGTGACCCAATGCAGGCTAGCAATCTAATGATCCCTTGTGGCGCCAGGGGGTATAAAAAGGGCCAGGGATGGATTGTTACAGCACGGGGACCAATAGAAGCAAGGATATATTATGCCTCCGTGGAGGCCAAGAATCAAATGATTCATTGTGACATCAAGAGGCCTAAAAGTGCATGGGATGCATTGTGACACCACAGGGGTTAAGAGAAGCAAGGAAACATTGTGACCCAATGCAAGCTAACAATCTAATGATCCCTTGTGAGAGCAATGGGCCTAAAAGGGGCAGGGATCAATTGTGAAAGCATGGGGCCCAAGTATACCCTGGTACAAATATGCCACCATGGAGGCCAAGAATCAAATGATTCATAGTGACATCAAGTGGCCTAAAAGGGCATGGGATGCATTGTGACAGCACAGGGGTTAAGAGAAGCAAGGAACCATTGTGACCCAATGCAGGCTGACAATCTAAGAATCCCTTTTGACACCAGGGGGCGCAAAAGGACCACGGATGAACTCTGACAGCAAGGGGACCTATAGAAGCAAGGAACCATTATGACACCATGTAGGCCAAGAATCAAATGGTTCATTGTAAGACCAAGTGGCCTAAAAGGGCTTGGAATGCATTGTGACAACACAGAGGTTAAGAGAAGCAAGGAACCATTGTGACCCAATGCAGGCTAGCAATCTAATGATCCCTTGCGGCACCAGGGGGTATAAAAAGGGCCAGGGATGGATTGTTACAGCACGGGGAACAATAGAAGCAAGGATCTATTATGCCACCATGGAGGCCAAGAATCAAATGATTCATTGTGACATCAAGTGGCCTAAAAGTGCATGGGATTTATTGTGACAGCACAGGGGTTAAGAGAAGCATGGATCCATTGTGACCCAATGGAGGCTAATAATCCCAGGATCCCATTTGACACCAGGGGGCGTAAAAGGGCCAGGGATGAATTGTGACAGCATGGGGCCCAATAGAAACAAGGAACCATTATGACACCATGGAAGCCAAGAATCAAATGATTCATTGTGACATCAAGTGGCCTAAAAGGGCATGGGATGCATTGTGACAGCACAGAGGTTAAGAGAAGCAAGGAACCATTGTGACCCAATGCAGGCTAACAATCTAATGATCCCTTGTGACAGCAATGGGCCTAAAAGGGCCAGGGAGGAATTGTTACAGCACAGGGACCAATAGAAGCAAGGATCTATTATGCCACCATGGAGGCCAAGAATCAAATGGTTCATTGTAAGACCAAGTGGCCTAAAAGGGCTTGGAATGCATTCTGACACCACAGAGGTTAAGAGATGCAAGGAACCATTGTGACCCAATGCAGGCTAACAATCTAATGATCCCTTGTGGCACCAGGGGGTATAAAAAGGGCCAGGGATGGACTGTTACAGCACGGGGACCAATAGAAGCAAGGATCTCTTATGCCACCGTGGAGGCCAAGAATCAAATGATTCATTGTGACATCAAGTGGCCTAAAAGGGCATGGGATGCATTGTGACACCACAGGGGTTAAGAGAAGCAAGGATCCATTGTGACCCAATGGAGTCTAATAATCCCAGGATCCCATTTGACACCAGGGGGCGTAAAAGGGCCAGGGATGAATTGTGACAGCATGGGGCCCAATAGAAACAAGGAACCATTATGACACCATGGAGGCCAAGGATCAAATGATTCATTGTGACATCAAGTGGCCTAAAAGGGCATGGGATGCATTGTGACACCACAGAGGTTAAGAGAAACAAGGAACCATTGTGACCCAATGCAGGCTAACAATCTAATGATCCCTTTTGACACCAATGGGCCTAAAAGGGGCAGGGATGTATTGTGAAAGCATGGGGCCCAATTAAAACCTGGTACAATTACGCCACCATGGAGGCCAAGAACCAAATGATTCATTGTGACATCAAGTGGCCTAAAAGGGCATGGGATGCATTGTGACACCACAGGGGTTAAGAGAAGCAAGGATCCATTGTGACCCAAAGGAGGCTAATAATCCCAGGATCCCATTTGACACCAGGGGGCGTAAAAGGGGCAGGGATGAATTGTGACAGCATGGGGCCCAATAGAAACAAGGAACCATTAAGACACCATGGAGGCCAAGAATCAAATGATTCATTGTGACATCAAGTGGCCTAAAAGGGCATGGGATGCATTGTGACACCACAGGGGTTAAGAGAAGCAAGGATCCATTGTGACCCAATGCAGGCTAACAATCTAATGATCCCTTTTGACACCAATGGGCCTAAAAGGGGCAGGGATTAATTGTGAAAGCATGGGGCCCAATTAAAACCTGGTACAATTACGCCACCATGGAGGCCAAGAATCAAATGATTCATTGTGACATCAAGTTGCCTAAAAGGGCATGGGATGCATTGTGACAGCACAGGGGTTAAGAGAAGCAAGGATCCATTGTGACCCAATGCAGGCTAACCATCTCATGATCCCTTGTGGCACCAGGGGGTATAAAAAGGGCCAGGGATGGATTGTTACAGCTCGGGGACCAATAGAAGCAAGGATGTATTATGCCACCATGGAGGCCAAGAATCAAATGATTCATTGTGACATCAAGTGACCTAAAAGGGCATGGGATGCATTGTGACACCACAGGGGTTAAGAGAAGCAAGGATCCATTGTGACCCAATGCAGGCTAACAATCTAATGATCCCTTTTGACACCAATGGGCCTAAAAGGGGCAGGGATGTATTGTGAAAGCATGGGGCCCAATTAAAACCTGGTACAATTACTCCACCATGGAGGCCAAGAATCAAATGATTCATTGTGACATCAAGTGGCCTAAAAGGGCATGGGATGCATTATGACACCACTGGGGTTAAGAGAAGCAAGGATCCATTGTGATCCAATGGAGGCTAATAATCCCAGGATCCCATTTGACACCAGGGGGCGTAAAAGGGCCAGGGATGAATTGTGACAGCATGGGGCCCAATAGAAACAAGGAACCATTATGACACCATGGAGGCCAAGAATCAAATGATTCATTGTGACATCAAGTGGCCTAAAAGGGCATGGGATGCATTGTGACACCACAGGGGTTAAGAGAAGCAAGGAACCATTGTGACCCAATGCAGGCTAACAATCTATGAATCCCTTTTGACACCAGGGGGCGTAAAAGGACCACGGATGAACTCTGTCAGCATGGGGACCTATAGAAGCAAGGAACCATTATGACACCATGAAGGCCAAGAATCAAATGATTCATTGTGACATCAAGTGGCCTAAAAGGGCTTGGAATTCATTGTGACACCACAGAGGTTAAGAGAAGCAAGGAACCATAGTGACCCAATGCAGGCTAACAATCTAATGATCCCTTGTGGCACCAGGGGGTATAAAAAGGGCCAGGGATGGACTGTTACAGCACGGGGACCAATAGAAGCAAGGATCTATTATGCCACCATGGAGGCCAAGAATCAAATGATTCATTGTGACATCAAGTGGCCAAAAAGGCATGGGATGCATTGTGACACCACAGGGGTTCAGAGAAGCAAGGATCCATTGTGACCCAATGGAGGCTAACAATCTAAGAATCCCTTTTGACACCAATGGGCCTAAAAGGGGCAGGGATATATTGTGAAAGCATGGGGCCCAATTAAAACCTGGTACAATAACGCCACCATGGAGGCCAAGAATCAAATGATTCATTGTGACATCAAGTGGCCTAAAAGGGCATGGGATGCATTGTGACACCACAGGGGTTAAGAGAAGCAAGGAACCATTGTGACCCAATGCAGGCTAACAATCTAAGAATCCCTTTTGACACCAGGGGGCCCAAAAGGACCACGGATGAACTGTGACAGCATGGGGGCATATAGAAGCAAGGAACCATTATGACACCATGAAGGCCAAGAATCAAATGGTTTATTGTAAGAACAAGTGGCCTAAAAGGGCTTGGAATGCATTGTGACACCACAGAGGTTAAGAGAACCAAAGAACCATTGTGTCCCAATGCAGGCTAACAATCTAATGATCCATTGTGACACCTAGGGGTTGTAATAGGACCAGGGATGGATTGTGAAAGCATGGGGCCCAATTAAAACCTTGTACAATTATGCCAGCATGGAGGCCAAGAATCAAATGATTCATTGTGACATCAAGTGGCCTAAAAGGGCATGGGATGCATTGTGACACCACAGGGGCTAAGAGAAGCAAGGAACCATTGTGACCCAATGCAGGCTAACAATCTAATGATCCCTTGTGGCACCAGGGGGTAGAAAAAGGGCCAGGGATGGATTGTTACAGCACGGGGACCAATAGAAGCAAGGATCTATTATGCCACCATGGAGGCCAAGAATCAAATGATTCATTGTGACATCAAGTGGCCTAAAAGGGCATTGGATGCATTGTGACACCACAGGGGTTAAGAGAAGCAAGGATCCATTGTGACCCAATGCAGGCTAACAATCTAAGAATCCCTTTTGACACCAGGGGGCCCAAAAAGTCCACTGATGAATTGTGAAAGCATGGGGCCCAATTAAAACCTGGTACAATTATGCCACCATGGAGGCCAAGAATCAAATGATTCATTGTGACATCAAGTGGCCTAAAAGGGCATAGGATGCATTGTGACACCACAGAGGTTAAGAGAAGCAAAGAACCATTGTGACCCAATGCAGGCTAACAATCTAATGATCCATTGTGACACCTAGGGGTTGTAATAGGACCAGGGATGAATTGTGAAAGCATGGGGCACAACAAAAACATGGAAACCTTATGACACCATGGAGGCCAAGAATCAAATGGTTCATTGTAAGACCAAGTGGCCTAAAAGGGCATGGGATGCATTGTGACACCACAGAGGTTAAGAGAAGCAAGGAACCATTGTGTCCCAAGGGAGGCTAACAATCTAATGATCCATTGTGACACCAGGGGTTGTAATAGGGCCAGGGATGAATTGTGAAAGCATGGGGCGCAATAAAAACATGGAAATATTATGACACCATAGAGGCCAAGAATCAAATGATTCATTGTGACATCAAGTGGCCTAAAAGGGCTTGGGATGCATTGTGACACCACAGGGGTTAAGAGAAGCAAGGGACCATTGTGACCCAATGCAGGCTAACAATCTAATAATCCCATGTCACACAAGGTGTTTTAAAAGGGCCAGGGATGAATTGTTAAAGAATGTGGCCCAATAAAAACATGGAAACCTCATGACACCATAGAGGCCAAGACTCAAATGATTCATTGTAACACCAAGTGGCCTAAAAGGGCATGGGATGCCTTTTGACACCACAGGGGCTAAGAGAAGCAAGGAACCATTGTGACCCAATGCAGGCTAACAATCTAATGATCCCTTGTGGCGCCAGGGGGCGTAAAATGTCCAGGGATGGATTGTTACAGCACGGGGGCCCATAGAAGCAAGGATCTATTATGCCACCATGGAGGCCAAGAATCAAATGATTCATTGTGACATCAAGTGCCCTAAAAGGGCATGGGATGCATTGTGACGTCACAGAGGTTAAGAGAAGCAAGGATCCATTGTGACCCAATGCAGGCTAACAATCTAAGAATCCCTTTTGACACCAGGGGGCGTAAAAGGACCACGGATGAACTGTGACAGCATGGGGACCTATAGAAGCAAGGAACCATTATGACACCCTGAAGGCCAAGAATCAAATGGTTCATTGTAAGACCAAGTGGCCTAAAAGGGCTTGGAATGCATTGTGACGCCACAGAGGTTAAGAGAACCAAAGAACCATTGTGTCCCAAGGGAGGCTAACAATCTAATGATCCATTGTGACACCAGGGGTTGTAATAGGGCCAGGGATGAATTGCGAAAGCATGGGGCGCAATAAAAACATGGAAATATTATGACACCATAGAGGCCAAGAATCAAATGATTCATTGTGACATCAAGTGGCCTAAAAGGGCTTGGGATGCATTGAGACACCACAGGGGTTAAGAGAAGCAAGGGACCATTGTGACCCAATGCAGGCTAACAATCTAATGATCCCATGTCACACAAGGTGTTTTAAAAGGGCCAGGGATGAATTGTTAAAGAATGTGGCCCAATAAAAACATGGAAACCTTATGACACCATAGAGGCCAAGACTCAAATGATTCATTGTAACACCAAGTGGCCTAAAAGGGAATGGGATGCATTGTGACACCACAGGGGCTAAGAGAAGCAAGGAACCATTGTGACCCAATGCAGGCTAACAATCTAATGATCCCTTGTGGCGCCAGGGCGCCTAAAATGGCCAGGGATGGATTGTTACAGCACGGGAACAATAGAAGCAAGGATCTATTATGCCACCATGGAGGCCAAGAATCAAATGATTCATTGTGACATCAAGTGGCCTAAAAGGGCATGGGGTGCATTGTAGCACCACAGGGGTTAAGAGAAGCAAGGACCCATTGTGACCCAATGCAGGCTAACAATCTAAGAATCCCTTTTGACACCAGGGGGCCCGAAAAGTCCAGGGATGAATTGTGAAAGCATGGGGCCCAATTAAAACCTGGTACAATTATGACACCATGGAGGCCAAGAATCACATGATTCATTGTGACATCAAGTGACCTAAAAGGTCATGGGATGCATTGTGACACCACAGGGGTAAAGAGAAGCAAGGATCCATTGTGGCCCAATGCAGGCTAACAATCTAAGAATCACTTTTGACACCAGGGGGCCCAAAAGGAACACGGATGAACTCTGACAGCATGGGGACCTATAGAAGCAAGGAACCATTATGACACCATGAAGGCCAAGAATCAAATGGTTCATTGTAAGACCAAGTGGCCTAAAAGGGCTTGGAATGCATTGTGACACCACAGAGGTTAAGAGAAGAGAAGAACCATTGTGACCCAATGCAGGCTAAGAATCTAATGATCCATTGTGACACCTAGGGGTTGTAATAGGGCCAGGGATGAATTGTGAAAGCATGGGGCACAATAAAATCATGCAAATATTATGAAACCATAGCGGCCAAGAATCAAATGATTCATTGTAACATCAAGTGGCCTAAAAGGGCATGGAGTGCATTGTGACACCACAGAGGTTAAGAGAAGCAAGGATCCATTGTGACCCAATGCAGATTAACAATCTAATGATCCCTTGTGGCACCAGGGGGTATAAAAAGGGCCACGGATGGATTGTTACAGCACGGGAACAATAGAAGCAAGGATCTATTATGCCACCATGGAGGCCAAGAATCAAATGATTCATTGTGACATCAAGTGGCCTAAAAGGGCATGGGATGCATTGTGACACCACAGGGGTTAAGAGAAGCATGGAACCATAGTGACCCAATGCAGGCTAACAATCTAATGATCCCATTTGACACCAGGGGGCGGAAAAGGGCCAGGGATGAATTGTGACAGCATGGGACTTATAGAAACAAGGAACCATTATGACACCATGGAAGCCAAGAATCAAATGATTCATTGTGACATCAAGTGGCCTAAAAGGGCATGGGATGCATTGTGACTCCACAGGGGTTACGAGAAGCAAGGAACCATTGTGACCCAAGGGAGGCTAATAATCTAATGATCCCTTGTCACACAAGGTGTTGTAAAAGGGCCAGGGATGAATTGTTACCGCATGTGGCCCAATAAAAACATGGAAACATTATGACACCATAGAGGGCAAGACTCAAATGATTCATTGTAACTCCAAGTGGCCTAAAAGGGCTTGGGATGCATTGTGACAGCACAGGGGTTAAGAGAAGCAAGGAACCATTGTGACCCAATGCAGGCTAAGAATCTAATGATCCATTGTGACACCTAGGGGTTGTAATAGGGCCAGGGATGAATTGTGAAAGCATGGGGCACAATAAAAACATGCAAATATTATGAAACCATAGCGGCCAAGAATCAAATGATTCATTGTAACATCAAGTGGCCTAAAAGGGCATGGAGTGCATTGTGACACCACAGAGGTTAAGAGAAGCAAGGATCCATTGTGACCCAATGCAGATTAACAATCTAATGATCCCTTGTGGCACCAGGGGGTATAAAAAGGGCCACGGATGGATTGTTACAGCACGGGAACAATAGAAGCAAGGATCTATTATGCCACCATGGAGGCCAAGAATCAAATGATTCATTGTGACATCAAGTGGCCTAAAAGGGCATGGGATGCATTGTGCCACCACAGGGGTTTAGAGAAGCAAGGATCCATTGTGACCCAATGGAGGCTAATAATCCCAGGATCCCATTTGACACCAGGGGGCCTAAAAGGGCCAGGGATGAATTGTTACAGCACGGGGACCAATAGAAGCAAGGATCTATTATGCCACCATGGAGGCCAAGAATCAAATAATTCATTGTGACATCATGTGGCCTAAAAGGGCATGGGATGCATTGTGACAGCACAGGGGTTAAGAGAAGCAAGGAACCATTGTGACCCAATGCAGGCTAACAATCTAATGATCCCTTGTGACACCAATGGGCCTAAAAGGGGCAGGGATGAATTGTGAAAGCATGGGGCCCAAGTAAACCCTGGTACAAATATGCCACCATGGAGGCCAAGAATCAAATGATTCATTGTGACATCAAGTGGCCTAAAAGGGCATGGGATGCATTGTGACACCACAGGGGCTAAGAGAAGCAAGGAACCATTGTGACCTAATGGAGGCTAATAATCCCAGGATCCCATTTGACACCAGGGGGCGTAAAAGGGCCAGGGATCACTTGTGACAGCATGGGGCCCAATAGAAACAAGGAACCATTATGACACCATGGAGGCCAAGAATCAAAAGATTCATTGTGACATCAAGTGGCCTAAAAGGGCATGGGATGCATTGTGACACCACAGGGGTTAAGAGAAGCAAGGAACCATTGTGACCCAATGCAGGCTAACCATCTAATGATCCCTTGTGACACCAATGGCCCTAAAAGGGCCAGGGAGGAATTGTTATAGCACGGGGACCACTAGAAGCAAGGATCTATTATGCCATCATGGAGGCCAAGAATCAAATAATTCATTGTGACATCAAGTGGCCTAAAAGGGCATGGGATGCATTGTGACAGCACAGGGGTTAAGAGAAGCAAGGAACCATTGTGACCCAACGCAGGCTAACAATCTAAGAATCCCTTTTGACACCAGGGGGCACAAAAGGACCACGGATGGACTCTGACAGCATGGGGACCTATAGAAGCAAGGAACCATTATGACACCATGAAGGCCAAGAATCAAATAGTTCACTGTAAGACCAAGCGGCCTAAAAGGGCTTGGAATGCATTGTGACACCACAGGGGTTAAGAGAAGCAAGGAACCATTGTGACCCAATGCAGGCTAACCATCTAATGATCCCTTGTGACACCAATGGGCCTAAAAGTGCCAGGGAGGAATTGTTACAGCACGGGGACCAATAGAAGCAAGGATCTATTATGCCACCATGGAGGCCAAGAATCAAATGATTCATTGTGACATCAAGTGGCCTAAAAGGGCATGGGATGCATTGTGACACCACAGAGGTTAAGAGAAGCAAGGAACCATTGTGACCCAATGCAGGCTAACAATCTAAGAATCCCTTTTGACACCAGGGGGCGCAAAAGGACCACAGATCGACTCTGACAACATGGGGACCTATGGAAGCAAGGAACCATTATGACACCATGAAGGCCAAGAATCAAATGGTTCATTGTAAGACCAAGTGGCCTAAAAGGGCTTGGAATGCATTGTGACACCACAGAGGTTAAGAGAAGCAAGGAACCATTGTGACCCAATGCAGGCTAACAATCTAATGATCCCTTGTGGCACCAGGGGGTATAAAAAGGGCCAGGGATGGATTGTTACAGCACGGGGACCAATAGAAGCAAGGATCTATTATGCCACCGTGGAGGCCAAGAATCAAATGATTCATTGTGACATCAAGTGGCCTAAAAGATCATGGGATGCATTGTGCCACCACAGGGGTTAAGAGAAGCAAGGATCCATTGTGACCCAATGCAGGCTAATAATCCCAGGATCCCATTTGACACCAGGGGGCGTAAAAGGGCCAGGGATGAATTGTGACAGCATGGGGCCCAATAGAAACAAGGAACCATTATGACACCATGAAGGCCAAGAATCAAATAGTTCACTGTAAGACCAAGCGGCCTAAAAGGGCATGGGATGCATTGTGACACCACAGAGGTTAAGAGAAGCAAGGAACCATTGTGACCCAGTGCAGGCTAACAATCTAATGATCCCTTGTGACACCAATGGGTCTAAAAGGGCCATGGAGGAATTGTTAGAGCACAGGGACCAATAGAAGCAAGGATTTATTATGCCACCATGGAGGCCAAGAATCAAATAATTCATTGTGACATCATGTGGCCTAAAAGGGCATGGGATGCATTGTGACAGCACAGGGGTTAAGAGAAGCAAGGATCCATTGTGACCCAATGGAGGCTAATAATCCCAGGATCCCATTTGACACCAGGGGGCGTAAAAGGGCCAGGGATGAATTGTGACAGCATGGGGACCAATAGAAACAAGGAACAATTATGACACCATGGAGGCCAAGAATCAAATGATTCATTGTGACATCAAGTGGCCTAAAAGGGCATGGGATGCATTGTGACACCACAGAGGTTAAGAGAAGCAAGGAACCATTGTGACCCAATGCAGGCTAACAATCTAATGATCCCTTGTGAAACCAATGGGCCTAAAAGGGGCGGGGATGAATTGTGAAAGCATGGGGCCCAAGTAAAACCTGGTACAATTATGCCACCATGGAGGCCAAGAATCAAATGATTCATTGTGACATCAAGTGGCCTAAAAGGGCATGGGATGCATTGTGACACCACAGGGGTTAAGAGAAGCAAGGAACCATTGTGACCCAATGCAGGCTAACAATCTAAGAATCCCTTTTGACACCAGGGGGCACAAAAGGACCACGGATCGACTCTGACAACATGGGGACCTATGGAAGCAAGGAACCATTATGACACCATGAAGGCCAAGAATCAAATGGTTCATTGTAAGACCAAGTGGCCTAAAAGGGCTTGGAATGCATTGTGACACCACAGAGGTTAAGAGAAGCAAGGAACCATTGTGACCCAATGCAGGCTAACAATCTAATGATCCCTTGTGTCACCAGGGGGTATAAAAAGGGCCAGGGATGGATCGTTACAGCACGGGGACCAATAGAAGCAAAGATCTATTATGCCACCGTGGAGGCCAAGAATCAAATGATTCATTGTGACATCAAGTGGCCTAAAAGGGCATGGGATGCATTGTGACAGCACAGGGGTTAAGAGAAGCAAGGATCCATTGTGACCCAATGGAGGCTAATAATCCCAGGATCCCATTTGACACCAGGGGGCGTAAAAGGGCCAGGGATCAATTGTGACAGCATGGGGCCCAATAGAAACAAGGAACCATTATGACACCATGGAGGCCAAGAATCAAAAGATTCATTGTGACATCAAGTGGCCTAAAAGGGCATGGGATGAATTGTGACACCACAGAGGTTAAGAGAAGCAAGGAACCATTGTGACCCAATGCAGGCTAGCAATCTAATGATCCCTTGTGACACCAATGGGCCTAAAAGGGCCAGGGAGGAATTGTTACAGCACAGGGACCAATAGAAGCAAGGATCTTTTATGCCACCATGGAGGCCAAGAATCAAATAATTCATTGTGACATCATGTGGCCTAAAAGGGCATGGGAGGCATTGTGACAGCACAGGGGTTAAGAGAAGCAAGGATGCATTATGACCCAATGGAGGATAACAATCTAATGATCCCTTTTGACAACAATGGGCCTAAAAGGGGCAGGGATGAATTGTGAAAGCATGGGGCCCAATTAAAACCTGGTACAATTACGCCACCATGGAGGCCAAGAATCAAATGATTCATTGTGACATCAAGTGGCCTAAAAGGGCATGGGATGCATTGTGACACCACAGGGGTTAAGAGAAGCAAGGAACCATTGTGACCCAATGCAGGCTAACAATCTAAGAATCCCTTTTGACACCAGGGGGCGCAAAAGGACCACGGATGGACTCTGTCAGCAAGGGGACCTATAGAAGCAAGGAACCATTATGACACCATGTAGGCCAAGAATCAAATGGTTCATTGTAAGACCAAGTGGCCTAAAAGGGCTTGGAATGCATTGTGACACCACAGGGGTTAAGAGAAGCAAGGATCCATTGTGACCCAATGGAGGCTAATAATCCCAGGATCCCATTTGACACCAGGGGGCGTAAAAGGGCCAGGGATCAATTGTGACAGCATGGGGCCCAATAGAAACAAGGAACCATTATGACACCATGGAGGCCAAGAATCAAATGATTCATTGTGACATCAAGTGGCCTAAAAGGGCATGGGATGCATTGTGACAGCACAGAGGTTAAGAGAAGCAAGGAACCATTGTGACCCAAAGCAGGCTAACAATCTAATGATCCCTTGTGACACCAATGGGCCTAAAAGGGGCAGGGATGTATTGTGAAAGCATGGGGCCCAATAGAAACCTGGTACAATTATGCCACCATGGAGGCCAAGAATCAAATGATTCATTGTGACATCAAGTGGCCTAAAAGGGCATGGGATGCATTGTGACAGCACAGGGGTTAAGAGAAGCAAGGAACCATTGTGACCCAATGCAGGCTAACAATCTAATGATCCCTTTTGACACCAATGGGCCTAAAAGGGGCAGGGATGAATTGTGAAAGCATGGGGCCCAATTAAAACCTGGTACAATTATGCCACCATGGAGGCCAAGAATCAAATGATTCATTGTGACATCAAGTGGCCTAAAAGGGCATGGGATGCATTGTGCCACCACAGGGGTTTAGAGAAGCAAAGATCCATTGTGACCCAATGCAGGCTAATAATCCCAGGATCCCATTTGACACCAGGGGGCGTAAAAGGGCCAGGGATGAATTGTTACAGCACGGGGACCAATAGAAGCAAGGATCTATTATGCCACCATGGAGGCCAGGAATCAAATAATTCATTGTGACATCATGTGGCCTGAAAGGGCATGGGATGCATTGTGACAGCACAGGGGTTAAGAGAAGCAAGGAACCATTGTGACCCAATGCAGGCTAGCAATCTAATGATCCCTTGTGGCACCAGGGGGTATAAAAAGGGCCAGGGATGGATTGTTACAGCACGGGGACCAATAGAAGCAAGGATCTATTATGCCTCCGTGGAGGCCAAGAATCAAATGATTCATTGTGACATCAAGTGGCCTAAAAGGGCATGGGATGCATTGTGACAGCACAGGGGTTAAGAGAAGCAAGGATCCATTGTGACCCAATGCAGGCTAACAATCCCAGGATCCCATTTGACACCAGGGGGCGTAAAAGGGCCAGGGATGAATTGTGACAGCATGGGGCCCAATAGAAACAAGGAACCATTATGACACCATGGAGGCCAAGAATCAAAAGATTCATTGTGACATCAAGTGGCCTAAAAGGGCATGGGATGCATTGTGACACCACAGGGGTTAAGAGAAGCAAGGAACCATTGTGACCCAATGCAGGCTAACAATCTAAGGATCCCTTGTGACACCAATGGGCCTAAAAGGGCCAGGGATGAATTGTTACAGCACGGGGACCAATAGAAGCAAGGATCTATTATGCCACCATGGAGGCCAAGAATTAAATGATTCATTGTGACATCAAGTGGCCTAAAAGGGCATGGGATGCATTGTGACACCACAGGGGTTAAGAGAAGCAAGGAACCATTGTGACCCAATGCAGGCTAACCATCTAATGATCCCTTGTGACACCAATGGGCCTAAAAGGTGCAGGGATGAATTGTGAAAGCATGGGGCCCAAGTAAACCCTGGTACAAATATGCCACCATGGAGGCCAAGAATTAAATGATTCATTGTGACATCAAGTGGCCTAAAAGGGCATGGGATGCATTGTGACACCACAGGGGTTAAGAGAAGCAAGGAACCATTGTGACCCAATGCAGGCTAACAATCTAAGAATCCCTTTTGACACCAGGGGGCGCAAAAGGACCACGGATGAACTCTGACAGCAAGGGGACCTATAGAAGCAAGGAACCATTATGACACCATGAAGGCCAAGAATCAAATGGTTCATTGTAACACCAAGTGGCCTAAAAGGGCTTGGAATTCATTGTGACACCACAGAGGTTAAGAGAAGCAAGGAACCATTGTGACCCAATGCAGGCTAACAATCTAATGATCCCTTGTGTCACCAGGGGGTATAAAAAGGGCCAGGGATGGATTGTTACAGCACGGGGACCAATAGAAGCAAGGATCTATTATGCCACCGTGGAGGCCAAGAATCAGATGATTCATTGTGACATCAAGTGGCCTAAAAGTGCATGGGATCCATTGTGACAGCACAGGGGTTAAGAGAAGCAAGGATCCATTGTGACCCAATGGAGGCTAATAATCCCAGGATCCCATTTGACACCAGGGGGCGTAAAAGGGCCAGGGATGAATTGTGACAGCATGGGGCCCAATAGAAACAAGGAACCATTATGACACCATGGAGGCCAAGAATCAAATGATTCATTGTGACATCAAGTGGCCTAAAAGGGCATGGGATGCATTGTGACACCACAGGGGTTAAGAGAAGCAAGGAACCATTGTGACCCAATGCAGGCTAACAATCTATGAATCCCTTTTGACACCAGGGGGCGTAAAAGGACCACGGATGAACTCTGTCAGCATGGGGACCTATAGAAGCAAGGAACCATTATGACACCATGAAGGCCAAGAATCAAATGATTCATTGTGACATCAAGTGGCCTAAAAGGGCTTGGAATTCATTGTGACACCACAGAGGTTAAGAGAAGCAAGGAACCATAGTGACCCAATGCAGGCTAACAATCTAATGATCCCTTGTGGCACCAGGGGGTAGAAAAAGGGCCAGGGATGGACTGTTACAGCACGGGGACCAATAGAAGCAAGGATCTATTATGCCACCATGGAGGCCAAGAATCAAATGATTCATTGTGACATCAAGTGGCCAAAAAGGCATGGGATGCATTGTGACACCACAGGGGTTCAGAGAAGCAAGGATCCATTGTGACCCAATGGAGGCTAACAATCTAAGAATCCCTTTTGACACCAATGGGCCTAAAAGGGGCAGGGATATATTGTGAAAGCATGGGGCCCAATTAAAACCTGGTACAATAACGCCACCATGGAGGCCAAGAATCAAATGATTCATTGTGACATCAAGTGGCCTAAAAGGGCATGGGATGCATTGTGACACCACAGGGGTTAAGAGAAGCAAGGAACCATTGTGACCCAATGCAGGCTAACAATCTAAGAATCCCTTTTGACACCAGGGGGCCCAAAAGGACCACGGATGAACTGTGACAGCATGGGGGCATATAGAAGCAAGGAACCATTATGACACCATGAAGGCCAAGAATCAAATGGTTTATTGTAAGAACAAGTGGCCTAAAAGGGCTTGGAATGCATTGTGACACCACAGAGGTTAAGAGAACCAAAGAACCATTGTGTCCCAATGCAGGCTAACAATCTAATGATCCATTGTGACACCTAGGGGTTGTAATAGGACCAGGGATGGATTGTGAAAGCATGGGGCCCAATTAAAACCTTGTACAATTATGCCAGCATGGAGGCCAAGAATCAAAAGATTCATTGTGACATCAAGTGGCCTAAAAGGGCATGGGATGCATTGTGACACCACAGGGGCTAAGAGAAGCAAGGAACCATTGTGACCCAATGCAGGCTAACAATCTAATGATCCCTTGTGGCACCAGGGGGTAGAAAAAGGGCCAGGGATGGATTGTTACAGCACGGGGACCAATAGAAGCAAGGATCTATTATGCTACCATGGAGGCCAAGAATCAAATGATTCATTGTGACATCAAGTGGCCTAAAAGGGCATTGGATGCATTGTGACACCACAGGGGTTAAGAGAAGCAAGGATCCATTGTGACCCAATGCAGGCTAACAAACTAAGAATCCCTTTTGACACCAGGGGGCCCAAAAAGTCCACTGATGAATTGTGAAAGCATGGGGCCCAATTAAAACCTGGTACAATTATGCCACCATGGAGGCCAAGAATCAAATGATTCATTGTGACATCAAGTGGCCTAAAAGGGCATAGGATGCATTGTGACACCACAGAGGTTAAGAGAAGCAAAGAACCATTGTGACCCAATGCAGGCTAACAATCTAATGATCCATTGTGACACCTAGGGGTTGTAATAGGACCAGGGATGAATTGTGAAAGCATGGGGCACAACAAAAACATGGAAACCTTATGACACCATGGAGGCCAAGAATCAAATGGTTCATTGTAAGACCAAGTGGCCTAAAAGGGCATGGGATGCATTGTGACACCACAGAGGTTAAGAGAAGCAAGGAACCATTGTGTCCCAAGGGAGGCTAACAATCTAATGATCCATTGTGACACCAGGGGTTGTAATAGGGCCAGGGATGAATTGTGAAAGCATGGGGCGCAATAAAAACATGGAAATATTATGACACCATAGAGGCCAAGAATCAAATGATTCATTGTGACATCAAGTGGCCTAAAAGGGCTTGGGATGCATTGTGACACCACAGAGGTTAAGAGAAGCAAGGATCCATTGTGACCCAATGCAGATTAACAATCTAATGATCCCTTGTGGCACCAGGGGGTATAAAAAGGGCCACGGATGGATTGTTACAGCACGGGAACAATAGAAGCAAGGATCTATTATGCCACCATGGAGGCCAAGAATCAAATGATTCATTGTGACATCAAGTGGCCTAAAAGGGCATGGGATGCATTGTGCCACCACAGGGGTTTAGAGAAGCAAGGATCCATTGTGACCCAATGGAGGCTAATAATCCCAGGATCCCATTTGACACCAGGGGGCCTAAAAGGGCCAGGGATGAATTGTTACAGCACGGGGACCAATAGAAGCAAGGATCTATTATGCCACCATGGAGGCCAAGAATCAAATAATTCATTGTGACATCATGTGGCCTAAAAGGGCATGGGATGCATTGTGACAGCACAGGGGTTAAGAGAAGCAAGGAACCATTGTGACCCAATGCAGGCTAACAATCTAATGATCCCTTGTGACACCAATGGGCCTAAAAGGGGCAGGGATGAATTGTGAAAGCATGGGGCCCAAGTAAACCCTGGTACAAATATGCCACCATGGAGGCCAAGAATCAAATGATTCATTGTGACATCAAGTGGCCTAAAAGGGCATGGGATGCATTGTGACACCACAGGGGCTAAGAGAAGCAAGGAACCATTGTGACCTAATGGAGGCTAATAATCCCAGGATCCCATTTGACACCAGGGGGCGTAAAAGGGCCAGGGATCACTTGTGACAGCATGGGGCCCAATAGAAACAAGGAACCATTATGACACCATGGAGGCCAAGAATCAAAAGATTCATTGTGACATCAAGTGGCCTAAAAGGGCATGGGATGCATTGTGACACCACAGGGGTTAAGAGAAGCAAGGAACCATTGTGACCCAATGCAGGCTAACCATCTAATGATCCCTTGTGACACCAATGGCCCTAAAAGGGCCAGGGAGGAATTGTTATAGCACGGGGACCACTAGAAGCAAGGATCTATTATGCCATCATGGAGGCCAAGAATCAAATAATTCATTGTGACATCATGTGGCATAAAAGGGCATGGGATGCATTGTGACAGCACAGGGGTTAAGAGAAGCAAGGAACCATTGTGACCCAACGCAGGCGAACAATCTAAGAATCCCTTTTGACACCAGGGGGCACAAAAGGACCACGGATGGACTCTGACAGCATGGGGACCTATAGAAGCAAGGAACCATTATGACACCATGAAGGCCAAGAATCAAATAGTTCACTGTAAGACCAAGCGGCCTAAAAGGGCTTGGAATGCATTGTGACACCACAGGGGTTAAGAGAAGCAAGGAACCATTGTGACCCAATGCAGGCTAACCATCTAATGATCCCTTGTGACACCAATGGGCCTAAAAGTGCCAGGGAGGAATTGTTACAGCACGGGGACCAATAGAAGCAAGGATCTATTATGCCACCGTGGAGGCCAAGAATCAAATGATTCATTGTGACATCAAGAGGCCTAAAAGGGCATGGGATGCATTGTGACACCACAGAGGTTAAGAGAAGCAAGGAACCATTGTGACCCAATGCAGGCTAACAATCTAAGAATCCCTTTTGACACCAGGGGGCGCAAAAGGACCACAGATCGACTCTGACAACATGGGGACCTATGGAAGCAAGGAACCATTATGACACCATGAAGGCCAAGAATCAAATGGTTCATTGTAAGACCAAGTGGCCTAAAAGGGCTTGGAATGCATTGTGACACCACAGAGGTTAAGAGAAGCAAGGAACCATTGTGACCCAATGCAGGCTAACAATCTAATGATCCCTTGTGGCACCAGGGGGTATAAAAAGGGCCAGGGATGGATTGTTACAGCACGGGGACCAATAGAAGCAAGGATCTATTATGCCACCGTGGAGGCCAAGAATCAAATGATTCATTGTGACATCAAGTGGCCTAAAAGATCATGGGATGCATTGTGCCACCACAGGGGTTAAGAGAAGCAAGGATCCATTGTGACCCAATGCAGGCTAATAATCCCAGGATCCCATTTGACACCAGGGGGCGTAAAAGGGCCAGGGATGAATTGTGACAGCATGGGGCCCAATAGAAACAAGGAACCATTATGACACCATGAAGGCCAAGAATCAAATAGTTCACTGTAAGACCAAGCGGCCTAAAAGGGCATGGGATGCATTGTGACACCACAGAGGTTAAGAGAAGCAAGGAACCATTGTGACCCAGTGCAGGCTAACAATCTAATGATCCCTTGTGACACCAATGGGTCTAAAAGGGCCATGGAGGAATTGTTAGAGCACAGGGACCAATAGAAGCAAGGATTTATTATGCCACCATGGAGGCCAAGAATCAAATAATTCATTGTGACATCATGTGGCCTAAAAGGGCATGGGATGCATTGTGACAGCACAGGGGTTAAGAGAAGCAAGGATCCATTGTGACCCAATGGAGGCTAATAATCCCAGGATCCCATTTGACACCAGGGGGCGTAAAAGGGCCAGGGATGAATTGTGACAGCATGGGGCCCAATAGAAACAAGGAACAATTATGACACCATGGAGGCCAAGAATCAAATGATTCATTGTGACATCAAGTGGCCTAAAAGGGCATGGGATGCATTGTGACACCACAGAGGTTAAGAGAAGCAAGGAACCATTGTGACCCAATGCAGGCTAACAATCTAATGATCCCTTGTGAAACCAATGGGCCTAAAAGGGGCGGGGATGAATTGTGAAAGCATGGGGCCCAAGTAAAACCTGGTACAATTATGCCACCATGGAGGCCAAGAATCAAATGATTCATTGTGACATCAAGTGGCCTAAAAGGGCATGGGATGCATTGTGACACCACAGGGGTTAAGAGAAGCAAGGAACCATTGTGACCCAATGCAGGCTAACAATCTAAGAATCCCTTTTGACACCAGGGGGCACAAAAGGACCACGGATCGACTCTGACAACATGGGGACCTATGGAAGCAAGGAACCATTATGACACCATGAAGGCCAAGAATCAAATGGTTCATTGTAAGACCAAGTGGCCTAAAAGGGCTTGGAATGCATTGTGACACCACAGAGGTTAAGAGAAGCAAGGAACCATTGTGACCCAATGCAGGCTAACAATCTAATGATCCCTTGTGTCACCAGGGGGTATAAAAAGGGCCAGGGATGGATCGTTACAGCACGGGGACCAATAGAAGCAAAGATCTATTATGCCACCGTGGAGGCCAAGAATCAAATGATTCATTGTGACATCAAGTGGCCTAAAAGGGCATGGGATGCATTGTGACAGCACAGGGGTTAAGAGAAGCAAGGATCCATTGTGACCCAATGGAGGCTAATAATCCCAGGATCCCATTTGACACCAGGGGGCGTAAAAGGGCCAGGGATGAATTGTGACAGCATGGGGCCCAATAGAAACAAGGAACCATTATGACACCATGGAGGCCAAGAATCAAAAGATTCATTGTGACATCAAGTGGCCTAAAAGGGCATGGGATGAATTGTGACACCACAGAGGTTAAGAGAAGCAAGGAACCATTGTGACCCAATGCAGGCTAGCAATCTAATGATCCCTTGTGACACCAATGGGCCTAAAAGGGCCAGGGAGGAATTGTTACAGCACAGGGACCAATAGAAGCAAGGATCTTTTATGCCACCATGGAGGCCAAGAATCAAATGATTCATTGTGACATCATGTGGCCTAAAAGGGCATGGGATGCATTGTGACAGCACAGGGGTTAAGAGAAGCAAGGATGCATTATGACCCAATGGAGGATAACAATCTAATGATCCCTTTTGACAACAATGGGCCTAAAAGGGGCAGGGATGAATTGTGAAAGCATGGGGCCCAATTAAAACCTGGTACAATTACGCCACCATGGAGGCCAAGAATCAAATGATTCATTGTGACATCAAGTGGCCTAAAAGGGCATGGGATGCATTGTGACACCACAGGGGTTAAGAGAAGCAAGGAACCATTGTGACCCAATGCAGGCTAACAATCTAAGAATCCCTTTTGACACCAGGGGGCGCAAAAGGACCACGGATGGACTCTGTCAGCAAGGGGACCTATAGAAGCAAGGAACCATTATGACACCATGTAGGCCAAGAATCAAATGGTTCATTGTAAGACCAAGTGGCCTAAAAGGGCTTGGAATGCATTGTGACACCACAGGGGTTAAGAGAAGCAAGGATCCATTGTGACCCAATGGAGGCTAATAATCCCAGGATCCCATTTGACACCAGGGGGCGTAAAAGGGCCAGGGATCAATTGTGACAGCATGGGGCCCAATAGAAACAAGGAACCATTATGACACCATGGAGGCCAAGAATCAAATGATTCATTGTGACATCAAGTGGCCTAAAAGGGCATGGGATGCATTGTGACAGCACAGAGGTTAAGAGAAGCAAGGAACCATTGTGACCCAAAGCAGGCTAACAATCTAATGATCCCTTGTGACACCAATGGGCCTAAAAGGGGCAGGGATGTATTGTGAAAGCATGGGGCCCAATAGAAACCTGGTACAATTATGCCACCATGGAGGCCAAGAATCAAATGATTCATTGTGACATCAAGTGGCCTAAAAGGGCATGGGATGCATTGTGACAGCACAGGGGTTAAGAGAAGCAAGGAACCATTGTGACCCAATGCAGGCTAACAATCTAATGATCCCTTTTGACACCAATGGGCCTAAAAGGGGCAGGGATGAATTGTGAAAGCATGGGGCCCAATTAAAACCTGGTACAATTATGCCACCATGGAGGCCAAGAATCAAATGATTCATTGTGACATCAAGTGGCCTAAAAGGGCATGGGATGCATTGTGCCACCACAGGGGTTTAGAGAAGCAAGGATCCATTGTGACCCAATGCAGGCTAATAATCCCAGGATCCCATTTGACACCAGGGGGCGTAAAAGGGCCAGGGATGAATTGTTACAGCACGGGGACCAATAGAAGCAAGGATCTATTATGCCACCATGGAGGCCAGGAATCAAATAATTCATTGTGACATCATGTGGCCTGAAAGGGCATGGGATGCATTGTGACAGCACAGGGGTTAAGAGAAGCAAGGAACCATTGTGACCCAATGCAGGCTAGCAATCTAATGATCCCTTGTGGCACCAGGGGGTATAAAAAGGGCCAGGGATGGATTGTTACAGCACGGGGACCAACAGAAGCAAGGATCTATTATGCCTCCGTGGAGGCCAAGAATCAAATGATTCATTGTGACATCAAGTGGCCTAAAAGGGCATGGGATGCATTGTGACAGCACAGGGGTTAAGAGAAGCAAGGATCCATTGTGACCCAATGCAGGCTAACAATCCCAGGATCCCATTTGACACCAGGGGGCGTAAAAGGGCCAGGGATGAATTGTGACAGCATGGGGCCCAATAGAAACAAGGAACCATTATGACACCATGGAGGCCAAGAATCAAAAGATTCATTGTGACATCAAGTGGCCTAAAAGGGCATGGGATGCATTGTGACACCACAGGGGTTAAGAGAAGCAAGGAACCATTGTGACCCAATGCAGGCTAACAATCTAAGGATCCCTTGTGACACCAATGGGCCTAAAAGGGCCAGGGATGAATTGTTACAGCACGGGGACCAATAGAAGCAAGGATCTATTATGCCACCATGGAGGCCAAGAATTAAATGATTCATTGTGACATCAACTGGCCTAAAAGGGCATGGGATGCATTGTGACACCACAGGGGTTAAGAGAAGCAAGGAACCATTGTGACCCAATGCAGGCTAACCATCTAATGATCCCTTGTGACACCAATGGGCCTAAAAGGTGCAGGGATGAATTGTGAAAGCATGGGGCCCAAGTAAACCCTGGTACAAATATGCCACCATGGAGGCCAAGAATTAAATGATTCATTGTGACATCAAGTGGCCTAAAAGGGCATGGGATGCATTGTGACACCACAGGGGTTAAGAGAAGCAAGGAACCATTGTGACCCAATGCAGGCTAACAATCTAAGAATCCCTTTTGACACCAGGGGGCGCAAAAGGACCACGGATGAACTCTGACAGCAAGGGGACCTATAGAAGCAAGGAACCATTATGACACCATGAAGGCCAAGAATCAAATGGTTCATTGTAAGACCAAGTGGCCTAAAAGGGCTTGGAATTCATTGTGACACCACAGAGGTTAAGAGAAGCGAGGAACCATTGTGACCCAATGCAGGCTAACCATCTAATGATCCCTTGTGTCACCAGGGGGTATAAAAAGGGCCAGGGATGGATTGTTACAGCACGGGGACCAATAGAAGCAAGGATCTATTATGCCACCGTGGAGGCCAAGAATCAGATGATTCATTGTGACATCAAGTGGCCTAAAAGTGCATGGGATCCATTGTGACAGCACAGGGGTTAAGAGAAGCAAGGATCCATTGTGACCCAATGGAGGCTAATAATCCCAGGATCCCATTTGACACCAGGGGGCGTAAAAGGGCCAGGGATGAATTGTGACAGCATGGGGCCCAATAGAAACAAGGAACCATTATGACACCATGGAGGCCAAGAATCACATGATTCATTGTGACATCAAGTGGCCTAAAAGGGCATGGGATGCATTGTGACACCACAGGGGTTAAGAGAAGCAAGGAACCATTGTGACCCAATGCAGGCTAACAATCCAATCATCCCTTGTGACACCAATGGGCCTAAAAGGGCCAGGGATGAATTGTTACAGCACGGGGACCAATAGAAGCAAGGATCTATTATGCCACCATGGAGGCCAAGATTCAAATAATTCATTGTGGCATCATGTGGCCTAAAAGCGCATGGGATGCATTGTGACAGCACAGGGGTTAAGAGAAGCAAGGAACCATTGTGACCCAATGCAGGCTAACAATCTAATGATCCCTTGTGACACCAAAGGGCCTAAAAGGGGCAGGGATGAATTGTGAAAGCATGGGGCCCAAGTAAACCCTGGTACAATTATGCCACCATGGAGGCCAAGAATCAAATGATTCATTGTGACATCAAGTGGCCTAAAAGGGCATGGGATGCATTGTGACACCACAGGGGTTAAGAGAAGCAAGGAACCATTGTGACCCAATGCAGGCTAACAATCTAAGGATCCCTTTTGACACCAGGGGGCGCAAAAGGACCACGGATCGACTCTGACAACCTGGGGACCTATGGAAGCAAGGAACCATTATGACACCATGAAGGCCTAGAATCAAATGGTTCATTGTAAGACCAAGTGGCCTAAAAGGGCTTGGAATGCATTGTGACACCACAGAGGTTAAGAGAAACAAGCAACCATTGTGACCCAATGCAGGCTAACAATCTAATGATCACTTGTGACACCAATGGGCATAAAACGGCCACGGATGAATTGTTACAGCACGGGGACCAATAGAAGCAAGGATCTATTATGCCACCATGGAGTCCAAGAATCAAATAATTCATTGTGACATCATGTGGCCTAAAAGGGCATGGGATGCATTGTGACACCACAGGGGTTAAGAGAAGCAAGGAAACATTGTGACCCAATGCAAGCTAACAATCTAATGATCCCTTGTGAGAGCAATGGGCCTAAAAGGGGCAGGGATGAATTGTGAAAGCATGGGGCCCAAGTAAACCCTGGTACAAATATGCCACCATGGAGGCCAAGAATCAAATGATTCATTGTGACATCAAGTGGCCTAAAAGGGCATGGGATGCATTGTGACACCACAGGGGTTAAGAGAAGCAAGGAACCATTGTGATCCAATGCAGGCTAACAATCTAAGAATCCCTTTTGACTCCAGGGGGCGCAAAAGGACCACAGATGAACTCTGACAGCAAGGGGACCTATAGAAGCAAGGAACCATTATGACACCATGTAGGCCAAGAATCAAATGGTTCATTGTAAGACCAAGTGGCCTAAAAGGGCTTGGAATGCATTGTGACACCACAGAGGTTAAGAGAAGCAAGGAACCATTGTGACCCAATGCAGGCTAGCAATCTAATGATCCCTTGTGGCAACAGGGGGTATAAAAAGGGCCAGGGATGGATTGTTACAGCACGGGGAACAATAGAAGCAAGGATCTATTATGCCACCGTGGAGGCCAAGAATCAAATGATTCATTGTGACATCAAGTGGCCTAAAAGTGCATGGGATGCATTGTGACAGCACAGGGGTTAAGAGAAGCAAGGATCCATTGTGACCCAATGGAGGCTAATAATCCCAGGATCCCATTTGACACCAGGGGGCGTAAAAGGGCCAGGGATCAATTGTGACAGCATGGGGCCCAATAGAAACAAGGAACCATTATGACACCATGGAAGCCAAGAATCAAATGATTCATTGTGACATCAAGTGGCCTAAAAGGGCATGGGATGCATTGTGACACCACAGGGGTTAAGAGAAGCAAGGAACCATTGTGACCCAATGCAGGCTAACCATCTAATGATCCCTTGTGACACCAATGGGCCTAAAAGGGCCAGGGATGGATTGTTACAGCATGGGGACCAATAGAAGCAAGGATCTATTATGCCACCATGGAGGCCAAGAATCAAATAATTCATTGTGACATCATGTGGCCTAAAAGGGCATGGGATGCATTGTGACAGCGCAGGGGTTAAGAGAAGCAAGGAACCATTGTGACCCAATGCAGGCTAACAATCTAATGATCCCTTGTGTCACCAAAGGGCCTAAAAGGGGCAGGGATGAATTGTGAAAGCATGGGGCCCAAGTAAAGCCTGGTACAAATATGCCACCATGGAGGCCAAGAATCAAATGATTCATTGTGACATCAAGAGGCCTAAAAGTGCATGGGATGCATTGTGACACCACAGGGGTTAAGAGAAGCAAGGAAACATTGTGACCCAATGCAAGCTAACAATCTAATGATCCCTTGTGAGAGCAATGGGCCTAAAAGGGGCTGGGATGAATTGTGAAAGCATGGGGCCCAAGTAAACCCTGGTACAAATATGCCACCATGGAGGCCAAGAATCAAATGATTCATAGTGACATCAAGTGGCCTAAAAGGGCATGGGATGCATTGTGACAGCACAGGGGTTAAGAGAAGCAAGGAACCATTGTGACCCAATGCAGGCTAACAATCTAAGAATCCCTTTTGACACCAGGGGGCGCAAAAGGACCACGGATGAACTCTGACAGCAAGGGGACCTATAGAAGCAAGGAACCATTATGACACCATGTAGGCCAAGAATCAAATGGTTCATTGTAAGACCAAGTGGCCTAAAAGGGCTTGGAATGCATTGTGACACCACAGAGGTTAAGAGAAGCAAGGAACGATTGTGACCCAATGCAGGCTAGCAATCTAATGATCCCTTGCGGCACCAGGGGGTATAAAAAGGGCCAGGGATGGATTGTTACAGCACGGGGAACAATAGAAGCAAGGATCTATTATGCCACCATGGAGGCCAAGAATCAAATGATTCATTGTGACATCAAGTGGCCTAAAAGTGCATGGGATGCATTGTGACAGCACAGGGGTTAAGAGAAGCATGGATCCATTGTGACCCAATGGAGGCTAATAATCCCAGGATCCCATTTGACACCAGGGGGCGTAAAAGGGCCAGGGATGAATTGTGACAGCATGGGGCCCAATAGAAACAAGGAACCATTATGACACCATGGAAGCCAAGAATCAAATGATTCATTGTGACATCAAGTGGCCTAAAAGGGCATGGGATGCATTGTGACAGCACAGAGGTTAAGAGAAGCAAGGAACCATTGTGACCCAATGCAGGCTAACAATCTAATGATCCCTTGTGACACCAATGGGCCTAAAAGGGCCAGGGAGGAATTGTTACAGCACAGGGACCAATAGAAGCAAGGATCTATTATGCCACCATGGAGGCCAAGAATCAAACAATTCATTGTGACATCAAGTGGCCTAAAAGGGCATTGGATGCATTGTGACAGCACAGGGGTTAAGAGAAGCAAGGATCCATTATGACCCAATGGAGGCTAACAATCTAATAATCCCTTTTGACACCAATGGGCCTAAAAGGGGCAGGGATGAATTGTGAAAGCATGGGGCCCAATTAAAACCTGGTACAATTACGCCACCATGGAGGCCAAGAATCAAATGATTCATTGTGACATCAAGTGGCCTAAAAGGGCATGGGATGCATTGTGACACCACAGGGGTTAAGAGAAGCAAGGACGCATTGTGACCCAATGCAGGCTAACAATCTAATGATCCCTTTTGACACCAGGGGGCGCAAAAGGACCACGGCTGGACTCTGACAGCATGGGGACCTATAGAAGCAAGGATCTATTATGCCACCATGGAGGCCAGGAATCAAATGGTTCATTGTAAGACCAAGTGGCCTAAAAGGGCTTGGAATGCATTGTGACACCACAGAGGTTAAGAGAAGCAAGGAACCATTGTGACCCAATGAAGGCTAATAATCCCAGGATCCCATTTGACACCAATGGGCCTAAAAGGGGCAGGGATGAATTGTGAAAGCATGGGGCCCAAGTAAAACCTGGTACAATTATGCCACCAAGGAGGCCAAGAATCAAATGATTCATTGTGACCTCAAGTGGCCTAAAAGGGCATGGGATGCATTGTGACACCACAGGGGTTAAGAGAAGCAAGGAACCATTGTGACCCAATGCAGGCTAACAATCTAATGATCCCTTGTGGCACCAGGGTGTATAAAAATGGCCAGGGATGGATTGTTACAGCACGGGGACCAATAGAAGCAAGGATCTATTATGCCACCGTGGAGGCCAAGAATCAAATGATTCATTGTGACATCAAGTGGCCTAAAAGGGCATGGGATGCATTGTGACAGCACAGGGGTTAAGAGAAGCAAGGATCCATTGTGACCCAATGGAGGCTAATAATCCCAGGATCCCATTTGACACCAGGGGGCGTAAAAGGGCCAGGGATGAATTGTGACAGCATGGGGCCCAATAGAAACAAGGAACCATTATGACACCATGGAGGCCAAGAATTAAATGATTCATTGTGACATCAAGTGGCCTAAAAGGGCATGGGATGCATTGTGACACCACAGGGGTTAAGAGAAGCAAGGAACCATTGTGACCCAATGCAGGCTAACCATCTAATGATCCCTTGTGACACCAATGGGCCTAAAAGGGCCAGGGATGGATTGTTACAGCATGGGGACCAATAGAAGCAAGGATCTATTATGCCACCGTGGAGGCCAAGAATCAAATGATTCATTGTGACATCAAGTGGCCTAAAAGGGCATGGGATGCATTGTGACAGCACAGGGGTTAAGAGAAGCAAGGAACCATTGTGACCCAAGGCAGGCTAACCATCTAATGATCCCTTGTGACACCAATGGGCCTAAAAGGTGCAGGGATGAATTGTGAAAGCATGGGGCCCAAGTAAACCCTGGTACAAATATGCCACCATGGAGGCCAAGAATTAAATGATTCATTGTGACATCAAGTGGCCTAAAAGGGCATGGGATGCATTGTAACACCACAGGGGTTAAGAGAAGCAAGGAACCATTGTGACCCAATGCAGGCTAACAATCTAAGAATCCCTTTTGACACCAGGGGGCGCAAAAGGACCACGGATGAACTCTGACAGCAAGGGGACCTATAGAAGCAAGGAACCATTATGACACCATGTAGGCCAAGAATCAAATGGTTCATTGTAAGACCAAGTGGCCTAAAAGGGCTTGGAATTCATTGTGACACCACAGAGGTTAAGAGAAGCAAGGAACCATTGTGACCCAATGCAGGCTAACCATCTAATAATCCCTTGTGTCACCAGGGGGTATAAAAAGGGCCAGGGATGGATTGTTACAGCACGGGGACCAATAGAAGCAAGGATCTATTATGCCACCGTGGAGGCCAAGAATCAGATGATTCATTGTGACATCAAGTGGCCTAAAAGGGCATGGGATGCATTGTGACAGCACAGGGGTTAAGAGAAGCAAGGATCCATTGTGACCCAATGGAGGCTAATAATCCCAGGATCCCATTTGACACCAGGGGGCGTAAAAGGGCCAGGGATCAATTGTGACAGCATGGGGCCCAATAGAAACAAGGAACCATTATGACACCATGGAGGCCAAGAATCAAATGATTCATTGTGACATCAAGTGGCCTAAAAGGGCATGGGATGCATTGTGACAGCACAGGGGTTAAGAGAAGCAAGGAACCATTGTGACCCAATGCAGGCTAACAATCCAATCATCCCTTGTGACACCAATGGGCCTAAAAGGGCCAGGGATGAATTGTTACAGCACGGGAACCAATAGAAGCAAGGATCTATTATGCCACCATGGAGGCCAAGATTCAAATAATTCATTGTGACATCATGTGGCCTAAAAGCGCATGGGATGCATTGTGACAGCACAGGGGTTAAGAGAAGCAAGGAACCATTGTGACCCAATGCAGGCTAACAATCTAATGATCCCTTGTGACACCAAAGGGCCTAAAAGGGGCAGGGATGAATTGTGAAAGCATGGGGCCCAAGTAAAGCCTGGTACAATGATGCCACCATGGAGGCCAAGAATCAAATGATTCATTGTGACATCAAGTGGCCTAAAAGGGCATGGGATGCATTGTGACACCACAGGGGTTAAGAGAAGCAAGGAACCATTGTGACCCAATGCAGGCTAACAATCTAAGGATCCCTTTTGACACCAGGGGGCGCAAAAGGACCACGGATCGACTCTGACAACATGGGGACCTATGGAAGCAAGGAACCATTATGACACCATGAAGGCCTAGAATCCAATGGTTCATTGTAAGACCAAGTGGCCTAAAAGGGCTTGGAATGCATTGTGACACCACAGAGGTTAAGAGAAACAAGCAACCATTGTGACCCAATGCAGGCTAACAATCTAATGATCACTTGTGACACCAATGGGCATAAAACGGCCACGGATGAATTGTTACAGCACGGGGACCAATAGAAGCAAGGATCTATTATGCCACCATGGAGTCCAAGAATCAAATAATTCATTGTGACATCATGTGGCCTAAAAGGGCATGGGATGCATTGTGACACCACAGGGGTTAAGAGAAGCAAGGAAACATTGTGACCCAATGCAAGCTAACAATCTAATGATCCCTTGTGAGAGCAATGGGCCTAAAAGGGGCAGGGATGAATTGTGAAAGCATGGGGCCCAAGTAAACCCTGGTACAAATATGCCACCATGGAGGCCAAGAATCAAATGATTCATTGTGACATCAAGTGGCCTAAAAGGGCATGGGATGCATTGTGACACCACAGGGGTTAAGAGAAGCAAGGAACCATTGTGATCCAATGCAGGCTAACAATCTAAGAATCCCTTTTGACTCCAGGGGGCGCAAAAGGTCCACGGATGAACTCTGACAGCAAGGGGACCTATAGAAGCAAGGAACCATTATGACACCATGAAGGCCAAGAATGAAATGGTTCATTGTAAGACCAAGTGGCCTAAAAGGGCTTGGAATGCATTGTGACACCACAGAGGTTAAGAGAAGCAAGGAACCATTGTGACCCAATGCAGGCTAGCAATCTAATGATCCCTTGTGGCACCAGGGGGTATAAAAAGGGCCAGGGATGGATTGTTACAGCACGGGGAACAATAGAAGCAAGGATCTATTATGCCACCGTGGAGGCCAAGAATCAAATGATTCATTGTGACATCAAGTGGCCTAAAAGTGCATGGGATGCATTGTGACAGCACAGGCGTTAAGAGAAGCAAGGATCCATTGTGACCCAATGGAGGCTAATAATCCCAGGATCCCATTTGACACCAGGGGGCGTAAAAGGGCCAGGGATGAATTGTGACAGCATGGGGCCCAATAGAAACAAGGAACCATTATGACACCATGGAAGCCAAGAATCAAATGATTCATTGTGACATCAAGTGGCCTAAAAGGGCATGGGATGCATTGTGACACCACAGGGGTTAAGAGAAGCAAGGAACCATTGTGACCCAATGCAGGCTAACCATCTAATGATCCCTTGTGACACCAATGGGCCTAAAAGGGCCAGGGATGGATTGTTACAGCATGGGGACCAATAGAAGCAAGGATCTATTATGCCACCATGGAGGCCAAGATTCAAATAATTCATTGTGACATCATGTGGCCTAAAAGGGCATGGGATGCATTGTGACAGCGCAGGGGTTAAGAGAAGCAAGGAACCATTGTGACCCAATGCAGGCTAACAATCTAATGATCCCTTGTGTCACCAAAGGGCCTAAAAGGGGCAGGGATGAATTGTGAAAGCATGGGGCCCAAGTAAACCCTGGTACAAATATGCCACCATGGAGGCCAAGAATCAAATGATTCATTGTGACATCAAGAGGCCTAAAAGTGCATGGGATGCATTGTGACACCACAGGGGTTAAGAGAAGCAAGGAAACATTGTGACCCAATGCAAGCTAACAATCTAATGATCCCTTGTGAGAGCAATGGGCCTAAAAGGTGCAGGGATGAATTGTGAAAGCATGGGGCCCAAGTAAACCCTGGTACAAATATGCCACCATGGAGGCCAAGAATCAAATGATTCATAGTGACATCAAGTGGCCTAAAAGGGCATGGGATGCATTGTGACAGCACAGGGGTTAAGAGAAGCAAGGAACCATTGTGACCCAATGCAGGCTAACAATCTAAGAATCCCTTTTGACACCAGGGGGCGCAAAAGGACCACGGATGAACTCTGACAGCAAGGGGACCTATAGAAGCAAGGAACCATTATGACACCATGTAGGCCAAGAATCAAATGGTTCATTGTAAGACCAAGTGGCCTAAAAGGGCTTGGAATGCATTGTGACACCACAGAGGTTAAGAGAAGCAAGGAACCATTGTGACCCAATGCAGGCTAGCAATCTAAAGATCCCTTGTGGCACCAGGGGGTATAAAAAGGGCCAGGGATGGATTGTTACAGCACGGGGAACAATAGAAGCAAGGATCTATTATGCCACCATGGAGGCCAAGAATCAAATGATTCATTGTGACATCAAGTGGCCTAAAAGTGCATGGGATGCATTGTGACAGCACAGGGGTTAAGAGAAGCATGGATCCATTGTGACCCAATGGAGGCTAATAATCCCAGGATCCCATTTGACACCAGGGGGCGTAAAAGGGCCAGGGATCAATTGTGACAGCATGGGGCCCAATAGAAACAAGGAACCATTATGACACCATGGAAGCCAAGAATCAAATGATTCATTGTGACATCAAGTGGCCTAAAAGGGCATGGGATGCATTGTGACACCACAGAGGTTAAGGGAAGCAAGGAACCATTGTGACCCAATGCAGGCTAACAATCTAATGATCCCTTGTGACACCAATGGGCCTAAAAGTGCCAGGGAGGAATTGTTACAGCACAGGGACCAATAGAAGCAAGGATCTATTATGCCACCATGGAGGCCAAGAATCAAATAATTCATTGTGACATCATGTGGCCTAAAAGGGCATGGGATGCATTGTGACACCACAGGGGTTAAGAGAAGCAAGGATCCATTGTGACCCAATGGAGGCTAACAATCTAATAATCCCTTTTGACATCAATGGGCCTAAAAGGTCAGGGATGAATTGTGAAAGCATGGGGCCCAATTAAAACCTGGTACAAATATGCCACCATGGAGGCCAAGAATCAAATGATTCATTGTGACATCAAGTGGCCTAAAAGGGCATGGGATGCATTATGACACCAGAGAGGTAAGGAGAAGCAAGGAACCATTGTGACCCAATGCAGGCTAACAATCTAATGATCCCTTGCGGCACCAATGGGCCTAAAAGGGGCAGGGATGAATTGTGAAAGCATGGGGCCCAAGTAAACCCTGGTACAAATATGCCACCATGGAGGCCAAGAATCAAATGATTCATTGTGACATCAAGTGGCCTAAAAGGGCATGGGATGCATTGTGACAGCACAGGGGTTAAGAGAAGCAAGGAACCATTGTGACCCAATGCAGGCTAACAATCTAAGAATCCCTTTTGACACCAGGCGGCGCAAAAGGACCACGGATCGACTCTGACAACATGGGGACCTATGGAAGCAAGGAACCATTATGACACCATGAAGGCCAAGAATGAAATGGTTCATTGTAAGACCAAGTGGCCTAAAAGGGCTTGGAATGCATTGTGACACCACAGAGGTTAAGAGAAGCAAGGAACCATTGTGACCCAATGCAGGCTAACAATCTAATGATCCCTTGTGTCACCAGGGGGTATAAAAAGGGCCAGGGATGGATCGTTACAGCACGGGGACCAATAGAAGCAAAGATCTATTATGCCACCGTGGAGGCCAAGAATCAAATGATTCATTGTGACATCAAGTGGCCTAAAAGTGCATGGGATGCATTGTGACACCACAGGGGTTTAGAGAAGCAAGGATCCATTGTGACCCAATGGAGGCTAATAATCCCAGGATCCCATTTGACACCAGGGGGCGTAAAAGGGCCAGGGATGAATTGTGACAGCATGGGGCCCAATAGAAACAAGGAACCATTATGACACCATGGAGGCCAAGAATCAAATGATTCATTGTGACATCAAGTGGCCTAAAAGGGCATGGGATGCATTGTGACACCACAGGGGTTAAGAGAAGCAAGGAACCATTGTGACCCAATGCAGGCTAACAATCTAATGATCCCTTGTGACACCAATGGGCCTAAAAGGGCCAGGGATGAATTGTTACAGCACGGGGACCAATAGTAGCAAGGATCTATTATGCCACCATGGAGGCCAAGAATCAAATGATTCATTGTGACATCATGTGGCCTAAAAGGGCATGGGATGCATTGTGACAGCACAGGGGTCAAGAGAAGCAAGGAACCATTGTGACCCAATGCAGGCTAACAATCTAATGATCCCTTTTGACACCAATGGGCCTAAAAGGGTCAGTGATGAATTGTGAAAGCATGGGGCCCAATTAAAACCTGGTACAATTATGCCACCATGGAGGCCAAGAATCAAATGATTCATTGTGACATCAAGTGGCCTAAAAGGGCATGGGATGCATTGTGACACCACAGGGGTTAAGAGAAGCAAGGAACCATTGTGACCCAATGCAGGCTAACAATCTAATGATCCCTTGTGGCACTAGGGGGTATAAAAAGGGCCAGGGATGGATTGTTACAGCACGGGGACCAATAGAAGCAAGGATCTATTATGCCACCATGGTGGCCAAGAATCAAATGATTCATTGTGACATCTAGTGGCCTAAAAGGGCATGGGATGCATTGTGCCACCACAGGGGTTTAGAGAAGCAAGGATCCATTGTGACCCAATGGAGGCTAATAATCCCAGGATCCCATTTGACACCAGGGGGCCTAAAAGGGCCAGGGATGAATTGTTACAGCACGGGGACCAATAGAAGCAAGGATCTATTATGCCACCATGGAGGCCAAGAATCAAATAATTCATTGTGACATCATGTGGCCTAAAAGGGCATGGGATGCATTGTGACAGCACAGGGGTTAAGAGAAGCAAGGAACCATTGTGACCCAATGCAGGCTAACAATCTAATGATCCCTTGTGACACCAATGGGCCTAAAAGGGGCAGGGATGAATTGTGAAAGCATGGGGCCCAAGTAAACCCTGGTACAAATATGCCACCATGGAGGCCAAGAATCAAATGATTCATTGTGACATCAAGTGGCCTAAAATGGCATGGGATGCATTGTGACACCACAGGGGCTAAGAGAAGCAAGGAACCATTGTGACCTAATGGAGGCTAATAATCCCAGGATCCCATTTGACACCAGGGGGCGTAAAAGGGCCAGGGATCACTTGTGACAGCATGGGGCCCAATAGAAACAAGGAACCATTATGACACCATGGAGGCCAAGAATCAAAAGATTCATTGTGACATCAAGTGGCCTAAAAGGGCATGGGATGTATTGTGACACCACAGGGGTTAAGAGAAGCAAGGAACCATTGTGACCCAATGCAGGCTAACAATCTAATGATCCCTTGTGACACCAATGGGCCTAAAAGGGGCAGGGAGGAATTGTTACAGCACAGGGACCAATAGAAGCAAGGATCAATTATGCCATCATGGAGGCCAAGAATCAAATAATTCATTGTGACATCATGTGGCCTAAAAGGGCATGGGATGCATTGTGACAGCACAGGGGTTAAGAGAAGCAAGGAACCATTGTGACCCAATGCAGGCTAACCATCTAATGATCCCTTGTGACACCAATGGCCCTAAAAGGGCCAAGGAGGAATTGTTACAGCACGGGGACCACTAGAAGCAAGGATCTATTATGCCATCATGGAGGCCAAGAATCAAATAATTCATTGTGACATCATGTGGCCTAAAAGGGCATGGGATGCATTGTGACAGCACAGGGGTTAAGAGAAGCAAGGAACCATTGTGACCCAATGCAGGCTAACAATCTAATGATCCCTTTTGACACCAGGGCGCACAAAAGGACCACGGATGAACTCTGACAGCAAGGGGACCTATAGAAGCAAGGAACCATTATGACACCATGAAGGCCAAGAATCAAATAGTTCACTGAAAGATCAAGCGGCCTAAAAGGGCTTGGAATGCATTGTAACACCACAGGGGTTAAGAGAAGCAAGTAACCATTGTGACCCAATGCAGGCTAACCATCTAATGATCCCTTGTGACACCAATGGGCCTAAAAGGGCCAGGGAGGAATTGTTACAGCACGGGGACCAATAGAAGCAAGGATCTATTATGCCACCGTGGAGGCCAAGAATCAAATGATTCATTGTGACATCAAGTGGCCTAAAAGGTCATGGGATGCATTGTGCCACCACAGGGGTTAAGAGAAGCAAGGATCCATTGTGACCCAATGGAGGCTAATAATCCCAGGATCCCATTTGACACCAGGGGGCGTAAAAGGGCCAGGGATGAATTGTGACAGCATGGGGCCCAATAGAAACAAGGAACCATTATGACACCATGAAGGCCAAGAATCAAATAGTTCACTGTAAGACCAAGCGGCCTAAAAGGGCATGGGATGCATTGTGACACCACAGAGGTTAAGAGAAGCAAGGAACCATTGTGACCCAGTGCAGGCTAACAATCTAATGATCCCTTGTGACACCAATGGGTCTAAAAGGGCCATGGAGGAATTGTTAGAGCACAGGGACCAATAGAAGCAAGGATTTATTATGCCACCATGGAGGCCAAGAATCAAATAATTCATTGTGACATCATGTGGCCTAAAAGGGCATGGGATGCATTGTGACAGCACAGGGGTTAAGAGAAGCAAGGATCCATTGTGACCCAATGGAGGCTAATAATCCCAGGATCCCATTTGACACCAGGGGGCGTAAAAGGGCCAGGGATGAATTGTGACAGCATGGGGCCCAATAGAAACAAGGAACCATTATGACACCATGGAGGCCAAGAATCAAATGATTCATTGTGACATCAAGTGGCATAAAAGGGCATGGGATGCATTGTGACAGCACAGGGGTTAAGAGAAGCAAGGAACCATTGTGACCCAATGCAGGCTAACCATCTAATGACCCCTTGTGACACCAATGGCCCTAAAAGGGCCAGGGAGGAATTGTTACAGCACGGGGACCACTAGAAGCAAGGATCTATTATGCCATCATGGAGGCCAAGAATCAAATAATTCATTGTGACATCATGTGGCATAAAAGGGCATGGGATGCATTGTGACAGCACAGGGGTTAAGAGAAGCAAGGAACCATTGTGACCCAATGCAGGCTAACAATCTAATGATCCCTTTTGACACCAGGGGGCACAAAAGGACCACGGATGGACTCTGACAGCATGGGGACCTATAGAAGCAAGGAACCATTATGACACCATGAAGGCCAAGAATCAAATAGTTCACTGTAAGACCAAGCGGCCTAAAAGGGCTTGGAATGCATTGCGACACCACAGGGGTTAAGAGAAGCAAGGAACCATTGTGACCCAATGCAGGCTAACCATCTAATGATCCCTTGTGACACCAATGGGCCTAAAAGGGCCAGGGAGGAATTGTTACAGCACGGGGACCAATAGAAGCAAGGATCTATTATGCCACCGTGGAGGCCAAGAATCAAATGATTCATTGTGACATCAAGTGGCCTAAAAGGGCATGGGATGCATTGTGACACCACAGAGGTTAAGAGAAGCAAGGAACCATTGTGACCCAATGCAGGCTAACAATCTAAGAATCCCTTTTGACACCAGGGGGCGCAAAAGGACCACAGATCGACTCTGACAACATGGGGACCTATGGAAGCAAGGAACCATTATGACACCATGAAGGCCAAGAATCTAATGGTTCATTGTAAGACCAAGTGGCCTAAAAGGGCTTGGAATGCATTGTGACACCACAGAGGTTAAGAGAAGCAAGCAACCATTGTGACCCAATGCAGGCTAACAATCTAATGATCCCTTGTGACACCAATGGGCCTAAAAGGGGCAGGGATGAATTGTGAAAGCATGGGGCCCAAGTAAACCCTGGTACAAATATGCCACCATGGAGGCCAAGAATCAAATGATTCATTGTGACATCAAGTGGCCTAAAATGGCATGGGATGCATTGTGACACCACAGGGGCTAAGAGAAGCAAGGAACCATTGTGACCTAATGGAGGCTAATAATCCCAGGATCCCATTTGACACCAGGGGGCGTAAAAGGGCCAGGGATCACTTGTGACAGCATGGGGCCCAATAGAAACAAGGAACCATTATGACACCATGGAGGCCAAGAATCAAAAGATTCATTGTGACATCAAGTGGCCTAAAAGGGCATGGGATGTATTGTGACACCACAGGGGTTAAGAGAAGCAAGGAACCATTGTGACCCAATGCAGGCTAACAATCTAATGATCCCTTGTGACACCAATGGGCCTAAAAGGGGCAGGGAGGAATTGTTACAGCACAGGGACCAATAGAAGCAAGGATCAATTATGCCATCATGGAGGCCAAGAATCAAATAATTCATTGTGACATCATGTGGCCTAAAAGGGCATGGGATGCATTGTGACAGCACAGGGGTTAAGAGAAGCAAGGAACCATTGTGACCCAATGCAGGCTAACCATCTAATGATCCCTTGTGACACCAATGGCCCTAAAAGGGCCAAGGAGGAATTGTTACAGCACGGGGACCACTAGAAGCAAGGATCTATTATGCCATCATGGAGGCCAAGAATCAAATAATTCATTGTGACATCATGTGGCCTAAAAGGGCATGGGATGCATTGTGACAGCACAGGGGTTAAGAGAAGCAAGGAACCATTGTGACCCAATGCAGGCTAACAATCTAATGATCCCTTTTGACACCAGGGGGCACAAAAGGACCACGGATGAACTCTGACAGCAAGGGGACCTATAGAAGCAAGGAACCATTATGACACCATGAAGGCCAAGAATCAAATAGTTCACTGAAAGATCAAGCGGCCTAAAAGGGCTTGGAATGCATTGTGACACCACAGGGGTTAAGAGAAGCAAGTAACCATTGTGACCCAATGCAGGCTAACCATCTAATGATCCCTTGTGACACCAATGGGCCTAAAAGGGCCAGGGAGGAATTGTTACAGCACGGGGACCAATAGAAGCAAGGATCTATTATGCCACCGTGGAGGCCAAGAATCAAATGATTCATTGTGACATCAAGTGGCCTAAAAGGTCATGGGATGCATTGTGCCACCACAGGGGTTAAGAGAAGCAAGGATCCATTGTGACCCAATGGAGGCTAATAATCCCAGGATCCCATTTGACACCAGGGGGCGTAAAAGGGCCAGGGATGAATTGTGACAGCATGGGGCCCAATAGAAACAAGGAACCATTATGACACCATGAAGGCCAAGAATCAAATAGTTCACTGTAAGACCAAGCGGCCTAAAAGGGCATGGGATGCATTGTGACACCACAGAGGTTAAGAGAAGCAAGGAACCATTGTGACCCAGTGCAGGCTAACAATCTAATGATCCCTTGTGACACCAATGGGTCTAAAAGGGCCATGGAGGAATTGTTAGAGCACAGGGACCAATAGAAGCAAGGATTTATTATGCCACCATGGAGGCCAAGAATCAAATAATTCATTGTGACATCATGTGGCCTAAAAGGGCATGGGATGCATTGTGACAGCACAGGGGTTAAGAGAAGCAAGGATCCATTGTGACCCAATGGAGGCTAATAATCCCAGGATCCCATTTGACACCAGGGGGCGTAAAAGGGCCAGGGATGAATTGTGACAGCATGGGGCCCAATAGAAACAAGGAACCATTATGACACCATGGAGGCCAAGAATCAAATGATTCATTGTGACATCAAGTGGCCTAAAAGGGCATGGGATGCATTGTGACACCACAGAGGTTAAGAGAAGCAAGGAACCATTGTGACCCAATGCAGGCTAACAATCTAATGATCCCTTGTGAAACCAATGGGCCTAAAAGGGGCAGGGATGAATTGTGAAAGCATGGGGCCCAAGTAAAACCTGGTACAATTATGCCACCATGGAGGCCAAGAATCAAATGATTCATTGTGACATCAAGTGGCCTAAAAGGGCATGGGATGCATTGTGACAGCACAGGGGTTAAGAGAAGCAAGGAACCATTGTGACCCAATGCAGGCTAACAATCTAAGAATCCCTTTTGATACCAGGGGGCGCAAAAGGACCACGGATCGACTCTGACAACATGGGGACCTATGGAAGCAAGGAACCATTATGACACCATGAAGGCCAAGAATCAAATGGTTCATTGTAAGACCAAGTGGCCTAAAAGGGCTTGGAATGCATTGTGACACCACAGAGGTTAAGAGAAGCAAGGAACCATTGTGACCCAATGCAGGCTAACAATCTAATGATTCCTTGTGTCACCAGGGGGTATAAAAAGGGCCAGGGATGGATCGTTACAGCACGGGGACCAATAGAAGCAAAGATCTATTATGCCACCGTGGAGGCCAAGAATCAAATGATTCATTGTGACATCAAGTGGCCTAAAAGGGCATGGGATGCATTGTGACAGCACAGGGCTTAAGAGAAGCAAGGATCCATTGTGACCCAATGGAGGCTAATAATCCCAGGATCCCATTTGACACCAGGGGGCGTAAAAGGGCCAGGGATGAATTGTGACAGCATGGGGCCCAATAGAAACAAGGAACCATTATGACACCATGGAGGCCAAGAATCAAATGATTCATTGTGACATCAAGTGGCCTAAAAGGCATGGGATGCATTGTGACACCACAGAGGTTAAGAGAAGCAAGGAACCATTGTGACCCAAGGCAGGCTAACCATCTAATGATCCCTTGTGACACCAATGGGCCTAAAAGGGCCAGGGATGTATTGTGAAAGCATGGGGCCCAATAGAAACCTGGTACAATTATGCCACCATGGAGGCCAAGAATCAAATGATTCATTGTGACATCAAGTGGCCTAAAAGGGCATGGGATGCATTGTGACACCACAGGGGTTAAGAGAAGCAAGGAACCATTGTGACCCAATGCAGGCTAACAATCTAATGATCCCTTTTGACACCAGGGGGCGCAAAAGGACCACGGATCGACTCTGACAGCATGGGGACCTATGGAAGCAAGGAACCATTATGACACCATGAAGGCCAAGAATCAAATGGTTCATTGTAAGACCAAGTGGCCTAAAAGGGCTTGGAATGCATTGTGACACCACAGAGGTTAAGAGAAGCAAGGAACCATTGTGACCCAATGCAGGCTAACAATCTAATGATCCCTTGTGGCACCAGGGGGTATAAAAAGGGCCAGGGATGGATTGTTACAGCACGGGGACCAATAGAAGCAAGGATCTATTATGCCACCATGGCGGCCAAGAATCAAATGATTCATTGTGACATCAAGTGGCCTAAAAGTGCATGGGATGCATTGTGCCACCACAGGGGTTTAGAGAAGCAAGGATCCATTGTGACCCAATGGAGGCTAATAATCCCAGGATCCCATTTGACACCAGGGGGCGTAAAAGGGCCAGGGATGAATTGTGACAGCATGGGGCCCAATAGAAACAAGGAACCATTATGACACCATGGAGGCCAAGAATCAAAAGATTCATTGTGACATCAAGTGGCCTAAAAGGGCATGGGATGCATTGTGACACCACAGGGGTTAAGAGAAGCAAGGAACCATTGTGACCCAATGCAGGCTAACAATCTAATGATCCCTTGTGACACCAATGGGCCTAAAAGGGCCAGGGATGAATTGTTACAGCACGGGGACCAATAGAAGCAAGGATCTATTATGACACCATGGAGGCCAAGAATCAAATGATTCATTGTGACATCAAGTGGCCTAAAAGGGCATGGGATGCATTGTGACACCACAGGGGTTAAGAGAAGCAAGGAACCATTGTGACCCAATGCAGGCTAACAATCTAATGATCCCTTGTTACACCAATGGGCCTAAAAGGGGCAGGGATCAATTGTGAAAGCATGGGGCCCAATTAAAACCTGGTACAATTACGCCACCATGGAGGCCAAGAATCAAATGATTCATTGTGACATCAAGTGGCCTAAAAGTGCATGGGATGCATTGTGACACCACAGAGGTTAAGAGAAGCAAGGAACCATTGTGACCCAAAGCAGGCTAACAATCTAAGAATCCCTTTTGACACCAGGGGGCGCAAAAGGACCACGGATGAACTCTGACAGCAAGGGGACCTATAGAAGCAAGGAACCATTATGACACCATGTAGGCCAAGAATCAAATGGTTCATTGTAAGACCAAGTGGCCAAAAAGGGCTTGGAATGCATTGTGACACCACAGAGGTTAAGAGAAGCAAGGAACCATTGTGACCCAATGCAGGCTAGCAATCTAATGATCCCTTGTGGCACCAGGGGGTATAAAAAGGGCCAGGGATGGATTGTTACAGCATGGGGACCAATAGAAGCAAAGATCTATTATGCCACCGTGGAGGCCAAGAATCAAATGATTCATTGTGACATCAAGTGGCCTAAAAGGGCATGGGATGCATTGTGACAGCACAGGGGTTAAGAGAAGCAAGGATCCATTGTGACCCAATGGAGGCTAATAATCCCAGGATCCCATTTGACACCAGGGGGCGTAAAAGGGCCAGGGATGAATTGTGACAGCATGGGGCCCAATAGAAACAAGGAACCATTATGACACCATGGAGGCCAAGAATCAAAAGATTCATTGTGACATCAAGTGGCCTAAAAGGGCATGGGATGCATTGTGACACCACAGAGGTTAAGAGAAGCAAGGAACCATTGTGACCCAATGCAGGCTAACAGTCTAATGATCCCTTGTGGCACCAGGGGGTATAAAAAGGGCCAGGGATGGATTGTTACAGCACGGGGACCAATAGAAGCAAGGATCTATTATGCCACCATGGCGGCCAAGAATCAAATGATTCATTGTGACATCAAGTGGCCTAAAAAGGCATGGGATGCATTGTGACACCACAGGGGTTAAGAGAAGCAAGGAACCATTGTGACCCAATGCAGGCTACCAATCTAATGATCCCTTTTGACACCAGGGGGCGCAAAAGGACCACGGATCGACTCTGACAGCATGGGGACCTATGGAAGCAAGGAACCATTATGACACCATGAAGGCCAAGAATCAAATGGTTCATTGTAAGACCAAGTGGCCTAAAAGGGCTTGGCATGCATTGTGACACCACAGAGGTTAAGAGAAGCAAGGAACCATTGTGACCCAATGCAGGCTAACAATCTAATGATCCCTTGTGGCACCAGGGGGTATAAAAAGGGCCAGGGATGGATTGTTACAGCACGGGGACCAATAGAAGCAAGGATCTATTATGCCACCATGGCTGCCAAGAATCAAATGATTCATTGTGACATCAAGTGGCCTAAAAGTGCATGGGATGCATTGTGCCACCACAGGGGTTTAGAGAAGCAAGGATCCATTGTGACCCAATGGAGGCTAATAATCCCAGGATCCCATTTGACACCAGGGGGCGTAAAAGGGCCAGGGATGAATTGTGACAGCATGGGGCCCAATAGAAACAAGGAACCATTATGAAACCATGGAGGCCAAGAATCAAAAGATTCATTGTGAACATCAAGTGGCCTAAAAGGGCATGGGATGCATTGTGACAGCACAGGGGTTAAGAGAAGCAAGGAACCATTGTGACCCAATGCAGGCTAACAATCTAATGATCCCTTGTGACACCAATGGGCCTAAAAGGGCCAGGGATGAATTGTTACAGCACGGGGACCAATAGAAGCAAGGATCTATTATGCCACCATGGAGGCCAAGAATCAAATAATTCATTGTGACATCATGTGGCCTAAAAGTGCATGGGATGCATTGTGACAGCACAGGGGTTAAGAGAAGCAAGGAACCATTGTGACCCAATGCAGGCTAACAATCTAATGATCCCTTTTGACACCAATGGGCCTAAAAGGGTCAGTGATGAATTGTGAAAGCATGGGGCCCAAGTAAACCCTGGTACAAATATGCCACCATGGAGGCCAAGAATCAAATGATTCATTGTGACATCAAGTGGCCTAAAAGGGCATGGGATGCATTGTGACACCACAGGGGCTAAGAGAATCAAGGAACCATTGTGACCTAATGGAGGCTAATAATCCCAGGATCCCATTTGACACCAGGGGGCGTAAAAGGGCCAGGGATCACTTGGGACAGCATGGGGCCCAATAGAAACAAGGAACCATTATGACACCATGGAGGCCAAGAATCAAAAGATTCATTGTGACATCAAGTGGCCTAAAAGGGCATGGGATGCATTGTGACACCACAGGGGTTAAGAGAAGCAAGGAACCATTGTGACCCAATGCAGGCTAACAATCTAATGATCCCTTGTGACACCAATGGGCCTAAAAGGGGCAGGGAGGAATTGTTACAGCACAGGGACCAATAGAAGCAAGGATCTATTATGCCATCATGGAGGCCAAGAATCAAATAATTCATTGTGACATCATGTGGCCTAAAAGGGCATGGGATGCATTGTGACACCACAGGGGTTAAGAGAAGCAAGGAACCATTGTGACCCAATGCAGGCCAACCATCTAATGATCCCTTGTGACACCAATGGGCCTAAAAGGTGCAGGGATGAATTGTGAAAGCATGGGGCCCAAGTAAACCCTGGTACAAATATGCCACCATGGAGGCCAAGAATTAAATGATTCATTGTGACATCAAGTGGCCTAAAAGGGCATGGGATGCATTGTGACACCACAGGGGTTAAGAGAAGCAAGGAACCATTGTGACCCAATGCAGGCTAACAATCTAAGAATCCCTTTTGACACCAGGGGGCGCAAAAGGTCCACGGATGAACTCTGACAGCAAGGGGACCTATGGAAGCAAGGAACCATTATGACACCATGAAGGCCAAGAATCAAATGGTTCATTGTAAGACCAAGTGGCCTAAAAGGGCTTGGAATGCATTGTGACACCACAGAGGTTAAGAGAAGCAAGGAACCATTGTGACCCAATGCAGGCTAACAATCTAATGATCCCTTGTGGCACTAGGGGGTATAAAAAGGGCCAGGGATGGATTGTTACAGTACGGGGACCAATAGAAGCAAGGATCTATTATGCCACCATGGAGGCCAAGAATCAAATGATTCATTGTGACATCAAGTGGCCTAAAAGGGCATGGGATGCATTGTGCCACCACAGGGGTTTAGAGAAGCAAGGATCCATTGTGACCCAATGGAGGCTAATAATCCCAGGATCCCATTTGACACCAGGGAGCGCAAAAGGGCCAGGGATGAATCGTTACAGCACGGGGACCAATAGAAGCAAGGATCTATTATGCCACCATGGAGGCCAAGAATCAAATAATTCATTGTGACATCATGTGGCCTAAAAGGGCATGGGATGCATTGTGACAGCACAGGGGTTAAGAGAAGCAAGGAACCATTGTGACCCAATGCAGGCTAACAATCTAATGATCCCTTGTGACACCAATGGGCCTAAAAGGGGCAGGGATGAATTGTGAAAGCATGGGGCCCAAGTAAACCCTGGTACAAATATGCCACCATGGAGGCCAAGAATCAAATGATTCATTGTGACATCAAGTGGCCTAAAAGGGCATGGGATGCATTGTGACACCACAGGGGCTAAGAGAAGCAAGGAACCATTGTGACCTAATGGAGGCTAATAATCCCAGGATCCCATTTGACACCAGGGGGCGTAAAAGGGCCAGGGATCACTTGTGACAGCATGGGGCCCAATAGAAACAAGGAACCATTATGACACCATGGAGGCCAAGAATCAAAAGATTCATTGTGACATCAAGTGGCCTAAAAGGGCATGGGATGCATTGTGACACCACAGGGGTTAAGAGAAGCAAGGAACCATTGTGACCCAATGCAGGCTAACAATCTAATGATCCCTTGTGACACCAATGGGCCTAAAAGGGGCAGGGATCAATTGTTACAGCACAGGGACCAATAGAAGCAAGGATTTATTATGCCATCATGGAGGCCAAGAATCAAATAATTCATTGTGACATCATGTGGCCTAAAAGGGCATGGGATGCATTGTGACAGCACAGGGGTTAAGAGAAGCAAGGAACCATTGTGACCCAATGCAGGCTAACCATCTAATGATCCCTTGTGACACCAATGGGCCTAAAAGGTGCAGGGATGAATTGTGAAAGCATGGGGCCCAAGTAAACCCTGGTACAAATATGCCACCATGGAGGCCAAGAATTAAATGATTCATTGTGACATCAAGTGGCCTAAAAGGGCATGGGATGCATTGTGACACCACAGGGGTTAAGAGAAGCAAGGAACCATTGTGACCCAATGCAGGCTAACAATCTAAGAATCCCTTTTGACACCAGGGGGCGCAAAAGGACCACGGATGAACTCTGACAGCAAGGGGACCTATAGAAGCAAGGAACCATTATGCCACCATGTAGGCCAAGAATCAAATGGTTCATTGTAAGACCAAGTGGCCTAAAAGGGCTTGGAATTCATTGTGACACCACAGAGGTTAAGAGAAGCAAGGAACCATTGTGACCCAATGCAGGCTAACCATCTAATGATCCCTTGTGTCACCAGGGCGTATAAAAAGGGCCAGGGATGGATTGTTACAGCACGGGGACCAATAGAAGCAAGGATCTATTATGCCACCGTGGAGGCCAAGAATCAGATGATTCATTCTGACATCAAGTGGCCTAAAAGGGCATGGGATGCATTGTGACAGCACAGGGGTTAAGAGAAGCAAGGATCCATTGTGACCCAATGGAGGCTAATAATCCCAGGATCCCATTTGACACCAGGGGGCGTAAAAGGGCCAGGGATGAATTGTGACAGCATGGGGCCCAATAGAAACAAGGAACCATTATGACACCATGGAGGCCAAGAATCAAAAGATTCATTGTGACATCAAGTGGCCTAAAAGGGCATGGGATGCATTGTGACACCACAGGGGTTAAGAGAAGCAAGGAACCATTGTGACCCAATGCAGGCTAACAATCCAATCATCCCTTGTGACACCAATGGGCATAAAAGGGCCAGGGATGAATTGTTACAGCACGGGGACCAATAGAAGCAAGGATCTATTATGCCACCATGGAGGCCAAGAATCAAATGATTCATTGTGACATCATGTGGCCTAAAAGGGCATGGGATGCATTGTGACAGCACAGGGGTTAAGAGAAGCAAGGAACCATTGTGACCCAATGCAGGCTAACAATCTAATGATCCCTTGTGACACCAATGGGCCTAAAAGGGGCAGGGATGAATTGTGAAAGCATGGGGCCCAAGTAAACCCTGGTACAAATATGCCACCATGGAGGCCAAGAATCAAATGATACATTGTGACATCAAGTGGCCTAAAAGGGCATGGGATGCATTGTGACACCACAGGGGTTAAGAGAAGCAAGGAACCATTGTGACCCAATGCAGGCTAACAATCTAAGAATCCCTTTTGACACCAGGGGGCGCAAAAGGACCACGGATGAACTCTGACAGCAAGGGGACCTATAGAAGCAAGGAACCATTATGACACCATGTAGGCCAAGAATCAAATGGTTCATTGTAAGACCAAGTGGCCTAAAAGGACTTGGAATGCATTGTGACACCACAGAGGTTAAGAGAAGCAAGGAACCATTGTGACCCAATGCAGGCTAACAATCTAATGATCCCTTGTGGCACCAGGGGGTATAAAAAGGGCCAGGGATGGATTGTTACAGCACGGGGACCAATAGAAGCAAGGATCTATTATGCCACCACGGCGGCCAAGAATCAAATAATTCATTGTGACATCATGTGGCCTAAAAGGGCATGGGATGCATTGTGACAGCACAGGGGTTAAGAGAAGCAAGGATCCATTGTGACCCAATGGAGGCTAATAATCCCAGGATCCCATTTGACACCAGGGGGCGTAAAAGGGCCAGGGATGAATTGTTACAGCACGGGGACCAATAGAAGCAAGGATCTATTATGCCACCATGGAGGCCAAGATTCAAATAATTCATTGTGACATCATGTGGCCTAAAAGGGCATGGGATGCATTGTGACAGCACAGGGGTTAAGAGAAGCAAGGAACCATTGTGACCCAATGCAGGCTAACAATCTAATGATCCCTTGTGACACCAATGGGCCTAAAAGGGGCAGGGATGAATTGTGAAAGCATGGGGCCCAAGTAAACCCTGGTACAAATATGCCACCATGGAGGCCAAGAATCAAATGATTCATTGTGACATCAAGTGGCCTAAAAGGGCATGGGATGCATTGTGACACCACAGGGGTTAAGAGAAGCAAGGATCCATTGTGACCCAATGGAGGCTAATAATCCCAGGATCCCATTTGACACCAGGGGGCGTAAAAGGGCCAGGTTTCAATTGTGACAGCATGGGGCCCAATAGAAACAAGGAACCATTATGACACCATGGAGGCCAAGAATCAAAAGATTCATTGTGACATCAAGTGGCCTAAAAGGGCATGGGATGCATTGTGACACCACAGAGGTTAAGAGAAGCAAGGAACCATTGTGACCCAATGGAGGCTAACAATCTAATGATCCCTTGTGACACCAATGGGCCTAAAAGGGCCAGGGATGGATTGTTACAGCATGGGGACCAATAGAAGCAAGGATCTATTATGCCACCATGGAGGCCAAGAATCAAAAGATTCATTGTGACATCAAGTGGCCTAAAAGGGCATGGGATGCATTGTGACACCACAGGGGTTAAGAGAAGCAAGGAACCATTGTGACCCAATGCAGGCTAACAATCTAAGGATCCCTTTTGACACCAGGGGGCGCAAAAGGACCACGGATGGACTCTGACAGCATGGGGACCTATAGAAGCAAGGAACCATTATGACACCATGAAGGCCAAGAATCAAATGGTTCACTGAAGACCAAGCGGCCTAAAAGGGCTTGGAATGCATTGTGACACCACAGAGGTTAAGAGAAGCAAGGAACCATTGTGACCCAATGCAGGCTAACAATCTAATGATCCCTTGTGGCACCAGGGGGTATAAAAAGGGCCAGGGATGGATTGTTACATCACGGGGACCAATAGAAGCAAGGATCTATTATGCCACCACGGCGGCCAAGAATCAAATGATTCATTGTGACATCAAGTGGCCTAAAAGGGCATGGGATGCATTGTGTCACCACAGGGGTTTAGAGAAGCAAGGATCCATTGTGACCCAATGGAGGCTAATAATCCCAGGATCCCATTTGACACCAGGGGGCCTAAAAGGGCCAGGGATGAATTGTTACAGCACGGGGACCAATAGAAGCAAGGATCTATTATGCCACCATGGAGGCCAAGATTCAAATAATTCATTGTGACATCATGTGGCCTAAAAGGGCATGGGATGCATTGTGACAGCACAGGGGTTAAGAGAAGCAAGGAACCATTGTGACCCAATGCAGGCTAACAATCTAATGATCCCTTGTGACACCAATGGGCCTAAAAGGGGCAGGGATGAATTGTGAAAGCATGGGGCCCAAGTAAACCCTGGTACAAATATGCCACCATGGAGGCCAAGAATCAAATGATTCATTGTGACATCAAGTGGCCTAAAAGGGCATGGGATGCATTGTGACACCACAGGGGTTAAGAGAAGCAAGGATCCATTGTGACCCAATGGAGGCTAATAATCCCAGGATCCCATTTGACACCAGGGGGCGTAAAAGGGCCAGGGATCACTTGGGACAGCATGGGGCCCAATAGAAACAAGGAACCATTATGACACCATGGAGGCCAAGAATCAAAAGATTCATTGTGACATCAAGTGGCCTAAAAGGGCATGGGATGCATTGTGACACCACAGAGGTTAAGAGAAGCAAGGAACCATTGTGACCCAATGGAGGCTAACAATCTAATGATCCCTTGTGACACCAATGGGCCTAAAAGGGCCAGGGATGGATTGTTACAGCATGGGGACAAATAGAAGCAAGGATCTATTATGCCACCATGGAGGCCAAGAATCAAATAATTCATTGTGACATCATGTGGCCTAAAAGGGCATGGGATGCATTGTGACAGCGCAGGGGTTAAGAGAAGCAAGGAACCATTGTGACCCAATGCAGGCTAACAATCTAAGGATCCCTTTTGACACCAGGGGGCGCAAAAGGACCACGGATGGACTCTGACAGCATGGGGACCTATAGAAGCAAGGAACCATTATGACACCATGAAGGCCAAGAATCAAATGATTCACTGAAGACCAAGCGGCCTAAAAGGGCTTGGAATGCATTGTGACACCACAGAGGTTAAGAGAAGCAAGGAACCATTGTGACCCAATGCAGGCTAGCAATCCAATGATCGCTTGTGGCACCAGGGGGTATAAAAAGGGCCAGGGATGGATTGTTACAGCACGGGGACCAATAGAAGCAAGGATCTATTATGCCTCCATGGAGGCCAAGAATCAAATGATTCATTGTGACATCAAGAGGCCTAAAAGTGCATGGGATGCATTGTGACACCACAGGGGTTAAGAGAAGCAAGGAAACATTGTGACCCAATGCAATCTAACAATCTAATGATCCCTTGTGAGAGCAATGGGCCTAAAAGGGGCAGGGATGAATTGTGAAAGCATGGGGCCCAAGTAAACCCTGGTACAAATATGCCACCAAGGAGGCCAAGAATCAAATGATTCATTGTGACATCAAGTGGCCTAAAAGGGCATGGGATGCATTGTGACACCACAGGGGTTAAGAGAAGCAAGGAACCATTGTGACCCAATGCAGGCTAACAATCTAAGAATCCCTTTTGACAGCAGGGGGCGCAAAAGGACCACGGATCGACTCTGACAACATGGGGACCTATGGAATCAAGGAACCATTATGACACCATGTAGGCCAAGAATCAAATGGTTCATTGTAAGACCAAGTGGCCTAAAAGGGCTTGGAATGCATTGTGACACAAGAGAGGTTAAGAGAAGCAAGGAACCATTGTGACCCAATGCAGGCTAACCATCTAATGATCCCTTGTGGCACCAGGGGGTATAAAAAGGGCCAGGGATGGATTGTTACAGCACGGGGACCAATAGAAGCAAGGATCTATTATGCCACCGTGGAGGCCAAGAATCAAATAATTCATTGTGACATCATGTGGCCTAAAAGGGCATGGGATGCATTGTGACAGCACAGGGGTTAAGAGAAGCAAGGATCCATTGTGACCCAATGGAGGCTAATAATCCCAGGATCCCATTTGACACCAGGGGGCGTAAAAGGGCCAGGGATGAATTGTGACAGCATGGGGCCCAATAGAAACAAGGAACCATTATGACACCATGGAGGCCAAGAATCAAAAGATTCATTGTGACATCAAGTGGCCTAAAAGGGCATGGGATGCATTGTGACACCACAGGGGTTAAGAGAAGCAAGGAACCATTGTGACCCAATGCAGGCTAACAATCCAATCATCCCTTGTGACACCAATGGGCATAAAAGGGCCAGGGATGAATTGTTACAGCACGGGGACCAATAGAAGCAAGGATCTATTATGCCACCATGGAGGCCAAGAATCAAATGATTCATTGTGACATCATGTGGCCTAAAAGGGCATGGGATGCATTGTGACAGCACAGGGGTTAAGAGAAGCAAGGAACCATTGTGACCCAATGCAGGCTAACAATCTAATGATCCCTTGTGACACCAATGGGCCTAAAAGGGGCAGGGATGAATTGTGAAAGCATGGGGCCCAAGTAAACCCTGGTACAAATATGCCACCATGGAGGCCAAGAATCAAATGATACATTGTGACATCAAGTGGCCTAAAAGGGCATGGGATGCATTGTGACACCACAGGGGTTAAGAGAAGCAAGGAACCATTGTGACCCAATGCAGGCTAACAATCTAAGAATCCCTTTTGACACCAGGGGGCGCAAAAGGACCACGGATGAACTCTGACAGCAAGGGGACCTATAGAAGCAAGGAACCATTATGACACCATGTAGGCCAAGAATCAAATGGTTCATTGTAAGACCAAGTGGCCTAAAAGGACTTGGAATGCATTGTGACACCACAGAGGTTAAGAGAAGCAAGGAACCATTGTGACCCAATGCAGGCTAACAATCTAATGATCCCTTGTGGCACCAGGGGGTATAAAAAGGGCCAGGGATGGATTGTTACAGCACGGGGACCAATAGAAGCAAGGATCTATTATGCCACCACGGCGGCCAAGAATCAAATAATTCATTGTGACATCATGTGGCCTAAAAGGGCATGGGATGCATTGTGACAGCACAGGGGTTAAGAGAAGCAAGGATCCATTGTGACCCAATGGAGGCTAATAATCCCAGGATCCCATTTGACACCAGGGGGCGTAAAAGGGCCAGGGATGAATTGTTACAGCACGGGGACCAATAGAAGCAAGGATCTATTATGCCACCATGGAGGCCAAGATTCAAATAATTCATTGTGACATCATGTGGCCTAAAAGGGCATGGGATGCATTGTGACAGCACAGGGGTTAAGAGAAGCAAGGAACCATTGTGACCCAATGCAGGCTAACAATCTAATGATCCCTTGTGACACCAATGGGCCTAAAAGGGGCAGGGATGAATTGTGAAAGCATGGGGCCCAAGTAAACCCTGGTACAAATATGCCACCATGGAGGCCAAGAATCAAATGATTCATTGTGACATCAAGTGGCCTAAAAGGGCATGGGATGCATTGTGACACCACAGGGGTTAAGAGAAGCAAGGATCCATTGTGACCCAATGGAGGCTAATAATCCCAGGATCCCATTTGACACCAGGGGGCGTAAAAGGGCCAGGTTTCAATTGTGACAGCATGGGGCCCAATAGAAACAAGGAACCATTATGACACCATGGAGGGCAAGAATCAAAAGATTCATTGTGACATCAAGTGGCCTAAAAGGGCATGGGATGCATTGTGACACCACAGAGGTTAAGAGAAGCAAGGAACCATTGTGACCCAATGGAGGCTAACAATCTAATGATCCCTTGTGACACCAATGGGCCTAAAAGGGCCAGGGATGGATTGTTACAGCATGGGGACCAATAGAAGCAAGGATCTATTATGCCACCATGGAGGCCAAGAATCAAAAGATTCATTGTGACATCAAGTGGCCTAAAAGGGCATGGGATGCATTGTGACACCACAGGGGTTAAGAGAAGCAAGGAACCATTGTGACCCAATGCAGGCTAACAATCTAAGGATCCCTTTTGACACCAGGGGGCGCAAAAGGACCACGGATGGACTCTGACAGCATGGGGACCTATAGAAGCAAGGAACCATTATGACACCATGAAGGCCAAGAATCAAATGGTTCACTGAAGACCAAGCGGCCTAAAAGGGCTTGGAATGCATTGTGACACCACAGAGGTTAAGAGAAGCAAGGAACCATTGTGACCCAATGCAGGCTAACAATCTAATGATCCCTTGTGGCACCAGGGGGTATAAAAAGGGCCAGGGATGGATTGTTACATCACGGGGACCAATAGAAGCAAGGATCTATTATGCCACCACGGCGGCCAAGAATCAAATGATTCATTGTGACATCAAGTGGCCTAAAAGGGCATGGGATGCATTGTGTCACCACAGGGGTTTAGAGAAGCAAGGATCCATTGTGACCCAATGGAGGCTAATAATCCCAGGATCCCATTTGACACCAGGGGGCCTAAAAGGGCCAGGGATGAATTGTTACAGCACGGGGACCAATAGAAGCAAGGATCTATTATGCCACCATGGAGGCCAAGATTCAAATAATTCATTGTGACATCATGTGGCCTAAAAGGGCATGGGATGCATTGTGACAGCACAGGGGTTAAGAGAAGCAAGGAACCATTGTGACCCAATGCAGGCTAACAATCTAATGATCCCTTGTGACACCAATGGGCCTAAAAGGGGCAGGGATGAATTGTGAAAGCATGGGGCCCAAGTAAACCCTGGTACAAATATGCCACCATGGAGGCCAAGAATCAAATGATTCATTGTGACATCAAGTGGCCTAAAAGGGCATGGGATGCATTGTGACACCACAGGGGTTAAGAGAAGCAAGGATCCATTGTGACCCAATGGAGGCTAATAATCCCAGGATCCCATTTGACACCAGGGGGCGTAAAAGGGCCAGGGATCACTTGGGACAGCATGGGGCCCAATAGAAACAAGGAACCATTATGACACCATGGAGGCCAAGAATCAAAAGATTCATTGTGACATCAAGTGGCCTAAAAGGGCATGGGATGCATTGTGACACCACAGAGGTTAAGAGAAGCAAGGAACCATTGTGACCCAATGGAGGCTAACAATCTAATGATCCCTTGTGACACCAATGGGCCTAAAAGGGCCAGGGATGGATTGTTACAGCATGGGGACAAATAGAAGCAAGGATCTATTATGCCACCATGGAGGCCAAGAATCAAATAATTCATTGTGACATCATGTGGCCTAAAAGGGCATGGGATGCATTGTGACAGCGCAGGGGTTAAGAGAAGCAAGGAACCATTGTGACCCAATGCAGGCTAACAATCTAAGGATCCCTTTTGACACCAGGGGGCGCAAAAGGACCACGGATGGACTCTGACAGCATGGGGACCTATAGAAGCAAGGAACCATTATGACACCATGAAGGCCAAGAATCAAATGATTCACTGAAGACCAAGCGGCCTAAAAGGGCTTGGAATGCATTGTGACACCACAGAGGTTAAGAGAAGCAAGGAACCATTGTGACCCAATGCAGGCTAGCAATCCAATGATCGCTTGTGGCACCAGGGGGTATAAAAAGGGCCAGGGATGGATTGTTACAGCACGGGGACCAATAGAAGCAAGGATCTATTATGCCTCCATGGAGGCCAAGAATCAAATGATTCATTGTGACATCAAGAGGCCTAAAAGTGCATGGGATGCATTGTGACACCACAGGGGTTAAGAGAAGCAAGGAAACATTGTGACCCAATGCAATCTAACAATCTAATGATCCCTTGTGAGAGCAATGGGCCTAAAAGGGGCAGGGATGAATTGTGAAAGCATGGGGCCCAAGTAAACCCTGGTACAAATATGCCACCAAGGAGGCCAAGAATCAAATGATTCATTGTGACATCAAGTGGCCTAAAAGGGCATGGGATGCATTGTGACACCACAGGGGTTAAGAGAAGCAAGGAACCATTGTGACCCAATGCAGGCTAACAATCTAAGAATCCCTTTTGACAGCAGGGGGCGCAAAAGGACCACGGATCGACTCTGACAACATGGGGACCTATGGAATCAAGGAACCATTATGACACCATGTAGGCCAAGAATCAAATGGTTCATTGTAAGACCAAGTGGCCTAAAAGGGCTTGGAATGCATTGTGACACAAGAGAGGTTAAGAGAAGCAAGGAACCATTGTGACCCAATGCAGGCTAACCATCTAATGATCCCTTGTGGCACCAGGGGGTATAAAAAGGGCCAGGGATGGATTGTTACAGCACGGGGACCAATAGAAGCAAGGATCTATTATGCCACCGTGGAGGCCAAGAATCAAATAATTCATTGTGACATCATGTGGCCTAAAAGGGCATGGGATGCATTGTGACAGCACAGGGGTTAAGAGAAGCAAGGATCCATTGTGACCCAATGGAGGCTAATAATCCCAGGATCCCATTTGACACCAGGGGGCGTAAAAGGGCCAGGGATGAATTGTGACAGCATGGGGCCCAATAGAAACAAGGAACCATTATGACACCATGGAGGCCAAGAATCAAAAGATTCATTGTGACATCAAGTGGCCTAAAAGGGCATGGGATGCATTGTGACACCACAGAGGTTAAGAGAAGCAAGGAACCATTGTGACCCAATGCAGGCTAGCAATCTAATGATCCCTTGTGACACCAATGGGCTTAAAAGGGCCAGGGAGGAATTGTTACAGCACAGGGACCAATAGAAGCAAGGATCTATTATGCCACCATGGAGGCCAAGAATCAAATAATTCATTGTGACATCAAGTGGCCTAAAAGGGCATGGGATGCATTGTGACACCACAGGGGTTAAGAGAAGCAAGGAACCATTGTGACCCAATGCAGGCTAACAATCTAAGGATCCCTTGTGACACCAATGGGCCTAAAAGGGGCAGGGATGAATTGTGAAAGCATGGGGCACAAGTAAACCCTGGTACAAATATGCCACCATGAAGGCCAAGAATTAAATGATTCATTGTGACATCAAGTGGCCTAAAAGTGCATGGGATGCATTGTGACACCACAGAGGTTAAGAGAAGCAAGGAACCATTGTGACCCAAAGCAGGCTAACAATCTAAGAATCCCTTTTGACACCAGGGGGCGCAAAAGGACCACGGATGAACTCTGACAGCAAGGGGACCTATAGAAGTAAGGAACCATTATGACACCATGTAGGCCAAGAATCAAATGGTTCATTGTAAGACCAAGTGGCCAAAAAGGGCTTGGAATGCATTGTGACACCACAGAGGTTAAGAGAAGCAAGGAACCATTGTGACCCAATGCAGGCTAGCAATCTAATGATCCCTTGTGGCACCAGGGGGTATAAAAAGGGCCAGGGATGGATTGTTACAGCATGGGGACCAATAGAAGCAAAGATCTATTATGCCACCGTGGAGGCCAAGAATCAAATGATTCATTGTGACATCAAGTGGCCTAAAAGGGCATGGGATGCATTGTGACAGCACAGGGGTTAAGAGAAGCAAGGATCCATTGTGACCCAATGGAGGCTAATAATCCCAGGATCCCATTTGACACCAGGGGGCGTAAAAGGGCCAGGGATGAATTGTGACAGCATGGGGCCCAATAGAAACAAGGAACCATTATGACACCATGGAGGCCAAGAATCAAAAGATTCATTGTGACATCAAGTGGACTAAAAGGGCATGGGATGCATTGTGACACCACAGAGGTTAAGAGAAGCAAGGAACCATTGTGACCCAATGCAGGCTAACAGTCTAATGATCCCTTGTGGCACCAGGGGGTATAAAAAGGGCCAGGGATGGATTGTTACAGCACGGGGACCAATAGAAGCAAGGATCTATTATGCCACCATGGCGGCCAAGAATCAAATGATTCATTGTGACATCAAGTGGCCTAAAAGGGCATGGGATGCATTGTGACACCACAGGGGTTAAGAGAAGCAAGGAACCATTGTGACCCAATGCAGGCTACCAATCTAATGATCCCTTTTGACACCAGGGGGCGCAAAAGGACCACGGATCGACTCTGACAGCATGGGGACCTATGGAAGCAAGGAACCATTATGACACCATGAAGGCCAAGAATCAAATGGTTCATTGTAGAGACCAAGTGGCCTAAAAGGGCTTGGAATGCATTGTGACACCACAGAGGTTAAGAGAAGCAAGGAACCATTGTGACCCAATGCAGGCTAACAATCTAATGATCCCTTGTGGCACCAGGGGGTATAAAAAGGGCCAGGGATGGATTGTTACAGCACGGGGACCAATAGAAGCAAGGATCTATTATGCCACCATGGCGGCCAAGAATCAAATGATTCATTGTGACATCAAGTGGCCTAAAAGTGCATGGGATGCATTGTGCCACCACAGGGGTTTAGAGAAGCAAGGATCCATTGTGACCCAATGGAGGCTAATAATCCCAGGATCCCATTTGACACCAGGGGGCGTAAAAGGGCCAGGGATGAATTGTGACAGCATGGGGCCCAATAGAAACAAGGAACCATTATGAAACCATGGAGGCCAAGAATCAAAAGATTCATTGTGAACATCAAGTGGCCTAAAAGGGCATGGGATGCATTGTGACAGCACAGGGGTTAAGAGAAGCAAGGAACCATTGTGACCCAATGCAGGCTAACAATCTAATGATCCCTTGTGACACCAATGGGCCTAAAAGGGCCAGGGATGAATTGTTACAGCACGGGGACCAATAGAAGCAAGGATCTATTATGCCACCATGGAGGCCAAGAATCAAATAATTCATTGTGACATCATGTGGCCTAAAAGTGCATGGGATGCATTGTGACAGCACAGGGGTTAAGAGAAGCAAGGAACCATTGTGACCCAATGCAGGCTAACAATCTAATGATCCCTTTTGACACCAATGGGCCTAAAAGGGTCAGTGATGAATTGTGAAAGCATGGGGCCCAATTAAACCCTGGTACAAATATGCCACCATGGAGGCCAAGAATCAAATGATTCATTGTGACATCAAGTGGCCTAAAAGGGCATGGGATGCATTGTGACACCACAGGGGCTAAGAAAAGCAAGGAACCATTGTGACCTAATGGAGGCTAATAATCCCAGGATCCCATTTGACACCAGGGGGCGTAAAAGGGCCAGGGATCACTTGGGACAGCATGGGGCCCAATAGAAACAAGGAACCATTATGACACCATGGAGGCCAAGAATCAAAAGATTCATTGTGACATCAAGTGGCCTAAAAGGGCATGGGATGCATTGTGACACCACAGGGGTTAAGAGAAGCAAGGAACCATTGTGACCCAATGCAGGCTAACAATCTAATGATCCCTTGTGACACCAATGGGCCTAAAAGGGGCAGGGAGGAATTGTTACAGCACAGGGACCAATAGAAGCAAGGATCTATTATGCCATCATGGAGGCCAAGAATCAAATAATTCATTGTGACATCATGTGGCCTAAAAGGGCATGGGATGCATTGTGACACCACAGGGGTTAAGAGAAGCAAGGAACCATTGTGACCCAATGCAGGCCAACCATCTAATGATCCCTTGTGACACCAATGGGCCTAAAAGGTGCAGGGATGAATTGTGAAAGCATGGGGCCCAAGTAAACCCTGGTACAAATATGCCACCATGGAGGCCAAGAATTAAATGATTCATTGTGACATCAAGTGGCCTAAAAGGGCATGGGATGCATTGTGACACCACAGGGGTTAAGAGAAGCAAGGAACCATTGTGACCCAATGCAGGCTAGCAATCTAAGAATCCCTTTTGACACCAGGGGGCGCAAAAGGTCCACGGATGAACTCTGACAGCAAGGGGACCTATGGAAGCAAGGAACCATTATGACACCATGAAGGCCAAGAATCAAATGGTTCATTGTAAGACCAAGTGGCCTAAAAGGGCTTGGAATGCATTGTGACACCACAGAGGTTAAGAGAAGCAAGGAACCATTGTGACCCAATGCAGGCTAACAATCTAATGATCCCTTGTGGCACTAGGGGGTATAAAAAGGGCCAGGGATGGATTGTTACAGTACGGGGACCAATAGAAGCAAGGATCTATTATGCCACCATGGAGGCCAAGAATCAAATGATTCATTGTGACATCAAGTGGCCTAAAAGGGCATGGGATGCATTGTGCCACCACAGGGGTTTAGAGAAGCAAGGATCCATTGTGACCCAATGGAGGCTAATAATCCCAGGATCCCATTTGACACCAGGGGGCGCAAAAGGGCCAGGGATGAATCGTTACAGCACGGGGACCAATAGAAGCAAGGATCTATTATGCCACCATGGAGGCCAAGAATCAAATAATTCATTGTGACATCATGTGGCCTAAAAGGGCATGGGATGCATTGTGACAGCACAGGGGTTAAGAGAAGCAAGGAACCATTGTGACCCAATGCAGGCTAACAATCTAATGATCCCTTGTGACACCAATGGGCCTAAAAGGGGCAGGGATGAATTGTGAAAGCATGGGGCCCAATTAAACCCTGGTACAAATATGCCACCATGGAGGCCAAGAATCAAATGATTCATTGTGACATCAAGTGGCCTAAAAGGGCATGGGATGCATTGTGACACCACAGGGGCTAAGAGAAGCAAGGAACCATTGTGACCTAATGGAGGCTAATAATCCCAGGATCCCATTTGACACCAGGGGGCGTAAAAGGGCCAGGGATCACTTGTGACAGCATGGGGCCCAATAGAAACAAGGAACCATTATGACACCATGGAGGCCAAGAATCAAAAGATTCATTGTGACATCAAGTGGCCTAAAAGGGCATGGGATGCATTGTGACACCACAGGGGTTAAGAGAAGCAAGGAACCATTGTGACCCAATGCAGGCTAACAATCTAAGAATCCCTTTTGACACCAGGGGGCGCAAAAGGACCACGGATGAACTCTGACAGCAAGGGGACCTATAGAAGCAAGGAACCATTATGCCACCATGTAGGCCAAGAATCAAATGGTTCATTGTAAGACCAAGTGGCCTAAAAGGGCTTGGAATTCATTGTGACACCACAGAGGTTAAGAGAAGCAAGGAACCATTGTGACCCAATGCAGGCTAACCATCTAATGATCCCTTGTGTCACCAGGGCGTATAAAAAGGGCCAGGGATGGATTGTTACAGCACGGGGACCAATAGAAGCAAGGATCTATTATGCCACCGTGGAGGCCAAGAATCAGATGATTCATTGTGACATCAAGTGGCCTAAAAGGGCATGGGATGCATTGTGACAGCACAGGGGTTAAGAGAAGCAAGGATCCATTGTGACCCAATGGAGGCTAATAATCCCAGGATCCCATTTGACACCAGGGGGCGTAAAAGGGCCAGGGATGAATTGTGACAGCATGGGGCCCAATAGAAACAAGGAACCATTATGACACCATGGAGGCCAAGAATCAAAAGATTCATTGTGACATCAAGTGGCCTAAAAGGGCATGGGATGCATTGTGACACCACAGGGGTTAAGAGAAGCAAGGAACCATTGTGACCCAATGCAGGCTAACAATCCAATCATCCCTTGTGACACCAATGGGCATAAAAGGGCCAGGGATGAATTGTTACAGCACGGGGACCAATAGAAGCAAGGATCTATTATGCCACCATGGAGGCCAAGAATCAAATGATTCATTGTGACATCATGTGGCCTAAAAGGGCATGGGATGCATCGTGACACCACAGGGGTTAAGAGAAGCAAGGAACCATTGTGACCCAATGCAGGCTAACAATCTAATGATCCCTTGTGACACCAATGGGCCTAAAAGGGGCAGGGATGAATTGTGAAAGCATGGGGCCCAAGTAAACCCTGGTACAAATATGCCACCATGGAGGCCAAGAATCAAATGATTCATTGTGACATCAAGTGGCCTAAAAGGGCATGGGATGCATTGTGACAGCACAGGGGTTAAGAGAAGCAAGGATCCATTGTGACCCAATGGAGGCTAATAATCCCAGGATCCCATTTGACACCAGGGGGCGTAAAAGGGCCAGGGATCAATTGTGACAGCATGGGGCCCAATAGAAACAAGGAACCATTATGACACCATGGAGGCCAAGAATCAAAAGATTCATTGTGACATCAAGTGGCCTAAAAGGGCATGGGATGCATTGTGACACCACAGAGGTTAAGAGAAGCAAGGAACCATTGTGACCCAATGGAGGCTAACAATCTAATGATGCCTTGTGACACCAATGGGCCTAAAAGGGCCAGGGATGGATTGTTACAGCATGGGGACCAATAGAAGCAAGGATCTATTATGCCACCATGGAGGCCAAGAATCAAATAATTCATTGTGACATCATGTGGCCTAAAAGGGCATGGGATGCATTGTGACAGCACAGGGGTTAAGAGAAGCAAGGAACCATTGTGACCCAATTCAGGCTAACAATCTAAGGATCCCATTTGACACCAGGGGGCGCAAAAGGACCACGGATGGACTCTGACAGCATGGGGACCTATAGAAGCAAGGAACCATTATGACACCATGAAGGCCAAGAATCAAATGGTTCACTGAAGACCAAGCGGCCTAAAAGGGCTTGGAATGCATTGTGACACCACAGAGGTTAAGAGAAGCAAGGAACCATTGTGACCCAATGCAGGCTAACAATCTAATGATCCCTTGTGGCACCAGGGGGTATAAAAAGGGCCAGGGATGGATTGTTACATCACGGGGACCAATAGAAGCAAGGATCTATTATGCCACCACGGCGGCCAAGAATCAAATGATTCATTGTGACATCAAGTGGCCTAAAAGGGCATGGGATGCATTGTGTCACCACAGGGGTTTAGAGAAGCAAGGATCCATTGTGACCCAATGGAGGCTAATAATCCCAGGATCCCATTTGACACCAGGGGGCCTAAAAGGGCCAGGGATGAATTGTTACAGCACGGGGACCAATAGAAGCAAGGATCTATTATGCCACCATGGAGGCCAAGATTCAAATAATTCATTGTGACATCATGTGGCCTAAAAGGGCATGGGATGCATTGTGACACCACAGGGGTTAAGAGAAGCAAGGAACCATTGTGACCCAATGCAGGCTAACAATCTAATGATCCCTTGTGACACCAATGGGCCTAAAAGGGGCAGGGATGAATTGTGAAAGCATGGGGCCCAAGTAAACCCTGGTACAAATATGCCACCATGGAGGCCAAGAATCAAATGATTCATTGTGACATCAAGTGGCCTAAAAGGGCATGGGATGCATTGTGACACCACAGGGGTTAAGAGAAGCAAGGATCCATTGTGACCCAATGGAGGCTAATAATCCCAGGATCCCATTAGACACCAGGGGGCGTAAAAGGGCCAGGGATCAATTGTGACAGCATGGGGCCCAATAGAAACAAGGAACCATTATGACACCATGGAGGCCAAGAATCAAAAGATTCATTGTGACATCAAGTGGCCTAAAAGGGCATGGGATGCATTGTGACACCACAGAGGTTAAGAGAAGCAAGGAACCATTGTGACCCAATGGAGGCTAACAATCTAATGATCCCTTGTGACACCAATGGGCCTAAAAGGGCCAGGGATGGATTGTTACAGCATGGGGACAAATAGAAGCAAGGATCTATTATGCCACCATGGAGGCCAAGAATCAAATAATTCATTGTGACATCATGTGGCCTAAAAGGGCATGGGATGCATTGTGACAGCGCAGGGGTTAAGAGAAGCAAGGAACCATTGTGACCCAATGCAGGCTAACAATCTAAGGATCCCTTTTGACACCAGGGGGCGCAAAAGGACCACGGATGGACTCTGACAGCATGGGGACCTATAGAAGCAAGGAACCATTATGACACCATGAAGGCCAAGAATCAAATGATTCACTGAAGACCAAGCGGCCTAAAAGGGCTTGGAATGCATTGTGACACCACAGAGGTTAAGAGAAGCAAGGAACCATTGTGACCCAATGCAGGCTAGCAATCTAATGATCCCTTGTGGCACCAGGGGGTATAAAAAGGGCCAGGGATGGATTGTTACAGCACGGGGACCAATAGAAGCAAGGATCTATTATGCCTCCATGGAGGCCAAGAATCAAATGATTCATTGTGACATCAAGAGGCCTAAAAGTGCATGGGATGCATTGTGACACCACAGGGGTTAAGAGAAGCAAGGAAACATTGTGACCCAATGCAAGCTAACAATCTAATGATCCCTTGTGAGAGCAATGGGCCTAAAAGGGGCAGGGATGAATTGTGAAAGCATGGGGCCCAAGTAAACCCTGGTACAAATATGCCACCAAGGAGGCCAAGAATCAAATGATTCATTGTGACATCAAGTGGCCTAAAAGGGCATGGGATGCATTGTGACACCACAGGGGTTAAGAGAAGCAAGGAACCATTGTGACCCAATGCAGGCTAACAATCTAAGAATCCCTTTTGACAGCAGGGGGCGCAAAAGGACCACGGATCGACTCTGACAACATGGGGACCTATGGAATCAAGGAACCATTATGACACCATGTAGGCCAAGAATCAAATGGTTCATTGTAAGACCAAGTGGCCTAAAAGGGCTTGGAATGCATTGCGACACCAGAGAGGTTAAGAGAAGCAAGGAACCATTGTGACCCAATGCAGGCTAACCATCTAATGATCCCTTGTGGCACCAGGGGGTATAAAAAGGGCCAGGGATGGATTGTTACAGCACGGGGACCAATAGAAGCAAGGATCTATTATGCCACCGTGGAGGCCAAGAATCAAATAATTCATTGTGACATCATGTGGCCTAAAAGGGCATGGGATGCATTGTGACAGCACAGGGGTTAAGAGAAGCAAGGATCCATTGTGACCCAATGGAGGCTAATAATCCCAGGATCCCATTTGACACCAGGGGGCGTAAAAGGGCCAGGGATGAATTGTGACAGCATGGGGCCCAATAGAAACAAGGAACCATTATGACACCATGGAGGCCAAGAATCAAAAGATTCATTGTGACATCAAGTGGCCTAAAAGGGCATGGGATGCATTGTGACACCACAGAGGTTAAGAGAAGCAAGGAACCATTGTGACCCAATGCAGGCTAGCAATCTAATGATCCCTTGTGACACCAATGGGCTTAAAAGGGCCAGGGAGGAATTGTTACAGCACAGGGACCAATAGAAGCAAGGATCTATTATGCCACCATGGAGGCCAAGAATCAAATAATTCATTGTGACATCAAGTGGCCTAAAAGGGCATGGGATGCATTGTGACACCACAGGGGTTAAGAGAAGCAAGGAACCATTGTGACCCAATGCAGTCTAACCATCTAATGATCCCTTGTGACACCAATGGGCCTAAAAGGGCCAGAGATGGATTGTTACAGCACGGGGACCAATAGAAGCAAGGATCTATTATGCCACCATGGAGGCCAAGAATCAAATAATTCATTGTGACATCATGTGGCCTAAAAGGGCATGGGATGCATTGTGACAGCGCAGGGGTTAAGAGAAGCAAGGAACCATTGGGACCCAATGCAGGCTAACAATCTAATGATCCCTTGTGTCACCAAAGGGCCTAAAAGGGGCAGGGATGAATTGTGAAAGCATGGGGCCCAATTAAACCCTGGTACAAATATGCCACAATGGAGGCCAAGAATCAAATGATTCATTGTGACATCAAGTGGCCTAAAAGGGCATGGGATGCATTGTGACACCACAGGGGTTAAGAGAAGCAAGGAACCATTGTGACCCAAGGCAGGCTAACAATCTAAGGATCCCTTTTGACACCAGGGGGCGCAAAAGGACCACGGATGGACTCTGACAGCATGGGGACCTATAGAAGAAAGGAACCATTATGACACCATGAAGGCCAAGAATCAAATGGTTCACTGAAGACCATGCGGCCTAAAAGGGCTTGGAATGCATTGTGACACCACAGAGGTTAAGAGAAGCAAGGAACCATTGTGACCCAATGCAGGCTAGCAATCTAATGATCCCTTGTGGCACCAGGGGGTATAAAAAGGGCCAGGGATGGATTGTTACAGCACGGGGACCAATAGAAGCAAGGATCTATTATGCCTCCGTGGAGGCCAAGAATCAAATGATTCATTGTGACATCAAGTGGCCTAAAAGGGCATGGGATGCATTGTGACAGCACAGGGGTTAAGAGAAGCAAGGATCCATTGTGACCCAATGGAGGCTAACAATCTAATAATCCCTTTTGACACCAAAGGGCCTAAAAGGGTCAGTGATGAATTGTGAAAGCATGGGGCCCAATTAAAACCTGGTACAATTATGCCACCATGGAGGCCAAGAATCAAATGATTCATTGTGACATCAAGAGGCCTAAAAGGGCATGGGATGCATTGTGACAGCACAGGGGTTAAGAGAAGCAAGGAACCATTGTGACCCAATGCAGGCTAACAATCTAAGGATCCCTTTTGACACCAGGGGGCGCAAAAGGACCACGGATCGACTCTGACAACATGGGGACCTATGGAAGCAAGGAACCATTATGACACCATGAAGGCCTAGAATCAAATGGTTCATTGTAAGACCAAGTGGCCTAAAAGGGCTTGGAATGCATTGTGACACCACAGAGGTTAAGAGAAGCAAGGAACCATTGTGACCCAATGCAGGCTAACAATCTAATGATCCCTTGTGACACCAATGGGCCTAAAACCGCCAGGGATGAATTGTTACAGCACGGGGACCAATAGAAGCAAGGATCTATTATGCCACCATGGAGTCCAAGAATCAAATAATTCATTGTGACATCATGTGGCCTAAAAGGGCATGGGATGCATTGTGACACCACAGGGGTTAAGAGAAGCAAGGAACCATTGTGACCCAATGCAGGCTCACAATCTAAGAATCCCTTTTGACATCAGGGGGCGCAAAACGACCACGGATGAACTGTGACAGCATGGGGACCTATAGAAGCAAGGAACCATTATGACACCATGAAGGCCAAGAATCAAATGGTGCATTGTGACATCAAGTGGCCTAAAAGGGCTTGGAATGCATTGTGACACCACAGAGGGTAAGAGAAGCAAGGAACCATTGTGACCCAATGCAGGCTAGCAATCTAATGATCCCTTGCGGCACCAGGGGGTATAAAAAGGGCCAGGGATGGATTGTTACAGCACGGGGAACAATAGAAGCAAGGATCTATTATGCCACCGTGGAGGCCAAGAATCAAATGATTCATTGTGACTTCAAGTGGCCTAAAAGGGCATGGGATGCATTGTGACAGCACAGGGGTTAAGAGAAGCAAGGATCCATTGTGACCCAATGGAGGCTAATAATCCCAGGATCCCATTTGACACCAGGGGGCGTAAAAGGGCCAGGGATGTATTGTGACAGCATGGGGCCCAATAGAAACAAGGAACCATTATGACACCATGGAGGCCAAGAATCAAATGATTCATTGTGACATCAAGTGGCCTAAAAGGGCATGGGATGCATTGTGACACCACAGAGGTTAAGAGAAGCAAGGAACCATTGTGACCCAATGCAGGCTAACAATCTTATGATCCCTTGTGACACCAATGGGCCTAAAAGGGGCAGGGATGAATTGTGAAAGCATGGGGCCCAAGTAAAACCTGGTACAATTATGCCACCATGGAGGCCAAGAATCAAATGATTCATTCTGACATCAAGTGGCCTAAAAGGGCATGGGATGCATTGTGACACCACAGGGGTTAAGAGAAGCAAGGATCCATTTTTACCCAATGAAGGCTAATAATCCCAGGATCCCATTTGACACCAGGGGGCGTAAAAGGGCCAGGGATGAATTGTGACAGCATGGGGCCCAATAGGAACAAGGAACCATTATGACACCATGGAGGCCAAGAATCAAATGATTCATTGTGACATCAAGTGGCCTAAAAGGGCATGGGATGCATTGTGACACCACAGAGGTTAAGGGAAGCAAGGATCCATTGTGACCCAATGCAGGCTAACAATCTAATGATCCCTTGTGGCACCAATGGGCCTAAAAGTGCCAGGGAGGAATTGTTACAGCACAGGGACCAATAGAAGCAAGGATCTATTATGCCACCATGGAGGCCAAGAATCAAATAATTCATTGTGACATCATGTGGCCTAAAAGGGCATGGGATGCATTGTGACAGCACAGGGGTTAAGAGAAGCAAGGATCCATTGTGACCCAATGGAGGCTAACAATCTAATAATCCCTTTTGACACCAATGGGCCTAAAAGGGGCAGGGATGAATTGTGAAAGCATGGGGCCCAAGTAAAACCTGGTACAAATATGCCACCATGGAGGCCAAGAATCAAATGATTCATTGTGACATCAAGTGGCCTAAAAGGGCATGGGATGCATTCTGACACCATAGGGGTAAGGAGAAGCAAGGATCCATTGTGACCCAATGCAGGCTAACAATCTAATGATCCCTTGCGGCACCAATGGGCCTAAAAGGGGCAGGGATGAATTGTGAAAGCATGGGGCCCAAGTAAAACCTGGTACAATTACGCCACCATGGAGGCCAAGAATCAAATGATTCATTGTGACATCAAGTGGCCTAAAAGTGCATGGGATGCATTGTGACAGCACAGGGGTTAAGAGAAGCAAGGATCCATTGTGACCCAATGGAGGCTAATAATCCCAGGATCCCATTTGACAACAGGGGGCGTAAAAGGGCCAGGGATCACTTGTGACAGCATGGGGACCAATAGAAACAAGGAACCATTATGACACCATGGAAGCCAAGAATCAAATGATTCATTGTGTCATCAAGTGGCCTAAAAGGGCATGGGATGCATTGTGACACCACAGGGGTTAAGAGAAGCAAGGAACCATTGTGACCCAATGCAGGCTAACCATCTAATGATCCCTTGTGACACCAATGGGCCTAAAAGGGCCAGGGATGGATTGTTACAGCACGGGGACCAATAGAAGCAAGGATCTATTATGCCACCATGGAGGCCAAGAATCAAATAATTCATTGTGACATCATGTGGCCTAAAAGGGCATGGGATTCATTGTGACAGCGCAGGGGTTAAGAGAAGCAAGGAACCATTGGGACCCAATGCAGGCTAACAATCTAATGATCCCTTGTGTCACCAAAGGGCCTAAAAGGGGCAGGGATGAATTGTGAAAGCATGGGGCCCAATTAAACCCTGGTACAAATATGCCACCATGGAGGCCAAGAATCAAATGATTCATTGTGACATCAAGTGGCCTAAAAGGGCATGGAATGCATTGTGACACCACAGGGGTTAAGAGAAGCAAGGAACCATTGTGACCCAATGCAGGCTAACAATCTAAGGATCCCTTTTGACACCAGGGGGCGCAAAAGGACCACGGATGGACTCTGACAGCATGGGGACCTATAGAAGAAAGGAACCATTATGACACCATGAAGGCCAAGAATCAAATGGTTCACTGAAGACTATGCGGCCTAAAAGGGCTTGGAATGCATTGTGACACCACAGAGGTTAAGAGAAGCAAGGAACCATTGTGACCCAATGCAGGCTAGCAATCTAATGATCCCTTGTGGCACCAGGGGGTATAAAAAGGGCCAGGGATGGATTGTTACAGCACGGGGACCAATAGAAGCAAGGATCTATTATGCCTCCGTGGAGGCCAAGAATCAAATGATTCATTGTGACATCAAGTGGCCTAAAAGTGCATGGGATGCATTGTGACAGCACAGGGGTTAAGAGAAGCAAGGATCCATTGTGACCCAATGCAGGCTAACAATCTAATAATCCCTTTTGACACCAAAGGGCCTAAAAGGGTCAGTGATGAATTGTGAAAGCATGGGGCCCAATTAAAACCTGGTACAATTATGCCACCATGAAGGCCAAGAATCAAATGATTCATTATGACATCAGGAGGCCTAAAAGGGCATGGAATGCATTGTGACACCACAGGGGTTAAGAGAAGCAAGGAACCATTGTGACCCAATGCAGGCTAACAATCTAATGATCCCTTGTGACACCAATGGGCCTAAAACCGCCAGGGATGAATTGTTACAGCACAGGGACCAATAGAAGCAAGGATCTATTATGCCACCATGGAGTCCAAGAATCAAATAATTCATTGTGACATCATGTGGCCTAAAAGGGCATGGGATGCATTGTGACACCACAGGGGTTAAGAGAAGCAAGGAACCATTGTGACCCAATGCAGGCTAACAATCTAAGAATCCCTTTTGACATCAGGGGGCGCAAAACGACCACGGATGAACTGTGACAGCATGGGGACCTATAGAAGCAAGGAACCATTATGACACCATGAAGGCCAAGAATCAAATGGTGCATTGTGACATCAAGTGGCCTAAAAGGGCTTGGAATGCATTGTGACACCACAGAGGGTAAGAGAAGCAAGGAACCATTGTGACCCAATGCAGGCTAGCAATCTAATGATCCCTTGCGACACCAGGGGGTATAAAAAGGGCCAGGGATGGATTGTTACAGCACGGGGAACAATAGAAGCAAGGATCTATTATGCCACCGTGGAGGCCAAGAATCAAATGATTCATTGTGACTTCAAGTGGCCTAAAAGGGCATGGGATGCATTGTGACAGCACAGGGGTTAAGAGAAGCAAGGATCCATTGTGACCCAATGGAGGCTAATAATCCCAGGATCCCATTTGACACCAGGGGGCGTAAAAGGGCCAGGGATCAATTGTGACAGCATGGGGCCCAATAGAAACAAGGAACCATTATGACACCATGGAGGCCAAGAATCAAATGATTCATTGTGACATCATGTGGCCTAAAAGGGCATGGGATGCATTGTGACAGCACAGGGGTTAAGAGAAGCAAGGATCCATTGTGACCCAATGGAGGCTAATAATCCCAGGATCCCATTTGACACCAGGGGGCGTAAAAGGGCCAGGGATGAATTGTGACAGCATGGGGCCCAATAGAAACAAGGAACCATTATGACACCATGGAGGCCAAGAATCAAATAATTCATTGTGACATCATGTGGCCTAAAAGGGCATGGGATGCATTGTGACAGCACAGGGGTTAAGAGAAGCAAGGAACCATTGTGACCCAATGCAGGCTAACAATCTAATGATCCCTTGTGACACCAATGGGCCTAAAAGGGGCAGGGATGAATTGTGAAAGCATGGGGCCCAATTAAAACCTGGTACAATTATGCCACCATGGAGGCCAAGAATCAAATGATTCATTGTGACATCAAGTGGCCTAAAAGGGCATGGGATGCATTGTGACACCACAGGGGTTAAGAGAAGCAAGGATCCATTTTGACCCAATGAAGGCTAATAATCCCAGGATCCCATTTGACACCAGGGGGCGTAAAAGGGCCAGGGATGAATTGTGACAGCATGGGGCCCAATAGGAACAAGGAACCATTATGACACCATGGAGGCCAAGAATCAAATGATTCATTGTGACATCAAGTGGCCTAAAAGGGCATGGGATGCATTGTGACACCACAGAGGTTAAGGGAAGCAAGGAACCATTGTGACCCAATGCAGGCTAACAATCTAATGATCCCTTGTGACACCAATGGGCCTAAAAGTGCCAGGGAGGAATTGTTACAGCACAGGGACCAATAGAAGCAAGGATCTATTATGCCACCATGGAGGCCAAGAATCAAATAATTCATTGTGACATCATGTGGCCTAAAAGGGCATGGGATGCATTGTGACAGCACAGTGGTTAAGAGAAGCAAGGATCCATTGTGACCCAATGGAGGCTAACAATCTAAGAATCCCTTTTGACACCAAAGGGCCTAAAAGGGTCAGTGATGAATTGTGAAAGCATGGGGCCCAATTAAAACCTGGTACAATTATGCCACCATGAAGGCCAAGAATCAAATGATTCATTATGACATCAGGAGGCCTAAAAGGGCATGGGATGCATTGTGACACCACAGGGGTTAAGAGAAGCAAGGAACCATTGTGACCCAATGCAGGCTAACAATCTAAGGATCCCTTTTGACACCAATGGGCGCAAAAGGACCACGGATCGACTCTGACAACATGGGGACCTATGGAAGCAAGGAACCATTATGACACCATGAAGGCCTAGAATCAAATGGTTCATTGTAAGACCAAGTGGCCTAAAAGGGCTTGGAATGCATTGTGACACCACAGAGGTTAAGAGAAGCAAGGAACCATTGTGACCCAATGCAGGCTAACAATCTAATGATCCCTTGTGACACCAATGGGCCTAAAACCGCCAGGGATGAATTGTTACAGCACAGGGACCAATAGAAGCAAGGATCTATTATGCCACCATGGAGTCCAAGAATCAAATAATTCATTGTGACATCATGTGGCCTAAAAGGGCATGGGATGCATTGTGACACCACAGGGGTTAAGAGAAGCAAGGAACCATTGTGACCCAATGCAGGCTAACAATCTAAGAATCCCTTTTGACATCAGGGGGCGCAAAACGACCACGGATGAACTGTGACAGCATGGGGACCTATAGAAGCAAGGAACCATTATGACACCATGAAGGCCAAGAATCAAATGGTGCATTGTGACATCAAGTGGCCTAAAAGGGCTTGGAATGCATTGTGACACCACAGAGGGTAAGAGAAGCAAGGAACCATTGTGACCCAATGCAGGCTAGCAATCTAATGATCCCTTGCGACACCAGGGGGTATAAAAAGGGCCAGGGATGGATTGTTACAGCACGGGGAACAATAGAAGCAAGGATCTATTATGCCACCGTGGAGGCCAAGAATCAAATGATTCATTGTGACTTCAAGTGGCCTAAAAGGGCATGGGATGCATTGTGACAGCACAGGGGTTAAGAGAAGCAAGGATCCATTGTGACCCAATGGAGGCTAATAATCCCAGGATCCCATTTGACACCAGGGGGCGTAAAAGGGCCAGGGATCAATTGTGACAGCATGGGGCCCAATAGAAACAAGGAACCATTATGACACCATGGAGGCCAAGAATCAAATGATTCATTGTGACATCATGTGGCCTAAAAGGGCATGGGATGCATTGTGACAGCACAGGGGTTAAGAGAAGCAAGGATCCATTGTGACCCAATGGAGGCTAATAATCCCAGGATCCCATTTGACACCAGGGGGCGTAAAAGGGCCAGGGATGAATTGTGACAGCATGGGGCCCAATAGAAACAAGGAACCATTATGACACCATGGAGGCCAAGAATCAAATAATTCATTGTGACATCATGTGGCCTAAAAGGGCATGGGATGCATTGTGACAGCACAGGGGTTAAGAGAAGCAAGGAACCATTGTGACCCAATGCAGGCTAACAATCTAATGATCCCTTGTGACACCAATGGGCCTAAAAGGGGCAGGGATGAATTGTGAAAGCATGGGGCCCAAGTAAAACCTGGTACAATTATGCCACCATGGAGGCCAAGAATCAAATGATTCATTCTGACATCAAGTGGCCTAAAAGGGCATGGGATGCATTGTGACACCACAGGGGTTAAGAGAAGCAAGGATCCATTTTGACCCAATGAAGGCTAATAATCCCAGGATCCCATTTGACACCAGGGGGCGTAAAAGGGCCAGGGATGAATTGTGACAGCATGGGGCCCAATAGGAACAAGGAACCATTATGACACCATGGAGGCCAAGAATCAAATGATTCATTGTGACATCAAGTGGCCTAAAAGGGCATGGGATGCATTGTGACACCACAGAGGTTAAGGGAAGCAAGGAACCATTGTGACCCAATGCAGGCTAACAATCTAATGATCCCTTGTGACACCAATGGGCCTAAAAGTGCCAGGGAGGAATTGTTACAGCACAGGGACCAATAGAAGCAAGGATCTATTATGCCACCATGGAGGCCAAGAATCAAATAATTCATTGTGACATCATGTGGCCTAAAAGGGCATGGGATGCATTGTGACAGCACAGTGGTTAAGAGAAGCAAGGATCCATTGTGACCCAATGGAGGCTAACAATCTAAGAATCCCTTTTGACACCAAAGGGCCTAAAAGGGTCAGTGATGAATTGTGAAAGCATGGGGCCCAATTAAAACCTGGTACAATTATGCCACCATGAAGGCCAAGAATCAAATGATTCATTATGACATCAGGAGGCCTAAAAGGGCATGGGATGCATTGTGACACCACAGGGGTTAAGAGAAGCAAGGAACAATTGTGACCCAATGCAGGCTAACAATCTAAGGATCCCTTTTGACACCAGGGGGCGCAAAAGGACCACGGATCGACTCTGACAACATGGGGACCTATGGAAGCAAGGAACCTTTATGACACCATGAAGGCCTAGAATCCAATGGTTCATTGTAAGACCAAGTGGCCTAAAAGGGCTTGGAATGCATTGTGACACCACAGAGGTTAAGAGAAGCAAGGAACCATTGTGACCCAATGCAGGCTAACAATCTAATGATCCCTTGTGACACCAATGGGCCTAAAACCGCCAGGGATGAATTGTTACAGCACAGGGACCAATAGAAGCAAGGATCTATTATGCCACCATGGAGTCCAAGAATCAAATAATTCATTGTGACATCATGTGGCCTAAAAGGGCATGGGATGCATTGTGACACCACAGGGGTTAAGAGAAGCAAGGAACCATTGTGACCCAATGCAGGCTAACAATCTAAGAATCCCTTTTGACATCAGGGGGCGCAAAACGACCACGGATGAACTGTGACAGCATGGGGACCTATAGAAGCAAGGAACCATTATGACACCATGAAGGCCAAGAATCAAATGGTGCATTGTGACATCAAGTGGCCTAAAAGGGCTTGGAATGCATTGTGACACCACAGAGGGTAAGAGAAGCAAGGAACCATTGTGACCCAATGCAGGCTAGCAATCTAATGATCCCTTGCGACACCAGGGGGTATAAAAAGGGCCAGGGATGGATTGTTACAGCACGGGGAACAATAGAAGCAAGGATCTATTATGCCACCGTGGAGGCCAAGAATCAAATGATTCATTGTGACTTCAAGTGGCCTAAAAGGGCATGGGATGCATTGTGACAGCACAGGGGTTAAGAGAAGCAAGGATCCATTGTGACCCAATGGAGGCTAATAATCCCAGGATCCCATTTGACACCAGGGGGCGTAAAAGGGCCAGGGATCAATTGTGACAGCATGGGGCCCAATAGAAACAAGGAACCATTATGACACCATGGAGGCCAAGAATCAAATGATTCATTGTGACATCATGTGGCCTAAAAGGGCATGGGATGCATTGTGACAGCACAGGGGTTAAGAGAAGCAAGGATCCATTGTGACCCAATGGAGGCTAATAATCCCAGGATCCCATTTGACACCAGGGGGCGTAAAAGGGCCAGGGATGAATTGTGACAGCATGGGGCCCAATAGAAACAAGGAACCATTATGACACCATGGAGGCCAAGAATCAAATAATTCATTGTGACATCATGTGGCCTAAAAGGGCATGGGATGCATTGTGACAGCACAGGGGTTAAGAGAAGCAAGGAACCATTGTGACCCAATGCAGGCTAACAATCTAATGATCCCTTGTGACACCAATGGGCCTAAAAGGGGCAGGGATGAATTGTGAAAGCATGGGGCCCAAGTAAAACCTGGTACAATTATGCCACCATGGAGGCCAAGAATCAAATGATTCATTCTGACATCAAGTGGCCTAAAAGGGCATGGGATGCATTGTGACACCACAGGGGTTAAGAGAAGCAAGGATCCATTTTGACCCAATGAAGGCTAATAATCCCAGGATCCCATTTGACACCAGGGGGCGTAAAAGGGCCAGGGATGAATTGTGACAGCATGGGGCCCAATAGGAACAAGGAACCATTATGACACCATGGAGGCCAAGAATCAAATGATTCATTGTGACATCAAGTGGCCTAAAAGGGCATGGGATGCATTGTGACACCACAGAGGTTAAGGGAAGCAAGGAACCATTGTGACCCAATGCAGGCTAACAATCTAATGATCCCTTGTGACACCAATGGGCCTAAAAGTGCCAGGGAGGAATTGTTACAGCACAGGGACCAATAGAAGCAAGGATCTATTATGCCACCATGGAGGCCAAGAATCAAATAATTCATTGTGACATCATGTGGCCTAAAAGGGCATGGGATGCATTGTGACAGCACAGGGGTTAAGAGAAGCAAGGATCCATTGTGACCCAATGGAGGCTAACAATCTAAGAATCCCTTTTGACACCAATGGTCCTAAAAGGGGCAGGGATGAATTGTGAAAGCATGGGGCCCAATTAAAACCTGGTACAAATATGCCACCATGGAGGCCAAGAATCAAATGATTCATTGTGACATCAAGTGGCCTAAAAGGGCATGGGATGCATTATGACACCATAGGGGTAAGGAGAAGCAAGGATCCATTGTGACCCAATGCAGGCTAACAATCTAATGATCCCTTGCGGCACCAATGGGCCTAAAAGGGGCAGGGATGAATTGTGAAAGCATGGGGCCCAAGTAAAACCTGGTACAATTATGCCACCATGGAGGCCAAGAATCAAATAATTCATTGTGACATCAAGTGGCCTAAAAGGGCATGGGATGCATTGTGACACCACAGGGGTTAAGAGAAGCAAGGAACCATTGTGACCCAATGCAGGCTAACAGTCTAAGAATCCCTTTTGACACCAGGGGGCGCAAAAGGTCCACGGATCGACTCTGACAACATGGAGACCTATAGAAGCAAGGAATCATTATGACACCATGAAGGCCTAGATTCAAATGGTTCATTGTAAGACCAAGTGGCCTAAAAGGGCTTGGAATGCATTGTGACACCACAGAGGTTAAGAGAAGCAAGGAACCATTGTGACCCAATGCAGGCTAACAATCTAATGATCCCTTGTGACACCAATGGGCCTAAAAGGGCCAGGGATGAATTGTTACAGCACGGGGACCAATAGAAGCAAGGATCTATTATGCCACCATGGAGTCCAAGAATCAAATAATTCATTGTGACATCATGTGGCCTAAAAGGGCATGGGATGCATTGTGACACCACAGGGGTTAAGAGAAGCAAGGAACCATTGTGACCCAATGCAGGCTAACAATCTAATGATCCCTTGTGACACCAATGGGCCTAAAAGGGGCAGGGATGAATTGTGAAAGCATGGGGCCCAAGTAAAACCTGGTACAAATATGCCACCATGGAGGCCAAGAATCAAATGATTCATTGTGACATCAAGTGGCCTAAAAGGGCATGGGATGCATTGTGACACCACAGGGGTTAAGAGAAGCAAGGAACCATTGTGACCCAATGCAGGCTAGCAATCTAATGATCCCTTGCGGCACCAGGCGGTATAAAAAGGGCCAGGGATGGATTGTTACAGCACGGGGAACAATAGAAGCAAGGATCTATTATGCCACCATGGAGTCCAAGAATCAAATGATTCATTGTGACATCAAGTGGCCTAAAAGTGCATGGGATGCATTGTGACAGCACAGGGGTTAAGAGAAGCAAGGATCCATTGTGACCCAATGGAGGCTAATAATCCCAGGATCCCATTTGACACCAGGGGGCGTAAAAGGGCCAGGGATCAATTGTGACAGCATGGGGCCCAATAGAAACAAGGAACCATTATGACACCATGGAAGCCAAGAATCAAATGATTCATTGTGACATCAAGTGGCCTAAAAGGGCATGGGATGCATTGTGACAGCACAGGGGTTAAGAGAAGCAAGGATCCATTATGACCCAATGGAGGCTAACAATCTAATAATCCCTTTTGACACCAATGGGCCTAAAAGGGGCAGGGATGAATTGTGAAAGCATGGGGCCCAATTAAAACCTGGTACAATTACGCCACCATGGAGGCCAAGAATCAAAAGATTCATTGTGACATCAAGTGGCCTAAAAGGGCATGGGATGCATTGTGACAGCACAGGGGTTAAGAGAAGCAAGGAACCATTGTGACGCAATGCAGGCTAACAATCTAAGAATCCCTTTTGACACCAGGGGGCGCAAAAGGACCACGGATGGACTCTGACAGCATGGGGACCTATAGAAGCAAGGATCTATTATGCCACCATGGAGGCCAGGAATCAAATGGTTCATTGTAAGACCAAGTGGCCTAAAAGGGCTTGGAATGCATTGTGACACCACAGAGGTTAAGAGAAGCAAGGAACCATTGTGACCCAATGCAGGCTAACAATCTAATGATCCATTATGACACCACTGGGCCTAAAAAGGCCAGGGATGAATTGTTACAGCACGGGGAACAATAGAAGCAAGGATCTATTATGCCACCATGGAGTCCAAGACTCAAATAATTCATTGTGACATCATGTGGCCTAAAAGGGCATGGGATGCATTGTGACACCACAGAGGTTAAGAGAAGCAAGGAACCATTGTGACCCAATGCAGGCTAACAATCTAATGATCCCTTGTGACACCAATGGGCCTAAAACCGCCAGGGATGAATTGTGAAAGCATGGGGCCCAAGTAAAACCTGGTACAATTATGCCACCATGGAGGCCAAGAATCAAATGATTCATTGTGACATCAAGTGGCCTAAAAGGGCATGGGATGCATTGTGACACCACAGGGGTTAAGAGAAGCAAGGAACCATTGTGACCCAATGCAGGCTAACAATCTAAGAATCCCTTTTGACACCAGGGGGCGCAAAAGGACCACGGATCGACTCTGACAACATGGGGACCTATGGAAGCAAGGAACCATTATGACACCATGAAGGCCAAGAATCAAATAGTTCACTGTAAGACCAAGCGGCCTAAAAGGGCTTGGAATGCATTGTGACACCAGAGAGGTTAAGAGAAGCAAGGAACCATTGTGACCCAATGCAGGCTAACCATCTAATGATCCCTTGTGGCACCAGGGGGTATAAAAAGGGCCAGGGATGGATTGTTACAGCACGGGGACCAATAGAAGCAAGGATCTATTATGCCACCATGGAGGCCAAGAATCAAATGATTCATTGTGACATCAAGTGGCCTAAAAGGGCATGGGATGTATTGTGACAGCACAGGGGTTAAGAGAAGCAAGGATCCATTGTGACCCATTGGAGGCTAATAATCCCAGGATCCCATTTGACACCAGGGGACGTAAAAGGGCCAGGGATCACTTGTGACAGCATGGGGCCCAATAGAAACAAGGAACCATTATGACACCATGGAGGCCAAGAATCAAAAGATTCATTGTGACATCAAGTGGCCTAAAAGGGCATGGGATGAATTGTGACAACACAGAGGTTAAGAGAAGCAAGGAACCATTGTGACCCAATGCAGGCTAACAATCTAATGATCCCTTGTGACACCAATGGGCCTAAAAGGGCCAGGGAGGAATTGTTACAGCACAGGGACCAATAGAAGCAAGGATCTATTATGCCACCATGGAGGCCAAGAATCAAATAATTCATTGTGACATCATGTGGCCTAAAAGGGCATGGGATGCATTGTGACAGCACAGGGGTTAAGAGAAGCAAGGATCCATTATGACCCAATGGAGGCTAATAATCTAATGATCCCTTGTGGCACCAATGGGCCTAAAAGGGGCAGGGATGAATTGCGAAAGCATGGGGCCCAAGTAAAACCTGGTACAATTATGCCACCATGGAGGCCAAGAATCAAATGATTCATTGTGACATCAAGTGGCCTAAAAGGGCATGGGATGCATTGTGACACCACAGGGGTTAAGAGAAGCAAGGATCCATTGTGACCCAATGGAGGCTAATAATCCCAGGATCCCATTTGACACCAGGGGGCGTAAAAGGGCCAGGGATGAATTGTGACAGCATGGGGCCCAATAGAAACATGGAACCATTATGACACCATGGAGGCCAAGAATCAAAAGACTCATTGTGACATCAAGTGGCCTAAAAGGGCATGGGATGCATTGTGACACCACAGAGGTTAAGGGAAGCAAGGAACCATTGTGACCCAATGCAGGCTAACAATCTAATGATCCCTTGCAGCACCAATGGGCCTAAAAGGGGCAGGGATGAATTGTGAAAGCATGGGGCCCAAGTAAAACCTGGTACAATTATGCCACCATGGAGGCCAAGAATCAAATGATTCATTGTGACATCAAGTGGCCTAAAAGGGCATGGGATGCATTGTGACACCACAGGGGTTAAGAGAAGCAAGGAACCATTGTGACCCAATGCAGGCTAACAATCTAAGTATCCCTTTTGACACCAGGGGGCGCAAAAGGTCCACGGATCGACTCTGACAACATGGAGACCTATAGAAGCAAGGAACCATTATGACACCATGAAGGCCTAGATTCAAATGGTTCATTGTAAGACCAAGTGGCCTAAAAGGGCTTGGAATGCATTGTGACACCACAGAGGTTAAGAGAAGCAAGGAACCATTGTGACCCAATGCAGGCTAACAATCTAATGATCCCTTGTGACACCAGTGGGCCTAAAAGGGCCAGGGATAGCTTGTTACAGCACGGGGACCAATAGAATCAAGGTTCTATTATGCCACCATGGAGACCAAGAATCAAATAATTCATTGTGACATCATGTGGCCTAAAAGGGCATGGGATGCATTGTGACAGCACAGGGGTTTAGAGAAGCAAGGATCCATTATGACCCAATGGAGGCTAATAATCTAATGATCCCTTTTGACAACAATGGGCCTAAAAGGGGCAGGGATGAATTGTGAAAGCACGGGGCCCAATTAAAACCTGGTACAATTACGCCACCATGGAGGCCAAGAATCAAATGATTCATTGTGACATCAAGTGGCCTAAAAGGGCATGGGATGCATTGTGACAGCACAGGGGGTAAGAGAAGCAAGGAACCATTGTGACCCAATGCAGGCTAACCATCTAATGATCCCTTGTGACACCAATGGGCCTAAAAGGGCCAGGGATGGATTGTTACAGCACGGGGACCAATAGAAGCAAGGATCTATTATGCCACCATGGAGGCCAAGAATCAAATAATTCATTGTGACATCATGTGGCCTAAAAGGGCATGGGATGCATTGTGACAGCACAGGGGTTAAGAGAAGCAAGGAACCATTGTGACCAAATGCAGGCTAGCAATCTAATGATCCCTTGTGGCACCAGGGGGTATAAAAAGGGCCAGGGATGGATTGTTACAGCACGGGGACCAATAGAAGCAAGGATCTATTATGCCTCCGTGGAGGCCAAGAATCAAATGATTCATTGTGACATCAAGTGGCCTAAAAGTGCATGGGATGCATTGTGACAGCACAGGGGTTAAGAGAAGCAAGGATCCATTGTGACCCAATGGAGGCTAACAATCTAATAATCCCTTTTGACACCAAAGGCCCTAAAAGGGTCAGTGATGAATTGTGAAAGCATGGGGCCCAATTAAAACCTGGTACAATTATGCCACCATGGAGGCCAAGAATCAAATGATTCATTGTGACATCAAGAGGCCTAAAAGGGCATGGGATGCATTGTGACACCACAGGGGTTACGAGAAGCAAGGAACCATTGTGACCCAATGCAGGCTAACAATCTAAGGATCCCTTTTGACACCAGGGGGCGCAAAAGGACCACGGATCGACTCTGACAACATGGGGACCTAGGGAAGCAAGGAACCATTATGACACCATGAAGGCCTAGAATCAAATGGTTCATTGTAAGACCAAGTGGCCTAAAAGGGCTTGGAATGCATTGTGACACCACAGAGGTTAAGAGAAGCAAGGAACCATTGTGACCCAATGCAGGCTAACAATCTAATGATCCCTTGTGACACCAATGGGCCTAAAACCGCCAGGGATGAATTGTTACAGCACAGGGACCAATAGAAGCAAGGATCTATTATGCCACCATGGAGTCCAAGAATCAAATAATTCATTGTGACATCATGTGGCCTAAAAGGGCATGGGATGCATTGTGACACCACAGGGGTTAAGAGAAGCAAGGAACCATTGTGACCCAATGCAGGCTAACAATCTAAGAATCCCTTTTGACATCAGGGGGCGCAAAACGACAACGGATGAACTGTGACAGCATGGGGACCTATAGAAGCAAGGAACCATTATGACACCATGAAGGCCAAGAATCAAATGGTGCATTGTGACATCAAGTGGCCTAAAAGGGCTTGGAATGCATTGTGACACCACAGAGGTTAAGAGAAGCAAGGAACCATTGTGACCCAATGCAGGCTAACAATCTAATGATCCCTTGTGACACCAATGGGCCTAAAACCGCCAGGGATGAATTGTTACAGCACGGGGACCAATAGAAGCAAGGATCTATTATGCCACCATGGAGTCCAAGAATCAAATAATTCATTGTGACATCATGTGGCCTAAAAGGGCATGGGATGCATTGTGACACCACAGGGGTTAAGAGAAGCAAGGAACCATTGTGACCCAATGCAGGCTAACAATCTAAGAATCCCTTTTGACATCAGGGGGCGCAAAACGACCACGGATGAACTGTGACAGCATGGGGACCTATAGAAGCAAGGAACCATTATGACACCATGAAGGCCAAGAATCAAATGGTGCATTGTGACATCAAGTGGCCTAAAAGGGCTTGGAATGCATTGTGACACCACAGAGGGTAAGAGAAGCAAGGAACCATTGTGACCCAATGCAGGCTAGCAATCTAATGATCCCTTGTGGCACCAGGGGGTATAAAAAGGGCCAGGGATGGATTGTTACAGCACGGGGAACAATAGAAGCAAGGATCTATTATGCCACCGTGGAGGCCAAGAATCAAATGATTCATTGTGACTTCAAGTGGCCTAAAAGGGCATGGGATGCATTGTGACAGCACAGGGGTTAAGAGAAGCAAGGATCAATTGTGACCCAATGGAGGCTAATAATCCCAGGATCCCATTTGACACCAGGGGGCGTAAAAGTGCCAGGGATGAATTGTGAAAGCATGGGGCCCAATAGAAACAAGGAACCATTATGACACCATGGAGGCCAAGAATCAAATGATTCATTGTGACATCAAGTGGCCTAAAAGGGCATGGGATGCATTGTGACACCACAGAGGTTAAGAGAAGCAAGGAACCATTGTGACCCAATGCAGGCTAACAATCTTATGATCCCTTGTGACACCAATGGGCCTAAAAGGGGCAGGGATGAATTGTGAAAGCATGGGGCCCAAGTAAAACCTGGTACAATTATGCCACCATGGAGGCCAAGAATCAAATGATTCATTCTGACATCAAGTGGCCTAAAAGGGCATGGGATGCATTGTGACACCACAGGGGTTAAGAGAAGCAAGGATCCATTTTGACCCAATGAAGGCTAATAATCCCAGGATCCCATTTGACACCAGGGGGCGTAAAAGGGCCAGGGAGGAATTGTTACAGCACAGGGACCAATAGAAGCAAGGATCTATTATGCCACCATGGAGGCCAAGAATCAAATAATTCATTGTGACATCATGTGGCCTAAAAGGGCATGGGATGCATTGTGACAGCACAGGGGTTAAGAGAAGCAAGGATCCATTGTGACCCAATGGAGGCTAACAATCTAATAATCCCTTTTGACACCAATGGGCCTAAAAGGGGCAGGGATGAATTGTGAAAGCATGGGGCCCAATTAAAACCTGGTACAAATATGCCACCATGGAGGCCAAGAATCAAATGATTCATTGTGACATCAAGTGGCCTAAAAGGGCATGGGATGCATTATGACACCATAGGGGTAAGGAGAAGCAAGGATCCATTGTGACCCAATGCAGGCTAACAATCTAATGATCCCTTGCGGCACCAATGGGCCTAAAAGGGGCAGGGATGAATTGTGAAAGCATGGGGCCCAAGTAAAACCTGGTACAATTATGCCACCATGGAGGCCAAGAATCAAATGATTCATTGTGACATCAAGTGGCCTAAAAGGGCATGGGATGCATTGTGACACCACAGGGGTTAAGAGAAGCAAGGAACCATTGTGACCCAATGCAGGCTAACAGTCTAAGAATCCCTTTTGACACCAGGGGGCGCAAAAGGTCCACGGATCGACTCTGACAACATGGAGACCTATAGAAGCAAGGAACCATTATGACACCATGAAGGCCTAGATTCAAATGGTTCATTGTAAGACCAAGTGGCCTAAAAGGGCATGGGATGCATTGTGACACCACAGAGGTTAAGAGAAGCAAGCAACCATTGTGACCCAATGCAGGCTAATAATCCCAGGATCCCATTTGACACCAGGGGGCGTAAAAGGGCCAGGGATGAATTGTGACAGCATGGGGCCCAATAGAAACATGGAACCATTATGACACCATGGAGGCCAAGAATCAAAAGATTCATTGTGACATCAAGTGGCCTAAAAGGGCATGGGATGCATTGTGACACCACAGAGGTTAAGGGAAGCAAGGAACCATTGTGACCCAATGCAGGCTAACAATCTAATGATCCCTTGCAGCACCAATGGGCCTAAAAGGGGCAGGGATGAATTGTGAAAGCATGGGGCCCAATTAAAACCTGGTACAATTACGCCACCATGGAGGCCAAGAATCAAATGATTCATTGTGACATCATGTGGCCTAAAAGGGCATGGGATGCATTGTGACACCACAGGGGTTAAGAGAAGCAAGGAACCATTGTGACCCAATGCAGGCTAACAATCTAATGTTCCCTTGTGACACCAATGGGCCTAAAAGGGGCAGGGATGAATTGTGAAAGCATGGGGCCCAAGTAAAACCTGGTACAAATATGCCACCATGGAGGCCAAGAATCAAATGATTCATTGTGACATCAAGTGGCCTAAAAGGGCATGGGATGCATTGTGACACCACAGGGGTTAAGAGAAGCAAGGAACCATTGTGACCCAATGCAGGCTAACAATCTAAGAATCCCTTTTGACACCAGGGGGCGCAAAAGGACCACGGATGAACTCTGACAGCAAGGGGACCTATAGAAGCAAGGAACCATTATGACACCATGGAAGCCAAGAATCAAATGATTCATTGTGACATCAAGTGGCCTAAAAGGGCATGGGATGCATTGTGACATCACAGAGGTTAAGAGAAGCAAGGAACCATTGTGACCCAATGCAGGCTAACAATCTAATGATCCCTTGTGACACCAATGGGACTAAAAGGGCCAGGGAGGAATTGTTACAGCACAGGGACCAATAGAAGCAACGATCTATTATGCCACCATGGAGGCCAAGAATCAAATAATTCATTGTGACATCATGTGGCCTAAAAGGGCATGGGATGCATTGTGACAGCACAGGGGTTAAGAGAAGCAAGGATCCATTATGACCCAATGGAGGCTAACAATCTAATAATCCCTTTTGACACCAATGGGCCTAAAAGGGGCAGGGATTAATTGTGAAATCATGGGGCCCAATTAAAACCTGGTACAATTACGCCACCATGGAGGCCAAGAATCAAATGATTCATTGTGACATCAAGTGGCCTAAAAGGGCATGGGATGCATTGTGACAGCACAGGGGTTAAGAGAAGCAAGGAACCATTGTGACCCAATGCAGGCTAACAATCTAAGAATCCCTTTTGACACCAGGGGGCGCAAAAGGACCACGGATGGACTCTGACAGCATGGGGACCTATAGAAGCAAGGATCTATTATGCCACCATGGAGGCCAGGAATCAAATGGTTCATTGTAAGACCAAGTGGCCTAAAAGGGCTTGGAATGCATTGTGACACCACAGAGGTTAAGAGAAGCAAGGAACCATTGTGACCCAATGCAGGCTAACAATCTAATGATCCATTGTGACACCAGTGGGCCTAAAAAGGCCAGGGATGAATTGTTACAGCACGGGGAACAATAGAAGCAAGGATCTATTATGCCACCATGGAGTCCAAGACTCAAATAATTCATTGTGACATCATGTGGCCTAAAAGGGCATGGGATGCATTGTGACAGCACAGGGGTTAAGAGAAGCAAGGAACCATTGTGACCCAATGCAGGCTAACAATCTAAGAATCCCTTTTGACACCAGGGGGCGCAAAAGGACCACGGATCGACTCTGACAACATGGGGACCTATGGAAGCAAGGAACCATTATGACACCATGAAGGCCAAGAATCAAATAGTTCACTGTAAGACCAAGCGGCCTAAAAGGGCTTGGAATGCATTGTGACACCAGAGAGGTTAAGAGAAGCAAGGATCCATTGTGACCCAATGGAGGCTAATTATCACAGGATCCCATTTGACACCAGGGGGCGTAAAAGGGCCAGGGATCAATTGTGACAACATGGGGCCCAATAGAAACAAGGAATCATTATGACACCATGGAGGCCAAGAATCAAAAGATTCATTGTGACATCAAGTGGCCTAAAAGGGCATGGGATGCATTGTGTCACCACAGAGGTTAAGAGAAGCAAGGAACCATTGTGACCCAATGGAGGCTAACAATCTAATGATCCCTTGTGACACCAATGGGCCTAAAAGGGGCAGGGATGAATTGTGAAAGCATGGGGCCCAAGTAAACCCTGGTACAAATATGCCACCATGGAGGCCAAGAATCAAATGATTCATTGTGACAACAAGTGGCCTAAAAGGGCATGGGATGCATTGTGACAGCACAGGGGTTAAGAGAAGCAAGGATCCATTGTGACCCAATGGAGGCTAATAATCCCAGGATCCCATTTGACACCAGGGGGCGTAAAAGGGCCAGGGATCAATTGTGACAGCATGGGGCCCAATAGAAACAAGGAACCATTATGACACCATGGAAGCCAAGAATCAAATGATTCATTGTGACATCAAGTGGCCTAAAAGGGCATGGGATGCATTGTGACATCACAGAGGTTAAGAGAAGCAAGGAACCATTGTGACCCAATGCAGGCTAACAATCTAATGATCCCTTGTGACACCAATGGGACTAAAAGGGCCAGGGAGGAATTGTTACAGCACAGGGACCAATAGAAGCAACGATCTATTATGCCACCATGGAGGCCAAGAATCAAATAATTCATTGTGACATCATGTGGCCTAAAAGGGCATGGGATGCATTGTGACAGCACAGGGGTTAAGAGAAGCAAGGATCCATTATGACCCAATGGAGGCTAACAATCTAATAATCCCTTTTGACACCAATGGGCCTAAAAGGGGCAGGGATTAATTGTGAAATCATGGGGCCCAATTAAAACCTGGTACAATTACGCCACCATGGAGGCCAAGAATCAAATGATTCATTGTGACATCAAGTGGCCTAAAAGGGCATGGGATGCATTGTGACAGCACAGGGGTTAAGAGAAGCAAGGAACCATTGTGACCCAATGCAGGCTAACAATCTAAGAATCCCTTTTGACACCAGGGGGCGCAAAAGGACCACGGATGGACTCTGACAGCATGGGGACCTATAGAAGCAAGGATCTATTATGCCACCATGGAGGCCAGGAATCAAATGGTTCATTGTAAGACCAAGTGGCCTAAAAGGGCTTGGAATGCATTGTGACACCACAGAGGTTAAGAGAAGCAAGGAACCATTGTGACCCAATGCAGGCTAACAATCTAATGATCCATTGTGACACCAGTGGGCCTAAAAAGGCCAGGGATGAATTGTTACAGCACGGGGAACAATAGAAGCAAGGATCTATTATGCCACCATGGAGTCCAAGACTCAAATAATTCATTGTGACATCATGTGGCCTAAAAGGGCATGGGATGCATTGTGACAGCACAGGGGTTAAGAGAAGCAAGGAACCATTGTGACCCAATGCAGGCTAACAATCTAATGATCCCTTGTGACACCAATGGGCCTAAAACCGCCAGGGATGAATTGTGAAAGCATGGGGCCCAAGTAAAACCTGGTACAATTATGCCACCATGGAGGCCAAGAATCAAATGATTCATTGTGACATCAAGTGGCCTAAAAGGGCATGGGATGCATTGTGACACCACAGGGGTTAAGAGAAGCAAGGAACCATTGTGACCCAATGCAGGCTAACAATCTAAGAATCCCTTTTGACACCAGGGGGCGCAAAAGGACCACGGATCGACTCTGACAACATGGGGACCTATGGAAGCAAGGAACCATTATGACACCATGAAGGCCAAGAATCAAATAGTTCACTGTAAGACCAAGCGGCCTAAAAGGGCTTGGAATGCATTGTGACACCAGAGAGGTTAAGAGAAGCAAGGATCCATTGTGACCCAATGGAGGCTAATTATCACAGGATCCCATTTGACACCAGGGGGCGTAAAAGGGCCAGGGATCAATTGTGACAACATGGGGCCCAATAGAAACAAGGAATCATTATGACACCATGGAGGCCAAGAATCAAAAGATTCATTGTGACATCAAGTGGCCTAAAAGGGCATGGGATGCATTGTGTCACCACAGAGGTTAAGAGAAGCAAGGAACCATTGTGACCCAATGCAGGCTAACAATCTAATGATCCCTTGTGACACCAATGGGCCTAAAAGGGGCAGGGATGAATTGTGAAAGCATGGGGCCCAAGTAAACCCTGGTACAAATATGCCACCATGGAGGCCAAGAATCAAATGATTCATTGTGACAACAAGTGGCCTAAAAGGGCATGGGATGCATTGTGACACCACAGGGGTTAAGAGAAGCAAGGATCCATTGTGACCCAATGGAGGCTAATAATCCCAGGATCCCATTTGACACCAGGGGGCGTAAAAGGGCCAGGGATCACTTGTGACAGCATGGGGCCCAATAGAAACAAGGAACCATTATGACACCATGGAGGCCAAGAATCAAAAGATTCATTGTGACATCAAGTGGCCTAAAAGGGCATGGGATGCATTGTGACAGCACAGGGGTTAAGAGAAGCAAGGATCCATTATGACCCAATGGAGGCTAACAATCTAATAATCCCTTTTGACACCAATGGGCCTAAAAGGGGCAGGGATGAATTGTGAAAGCATGGGGCCCAATTAAAACCTGGTACAATTACGCCACCATGGAGGCCAAGAATCAAATGATTCATTGTGACATCAAGTGGCCTAAAAGGGCATGGGATGCATTGTGACAGCACAGGGGTTAAGGGAAGCAAGGAACCATTGTGACCCAATGCAGGCTAGTAATCTAATGATCCCTTGTGACACCAATGGGCCTAAAAGGGCCAGGGATGAATTGTGACAGCACGGGGACCAATAGATGCAAGGATCTATTATGCCACTATGGAGGCCAAGAATCAAATAATTCATTGTGACATCATGTGGCCTAAAAGGGCATGGGATGCATTGTGACAGCACAGGGGTTAAGAGAAGCAAGGAACCATTGTGACCCAATGGAGGCTAACAATCTAATGATCCCTTTTGACAACAATGGGCCTAAAAGGGGCAGGGATGAATTGTGAAAGCATGGGGCCCAATTAAAACCTGGTACAATTACGCCACCATGGAGGCCAAGAATCAAATGATTCATTGTGACATCAAGTGGCCTAAAAGGGCATGGGATGCATTGTGACACCACAGGGGTTAAGAGAAGCAAGGATCCATTGTGACCCAATGCAGGCTAACAATCTAAGAATCCCTTTTGACACCAGGGGGCGCAAAAGGACCACGGATGAACTCTGACAGCAAGGGGACCTATAGAAGCAAGGAACCATTATGACACCATGTAGGCCAAGAATCAAATGGTTCATTGTAAGACCAAGTGGCCTAAAAGGGCTTGGAATGCATTGTGACACCACAGAGGTTAAGAGAAGCAAGGAACCATTGTGACCCAATGCAGGCTAGCAATCTAATGATCCCTTGTGGCACCAGGGTGTATAAAAAGGGCCAGGGATGGATTGTTACAGCATGGGGACCAATAGAAGCAAGGATCTATTATGCCACCGTGGAGGCCAAGAATCAAATGATTCATTGTGACATCAAGTGGCCTAAAAGTGCATGGGATGCATTGTGACAGCACAGGGGTTAAGAGAAGCAAGGATCCATTGTGACCCAATGGAGGCTAATAATCCCAGGATCCCATTTGACACCAGGGGGCGTAAAAGGGCCAGGGATGAATTGTGACAGCATGGGGCCCAGTAGAAACAACGAACCATTATGACACCATGGAGGCCAAGAATCAAATGATTCATTGTGACATCAAGTGGCCTAAAAGGGCATGGGATGCATTGTGACACCACAGAGGTTAAGAGAAGCAAGGAACCATTGTGACCCAAAGCAGGCTAACAATCTAATGATCCCTTGTGACACGAATGGGCCTAAAAGGGGCAGGGATGTATTGTGAAAGCATGGGGCCCAAGTAAAACCTGGTACAATGATGCCACCATGGAGGCCAAGAATCAAATGATTCATTGTGACATCAAGTGGCCTAAAAGGGCATGGGATGCATTGTGACACCACAGGGGTTAAGAGAAGCAAGGAACCATTGTGACCCAATGGAGGCTAACAATCTAATGATCCCTTTTGACACCAGGGGGCGCAAAAGGACCACGGATCGACTCTGACAGCATGGGGACCTATGGAAGCAAGGAACCATTATGACACCATGAAGGCCAAGAATCAAATGGTTCATTGTAAGACCAAGTGGCCTAAAAGGGCTTGGAATGCATTGTGACACCACAGAGGTTAAGAGAAGCAAGGAACCATTGTGACCCAATGCAGGCTAGCAATCTAATGATCCCTTGAGGCACCAGGGGGTATAAAAAGGGCCAGGGATGGATTGTTACAGCACGGGGAACAATAGAAGCAAGGATCTATTATGCCACCGTGGAGGCCAAGAATCAAATGATTCATTGTGACATCAAGTGGCCTAAAAGGGCATGGGATGCATTGTGCCACCACAGGGGTTTAGAGAAGCAAGGATCCATTGTGACCCAATGGAGGCTAATAATCCCAGGATCCCATTTGACACCAGGGGGCGTAAAAGGGCCAGGGATGAATTGTGACAGCATGGGGCCCAATAGAAACAAGGAACCATTATGACACCATGGAGGCCAAGAATCAAAAGATTCATTGTGACATCAAGTGGCCTAAAAGGGCATGGGATGCATTGTGACAGCACAGGGGTTAAGAGAAGCAAGGAACCATTGTGACCCAATGCAGGATAACAATCTAATGATCCCTTGTGACACCAATGGGCCTAAAAGGGCCAGGGATGAATTGTTACAGCACGGGGGCCAATAGAAGCAAGGATCTATTATGACACCATGGAGGCCAAGAATCAAATAATTCATTGTGACATCATGTGGCCTAAAAGGGCATGGGATGCATTGTGACAGCACAGGGGTTAAGAGAAGCAAGGAACCATTGTGACCCAATGCAGGCTAACAATCTAATAATCCCTTTTGACACCAATGGGCCTAAAAGGGGCAGGGATGAATTGTGAAAGCATGGGGCCCAAGTAAAACCTGGTACAATTACGCCACCATGGAGGCCAAGAATCAAATGATTCATTGTGACATCAAGTGGCCTAAAAGTGCATGGGATGCATTGTGACAGCACAGGGGTTTAGAGAAGCAAGGATCCATTGTGACCCAATGGAGTCTAATAATCCCAGGATCCCATTTGACAACAGGGGGCGTAAAAGGGCCAGGGATCACTTGTGACAGCATGGGGCCCAATAGAAACAAGGAACCATTATGACACCATGGAAGCCAAGAATCAAATGATTCATTGTGTCATCAAGTGGCCTAAAAGGGCATGGGATGCATTGTGACGCCACAGGGGTTAAGAGAAGCAAGGAATCATTGTGACCCAATGCAGGCTAACAATCTAAGGATCCCTTGTGACACCAATGGGCCTAAAAGGGGCAGGGATGAATTGTGAAAGCATGGGGCCCAAGTAAACCCTGGTACAAATATGCCACCATGAAGGCCAAGAATTAAATGATTCATTGTGACATCAAGTGGCCTAAAAGGGCATGGGATGCATTGTGACACCACAGGGGTTAAGAGAAGCAAGGAACCATTGTGACCCAATGCAGGCTAACCATCTAATGATCCCTTGTGACACCAATGGGCCTAAAAGGGCCAGGGATGGATTGTTACAGCACGGGGACCAATAGAAGCAAGGAACCATTATGACACCATGGAGGCCAAGAATCAAATAATTCATTGTGACATCATGTGGCCTAAAAGGGCATGGGATGCATTGTGACAGCGCAGGGGTTAAGAGAAGCAAGGAACCATTGGGACCCAATGCAGGCTAACAATCTAATGATCCCTTGTGTCACCAAAGGGCCTAAAAGGGGCAGGGATGAATTGTGAAAGCATGGGGCCCAATTAAACCCTGGTACAAATATGCCACCATGGAGGCCAAGAATCAAATGATTCATTGTGACATCAAGTGGCCTAAAAGGGCATGGAATGCATTGTGACACCACAGGGGTTAAGAGAAGCAAGGAACCATTGTGACCCAATGCAGGCTAACAATCTAAGGATCCCTTTTGACACCAGGGGGCGCAAAAGGACCACGGATGGACTCTGACAGCATGGGGACCTATAGAAGAAAGGAACCATTATGACACCATGAAGGCCAAGAATCAAATGGTTCACTGAAGACTATGCGGCCTAAAAGGGCTTGGAATGCATTGTGACACCACAGAGGTTAAGAGAAGCAAGGAACCATTGTGACCCAATGCAGGCTAGCAATCTAATGATCCCTTGTGGCACCAGGGGGTATAAAAAGGGCCAGGGATGGATTGTTACAGCACGGGGAACAATAGAAGCAAGGATCTATTATGCCTCCGTGGAGGCCAAGAATCAAAAGATTCATTGTGACATCAAGTGGCCTAAAAGTGCATGGGATGCATTGTGACAGCACAGGGGTTAAGAGAAGCAAGGATCCATTGTGACCCAATGCAGGCTAACAATCTAATAATCCCTTTTGACACCAAAGGGCCTAAAAGGGTCAGTGATGAATTGTGAAAGCATGGGGCCCAATTAAAACCTGGTACAATTATGCCACCATGAAGGCCAAGAATCAAATGATTCATTGTGACATCAAGAGGCCTAAAAGGGCATGGGATGCATTGTGACACCACAGGGGTTAAGAGAAGCAAGGAACCATTGTGACCCAATGCAGGCTAACAATCTAAGGATCCCTTTTGACACCAGGGGGCGCAAAAGGACCACGGATCGACTCTGACAACATGGGGACCTATGGAAGCAAGGAATCATTATGACACCATGAAGGCCTAGAATCAAATGGTTCATTGTAAGACCAAGTGGCCTAAAAGGGCTTGGAATGCATTGTGACACCACAGAGGTTAAGAGAAGCAAGGAACCATTGTGACCCAATGCAGGCTAACAATCTAATGATCCCTTGTGACACCAATGGGCCTAAAACCGCCAGGGATGAATTGTTACAGCACAGGGACCAATAGAAGCAAGGATCTATTATGCCACCATGGAGTCCAAGAATCAAATAATTCATTGTGACATCATGTGGCCTAAAAGGGCATGGGATGCATTGTGACACCACAGGGGTTAAGAGAAGCAAGGAACCATTGTGACCCAATGCAGGCTAACAATCTAAGAATCCCTTTTGACATCAGGGGGCGCAAAACGACCACGGATGAACTGTGACAGCATGGGGACCTATAGAAGCAAGGAACCATTATGACACCATGAAGGCCAAGAATCAAATGGTGCATTGTGACATCAAGTGGCCTAAAAGGGCTTGGAATGCATTGTGACACCACAGAGGGTAAGAGAAGCAAGGAACCATTGTGACCCAATGCAGGCTAGCAATCTAATGATCCCTTGCGGCACCAGGGGGTATAAAAAGGGCCAGGGATGGATTGTTACAGCACGGGGAACAATAGAAGCAAGGATCTATTATGCCACCGTGGAGGCCAAGAATCAAATGGTTCATTGTGACTTCAAGTGGCCTAAAAGGGCATGGGATGCATTGTGACAGCACAGGGGTTAAGAGAAGCAAGGATCCATTGTGACCCAATGGAGGCTAATAATCCCAGGATCCCATTTGACACCAGGGGGCGTAAAAGGGCCAGGGATCAATTGTGACAGCATGGGGCCCAATAGAAACAAGGAACCATTATGACACCATGGAGGCCAAGAATCAAATGATTCATTGTGACATCATGTGGCCTAAAAGGGCATGGGATGCATTGTGACAGCACAGGGGTTAAGAGAAGCAAGGATCCATTGTGACCCAATGGAGGCTAATAATCCCAGGATCCCATTTGACACCAGGGGGCGTAAAAGGGCCAGGGATGAATTGTGACAGCATGGGGCCCAATAGAAACAAGGAACCATTATGACACCATGGAGGCCAAGAATCAAATAATTCATTGTGACATCATGTGGCCTAAAAGGGCATGGGATGCATTGTGACAGCACAGGGGTTAAGAGAAGCAAGGAACCATTGTGACCCAATGCAGGCTAACAATCTAATGATCCCTTGTGACACCAATGGGCCTAAAAGTGCCAGGGAGGAATTGTTACAGCACAGGGACCAATAGAAGCAAGGATCTATTATGCCACCATGGAGGCCAAGAATCAAATAATTCATTGTGACATCATGTGGCCTAAAAGGGCATGGGATGCATTGTGACAGCACAGGGGTTAAGAGAAGCAAGGATCCATTGTGACCCAATGGAGGCTAACAATCTAAGAATCCCTTTTGACACCAATGGGCCTAAAAGGGGCAGGGATGAATTGTGAAAGCATGGGGCCCAATTAAAACCTGGTACAAATATGCCACCATGGAGGCCAAGAATCAAATGATTCATTGTGACATCAAGTGGCCTAAAAGGGCATGGGATGCATTATGACACCTTAGGGGTAAGGAGAAGCAAGGATCCATTGTGACCCAATGCAGGCTAACAATCTAATGATCCCTTGCGGCACCAATGGGCCTAAAAGGGGCAGGGATGAATTGTGAAAGCATGGGGCCCAAGTAAAACCTGGTACAATTATGCCACCATGGAGGCCAAGAATCAAATGATTCATTGTGACATCAAGTGGCCTAAAAGGGCATGGGATGCATTGTGACACCACAGGGGTTAAGAGAAGCAAGGAACCATTGTGACCCAATGCAGGCTAACAGTCTAAGAATCCCTTTTGACACCAGGGGGCGCAAAAGGACCACGGATGAACTCTGACAGCAAGGGGACCTATAGAAGCAAGGAACCATTATGACACCATGTAGGCCAAGAATCAAATGGTTCATTGTAAGACCAAGTGGCCTAAAAGGGCTTGGAATGCATTGTGACACCACAGAGGTTAAGAGAAGCAAGGAACCATTGTGACCCAATGCAGGCTAGCAATCTAATGATCCCTTGTGGCACCAGGGGGTATAAAAAGGGCCAGGGATGGATTGTTACAGCACGGGGACCAATAGAAGCAAGGATCTATTATGCCACCAAGGCGGCCAAGAATCAAATGATTCATTGTGACATCAAGTGGCCTAAAAGTGCATGGGATGCATTGTGACAGCACAGGGGTTAAGAGAAGCAAGGATCCATTGTGACCCAATGGAGGCTAATAATCCCAGGATCCCATTTGACACCAGGGGGCGTAAAAGGGCCAGGGATCAATTGTGACAGCATGGGGCCCAATAGAAACAAGGAACCATTATGACACCATGGAAGCCAAGAATCAAATGATTCATTGTGACATCAAGTGGCCTAAAAGGGCATGGGATGCATTGTGACATCACAGAGGTTAAGAGAAGCAAGGAACCATTGTGACCCAATGCAGGCTAACAATCTAATGATCCCTTGTGACACCAATGGGCCTAAAAGGGCCAGGGAGGAATTGTTACAGCACAGGGACCAATAGAAGCAAGGATCTATTATGCCACCATGGAGGCCAAGAATCAAATAATTCATTGTGACATCAAGTGGCCTAAAAGGGCATGGGATGCATTGTGACAGCACAGGGGTTAAGAGAAGCAAGGATCCATTATGACCCAATGGAGGCTAACAATCTAATAATCCCTTTTGACACCAATGGGCCTAAAAGGGGCAGGGATGAATTGTGAAAGCATGGGGCCCAATTAAAACCTGGTACAATTACGCCACCATGGAGGCCAAGAATCAAATGATTCATTGTGACATCAAGTGGCCTAAAAGGGCATGGGATGCATTGTGACAGCACAGGGGTTAAGAGAAGCAAGGAACCATTGTGACCCAATGCAGGCTAACAATCTAAGAATCCCTTTTGACACCAGGGGGCGCAAAAGGACCACGGATGGACTCTGACAGCATGGGGACCTATAGAAGCAAGGATCTATTATGCCACCATGGAGGCCAGGAATCAAATGGTTCATTGTAAGACCAAGTGGCCTAAAAGGGCTTGGAATGCATTGTGACACCACAGAGGTTAAGAGAAGCAAGGAACCATTGTGACCCAATGCAGGCTAACAATCTAATGATCCATTGTGACACCAGTGGGCCTAAAAAGGCCAGGGATGAATTGTTACAGCACGGGGAACAATAGAAGCAAGGATCTATTATGCCACCATGGAGTCCAAGACTCAAATAATTCATTGTGACATCATGTGGCCTAAAAGGGCATGGGATGCATTGTGACACCACAGAGGTTAAGAGAAGCAAGGCACCATTGTGACCCAATGCAGGCTAACAATCTAATGATCCCTTGTGACACCAATGGGCCTAAAACCGCCAGGGATGAATTGTGAAAGCATGGGGCCCAAGTAAAACCTGGTACAATTATGCCACCATGGAGGCCAAGAATCAAATGATTCATTGTGACATCAAGTGGCCTAAAAGGGCATGGGATGCATTGTGACACCACAGGGGTTAAGAGAAGCAAGGAACCATTGTGACCCAATGCAGGCTAACAATCTAAGAATCCCTTTTGACACCAGGGGGCGCAAAAGGACCACGGATCGACTCTGACAACATGGGGACCTATGGAAGCAAGGAACCATTATGACACCATGAAGGCCAAGAATCAAATAGTTCACTGTAAGACCAAGCGGCCTAAAAGGGCTTGGAATGCATTGTGACACCAGAGAGGTTAAGAGAAGCAAGCAACCATTGTGACCCAATGCAGGCTAACAATCTAATGATCCCTTGTGACACCAATGGGCCTAAAAGGGCCAGGGATGAATTGTTACAGCACGGGGACCAATAGAAGCAAGGATCTATTATGCCACCATGGAGTCCAAGAATCAAATAATTCATTGTGACATCATGTGGCCTAAAAGGGCATGGGATGCATTGTGACACCACAGGGGTTAAGAGAAGCAAGGAACCATTGTGACCCAATGCAGGCTAACAATCTAAGAATCCCTTTTGACACCAGGGGGCGCAAAAGGACCACGGATGAACTCTGACAGCAAGGGGACCTATAGAAGCAAGGAACCATTATGACACCATGTAGGCCAAGAATCAAATGGTTCATTGTAAGACCAAGTGGCCTAAAAGGGCTTGGAATGCATTGTGACACCACAGAGGTTAAGAGAAGCAAGGAACCATTGTGACCCAATGCAGGCTAGCAATCTAATGATCCCTTGTGGCACCAGGGGGTATAAAAAGGGCCAGGGATGGATTGTTACAGCACGGGGACCAATAGAAGCAAGGATCTATTATGCCACCAAGGCGGCCAAGAATCAAATGATTCATTGTGACATCAAGTGGCCTAAAATTGCATGGGATGCATTGTGACAGCACAGGGGTTAAGAGAAGCAAGGATCCATTGTGACCCAATGGAGGCTAATAATCCCAGGATCCCATTTGACACCAGGGGGCGTAAAAGGGCCAGGGATCAATTGTGACAGCATGGGGCCCAATAGAAACAAGGAACCATTATGACACCATGGAAGCCAAGAATCAAATGATTCATTGTGACATCAAGTGGCCTTAAAGGTCATGGGATGCATTGTGACATCACAGAGGTTAAGAGAAGCAAGGAACCATTGTGACCCAATGCAGGCTAACAATCTAATGATCCCTTGTGACACCAATGGGCCTAAAAGGGCCAGGGAGGAATTGTTACAGCACAGGGACCAATAGAAGCAAGGATCTATTATGCCACCATGGAGGCCAAGAATCAAATAATTCATTGTGACATCAAGTGGCCTAAAAGGGCATGGGATGCATTGTGACAGCACAGGGGTTAAGAGAAGCAAGGATCCATTATGACCCAATGGAGGCTAACAATCTAATAATCCCTTTTGACACCAATGGGCCTAAAAGGGGCAGGGATGAATTGTGAAAGCATGGGGCCCAATTAAAACCTGGTACAATTACGCCACCATGGAGGCCAAGAATCAAATGATTCATTGTGACATCAAGTGGCCTAAAAGGGCATGGGATGCATTGTGACAGCACAGGGTTTAAGAGAAGCAAGGAACCATTGTGACCCAATGCAGGCTAACAATCTAAGAATCCCTTTTGACACCAGGGGGCGCAAAAGGACCACGGATGGACTCTGACAGCATGGGGACCTATAGAAGCAAGGATCTATTATGCCACCATGGAGGCCAGGAATCAAATGGTTCATTGTAAGACCAAGTGGCCTAAAAGGGCTTGGAATGCATTGTGACACCACAGAGGTTAAGAGAAGCAAGGAACCATTGTGACCCAATGCAGGCTAACAATCTAATGATCCATTGTGACACCAGTGGGCCTAAAAAGGCCAGGGATGAATTGTTACAGCACGGGGAACAATAGAAGCAAGGATCTATTATGCCACCATGGAGTCCAAGACTCAAATAATTCATTGTGACATCATGTGGCCTAAAAGGGCATGGGATGCATTGTGACACCACAGAGGTTAAGAGAAGCAAGGCACCATTGTGACCCAATGCAGGCTAACAATCTAATGATCCCTTGTGACACCAATGGGCCTAAAACCGCCAGGGATGAATTGTGAAAGCATGGGGCCCAAGTAAAACCTGGTACAATTATGCCACCATGGAGGCCAAGAATCAAATGATTCATTGTGACATCAAGTGGCCTAAAAGGGCATGGGATGCATTGTGACACCACAGGGGTTAAGAGAAGCAAGGAACCATTGTGACCCAATGCAGGCTAACAATCTAAGAATCCCTTTTGACACCAGGGGGCGCAAAAGGACCACGGATCGACTCTGACAACATGGGGACCTATGGAAGCAAGGAACCATTATGACACCATGAAGGCCAAGAATCAAATAGTTCACTGTAAGACCAAGCGGCCTAAAAGGGCTTGGAATGCATTGTGACACCAGAGAGGTTAAGAGAAGCAAGGAACCATTGTGACCCAATGCAGGCTAACCATCTAATGATCCCTTGTGGCACCAGGGGGTATAAAAAGGGCCAGGGATGGATTGTTACAGCACGGGGACCAATAGAAGCAAGGATCTATTATGCCACCGTGGAGGCCAAGAATCAAATGATTCATTGTGACATCAAGTGGCCTAAAAGGGCATGGGATGCATTGTGACTGCACAGGGGTTAAAAGAAGCAAGGATCCATTGTGACCCAATGGAGGCTAATAATCCCAGGATCCCATTTGACACCAGGGGGCGTAAAAGGGCCAGGGATGAATTGTGACAGCATGGGGCCCAATAGAAACAAGGAACCATTATGACACCATGGAGGCCAAGAATCAAATGATTCATTGTGACATCAAGTGGGCTAAAAGGGCATGGGATGCATTGTGACACCACAGAGGTTAAGAGAAGCAAGGAACCATTGTGACCCAATGCAGGCTAACAATCTAATGATCCCTTGTGACACCAATGGGCCTAAAACCGCCAGGGATGAATTGTGAAAGCATGGGGCCCAAGTAAAACCTGGTACAATTATGCCACCATGGAGGCCAAGAATCAAATGATTCATTGTGACATCAAGTGGCCTAAAAGGGCATGGGATGCATTGTGACACCACAGGGGTTAAGAGAAGCAAGGAACCATTGTGACCCAATGCAGGCTAACAATCTAAGAATCCCTTTTGACACCAGGGGGCGCAAAAGGACCACGGATCGACTCTGACAACATGGTGACCTATGGAAGCAAGGAACAATTATGACACCATGAAGGCAAAGAATCAAATGGTTCATTGTAAGACCAAGTGGCCTAAAAGGGCTTGGAATGCATTGTGACACCACAGAGGTTAAGAGAAGCAAGGAACCATTGTGACCCAATGCAGGCTAACAATCTAATGATCCCTTGTGGCACCAGGGGGTATAAAAAGGGCCAGGGATGGATTGTTACAGCACGGGGACCAATAGAAGCAAGGATCTATTATGCCACCGTGGAGGCCAAGAATCAAATGATTCATTGTGACATCAAGTGGCCTAAAAGGGCATGGGATGCATTGTGACAGCACAGGGGTTAAGAGAAGCAAGGATCCATTGTGACCCATTGGAGGCTAATAATCCCAGGATCCCATTTGACACCAGGGGGCGTAAAAGAGCCAGGGATCACTTGTGACAGCATGGGGCCCAATAGAAACAAGGAACCATTATGACACCATGGAGGCCAAGAATCAAAAGATTCATTGTGACATCAAGTGGCCTAAAAGGGCATGGGATGAATTGTGACAACACAGAGGTTAAGAGAAGCAAGGAACCATTGTGACCCAATGCAGGCTAACAATCTAATGATCCCTTGTGACACCAATGGGCCTAAAAGGGCCAGGGATGAATTGTTACAGCACGGGGGCCAATAGAAGCAAGGATCTATTATGCCACCATGGAGGCCAAGAATCAAATAATTCATTGTGACATCATGTGGCCTAAAAGGGCATGGGATGCATTGTGACAGCACAGGGGTTAAGAGAAGCAAGGAACCATTGTGACCCAATGCAGTCTAACAATCTAATGATCCATTGTGACACCAATGGGCCTAAAAGGGGCAGGGATGAATTGTGAAAGCATGGGGCCCAAGTAAACCCTGGTACAAATATGCCACCATGGAGGCCAAGAATCAAATGATTCATTGTGACATCAAGTGGCCTAAAAGGGCATGGGATGCATTGTGACACCACAGGGGTTAAGAGAAGCAAGGAACCATTGTGACCCAATGCAGGCTAACAATCTAATGATCCCTTGTGACACCAATGGGCCTAAAAGGGCCAGGGAGGAATTGTTACAGCACAGGGACCAATAGAAGCAAGGATCTATTATGCCACCATGGAGGCCAAGAATCAAATAATTCATTGTGACATCAAGTGGCCTAAAAGGTCATGGGATGCATTGTGACACCACAGGGGTTAAGAGAAGAAAGGAACCATTGTGACCCAATGCAGGCTAACAATCTACGAATTCCTTTTGACACCAGGGGGCGCAAAAGGACCACGGATCGGCTCTGACAACATGGGGACCTATGGAAGCACGGAACCATTATGACACCATGAAGGCCATGAATCAAATGGTTCATTGTAAAACCAAGTGGCCTAAAAGGGCTTGGAATGCATTGTGACACCACAGAGGTTAAGAGAAGCAAGGAACCATTGTGACCCAATGCAGGCTAACAATCTAATGATCCCTTGTGGCACCAGGGGGTATAAAAAGGGCCAGGGATGGATTGTTACAGCACGGGGACCAATAGAAGCAAGGATCTATTATGCCACCGTGGAGGCCAAGAATCAAATGATTCATTGTGACATCAAGTGGCCTAAAAGGGCATGGGATGCATTGTGACAGCACAGGGGTTAAGAGAAGCAAGGATGCATTGTGACCCAATGGAGGCGAATAATCCCAGGATCCCATTTGACACCAGGGGGCGTAAAAGGGCCAGGGATGAATTGTGACAGCATGGGGCCCAATAGAAACAAGGAACCATTATGACACCATGGAGGCCAAGAATCAAATGATTCATTGTGACATCAAGTGGCCTAAAAGGGCATGGGATGCATTGTGACACCACAGAGGTTAAGAGAAGCAAGGAACCATTGTGACCCAATGCAGGCTAACAATCTAATGATCCCTTGTGACACCAATGGGCCTAAAAGGGCCAGGGATGGATTGTTACAGCACGGGGACCAATAGAAGCACGGATCTATTATGCCACCATGGAGTCCAAGAATCAAATAATTCATTGTGACATCATGTGGCCTAAAAGGGCATGGGATGCATTGTGACAGCACAGGGGTTAAGAGAAGCAAGGAACCATTGTGACCCAATGCAGGCTAACAATCTAAGAATCCCTTTTAACACCAGGGGGCGCAAAAGGACCACGGACGAACTCTGACAGCAAGGGGACCTACAGAAGCAAGGAACCATTATGACACCATGTAGGCCAAGAATCAAATGGTTCATTGTAAGACCAAGTGGCCTAAAAGGGCTTGGAATGCATTGTGACACCACAGAGGTTAAGAGAAGCAAGGAACCATTGTGACCCAATGCAGGCTAGCAATCTAATGATCCCTTGTGGCACCAGGGGGTATAAAAAGGGCCAGGGATGGATTGTTACAGCACGGGGACCAATAGAAGCAAGGATCTATTATGCCACCAAGGCGGCCAAGAATCAAATGATTCATTGTGACATCAAGTGGCCTAAAAGGGCATGGGATGCATTGTGCCACCACAGGGGTTTAGAGAAGCAAGGATCCATTGTGACCCAATGGAGGCTAATAATCCCAGGATCCCATTTGACACCAGGGGGCGTAAAAGGGCCAGGGATGAATTGTGACAGCATGGGGCCCAATAGAAACAAGGAACCATTATGACACCATGGAGGCCAAGAATCAAAAGATTCATTGTGACATCAAGTGGCCTAAAAGGGCATGGGATGCATTGTGACAGCACAGGGGTTAAGAGAAGCAAGGAACCATTGTGACCCAATGCAGGATAACAATCTAATGATCCCTTGTGACACCAATGGGCCTAAAAGGGCCAGGGATGAATTTTTACAGCACGGGGACCAATAGAAGCAAGGATCTATTATGCCACCATGGAGGCCAAGAATCAAATAATTCATTGTGACATCATGTGGCCTAAAAGGGCATGGGATGCATTGTGACAGCACAGGGGTTAAGAGAAGCAAGGAACCATTGTGACCCAATGCAGGCTAACAATCTAATGATCCCTTGTGTCACCAAAGGGCCTAAAAGGGGCAGGGATGAATTGTTAAAGCATGGGGCCCAAGTAAACCCTGGAACAAATATGCCACCATGGAGGCCAAGAATCAAATGATTCATTGTGACATCAAGTGGCCTAAAAGGGCATGGGATGCATTGTGACACCACAGGGGTTAAGAGAAGCAAGGAACCATTGTGACCCAATGCAGGCTAACAATCTAATGATCCCTTGTGACACCAATGGGCCTAAAAGTGCCAGGGAGGAATTGTTACAGCACAGGGACCAATAGAAGCAAGGATCTATTATGCCACCATGGAGGCCAAGAATCAAATAATTCATTGTGACATCAAGTGGCCTAAAAGGGCATGGGATGCATTGTGACACTACAGGGGTTAAGAGAAGAAAGGAACCATTGTGACCCAATGCAGGCTAACAATCTAAGAATTCCTTTTGACACCAGGGGGCGCAAAAGGACCACGGATCGGCTCTGACAACATGGGGACCTATGGAAGCAAGGAACCATTATGCCACCATGGAGGCCAAGAATCAAATAATTCATTGTGACATCATGTGGCCTAAAAGGGCATGGGATGCATTGTGACAGCACAGGGGTTAAGAGAAGCAAGGAACCATTGTGACCCAATGCAGTCTAACAATCTAATGATCCATTGTGACACCAATGGGCCTAAAAGGGGCAGGGATGAATTGTGAAAGCATGGGGCCCAAGTAAACCCTGGTACAAATATGCCACCATGGAGGCCAAGAATCAAATGATTCATTGTGACATCAAGTGGCCTAAAAGGGCATGGGATGCATTGTGACACCACAGGGGTTAAGAGAAGCAAGGAACCATTGTGACCCAATGCAGGCTAACAATCTAATGATCCCTTGTGACACCAATGGGCCTAAAAGGGCCAGGGAGGAATTGTTACAGCACAGGGACCAATAGAAGCAAGGATCTATTATGCCACCATGGAGGCCAAGAATCAAATAATTCATTGTGACATCAAGTGGCCTAAAAGGTCATGGGATGCATTGTGACACCACAGGGGTTAAGAGAAGAAAGGAACCATTGTGACCCAATGCAGGCTAACAATCTACGAATTCCTTTTGACACCAGGGGGCGCAAAAGGACCACGGATCGGCTCTGACAACATGGGGACCTATGGAAGCACGGAACCATTATGACACCATGAAGGCCAAGAATCAAATGGTTCATTGTAAAACCAAGTGGCCTAAAAGGGCTTGGAATGCATTGTGACACCACAGAGGTTAAGAGAAGCAAGGAACCATTGTGACCCAATGCAGGCTAACAATCTAATGATCCCTTGTGGCACCAGGGGGTATAAAAAGGGCCAGGGATGGATTGTTACAGCACGGGGACCAATAGAAGCAAGGATCTATTATGCCACCGTGGAGGCCAAGAATCAAATGATTCATTGTGACATCAAGTGGCCTAAAAGGGCATGGGATGCATTGTGACAGCACAGGGGTTAAGAGAAGCAAGGATGCATTGTGACCCAATGGAGGCGAATAATCCCAGGATCCCATTTGACACCAGGGGGCGTAAAAGGGCCAGGGATGAATTGTGACAGCATGGGGCCCAATAGAAACAAGGAACCATTATGACACCATGGAGGCCAAGAATCAAATGATTCATTGTGACATCAAGTGGCCTAAAAGGGCATGGGATGCATTGTGACACCACAGAGGTTAAGAGAAGCAAGGAACCATTGTGACCCAATGCAGGCTAACAATCTAATGATCCCTTGTGACACCAATGGGCCTAAAAGGGCCAGGGATGGATTGTTACAGCACGGGGACCAATAGAAGCACGGATCTATTATGCCACCATGGAGTCCAAGAATCAAATAATTCATTGTGACATCATGTGGCCTAAAAGGGCATGGGATGCATTGTGACAGCACAGGGGTTAAGAGAAGCAAGGAACCATTGTGACCCAATGCAGGCTAACAATCTAAGAATCCCTTTTAACACCAGGGGGCGCAAAAGGACCACGGACGAACTCTGACAGCAAGGGGACCTACAGAAGCAAGGAACCATTATGACACCATGGAGGCCAAGAATCAAATGGTTCATTGTAAGACCAAGTGGCCTAAAAGGGCTTGGAATGCATTGTGACACCACAGAGGTTAAGAGAAGCAAGGAACCATTGTGACCCAATGCAGGCTAGCAATCTAATGATCCCTTGTGGCACCAGGGGGTATAAAAAGGGCCAGGGATGGATTGTTACAGCACGGGGACCAATAGAAGCAAGGATCTATTATGCCACCAAGGCGGCCAAGAATCAAATGATTCATTGTGACATCAAGTGGCCTAAAAGGGCATGGGATGCATTGTGCCACCACAGGGGTTTAGAGAAGCAAGGATCCATTGTGACCCAATGGAGGCTAATAATCCCAGGATCCCATTTGACACTAGGGGGCGTAAAAGGGCCAGGGATGAATTGTGACAGCATGGGGCCCAATAGAAACAAGGAACCATTATGACACCATGGAGGCCAAGAATCAAAAGATTCATTGTGACATCAAGTGGCCTAAAAGGGCATGGGATGCATTGTGACAGCACAGGGGTTAAGAGAAGCAAGGAACCATTGTGACCCAATGCAGGATAACAATCTAATGATCCCTTGTGACACCAATGGGCCTAAAAGGGCCAGGGATGAATTTTTACAGCACGGGGACCAATAGAAGCAAGGATCTATTATGCCACCATGGAGGCCAAGAATCAAATAATTCATTGTGACATCATGTGGCCTAAAAGGGCATGGGATGCATTGTGACAGCACAGGGGTTAAGAGAAGCAAGGAACCATTGTGACCCAATGCAGGCTAACAATCTAATGATCCCTTGTGTCACCAAAGGGCCTAAAAGGGGCAGGGATGAATTGTGAAAGCATGGGGCCCAAGTAAACCCTGGTACAAATATGCCACCATGGAGGCCAAGAATCAAATGATTCATTGTGACATCAAGTGGCCTAAAAGGGCATGGGATGCATTGTGACACCACAGGGGTTAAGAGAAGCAAGGAACCATTGTGACCCAATGCAGGCTAACAATCTAATGATCCCTTGTGACACCAATGGGCCTAAAAGTGCCAGGGAGGAATTGTTACAGCACAGGGACCAATAGAAGCAAGGATCTATTATGCCCCCATGGAGGCCAAGAATCAAATAATTCATTGTGACATCAAGTGGCCTAAAAGGGCATGGGATGCATTGTGACACTACAGGGGTTAAGAGAAGAAAGGAACCATTGTGACCCAATGCAGGCTAACAATCTAAGAATTCCTTTTGACACCAGGGGGCGCAAAAGGACCACGGATCGGCTCTGACAACATGGGGACCTATGGAAGCAAGGAACCATTATGACACCATGAAGGCCAAGAATCAAATGGTTCATTGTAAGACCAAGTGGCCTAAAAGGGCTTGGAATGCATTGTGACACCACAGAGGTTAAGGGAAGCAAGGAACCATTGTGACCCAATGCAGGCTAACAATCTAATGATCCCTTGCGGCACCAATGGGCCTAAAAGGGGCAGGGATGAATTGTGAAAGCATGGGGCCCAAGTAAAACCTGGTACAATTATGCCACCATGGAGGCCAAGAATCAAATGATTCATTGTGACACAAAGTGGCCTAAAAGGGCATGGGATGCATTGTGACACCACAGGGGTTAAGAGAAGCAAGGAACCATTGTGACCCAATGCAGGCTAACAATCTAAGAATCCCTTTTGACACCAGGGGGCGCAAAAGGTCCACGGATCGACTCTGACAACATGGAGACCTATAGAAGCAAGGAACCATTATGACACCATGAAGGCCTAGATTCAAATGGTTCATTGTAAGACCAAGTGGCCTAAAAGGGCTTGGAATGCATTGTGACACCACAGAGGTTAAGAGAAGCAAGGAACCATTGTGACCCAATGCAGGCTAACAATCTAATGATCCCTTGTGACACCAGTGGGCCTAAAAGGGCCAGGCATAGCTTGTTACAGCACGGGGACCAATAGAATCAAGGTTCTATTATACCACCATGGAGACCAAGAATCAAATAATTCATTGTGACATCATGTGGCCTAAAAGGGCATGGGATGCATTGTGACAGCACAGGGGTTAAGAGAAGCAAGGATCCATTATGACCCAATGGAGGCTAATAATCTAATGATCCCTTTTGACAACAATGGGCCTAAAAGGGGCAGGGATGAATTGTGAAAGCATGGGGCCCAATTAAAACCTGGTACAATTACGCCACCATGGAGGCCAAGAATCAAATGATTCATTGTGACATCAAGTGGCCTAAAAGGGCATGGGATGCATTGTGACAGCACAGGGGTTAAGAGAAGCAAGGATCCATTGTGACCCAATGCAGGCTAATAATCCCAGGATCCCATTTGACACCAGGGGGCGTAAAAGGGCCAGGGATGAATTCTGAGAGCATGGGGCCCAATAGGAACAAGGAACCATTATGACACCATGGAGGCCAAGAATCAAATGATTCATTGTGACATCAAGTGGCCTAAAAGGGCATGGGATGCATTGTGACACCACAGAGGTTAAGGGAAGCAAGGAACCATTGTGACCCAATGCAGGCTAACAATCTAAGAATCCCTTTTGACACCAGGGGGCGCAAAAGGACCACGGATCGACTCTGACAACATGGGGACCTTTGGAAGCAAGGAACCATTATGACACCATGAAGGCCAAGAATCAAATGGTTCATTGTAAGACCAAGTGGCCTAAAAGGGCTTGGAATGCATTGTGACACCACAGAGGTTAAGAGAAGCAAGGAACCATTGTGACCCAATGCAGGCTAACAATCTAATGATCCCTTGTGACACCAATGGGCCTAAAAGGGCCAGGGAGGAATTGTTACAGCACAGGGACCAATAGAAGCAAGGATCTATTATGCCACCATGGAGGCCAAGAATCAAATGATTCATTGTGACATCATGTGGCCTAAAAGGGCATGGGATGCATTGTGACAGCACAGGGGTTAAGAGAAGCAAGGATCCATTATGACCCAATGGAGGCTAATAATCTAATGATCCCTTTTGACAACAATGGGCCTAAAAGGGGCAGGGATGGATTGTGAAAGCATGGGGCCCAATTAAAACCTGGTACAATTACGCCACCATGGAGGCCAAGAATCAAATGATTCATTGTGACATCAAGTGGCCTAAAAGGGCATGGGATGCATTGTGACACCACAGGGGTTTAGAGAAGCAAGGATCCATTGTGACCCAATGCAGGCTAATTATCACAGGATCCCATTTGACACCAGGGGGCGTAAAAGGGCCAGGGATCAATTGTGACAACATGGGGCCCAATAGAAACAAGGAATCATTATGACACCATGGAGGCCAAGAATCAAAAGATTCATTGTGACATCAAGTGGCCTAAAAGGGCATGGGATGCATTGTGTCACCACAGAGGTTAAGAGAAGCAAGGAACCATTGTGACCCAATGCAGGCTAACAATCTAATGATCCCTTGTGACACCAATGGGCCTAAAAGGGGCAGGGATGAATTGTGAAAGCATGGGGCCCAAGTAAACCCTGGTACAAATATGCCACCATGGAGGCCAAGAATCAAATGATTCATTGTGACAACAAGTGGCCTAAAAGGGCATGGGATGCATTGTGACACCACAGGGGTTAAGAGAAGCAAGGATCCATTGTGACCCAATGGAGGCTAATAATCACAGGATCCCATTTGACACCAGGGGGCGTAAAAGGGCCAGGGATCACTTGTGACAGCATGGGGCCCAATAGAAACAAGGAACCATTATGACACCATGGAGGCCAAGAATCAAAAGATTCATTGTGACATCAAGTGGCCTAAAAGGGCATGGGATGCATTGTGACAGCACAGGGGTTAAGAGAAGCAAGGATCCATTATGACCCAATGGAGGCTAACAATCTAATAATCCCTTTTGACACCAATGGGCCTAAAAGGGGCAGGGATGAATTGTGAAAGCATGGGGCCCAATTAAAACCTGGTACAATTACGCCACCATGGAGGCCAAGAATCAAATGATTCATTGTGACATCAAGTGGCCTAAAAGGGCATGGGATGCATTGTGACAGCACAGGGGTTAAGGGAAGCAAGGAACCATTGTGACCCAATGCAGGCTTGTAATCTAATGATCCCTTGTGACACCAATGGGCCTAAAAGGGCCAGGGATGAATTGTGACAGCACGGGGACCAATAGATGCAAGGATCTATTATGCCACCATGGAGGCCAAGAATCAAATAATTCATTGTGACATCATGTGGCCTAAAAGGGCATGGGATGCATTGTGACAGCACAGGGGTTAAGAGAAGCAAGGAACCATTGTGACCCAATGGAGGCTAACAATCTAATGATCCCTTTTGACAACAATGGGCCTAAAAGGGGCAGGGATGAATTGTGAAAGCATGGGGCCCAATTAAAACCTGGTACAATTACGCCACCATGGAGGCCAAGAATCAAATGATTCATTGTGACATCAAGTGGCCTAAAAGGGCATGGGATGCATTGTGACACCACAGGGGTTAAGAGAAGCAAGGATCCATTGTGACCCAATGCAGGCTAACAATCTAAGGATCCCTTTTGACACCAGGGGGCGCAAAAGGACCACGGATGAACTCTGACAGCAAGGGGACCTATAGAAGCAAGGAACCATTATGACACCATGTAGGCCAAGAATCAAATGGTTCATTGTAAGACCAAGTGGCCTAAAAGGGCTTGGAATGCATTGTGACACCACAGAGGTTAAGAGAAGCAAGGAACCATTGTGACCCAATGCAGGCTAACAATCTAATGATCCCTTGTTACACCAATGGGCCTAAAAGGGGCAGGGATGAATTGTGAAAGCATGGGGCCCAAGTAAACCCTGGTACAAATATGCCACCATGGAGGCCAAGAATCAAATGATTCATTGTGACATCAAGTGGCCTAAAAGGGCATGGGATGCATTGTGACACCACAGGGGTTTAGAGAAGCAAGGATCCATTGTGACCCAATGGAGGCTAATTATCACAGGATCCCATTTGACACCAGGGGGCGTAAAAGGGCCAGGGATCAATTGTGACAACATGGGGCCCAATAGAAACAAGGAATCATTATGACACCATGGAGGCCAAGAATCAAAAGATTCATTGTGACATCAAGTGGCCTAAAAGGGCATGGGATGCATTGTGTCACCACAGAGGTTAAGAGAAGCAAGGAACCATTGTGACCCAATGCAGGCTAACAATCTAATGATCCCTTGTGACACCAATGGGCCTAAAAGGGGCAGGGATGAATTGTGAAAGCATGGGGCCCAAGTAAACCCTGGTACAAATATGCCACCATGGAGGCCAAGAATCAAATGATTCATTGTGACAACAAGTGGCCTAAAAGGGCATGGGATGCATTGTGACACCACAGGGGTTAAGAGAAGCAAGGATCCATTGTGACCCAATGGAGGCTAATAATCACAGGATCCCATTTGACACCAGGGGGCGTAAAAGGGCCAGGGATCACTTGTGACAGCATGGGGCCCAATAGAAACAAGGAACCATTATGACACCATGGAGGCCAAGAATCAAAAGATTCATTGTGACATCAAGTGGCCTAAAAGGGCATGGGATGCATTGTGACAGCACAGGGGTTAAGAGAAGCAAGGATCCATTATGACCCAATGGAGGCTAACAATCTAATAATCCCTTTTGACACCAATGGGCCTAAAAGGGGCAGGGATGAATTGTGAAAGCATGGGGCCCAATTAAAACCTGGTACAATTACGCCACCATGGAGGCCAAGAATCAAATGATTCATTGTGACATCAAGTGGCCTAAAAGGGCATGGGATGCATTGTGACAGCACAGGGGTTAAGGGAAGCAAGGAACCATTGTGACCCAATGCAGGCTAGTAATCTAATGATCCCTTGTGACACCAATGGGCCTAAAAGGGCCAGGGATGAATTGTGACAGCACGGGGACCAATAGATGCAAGGATCTATTATGCCACCATGGAGGCCAAGAATCAAATAATTCATTGTGACATCATGTGGCCTAAAAGGGCATGGGATGCATTGTGACAGCACAGGGGTTAAGAGAAGCAAGGAACCATTGTGACCCAATGGAGGCTAACAATCTAATGATCCCTTTTGACAACAATGGGCCTAAAAGGGGCAGGGATGAATTGTGAAAGCATGGGGCCCAATTAAAACCTGGTACAAGTACGCCACCATGGAGGCCAAGAATCAAATGATTCATTGTGACATCAAGTGGCCTAAAAGGGCATGGGATGCATTGTGACACCACAGGGGTTAAGAGAAGCAAGGATCCATTGTGACCCAATGCAGGCTAACAATCTAAGGATCCCTTTTGACACCAGGGGGCGCAAAAGGACCACGGATGAACTCTGACAGCAAGGGGACCTATAGAAGCAAGGAACCATTATGACACCATGTAGGCCAAGAATCAAATGGTTCATTGTAAGACCAAGTGGCCTAAAAGGGCTTGGAATGCATTGTGACACCACAGAGGTTAAGAGAAGCAAGGAACCATTGTGACCCAATGCAGGCTAGCAATCTAATGATCCCTTGTGGCACCAGGGTGTATAAAAAGGGCCAGGGATGGATTGTTACAGCATGGGGACCAATAGAAGCAAGGATCTATTATGCCACCGTGGAGGCCAAGAATCAAATGATTCATTGTGACATCAAGTGGCCTAAAAGTGCATGGGATGCATTGTGACACCACAGGGGTTAAGAGAAGCAAGGATCCATTGTGACCCAATGGAGGCTAATAATCCCAGGATCCCATTTGACACCAGGGGGCGTAAAAGGGCCAGGGATCAATTGTGACAGCATGGGGCCCAGTAGAAACAACGAACCATTATGACACCATGGAGGCCAAGAATCAAATGATTCATTGTGACATCAAGTGGCCTAAAAGGGCATGGGATGCATTGTGACACCACAGAGGTTAAGAGAAGCAAGGAACCATTGTGACCCAAAGCAGGCTAACAATCTAATGATCCCTTGTGACACGAATGGGCCTAAAAGGGGCAGGGATGTATTGTGAAAGCATGGGGCCCAAGTAAAACCTGGTACAATTATGCCACCATGGAGGCCAAGAATCAAATGATTCATTGTGACATCAAGTGGCCTAAAAGGGCATGGGATGCATTGTGACACCACAGGGGTTAAGAGAAGCAAGGAACCATTGTGACCCAATGGAGGCTAACAATCTAATGATCCCTTTTGACACCAGGGGGCGCAAAAGGACCACGGATCGACTCTGACAGCATGGGGACCTATGGAAGCAAGGAACCATTATGACACCATGAAGGCCAAGAATCAAATGGTTCATTGTAAGACCAAGTGGCCTAAAAGGGCTTGGAATGCATTGTGACAGCACAGAGGTTAAGAGAAGCAAGGAACCATTGTGACCCAATGCAAGCTAACAATCTAATGATCCCTTGTGGCACCAGGGGGTATAAAAAGGGCCAGGGATGGATTGTTACAGCACGGGGACCAATAGAAGCAAGGATCTATTATGCCACCAAGGCGGCCAAGAATCAAATGATTCATTGTGACATCAAGTGGCCTAAAAGGGCATGGGATGCATTGTGCCACCACAGGGGTTTAGAGAAGCAAGGATCCATTGTGACCCAATGGAGGCTAATAATCCCAGGATCCCATTTGACACCAGGGGGCGTAAAAGGGCCAGGGATGAATTGTGACAGCATGGGGCCCAATAGAAACAAGGAACCATTATGACACCATGGAGGCCAAGAATCAAAAGATTCATTGTGACATCAAGTGGCCTAAAAGGGCATGGGATGCATTGTGACAGCACAGGGGTTAAGAGTAGCAAGGAACCATTGTGACCCAATGCAGGATAACAATCTAATGATCCCTTGTGACACCAATGGGCCTAAAAGGGCCAGGGATGAATTGTTACAGCACGGGGGCCAATAGAAGCAAGGATCTATTATGCCACCATGGAGGCCAAGAATCAAATAATTCATTGTGACATCATGTGGCCTAAAAGGGCATGGGATGCATTGTGACAGCACAGGGGTTAAGAGAAGCAAGGATCCATTTTTACCCAATGCAGTCTAACAATCTAATGATCCATTGTGACACCAATGGGCCTAAAAGGGGCAGGGATGAATTGTGAAAGCATGGGGCCCAAGTAAACCCTGGTACAAATATGCCACCATGGAGGCCAAGAATCAAATGATTCATTGTGACATCAAGTGGCCTAAAAGGGCATGGGATGCATTGTGACACCACAGGGGTTAAGAGAAGCAAGGAACCATTGTGACCCAATGCAGGCTAACAATCTAATGATCCCTTGTGACACCAATGGGCCTAAAAGGGCCAGGGAGATATTGTTACAGCACAGGGACCAATAGAAGCAAGGATCTATTATGCCACCATGGAGGCCAAGAATCAAATAATTCATTGTGACATCAAGTGGCCTAAAAGGGCATGGGATGCATTGTGACACTACAGGGGTTAAGAGAAGAAAGGAACCATTGTGACCCAATGCAGGCTCACAATCTAAGAATCCCTTTTGACATCAGGGGGCGCAAAACGACCACGGATGAACTGTGACAGCATGGGGACCTATAGAAGCAAGGAACCATTATGACACCATGAAGGCCAAGAATCAAATGGTGCATTGTGACATCAAGTGGCCTAAAAGGGCTTGGAATGCATTGTGACACCACAGAGGGTAAGAGAAGCAAGGAACCATTGTGACCCAATGCAGGCTAGCAATCTAATGATCCCTTGCGGCACCAGGGGGTATAAAAAGGGCCAGGGATGGATTGTTACAGCACGGGGAACAATAGAAGCAAGGATCTATTATGCCACCGTGGAGGCCAAGAATCAAATGATTCATTGTGACTTCAAGTGGCCTAAAAGGGCATGGGATGCATTGTGACAGCACAGGGGTTAAGAGAAGCAAGGATCCATTGTGACCCAATGGAGGCTAATAATCCCAGGATCCCATTTGACACCAGGGGGCGTAAAAGGGCCAGGGATCAATTGTGACAGCATGGGGCCCAATAGAAACAAGGAACCATTATGACACCATGGAGGCCAAGAATCAAATGATTCATTGTGACATCAAGTGGCCTAAAAGGGCATGGGATGCATTGTGACACCACAGAGGTTAAGAGAAGAAAGGAACCATTGTGACCCAATGCAGGCTAACAATCTTATGATCCCTTGTGACACCAATGGGCCTAAAAGGGGCAGGGATGAATTGTGAAAGCATGGGGCCCAAGTAAAACCTGGTACAATTATGCCACCATGGAGGCCAAGAATCAAATGATTCATTCTGACATCAAGTGGCCTAAAAGGGCATGGGATGCATTGTGACACCACAGGGGTTAAGAGAAGCAAGGATCCATTTTTACCCAATGAAGGCTAATAATCCCAGGATCCCATTTGACACCAGGGGGCGTAAAAGGGCCAGGGATGAATTGTGACAGCATGGGGCCCAATAGGAACAAGGAACCATTATGACACCATGGAGGCCAAGAATCAAATGATTCATTGTGACATCAAGTGGCCTAAAAGGGCATGGGATGCATTGTGACACCACAGAGGTTAAGGGAAGCAAGGAACCATTGTGACCCAATGCAGGCTAACAATCTAATGATCCCTTGTGACACCAATGGGCCTAAAAGTGCCAGGGAGGAATTGTTACAGCACAGGGACCAATAGAAGCAAGGATCTATTATGCCACCATGGAGGCCAAGAATCAAATAATTCATTGTGACATCATGTGGCCTAAAAGGGCATGGGATGCATTGTGACAGCACAGGGGTTAAGAGAAGCAAGGATCCATTGTGACCCAATGGAGGCTAACAATCTAAGAATCCCTTTTGACACCAATGGGCCTAAAAGGGGCAGGGATGAATTGTGAAAGCATGGGGCCCAATTAAAACCTGGTACAATTATGCCACCATGGAGGCCAAGATTCAAATGATTCATTGTGACATCAAGTGGCCTAAAAGGGCATGGGATGCATTCTGACACCATAGGGGTAAGGAGAAGCAAGGATCCATTGTGACCCAATGCAGGCTAACAATCTAATGATCCCTTGCGGCACCAATGGGCCTAAAAGGGGCAGGGATGAATTGTGAAAGCATGGGGCCCAAGTAAAACCTGGTACAATTACGCCACCATGGAGGCCAAGAATCAAATGATTCATTGTGACATCAAGTGGCCTAAAAGTGCATGGGATGCATTGTGACAGCACAGGGGTTAAGAGAAGCAAGGATCCATTGTGACCCAATGGAGTCTAATAATCCCAGGATCCCATTTGACAACAGGGGGCGTAAAAGGGCCAGGGATCACTTGTGACAGCATGGGGCCCAATAGAAACAAGGAACCATTATGACACCATGGAAGCCAAGAATCAAATGATTCATTGTGTCATCAAGTGGCCTAAAAGGGCATGGGATGCATTGTGACACCACAGGGGTTAAGAGAAGCAAGGAACCATTGTGACCCAATGCAGGCTAACCATCTAATGATCCCTTGTGACACCAATGGGCCTAAAAGGGCCAGGGATGGATTGTTACAGCACGGGGACCAATAGAAGCAAGGATCTATTATGCCACCATGGAGGCCAAGAATCAAATAATTCATTGTGACATCATGTGGCCTAAAAGGGCATGGGATGCATTGTGACAGCGCAGGGGTTAAGAGAAGCAAGGAACCATTGGGACCCAATGCAGGCTAACAATCTAATGATCCCTTGTGTCACCAAAGGGCCTAAAAGGGGCTGGGATGAATTGTGAAAGCATGGGGCCCAATTAAACCCTGGTACAAATATGCCACCATGGAGGCCAAGAATCAAATGATTCATTGTGACATCAAGTGGCCTAAAAGGGCATGGAATGCATTGTGACACCACAGGGGTTAAGAGAAGCAAGGAACCATTGTGACCCAATGCAGGCTAACAATCTAAGGATCCCTTTTGACACCAGGGGGCGCAAAAGGACCACGGATGGACTCTGACAGCATGGGGACCTATAGAAGAAAGGAACCATTATGACACCATGAAGGCCAAGAATCAAATGGTTCACTGAAGACTATGCGGCCTAAAAGGGCTTGGAATGCATTGTGACACCACAGAGGTTAAGAGAAGCAAGGAACCATTGTGACCCAATGCAGGCTAGCAATCTAATGATCCCTTGTGGCACCAGGGGGTATAAAAAGGGCCGGGGATGGATTGTTACAGCACGGGGACCAATAGAAGCAAGGATCTATTATGCCTCCGTGGAGGCCAAGAATCAAAAGATTCATTGTGACATCAAGTGGCCTAAAAGTGCATGGGATGCATTGTGACAGCACAGGGGTTAAGAGAAGCAAGGATCCATTGTGACCCAATGCAGGCTAACAATCTAATAATCCCTTTTGACACCAAAGGGCCTAAAAGGGTCAGTGATGAATTGTGAAAGCATGGGGCCCAATTAAAACCTGGTACAATTATGCCACCATGAAGGCCAAGAATCAAATGATTCATTGTGACATCAAGAGGCCTAAAAGGGCATGGGATGCATTGTGACACCACAGGGGTTAAGAGAAGCAAGGAACCATTGTGACCCAATGCAGGCTAACAATCTAAGGATCCCTTTTGACACCAGGGGGCGCAAAAGGACCACGGATCGACTCTGACAACATGGGGACCTATGGAAGCAAGGAACCATTATGACACCATGAAGGCCTAGAATCAAATGGTTCATTGTAAGACCAAGTGGCCTAAAAGGGCTTGGAATGCATTGTGACACCACAGAGGTTAAGAGAAGCAAGGAACCATTGTGACCCAATGCAGGCTAACAATCTAATGATCCCTTGTGACACCAATGGGCCTAAAACCGCCAGGGATGAATTGTTACAGCACAGGGACCAATAGAAGCAAGGATCTATTATGCCACCATGGAGTCCAAGAATCAAATAATTCATTGTGACATCATGTGGCCTAAAAGGGCATGGGATGCATTGTGACACCACAGGGGTTAAGAGAAGCAAGGAACCATTGTGACCCAATGGAGGCTAATAATCTAATGATCCCTTTTGACAACAATGGGCCTAAAAGGGGCAGGGATGGATTGTGAAAGCATGGGGCCCAATTAAAACCTGGTACAATTACGCCACCATGGAGGCCAAGAATCAAATGATTCATTGTGACATCAAGTGGCCTAAAAGGGCATGGGATGCATTGTGACACCACAGGGGTTTAGAGAAGCAAGGATCCATTATGACCCAATGGAGGCTAATTATCACAGGATCCCATTTGACACCAGGGGGCGTAAAAGGGCCAGGGATCAATTGTGACAACATGGGGCCCAATAGAAACAAGGAATCATTATGACACCATGGAGGCCAAGAATCAAAAGATTCATTGTGACATCAAGTGGCCTAAAAGGGCATGGGATGCATTGTGTCACCACAGAGGTTAAGAGAAGCAAGGAACCATTGTGACCCAATGCAGGCTAACAATCTAATGATCCCTTGTGACACCAATGGGCCTAAAAGGGGCAGGGATGAATTGTGAAAGCATGGGGCCCAAGTAAACCCTGGTACAAATATGCCACCATGGAGGCCAAGAATCAAATGATTCATTGTGACAACAAGTGGCCTAAAAGGGCATGGGATGCATTGTGACAGCACAGGGGTTAAGAGAAGCAAGGATCCATTGTGACCCAATGGAGGCTAATAATCCCAGGATCCCATTTGACACCAGGGGGCGTAAAAGGGCCAGGGATCACTTGTGACAGCATGGGGCCCAATAGAAACAAGGAACCATTATGACACCATGGAGGCCAAGAATCAAAAGATTCATTGTGACATCAAGTGGCCTAAAAGGGCATGGGATGCATTGTGACAGCACAGGGGTTAAGAGAAGCAAGGATCCATTATGACCCAATGGAGGCTAACAATCTAATAATCCCTTTTGACACCAATGGGCCTAAAAGGGGCAGGGATGAATTGTGAAAGCATGGGGCCCAATTAAAACCTGGTACAATTACGCCACCATGGAGGCCAAGAATCAAATGATTCATTGTGACATCAAGTGGCCTAAAAGGGCATGGGATGCATTGTGACAGCACAGGGGTTAAGGGAAGCAAGGAACCATTGTGACCCAATGCAGGCTAGTAATCTAATGATCCCTTGTGACACCAATGGGCCTAAAAGGGCCAGGGATGAATTGTGACAGCACGGGGACCAATAGATGCAAGGATCTATTATGCCACCATGGAGGCCAAGAATCAAATAATTCATTGTGACATCATGTGGCCTAAAAGGGCATGGGATGCATTGTGACAGCACAGGGGTTAAGAGAAGCAAGGAACCATTGTGACCCAATGGAGGCTAACAATCTAATGATCCCTTTTGACAACAATGGGCCTAAAAGGGGCAGGGATGAATTGTGAAAGCATGGGGCCCAATTAAAACCTGGTACAATTACGCCACCATGGAGGCCAAGAATCAAATGATTCATTGTGACATCAAGTGGCCTAAAAGGGCATGGGATGCATTGTGACACCACAGGGGTTAAGAGAAGCAAGGATCCATTGTGACCCAATGCAGGCTAACAATCTAAGGATCCCTTTTGACACCAGGGGGCGCAAAAGGACCACGGATGAACTCTGACAGCAAGGGGACCTATAGAAGCAAGGAACCATTATGACACCATGTAGGCCAAGAATCAAATGGTTCATTGTAAGACCAAGTGGCCTAAAAGGGCTTGGAATGCATTGTGACACCACAGAGGTTAAGAGAAGCAAGGAACCATTGTGACCCAATGCAGGCTAACAATCTAATGATCCCTTGTTACACCAATGGGCCTAAAAGGTGCAGGGATGAATTGTGAAAGCATGGGGCCCAAGTAAACCCTGGTACAAATATGCCACCATGGAGGCCAAGAATCAAATGATTCATTGTGACATCAAGTGGCCTAAAAGGGCATGGGATGCATTGTGACACCACAGGGGTTTAGAGAAGCAAGGATCCATTGTGACCCAATGGAGGCTAATTATCACAGGATCCCATTTGACACCAGGGGGCGTAAAAGGGCCAGGGATCAATTGTGACAACATGGGGCCCAATAGAAACAAGGAATCATTATGACACCATGGAGGCCAAGAATCAAAAGATTCATTGTGACATCAAGTGGCCTAAAAGGGCATGGGATGCATTGTGTCACCACAGAGGTTAAGAGAAGCAAGGAACCATTGTGACCCAATGCAGGCTAACAATCTAATGATCCCTTGTGACACCAATGGGCCTAAAAGGGGCAGGGATGAATTGTGAAAGCATGGGGCCCAAGTAAACCCTGGTACAAATATGCCACCATGGAGGCCAAGAATCAAATGATTCATTGTGACAACAAGTGGCCTAAAAGGGCATGGGATGCATTGTGACACCACAGGGGTTAAGAGAAGCAAGGATCCATTGTGACCCAATGGAGGCTAATAATCACAGGATCCCATTTGACACCAGGGGGCGTAAAAGGGCCAGGGATCACTTGTGACAGCATGGGGCCCAATAGAAACAAGGAACCATTATGACACCATGGAGGCCAAGAATCAAAAGATTCATTGTGACATCAAGTGGCCTAAAAGGGCATGGGATGCATTGTGACAGCACAGGGGTTAAGAGAAGCAAGGATCCATTATGACCCAATGGAGGCTAACAATCTAATAATCCCTTTTGACACCAATGGGCCTAAAAGGGGCAGGGATGAATTGTGAAAGCATGGGGCCCAATTAAAACCTGGTACAATTACGCCACCATGGAGGCCAAGAATCAAATGATTCATTGTGACATCAAGTGGCCTAAAAGGGCATGGGATGCATTGTGACAGCACAGGGGTTAAGGGAAGCAAGGAACCATTGTGACCCAATGCAGGCTAGTAATCTAATGATCCCTTGTGACACCAATGGGCCTAAAAGGGCCAGGGATGAATTGTGACAGCACGGGGACCAATAGATGCAAGGATCTATTATGCCACCATGGAGGCCAAGAATCAAATAATTCATTGTGACATCATGTGGCCTAAAAGGGCATGGGATGCATTGTGACAGCACAGGGGTTAAGAGAAGCAAGGAACCATTGTGACCCAATGGAGGCTAACAATCTAATGATCCCTTTTGACAACAATGGGCCTAAAAGGGGCAGGGATGAATTGTGAAAGCATGGGGCCCAATTAAAACCTGGTACAAGTACGCCACCATGGAGGCCAAGAATCAAATGATTCATTGTGACATCAAGTGGCCTAAAAGGGCATGGGATGCATTGTGACACCACAGGGGTTAAGAGAAGCAAGGATCCATTGTGACCCAATGCAGGCTAACAATCTAAGGATCCCTTTTGACACCAGGGGGCGCAAAAGGACCACGGATGAACTCTGACAGCAAGGGGACCTATAGAAGCAAGGAACCATTATGACACCATGTAGGCCAAGAATCAAATGGTTCATTGTAAGACCAAGTGGCCTAAAAGGGCTTGGAATGCATTGTGACACCACAGAGGTTAAGAGAAGCAAGGAACCATTGTGACCCAATGCAGGCTAGCAATCTAATGATCCCTTGTGGCACCAGGGTGTATAAAAAGGGCCAGGGATGGATTGTTACAGCATGGGGACCAATAGAAGCAAGGATCTATTATGCCACCGTGGAGGCCAAGAATCAAATGATTCATTGTGACATCAAGTGGCCTAAAAGTGCATGGGATGCATTGTGACACCACAGGGGTTAAGAGAAGCAAGGATCCATTGTGACCCAATGGAGGCTAATAATCCCAGGATCCCATTTGACACCAGGGGGCGTAAAAGGGCCAGGGATGAATTGTGACAGCATGGGGCCCAGTAGAAACAACGAACCATTATGACACCATGGAGGCCAAGAATCAAATGATTCATTGTGACATCAAGTGGCCTAAAAGGGCATGGGATGCATTGTGACACCACAGAGGTTAAGAGAAGCAAGGAACCATTGTGACCCAAAGCAGGCTAACAATCTAATGATCCCTTGTGACACGAATGGGCCTAAAAGGGGCAGGGATGTATTGTGAAAGCATGGGGCCCAAGTAAAACCTGGTACAATTATGCCACCATGGAGGCCAAGAATCAAATGATTCATTGTGACATCAAGTGGCCTAAAAGGGCATGGGATGCATTGTGACACCACAGGGGTTAAGAGAAGCAAGGAACCATTGTGACCCAATGGAGGCTAACAATCTAATGATCCCTTTTGACACCAGGGGGCGCAAAAGGACCACGGATCGACTCTGACAGCATGGGGACCTATGGAAGCAAGGAACCATTATGACACCATGAAGGCCAAGAATCAAATGGTTCATTGTAAGACCAAGTGGCCTAAAAGGGCTTGGAATGCATTGTGACAGCACAGAGGTTAAGAGAAGCAAGGAACCATTGTGACCCAATGCAGGCTAACAATCTAATGATCCCTTGTGGCACCAGGGGGTATAAAAAGGGCCAGGGATGGATTGTTACAGCACGGGGACCAATAGAAGCAAGGATCTATTATGCCACCAAGGCGGCCAAGAATCAAATGATTCATTGTGACATCAAGTGGCCTAAAAGGGCATGGGATGCATTGTGCCACCACAGGGGTTTAGAGAAGCAAGGATCCATTGTGACCCAATGGAGGCTAATAATCCCAGGATCCCATTTGACACCAGGGGGCGTAAAAGGGCCAGGGATGAATTGTGACAGCATGGGGCCCAATAGAAACAAGGAACCATTATGACACCATGGAGGCCAAGAATCAAAAGATTCATTGTGACATCAAGTGGCCTAAAAGGGCATGGGATGCATTGTGACAGCACAGGGGTTAAGAGAAGCAAGGAACCATTGTGACCCAATGCAGGATAACAATCTAATGATCCCTTGTGACACCAATGGGCCTAAAAGGGCCAGGGATGAATTGTTACAGCACGGGGACCAATAGAAGCAAGGATCTATTATGCCACCATGGAGGCCAAGAATCAAATAATTCATTGTGACATCATGTGGCCTAAAAGGGCATGGGATGCATTGTGACAGCACAGGGGTTAAGAGAAGCAAGGATCCATTTTTACCCAATGCAGTCTAACAATCTAATGATCCATTGTGACACCAATGGGCCTAAAAGGGGCAGGGATGAATTGTGAAAGCATGGGGCCCAAGTAAACCCTGGTACAAATATGCCACCATGGAGGCCAAGAATCAAATGATTCATTGTGACATCAAGTGGCCTAAAAGGGCATGGGATGCATTGTGACACCACAGGGGTTAAGAGAAGCAAGGAACCATTGTGACCCAATGCAGGCTAACAATCTAATGATCCCTTGTGACACCAATGGGCCTAAAAGGGCCAGGGAGGAATTGTTACAGCACAGGGACCAATAGAAGCAAGGATCTATTATGCCACCATGGAGGCCAAGAATCAAATAATTCATTGTGACATCAAGTGGCCTAAAAGGGCATGGGATGCATTGTGACACTACAGGGGTTAAGAGAAGAAAGGAACCATTGTGACCCAATGCAGGCTCACAATCTAAGAATCCCTTTTGACATCAGGGGGCGCAAAACGACCACGGATGAACTGTGACAGCATGGGGACCTATAGAAGCAAGGAACCATTATGACACCATGAAGGCCAAGAATCAAATGGTGCATTGTGACATCAAGTGGCCTAAAAGGGCTTGGAATGCATTGTGACACCACAGAGGGTAAGAGAAGCAAGGAACCATTGTGACCCAATGCAGGCTAGCAATCTAATGATCCCTTGCGGCACCAGGGGGTATAAAAAGGGCCAGGGATGGATTGTTACAGCACGGGGAACAATAGAAGCAAGGATCTATTATGCCACCGTGGAGGCCAAGAATCAAATGATTCATTGTGACTTCAAGTGGCCTAAAAGGGCATGGGATGCATTGTGACAGCACAGGGGTTAAGAGAAGCAAGGATCCATTGTGACCCAATGGAGGCTAATAATCCCAGGATCCCATTTGACACCAGGGGGCGTAAAAGGGCCAGGGATCAATTGTGACAGCATGGGGCCCAATAGAAACAAGGAACCATTATGACACCATGGAGGCCAAGAATCAAATGATTCATTGTGACATCAAGTGGCCTAAAAGGGCATGGGATGCATTGTGACACCACAGAGGTTAAGAGAAGAAAGGAACCATTGTGACCCAATGCAGGCTAACAATCTTATGATCCCTTGTGACACCAATGGGCCTAAAAGGGGCAGGGATGAATTGTGAAAGCATGGGGCCCAAGTAAAACCTGGTACAATTATGCCACCATGGAGGCCAAGAATCAAATGATTCATTCTGACATCAAGTGGCCTAAAAGGGCATGGGATGCATTGTGACACCACAGGGGTTAAGAGAAGCAAGGATCCATTTTTACCCAATGAAGGCTAATAATCCCAGGATCCCATTTGACACCAGGGGGCGTAAAAGGGCCAGGGATGAATTGTGACAGCATGGGGCCCAATAGGAACAAGGAACCATTATGACACCATGGAGGCCAAGAATCAAATGATTCATTGTGACATCAAGTGGCCTAAAAGGGCATGGGATGCATTGTGACACCACAGAGGTTAAGGGAAGCAAGGTACCATTGTGACCCAATGCAGGCTAACAATCTAATGATCCCTTGTGACACCAATGGGCCTAAAAGTGCCAGGGAGGAATTGTTACAGCACAGGGACCAATAGAAGCAAGGATCTATTATGCCACCATGGAGGCCAAGAATCAAATAATTCATTGTGACATCATGTGGCCTAAAAGGGCATGGGATGCATTGTGACAGCACAGGGGTTAAGAGAAGCAAGGATCCATTGTGACCCAATGGAGGCTAACAATCTAAGAATCCCTTTTGACACCAATGGGCCTAAAAGGGGCAGGGATGAATTGTGAAAGCATGGGGCCCAATTAAAACCTGGTACAATTATGCCACCATGGAGGCCAAGATTCAAATGATTCATTGTGACATCAAGTGGCCTAAAAGGGCATGGGATGCATTCTGACACCATAGGGGTAAGGAGAAGCAAGGATCCATTGTGACCCAATGCAGGCTAACAATCTAATGATCCCTTGCGGCACCAATGGGCCTAAAAGGGGCAGGGATGAATTGTGAAAGCATGGGGCCCAAGTAAAACCTGGTACAATTACGCCACCATGGAGGCCAAGAATCAAATGATTCATTGTGACATCAAGTGGCCTAAAAGTGCATGGGATGCATTGTGACAGCACAGGGGTTAAGAGAAGCAAGGATCCATTGTGACCCAATGGAGTCTAATAATCCCAGGATCCCATTTGACAACAGGGGGCGTAAAAGGGCCAGGGATCACTTGTGACAGCATGGGGCCCAATAGAAACAAGGAACCATTATGACACCATGGAAGCCAAGAATCAAATGATTCATTGTGTCATCAAGTGGCCTAAAAGGGCATGGGATGCATTGTGACACCACAGGGGTTAAGAGAAGCAAGGAACCATTGTGACCCAATGCAGGCTAACCATCTAATGATCCCTTGTGACACCAATGGGCCTAAAAGGGCCAGGGATGGATTGTTACAGCACGGGGACCAATAGAAGCAAGGATCTATTATGCCACCATGGAGGCCAAGAATCAAATAATTCATTGTGACATCATGTGGCCTAAAAGGGCATGGGATGCATTGTGACAGCGCAGGGGTTAAGAGAAGCAAGGAACCATTGGGACCCAATGCAGGCTAACAATCTAATGATCCCTTGTGTCACCAAAGGGCCTAAAAGGGGCTGGGATGAATTGTGAAAGCATGGGGCCCAATTAAACCCTGGTACAAATATGCCACCATGGAGGCCAAGAATCAAATGATTCATTGTGACATCAAGTGGCCTAAAAGGGCATGGAATGCATTGTGACACCACAGGGGTTAAGAGAAGCAAGGAACCATTGTGACCCAATGCAGGCTAACAATCTAAGGATCCCTTTTGACACCAGGGGGCGCAAAAGGACCACGGATGGACTCTGACAGCATGGGGACCTATAGAAGAAAGGAACCATTATGACACCATGAAGGCCAAGAATCAAATGGTTCACTGAAGACTATGCGGCCTAAAAGGGCTTGGAATGCATTGTGACACCACAGAGGTTAAGAGAAGAAAGGAACCATTGTGACCCAATGCAGGCTAGCAATCTAATGATCCCTTGTGGCACCAGGGGGTATAAAAAGGGCCGGGGATGGATTGTTACAGCACGGGGACCAATAGAAGCAAGGATCTATTATGCCTCCGTGGAGGCCAAGAATCAAATGATTCATTGTGACATCAAGTGGCCTAAAAGTGCATGGGATGCATTGTGACAGCACAGGGGTTAAGAGAAGCAAGGATCCATTGTGACCCAATGCAGGCTAACAATCTAATAATCCCTTTTGACACCAAAGGGCCTAAAAGGGTCAGTGATGAATTGTGAAAGCATGGGGCCCAATTAAAACCTGGTACAATTATGCCACCATGAAGGCCAAGAATCAAATGATTCATTGTGACATCAAGAGGCCTAAAAGGGCATGGGATGCATTGTGACACCACAGGGGTTAAGAGAAGCAAGGAACCATTGTGACCCAATGCAGGCTAACAATCTAAGGATCCCTTTTGACACCAGGGGGCGCAAAAGGACCACGGATCGACTCTGACAACATGGGGACCTATGGAAGCAAGGAACCATTATGACACCATGAAGGCCTAGAATCAAATGGTTCATTGTAAGACCAAGTGGCCTAAAAGGGCTTGGAATGCATTGTGACACCACAGAGGTTAAGAGAAGCAAGGAACCATTGTGACCCAATGCAGGCTAACAATCTAATGATCCCTTGTGACACCAATGGGCCTAAAACCGCCAGGGATGAATTGTTACAGCACAGGGACCAATAGAAGCAAGGATCTATTATGCCACCATGGAGTCCAAGAATCAAATAATTCATTGTGACATCATGTGGCCTAAAAGGGCATGGGATGCATTGTGACACCACAGGGGTTAAGAGAAGCAAGGAACCATTGTGACCCAATGCAGGCTAACAATCTAAGAATCCCTTTTGACATCAGGGGGCGCAAAACGACAACGGATGAACTGTGACAGCATGGGGACCTATAGAAGCAAGGAACCATTATGACACCATGAAGGCCAAGAATCAAATGGTGCATTGTGACATCAAGTGGCCTAAAAGGGCTTGGAATGCATTGTGACACCACAGAGGGTAAGAGAAGCAAGGAACCATTGTGACCCAATGCAGGCTAGCAATCTAATGATCCCTTGCGGCACCAGGGGGTATAAAAAGGGCCAGGGATGGATTGTTACAGCACGGGGAACAATAGAAGCAAGGATCTATTATGCCACCGTGGAGGCCAAGAATCAAATGATTCATTGTGACTTCAAGTGGCCTAAAAGGGCATGGGATGCATTGTGACAGCACAGGGGTTAAGAGAAGCAAGGATCCATTGTGACCCAATGGAGGCTAATAATCCCAGGATCCCATTTGACACCAGGGGGCGTAAAAGGGCCAGGGATCAATTGTGACAGCATGGGGCCCAATAGAAACAAGGAACCATTATGACACCATGGAGGCCAAGAATCAAATGATTCATTGTGACATCAAGTGGCCTAAAAGGGCATGGGATGCATTGTGACAGCACAGGGGTTAAGAGAATCAAGGATCCATTGTGACCCAATGGAGGCTAATAATCCCAGGATCCCATTTGACACCAGGGGGCGTAAAAGGGCCAGGGATGAATTGTGACAGCATGGGGCCCAATAGAAACAAGGAACCATTATGACACCATGGAGGCCAAGAATCAAATAATTCATTGTGACATCATGTGGCCTAAAAGGGCATGGGATGCATTGTGACAGCACAGGGGTTAAGAGAAGCAAGGAACCATTGTGACCCAATGCAGGCTAACAATCTAATGATCCCTTGTGACACCAATGGGCCTAAAAGTGCCAGGGAGGAATTGTTACAGCACAGGGACCAATAGAAGCAAGGATCTATTATGCCACCATGGAGGCCAAGAATCAAATAATTCATTGTGACATCATGTGGCCTAAAAGGGCATGGGATGCATTGTGACAGCACAGGGGTTAAGAGAAGCAAGGATCCATTGTGACCCAATGGAGGCTAACAATCTAAGAATCCCTTTTGACACCAATGGGCCTAAAAGGGGCAGGGATGAATTGTGAAAGCATGGGGCCCAATTAAAACCTGGTACAAATATGCCACCATGGAGGCCAAGAATCAAATGATTCATTGTGACATCAAGTGGCCTAAAAGGGCATGGGATGCATTATGACACCATAGGGGTAAGGAGAAGCAAGGATCCATTGTGACCCAATGCAGGCTAACAATCTAATGATCCCTTGCGGCACCAATGGGCCTAAAAGGGGCAGGGATGAATTGTGAAAGCATGGGGCCCAAGTAAAACCTGGTACAATTATGCCACCATGGAGGCCAAGAATCAAATGATTCATTGTGACATCAAGTGGCCTAAAAGGGCATGGGATGCATTGTGACACCACAGGGGTTAAGAGAAGCAAGGAACCATTGTGACCCAATGCAGGCTAACAGTCTAAGAATCCCTTTTGACACCAGGGGGCGCAAAAGGTCCACGGATCGACTCTGACAACATGGAGACCTATAGAAGCAAGGAACCATTATGACACCATGAAGGCCTAGATTCAAATGGTTCATTGTAAGACCAAGTGGCCTAAAAGGGCTTGGAATGCATTGTGACACCACAGAGGTTAAGAGAAGCAAGCAACCATTGTGACCCAATGCAGGCTAACAATCTAATGATCCCTTGTGACACCAATGGGCCTAAAAGGGCCAGGGATGAATTGTTACAGCACGGGGACCAATAGAAGCAAGGATCTATTATGCCACCATGGAGTCCAAGAATCAAATAATTCATTGTGACATCATGTGGCCTAAAAGGGCATGGGATGCATTGTGACACCACAGGGGTTAAGAGAAGCAAGGAACCATTGTGACCCAATGCAGGCTAACAATCTAAGAATCCCTTTTGACACCAGGGGGCGCAAAAGGACCACGGATGAATTGTGACAGCAAGGGGACCTATAGAAGCAAGGAACCATTATGACACCATGGAGGCCAAGAATCAAATGGTTCATTGTAAGACCAAGTGGCCTAAAAGGGCTTGGAATGCATTGTGACACCACAGAGGTTAAGAGAAGCAAGGAACCATTGTGACAAAATGCAGGCTAGCAATCTAATGATCCCTTGCGGCACCAGGCGGTATAAAAAGGGCCAGGGATGGATTGTTACAGCACGGGGAACAATAGAAGCAAGGATCTATTATGCCACCGTGGAGGCCAAGAATCAAATGATTCATTGTGACTTCAAGTGGCCTAAAAGGGCATGGGATGCATTGTGACAGCACAGGGGTTAAGAGAAGCAAGGATCCATTGTGACCCAATGGAGGCTAATAATCCCAGGATCCCATTTGACACCAGGGGGCGTAAAAGGGCCAGGGATCAATTGTGACAGCATGGGGCCCAATAGAAACAAGGAACCATTATGACACCATGGAAGCCAAGAATCAAATGATTCATTGTGACATCAAGTGGCCTAAAAGGGCATGGGATGCATTGTGACATCACAGAGGTTAAGAGAAGCAAGGAACCATTGTGACCCAATGCAGGCTAACAATCTAATGATCCCTTGTGACACCAATGGGCCTAAAAGGGCCAGGGAGGAATTGTTACAGCACAGGGACCAATAGAAGCAAGGATCTATTATGCCACCATGGAGGCCAAGAATCAAATAATTCATTGTGACATCAAGTGGCCTAAAAGGGCATGGGATGCATTGTGACAGCACAGGGGTTAAGAGAAGCAAGGATCCATTACGACCCAATGGAGGCTAACAATCTAATAATCCCTTTTGACACCAATGGGCCTAAAAGGGGCAGGGATGAATTGTGAAAGCATGGGGCCCAATTAAAACCTGGTACAATTACGCCACCATGGAGGCCAAGAATCAAATGATTCATTGTGACATCAAGTGGCCTAAAAGGGCATGGGATGCATTGTGACAGCACAGGGGTTAAGAGAAGCAAGGAACCATTGTGACCCAATGCAGGCTAACAATCTAAGAATCCCTTTTGACACCAGGGGGCGCAAAAGGACCACGGATGGACTCTGACAGCATGGGGACCTATAGAAGCAAGGATCTATTATGCCACCATGGAGGCCAGGAATCAAATGGTTCATTGTAAGACCAAGTGGCCTAAAAGGGCTTGGAATGCATTGTGACACCACAGAGGTTAAGAGACGCAAGGAACCATTGTGACCCAATGCAGGCTAACAATCTAATGATCCATTGTGACACCAGTAGGCCTAAAAAGGCCATTGATGAATTGTTACAGCACGGGGAACAATAGAAGCAAGGATCTATTATGCCACCATGGAGTCCAAGACTCAAATAATTCATTGTGACATCATGTGGCCTAAAAGGGCATGGGATGCATTGTGACACCACAGAGGTTAAGAGAAGCAAGGAACCATTGTGACCCAATGCAGGCTAACAATCTAATGATCCCTTGTGACACAAATGGGCCTAAAACCGCCAGGGATGAATTGTGAAAGCATGGGGCCCAAGTAAAACCTGGTACAATTATGCCACCATGGAGGCCAAGAATCAAATGATTCATTGTGACATCAAGTGGCCTAAAAGGGCATGGGATGCATTGTGACACCACAGGGGTTAAGAGAAGCAAGGAACCATTGTGACCCAATGCAGGCTAACAATCTAAGAATCCCTTTTGACACCAGGGGGCGCAAAAGGACCACGGATCGACTCTGACAACATGGGGACCTATGGAAGCAAGGAACCATTATGACACCATGAAGGCCAAGAATCAAATAGTTCACTGTAAGACCAAGCGGCCTAAAAGGGCTTGGAATGCATTGTGACACCAGAGAGGTTAAGAGAAGCAAGGAACCATTGTGACCCAATGCAGGCTAACCATCTAATGATCCCTTGTGGCACCAGGGGGTATAAAAAGGGCCAGGGATGGATTGTTACAGCACGGGGACCAATAGAAGCAAGGATCTATTATGCCACCGTGGAGGCCAAGAATCAAATGATTCATTGTGACATCAAGTGGCCTAAAAGGGCATGGGATGCATTGTGACTGCACAGGGGTTAAAAGAAGCAAGGATCCATTGTGACCCAAAGGAGGCTAATAATCCCAGGATCCCATTTGACACCAGTGGGCGTAAAAGGGCCAGGGATGAATTGTGACAGCATGGGGCCCAATAGAAACAAGGAACCATTATGACACCATGGAGGCCAAGAATCAAATGATTCATTGTGACATCAAGTGGGCTAAAAGGGCATGGGATGCATTGTGACACCACAGAGGTTAAGAGAAGCAAGGAACCATTGTGACCCAATGCAGGCTAACAATCTAATGATCCCTTGTGACACCAATGGGCCTAAAACCGCCAGGGATGAATTGTGAAAGCATGGGGCCCAAGTAAAACCTGGTACAATTATGCCACCATGGAGGCCAAGAATCAAATGATTCATTGTGACATCAAGTGGCCTAAAAGGGCATGGGATGCATTGTGACACCACAGGGGTTAAGAGAAGCAAGGAACCATTGTGACCCAATGCAGGCTAACAATCTAAGAATCCCTTTTGACACCAGGGGGCGCAAAAGGACCACGGATGAACTCTGACAACATGGTGACCTATGGAAGCAAGGAACCATTATGACACCATGAAGGCCAAGAATCAAATGGTTCATTGTAAGACCAAGTGGCCTAAAAGGGCTTGGAATGCATTGTGACACCACAGAGGTTAAGAGAAGCAAGGAACCATTGTGACCCAATGCAGGCTAACAATCTAATGATCCCTTGTGGCACCAGGGGGTATAAAAAGGGCCAGGGATGGATTGTTACAGCACGGGGACCAATAGAAGCAAGGATCTATTATGCCACCGTGGAGGCCAAGAATCAAATGATTCATTGTGACATCAAGTGGCCTAAAAGGGCATGGGATGCATTGTGACAGCACAGGGGTTAAGAGAAGCAAGGATCCATTGTGACCCATTGGAGGCTAATAATCCCAGGATCCCATTTGACACCAGGGGGCGTAAAAGGGCCAGGGATCACTTGTGACAGCATGGGGCCCAATAGAAACAAGGAACCATTATGACACCATGGAGGCCAAGAATCAAATGATTCATTGTGACATCAAGTGGCCTAAAAGGGCATGGGATGAATTGTGACACCACAGGGGTTAAGAGAAGCAAGGAACCATTGTGACCCAATGCAGGCTAACAATCTAATGATCCCTTGTGACACCAATGGGCCTAAAAGGGCCAGGGAGGAATTGTTACAGCACAGGGACCAATAGAAGCAAGGATCTATTATGCCACCATGGAGGCCAAGAATCAAATAATTCATTGTGACATCATGTGGCCTAAAAGGGCATGGGATGCATTGTGACACCACAGGGGTTAAGAGAAGCAAGGATCCATTATGACCCAATGGAGGCTAATAATGTAATGATCCCTTGTGGCACCAATGGGCCTAAAAGGGGCAGGGATGAATTGTGAAAGCATGGGGCCCAAGTAAAACCTGGTAAAATTATGCCACCATGGAGGCCAAGAATCAAATGATTCATTGTGACATCAAGTGGCCTAAAAGGGCATGGGATGCATTGTGACAGCACAGGGGTTAAGAGAAGCAAGGATCCATTGTGACCCAATGGAGGCTAATAGTCCCAGGATCCCATTTGACACCAGGGGGCGTAAAAGGGCCAGGGATGAATTGTGACAGCATGGGGCCCAATAGAAACATGGAACCATTATGACACCATGGAGGCCAAGAATCAAAAGATTCATTGTGACATCAAGTGGCCTAAAAGGGCATGGGATGCATTGTGACACCACAGAGGTTAAGGGAAGCAAGGAACCATTGTGACCCAATGCAGGCTAACAATCTAATGATCCCTTGCAGCACCAATGGGCCTAAAAGGTGCAGGGATGAATTGTGAAAGCATGGGGCCCAAGTAAAACCTGGTACAATTATGCCACCATGGAGGCCAAGAATCAAATGATTCATTGTGACATCAAGTGGCCTAAAAGGGCATGGGATGCATTGTGACACCACAGGGGTTAAGAGAAGCAAGGAACCATTGTGACCCAATGCAGGCTAACAATCTAAGAATCCCTTTTGACACCAGGGGGCGCAAAAGGTCCACGGATCGACTCTGACAACATGGAGACCTATAGAAGCAAGGAACCATTATGACACCATGAAGGCCTAGATTCAAATGGTTCATTGTAAGACCAAGTGGCCTAAAAGGGCTTGGAATGCATTGTGACACCACAGAGGTTAAGAGAAGCAAGGAACCATTGTGACCCAATGCAGGCTAACAATCTAATGATCCCTTGTGGCACCAGGGGGTATAAAAAGGGCCAGGGATGGATTGTTACAGCACGGGGAACAATAGAAGCAAGGATCTATTATGCCACCGTGGAGGCCAAGAATCAAATGATTCATTGTGACATCAAGTGGCCTAAAAGGGCATGGGATGCATTGTGACAGCACAGGGGTTAAGAGAAGCAAGGATCCATTGTGACCCATTGGAGGCTAATATCCCAGGATCCCATTTGACACCAGGGGGCGTAAAAGGGCCAGGGATCACTTGTGACAGCATGGGGCCCAATAGAAACAAGGAACCATTATGACACCATGGAGGCCAAGAATCAAAAGATTCATTGTGACATCAAGTGGGCTAAAAGGGCATGGGATGAATTGTGACACCACAGAGGTTAAGAGAAGCAAGGAACCATTGTGACCCAATGCAGGCTAACAATCTAATGATCCCTTGTGACACCAATGGGCCTAAAAGGGCCAGGGAGGAATTGTTACAGCACAGGGACCAATAGAAGCAACGATCTATTATGCCACCATGGAGGCCAAGAATCAAATAATTCATTGTGACATCATGTGGCCTAAAAGGGCATGGGATGCATTGTGACACCACAGGGGTTAAGAGAAGCAAGGATCCATTATGACCCAATGGAGGCTAATAATCTAATGATCCCTTTTGACAACAATGGGCCTAAAAGGGGCAGGGATGAATTGTGAAAGCATGGGGCCCAATTAAAACCTGGTACAAATATGCCACCATGGAGGCCAAGAATCAAATGATTCATTGTGACATCAAGTGGCCTAAAAGGGCATGGGAAGCATTGTGACACCACAGGGGTTAAGAGAAGCAAGGATCCATTGTGACCCAATGGAGGCTAATAATCCCAGGATCCCATTAGACACCAGGGGGCGTAAAAGGGCCAGGGATCAATTGTGACAGCATGGGGCCCAATAGAAACAAGGAACCATTATGACACCATGGAAGCCAAGAATCAAAAGATTCATTGTGACATCAAGTGGCCTAAAAGGGCATGGGATGCATTGTGACACCACAGGGGTTAAGAGAAGCAAGGAACCATTGTGACCCAATGCAGGCTAACAATCTAAGAATCCCTTTTGACACCAGGGGGCGCAAAAGGTCCACGGATCGACTCTGACAACATGGAGACCTATAGAAGCAAGGAACCATTATGACACCATGAAGGCCTAGATTCAAATGGTTCATTGTAAGACCAAGTGGCCTAAAAGGGCTTGGAATGCATTGTGACACCACAGAGGTTAAGAGAAGCAAGGAACCATTGTGACCCAATGCAGGCTAACAATCTAATGATCCCTTGTGACACCAGTCGGCCTAAAAGGGCCAGGGATAGCTTGTTACAGCACGGGGACCAATAGAATCCAGGTTCTATTATGCCACCATGGAGACCAAGAATCAAATAATTCATTGTGACATCATGTGGCCTAAAAGGGCATGGGATGCATTGTGACAGCACAGGGGTTAAGAGAAGCAAGGATCCATTATGACCCAATGGAGGCTAATAATCTAATGATCCCTTTTGACAACAATGGGCCTAAAAGGGGCAGGGATGAATTGTGAAAGCATGGGGCCCAATTAAAACCTGGTACAATTACGCCACCATGGAGGCCAAGAATCAAATGATTCATTGTGACATCAAGTGGCCTAAAAGGGCATGGGATGCATTGTGACACCACAGGGGTTAAGAGAAGCAAGGAACCATTGTGACCCAATGCAGGCTAACCATCTAATGATCCCTTGTGACACCAATGGGCCTAAAAGGGCCAGGGATGGATTGTTACAGCACGGGGACCAATAGAAGCATGGATCTATTATGCCACCATGGAGGCCAATAATCAAATAATTCATTGTGACATCATGTGGCCTAAAAGGGCATGGGATGCATTGTGACACCACAGAGGTTAAGAGAAGCAAGGAACCATTGTGACCCAATGCAGGCTAACAATCTAATGATCCCTTGTGACACCAATGGGCCTAAAACCGCCAGGGATGAATTGTGAAAGCATGGGGCCCAAGTAAAACCTGGTACAATTATGCCACCATGGAGGCCAAGAATCAAATGATTCATTGTGACATCAAGTGGCCTAAAAGGGCATGGGATGCATTGTGACACCACAGGGGTTAAGAGAAGCAAGGAACCATTGTGACCCAATGCAGGCTAACAATCTAAGAATCCCTTTTGACACCAGGGGGCGCAAAAGGACCACGGATCGACTCTGACAACATGGGGACCTATGGAAGCAAGGAACCATTATGACACCATGAAGGCCAAGAATCAAATAGTTCACTGTAAGACCAAGCGGCCTAAAAGCGCTTGGAATGCATTGTGACACCAGAGAGGTTAAGAGAAGCAAGGAACCATTGTGACCCAATGCAGGCTAACCATCTAATGATCCCTTGTGGCACCAGGGGGTATAAAAAGGGCCAGGGATGGATTGTTACAGCACGGGGACCAATAGAAGCAAGGATCTATTATGCCACCGTGGAGGCCAAGAATCAAATGATTCATTGTGACATCAAGTGGCCTAAAAGGGCATGGGATGCATTGTGACAGCACAGGGGTTAAAAGAAGCAAGGATCCATTGTGACCCAAAGGAGGCTAATAATCCCAGGATCCCATTTGACACCAGGGGGCGTAAAAGGGCCAGGGATGAATTGTGACAGCATGGGGCCCAATAGAAACAAGGAACCATTATGACACCATGGCGGCCAAGAATCAAATGATTCATTGTGACATCAAGTGGCCTAAAAGGGCATGGGATGCATTGTGACACCACAGAGGTTAAGAGAAGCAAGGAACCATTGTGACCCAATGCAGGCTAACAATCTAATGATCCCTTGTGACACCAATGGGCCTAAAACCGCCAGGGATGAATTGTGAAAGCATGGGGCCCAAGTAAAACCTGGTACAATTATGCCACCATGGAGGCCAAGAATCAAATGATTCATTGTGACATCAAGTGGCCTAAAAGGGCATGGGATGCATTGTGACACCACAGGGGTTAAGAGAAGCAAGGAACCATTGTGACCCAATGCAGGCTAACAATCTAAGAATCCCTTTTGACACCAGGGGGCGCAAAAGGTCAACGGATCGACTCTGACAACATGGAGACCTATAGAAGCAAGGAACCATTATGACACCATGAAGGCCTAGATTCAAATGGTTCATTGTAAGACCAAGTGGCCTAAAAGGGCTTGGAATGCATTGTGACACCACAGAGGTTAAGAGAAGCAAGGAACCATTGTGACCCAATGCAGGCTAACAATCTAATGATCCCTTGTGGCACCAGGGGGTATAAAAAGGGCCAGGGATGGATTGTTACAGCACGGGGAACAATAGAAGCAAGGATCTATTATGCCACCGTGGAGGCCAAGAATCAAATGATTCATTGTGACATCAAGTGGCCTAAAAGGGCATGGGATGCATTGTGACAGCACAGGGGTTAAGAGAAGCAAGGATCCATTGTGACCCATTGGAGGCTAATAATCCCAGGATCCCATTTGACACCAGGGGGCGTAAAAGGGCCAGGGATCACTTGTGACAGCATGGGGCCCAATAGAAACAAGGAACCATTATGACACCATGGAGGCCAAGAATCAAAAGATTCATTGTGACATCAAGTGGGCTAAAAGGGCATGGGATGAATTGTGACACCACAGAGGTTAAGAGAAGCAAGGAACCATTGTGACCCAATGCAGGCTAACAATCTAATGATCCCTTGTGACACCAATGGGCCTAAAAGGGCCAGGGAGGAATTGTTACAGCACAGGGACCAATAGAAGCAACGATCTATTATGCCACCATGGAGGCCAAGAATCAAATAATTCATTGTGACATCATGTGGCCTAAAAGGGCATGGGATGCATTGTGACACCACAGGGGTTAAGAGAAGCAAGGATCCATTATGACCCAATGGAGGCTAATAATCTAATGATCCCTTTTGACAACAATGGGCCTAAAAGGGGCAGGGATGAATTGTGAAAGCATGGGGCCCAATTAAAACCTGGTACAAATATGCCACCATGGAGGCCAAGAATCAAATGATTCATTGTGACATCAAGTGGCCTAAAAGGGCATGGGAAGCATTGTGACACCACAGGGGTTAAGAGAAGCAAGGATCCATTGTGACCCAATGGAGGCTAATAATCCCAGGATCCCATTAGACACCAGGGGGCGTAAAAGGGCCAGGGATCAATTGTGACAGCATGGGGCCCAATAGAAACAAGGAACCATTATGACACCATGGAAGCCAAGAATCAAAAGATTCATTGTGACATCAAGTGGCCTAAAAGGGCATGGGATGCATTGTGACACCACAGGGGTTAAGAGAAGCAAGGAACCATTGTGACCCAATGCAGGCTAACAATCTAAGAATCCCTTTTGACACCAGGGGGCGCAAAAGGTCCACGGATCGACTCTGACAACATGGAGACCTATAGAAGCAAGGAACCATTATGACACCATGAAGGCCTAGATTCAAATGGTTCATTGTAAGACCAAGTGGCCTAAAAGGGCTTGGAATGCATTGTGACACCACAGAGGTTAAGAGAAGCAAGGAACCATTGTGACCCAATGCAGGCTAACAATCTAATGATCCCTTGTGACACCAGTCGGCCTAAAAGGGCCAGGGATAGCTTGTTACAGCACGGGGACCAATAGAATCAAGGTTCTATTATGCCACCATGGAGACCAAGAATCAAATAATTCATTGTGACATCATGTGGCCTAAAAGGGCATGGGATGCATTGTGACAGCACAGGGGTTAAGAGAAGCAAGGATCCATTATGACCCAATGGAGGCTAATAATCTAATGATCCCTTTTGACAACAATGGGCCTAAAAGGGGCAGGGATGAATTGTGAAAGCATGGGGCCCAATTAAAACCTGGTACAATTACGCCACCATGGAGGCCAAGAATCAAATGATTCATTGTGACATCAAGTGGCCTAAAAGGGCATGGGATGCATTGTGACACCACAGGGGTTAAGAGAAGCAAGGAACCATTGTGACCCAATGCAGGCTAACCATCTAATGATCCCTTGTGACACCAATGGGCCTAAAAGGGCCAGGGATGGATTGTTACAGCACGGGGACCAATAGAAGCAAGGATCTATTATGCCACCATGGAGGCCAATAATCAAATAATTCATTGTGACATCATGTGGCCTAAAAGGGCATGGGATGCATTGTGACAGCGCAGGGGTTAAGAGAAGCAAGGAACCATTGGGACCCAATGCAGGCTAACAATCTAATGATCCCTTGTGTCACCAAAGGGCCTAAAAGGGGCAGGGATGAATTGTGAAAGCATGGGGCCCAATTAAACCCTGGTACAAATATGCCACCATGGAGGCCAAGAATCAAATAATTCATTGTGACATCATGTGGCCTAAAAGGGCATGGGATGCATTGTGACACCACAGAGGTTAAGAGAAGCAAGGAACCATTGTGACCCAATGCAGGCTAACAATCTAATGATCCCTTGTGACACCAATGGGCCTAAAACCGCCAGGGATGAATTGTGAAAGCATGGGGCCCAATTAAAACCTGGTACAATTACGCCACCATGGAGGCCAAGAATCAAATGATTCATTGTGACATCAAGTGGCCTAAAAGGGCATGGGATGCATTGTGACAGCACAGGGGTTAAGAGAAGCAAGGAACCATTGTGACCCAATGCAGGCTAACAATCTAATGATCCCTTTTGACACCAGGCGGCGCAAAAGGACCACGGATGAACTCTGACAACATGGGGACCTATGGAAGCAAGGAACCATTATGACACCATGAAGGCCAAGAATCAAATAGTTCACTGTAAGACCAAGCGGCCTAAAAGCGCTTGGAATGCATTGTGACACCAGAGAGGTTAAGAGAAGCAAGGAACCATTGTGACCCAATGCAGGCTAACCATCTAATGATCCCTTGTGGCACCAGGGGGTATAAAAAGGGCCAGGGATGGATTGTTACAGCACGGGGACCAATAGAAGCAAGGATCTATTATGCCACCGTGGAGGCCAAGAATCAAATGATTCATTGTGACATCAAGTGGCCTAAAAGGGCATGGGATGCATTGTGCCACCACAGAGGTTAAGAGAAGCAAGGAACCATTGTGACCCAATGCAGGCTAACAATCTAATGATCCCTTGTGACACCAATGGGCCTAAAACCGCCAGGGATGAATTGTGAAAGCATGGGGCCCAAGTAAAACCTGGTACAATTATGCCACCATGGAGGCCAAGAATCAAATGATTCATTGTGACATCAAGTGGCCTAAAAGGGCATGGGATGCATTGTGACACCACAGGGGTTAAGAGAAGCAAGGAACCATTGTGACCCAATGCAGGCTAACAATCTAAGAATCCCTTTTGACACCAGGGGGCGCAAAAGGACCACGGATCGACTCTGACAACACAGGGACCTATGGAAGCAAGGAACCATTATGACACCATGAAGGCCAAGAATCAAATGGTTCATTGTAAGACCAAGTGGCCTAAAAGGGCTTGGAATGCATTGTGACACCACAGAGGTTAAGAGAAGCAAGGAACCATTGTGACCCAATGCAGGCTAACAATCTAATGATCCCTTGTGGCACCAGGGGGTATAAAAAGGGCCAGGGATGGATTGTTACAGCACGGGGAACAATAGAAGCAAGGATCTATTATGCCACCGTGGAGGCCAAGAATCAAATGATTCATTGTGACATCAAGTGGCCTAAAAGGGCATGGGATGCATTGTGACAGCACAGGGGTTAAGAGAAGCAAGGATCCATTGTGACCCATTGGAGGCTAATAATCCCAGGATCCCATTTGACACCAGGGGGCGTAAAAGGGCCAGGGATCACTTGTGACAGCATGGGGCCCAATAGAAACAAGGAACCATTATGACACCATGGAGGCCAAGAATCAAAAGATTCATTGTGACATCAAGTGGGCTAAAAGGGCATGGGATGAATTGTGACACCACAGAGGTTAAGAGAAGCAAGGAACCATTGTGACCCAATGCAGGCTAACAATCTAATGATCCCTTGTGAGACCAATGGGCCTAAAATGGCCAGGGAGGAATTGTTACAGCACAGGGACCAATAGAAGCAACGATCTATTATGCCACCATGGAGGCCAAGAATCAAATAATTCATTGTGACATCATGTGGCCTAAAAGGGCATGGGATGCATTGTGACACCACAGGGGTTAAGAGAAGCAAGGATCCATTATGACCCAATGGAGGCTAATAATCTAATGATCCCTTTTGACAACAATGGGCCTAAAAGGGGCAGGGATGAATTGTGAAAGCATGGGGCCCAATTAAAACCTGGTACAAATATGCCACCATGGAGGCCAAGAATCAAATGATTCATTGTGACATCAAGTGGCCTAAAAGGGCATGGGATGCATTGTGACAGCACAGGGGTTAAGAGAAGCAAGGATCCATTGTGACCCAATGGAGGCTAATAATCCCAGGATCCCATTTGACACCAGGGGGCGTAAAAGGGCCAGGGATGAATTGTGACAGCATGGGGCCCAATAGAAACATGGAACCATTATGACACCATGGAGGCCAAGAATCAAAAGATTCATTGTGACATCAAGTGGCCTAAAAGGGCATGGGATGCATTGTGACACCACAGAGGTTAAGGGAAGCAAGGAACCATTGTGACCCAATGCAGGCTAACAATCTAATGATCCCTTGCAGCACCAATGGGCCTAAAAGGGGCAGGGATGAATTGTGAAAGCATGGGGCCCAAGTAAAACCTGGTACAATTATGCCACCATGGAGGCCAAGAATCAAATGATTCATTGTGACATCAAGTGGCCTAAAAGGGCATGGGATGCATTGTGACACCACAGGGGTTAAGAGAAGCAAGGAACCATTGTGACCCAATGCAGGCTAACAATCTAAGAATCCCTTTTGACACCAGGGGGCGCAAAAGGTCAACGGATCGACTCTGACAACATGGAGACCTATAGAAGCAAGGAACCATTATGACACCATGAAGGCCTAGATTCAAATGGTTCATTGTAAGACCAAGTGGCCTAAAAGGGCTTGGAATGCATTGTGACACCACAGAGGTTAAGAGAAGCAAGGAACCATTGTGACCCAATGCAGGCTAACAATCTAATGATCCCTTGTGGCACCAGGGGGTATAAAAAGGGCCAGGGATGGATTGTTACAGCACGGGGAACAATAGAAGCAAGGATCTATTATGCCACCGTGGAGGCCAAGAATCAAATGATTCATTGTGACATCAAGTGGCCTAAAAGGGCATGGGATGCATTGTGACAGCACAGGGGTTAAGAGAAGCAAGGATCCATTGTGACCCATTGGAGGCTAATAATCCCAGGATCCCATTTGACACCAGGGGGCGTAAAAGGGCCAGGGATCACTTGTGACAGCATGGGGCCCAATAGAAACAAGGAACCATTATGACACCATGGAGGCCAAGAATCAAAAGATTCATTGTGACATCAAGTGGGCTAAAAGGGCATGGGATGAATTGTGACACCACAGAGGTTAAGAGAAGCAAGGAACCATTGTGACCCAATGCAGGCTAACAATCTAATGATCCCTTGTGACACCAATGGGCCTAAAAGGGCCAGGGAGGAATTGTTACAGCACAGGGACCAATAGAAGCAAGGATCTATTATGCCACCATGGAGGCCAAGAATCAAATAATTCATTGTGACATCATGTGGCCTAAAAGGGCATGGGATGCATTGTGACACCACAGGGGTTAAGAGAAGCAAGGATCCATTATGACCCAATGGAGGCTAATAATTTAATGATCCCTTTTGACAACAATGGGCCTAAAAGGGGCAGGGATGAATTGTGAAAGCATGGGGCCCAATTAAAACCTGGTACAAATATGCCACCATGGAGGCCAAGAATCAAATGATTCATTGTGACATCAAGTGGCCTAAAAGGGCATGGGATGCATTATGACACCATAGGGGTAAGGAGAAGCAAGGATCCATTGTGACCCAATGCAGGCTAACAATCTAATGATCCCTTGTGGCACCAATGGGCCTAAAAGGGGCAGGGATGAATTGTGAAAGCATGGGGCCCAAGTAAAACCTGGTACAATTATGCCACCATGGAGGCCAAGAATCAAATGATTCATTGTGACATCAAGTGGCCTAAAAGGGCATGGGATGCATTGTGACACCACAGGGGTTAAGAGAAGCAAGGATCCATTGTGACCCAATGGAGGCTAATAATCCCAGGATCCCATTTGACACCAGGGGGCGTAAAAGGGCCAGGGATCAATTGTGACAGCATGGGGCCCAATAGAAACAAGGAACCATTATGACACCATGGAAGCCAAGAATCAAAAGATTCATTGTGACATCAAGTGGCCTAAAAGGGCATGGGATGCATTGTGACACCACAGGGGTTAAGAGAAGCAAGGAACCATTGTGACCCAATGCAGGCTAACAATCTAAGAATCCCTTTTGACACCAGGGGGCGCAAAAGGTCCACGGATCGACTCTGACAACATGGAGACCTATAGAAGCAAGGAACCATTATGACACCATGAAGGCCTAGATTCAAATGGTTCATTGTAAGACCAAGTGGCCTAAAAGGGCTTGGAATGCATTGTGACACCACAGAGGTTAAGAGAAGCAAGGAACCATTGTGACCCAATGCAGGCTAACAATCTAATGATCCCTTGTGACACCAGTCGGCCTAAAAGGGCCAGGGATAGCTTGTTACAGCACGGGGACCAATAGAAGCAAGGTTCTATTATGCCACCATGGAGACCAAGAATCAAATAATTCATTGTGACATCATGTGGCCTAAAAGGGCATGGGATGCATTGTGACAGCACAGGGGTTAAGAGAAGCAAGGATCCATTATGACCCAATGGAGGCTAATAATCTAATGATCCCTTTTGACAACAATGGGCCTAAAAGGGGCAGGGATGAATTGTGAAAGCATGGGGCCCAATTAAAACCTGGTACAATTACGCCACCATGGAGGCCAAGAATCAAATGATTCATTGTGACATCAAGTGGCCTAAAAGGGCATGGGATGCATTGTGACACCACAGGGGTTAAGAGAAGCAAGGAACCATTGTGACCCAATGCAGGCTAACCATCTAATGATCCCTTGTGACACCAATGGGCATAAAAGGGCCAGGGAGGAATTGTTACAGCACGGGGACCAATAGAAGCAAGGATCTATTATGCCACCATGGAGGCCAAGAATCAAATAATTCATTGTGACATCATGTGGCCTAAAAGGGCATGGGATGCATTGTGACAGCACAGGGGTTAAGAGAAGCAAGGAACCATTGTGACCCAATGCAGGCTAGCAATCTAATGATCCCTTGTGGCACCAGGGGGTATAAAAAGGGCCAGGGATGGATTGTTACAGCACGGGGACCAATAGAAGCAAGGATCTATTATGCCTCCGTGGAGGCCAAGAATCAAATGATTCATTGTGACATCAAGTGGCCTAAAAGTGCATGGGATGCATTGTGACAGCACAGGGGTTAAGAGAAGCAAGGATCCATTGTGACCCAATGGAGGCTAACAATCTAATAATCCCTTTTGACACCAAAGGCCCTAAAAGGGTCAGTGATGAATTGTGAAAGCATGGGGCCCAATTAAAACCTGGTACAATTATGCCACCATGGAGGCCAAGAATCAAATGATTCATTGTGACATCAAGAGGCCTAAAAGGGCATGGGATGCATTGTGACACCACAGGGGTTAAGAGAAGCAAGGAACCATTGTGACCCAATGCAGGCTAACAATCTAAGGATCCCTTTTGACACCAGGGGGCGCAAAAGGACCACGGATCGACTCTGACAACATGGGGACCTATGGAAGCAAGGAACCATTATGACACCATGAAGGCCTAGAATCGAATGGTTCATTGTAAGACCAAGTGGCCTAAAAGGGCTTGGAATGCATTGTGACACCACAGAGGTTAAGAGAAGCAAGGAACCATTGTGACCCAATGCAGGCTAACAATCTAATGATCCCTTGTGACACCAATGGGCCTAAAACCGCCAGGGATGAATTGTTACAGCACAGGGACCAATAGAAGCAAGGATCTATTATGCCACCATGGAGTCCAAGAATCAAATAATTCATTGTGACATCATGTGGCCTAAACGGGCATGGGATGCATTGTGACACCACAGGGGTTAAGAGAAGCAAGGAACCATTGTGACCCAATGCAGGCTAACAATCTAAGAATCCCTTTTGACATCAGGGGGCGCAAAACGACCACGGATGAACTGTGACAGCATGGGGACCTATAGAAGCAAGGAACCATTATGACACCATGAAGGCCAAGAATCAAATGGTGCATTGTGACATCAAGTGGCCTAAAAGGGCTTGGAATGCATTGTGACACCACAGAGGTTAAGAGAAGCAAGGAACCATTGTGACCCAATGCAGGCTAACAATCTAATGATCCCTTGTGACACCAATGGGCCTAAAACCGCCAGGGATGAATTGTTACAGCACAGGGACCAATAGAAGCAAGGATCTATTATGCCACCATGGAGTCCAAGAATCAAATAATTCATTGTGACATCATGTGGCCTAAAAGGGCATGGGATGCATTGTGACACCACAGGGGTTAAGAGAAGCAAGGAACCATTGTGACCCAATGCAGGCTAACAATCTAAGAATCCCTTTTGACATCAGGGGGCGCAAAACGACCACGGATGAACTGTGACAGCATGGGGACCTATAGAAGCAAGGAACCATTATGACACCATGAAGGCCAAGAATCAAATGGTGCATTGTGACATCAAGTGGCCTAAAAGGGCTTGGAATGCATTGTGACACCACAGAGGGTAAGAGAAGCAAGGAACCATTGTGACCCAATGCAGGCTAGCAATCTAATGATCCCTTGCGGCACCAGGGGGTATAAAAAGGGCCAGGGATGGATTGTTACAGCACGGGGAACAATAGAAGCAAGGATCTATTATGCCACCGTGGAGGCCAAGAATCAAATGATTCATTGTGACTTCAAGTGGCCTAAAAGGGCATGGGATGCATTGTGACAGCACAGGGGTTAAGAGAAGCAAGGATCAATTGTGACCCAATGGAGGCTAATAATCCCAGGATCCCATTTGACACCAGGGGGCGTAAAAGGGCCAGGGATGAATTGTGAAAGCATGGGGCCCAATAGAAACAAGGAACCATTATGACACCATGGAGGCCAAGAATCAAATGATTCATTGTGACATCAAGTGGCCTAAAAGGGCATGGGATGCATTGTGACACCACAGAGGTTAAGAGAAGCAAGGAACCATTGTGACCCAATGCAGGCTAACAATCTTATGATCCCTTGTGACACCAATGGGCCTAAAAGGGGCAGGGATGAATTGTGAAAGCATGGGGCCCAAGTAAAACCTGGTACAATTATGCCACCATGGAGGCCAAGAATCAAATGATTCATTCTGACATCAAGTGGCCTAAAAGGGCATGGGATGCATTGTGACACCACAGGGGTTAAGAGAAGCAAGGATCCATTTTTACCCAATGAAGGCTAATAATCCCAGGATCCCATTTGACACCAGGGGGCGTAAAAGGGCCAGGGATGAATTGTGACAGCATGGGGCCCAATAGGAACAAGGAACCATTATGCCACCATGGAGGCCAAGAATCAAATGATTCATTGTGACATCAAGTGGCCTAAAAGGGCATGGGATGCATTGTGACACCACAGAGGTTAAGGGAAGCAAGGAACCATTGTGACCCAATGCAGGCTAACAATCTAATGATCCCTTGTGACACCAATGGGCCTAAAAGTGCCAGGGAGGAATTGTTACAGCACAGGGACCAATAGAAGCAAGGATCTATTATGCCACCATGGAGGCCAAGAATCAAATAATTCATTGTGACATCATGTGGCCTAAAAGGGCATGGGATGCATTGTGACAGCACAGGGGTTAAGAGAAGCAAGGATCCATTGTGACCCAATGGAGGCTAACAATCTAATAATCCCTATTGACACCAATGGGCCTAAAAGGGGCAGGGTTGAATTGTGAAAGCATGGGGCCCAATTAAAACCTGGTACAAATATGCCACCATGGAGGCCAAGAATCAAATGATTCATTGTGACATCAAGTGGCCTAAAAGGGCATGGGATGCATTATGACACCATAGGGGTAAGGAGAAGCAAGGATCCATTGTGACCCAATGCAGGCTAACAATCTAATGATCCCTTGCGGCACCAATGGGCCTAAAAGGGGCAGGGATGAATTGTGAAAGCATGGGGCCCAAGTAAAACCTGGTACAATTATGCCACCATGGAGGCCAAGAATCAAAAGATTCATTGTGACATCAAGTGGCCTAAAAGGGCATGGGATGCATTGTGACACCACAGGGGTTAAGAGAAGCAAGGAACCATTGTGACCCAATGCAGGCTAACAGTCTAAGAATCCCTTTTGACACCAGGGGGCGCAAAAGGTCCACGGATCGACTCTGACAACATGGAGACCTATAGAAGCAAGGAACCATTATGACACCATGAAGGCCTAGATTCAAATGGTTCATTGTAAGACCAAGTGGCCTAAAAGGGCTTGGAATGCATTGTGACACCACAGAGGTTAAGAGAAGCAAGCAACCATTGTGACCCAATGCAGGCTAACAATCTAATGATCCCTTGTGACACCAATGGGCCTAAAAGGGCCAGGGATGAATTGTTACAGCACGGGGACCAATAGAAGCAAGGATCTATTATGCCACCATGGAGTCCAAGACTCAAATAATTCATTGTGACATCATGTGGCCTAAAAGGGCATGGGATGCATTGTGACACCACAGGGGTTAAGAGAAGCAAGGAACCATTGTGACCCAATGCAGGCTAACAATCTAATGATCCCTTGTGACACCAATGGGCCTAAAAGGGGCAGGGATGAATTGTGAAAGCATGGGGCCCAAGTAAAACCTGGTACAAATATGCCACCATGGAGGCCAAGAATCAAATGATTCATTGTGACATCAAGTGGCCTAAAAGGGCATGGGATGCATTGTGACACCACAGGGGTTAAGAGAAGCAAGGAACCATTGTGACCCAATGCAGGCTAACAATCTAAGAATCCCTTTTGACACCAGGGGGCGCAAAAGGACCACGGATGAACTCTGACAGCAAGGGGACCTATAGAAGCAAGGAACCATTATGACACCATGTAGGCCAAGAATCAAATGGTTCATTGTAAGACCAAGTGGCCTAAAAGGGCTTGGAATACATTGTGACACCACAGAGGTTAAGAGAAGCAAGGAACCATTGTGACCCAATGCAGGCTAGCAATCTAATGAACCCTTGAGGCACCAGGGGGTATAAAAAGGGCCAGGGATGGATTGTTACAGCACGGGGAACAATAGAAGCAAGGATCTATTATGCCACCGTGGAGGCCAAGAATCAAATGATTCATTGTGACATCAAGTGGCCTAAAAGTGCATGGGATGCATTGTGACAGCACAGGGGTTAAGAGAAGCAAGGATCCATTGTGACCCAATGGAGGCTAATAATCCCAGGATCCCATTTGACACCAGGGGGCGTAAAAGGGCCAGGGATCAATTGTGACAGCATGGGGCCCAATAGAAACAAGGAACCATTATGACACCATGGAAGCCAAGAATCAAATGATTCATTGTGACATCAAGTGGCCTAAAAGGGCATGGGATGCATTGTGACACCACAGGGGTTAAGAGAAGCAAGGAACCATTGTGACCCAATGCAGGCTAACAATCTAAGAATCCCTTTTGACACCAGGGGGCGCAAAAGGACCACGGATCGACTCTGACAACATGGGGACCTATGGAAGCAAGGAACCATTATGACACCATGAAGGCCAAGAATCAAATAGTTCACTGTAAGACCAAGCGGCCTAAAAGGGCTTGGAATGCATTGTGACACCAGAGAGGTTAAGAGAAGCAAGGAACCATTGTGACCCAATGCAGGCTAACCATCTAATGATCCCTTGTGGCACCAGGGGGTATAAAAAGGGCCAGGGATGGATTGTTACAGCACGGGGACCAATAGAAGCAAGGATCTATTATGCCACCGTGGAGGCCCAGAATCAAATGATTCATTGTGACATCAAGTGGCCTAAAAGGGCATGGGATGCATTGTGACTGCACAGGGGTTAAAAGAAGCAAGGATCCATTGTGACCCAAAGGAGGCTAATAATCCCAGGATCCCATTTGACACCAGGGGGCGTAAAAGGGCCAGGGATGAATTGTGACAGCATGGGGCCCAATAGAAACAAGGAACCATTATGACACCATGGAGGCCAAGAATCAAATGATTCATTGTGACATCAAGTGGCCTAAAAGGGCATGGGATGCATTGTGACACCACAGAGGTTAAGAGAAGCAAGGAACCATTGTGACCCAATGCAGGCTAACAATCTAATGATCCCTTGTGACACCAATGGGCCTAAAACCGCCAGGGATGAATTGTGAAAGCATGGGGCCCAAGTAAAACCTGGTACAATTATGCCACCATGGAGGCCAAGAATCAAATGATTCATTGTGACATCAAGTGGCCTAAAAGGGCATGGGATGCATTGTGACACCACAGGGGTTAAGAGAAGCAAGGAACCATTGTGACCCAATGCAGGCTAACAATCTAAGAATCCCTTTTGACACCAGGGGGCGCAAAAGGACCACGGATCGACTCTGACAACACAGGGACCTATGGAAGCAAGGAACCATTATGACACCATGAAGGCCAAGAATCAAATGGTTCATTGTAAGACCAAGTGGCCTAAAAGGGCTTGGAATGCATTGTGACACCACAGAGGTTAAGAGAAGCAAGGAACCATTGTGACCCAATGCAGGCTAACAATCTAATGATCCCTTGTGGCACCAGGGGGTATAAAAAGGGCCAGGGATGGATTGTTACAGCACGGGGACCAATAGAAGCAAGGATCTATTATGCCACCGTGGAGGCCAAGAATCAAATGATTCATTGTGACATCAAGTGGCCTAAAAGGGCATGGGATGCATTGTGACAGCACAGGGGTTAAGAGAAGCAAGGATCCATTGTGACCCATTGGAGGCTAATAATCCCAGGATCCCATTTGACACCAGGGGGCGTAAAAGGGCCAGGGATCACTTGTGACAGCATGGGGCCCAATAGAAACAAGGAACCATTATGACACCATGGAGGCCAAGAATCAAAAGATTCATTGTGACATCAAGTGGGCTAAAAGGGCATGGGATGAATTGTGACACCACAGAGGTTAAGAGAAGCAAGGAACCATTGTGACCCAATGCAGGCTAACAATCTAATGATCCCTTGTGACACCAATGGGCCTAAAAGGGCCAGGGAGGAATTGTTACAGCACAGGGACCAATAGAAGCAAGGATCTATTATGCCACCATGGAGGCCAAGAATCAAATAATTCATTGTGACATCATGTGGCCTAAAAGGGCATGGGATGCATTGTGACACCACAGGGGTTAAGAGAAGCAAGGATCCATTATGACCCAATGGAAGCTAATAATCTAATGATCCCTTTTGACAACAATGGGCCTAAAAGGGGCAGGGATGAATTGTGAAAGCATGGGACCCAATTAAAACCTGGTACAAATATGCCACCATGGAGGCCAAGAATCAAATGATTCATTGTGACATCAAGTGGCCTAAAAGGGCATGGGATGCATTATGACACCATAGGGGTAAGGAGAAGCAAGGATCCATTGTGACCCAATGCAGGCTAACAATCTAATGATCCCTTGTGGCACCAATGGGCCTAAAAGGGGCAGGGATGAATTGTGAAAGCATGGGGCCCAAGTAAAACCTGGTACAATTATGCCACCATGGAGGCCAAGAATCAAATGATTCATTGTGACATCAAGTGGCCTAAAAGGGCATGGGATGCATTGTGACACCACAGGGGTTAAGAGAAGCAAGGATCCATTGTGACCCAATGGAGGCTAATAATCCCAGGATCCCATTTGACACCAGGGGGCGTAAAAGGGCCAGGGATCAATTGTGACAGCATGGGGCCCAATAGAAACAAGGAACCATTATGACACCATGGAAGCCAAGAATCAAAAGATTCATTGTGACATCAAGTGGCCTAAAAGGGCATGGGATGCATTGTGACACCACAGGGGTTAAGAGAAGCAAGGAACCATTGTGACCCAATGCAGGCTAACAATCTAAGAATCCCTTTTGACACCAGGGGGCGCAAAAGGTCCACGGATCGACTCTGACAACATGGAGACCTATAGAAGCAAGGAACCATTATGACACCATGAAGGCCTAGATTCAAATGGTTCATTGCAAGACCAAGTGGCCTAAAAGGGCTTGGAATGCATTGTGACACCACAGAGGTTAAGAGAAGCAAGGAACCATTGTGACCCAATGCAGGCTAACAATCTAATGATCCCTTGTGACACCAGTGGGCCTAAAAGGGCCAGGGATAGCTTGTTACAGCACGGGGACCAATAGAATCAAGGTTCTATTATGCCACCATGGAGACCAAGAATCAAATAATTCATTGTGACATCATGTGGCCTAAAAGGGCATGGGATGCATTGTGACAGCACAGGGGTTAAGAGAAGCAAGGATCCATTATGACCCAATGGAGGCTAATAATCTAATGATCCCTTTTGACAACAATGGGCCTAAAAGGGGCAGGGATGAATTGTGAAAGCATGGGGCCCAATTAAAACCTGGTACAATTACGCCACCATGGAGGCCAAGAATCAAATGATTCATTGTGACATCAAGTGGCCTAAAAGGGCATGGGATGCATTGTGACACCACAGGGGTTAAGAGAAGCAAGGAACCATTGTGACCCAATGCAGGCTAACAATCTAATGATCCCTTGTGACACCAATGGGCCTAAAAGGGCCAGGGATGAATTGTTACAGCACGGGGACCAATAGTAGCAAGGATCTATTATGCCACCATGGAGGCCAAGAATCAAATGATTCATTGTGACATCATGTGGCCTAAAAGGGCATGGGATGCATTGTGACACCACAGGGGTTAAGAGAAGCAAGGAACCATTGTGACCCAATGCAGGCTAACAATCTAATGATCCCTTTTGACACCAATGGGCCTAAAAGGGTCAGTGATGAATTGTGAAAGCATGGGGCCCAATTAAAACCTGGTACAATTATGCCACCATGGAGGCCAAGAATCAAATGATTCATTGTGACATCAAGTGGCCTAAAAGGGCATGGGATGCATTGTGACACCACAGGGGTTAAGAGAAGCAAGGAACCATTGTGACCCAATGCATGCTAACAATCTAATGATCCCTTGTGGCACTAGGGGGTATAAAAAGGGCCAGGGATGGATTGTTACAGCACGGGGACGAATAGAAACAAGGATCTATTATGCCACCATGGAGGCCAAGAATCAAATGATTCATTGTGACATCAAGTGGCCTAAAAGGGCATGGGATGCATTGTGCCACCACAGGGGTTTAGAGAAGCAAGGATCCATTGTGACCCAATGGAGGCTAATAATCCCAGGATCCCATTTGACACCAGGGGGCCTAAAAGGGCCAGGGATGAATTGTTACAGCACGGAGACCAATAGAAGCAAGGATCTATTATGCCACCATGGAGGCCAAGAATCAAATAATTCATTGTGACATCATGTGGCCTAAAAGGGCATGGGATGCATTGTGACAGCACAGGGGTTAAGAGAAGCAAGGAACCATTGTGACCCAATGCAGGCTAACAATCTAATGATCCCTTGTGACACCAATGGGCCTAAAAGGGGCAGGGATGAATTGTGAAAGCATGGGGCCCAAGTAAACCCTGGTACAAATATGCCACCATGGAGGCCAAGAATCAAATGATTCATTGTGACATCAAGTGGCCTAAAAGGGCATGGGATGCAATGTGACACCACAGGGGCTAAGAGAATCAAGGAACCATTGTGACATAATGGAGGCTAATAATCCCAGGATCCCATTTGACACCAGGGGGCGTAAAAGGGCCAGGGATCACTTGTGACAGCATGGGGCCCAATAGAAACAAGGAACCATTATGACACCATGGAGGCCAAGAATCAAAAGATTCATTGTGACATCAAGTGGCCTAAAAGGGCATGGGATGCATTGTGACACCACAGGGGTTAAGAGAAGCAAGGAACCATTGTGACCCAATGCAGGCTAACAATCTAATGATCCCTTGTGACACCAATGGGCCTAAAAGGGGCAGGGAGGAATTGTTACAGCACAGGGACCAATAGAAGCAAGGATCAATTATGCCATCATGGAGGCCAAGAATCAAATAATTCATTGTGACATCAAGTGGCCTAAAAGGGCATGGGATGCATTGTGACAGCACAGGGGTTAAGAGAAGCAAGGAACCATTGTGACCCAATGCAGGCTAACCATCTAATGATCCCTTGTGACACCAATGGCCCTAAAAGGGCCAGGGAGGAATTGTTACAGCACGGGGACCACTAGAAGCAAGGATCTATTATGCCATCATGGAGGCCAAGAATCAAATAATTCATTGTGACATCATGTGGCATAAAAGGGCATGGGATGCATTGTGACAGCACAGGGGTTAAGAGAAGCAAGGAACCATTGTGACCCAATGCAGGCTAACAATCTAATGATCCCTTTTGACACCAGGGGGCACAAAAGGACCACGGATGGACTCTGACAGCATGGGGACCTATAGAAGCAAGGAACCATTATGACACCATGAAGGCCAAGAATCAAATAGTTCACTGTAAGACCAAGCGGCCTAAAAGGGCTTGGAATGCATTGTGACACCACAGGGGTTAAGAGAAGCAAGGAACCATTGTGACCCAATGCAGGCTAACCATCTAATGATCCCTTGTGACACCAATGGGCCTAAAAGGGCCAGGGAGGAATTGTTACAGCACGGGGACCAATAGAAGCAAGGATCTATTATGCCACCGTGGAGGCCAAGAATCAAATGATTCATTGTGACATCAAGTGGCCTAAAAGGGCATGGGATGCATTGTGACACCCAGAGGTTAAGAGAAGCAAGGAACCATTGTGACCCAATGCAGGCTAACAATCTAAGAATCCCTTTTGACACCAGGGGCCGCAAAAGGACCACAGATCGACTCTGACAACATGGGGACCTATGGAAGCAAGGAACCATTATGACACCATGAAGGCCAAGAATCAAATGGTTCATTGTAAGACCAAGTGGCCTAAAAGGGCTTGGAATGCATTGTGACACCACAGAGGTTAAGAGAAGTAAGCAACCATTGTGACCCAATGCAGGCTAACAATCTAATGATCCCTTGTGACACCAATGGGCCTAAAAGGGGCAGGGATGAATTGTGAAAGCATGGGGCCCAAGTAAACCCTGGTACAAATATGCCACCATGGAGGCCAAGAATCAAATGATTCATTGTGACATCAAGTGGCCTAAAATGGCATGGGATGCATTGTGACACCACAGGGGCTATGAGAAGCAAGGAACCATTGTGACCTAATGGAGGCTAATAATCCCAGGATCCCATTTGACACCAGGGGGCGTAAAAGGGCCAGGGATCACTTGTGACAGCATGGGGCCCAATAGAAACAAGGAACCATTATGACACCATGGAGGCCAAGAATCAAAAGATTCATTGTGACATCAAGTGGCCTAAAAGGGCATGGGATGCATTGTGACACCACAGGGGTTAAGAGAAGCAAGGAACCATTGTGACCCAATGCAGGCTAACAATCTAATGATCCCTTGTGACACCAATGGGCCTAAAAGGGGCACGGAGGAATTGTTACAGCACAGGGACCAATAGAAGCAAGGATCAATTATGCCATCATGGAGGCCAAGAATCAAATAATTCATTGTGACATCATGTGGCCTAAAAGGGCATGGGATGCATTGTGACAGCACAGGGGTTAAGAGAAGCAAGGAACCATTGTGACCCAATGCAGGCTAACCATCTAATGATCCCTTGTGACACCAATGGCCCTAAAAGGGCCTGGGAGGAATTGTTACAGCACGGGGACCACTAGAAGCAAGGAACCATTATGCCACCATGGAGGCCAAGAATCAAATAATTCATTGTGACATCATGTGGCCTAAAAGGGCATGGGATGCATTGTGACAGCACAGGGGTTAAGAGAAGCAAGGAACCATTGTGACCCAATGCAGGCTAACAATCTAATGATCCCTTTTGACACCAGGGGGCACAAAAGGACCACGGATGAACTCTGACAACAAGGGGACCTATAGAAGCAAGGAACCATTATGACACCATGAAGGCCAAGAATCAAATAGTTCACTGTAAGACCAAGCGGCCTAAAAGGGCTTGGAATGCATTGTGACACCACAGGGGTTAAGAGAAGCAAGGAACCATTGTGACCCAATGCAGGCTAACCATCTAATGATCCCTTGTGACACCAATGGGCCTAAAAGGGCCAGGGAGGAATTGTTACAGCACGGGGACCAATAGAAGCAAGGATCTATTATGCCACCGTGGAGGCCAAGAATCAAATGATTCATTGTGACATCAAGTGGCCTAAAAGGTCATGGGATGCATTGTGCCACCACAGGGGTTAAGAGAAGCAAGGATCCATTGTGACCCAATGGAGGCTAATAATCCCAGGATCCCATTTGACACCAGGGGGCGTAAAAGGGCCAGGGATGAATTGTGACAGCATGGGGCCCAATAGAAACAAGGAACCATTATGACACCATGAAGGCCAAGAATCAAATAGTTCACTGTAAGACCAAGCGGCCTAAAAGGGCATGGGATGCATTGTGACACCACAGAGGTTAAGAGAAGCAAGGAACCATTGTGACCCAGTGCAGGCTAACAATCTAATGATCCCTTGTGACACCAATGGGTCTAAAAGGGCCATGGAGGAATTGTTAGAGCACAGGGACCAATAGAAGCAAGGATTTATTATGCCACCATGGAGGCCAAGAATCAAATAATTCATTGTGACATCATGTGGCCTAAAAGGGCATGGGATGCATTGTGACAGCACAGGGGTTAAGAGAAGCAAGGATCCATTGTGACCCAATGGAGGCTAATAATCCCAGGATCCCATTTGACACCAGGGGGCGTAAAAGGGCCAGGGATGAATTGTGACAGCATGGGGCCCAATAGAAACAAGGAACCATTATGACACCATGGAGGCCAAGAATCAAATGATTCATTGTGACATCATGTGGCCTAAAAGGGCATGGGATGCATTGTGACACCACAGAGGTTAAGAGAAGCAAGGAACCATTGTGACCCAATGCAGGCTAACAATCTAATGATCCCTTGTGAAACCAATGGGCCTAAAAGGGGCAGGGATGAATTGTGAAAGCATGGGGCCCAAGTAAAACCTGGTACAATTATGCCACCATGGAGGCCAAGAATCAAATGATTCATTGTGACATCAAGTGGCCTAAAAGGGCATGGGATGCATTGTGACACCACAGGGGTTAAGAGAAGCAAGGAACCATTGTGACCCAATGCAGGCTAACAATCTAAGAATCCCTTTTGACACCAGGGGGCGCAAAAGGACCACGGATGAACTCTGACAGCAAGGGGACCTATAGAAGCAAGGAACCATTATGACACCATGTAGGCCAAGAATCAAATGGTTCATTGTAAGACCAAGTGGCCTAAAAGGGCTTGGAATGCATTGTGACACCACAGAGGTTAAGAGAAGCAAGGAACCATTGTGACCCAATGCAGGCTAGCAATCTAATGATCCCTTGTGGCACCAGGGGGTATAAAAAGGGCCAGGGATGGATTGTTACAGCACGGGGACCAATAGAAGCTAGGATCTATTATGCCACCATGGAGGCCAAGAATCAAATGATTCATTGTGACATCAAGTGGCCTAAAAGTGCATGGGATGCATTGTGACACCACAGGGGTTTAGAGAAGCAAAGATCCATTGTGACCCAATGGAGGCTAATAATCCCAGGATCCCATTTGACACCAGGGGGCGTAAAAGGGCCAGGGATGAATTGTGACAGCATGGGGCCCAATAGAAACAAGGAACCATTATGACACCATGGAGGCCAAGAATCAAATGATTCATTGTGACATCAAGTGGCCTAAAAGGGCATGGGATGCATTGTGACACCACAGGGGTTAAGAGAAGCAAGGAACCATTGTGACCCAATGCAGGCTAACAATCTAATGATCCCTTGTGACACCAATGGGCCTAAAAGGGCCAGGGATGAATTGTTACAGCACGGGGACCAATAGTAGCAAGGATCTATTATGCCACCATGGAGGCCAAGAATCAAATGATTCATTGTGACATCATGTGGCCTAAAAGGGCATGGGATGCATTGTGACAGCACAGGGGTCAAGAGAAGCAAGGAACCATTGTGACCCAATGCAGGCTAACAATCTAATGATCCCTTTTGACACCAATGGGCCTAAAAGGGTCAGTGATGAATTGTGAAAGCATGGGGCCCAATTAAAACCTGGTACAATTATGCCACCATGGAGGCCAAGAATCAAATGATTCATTGTGACATCAAGTGGCCTAAAAGGGCATGGGATGCATTGTGACACCACAGGGGTTAAGAGAAGCAAGGAACCATTGTGACCCAATGCAGGCTAACAATCTAATGATCCCTTGTGGCACTAGGGGGTATAAAAAGGGCCAGGGATGGATTGTTACAGCACGGGGACCAATAGAAGCAAGGATCTATTATGCCACCATGGTGGCCAAGAATCAAATGATTCATTGTGACATCAAGTGGCCTAAAAGGGCATGGGATGCATTGTGCCACCACAGGGGTTTAGAGAAGCAAGGATCCATTGTGACCCAATGGAGGCTAATAATCCCAGGATCCCATTTGACACCAGGGGGCCTAAAAGGGCCAGGGATGAATTGTTACAGCACGGGGACCAATAGAAGCAAGGATCTATTATGCCACCATGGAGGCCAAGAATCAAATAATTCATTGTGACATCATGTGGCCTAAAAGGGCATGGGATGCATTGTGACAGCACAGGGGTTAAGAGAAGCAAGGAACCATTGTGACCCAATGGAGGCTAATAATCCCAGGATCCCATTTGACACCAGGGGGCGTAAAAGGGCCAGGGATGAATTGTGACAGCATGGGGCCCAATAGGAACAAGGAACCATTATGACACCATGGAGGCCAAGAATCAAATGATTCATTGTGACATCAAGTGGCCTAAAAGGGCATGGGATTCATTGTGACACCACAGAGGTTAAGGGAAGCAAGGAACCATTGTGACCCAATGCAGGCTAACAATCTAATGATCCCTTGTGACACCAATGGGCCTAAAAGTGCCAGGGAGGAATTGTTACAGCACAGGGACCAATAGAAGCAAGGATCTATTATGCCACCATGGAGGCCAAGAATCAAATAATTCATTGTGACATCATGTGGCCTAAAAGGGCATGGGATGCATTGTGACACCACAGGGGTTAAGAGAAGCAAGGATCCATTGTGACCCAATGGAGGCTAACAATCTAATAATCCCTTTTGACACCAATGGGCCTAAAAGGGGCAGGGATGAATTGTGAAAGCATGGGGCCCAATTAAAACCTGGTACAAATATGCCACCATGGAGGCCAAGAATCAAATGATTCATTGTGACATCAAGTGGCCTAAAAGGGCATGGGATGCATTATGACACCAGAGAGGTAAGGAGAAGCAAGGATCCATTGTGACCCAATGCAGGCTAACAATCTAATGATCCCTTGCGGCACCAATGGGCCTAAAAGGGGCAGGGATGAATTGTGAAAGCATGGGGCCCAAGTAAAACCTGGTAAAATTATGCCACCATGGAGGCCAAGAATCAAATGATTCATTGTGACATCAAGTGGCCTAAAAGGGCATGGGATGCATTGTGACAGCACAGGGGTTAAGAGAAGCAAGGATCCATTGTGACCCAAAGGAGGCTAATAATCCCAGGATCCCGTTTGACACCAGGGGGCGTAAAAGGGCCAGGGATGAATTGTGACAGCATGGGGCCCAATAGAAACAAGGAACCATTATGACACCATGGAGGCCAAGAATCAAATGATTCATTGTGACATCAAGTGGCCTAAAAGGGCATGGGATGAATTGTGACACCACAGAGGTTAAGAGAAGCAAGGAACCATTGTGACCCAATGCAGGCTAACAATCTAATGATCCCTTGTGACACCAATGGGCCTAAAAGGGCCAGGGAGGAATTGTTACAGCACAGGGACCAATAGAAGCAAGGATCTTTTATGCCACCATGGAGGCCAAGAATCAAATAATTCATTGTGACATCATGTGGCCTAAAAGGGCATGGGATGCATTGTGACAGCACAGGGGTTAAGAGAAGCAAGGATGCATTATGACCCAATGGAGGCTAACAATCTAATGATCCCTTTTGACAACAATGGGCCTAAAAGGGGCAGGGATGAATTGTGAAAGCATGGGGCCCAATTAAAACCTGGTACAATTACGCCACCATGGAGGCCAAGAATCAAATGATTCATTGTGACATCAAGTGGCCTAAAAGGGCATGGGATGCATTGTGACAGCACAGGGGTTAAGAGAAGCAAGGAACCATTGTGACCCAATGCAGGCTAACAATCTAAGAATCCCTTTTGACACCAGGCGGCGCAAAAGGACCACGGATGAACTCTGACAACATGGGGACCTATGGAAGCAAGGAACCATTATGACACCATGAAGGCCAAGAATGAAATGGTTCATTGTAAGACCAAGTGGCCTAAAAGGGCTTGGAATGCATTGTGACACCACAGAGGTTAAGAGAAGCAAGGAACCATTGTGACCCAATGCAGGCTAACAATCTAATGATCCCTTGTGTCACCAGGGGGTATAAAAAGGGCCAGGGATGGATCGTTACAGCACGGGGACCAATAGAAGCTAGGATCTATTATGCCACCGTGGAGGCCAAGAATCAAATGATTCATTGTGACATCAAGTGGCCTAAAAGTGCATGGGATGCATTGTGACACCACAGGGGTTTAGAGAAGCAAAGATCCATTGTGACCCAATGGAGGCTAATAATCCCAGGATCCCATTTGACACCAGGGGGCGTAAAAGGGCCAGGGATGAATTGTGACAGCATGGGGCCCAATAGAAACAAGGAACCATTATGACACCATGGAGGCCAAGAATCAAATGATTCATTGTGACATCAAGTGGCCTAAAAGGGCATGGGATGCATTGTGACACCACAGGGGTTAAGAGAAGCAAGGAACCATTGTGACCCAATGCAGGCTAACAATCTAATGATCCCTTGTGACACCAATGGGCCTAAAAGGGCCAGGGATGAATTGTTAGAGCACAGGGACCAATAGTAGCAAGGATCTATTATGCCACCATGCAGGCCAAGAATCAAATGATTCATTGTGACATCATGTGGCCTAAAAGGGCATGGGATGCATTGTGACAGCACAGGGGTCAAGAGAAGCAAGGAACCATTGTGACCCAATGCAGGCTAACAATCTAATGATCCCTTTTGACACCAATGGGCCTAAAAGGGTCAGTGATGAATTGTGAAAGCATGGGGCCCAATTAAAACCTGGTACAATTATGCCACCATGGAGGCCAAGAATCAAATGATTCATTGTGACATCAAGTGGCCTAAAAGGGCATGGGATGCATTGTGACACCACAGGGGTTAAGAGAAGCAAGGAACCATTGTGACCCAATGCAGGCTAACAATCTATTGATCCCTTGTGGCACTAGGGGGTATAAAAAGGGCCAGGGATGGATTGTTACAGCACGGGGACCAATAGAAGCAAGGATCTATTATGCCACCATGGAGGCCAAGAATCAAATTATTCATTGTGACATCAAGTGGCCTAAAAGGGCATGGGATGCATTGTGCCACCACAGGGGTTTAGAGAAGCAAGGATCCATTGTGACCCAATGGAGGCTAATAATCCCAGGATCCCATTTGACACCAGGGGGCCTAAAAGGGCCAGGGATGAATTGTTACAGTGGGGGACCAATAGAAGCAAGGATCTATTATGCCACCATGGAGGCCAAGAATCAAATAATTCATTGTGACATCATGTGGCCTAAAAGGGCATGGGATGCATTGTGACAGCACAGGGGTTAAGAGAAGCAAGGAACCATTGTGACCCAATGCAGGCTAACAATCTAATGATCCCTTGTGACACCAATGGGCCTAAAAGGGGCAGGGATGAATTGTGAAAGCATGGGGCCCAAGTAAACCCTGGTACAAATATGCCACCATGGAGGCCAAGAATCAAATGATTCATTGTGACATCAAGTGGCCTAAAAGGGCATGGGATGCATTGTGACACCACAGGGGCTAAGAGAATCAAGGAGCCATTGTGACCTAATGGAGGCTAATAATCCCAGGATCCCATTTGACACCAGGGGGCGTAAAAGGGCCAGGGATCACTTGTGACAGCATGGGGCCCAATAGAAACAAGGAACCATTATGACACCATGGAGGCCAAGAATCAAAAGATTCATTGTGACATCAAGTGGCCTAAAAGGGCATGGGATGCATTGTGACACCACAGGGGTTAAGAGAAGCAAGGAACCATTGTGACCCAATGCAGGCTAACAATCTAATGATCCCTTGTGACACCAATGGGCCTAAAAGGGGCAGGGAGGAATTGTTACAGCACAGGGACCAATAGAAGCAAGGATCAATTATGCCATCATGGAGGCCAAGAATCAAATAATTCATTGTGACATCAAGTGGCCTAAAAGGGCATGGGATGCATTGTGACAGCACAGGGGTTAAGAGAAGCAAGGAACCATTGTGACCCAATGCAGGCTAACCATCTAATGACCCCTTGTGACACCAATGGCCCTAAAAGGGCCAGGGAGGAATTGTTACAGCAGGGGGACCACTAGAAGCAAGGATCTATTATGCCATCATGGAGGCCAAGAATCAAATAATTCATTGTGACATCATGTGGCATAAAAGGGCATGGGATGCATTGTGACAGCACAGGGGTTAAGAGAAGCAAGGAACCATTGTGACCCAATGCAGGCTAACAATCTAATGATCCCTTTTGACACCAGGGGGCACAAAAGGACCACGAATGGACTCTGACAGCATGGGGACCTATAGAAGCAAGGAACCATTATGACACCATGAAGGCCAAGAATCAAATAGTTCACTGTAAGACCAAGCGGCCTAAAAGGGCTTGGAATGCATTGCGACACCACAGGGGTTAAGAGAAGCAAGGAACCATTGTGACCCAATGCAGGCTAACCATCTAATGATCCCTTGTGACACCAATGGGCCTAAAAGGGCCAGGGAGGAATTGTTACAGCACGGGGACCAATAGAAGCAAGGATCTATTATGCCACCGTGGAGGCCAAGAATCAAATGATTCATTGTGACATCAAGTGGCCTAAAAGGGCATGGGATGCATTGTGACACCACAGAGGTTAAGAGAAGCAAGGAACCATTGTGACCCAATGCAGGCTAACAATCTAATGATCCCTTGTGACACCAATGGGCCTAAAAGGGGCAGGGATGAATTGTGAAAGCATGGGGCCCAAGTAAACCCTGGTACAAATATGCCACCATGGAGGCCAAGAATCAAATGATTCATTGTGACATCAAGTGGCCTAAAATGGCATGGGATGCATTGTGACACCACAGGGGCTAAGAGAAGCAAGGAACCATTGTGACCTAATGGAGGCTAATAATCCCAGGATCCCATTTGACACCAGGGGGCGTAAAAGGGCCAGGGATCACTTGTGACAGCATGGGGCCCAATAGAAACAAGGAACCATTATGACACCATGGAGGCCAAGAATCAAAAGATTCATTGTGACATCAAGTGGCCTAAAAGGACATGGGATGCATTGTGACACCACAGGGGTTAAGAGAAGCAAGGAACCATTGTGACCCAATGCAGGCTAACAATCTAATGATCCCTTGTGACACCAATGGGCCTAAAAGGGCCAGGGATGAATTGTTACAGCACGGGGACCAATAGTAGCAAGGATCTATTATGCCACCATGGAGGCCAAGAATCAAATGATTCATTGTGACATCATGTGGCCTAAAAGGGCATGGGATGCATTGTGACAGCACAGGGGTCAAGAGAAGCAAGGAACCATTGTGACCCAATGCAGGCTAACAATCTAATGATCCCTTTTGACACCAATGGGCCTAAAAGGGTCAGTGATGAATTGTGAAAGCATGGGGCCCAATTAAAACCTGGTACAATTATGCCACCATGGAGGCCAAGAATCAAATGATTCATTGTGACATCAAGTGGCCTAAAAGGGCATGGGATGCATTGTGACACCACAGGGGTTAAGAGAAGCAAGGAACCATTGTGACCCAATGCATACTAACAATCTAATGATCCCTTGTGGCACTAGGGGGTATAAAAAGGGCCAGGGATGGATTGTTACAGCACGGGGACCAATAGAAACAAGGATCTATTATGCCACCATGGAGGCCAAGAATCAAATGATTCATTGTGACATCAAGTGGCCTAAAAGGGCATGGGATGCATTGTGCCACCACAGGGGTTTAGAGAAGCAAGGATCCATTGTGACCCAATGGAGGCTAATAATCCCAGGATCCCATTTGACACCAGGGGGCCTAAAAGGGCCAGGGATGAATTGTTACAGCACGGGGACCAATAGAAGCAAGGATCTATTATGCCACCATGGAGGCCAAGAATCAAATAATTCATTGTGACATCATGTGGCCTAAAAGGGCATGGGATGCATTGTGACAGCACAGGGGTTAAGAGAAGCAAGGAACCATTGTGACCCAATGCAGGCTAACAATCTAATGATCCCTTGTGACACCAATGGGCCTAAAAGGGGCAGGGATGAATTGTGAAAGCATGGGGCCCAAGTAAACCCTGGTACAAATATGCCACCATGGAGGCCAAGAATCAAATGATTCATTGTGACATCAAGTGGCCTAAAAGGGCATGGGATGCAATGTGACACCACAGGGGCTAAGAGAATCAAGGAACCATTGTGACCTAATGGAGGCTAATAATCCCAGGATCCCATTTGACACCAGGGGGCGTAAAAGGGCCAGGGATCACTTGTGACAGCATGGGGCCCAATAGAAACAAGGAACCATTATGACACCATGGAGGCCAAGAATCAAAAGATTCATTGTGACATCAAGTGGCCTAAAAGGGCATGGGATGCATTGTGACACCACAGGGGTTAAGAGAAGCAAGGAACCATTGTGACCCAATGCAGGCTAACAATCTAATGATCCCTTGTGACACCAATGGGCCTAAAAGGGGCAGGGAGGAATTGTTACAGCACAGGGACCAATAGAAGCAAGGATCAATTATGCCATCATGGAGGCCAAGAATCAAATAATTCATTGTGACATCAAGTGGCCTAAAAGGGCATGGGATGCATTGTGACAGCACAGGGGTTAAGAGAAGCAAGGAACCATTGTGACCCAATGCAGGCTAACCATCTAATGATCCCTTGTGACACCAATGGCCCTAAAAGGGCCAGGGAGGAATTGTTACAGCACGGGGACCACTAGAAGCAAGGATCTATTATGCCATCATGGAGGCCAAGAATCAAATAATTCATTGTGACATCATGTGGCCTAAAAGGGCATGGGATGCATTGTGACAGCACAGGGGTTAAGAGAAGCAAGGAACCATTGTGACCCAATGCAGGCTAACAATCTAATGATCCCTTTTGACACCAGGGGGCACAAAAGGACCACGGATGGACTCTGACAGCATGGGGACCTATAGAAGCAAGGAACCATTATGACACCATGAAGGCCAAGAATCAAATAGTTCACTGTAAGACCAAGCGGCCTAAAAGGGCTTGGAATGCATTGTGACACCACAGGGGTTAAGAGAAGCAAGGAACCATTGTGACCCAATGCAGGCTAACCATCTAATGATCCCTTGTGACACCAATGGGCCTAAAAGGGCCAGGGAGGAATTGTTACAGCACGGGGACCAATAGAAGCAAGGATCTATTATGCCACCGTGGAGGCCAAGAATCAAATGATTCATTGTGACATCAAGTGGCCTAAAAGGGCATGGGATGCATTGTGACACCCAGAGGTTAAGAGAAGCAAGGAACCATTGTGACCCAATGCAGGCTAACAATCTAAGAATCCCTTTTGACACCAGGGGCCGCAAAAGGACCACAGATCGACTCTGACAACATGGGGACCTATGGAAGCAAGGAACCATTATGACACCATGAAGGCCAAGAATCAAATGGTTCATTGTAAGACCAAGTGGCCTAAATGGGCTTGGAATGCATTGTGACACCACAGAGGTTAAGAGAAGCAAGCAACCATTGTGACCCAATGCAGGCTAACAATCTAATGATCCCTTGTGACACCAATGGGCCTAAAAGGGGCAGGGATGAATTGTGAAAGCATGGGGCCCAAGTAAACCCTGGTACAAATATGCCACCATGGAGGCCAAGAATCAAATGATTCATTGTGACATCAAGTGGCCTAAAATGGCATGGGATGCATTGTGACACCACAGGGGCTAAGAGAAGCAAGGAACCATTGTGACCTAATGGAGGCTAATAATCCCAGGATCCCATTTGACACCAGGGGGCGTAAAAGGGCCAGGGATCACTTGTGACAGCATGGGGCCCAATAGAAACAAGGAACCATTATGACACCATGGAGGCCAAGAATCAAAAGATTCATTGTGACATCAAGTGGCCTAAAAGGGCATGGGATGCATTGTGACACCACAGGGGTTAAGAGAAGCAAGGAACCATTGTGACCCAATGCAGGCTAACAATCTAATGATCCCTTGTGACACCAATGGGCCTAAAAGGGGCAGGGAGGAATTGTTACAGCACAGGGACCAATAGAAGCAAGGATCAATTATGCCATCATGGAGGCCAAGAATCAAATAATTCATTGTGACATCATGTGGCCTAAAAGGGCATGGGATGCATTGTGACAGCACAGGGGTTAAGAGAAGCAAGGAACCATTGTGACCCAATGCAGGCTAACCATCTAATGATCCCTTGTGACACCAATGGCCCTAAAAGGGCCTGGGAGGAATTGTTACAGCACGGGGACCACTAGAAGCAAGGAACCATTATGCCACCATGGAGTCCAAGAATCAAATAATTCATTGTGACATCATGTGGCCTAAAAGGGCATGGGATGCATTGTGACAGCACAGGGGTTAAGAGAAGCAAGGAACCATTGTGACCCAATGCAGGCTAACAATCTAATGATCCCTTTTGACACCAGGGGGCACAAAAGGACCACGGATGAACTCTGACAGCAAGGGGACCTATAGAAGCAAGGAACCATTATGACACCATGAAGGCCAAGAATCAAATAGTTCACTGTAAGACCAAGCGGCCTAAAAGGGCTTGGAATGCATTGTGACACCACAGGGGTTAAGAGAAGCAAGGAACCATTGTGACCCAATGCAGGCTAACCATCTAATGATCCCTTGTGACACCAATGGGCCTAAAAGGGCCAGGGAGGAATTGTTACAGCACGGGGACCAATAGAAGCAAGGATCTATTATGCCACCGTGGAGGCCAAGAATCAAATGATTCATTGTGACATCAAGTGGCCTAAAAGGGCATGGGATGCATTGTGCCACCACAGGGGTTAAGAGAAGCAAGGATCCATAGTGACCCAATGGAGGCTAATAATCCCAGGATCCCATTTGACACCAGGGGGCGTAAAAGGGCCAGGGATGAATTGTGACAGCATGGGGCCCAATAGAAACAAGGAACCATTATGACACCATGAAGGCCAAGAATCAAATAGTTCACTGTAAGACCAAGCGGCCTAAAAGGGCATGGGATGCATTGTGACACCACAGAGGTTAAGAGAAGCAAGGAACCATTGTGACCCAGTGCAGGCTAACAATCTAATGATCCCTTGTGACACCAATGGGTCTAAAAGGGCCATGGAGGAATTGTTAGAGCACAGGGACCAATAGAAGCAAGGATTTATTATGCCACCATGGAGGCCAAGAATCAAATAATTCATTGTGACATCATGTGGCCTAAAAGGGCATGGGATGCATTGTGACAGCACAGGGGTTAAGAGAAGCAAGGATCCATTGTGACCCAATGGAGGCTAATAATCCCAGGATCCCATTTGACACCAGGGGGCGTAAAAGGGCCAGGGATGAATTGTGACAGCATGGGGCCCAATAGAAACAAGGAACCATTATGACACCATGGAGGCCAAGAATCAAATGATTCATTGTGACATCAAGTGGCCTAAAAGGGCATGGGATGCATTGTGACACCACAGAGGTTAAGAGAAGCAAGGAACCATTGTGACCCAATGCAGGCTAACAATCTAATGATCCCTTGTGAAACCAATGGGCCTAAAAGGGGCAGGGATGAATTGTGAAAGCATGGGGCCCAAGTAAAACCTGGTACAATTATGCCACCATGGAGGCCAAGAATCAAATGATTCATTGTGACATCAAGTGGCCTAAAAGGGCATGGGATGCATTGTGACACCACAGGGGTTAAGAGAAGCAAGGAACCATTGTGACCCAATGCAGGCTAACAATCTAAGAATCCCTTTTGACACCAGGGGGCGCAAAAGGACCACGGATGAACTCTGACAGCAAGGGGACCTATAGAAGCAAGGAACCATTATGACACCATGTAGGCCAAGAATCAAATGGTTCATTGTAAGACCAAGTGGCCTAAAAGGGCTTGGAATGCATTGTGACACCACAGAGGTTAAGAGAAGCAAGCAACCATTGTGACCCAATGCAGGCTAGCAATCTAATGATCCCTTGTGGCACCAGGGGGTATAAAAAGGGCCAGGGATGGATTGTTACAGCACGGGGACCAATAGAAGCTAGGATCTATTATGCCACCATGGAGGCCAAGAATCAAATGATTCATTGTGACATCAAGTGGCCTAAAAGTGCATGGGATGCATTGTGACACCACAGGGGTTTAGAGAAGCAAAGATCCATTGTGACCCAATGGAGGCTAATAATCCCAGGATCCCATTTGACACCAGGGGGCGTAAAAGGGCCAGGGATGAATTGTGACAGCATGGGGCCCAATAGAAACAAGGAACCATTATGACACCATGGAGGCCAAGAATCAAATGATTCATTGTGACATCAAGTGGCCTAAAAGGGCATGGGATGCATTGTGACACCACAGGGGTTAAGAGAAGCAAGGAACCATTGTGACCCAATGCAGGCTAACAATCTAATGATCCCTTGTGACACCAATGGGCCTAAAAGGGCCAGGGATGAATTCTTACAGCACGGGGACCAATAGTAGCAAGGATCTATTATGCCACCATGCAGGCCAAGAATCAAATGATTCATTGTGACATCATGTGGCCTAAAAGGGCATGGGATGCATTGTGACAGCACAGGGGTCAAGAGAAGCAAGGAACCATTGTGACCCAATGCAGGCTAACAATCTAATGATCCCTTGTGACACCAATGGGCCTAAAAGGGGCAGGGATGAATTGTGAAAGCATGGGGCCCAATTAAAACCTGGTACAATTATGCCACCATGGAGGCCAAGAATCAAATGATTCATTGTGACATCAAGTGGCCTAAAAGGGCATGGGATGCATTGTGACACCACAGGGGTTAAGAGAAGCAAGGAACCATTGTGACCCAATGCAGGCTAACAATCTATTGATCCCTTGTGGCACTAGGGGGTATAAAAAGGGCCAGGGATGGATTGTTACAGCACGGGGACCAATAGAAGCAAGGATCTATTATGCCACCATGGTGGCCAAGAATCAAATGATTCATTGTGACATCAAGTGGCCTAAAAGGGCATGGGATGCATTGTGCCACCACAGGGGTTTAGAGAAGCAAGGATCCATTGTGACCCAATGGAGGCTAATAATCCCAGGATCCCATTTGACACCAGGGGGCCTAAAAGGGCCAGGGATGAATTGTTACAGCACGGGGACCAATAGAAGCAAGGATCTATTATGCCACCATGGAGGCCAAGAATCAAATAATTCATTGTGACATCAAGTGGCCTAAAAGGGCATGGGATGCATTATGACACCATAGGGGTAAGGAGAAGCAAGGATCCATTGTGACCCAATGCAGGCTAACAATCTAATGATCCCTTGTGGCACCAATGGGCCTAAAAGGGGCAGGGATGAATTGTGAAAGCATGGGGCCCAAGTAAAACCTGGTACAATTATGCCACCATGGAGGCCAAGAATCAAATGATTCATTGTGACATCAAGTGGCCTAAAAGGGCATGGGATGCATTGTGACACCACAGGGGTTAAGAGAAGCAAGGATCCATTGTGACCCAATGGAGGCTAATAATCCCAGGATCCCATTTGACACCAGGGGGCGTAAAAGGGCCAGGGATCAATTGTGACAGCATGGGGCCCAATAGAAACAAGGAACCATTATGACACCATGGAAGCCAAGAATCAAAAGATTCATTGTGACATCAAGTGGCCTAAAAGGGCATGGGATGCATTGTGACACCACAGGGGTTAAGAGAAGCAAGGAACCATTGTGACCCAATGCAGGCTAACAATCTAAGAATCCCTTTTGACACCAGGGGGCGCAAAAGGTCCACGGATCGACTCTGACAACATGGAGACCTATAGAAGCAAGGAACCATTATGACACCATGAAGGCCTAGATTCAAATGGTTCATTGCAAGACCAAGTGGCCTAAAAGGGCTTGGAATGCATTGTGACACCACAGAGGTTAAGAGAAGCAAGGAACCATTGTGACCCAATGCAGGCTAACAATCTAATGATCCCTTGTGACACCAGTGGGCCTAAAAGGGCCAGGGATAGCTTGTTACAGCACGGGGACCAATAGAATCAAGGTTCTATTATGCCACCATGGAGACCAAGAATCAAATAATTCATTGTGACATCATGTGGCCTAAAAGGGCATGGGATGCATTGTGACAGCACAGGGGTTAAGAGAAGCAAGGATCCATTATGACCCAATGGAGGCTAATAATCTAATGATCCCTTTTGACAACAATGGGCCTAAAAGGGGCAGGGATGAATTGTGAAAGCATGGGGCCCAATTAAAACCTGGTACAATTACGCCACCATGGAGGCCAAGAATCAAATGATTCATTGTGACATCAAGTGGCCTAAAAGGGCATGGGATGCATTGTGACACCACAGGGGTTAAGAGAAGCAAGGAACCATTGTGACCCAATGCAGGCTAACAATCTAATGATCCCTTGTGACACCAATGGGCCTAAAAGGGCCAGGGATGAATTGTTACAGCACGGGGACCAATAGTAGCAAGGATCTATTATGCCACCATGGAGGCCAAGAATCAAATGATTCATTGTGACATCATGTGGCCTAAAAGGGCATGGGATGCATTGTGACACCACAGGGGTTAAGAGAAGCAAGGAACCATTGTGACCCAATGCAGGCTAACAATCTAATGATCCCTTTTGACACCAATGGGCCTAAAAGGGTCAGTGATGAATTGTGAAAGCATGGGGCCCAATTAAAACCTGGTACAATTATGCCACCATGGAGGCCAAGAATCAAATGATTCATTGTGACATCAAGTGGCCTAAAAGGGCATGGGATGCATTGTGACACCACAGGGGTTAAGAGAAGCAAGGAACCATTGTGACCCAATGCATGCTAACAATCTAATGATCCCTTGTGGCACTAGGGGGTATAAAAAGGGCCAGGGATGGATTGTTACAGCACGGGGACGAATAGAAACAAGGATCTATTATGCCACCATGGAGGCCAAGAATCAAATGATTCATTGTGACATCAAGTGGCCTAAAAGGGCATGGGATGCATTGTGCCACCACAGGGGTTTAGAGAAGCAAGGATCCATTGTGACCCAATGGAGGCTAATAATCCCAGGATCCCATTTGACACCAGGGGGCCTAAAAGGGCCAGGGATGAATTGTTACAGCACGGAGACCAATAGAAGCAAGGATCTATTATGCCACCATGGAGGCCAAGAATCAAATAATTCATTGTGACATCATGTGGCCTAAAAGGGCATGGGATGCATTGTGACAGCACAGGGGTTAAGAGAAGCAAGGAACCATTGTGACCCAATGCAGGCTAACAATCTAATGATCCCTTGTGACACCAATGGGCCTAAAAGGGGCAGGGATGAATTGTGAAAGCATGGGGCCCAAGTAAACCCTGGTACAAATATGCCACCATGGAGGCCAAGAATCAAATGATTCATTGTGACATCAAGTGGCCTAAAAGGGCATGGGATGCAATGTGACACCACAGGGGCTAAGAGAATCAAGGAACCATTGTGACATAATGGAGGCTAATAATCCCAGGATCCCATTTGACACCAGGGGGCGTAAAAGGGCCAGGGATCACTTGTGACAGCATGGGGCCCAATAGAAACAAGGAACCATTATGACACCATGGAGGCCAAGAATCAAAAGATTCATTGTGACATCAAGTGGCCTAAAAGGGCATGGGATGCATTGTGACACCACAGGGGTTAAGAGAAGCAAGGAACCATTGTGACCCAATGCAGGCTAACAATCTAATGATCCCTTGTGACACCAATGGGCCTAAAAGGGGCAGGGAGGAATTGTTACAGCACAGGGACCAATAGAAGCAAGGATCAATTATGCCATCATGGAGGCCAAGAATCAAATAATTCATTGTGACATCAAGTGGCCTAAAAGGGCATGGGATGCATTGTGACAGCACAGGGGTTAAGAGAAGCAAGGAACCATTGTGACCCAATGCAGGCTAACCATCTAATGATCCCTTGTGACACCAATGGCCCTAAAAGGGCCAGGGAGGAATTGTTACAGCACGGGGACCACTAGAAGCAAGGATCTATTATGCCATCATGGAGGCCAAGAATCAAATAATTCATTGTGACATCATGTGGCATAAAAGGGCATGGGATGCATTGTGACAGCACAGGGGTTAAGAGAAGCAAGGAACCATTGTGACCCAATGCAGGCTAACAATCTAATGATCCCTTTTGACACCAGGGGGCACAAAAGGACCACGGATGGACTCTGACAGCATGGGGACCTATAGAAGCAAGGAACCATTATGACACCATGAAGGCCAAGAATCAAATAGTTCACTGTAAGACCAAGCGGCCTAAAAGGGCTTGGAATGCATTGTGACACCACAGGGGTTAAGAGAAGCAAGGAACCATTGTGACCCAATGCAGGCTAACCATCTAATGATCCCTTGTGACACCAATGGGCCTAAAAGGGCCAGGGAGGAATTGTTACAGCACGGGGACCAATAGAAGCAAGGATCTATTATGCCACCGTGGAGGCCAAGAATCAAATGATTCATTGTGACATCAAGTGGCCTAAAAGGGCATGGGATGCATTGTGACACCCAGAGGTTAAGAGAAGCAAGGAACCATTGTGACCCAATGCAGGCTAACAATCTAAGAATCCCTTTTGACACCAGGGGCCGCAAAAGGACCACAGATCGACTCTGACAACATGGGGACCTATGGAAGCAAGGAACCATTATGACACCATGAAGGCCAAGAATCAAATGGTTCATTGTAAGACCAAGTGGCCTAAAAGGGCTTGGAATGCATTGTGACACCACAGAGGTTAAGAGAAGCAAGCAACCATTGTGACCCAATGCAGGCTAACAATCTAATGATCCCTTGTGACACCAATGGGCCTAAAAGGGGCAGGGATGAATTGTGAAAGCATGGGGCCCAAGTAAACCCTGGTACAAATATGCCACCATGGAGGCCAAGAATCAAATGATTCATTGTGACATCAAGTGGCCTAAAATGGCATGGGATGCATTGTGACACCACAGGGGCTATGAGAAGCAAGGAACCATTGTGACCTAATGGAGGCTAATAATCCCAGGATCCCATTTGACACCAGGGGGCGTAAAAGGGCCAGGGATCACTTGTGACAGCATGGGGCCCAATAGAAACAAGGAACCATTATGACACCATGGAGGCCAAGAATCAAAAGATTCATTGTGACATCAAGTGGCCTAAAAGGGCATGGGATGCATTGTGACACCACAGGGGTTAAGAGAAGCAAGGAACCATTGTGACCCAATGCAGGCTAACAATCTAATGATCCCTTGTGACACCAATGGGCCTAAAAGGGGCAGGGAGGAATTGTTACAGCACAGGGACCAATAGAAGCAAGGATCAATTATGCCATCATGGAGGCCAAGAATCAAATAATTCATTGTGACATCATGTGGCCTAAAAGGGCATGGGATGCATTGTGACAGCACAGGGGTTAAGAGAAGCAAGGAACCATTGTGACCCAATGCAGGCTAACCATCTAATGATCCCTTGTGACACCAATGGCCCTAAAAGGGCCTGGGAGGAATTGTTACAGCACGGGGACCACTAGAAGCAAGGAACCATTATGCCACCATGGAGGCCAAGAATCAAATAATTCATTGTGACATCATGTGGCCTAAAAGGGCATGGGATGCATTGTGACAGCACAGGGGTTAAGAGAAGCAAGGAACCATTGTGACCCAATGCAGGCTAACAATCTAATGATCCCTTTTGACACCAGGGGGCACAAAAGGACCACGGATGAACTCTGACAACAAGGGGACCTATAGAAGCAAGGAACCATTATGACACCATGAAGGCCAAGAATCAAATAGTTCACTGTAAGACCAAGCGGCCTAAAAGGGCTTGGAATGCATTGTGACACCACAGGGGTTAAGAGAAGCAAGGAACCATTGTGACCCAATGCAGGCTAACCATCTAATGATCCCTTGTGACACCAATGGGCCTAAAAGGGCCAGGGAGGAATTGTTACAGCACGGGGACCAATAGAAGCAAGGATCTATTATGCCACCGTGGAGGCCAAGAATCAAATGATTCATTGTGACATCAAGTGGCCTAAAAGGTCATGGGATGCATTGTGCCACCACAGGGGTTAAGAGAAGCAAGGATCCATTGTGACCCAATGGAGGCTAATAATCCCAGGATCCCATTTGACACCAGGGGGCGTAAAAGGGCCAGGGATGAATTGTGACAGCATGGGGCCCAATAGAAACAAGGAACCATTATGACACCATGAAGGCCAAGAATCAAATAGTTCACTGTAAGACCAAGCGGCCTAAAAGGGCATGGGATGCATTGTGACACCACAGAGGTTAAGAGAAGCAAGGAACCATTGTGACCCAGTGCAGGCTAACAATCTAATGATCCCTTGTGACACCAATGGGTCTAAAAGGGCCATGGAGGAATTGTTAGAGCACAGGGACCAATAGAAGCAAGGATTTATTATGCCACCATGGAGGCCAAGAATCAAATAATTCATTGTGACATCATGTGGCCTAAAAGGGCATGGGATGCATTGTGACAGCACAGGGGTTAAGAGAAGCAAGGATCCATTGTGACCCAATGGAGGCTAATAATCCCAGGATCCCATTTGACACCAGGGGGCGTAAAAGGGCCAGGGATGAATTGTGACAGCATGGGGCCCAATAGAAACAAGGAACCATTATGACACCATGGAGGCCAAGAATCAAATGATTCATTGTGACATCAAGTGGCCTAAAAGGGCATGGGATGCATTGTGACACCACAGAGGTTAAGAGAAGCAAGGAACCATTGTGACCCAATGCAGGCTAACAATCTAATGATCCCTTGTGAAACCAATGGGCCTAAAAGGGGCAGGGATGAATTGTGAAAGCATGGGGCCCAAGTAAAACCTGGTACAATTATGCCACCATGGAGGCCAAGAATCAAATGATTCATTGTGACATCAAGTGGCCTAAAAGGGCATGGGATGCATTGTGACACCACAGGGGTTAAGAGAAGCAAGGAACCATTGTGACCCAATGCAGGCTAACAATCTAAGAATCCCTTTTGACACCAGGGGGCGCAAAAGGACCACGGATGAACTCTGACAGCAAGGGGACCTATAGAAGCAAGGAACCATTATGACACCATGTAGGCCAAGAATCAAATGGTTCATTGTAAGACCAAGTGGCCTAAAAGGGCTTGGAATGCATTGTGACACCACAGAGGTTAAGAGAAGCAAGGAACCATTGTGACCCAATGCAGGCTAGCAATCTAATGATCCCTTGTGGCACCAGGGGGTATAAAAAGGGCCAGGGATGGATTGTTACAGCACGGGGACCAATAGAAGCTAGGATCTATTATGCCACCATGGAGGCCAAGAATCAAATGATTCATTGTGACATCAAGTGGCCTAAAAGTGCATGGGATGCATTGTGACACCACAGGGGTTTAGAGAAGCAAAGATCCATTGTGACCCAATGGAGGCTAATAATCCCAGGATCCCATTTGACACCAGGGGGCGTAAAAGGGCCAGGGATGAATTGTGACAGCATGGGGCCCAATAGAAACAAGGAACCATTATGACACCATGGAGGCCAAGAATCAAATGATTCATTGTGACATCAAGTGGCCTAAAAGGGCATGGGATGCATTGTGACACCACAGGGGTTAAGAGAAGCAAGGAACCATTGTGACCCAATGCAGGCTAACAATCTAATGATCCCTTGTGACACCAATGGGCCTAAAAGGGCCAGGGATGAATTGTTACAGCACGGGGACCAATAGTAGCAAGGATCTATTATGCCACCATGGAGGCCAAGAATCAAATGATTCATTGTGACATCATGTGGCCTAAAAGGGCATGGGATGCATTGTGACAGCACAGGGGTCAAGAGAAGCAAGGAACCATTGTGACCCAATGCAGGCTAACAATCTAATGATCCCTTTTGACACCAATGGGCCTAAAAGGGTCAGTGATGAATTGTGAAAGCATGGGGCCCAATTAAAACCTGGTACAATTATGCCACCATGGAGGCCAAGAATCAAATGATTCATTGTGACATCAAGTGGCCTAAAAGGGCATGGGATGCATTGTGACACCACAGGGGTTAAGAGAAGCAAGGAACCATTGTGACCCAATGCAGGCTAACAATCTAATGATCCCTTGTGGCACTAGGGGGTATAAAAAGGGCCAGGGATGGATTGTTACAGCACGGGGACCAATAGAAGCAAGGATCTATTATGCCACCATGGTGGCCAAGAATCAAATGATTCATTGTGACATCAAGTGGCCTAAAAGGGCATGGGATGCATTGTGCCACCACAGGGGTTTAGAGAAGCAAGGATCCATTGTGACCCAATGGAGGCTAATAATCCCAGGATCCCATTTGACACCAGGGGGCCTAAAAGGGCCAGGGATGAATTGTTACAGCACGGGGACCAATAGAAGCAAGGATCTATTATGCCACCATGGAGGCCAAGAATCAAATAATTCATTGTGACATCATGTGGCCTAAAAGGGCATGGGATGCATTGTGACAGCACAGGGGTTAAGAGAAGCAAGGAACCATTGTGACCCAATGGAGGCTAATAATCCCAGGATCCCATTTGACACCAGGGGGCGTAAAAGGGCCAGGGATGAATTGTGACAGCATGGGGCCCAATAGGAACAAGGAACCATTATGACACCATGGAGGCCAAGAATCAAATGATTCATTGTGACATCAAGTGGCCTAAAAGGGCATGGGATTCATTGTGACACCACAGAGGTTAAGGGAAGCAAGGAACCATTGTGACCCAATGCAGGCTAACAATCTAATGATCCCTTGTGACACCAATGGGCCTAAAAGTGCCAGGGAGGAATTGTTACAGCACAGGGACCAATAGAAGCAAGGATCTATTATGCCACCATGGAGGCCAAGAATCAAATAATTCATTGTGACATCATGTGGCCTAAAAGGGCATGGGATGCATTGTGACACCACAGGGGTTAAGAGAAGCAAGGATCCATTGTGACCCAATGGAGGCTAACAATCTAATAATCCCTTTTGACACCAATGGGCCTAAAAGGGGCAGGGATGAATTGTGAAAGCATGGGGCCCAATTAAAACCTGGTACAAATATGCCACCATGGAGGCCAAGAATCAAATGATTCATTGTGACATCAAGTGGCCTAAAAGGGCATGGGATGCATTATGACACCAGAGAGGTAAGGAGAAGCAAGGATCCATTGTGACCCAATGCAGGCTAACAATCTAATGATCCCTTGCGGCACCAATGGGCCTAAAAGGGGCAGGGATGAATTGTGAAAGCATGGGGCCCAAGTAAAACCTGGTAAAATTATGCCACCATGGAGGCCAAGAATCAAATGATTCATTGTGACATCAAGTGGCCTAAAAGGGCATGGGATGCATTGTGACAGCACAGGGGTTAAGAGAAGCAAGGATCCATTGTGACCCAAAGGAGGCTAATAATCCCAGGATCCCGTTTGACACCAGGGGGCGTAAAAGGGCCAGGGATGAATTGTGACAGCATGGGGCCCAATAGAAACAAGGAACCATTATGACACCATGGAGGCCAAGAATCAAATGATTCATTGTGACATCAAGTGGCCTAAAAGGGCATGGGATGAATTGTGACACCACAGAGGTTAAGAGAAGCAAGGAACCATTGTGACCCAATGCAGGCTAACAATCTAATGATCCCTTGTGACACCAATGGGCCTAAAAGGGCCAGGGAGGAATTGTTACAGCACAGGGACCAATAGAAGCAAGGATCTTTTATGCCACCATGGAGGCCAAGAATCAAATAATTCATTGTGACATCATGTGGCCTAAAAGGGCATGGGATGCATTGTGACAGCACAGGGGTTAAGAGAAGCAAGGATGCATTATGACCCAATGGAGGCTAACAATCTAATGATCCCTTTTGACAACAATGGGCCTAAAAGGGGCAGGGATGAATTGTGAAAGCATGGGGCCCAATTAAAACCTGGTACAATTACGCCACCATGGAGGCCAAGAATCAAATGATTCATTGTGACATCAAGTGGCCTAAAAGGGCATGGGATGCATTGTGACAGCACAGGGGTTAAGAGAAGCAAGGAACCATTGTGACCCAATGCAGGCTAACAATCTAAGAATCCCTTTTGACACCAGGCGGCGCAAAAGGACCACGGATGAACTCTGACAACATGGGGACCTATGGAAGCAAGGAACCATTATGACACCATGAAGGCCAAGAATGAAATGGTTCATTGTAAGACCAAGTGGCCTAAAAGGGCTTGGAATGCATTGTGACACCACAGAGGTTAAGAGAAGCAAGGAACCATTGTGACCCAATGCAGGCTAACAATCTAATGATCCCTTGTGTCACCAGGGGGTATAAAAAGGGCCAGGGATGGATCGTTACAGCACGGGGACCAATAGAAGCTAGGATCTATTATGCCACCGTGGAGGCCAAGAATCAAATGATTCATTGTGACATCAAGTGGCCTAAAAGTGCATGGGATGCATTGTGACACCACAGGGGTTTAGAGAAGCAAAGATCCATTGTGACCCAATGGAGGCTAATAATCCCAGGATCCCATTTGACACCAGGGGGCGTAAAAGGGCCAGGGATGAATTGTGACAGCATGGGGCCCAATAGAAACAAGGAACCATTATGACACCATGGAGGCCAAGAATCAAATGATTCATTGTGACATCAAGTGGCCTAAAAGGGCATGGGATGCATTGTGACACCACAGGGGTTAAGAGAAGCAAGGAACCATTGTGACCCAATGCAGGCTAACAATCTAATGATCCCTTGTGACACCAATGGGCCTAAAAGGGCCAGGGATGAATTGTTACAGCACGGGGACCAATAGTAGCAAGGATCTATTATGCCACCATGCAGGCCAAGAATCAAATGATTCATTGTGACATCATGTGGCCTAAAAGGGCATGGGATGCATTGTGACAGCACAGGGGTCAAGAGAAGCAAGGAACCATTGTGACCCAATGCAGGCTAACAATCTAATGATCCCTTTTGACACCAATGGGCCTAAAAGGGTCAGTGATGAATTGTGAAAGCATGGGGCCCAATTAAAACCTGGTACAATTATGCCACCATGGAGGCCAAGAATCAAATGATTCATTGTGACATCAAGTGGCCTAAAAGGGCATGGGATGCATTGTGACACCACAGGGGTTAAGAGAAGCAAGGAACCATTGTGACCCAATGCAGGCTAACAATCTATTGATCCCTTGTGGCACTAGGGGGTATAAAAAGGGCCAGGGATGGATTGTTACAGCACGGGGACCAATAGAAGCAAGGATCTATTATGCCACCATGGAGGCCAAGAATCAAATTATTCATTGTGACATCAAGTGGCCTAAAAGGGCATGGGATGCATTGTGCCACCACAGGGGTTTAGAGAAGCAAGGATCCATTGTGACCCAATGGAGGCTAATAATCCCAGGATCCCATTTGACACCAGGGGGCCTAAAAGGGCCAGGGATGAATTGTTACAGTGGGGGACCAATAGAAGCAAGGATCTATTATGCCACCATGGAGGCCAAGAATCAAATAATTCATTGTGACATCATGTGGCCTAAAAGGGCATGGGATGCATTGTGACAGCACAGGGGTTAAGAGAAGCAAGGAACCATTGTGACCCAATGCAGGCTAACAATCTAATGATCCCTTGTGACACCAATGGGCCTAAAAGGGGCAGGGATGAATTGTGAAAGCATGGGGCCCAAGTAAACCCTGGTACAAATATGCCACCATGGAGGCCAAGAATCAAATGATTCATTGTGACATCAAGTGGCCTAAAAGGGCATGGGATGCATTGTGACACCACAGGGGCTAAGAGAATCAAGGAGCCATTGTGACCTAATGGAGGCTAATAATCCCAGGATCCCATTTGACACCAGGGGGCGTAAAAGGGCCAGGGATCACTTGTGACAGCATGGGGCCCAATAGAAACAAGGAACCATTATGACACCATGGAGGCCAAGAATCAAAAGATTCATTGTGACATCAAGTGGCCTAAAAGGGCATGGGATGCATTGTGACACCACAGGGGTTAAGAGAAGCAAGGAACCATTGTGACCCAATGCAGGCTAACAATCTAATGATCCCTTGTGACACCAATGGGCCTAAAAGGGGCAGGGAGGAATTGTTACAGCACAGGGACCAATAGAAGCAAGGATCAATTATGCCATCATGGAGGCCAAGAATCAAATAATTCATTGTGACATCAAGTGGCCTAAAAGGGCATGGGATGCATTGTGACAGCACAGGGGTTAAGAGAAGCAAGGAACCATTGTGACCCAATGCAGGCTAACCATCTAATGACCCCTTGTGACACCAATGGCCCTAAAAGGGCCAGGGAGGAATTGTTACAGCAGGGGGACCACTAGAAGCAAGGATCTATTATGCCATCATGGAGGCCAAGAATCAAATAATTCATTGTGACATCATGTGGCATAAAAGGGCATGGGATGCATTGTGACAGCACAGGGGTTAAGAGAAGCAAGGAACCATTGTGACCCAATGCAGGCTAACAATCTAATGATCCCTTTTGACACCAGGGGGCACAAAAGGACCACGAATGGACTCTGACAGCATGGGGACCTATAGAAGCAAGGAACCATTATGACACCATGAAGGCCAAGAATCAAATAGTTCACTGTAAGACCAAGCGGCCTAAAAGGGCTTGGAATGCATTGCGACACCACAGGGGTTAAGAGAAGCAAGGAACCATTGTGACCCAATGCAGGCTAACCATCTAATGATCCCTTGTGACACCAATGGGCCTAAAAGGGCCAGGGAGGAATTGTTACAGCACGGGGACCAATAGAAGCAAGGATCTATTATGCCACCGTGGAGGCCAAGAATCAAATGATTCATTGTGACATCAAGTGGCCTAAAAGGGCATGGGATGCATTGTGACACCACAGAGGTTAAGAGAAGCAAGGAACCATTGTGACCCAATGCAGGCTAACAATCTAAGAATCCCTTTTGACACCAGGGGGCGCAAAAGGACCACAGATCGACTCTGACAACATGGGGACCTATGGAAGCAAGGAACCATTATGACACCATGAAGGCCAAGAATCAAATGGTTCATTGTAAGACCAAGTGGCCTAAAAGGGCTTGGAATGCATTGTGACACCACAGAGGTTAAGAGAAGCAAGCAACCATTGTGACCCAATGCAGGCTAACAATCTAATGATCCCTTGTGACACCAATGGGCCTAAAAGGGGCAGGGATGAATTGTGAAAGCATGGGGCCCAAGTAAACCCTGGTACAAATATGCCACCATGGAGGCCAAGAATCAAATGATTCATTGTGACATCAAGTGGCCTAAAATGGCATGGGATGCATTGTGACACCACAGGGGCTAAGAGAAGCAAGGAACCATTGTGACCTAATGGAGGCTAATAATCCCAGGATCCCATTTGACACCAGGGGGCGTAAAAGGGCCAGGGATCACTTGTGACAGCATGGGGCCCAATAGAAACAAGGAACCATTATGACACCATGGAGGCCAAGAATCAAAAGATTCATTGTGACATCAAGTGGCCTAAAAGGACATGGGATGCATTGTGACACCACAGGGGTTAAGAGAAGCAAGGAACCATTGTGACCCAATGCAGGCTAACAATCTAATGATCCCTTGTGACACCAATGGGCCTAAAAGGGCCAGGGATGAATTGTTACAGCACGGGGACCAATAGTAGCAAGGATCTATTATGCCACCATGGAGGCCAAGAATCAAATGATTCATTGTGACATCATGTGGCCTAAAAGGGCATGGGATGCATTGTGACAGCACAGGGGTCAAGAGAAGCAAGGAACCATTGTGACCCAATGCAGGCTAACAATCTAATGATCCCTTTTGACACCAATGGGCCTAAAAGGGTCAGTGATGAATTGTGAAAGCATGGGGCCCAATTAAAACCTGGTACAATTATGCCACCATGGAGGCCAAGAATCAAATGATTCATTGTGACATCAAGTGGCCTAAAAGGGCATGGGATGCATTGTGACACCACAGGGGTTAAGAGAAGCAAGGAACCATTGTGACCCAATGCATACTAACAATCTAATGATCCCTTGTGGCACTAGGGGGTATAAAAAGGGCCAGGGATGGATTGTTACAGCACGGGGACCAATAGAAACAAGGATCTATTATGCCACCATGGAGGCCAAGAATCAAATGATTCATTGTGACATCAAGTGGCCTAAAAGGGCATGGGATGCATTGTGCCACCACAGGGGTTTAGAGAAGCAAGGATCCATTGTGACCCAATGGAGGCTAATAATCCCAGGATCCCATTTGACACCAGGGGGCCTAAAAGGGCCAGGGATGAATTGTTACAGCACGGGGACCAATAGAAGCAAGGATCTATTATGCCACCATGGAGGCCAAGAATCAAATAATTCATTGTGACATCATGTGGCCTAAAAGGGCATGGGATGCATTGTGACAGCACAGGGGTTAAGAGAAGCAAGGAACCATTGTGACCCAATGCAGGCTAACAATCTAATGATCCCTTGTGACACCAATGGGCCTAAAAGGGGCAGGGATGAATTGTGAAAGCATGGGGCCCAAGTAAACCCTGGTACAAATATGCCACCATGGAGGCCAAGAATCAAATGATTCATTGTGACATCAAGTGGCCTAAAAGGGCATGGGATGCAATGTGACACCACAGGGGCTAAGAGAATCAAGGAACCATTGTGACCTAATGGAGGCTAATAATCCCAGGATCCCATTTGACACCAGGGGGCGTAAAAGGGCCAGGGATCACTTGTGACAGCATGGGGCCCAATAGAAACAAGGAACCATTATGACACCATGGAGGCCAAGAATCAAAAGATTCATTGTGACATCAAGTGGCCTAAAAGGGCATGGGATGCATTGTGACACCACAGGGGTTAAGAGAAGCAAGGAACCATTGTGACCCAATGCAGGCTAACAATCTAATGATCCCTTGTGACACCAATGGGCCTAAAAGGGGCAGGGAGGAATTGTTACAGCACAGGGACCAATAGAAGCAAGGATCAATTATGCCATCATGGAGGCCAAGAATCAAATAATTCATTGTGACATCAAGTGGCCTAAAAGGGCATGGGATGCATTGTGACAGCACAGGGGTTAAGAGAAGCAAGGAACCATTGTGACCCAATGCAGGCTAACCATCTAATGATCCCTTGTGACACCAATGGCCCTAAAAGGGCCAGGGAGGAATTGTTACAGCACGGGGACCACTAGAAGCAAGGATCTATTATGCCATCATGGAGGCCAAGAATCAAATAATTCATTGTGACATCATGTGGCCTAAAAGGGCATGGGATGCATTGTGACAGCACAGGGGTTAAGAGAAGCAAGGAACCATTGTGACCCAATGCAGGCTAACAATCTAATGATCCCTTTTGACACCAGGGGGCACAAAAGGACCACGGATGGACTCTGACAGCATGGGGACCTATAGAAGCAAGGAACCATTATGACACCATGAAGGCCAAGAATCAAATAGTTCACTGTAAGACCAAGCGGCCTAAAAGGGCTTGGAATGCATTGTGACACCACAGGGGTTAAGAGAAGCAAGCAACCATTGTGACCCAATGCAGGCTAACAATCTAATGATCCCTTGTGACACCAATGGGCCTAAAAGGGGCAGGGATGAATTGTGAAAGCATGGGGCCCAAGTAAACCCTGGTACAAATATGCCACCATGGAGGCCAAGAATCAAATGATTCATTGTGACATCAAGTGGCCTAAAATGGCATGGGATGCATTGTGACACCACAGGGGCTAAGAGAAGCAAGGAACCATTGTGACCTAATGGAGGCTAATAATCCCAGGATCCCATTTGACACCAGGGGGCGTAAAAGGGCCAGGGATCACTTGTGACAGCATGGGGCCCAATAGAAACAAGGAACCATTATGACACCATGGAGGCCAAGAATCAAAAGATTCATTGTGACATCAAGTGGCCTAAAAGGGCATGGGATGCATTGTGACACCACAGGGGTTAAGAGAAGCAAGGAACCATTGTGACCCAATGCAGGCTAACAATCTAATGATCCCTTGTGACACCAATGGGCCTAAAAGGGGCAGGGAGGAATTGTTACAGCACAGGGACCAATAGAAGCAAGGATCAATTATGCCATCATGGAGGCCAAGAATCAAATAATTCATTGTGACATCATGTGGCCTAAAAGGGCATGGGATGCATTGTGACAGCACAGGGGTTAAGAGAAGCAAGGAACCATTGTGACCCAATGCAGGCTAACCATCTAATGATCCCTTGTGACACCAATGGCCCTAAAAGGGCCTGGGAGGAATTGTTACAGCACGGGGACCACTAGAAGCAAGGAACCATTATGCCACCATGGAGGCCAAGAATCAAATAATTCATTGTGACATCATGTGGCCTAAAAGGGCATGGGATGCATTGTGACAGCACAGGGGTTAAGAGAAGCAAGGAACCATTGTGACCCAATGCAGGCTAACAATCTAATGATCCCTTTTGACACCAGGGGGCACAAAAGGACCACGGATGAACTCTGACAGCAAGGGGACCTATAGAAGCAAGGAACCATTATGACACCATGAAGGCCAAGAATCAAATAGTTCACTGTAAGACCAAGCGGCCTAAAAGGGCTTGGAATGCATTGTGACACCACAGGGGTTAAGAGAAGCAAGGAACCATTGTGACCCAATGCAGGCTAACCATCTAATGATCCCTTGTGACACCAATGGGCCTAAAAGGGCCAGGGAGGAATTGTTACAGCACGGGGACCAATAGAAGCAAGGATCTATTATGCCACCGTGGAGGCCAAGAATCAAATGATTCATTGTGACATCAAGTGGCCTAAAAGGGCATGGGATGCATTGTGCCACCACAGGGGTTAAGAGAAGCAAGGATCCATAGTGACCCAATGGAGGCTAATAATCCCAGGATCCCATTTGACACCAGGGGGCGTAAAAGGGCCAGGGATGAATTGTGACAGCATGGGGCCCAATAGAAACAAGGAACCATTATGACACCATGAAGGCCAAGAATCAAATAGTTCACTGTAAGACCAAGCGGCCTAAAAGGGCATGGGATGCATTGTGACACCACAGAGGTTAAGAGAAGCAAGGAACCATTGTGACCCAGTGCAGGCTAACAATCTAATGATCCCTTGTGACACCAATGGGTCTAAAAGGGCCATGGAGGAATTGTTAGAGCACAGGGACCAATAGAAGCAAGGATTTATTATGCCACCATGGAGGCCAAGAATCAAATAATTCATTGTGACATCATGTGGCCTAAAAGGGCATGGGATGCATTGTGACAGCACAGGGGTTAAGAGAAGCAAGGATCCATTGTGACCCAATGGAGGCTAATAATCCCAGGATCCCATTTGACACCAGGGGGCGTAAAAGGGCCAGGGATGAATTGTGACAGCATGGGGCCCAATAGAAACAAGGAACCATTATGACACCATGGAGGCCAAGAATCAAAAGATTCATTGTGACATCAAGTGGCCTAAAAGGGCATGGGATGCATTGTGACACCACAGAGGTTAAGAGAAGCAAGGAACCATTGTGACCCAATGCAGGCTAACAATCTAATGATCCCTTGTGAAACCAATGGGCCTAAAAGGGGCAGGGATGAATTGTGAAAGCATGGGGCCCAAGTAAAACCTGGTACAATTATGCCACCATGGAGGCCAAGAATCAAATGATTCATTGTGACATCAAGTGGCCTAAAAGGGCATGGGATGCATTGTGACACCACAGGGGTTAAGAGAAGCAAGGAACCATTGTGACCCAATGCAGGCTAACAATCTAAGAATCCCTTTTGACACCAGGGGGCGCAAAAGGACCACGGATGAACTCTGACAGCAAGGGGACCTATAGAAGCAAGGAACCATTATGACACCATGTAGGCCAAGAATCAAATGGTTCATTGTAAGACCAAGTGGCCTAAAAGGGCTTGGAATGCATTGTGACACCACAGAGGTTAAGAGAAGCAAGCAACCATTGTGACCCAATGCAGGCTAGCAATCTAATGATCCCTTGTGGCACCAGGGGGTATAAAAAGGGCCAGGGATGGATTGTTACAGCACGGGGACCAATAGAAGCTAGGATCTATTATGCCACCATGGAGGCCAAGAATCAAATGATTCATTGTGACATCAAGTGGCCTAAAAGTGCATGGGATGCATTGTGACACCACAGGGGTTTAGAGAAGCAAAGATCCATTGTGACCCAATGGAGGCTAATAATCCCAGGATCCCATTTGACACCAGGGGGCGTAAAAGGGCCAGGGATGAATTGTGACAGCATGGGGCCCAATAGAAACAAGGAACCATTATGACACCATGGAGGCCAAGAATCAAATGATTCATTGTGACATCAAGTGGCCTAAAAGGGCATGGGATGCATTGTGACACCACAGGGGTTAAGAGAAGCAAGGAACCATTGTGACCCAATGCAGGCTAACAATCTAATGATCCCTTGTGACACCAATGGGCCTAAAAGGGCCAGGGATGAATTCTTACAGCACGGGGACCAATAGTAGCAAGGATCTATTATGCCACCATGGAGGCCAAGAATCAAATGATTCATTGTGACATCATGTGGCCTAAAAGGGCATGGGATGCATTGTGACAGCACAGGGGTCAAGAGAAGCAAGGAACCATTGTGACCCAATGCAGGCTAACAATCTAATGATCCCTTGTGACACCAATGGGCCTAAAAGGGGCAGGGATGAATTGTGAAAGCATGGGGCCCAATTAAAACCTGGTACAATTATGCCACCATGGAGGCCAAGAATCAAATGATTCATTGTGACATCAAGTGGCCTAAAAGGGCATGGGATGCATTGTGACACCACAGGGGTTAAGAGAAGCAAGGAACCATTGTGACCCAATGCAGGCTAACAATCTATTGATCCCTTGTGGCACTAGGGGGTATAAAAAGGGCCAGGGATGGATTGTTACAGCACGGGGACCAATAGAAGCAAGGATCTATTATGCCACCATGGTGGCCAAGAATCAAATGATTCATTGTGACATCAAGTGGCCTAAAAGGGCATGGGATGCATTGTGCCACCACAGGGGTTTAGAGAAGCAAGGATCCATTGTGACCCAATGGAGGCTAATAATCCCAGGATCCCATTTGACACCAGGGGGCCTAAAAGGGCCAGGGATGAATTGTTACAGCACGGGGACCAATAGAAGCAAGGATCTATTATGCCACCATGGAGGCCAAGAATCAAATAATTCATTGTGACATCATGTGGCCTAAAAGGGCATGGGATGCATTGTGACAGCACAGGGGTTAAGAGAAGCAAGGAACCATTGTGACCCAATGCAGGCTAACAATCTAATGATCCCTTGTGACACCAATGGGCCTAAAAGGGGCAGGGATGAATTGTGAAAGCATGGGGCCCAAGTAAACCCTGGTACAAATATGCCACCATGGAGGCCAAGAATCAAATGATTCATTGTGACATCAAGTGGCCTAAAAGGGCATGGGATGCATTGTGACACCACAGGGGCTAAGAGAATCAAGGAGCCATTGTGACCTAATGGAGGCTAATAATCCCAGGATCCCATTTGACACCAGGGGGCGTAAAAGGGCCAGGGATCACTTGTGACAGCATGGGGCCCAATAGAAACAAGGAACCATTATGACACCATGGAGGCCAAGAATCAAAAGATTCATTGTGACATCAAGTGGCCTAAAAGGGCATGGGATGCATTGTGACACCACAGGGGTTAAGAGAAGCAAGGAACCATTGTGACCCAATGCAGGCTAACAATCTAATGATCCCTTGTGACACCAATGGGCCTAAAAGGGGCAGGGAGGAATTGTTACAGCACAGGGACCAATAGAAGCAAGGATCAATTATGCCATCATGGAGGCCAAGAATCAAATAATTCATTGTGACATCAAGTGGCCTAAAAGGGCATGGGATGCATTGTGACAGCACAGGGGTTAAGAGAAGCAAGGAACCATTGTGACCCAATGCAGGCTAACCATCTAATGACCCCTTGTGACACCAATGGCCCTAAAAGGGCCAGGGAGGAATTGTTACAGCACGGGGACCACTAGAAGCAAGGATCTATTATGCCATCATGGAGGCCAAGAATCAAATAATTCATTGTGACATCATGTGGCATAAAAGGGCATGGGATGCATTGTGACAGCACAGGGGTTAAGAGAAGCAAGGAACCATTGTGACCCAATGCAGGCTAACAATCTAATGATCCCTTTTGACACCAGGGGGCACAAAAGGACCACGGATGGACTCTGACAGCATGGGGACCTATAGAAGCAAGGAACCATTATGACACCATGAAGGCCAAGAATCAAATAGTTCACTGTAAGACCAAGCGGCCTAAAAGGGCTTGGAATGCATTGCGACACCACAGGGGTTAAGAGAAGCAAGGAACCATTGTGACCCAATGCAGGCTAACCATCTAATGATCCCTTGTGACACCAATGGGCCTAAAAGGGCCAGGGAGGAATTGTTACAGCACGGGGACCAATAGAAGCAAGGATCTATTATGCCACCGTGGAGGCCAAGAATCAAATGATTCATTGTGACATCAAGTGGCCTAAAAGGGCATGGGATGCATTGTGACACCACAGAGGTTAAGAGAAGCAAGGAACCATTGTGACCCAATGCAGGCTAACAATCTAAGAATCCCTTTTGACACCAGGGGGCGCAAAAGGACCACAGATCGACTCTGACAACATGGGGACCTATGGAAGCAAGGAACCATTATGACACCATGAAGGCCAAGAATCAAATGGTTCATTGTAAGACCAAGTGGCCTAAAAGGGCTTGGAATGCATTGTGACACCACAGAGGTTAAGAGAAGCAAGCAACCATTGTGACCCAATGCAGGCTAACAATCTAATGATCCCTTGTGACACCAATGGGCCTAAAAGGGGCAGGGATGAATTGTGAAAGCATGGGGCCCAAGTAAACCCTGGTACAAATATGCCACCATGGAGGCCAAGAATCAAATGATTCATTGTGACATCAAGTGGCCTAAAATGGCATGGGATGCATTGTGACACCACAGGGGCTAAGAGAAGCAAGGAACCATTGTGACCTAATGGAGGCTAATAATCCCAGGATCCCATTTGACACCAGGGGGCGTAAAAGGGCCAGGGATCACTTGTGACAGCATGGGGCCCAATAGAAACAAGGAACCATTATGACACCATGGAGGCCAAGAATCAAAAGATTCATTGTGACATCAAGTGGCCTAAAAGGGCATGGGATGCATTGTGACACCACAGGGGTTTAGAGAAGCAAGGATCCATTGTGACCCAATGGAGGCTAATAATCCCAGGATCCCATTTGACACCAGGGGGCCTAAAAGGGCCAGGGATGAATTGTTACAGCACGGGGACCAATAGAAGCAAGGATCTATTATGCCACCATGGAGGCCAAGAATCAAATAATTCATTGTGACATCATGTGGCCTAAAAGGGCATGGGATGCATTGTGACAGCACAGGGGTTAAGAGAAGCAAGGAACCATTGTGACCCAATGCAGGCTAACAATCTAATGATCCCTTGTGACACCAATGGGCCTAAAAGGGGCAGGGATGAATTGTGAAAGCATGGGGCCCAAGTAAACCCTGGTACAAATATGCCACCATGGAGGCCAAGAATCAAATGATTCATTGTGACATCAAGTGGCCTAAAAGGGCATGGGATGCATTGTGACACCACAGGGGCTAAGAGAATCAAGGAGCCATTGTGACCTAATGGAGGCTAATAATCCCAGGATCCCATTTGACACCAGGGGGCGTAAAAGGGCCAGGGATCACTTGTGACAGCATGGGGCCCAATAGAAACAAGGAACCATTATGACACCATGGAGGCCAAGAATCAAAAGATTCATTGTGACATCAAGTGGCCTAAAAGGGCATGGGATGCATTGTGACACCACAGGGGTTAAGAGAAGCAAGGAACCATTGTGACCCAATGCAGGCTAACAATCTAATGATCCCTTGTGACACCAATGGGCCTAAAAGGGGCAGGGAGGAATTGTTACAGCACAGGGACCAATAGAAGCAAGGATCAATTATGCCATCATGGAGGCCAAGAATCAAATAATTCATTGTGACATCAAGTGGCCTAAAAGGGCATGGGATGCATTGTGACAGCACAGGGGTTAAGAGAAGCAAGGAACCATTGTGACCCAATGCAGGCTAACCATCTAATGACCCCTTGTGACACCAATGGCCCTAAAAGGGCCAGGGAGGAATTGTTACAGCACGGGGACCACTAGAAGCAAGGATCTATTATGCCATCATGGAGGCCAAGAATCAAATAATTCATTGTGACATCATGTGGCATAAAAGGGCATGGGATGCATTGTGACAGCACAGGGGTTAAGAGAAGCAAGGAACCATTGTGACCCAATGCAGGCTAACAATCTAATGATCCCTTTTGACACCAGGGGGCACAAAAGGACCACGGATGGACTCTGACAGCATGGGGACCTATAGAAGCAAGGAACCATTATGACACCATGAAGGCCAAGAATCAAATAGTTCACTGTAAGACCAAGCGGCCTAAAAGGGCTTGGAATGCATTGCGACACCACAGGGGTTAAGAGAAGCAAGGAACCATTGTGACCCAATGCAGGCTAACCATCTAATGATCCCTTGTGACACCAATGGGCCTAAAAGGGCCAGGGAGGAATTGTTACAGCACGGGGACCAATAGAAGCAAGGATCTATTATGCCACCGTGGAGGCCAAGAATCAAATGATTCATTGTGACATCAAGTGGCCTAAAAGGGCATGGGATGCATTGTGACACCACAGAGGTTAAGAGAAGCAAGGAACCATTGTGACCCAATGCAGGCTAACAATCTAAGAATCCCTTTTGACACCAGGGGGCGCAAAAGGACCACAGATCGACTCTGACAACATGGGGACCTATGGTAGCAAGGAACCATTATGACACCATGAAGGCCAAGAATCAAATGGTTCATTGTAAGACCAAGTGGCCTAAAAGGGCTTGGAATGCATTGTGACACCACAGAGGTTAAGAGAAGCAAGCAACCATTGTGACCCAATGCAGGCTAACAATCTAATGATCCCTTGTGACACCAATGGGCCTAAAAGGGGCAGGGATGAATTGTGAAAGCATGGGGCCCAAGTAAACCCTGGTACAAATATGCCACCATGGAGGCCAAGAATCAAATGATTCATTGTGACATCAAGTGGCCTAAAATGGCATGGGATGCATTGTGACACCACAGGGGCTAAGAGAAGCAAGGAACCATTGTGACCTAATGGAGGCTAATAATCCCAGGATCCCATTTGACACCAGGGGGCGTAAAAGGGCCAGGGATCACTTGTGACAGCATGGGGCCCAATAGAAACAAGGAACCATTATGACACCATGGAGGCCAAGAATCAAAAGATTCATTGTGACATCAAGTGGCCTAAAAGGGCATGGGATGCATTGTGACACCACAGGGGTTAAGAGAAGCAAGGAACCATTGTGACCCAATGGAGGCTAACAATCTAATGATCCCTTGTGACACCAATGGGCCTAAAAGGGGCAGGGAGGAATTGTTACAGCACAGGGACCAATAGAAGCAAGGATCAATAATGCCATCATGGAGGCCAAGAATCAAATAATTCATTGTGACATCATGTGGCCTAAAAGGGCATGGGATGCATTGTGACAGCACAGGGGTTAAGAGAAGCAAGGAACCATTGTGACCCAATGCAGGCTAACAATCTAATGATCCCTTGTGACACCAATGGCCCTAAAAGGGCCAGGGAGGAATTGTTACAGCACGGGGACCACTAGAAGCAAGGATCTATTATGCCATCATGGAGGCCAAGAATCAAATAATTCATTGTGACATCATGTGGCATAAAAGGGCATGGGATGCATTGTGACAGCACAGGGGTTAAGAGAAGCAAGGAACCATTGTGACCCAATGCAGGCTAACAATCTAATGATCCCTTTTGACACCAGGGGGCACAAAAGGACCACGGATGAACTCTGGCAGCAAGGGGACCTATAGAAGCAAGGAACCATTATGACACCATGAAGGCCAAGAATCAAATAGTTCACTGAAAGATCAAGCGGCCTAAAAGGGCTTGGAATGCATTGTGACACCACAGGGGTTAAGAGAAGCAAGGAACCATTGTGACCCAATGCAGGCTAACCATCTAATGATCCCTTGTGACACCAATGGGCCTAAAAGGGCCAGGGAGGAATTGTTACAGCACGGGGACCAATAGAAGCAAGGATCTATTATGCCACCGTGGAGGCCAAGAATCAAATGATTCATTGTGACATCAAGTGGCCTAAAAGTTCATGGGATGCATTGTGCCACCACAGGGGTTAAGAGAAGCAAGGATCCATTGTGACCCAATGGAGGCTAATAATCCCAGGATCCCATTTGACACCAGGGGGCGTAAAAGGGCCAGGGATGAATTGTGACAGCATGGGGCCCAATAGAAACAAGGAACCATTATGACACCATGAAGGCCAAGAATCAAATAGTTCACTGTAAGACCAAGCGGCCTAAAAGGGCATGGGATGCATTGTGACACCACAGAGGTTAAGAGAAGCAAGGAACCATTGTGACCCAGTGCAGGCTAACAATCTAATGATCCCTTGTGACACCAATGGGTCTAAAAGGGCCATGGAGGAATTGTTAGAGCACAGGGACCAATAGAAGCAAGGATTTATTATGCCACCATGGAGGCCAAGAATCAAATAATTCATTGTGACATCATGTGGCCTAAAAGGGCATGGGCTGTATTGTGACAGCACAGGGGTTAAGAGAAGCAAGGATCCATTGTGACCCAATGGAGGCTAATAATCCCAGGATCCCATTTGACACCAGGGGGCGTAAAAGGGCCAGGGATGAATTGTGACAGCATGGGGCCCAATAGAAACAAGGAACCATTATGACACCATGGAGGCCAAGAATCAAATGATTCATTGTGACATCAAGTGGCCTAAAAGGCATGGGATGCATTGTGACACCACAGAGGTTAAGAGAAGCAAGGAACCATTGTGACCCAAAGCAGGCTAACAATCTAATGATCCCTTGTGACACCAATGGGCCTGAAAGGGCCAGGGATGTATTGTGAAAGCATGGGGCCCAATAGAAACCTGGTACAAATATGCCACCATGGAGGCCAAGAATCAAATGATTCATTGTGACATCATGTGGCCTAAAAGGGCATGGGATGCATTGTGACAGCACAGGGGTTAAGAGAAGCAAGGAACCATTGTGACCCAATGCAGGCTAACAATCTAATGATCCCTTTTGACACCAGGGGGCGCAAAAGGACCACGGATCGACTCTGACAGCATGGGGACCTATGGAAGCAAGGAACCATTATGACACCATGAAGGCCAAGAATCAAATGGTTCATTGTAAGACCAAGTGGCCTAAAAGGGCTTGGAATGCATTGTGACACCACAGAGGTTAAGAGAAGCAAGGAACCATTGTGACCCATTGCAGGCTAACAATCTAATGATCCCTTGTGGCACCAGGGGGTATAAAAAGGGCCAGGGATGGATTGTTTCAGCACGGGGACCAATAGAAGCAAGGATCTATTATGCCACCATGGCGGCCAAGAATCAAATGATTCATTGTGACATCAAGTGGCCTAAAAGTGCATGGGATGCATTGTGCCACCACAGGGGTTTAGAGAAGCAAGGATCCATTGTGACCCAATGGAGGCTAATAATCCCAGGATCCCATTTGACACCAGGGGGCGTAAAAGGGCCAGGGATGAATTGTGACAGCATGGGGCCCAATAGAAACAAGGAACCATTATGACACCATGGAGGCCAAGAATCAAAAGATTCATTGTGACATCAAGTGGCCTAAAAGGTCATGGGATGCATTGTGACACCACAGGGGTTAAGAGAAGCAAGGAACCATTGTGACCCAATGCAGGCTAACAATCTAATGATCCCTTGTGACACCAATGGGCCTAAATGGGCCAGGGATGAATTGTTACAGCACGGGGACCAATAGTAGCAAGGATCTATTATGCCACCATGGAGGCCAAGAATCAAATGATTCATTGTGACATCATGTGGCCTAAAAGTGCATGGGATGCATTGTGACAGCACAGGGGTTAAGAGAAGCAAGGAACCATTGTGACCCAATGCAGGCCAACAATCTAATGATCCCTTTTGACACCAATGGGCCTAAAAGGGTCAGTGATGAATTGTGAAAGCATGGGGCCCAATTAAAACCTGGTACAATTATGCCACCATGGAGGCCAAGAATCAAATGATTCATTGTGACATCAAGTGGCCTAAAAGGGCATGGGATGCATTGTGCCACCACAGGGGTTTAGAGAAGCAAGGATCCATTGTGACCCAATAGAGGCTAATAATCCCAGGATCCCATTTGACACCAGGGGGCGTAAAAGGGCCAGGGATGAATTGTTACAGCACGGGGACCAATAGAAGCAAGGATCTATTATGCCACCATGGAGGCCAAGAATCAAATAATTCATTGTGACATCATGTGGCCTGAAAGGGCATGGGATGCATTGTGACACCACAGGGGTTAAGAGAAGCAAGGAACCATTGTGACCCAATGCAGGCTAACAATCTAATGATCCCTTGTTACACCAATGGGCCTAAAAGGGGCAGGGATCAATTGTGAAAGCATGGGGCCCAATTAAAACCTGGTACAATTACGCCACCATGGAGGCCAGGAATCAAATGATTCATTGTGACATCAAGTGGCCTAAAAGTGCATGGGATGCATTGTGACACCACAGAGGTTAAGAGAAGCAAGGAACCATTGTGACCCAAAGCAGGCTAACAATCTAAGAATCCCTTTTGACACCAGGGGGCGCAAAAGGACCACGGATGAACTCTGACAGCAAGGGGACCTATAGAAGTAAGGAACCATTATGACACCATGTAGGCCAAGAATCAAATGGTTCATTGTAAGACCAAGTGGCCAAAAAGGGCTTGGAATGCATTGTGACACCACAGAGGTTAAGAGAAGCAAGGAACCATTGTGACCCAATGCAGGCTAGCAATCTAATGATCCCTTGTGGCACCAGGGGGTATAAAAAGGGCCAGGGATGGATTGTTACAGCATGGGGACCAATAGAAGCAAAGATCTATTATGCCACCGTGGAGGCCAAGAATCAAATGATTCATTGTGACATCAAGTGGCCTAAAAGGGCATGGGATGCATTGTGACAGCACAGGGGTTAAGAGAAGCAAGGATCCATTGTGACCCAATGGAGGCTAATAATCCCAGGATCCCATTTGACACCAGGGGGCGTAAAAGGGCCAGGGATGAATTGTGACAGCATGGGGCCCAATAGAAACAAGGAACCATTATGACACCATGGAGGCCAAGAATCAAAAGATTCATTGTGACATCAAGTGGCCTAAAAGGGCATGGGATGCATTGTGACACCACAGAGGTTAAGAGAAGCAAGGAACCATTGTGACCCAATGCAGGCTAACAGTCTAATGATCCCTTGTGGCACCAGGGGGTATAAAAAGGGCCAGGGATGGATTGTTACAGCACGGGGACCAATAGAAGCAAGGATCTATTATGCCACCATGGCGGCCAAGAATCAAATGATTCATTGTGACATCAAGTGGCCTAAAAGGGCATGGGATGCATTGTGACACCACAGGGGTTAAGAGAAGCAAGGAACCATTGTGACCCAATGCAGGCTACCAATCTAATGATCCCTTTTGACACCAGGGGGCGCAAAAGGACCACGGATCGACTCTGACAGCATGGGGACCTATGGAAGCAAGGAACCATTATGACACCATGAAGGCCAAGAATCAAATGGTTCATTGTAAGACCAAGTGGCCTAAAAGGGCTTGGAATGCATTGTGACACCACAGAGGTTAAGAGAAGCAAGGAACCATTGTGACCCAATGCAGGCTAACAATCTAATGATCCCTTGTGGCACCAGGGGGTATAAAAAGGGCCAGGGATGGATTGTTACAGCGCGGGGACCAATAGAAGCAAGGATCTATTATGCCACCATGGCGGCCAAGAATCAAATGATTCATTGTGACATCAAGTGGCCTAAAAGTGCATGGGATGCATTGTGCCGCCACAGGGGTTTAGAGAAGCAAGGATCCATTGTGACCCAATGGAGGCTAATAATCCCAGGATCCCATTTGACACCAGGGAGCGTAAAAGGGCCAGGGATGAATTGTGACAGCATGGGGCCCAATAGAAACAAGGAACCATTATGAAACCATGGAGGCCAAGAATCAAAAGATTCATTGTGAACATCAAGTGGCCTAAAAGGGCATGGGATGCATTGTGACAGCACAGGGGTTAAGAGAAGCAAGGAACCATTGTGACCCAATGCAGGCTAACAATCTAATGATCCCTTGTGACACCAATGGGCCTAAAAGGGCCAGGGATGAATTGTTACAGCACGGGGACCAATAGAAGCAAGGATCTATTATGCCACCATGGAAGCCAAGAATCAAATAATTCATTGTGACATCATGTGGCCTAAAAGTGCATGGGATGCATTGTGACAGCACAGGGGTTAAGAGAAGCAAGGAACCATTGTGACCCAATGCAGGCTAACAATCTAATGATCCCTTTTGACACCAATGGGCCTAAAAGGGTCAGTGATGAATTGTGAAAACATGGGGCCCAAGTAAACCCTGGTACAAATATGCCACCATGGAGGCCAAGAATCAAATGATTCATTGTGACATCAAGTGGCCTAAAAGGGCATGGGATGCATTGTGACACCACAGGGGTTAAGAGAAGCAAGGAACCATTGTGACCCAATGCAGGCTAACAATCTAATGATCCCTTGTTACACCAATGGGCCTAAAAGGGGCAGGGATCAATTGTGAAAGCATGGGGCCCAATTAAAACCTGGTACAATTACGCCACCATGGAGGCCAGGAATCAAATGATTCATTGTGACATCAAGTGGCCTAAAAGTGCATGGGATGCATTGTGACACCACAGAGGTTAAGAGAAGCAAGGAACCATTGTGACCCAAAGCAGGCTAACAATCTAAGAATCCCTTTTGACACCAGGGGGCGCAAAAGGACCACGGATGAACTCTGACAGCAAGGGGACCTATAGAAGTAAGGAACCATTATGACACCATGTAGGCCAAGAATCAAATGGTTCATTGTAAGACCAAGTGGCCAAAAAGGGCTTGGAATGCATTGTGACACCACAGAGGTTAAGAGAAGCAAGGAACCATTGTGACCCAATGCAGGCTAGCAATCTAATGATCCCTTGTGGCACCAGGGGGTATAAAAAGGGCCAGGGATGGATTGTTACAGCATGGGGACCAATAGAAGCAAAGATCTATTATGCCACCGTGGAGGCCAAGAATCAAATGATTCATTGTGACATCAAGTGGCCTAAAAGGGCATGGGATGCATTGTGACAGCACAGGGGTTAAGAGAAGCAAGGATCCATTGTGACCCAATGGAGGCTAATAATCCCAGGATCCCATTTGACACCAGGGGGCGTAAAAGGGCCAGGGATGAATTGTGACAGCATGGGGCCCAATAGAAACAAGGAACCATTATGACACCATGGAGGCCAAGAATCAAAAGATTCATTGTGACATCAAGTGGCCTAAAAGGGCATGGGATGCATTGTGACACCACAGAGGTTAAGAGAAGCAAGGAACCATTGTGACCCAATGCAGGCTAACAGTCTAATGATCCCTTGTGGCACCAGGGGGTATAAAAAGGGCCAGGGATGGATTGTTACAGCACGGGGACCAATAGAAGCAAGGATCTATTATGCCACCATGGCGGCCAAGAATCAAATGATTCATTGTGACATCAAGTGGCCTAAAAGGGCATGGGATGCATTGTGACACCACAGGGGTTAAGAGAAGCAAGGAACCATTGTGACCCAATGCAGGCTACCAATCTAATGATCCCTTTTGACACCAGGGGGCGCAAAAGGACCACGGATCGACTCTGACAGCATGGGGACCTATGGAAGCAAGGAACCATTATGACACCATGAAGGCCAAGAATCAAATGGTTCATTGTAAGACCAAGTGGCCTAAAAGGGCTTGGAATGCATTGTGACACCACAGAGGTTAAGAGAAGCAAGGAACCATTGTGACCCAATGCAGGCTAACAATCTAATGATCCCTTGTGGCACCAGGGGGTATAAAAAGGGCCAGGGATGGATTGTTACAGCGCGGGGACCAATAGAAGCAAGGATCTATTATGCCACCATGGCGGCCAAGAATCAAATGATTCATTGTGACATCAAGTGGCCTAAAAGTGCATGGGATGCATTGTGCCGCCACAGGGGTTTAGAGAAGCAAGGATCCATTGTGACCCAATGGAGGCTAATAATCCCAGGATCCCATTTGACACCAGGGAGCGTAAAAGGGCCAGGGATGAATTGTGACAGCATGGGGCCCAATAGAAACAAGGAACCATTATGAAACCATGGAGGCCAAGAATCAAAAGATTCATTGTGAACATCAAGTGGCCTAAAAGGGCATGGGATGCATTGTGACAGCACAGGGGTTAAGAGAAGCAAGGAACCATTGTGACCCAATGCAGGCTAACAATCTAATGATCCCTTGTGACACCAATGGGCCTAAAAGGGCCAGGGATGAATTGTTACAGCACGGGGACCAATAGAAGCAAGGATCTATTATGCCACCATGGAGGCCAAGAATCAAATAATTCATTGTGACATCATGTGGCCTAAAAGTGCATGGGATGCATTGTGACAGCACAGGGGTTAAGAGAAGCAAGGAACCATTGTGACCCAATGCAGGCTAACAATCTAATGATCCCTTTTGACACCAATGGGCCTAAAAGGGTCAGTGATGAATTGTGAAAACATGGGGCCCAAGTAAACCCTGGTACAAATATGCCACCATGGAGGCCAAGAATCAAATGATTCATTGTGACATCAAGTGGCCTAAAAGGGCATGGGATGCATTGTGACACCACAGGGGCTAAGAGAAGCAAGGAACCATTGTGACCTAATGGAGGCTAATAATCCCAGGATCCCATTTGACACCAGGGGGCGTAAAAGGGCCAGGGATCACTTGTGACAGCATGGGGCCCAATAGAAACAAGGAACCATTATGACACCATGGAGGCCAAGAATCAAAAGATTCATTGTGACATCAAGTGGCCTAAAAGGGCATGGGATGCATTGTGACACCACAGGGGTTAAGAGAAGCAAGGAACCATTGTGACCCAATGCAGGCTAACAATCTAATGATCCCTTGTGACACCAATGGGCCTAAAAGGGGCAGGGAGGAATTGTTACAGCACAGGGACCAATAGAAGCAAGGATCTATTATGCCATCATGGAGGCCAAGAATCAAATAATTCATTGTGACATCATGTGGCCTAAAAGGGCATGGGATGCATTGTGACACCACAGGGGTTAAGAGAAGCAAGGAACCATTGTGACCCAATGCAGGCCAACCATCTAATGATCCCTTGTGACACCAATGGGCCTAAAAGGTGCAGGGATGAATTGTGAAAGCATGGGGCCCAAGTAAACCCTGGTACAAATATGCCACCATTGAGGCCAAGAATTAAATGATTCATTGTGACATCAAGTGGCCTAAAAGGGCATGGGATGCATTGTGACACCACAGGGGTTAAGAGAAGCAAGGAACCATTGTGACCCAATGCAGGCTAACAATCTAAGAATCCCTTTTGACACCAGGGGGCGCAAAAGGTCCACGGATGAACTCTGACAGCAAGGGGACCTATGGAAGCAAGGAACCATTATGACACCATGAAGGCCAAGAATCAAATGGTTCATTGTAAGACCAAGTGGCCTAAAAGGGCTTGGAATGCATTGTGACACCACAGAGGTTAAGAGAAGCAAGGAACCATTGTGACCCAATGCAGGCTAACAATCTAATGATCCCTTGTGGCACTAGGGGGTATAAAAAGGGCCAGGGATGGATTGTTACAGTACGGGGACCAATAGAAGCAAGGATCTATTATGCCACCATGGAGGCCAAGAATCAAATGATTCATTGTGACATCAAGTGGCCTAAAAGGGCATGGGATGCATTGTGCCACCACAGGGGTTTAGAGAAGCAAGGATCCATTGTGACCCAATGGAGGCTAATAATCCCAGGATCCCATTTGACACCAGGGGGCGCAAAAGGGCCAGGGATGAATCGTTACAGCACGGGGACCAATAGAAGCAAGGATCTATTATGCCACCATGGAGGCCAAGAATCAAATAATTCATTGTGACATCATGTGGCCTAAAAGGGCATGGGATGCATTGTGACAGCACAGGGGTTAAGAGAAGCAAGGAACCATTGTGACCCAATGCAGGCTAACAATCTAATGATCCCTTGTGACACCAATGGGCCTAAAACGGGCAGGGATGAATTGTGAAAGCATGGGGCCCAAGTAAACCCTGGTACAAATATGCCACCATGGAGGCCAAGAATCAAATGATTCATTGTGACATCAAGTGGCCTAAAAGGGCATGGGATGCATTGTGACACCACAGGGGCTAAGAGAAGCAAGGAACCATTGTGACCTATTGGAGGCTAATAATCCCAGGATCCCATTTGACACCAGGGGGCGTAAAAGGGCCAGGGATCACTTGTGACAGCATGGGGCCCAATAGAAACAAGGAACCATTATGACACCATGGAGGCCAAGAATCAAATGATTCATTGTGACATCAAGTGGCCTAAAAGGGCATGGGATGCATTGTGACACCACAGGGGTTAAGAGAAGCAAGGAACCATTGTGACCCAATGCAGGCTAACAATCTAATGATCCCTTGTGACACCAATGGGCCTAAAAGGGGCAGGGAGGAATTGTTACAGCACAGGGACCAATAGAAGCAAGGATTTATTATGCCACCATGTAGGCCAAGAATCAAATGGTTCATTGTAAGACCAAGTGGCCTAAAAGGGCTTGGAATTCATTGTGACACCACAGAGGTTAAGAGAAGCAAGGAACCATTGTGACCCAATGCAGGCTAACCATCTAATGATCCCTTGTGTCACCAGGGCGTATAAAAAGGGCCAGGGATGGATTGTTACAGCACGGGGACCAATAGAAGCAAGGATCTATTATGCCACCGTGGAGGCCAAGAATCAGATGATTCATTGTGACATCAAGTGGCCTAAAAGGGCATGGGATGCATTGTGACACCACAGGGGTTAAGAGAAGCAAGGATCCATTGTGACCCAATGGAGGCTAATAATCCCAGGATCCCATTTGACACCAGGGGGCGTAAAAGGGCCAGGGATGAATTGTGACAGCATTGAGCCCAATAGAAACAAGGAACCATTATGACACCATGGAGGCCAAGAATCAAAAGATTCATTGTGACATCAAGTGGCCTAAAAGGGCATGGGATGCATTGTGACACCACAGGGGTTAAGAGAAGCAAGGAACCATTGTGACCCAATGCAGGCTAACAATCCAATCATCCCTTGTGACACCAATGGGCATAAAAGGGCCAGGGATGAATTGTTACAGCACGGGGACCAATAGAAGCAAGGATCTATTATGCCACCATGGAGGCCAAGAATCAAATGATTCATTGTGACATCATGTGGCCTAAAAGGGCATGGGATGCATTGTGACAGCACAGGGGTTAAGAGAAGCAAGGAACCATTGTGACCCAATGCAGGCTAACAATCTAATGATCCCTTGTGACACCAATGGGCCTAAAAGGGGCAGGGATGAATTGTGAAAGCATGGGGCCCAAGTAAACCCTGGTACAAATATGCCACCATGGAGGCCAAGAATCAAATGATACATTGTGACATCAAGTGGCCTAAAAGGGCATGGGATGCATTGTGACACCACAGGGGTTAAGAGAAGCAAGGAACCATTGTGACCCAATGCAGGCTAACAATCTAAGAATCCCTTTTGACACCAGGGGGCGCAAAAGGTCCACGGATGAACTCTGACAGCAAGGGGACCTATAGAAGCAAGGAACCATTATGACACCATGTAGGCCAAGAATCAAATGGTTCATTGTAAGACCAAGTGGCCTAAAAGGACTTGGAATGCATTGTGACACCACAGAGGTTAAGAGAAGCAAGGAACCATTGTGACCCAATGCAGGCTAACAATCTAATGATCCCTTGTGGCACCAGGGGGTATAAAAAGCGCCAGGGATGGATTGTTACAGCACGGGGACCAATAGAAGCAAGGATCTATTATGCCACCATGGAGGCCAAGATTCAAATAATTCATTGTGACATCATGTGGCCTAAAAGGGCATGGGATGCATTGTGACAGCACAGGGGTTAAGAGAAGCAAGGAACCATTGTGACCCAATGCAGGCTAACAATCTAATGATCCCTTGTGACACCAATGGGCCTAAAAGGGGCAGGGATGAATTGTGAAAGCATGGGGCCCAAGTAAACCCTGGTACAAATATGCCACCATGGAGGCCAAGAATCAAATGATTCATTGTGACATCAAGTGGCCTAAAAGGGCATGGGATGCATTGTGACAGCACAGGGGTTAAGAGAAGCAAGGATCCATTGTGACCCAATGGAGGCTAATAATCCCAGGATCCCATTTGACACCAGGGGGCGTAAAAGGGCCAGGGATCAATTGTGACAGCATGGGGCCCAATAGAAACAAGGAACCATTATGACACCATGGAGGCCAAGAATCAAAAGATTCATTGTGACATCAAGTGGCCTAAAAGGGCATGGGATGCATTGTGACACCACAGAGGTTAAGAGAAGCAAGGAACCATTGTGACCCAATGGAGGCTAACAATCTAATGATCCCTTGTGACACCAATGGGCCTAAAAGGGCCAGGGATGGATTGTTACAGCATGGGGACCAATAGAAGCAAGGATCTATTATGCCACCATGGAGGCCATGAATCAAATAATTCATTGTGACATCATGTGGCCTAAAAGGGCATGGGATGCATTGTGACAGCGCAGGGGTTAAGAGAAGCAAGGAACCATTGTGACCCAATGCAGGCTAACAATCTAAGGATCCCTTTTGACACCAGGGGGCGCAAAAGGACCACGGATGGACTCTGACAGCATGGGGACCTATAGAAGCAAGGAACCATTATGACACCATGAAGGCCAAGAATCAAATGGTTCACTGAAGACCAAGCGGCCTAAAAGGGCTTGGAATGCATTGTGACACCACAGAGGTTAAGAGAAGCAAGGAACCATTGTGACCCAATGCAGGCTAACAATCTAATGATCCCTTGTGGCACCAGGGGGTATAAAAAGGGCCAGGGATGGATTGTTACAGCACGGGGACCAATAGAAGCAAGGATCTATTATGCCACCATGGCGGCCAAGAATCAAATGATTCATTGTGACATCAAGTGGCCTAAAAGGGCATGGGATGCATTGTGTCACCACAGGGGTTTAGAGAAGCAAGGATCCATTGTGACCCAGTGGAGGCTAATAATCCCAGGATCCCATTTGACACCAGGGGGCCTAAAAGGGCCAGGGATGAATTGTTACAGCACGGGGACCAATAGAAGCAAGGATCTATTATGCCACCATGGAGGCCAAGAATCAAATAATTCATTGTGACATCATGTGGCCTAAAAGGGCATGGGATGCATTGTGACAGCACAGGGGTTAAGAGAAGCAAGGAACCATTGTGACCCAATGCAGGCTAACAATCTAATGATCCCTTGTGACACCAATGGGCCTAAAAGGGGCAGGGATGAATTGTGAAAGCATGGGGCCCAAGTAAACCCTGGTACAAATATGCCACCATGGAGGCCAAGAATCAAATGATTCATTGTGACATCAAGTGGCCTAAAAGGGCATGGGATGCATTGTGACAGCACAGGGGTTAAGAGAAGCAAGGATCCATTGTGACCCAATGGAGGCTAATAATCCCAGGATCCCATTTGACACCAGGGGGCGTAAAAGGGCCAGGGATGAATTGTGACAGCATGGGGCCCAATAGAAACAAGGAACCATTATGACACCATGGAGGCCAAGAATCAAAAGATTCATTGTGACATCAAGTGGCCTAAAAGGGCATGGGATGCATTGTGACACCACAGAGGTTCAGAGAAGCAAGGAACCATTGTGACCCAATGCAGGCTAACAATCTAAGGATCCCTTGTGACACCAATGGGCTTAAAAGGGCCAGGGAGGAATTGTTACAGCACAGGGACCAATAGAAGCAAGGATCAATTATGCCATCATGGAGGCCAAGAATCAAATAATTCATTGTGACATCAAGTGGCCTAAAAGGGCATGGGATGCATTGTGACACCACAGGGGTTAAGAGAAGCAAGGAACCATTGTGATCCAATGCAGGCTAACAATCTAAGGATCCCTTGTGACACCAATGGGCCTAAAAGGGGCAGGGATGAATTGTGAAAGCATGGGGCACAAGTAAACCCTGGTACAAATATGCCACCATGAAGGCCAAGAATTAAATGATTCATTGTGACATCAAGTGGCCTAAAAGGGCATGGGATGCATTGTGACACCACAGGGGTTAAGAGAAGCAAGGAACCATTGTGACCCAATGCAGGCTAACCATCTAATGATCCCTTGTGACACCAATGGGCCTAAAAGGGCCAGGGATGGATTGTTACAGCACGGGGACCAATAGAAGCAAGGATCTATTATGCCACCATGGAGGCCAAGAATCAAATAATTCATTGTGACATCATGTGGCCTAAAAGGGCATGGGATGCATTGTGACAGCGCAGGGGTTAAGAGAAGCAAGGAACCATTGGGACCCAATGCAGGCTAACAATCTAATGATCCCTTGTGTCACCAAAGGGCCTAAAAGGGGCAGGGATGAATTGTGAAAGCATGGGGCCCAATTAAACCCTGGTACAAATATGCCACCATGGAGGCCAAGAATCAAATGATTCATTGTGACATCAAGTGGCCTAAAAGGGCATGGGATGCATTGTGACACCACAGGGGTTAAGAGAAGCAAGGAACCATTGTGACCCAAGGCAGGCTAACAATCTAAGGATCCCTTTTGACACCAGGGGGCGCAAAAGGACCACGGATGGACTCTGACAGCATGGGGACCTATAGAAGAAAGGAACCATTATGACACCATGAAGGCCAAGAATCAAATGGTTCACTGAAGACCATGCGGCCTAAAAGGGCTTGGAATGCATTGTGACACCACAGAGGTTAAGAGAAGCAAGGAACCATTGTGACCCAATGCAGGCTAGCAATCTAATGATCCCTTGTGGCACCAGGGGGTATAAAAAGGGCCAGGGATGGATTGTTACAGCACGGGGAACAATAGAAGCAAGGATCTATTATGCCTCCGTGGAGGCCAAGAATCAAATGATTCATTGTGACATCAAGTGGCCTAAAAGGGCATGGGATGCATTGTGACAGCACAGGGGTTAAGAGAAGCAAGGATCCATTGTGACCCAATGGAGGCTAACAATCTAATAATCCCTTTTGACACCAAAGGGCCTAAAAGGGTCAGTGATGAATTGTGAAAGCATGGGGCCCAATTAAAACCTGGTACAATTATGCCACCATGGAGGCCAAGAATCAAATGATTCATTGTGACATCAAGAGGCCTAAAAGGGCATGGGATGCATTGTGACAGCACAGGGGTTAAGAGAAGCAAGGAACCATTGTGACCCAATGCAGGCTAACAATCTAAGGATCCCTTTTGACACCAGGGGGCGCAAAAGGACCACGGATCGACTCTGACAACATGGGGACCTATGGAAGCAAGGAACCATTATGACACCATGAAGGCCTAGAATCAAATGGTTCATTGTAAGACCAAGTGGCCTAAAAGGGCTTGGAATGCATTGTGACACCACAGAGGTTAAGAGAAGCAAGGAACCATTGTGACCCAATGCAGGCTAACAATCTAATGATCCCTTGTGACACCAATGGGCCTAAAACCGCCAGGGATGAATTGTTACAGCACGGGGACCAATAGAAGCAAGGATCTATTATGCCACCATGGAGTCCAAGAATCAAATAATTCATTGTGACATCATGTGGCCTAAAAGGGCATGGGATGCATTGTGACACCACAGGGGTTAAGAGAAGCAAGGAACAATTGTGACCCAATGCAGGCTCACAATCTAAGAATCCCTTTTGACATCAGGGGGCGCAAAACGACCACGGATGAACTGTGACAGCATGGGGACCTATAGAAGCAAGGAACCATTATGACACCATGAAGGCCAAGAATCAAATGGTGCATTGTGACATCAAGTGGCCTAAAAGGGCTTGGAATGCATTGTGACACCACAGAGGGTAAGAGAAGCAAGGAACCATTGTGACCCAATGCAGGCTAGCAATCTAATGATCCCTTGCGGCACCAGGGGGTATAAAAAGGGCCAGGGATGGATTGTTACAGCACGGGGAACAATAGAAGCAAGGATCTATTATGCCACCGTGGAGGCCAAGAATCAAATGATTCATTGTGACTTCAAGTGGCCTAAAAGGGCATGGGATGCATTGTGACAGCACAGGGGTTAAGAGAAGCAAGGATCCATTGTGACCCAATGGAGGCTAATAATCCCAGGATCCCATTTGACACCAGGGGGCGTAAAAGGGCCAGGGATGAATTGTGACAGCATGGGGCCCAATAGAAACAAGGAACCATTATGACACCATGGAGGCCAAGAATCAAATGATTCATTGTGACATCAAGTGGCCTAAAAGGGCATGGGATGCATTGTGACACCACAGAGGTTAAGAGAAGCAAGGAACCATTGTGACCCAATGCAGGCTAACAATCTAATGATCCCTTGTGACACCAATGGGCCTAAAAGGGGCAGGGATGAATTGTGAAAGCATGGGGCCCAAGTAAAACCTGGTACAATTATGCCACCATGGAGGCCAAGAATCAAATGATTCATTCTGACATCAAGTGGCCTAAAAGGGCATGGGATGCATTGTGACACCACAGGGGTTAAGAGAAGCAAGGATCCATTTTTACCCAATGAAGGCTAATAATCCCAGGATCCCATTTGACACCAGGGGGCGTAAAAGGGCCAGGGATGAATTGTGACAGCATGGGGCCCAATAGGAACAAGGAACCATTATGACACCATGGAGGCCAAGAATCAAATGATTCATTGTGACATCAAGTGGCCTAAAAGGGCATGGGATGCATTGTGACACCACAGAGGTTAAGGGAAGCAAGGAACCATTGTGACCCAATGCAGGGTAACAATCTAATGATCCCTTGTGACACCAATGGGCCTAAAAGTGCCAGGGAGGAATTGTTACAGCACAGGGACCAATAGAAGCAAGGATCTATTATGCCACCATGGAGGCCAAGAATCAAATAATTCATTGTGACATCATGTGGCCTAAAAGGGCATGGGATGCATTGTGACAGCACAGGGGTTAAGAGAAGCAAGGATCCATTGTGACCCAATGGAGGCTAACAATCTAATAATCCCTTTTGACACCAATGGGCCTAAAAGGGGCAGGGATGAATTGTGAAAGCATGGGGCCCAAGTAAAACCTGGTACAAATATGCCACCATGGAGGCCAAGAATCAAATGATTCATTGTGACATCAAGTGGCCTAAAAGGGCATGGGATGCATTCTGACACCATAGGGGTTAAGAGAAGCAAGGAACCATTGTGACCCAATGCAGGCTAACAATCTAATGATCCCTTGTGACACCAATGGGCCTAAAAGGGGCAGGGATGTATTGTGAAAGCATGGGGCCCAAGTAAACCCTGGTACAAATATGCCACCATGGAGGCCAAGAATCAAATGATTCATTGTGACATCAAGTGGCCTAAAAGGGCATGGGATGCATTGTGACAGCACAGGGGTTAAGAGAAGCAAGGATCCATTGTGACCCAATGGAGGCTAATAATCCCAGGATCCCATTTGACACCAGGGGGCGTAAAAGGGCCAGGGATGAATTGTGACAGCATGGGGCCCAATAGAAACAAGGAACCATTATGACACCATGGAGGCCAAGAATCAAAAGATTCATTGTGACATCAAGTGGCCTAAAAGGGCATGGGATGCATTGTGACACCACAGAGGTTAAGAGAAGCAAGGAACCATTGTGACCCAATGCAGGCTAACAATCTAAGGATCCCTTGTGACACCAATGGGCTTAAAAGGGCCAGGGAGGAATTGTTACAGCACAGGGACCAATAGAAGCAAGGATCTATTATGCCACCATGGAGGCCAAGAATCAAATAATTCATTGTGACATCAAGTGGCCTAAAAGGGCATGGGATGCATTGTGACACCACAGGGGTTAAGAGAAGCAAGGAACCATTGTGATCCAATGCAGGCTAACAATCTAAGGATCCCTTGTGACACCAATGGGCCTAAAAGGGGCAGGGATGAATTGTGAAAGCATGGGGCACAAGTAAACCCTGGTACAAATATGCCACCATGAAGGCCAAGAATTAAATGATTCATTGTGACATCAAGTGGCCTAAAAGGGCATGGGATGCATTGTGACACCACAGGGGTTAAGAGAAGCAAGGAACCATTGTGACCCAATGCAGGCTAACCATCTAATGATCCCTTGTGACACCAATGGGCCTAAAAGGGCCAGGGATGGATTGTTACAGCACGGGGACCAATAGAAGCAAGGATCTATTATGCCACCATGGAGGCCAAGAATCAAATAATTCATTGTGACATCATGTGGCCTAAAAGGGCATGGGATGCATTGTGACAGCGCAGGGGTTAAGAGAAGCAAGGAACCATTGGGACCCAATGCAGGCTAACAATCTAATGATCCCTTGTGTCACCAAAGGGCCTAAAAGGGGCAGGGATGAATTGTGAAAGCATGGGGCCCAATTAAACCCTGGTACAAATATGCCACCATGGAGGCCAAGAATCAAATGATTCATTGTGACATCAAGTGGCCTAAAAGGGCATGGGATGCATTGTGACACCACAGGGGTTAAGAGAAGCAAGGAACCATTGTGACCCAAGGCAGGCTAACAATCTAAGGATCCCTTTTGACACCAGGGGGCGCAAAAGGACCACGGATGGACTCTGACAGCATGGGGACCTATAGAAGAAAGGAACCATTATGACACCATGAAGGCCAAGAATCAAATGGTTCACTGAAGACCATGCGGCCTAAAAGGGCTTGGAATGCATTGTGACACCACAGAGGTTAAGAGAAGCAAGGAACCATTGTGACCCAATGCAGGCTAGCAATCTAATGATCCCTTGTGGCACCAGGGGGTATAAAAAGGGCCAGGGATGGATTGTTACAGCACGGGGAACAATAGAAGCAAGGATCTATTATGCCTCCGTGGAGGCCAAGAATCAAATGATTCATTGTGACATCAAGTGGCCTAAAAGGGCATGGGATGCATTGTGACAGCACAGGGGTTAAGAGAAGCAAGGATCCATTGTGACCCAATGGAGGCTAACAATCTAATAATCCCTTTTGACACCAAAGGGCCTAAAAGGGTCAGTGATGAATTGTGAAAGCATGGGGCCCAATTAAAACCTGGTACAATTATGCCACCATGGAGGCCAAGAATCAAATGATTCATTGTGACATCAAGAGGCCTAAAAGGGCATGGGATGCATTGTGACAGCACAGGGGTTAAGAGAAGCAAGGAACCATTGTGACCCAATGCAGGCTAACAATCTAAGGATCCCTTTTGACACCAGGGGGCGCAAAAGGACCACGGATCGACTCTGACAACATGGGGACCTATGGAAGCAAGGAACCATTATGACACCATGAAGGCCTAGAATCAAATGGTTCATTGTAAGACCAAGTGGCCTAAAAGGGCTTGGAATGCATTGTGACACCACAGAGGTTAAGAGAAGCAAGGAACCATTGTGACCCAATGCAGGCTAACAATCTAATGATCCCTTGTGACACCAATGGGCCTAAAACCGCCAGGGATGAATTGTTACAGCACGGGGACCAATAGAAGCAAGGATCTATTATGCCACCATGGAGTCCAAGAATCAAATAATTCATTGTGACATCATGTGGCCTAAAAGGGCATGGGATGCATTGTGACACCACAGGGGTTAAGAGAAGCAAGGAACAATTGTGACCCAATGCAGGCTCACAATCTAAGAATCCCTTTTGACATCAGGGGGCGCAAAACGACCACGGATGAACTGTGACAGCATGGGGACCTATAGAAGCAAGGAACCATTATGACACCATGAAGGCCAAGAATCAAATGGTGCATTGTGACATCAAGTGGCCTAAAAGGGCTTGGAATGCATTGTGACACCACAGAGGGTAAGAGAAGCAAGGAACCATTGTGACCCAATGCAGGCTAGCAATCTAATGATCCCTTGCGGCACCAGGGGGTATAAAAAGGGCCAGGGATGGATTGTTACAGCACGGGGAACAATAGAAGCAAGGATCTATTATGCCACCGTGGAGGCCAAGAATCAAATGATTCATTGTGACTTCAAGTGGCCTAAAAGGGCATGGGATGCATTGTGACAGCACAGGGGTTAAGAGAAGCAAGGATCCATTGTGACCCAATGGAGGCTAATAATCCCAGGATCCCATTTGACACCAGGGGGCGTAAAAGGGCCAGGGATGAATTGTGACAGCATGGGGCCCAATACAAACAAGGAACCATTATGACACCATGGAGGCCAAGAATCAAATGATTCATTGTGACATCAAGTGGCCTAAAAGGGCATGGGATGCATTGTGACACCACAGAGGTTAAGAGAAGCAAGGAACCATTGTGACCCAATGCAGGCTAACAATCTTATGATCCCTTGTGACACCAATGGGCCTAAAAGGGGCAGGGATGAATTGTGAAAGCATGGGGCCCAAGTAAAACCTGGTACAATTATGCCACCATGGAGGCCAAGAATCAAATGATTCATTGTGACATCAAGTGGCCTAAAAGGGCATGGGATGCATTGTGACACCACAGGGGTTAAGAGAAGCAAGGAACCATTGTGACCCAAGGCAGGCTAACAATCTAAGGATCCCTTTTGACACCAGGGGGCGCAAAAGGACCACGGATGGACTCTGACAGCATGGGGACCTATAGAAGAAAGGAACCATTATGACACCATGAAGGCCAAGAATCAAATGGTTCACTGAAGACCATGCGGCCTAAAAGGGCTTGGAATGCATTGTGACACCACAGAGGTTAAGAGAAGCAAGGAACCATTGTGACCCAATGCAGGCTAGCAATCTAATGATCCCTTGTGGCACCAGGGGGTATAAAAAGGGCCAGGGATGGATTGTTACAGCACGGGGAACAATAGAAGCAAGGATCTATTATGCCTCCGTGGAGGCCAAGAATCAAATGATTCATTGTGACATCAAGTGGCCTAAAAGGGCATGGGATGCATTGTGACAGCACAGGGGTTAAGAGAAGCAAGGATCCATTGTGACCCAATGGAGGCTAACAATCTAATAATCCCTTTTGACACCAAAGGGCCTAAAAGGGTCAGTGATGAATTGTGAAAGCATGGGGCCCAATTAAAACCTGGTACAATTATGCCACCATGGAGGCCAAGAATCAAATGATTCATTGTGACATCAAGAGGCCTAAAAGGGCATGGGATGCATTGTGACAGCACAGGGGTTAAGAGAAGCAAGGAACCATTGTGACCCAATGCAGGCTAACAATCTAAGGATCCCTTTTGACACCAGGGGGCGCAAAAGGACCACGGATCGACTCTGACAACATGGGGACCTATGGAAGCAAGGAACCATTATGACACCATGAAGGCCTAGAATCAAATGGTTCATTGTAAGACCAAGTGGCCTAAAAGGGCTTGGAATGCATTGTGACACCACAGAGGTTAAGAGAAGCAAGGAACCATTGTGACCCAATGCAGGCTAACAATCTAATGATCCCTTGTGACACCAATGGGCCTAAAACCGCCAGGGATGAATTGTTACAGCACGGGGACCAATAGAAGCAAGGATCTATTATGCCACCATGGAGTCCAAGAATCAAATAATTCATTGTGACATCATGTGGCCTAAAAGGGCATGGGATGCATTGTGACACCACAGGGGTTAAGAGAAGCAAGGAACAATTGTGACCCAATGCAGGCTCACAATCTAAGAATCCCTTTTGACATCAGGGGGCGCAAAACGACCACGGATGAACTGTGACAGCATGGGGACCTATAGAAGCAAGGAACCATTATGACACCATGAAGGCCAAGAATCAAATGGTGCATTGTGACATCAAGTGGCCTAAAAGGGCTTGGAATGCATTGTGACACCACAGAGGGTAAGAGAAGCAAGGAACCATTGTGACCCAATGCAGGCTAGCAATCTAATGATCCCTTGCGGCACCAGGGGGTATAAAAAGGGCCAGGGATGGATTGTTACAGCACGGGGAACAATAGAAGCAAGGATCTATTATGCCACCGTGGAGGCCAAGAATCAAATGATTCATTGTGACTTCAAGTGGCCTAAAAGGGCATGGGATGCATTGTGACAGCACAGGGGTTAAGAGAAGCAAGGATCCATTGTGACCCAATGGAGGCTAATAATCCCAGGATCCCATTTGACACCAGGGGGCGTAAAAGGGCCAGGGATGAATTGTGACAGCATGGGGCCCAATACAAACAAGGAACCATTATGACACCATGGAGGCCAAGAATCAAATGATTCATTGTGACATCAAGTGGCCTAAAAGGGCATGGGATGCATTGTGACACCACAGAGGTTAAGAGAAGCAAGGAACCATTGTGACCCAATGCAGGCTAACAATCTTATGATCCCTTGTGACACCAATGGGCCTAAAAGGGGCAGGGATGAATTGTGAAAGCATGGGGCCCAAGTAAAACCTGGTACAATTATGCCACCATGGAGGCCAAGAATCAAATGATTCATTCTGACATCAAGTGGCCTAAAAGGGCATGGGATGCATTGTGACACCACAGGGGTTAAGAGAAGCAAGGATCCATTTTTACCCAATGAAGGCTAATAATCCCAGGATCCCATTTGACACCAGGGGGCGTAAAAGGGCCAGGGATGAATTGTGACAGCATGGGGCCCAATAGGAACAAGGAACCATTATGACACCATGGAGGCCAAGAATCAAATGATTCATTGTGACATCAAGTGGCCTAAAAGGGCATGGGATGCATTGTGACACCACAGAGGTTAAGGGAAGCAAGGAACCATTGTGACCCAATGCAGGGTAACAATCTAATGATCCCTTGTGACACCAATGGGCCTAAAAGTGCCAGGGAGGAATTGTTACAGCACAGGGACCAATAGAAGCAAGGATCTATTATGCCACCATGGAGGCCAAGAATCAAATAATTCATTGTGACATCATGTGGCCTAAAAGGGCATGGGATGCATTGTGACAGCACAGGGGTTAAGAGAAGCAAGGATCCATTGTGACCCAATGGAGGCTAACAATCTAATAATCCCTTTTGACACCAATGGGCCTAAAAGGGGCAGGGATGAATTGTGAAAGCATGGGGCCCAAGTAAAACCTGGTACAAATATGCCACCATGGAGGCCAAGAATCAAATGATTCATTGTGACATCAAGTGGCCTAAAAGGGCATGGGATGCATTCTGACACCATAGGGGTAAGGAGAAGCAAGGATCCATTGTGACCCAATGCAGGCTAACAATCTAATGATCCCTTGCGGCACCAATGGGCCTAAAAGGGGCAGGGATGAATTGTGAAAGCATGGGGCCCAAGTAAAACCTGGTACAATTACGCCACCATGGAGGCCAAGAATCAAATGATTCATTGTGACATCAAGTGGCCTAAAAGTGCATGGGATGCATTGTGACAGCACAGGGGTTAAGAGAAGCAAGGATCCATTGTGACCCAATGGAGGCTAATAATCCCAGGATCCCATTTGACAACAGGGGGCGTAAAAGGGCCAGGGATCACTTGTGACAGCATGGGGACCAATAGAAACAAGGAACCATTATGACACCATGGAAGCCAAGAATCAAATGATTCATTGTGTCATCAAGTGGCCTAAAAGGGCATGGGATGCATTGTGACGCCACAGGGGTTAAGAGAAGCAAGGAATCATTGTGACCCAATGCAGGCTAACAATCTAAGGACCCCTTGTGACACCAATGGGCCTAAAAGGGGCAGGGATGAATTGTGAAAGCACAGGGACCAATAGAAGCAAGGATCTATTATGCCACCATGGAGGCCAAGAATCAAATAATTCATTGTGACATCAAGTGGCCTAAAAGGGCATGGGATGCATTGTGACACCACAGGGGTTAAGAGAAGCAAGGAACCATTGTGATCCAATGCAGGCTAACAATCTAAGGATCCCTTGTGACACCAATGGGCCTAAAAGGGGCAGGGATGAATTGTGAAAGCATGGGGCACAAGTAAACCCTGGTACAAATATGCCACCATGAAGGCCAAGAATTAAATGATTCATTGTGACATCAAGTGGCCTAAAAGGGCATGGGATGCATTGTGACACCACAGGGGTTAAGAGAAGCAAGGAACCATTGTGACCCAATGCAGGCTAACCATCTAATGATCCCTTGTGACACCAATGGGCCTAAAAGGGCCAGGGATGGATTGTTACAGCACGGGGACCAATAGAAGCAAGGATCTATTATGCCACCATGGAGGCCAAGAATCAAATAATTCATTGTGACATCATGTGGCCTAAAAGGGCATGGGATGCATTGTGACAGCGCAGGGGTTAAGAGAAGCAAGGAACCATTGGGACCCAATGCAGGCTAACAATCTAATGATCCCTTGTGTCACCAAAGGGCCTAAAAGGGGCAGGGATGAATTGTGAAAGCATGGGGCCCAATTAAACCCTGGTACAAATATGCCACCATGGAGGCCAAGAATCAAATGATTCATTGTGACATCAAGTGGCCTAAAAGGGCATGGGATGCATTGTGACACCACAGGGGTTAAGAGAAGCAAGGAACCATTGTGACCCAAGGCAGGCTAACAATCTAAGGATCCCTTTTGACACCAGGGGGCGCAAAAGGACCACGGATGGACTCTGACAGCATGGGGACCTATAGAAGAAAGGAACCATTATGACACCATGAAGGCCAAGAATCAAATGGTTCACTGAAGACCATGCGGCCTAAAAGGGCTTGGAATGCATTGTGACACCACAGAGGTTAAGAGAAGCAAGGAACCATTGTGACCCAATGCAGGCTAGCAATCTAATGATCCCTTGTGGCACCAGGGGGTATAAAAAGGGCCAGGGATGGATTGTTACAGCACGGGGAACAATAGAAGCAAGGATCTATTATGCCTCCGTGGAGGCCAAGAATCAAATGATTCATTGTGACATCAAGTGGCCTAAAAGGGCATGGGATGCATTGTGACAGCACAGGGGTTAAGAGAAGCAAGGATCCATTGTGACCCAATGGAGGCTAACAATCTAATAATCCCTTTTGACACCAAAGGGCCTAAAAGGGTCAGTGATGAATTGTGAAAGCATGGGGCCCAATTAAAACCTGGTACAATTATGCCACCATGGAGGCCAAGAATCAAATGATTCATTGTGACATCAAGAGGCCTAAAAGGGCATGGGATGCATTGTGACAGCACAGGGGTTAAGAGAAGCAAGGAACCATTGTGACCCAATGCAGGCTAACAATCTAAGGATCCCTTTTGACACCAGGGGGCGCAAAAGGACCACGGATCGACTCTGACAACATGGGGACCTATGGAAGCAAGGAACCATTATGACACCATGAAGGCCTAGAATCAAATGGTTCATTGTAAGACCAAGTGGCCTAAAAGGGCTTGGAATGCATTGTGACACCACAGAGGTTAAGAGAAGCAAGGAACCATTGTGACCCAATGCAGGCTAACAATCTAATGATCCCTTGTGACACCAATGGGCCTAAAACCGCCAGGGATGAATTGTTACAGCACGGGGACCAATAGAAGCAAGGATCTATTATGCCACCATGGAGTCCAAGAATCAAATAATTCATTGTGACATCATGTGGCCTAAAAGGGCATGGGATGCATTGTGACACCACAGGGGTTAAGAGAAGCAAGGAACAATTGTGACCCAATGCAGGCTCACAATCTAAGAATCCCTTTTGACATCAGGGGGCGCAAAACGACCACGGATGAACTGTGACAGCATGGGGACCTATAGAAGCAAGGAACCATTATGACACCATGAAGGCCAAGAATCAAATGGTGCATTGTGACATCAAGTGGCCTAAAAGGGCTTGGAATGCATTGTGACACCACAGAGGGTAAGAGAAGCAAGGAACCATTGTGACCCAATGCAGGCTAGCAATCTAATGATCCCTTGCGGCACCAGGGGGTATAAAAAGGGCCAGGGATGGATTGTTACAGCACGGGGAACAATAGAAGCAAGGATCTATTATGCCACCGTGGAGGCCAAGAATCAAATGATTCATTGTGACTTCAAGTGGCCTAAAAGGGCATGGGATGCATTGTGACAGCACAGGGGTTAAGAGAAGCAAGGATCCATTGTGACCCAATGGAGGCTAATAATCCCAGGATCCCATTTGACACCAGGGGGCGTAAAAGGGCCAGGGATGAATTGTGACAGCATGGGGCCCAATACAAACAAGGAACCATTATGACACCATGGAGGCCAAGAATCAAATGATTCATTGTGACATCAAGTGGCCTAAAAGGGCATGGGATGCATTGTGACACCACAGAGGTTAAGAGAAGCAAGGAACCATTGTGACCCAATGCAGGCTAACAATCTTATGATCCCTTGTGACACCAATGGGCCTAAAAGGGGCAGGGATGAATTGTGAAAGCATGGGGCCCAAGTAAAACCTGGTACAATTATGCCACCATGGAGGCCAAGAATCAAATGATTCATTCTGACATCAAGTGGCCTAAAAGGGCATGGGATGCATTGTGACACCACAGGGGTTAAGAGAAGCAAGGATCCATTTTTACCCAATGAAGGCTAATAATCCCAGGATCCCATTTGACACCAGGGGGCGTAAAAGGGCCAGGGATGAATTGTGACAGCATGGGGCCCAATAGGAACAAGGAACCATTATGACACCATGGAGGCCAAGAATCAAATGATTCATTGTGACATCAAGTGGCCTAAAAGGGCATGGGATGCATTGTGACACCACAGAGGTTAAGGGAAGCAAGGAACCATTGTGACCCAATGCAGGGTAACAATCTAATGATCCCTTGTGACACCAATGGGCCTAAAAGTGCCAGGGAGGAATTGTTACAGCACAGGGACCAATAGAAGCAAGGATCTATTATGCCACCATGGAGGCCAAGAATCAAATAATTCATTGTGACATCATGTGGCCTAAAAGGGCATGGGATGCATTGTGACAGCACAGGGGTTAAGAGAAGCAAGGATCCATTGTGACCCAATGGAGGCTAACAATCTAATAATCCCTTTTGACACCAATGGGCCTAAAAGGGGCAGGGATGAATTGTGAAAGCATGGGGCCCAAGTAAAACCTGGTACAAATATGCCACCATGGAGGCCAAGAATCAAATGATTCATTGTGACATCAAGTGGCCTAAAAGGGCATGGGATGCATTCTGACACCATAGGGGTAAGGAGAAGCAAGGATCCATTGTGACCCAATGCAGGCTAACAATCTAATGATCCCTTGCGGCACCAATGGGCCTAAAAGGGGCAGGGATGAATTGTGAAAGCATGGGGCCCAAGTAAAACCTGGTACAATTACGCCACCATGGAGGCCAAGAATCAAATGATTCATTGTGACATCAAGTGGCCTAAAAGTGCATGGGATGCATTGTGACAGCACAGGGGTTAAGAGAAGCAAGGATCCATTGTGACCCAATGGAGGCTAATAATCCCAGGATCCCATTTGACAACAGGGGGCGTAAAAGGGCCAGGGATCACTTGTGACAGCATGGGGACCAATAGAAACAAGGAACCATTATGACACCATGGAAGCCAAGAATCAAATGATTCATTGTGTCATCAAGTGGCCTAAAAGGGCATGGGATGCATTGTGACGCCACAGGGGTTAAGAGAAGCAAGGAATCATTGTGACCCAATGCAGGCTAACAATCTAAGGACCCCTTGTGACACCAATGGGCCTAAAAGGGGCAGGGATGAATTGTGAAAGCATGGGGCCCAAGTAAACCCTGGTACAAATATGCCACCATGAAGGCCAAGAATTAAATGATTCATTGTGACATCAAGTGGCCTAAAAGGGCATGGGATGCATTGTGACACCACAGGGGTTAAGAGAGGCAAGGAACCATTGTGACCCAATGCAGGCTAACCATCTAATGATCCCTTGTGACACCAATGGGCCTAAAAGGGCCAGGGATGGATTGTTACAGCACGGGGACCAATAGAAGCAAGGATCTATTATGCCACCATGGAGGCCAAGAATCAAATAATTCATTGTGACATCATGTGGCCTAAAAGGGCATGGGATGCATTGTGACAGCGCAGGGGTTAAGAGAAGCAAGGAACCATTGGGACCCAATGCAGGCTAACAATCTAATGATCCCTTGTGACACCAATGGGCCTAAAAGGGGCAGGGATGAATTGTGAAAGCATGGGGCCCAAGTAAACCCTGGTACAAATATGCCACCATGGAGGCCAAGAATCAAATGATACATTGTGACATCAAGTGGCCTAAAAGGGCATGGGATGCATTGTGACAGCACAGGGGTTAAGAGAAGCAAGGAACCATTGTGACCCAATGCAGGCTAACAATCTAAGAATCCCTTTTGACACCAGGGGGCGCAAAAGGTCCACGGATGAACTCTGACAGCAAGGGGACCTATAGAAGCAAGGAACCATTATGACACCATGTAGGCCAAGAATCAAATGGTTCATTGTAAGACCAAGTGGCCTAAAAGGACTTGGAATGCATTGTGACACCACAGAGGTTAAGAGAAGCAAGGAACCATTGTGACCCAATGCAGGCTAACAATCTAATGATCCCTTGTGGCACCAGGGGGTATAAAAAGCGCCAGGGATGGATTGTTACAGCACGGGGACCAATAGAAGCAAGGATCTATTATGCCACCATGGAGGCCAAGATTCAAATAATTCATTGTGACATCATGTGGCCTAAAAGGGCATGGGATGCATTGTGACAGCACAGGGGTTAAGAGAAGCAAGGAACCATTGTGACCCAATGCAGGCTAACAATCTAATGATCCCTTGTGACACCAATGGGCCTAAAAGGGGCAGGGATGAATTGTGAAAGCATGGGGCCCAAGTAAACCCTGGTACAAATATGCCACCATGGAGGCCAAGAATCAAATGATTCATTGTGACATCAAGTGGCCTAAAAGGGCATGGGATGCATTGTGACACCACAGGGGTTAAGAGAAGCAAGGATCCATTGTGACCCAATGGAGGCTAATAATCCCAGGATCCCATTTGACACCAGGGGGCGTAAAAGGGCCAGGGATCAATTGTGACAGCATGGGGCCCAATAGAAACAAGGAACCATTATGACACCATGGAGGCCAAGAATCAAAAGATTCATTGTGACATCAAGTGGCCTAAAAGGGCATGGGATGCATTGTGACACCACAGAGGTTAAGAGAAGCAAGGAACCATTGTGACCCAATGGAGGCTAACAATCTAATGATCCCTTGTGACACCAATGGGCCTAAAAGGGCCAGGGATGGATTGTTACAGCATGGGGACCAATAGAAGCAAGGATCTATTATGCCACCATGGAGGCCATGAATCAAATAATTCATTGTGACATCATGTGGCCTAAAAGGGCATGGGATGCATTGTGACAGCGCAGGGGTTAAGAGAAGCAAGGAACCATTGTGACCCAATGCAGGCTAACAATCTAAGGATCCCTTTTGACACCAGGGGGCGCAAAAGGACCACGGATGGACTCTGACAGCATGGGGACCTATAGAAGCAAGGAACCGTTATGACACCATGAAGGCCAAGAATCAAATGGTTCACTGAAGACCAAGCGGCCTAAAAGGGCTTGGAATGCATTGTGACACCACAGAGGTTAAGAGAAGCAAGGAACCATTGTGACCCAATGCAGGCTAACAATCTAATGATCCCTTGTGGCACCAGGGGGTATAAAAAGGGCCAGGGATGGATTGTTACAGCACGGGGACCAATAGAAGCAAGGATCTATTATGCCACCATGGCGGCCAAGAATCAAATGATTCATTGTGACATCAAGTGGCCTAAAAGGGCATGGGATGCATTGTGTCACCACAGGGGTTTAGAGAAGCAAGGATCCATTGTGACCCAGTGGAGGCTAATAATCCCAGGATCCCATTTGACACCAGGGGGCCTAAAAGGGCCAGGGATGAATTGTTACAGCACGGGGACCAATAGAAGCAAGGATCTATTATGCCACCATGGAGGCCAAGAATCAAATAATTCATTGTGACATCATGTGGCCTAAAAGGGCATGGGATGCATTGTGACACCACAGGGGTTAAGAGAAGCAAGGAACCATTGTGACCCAATGCAGGCTAACAATCTAATGATCCCTTGTGACACCAATGGGCCTAAAAGGGGCAGGGATGAATTGTGAAAGCATGGGGCCCAAGTAAACCCTGGTACAAATATGCCACCATGGAGGCCAAGAATCAAATGATTCATTGTGACATCAAGTGGCCTAAAAGGGCATGGGATGCATTGTGACAGCACAGGGGTTAAGAGAAGCAAGGATCCATTGTGACCCAATGGAGGCTAATAATCCCAGGATCCCATTTGACACCAGGGGGCGTAAAAGGGCCAGGGATGAATTGTGACAGCATGGGGCCCAATAGAAACAAGGAACCATTATGACACCATGGAGGCCAAGAATCAAAAGATTCATTGTGACATCAAGTGGCCTAAAAGGGCATGGGATGCATTGTGACACCACAGAGGTTCAGAGAAGCAAGGAACCATTGTGACCCAATGCAGGCTAACAATCTAAGGATCCCTTGTGACACCAATGGGCTTAAAAGGGCCAGGGAGGAATTGTTACAGCACAGGGACCAATAGAAGCAAGGATCAATTATGCCATCATGGAGGCCAAGAATCAAATAATTCATTGTGACATCAAGTGGCCTAAAAGGGCATGGGATGCATTGTGACACCACAGGGGTTAAGAGAAGCAAGGAACCATTGTGATCCAATGCAGGCTAACAATCTAAGGATCCCTTGTGACACCAATGGGCCTAAAAGGGGCAGGGATGAATTGTGAAAGCATGGGGCACAAGTAAACCCTGGTACAAATATGCCACCATGAAGGCCAAGAATTAAATGATTCATTGTGACATCAAGTGGCCTAAAAGGGCATGGGATGCATTGTGACACCACAGGGGTTAAGAGAAGCAAGGAACCATTGTGACCCAATGCAGGCTAACCATCTAATGATCCCTTGTGACACCAATGGGCCTAAAAGGGCCAGGGATGGATTGTTACAGCACGGGGACCAATAGAAGCAAGGATCTATTATGCCACCATGGAGGCCAAGAATCAAATAATTCATTGTGACATCATGTGGCCTAAAAGGGCATGGGATGCATTGTGACAGCGCAGGGGTTAAGAGAAGCAAGGAACCATTGGGACCCAATGCAGGCTAACAATCTAATGATCCCTTGTGTCACCAAAGGGCCTAAAAGGGGCAGGGATGAATTGTGAAAGCATGGGGCCCAATTAAACCCTGGTACAAATATGCCACCATGGAGGCCAAGAATCAAATGATTCATTGTGACATCAAGTGGCCTAAAAGGGCATGGGATGCATTGTGACACCACAGGGGTTAAGAGAAGCAAGGAACCATTGTGACCCAAGGCAGGCTAACAATCTAAGGATCCCTTTTGACACCAGGGGGCGCAAAAGGACCACGGATGGACTCTGACAGCATGGGGACCTATAGAAGAAAGGAACCATTATGACACCATGAAGGCCAAGAATCAAATGGTTCACTGAAGACCATGCGGCCTAAAAGGGCTTGGAATGCATTGTGACACCACAGAGGTTAAGAGAAGCAAGGAACCATTGTGACCCAATGCAGGCTAGCAATCTAATGATCCCTTGTGGCACCAGGGGGTATAAAAAGGGCCAGGGATGGATTGTTACAGCACGGGGAACAATAGAAGCAAGGATCTATTATGCCTCCGTGGAGGCCAAGAATCAAATGATTCATTGTGACATCAAGTGGCCTAAAAGGGCATGGGATGCATTGTGACAGCACAGGGGTTAAGAGAAGCAAGGATCCATTGTGACCCAATGGAGGCTAACAATCTAATAATCCCTTTTGACACCAAAGGGCCTAAAAGGGTCAGTGATGAATTGTGAAAGCATGGGGCCCAATTAAAACCTGGTACAATTATGCCACCATGGAGGCCAAGAATCAAATGATTCATTGTGACATCAAGAGGCCTAAAAGGGCATGGGATGCATTGTGACAGCACAGGGGTTAAGAGAAGCAAGGAACCATTGTGACCCAATGCAGGCTAACAATCTAAGGATCCCTTTTGACACCAGGGGGCGCAAAAGGACCACGGATCGACTCTGACAACATGGGGACCTATGGAAGCAAGGAACCATTATGACACCATGAAGGCCTAGAATCAAATGGTTCATTGTAAGACCAAGTGGCCTAAAAGGGCTTGGAATGCATTGTGACACCACAGAGGTTAAGAGAAGCAAGGAACCATTGTGACCCAATGCAGGCTAACAATCTAATGATCCCTTGTGACACCAATGGGCCTAAAACCGCCAGGGATGAATTGTTACAGCACGGGGACCAATAGAAGCAAGGATCTATTATGCCACCATGGAGTCCAAGAATCAAATAATTCATTGTGACATCATGTGGCCTAAAAGGGCATGGGATGCATTGTGACACCACAGGGGTTAAGAGAAGCAAGGAACAATTGTGACCCAATGCAGGCTCACAATCTAAGAATCCCTTTTGACATCAGGGGGCGCAAAACGACCACGGATGAACTGTGACAGCATGGGGACCTATAGAAGCAAGGAACCATTATGACACCATGAAGGCCAAGAATCAAATGGTGCATTGTGACATCAAGTGGCCTTAAAGGGCTTGGAATGCATTGTGACACCACAGAGGGTAAGAGAAGCAAGGAACCATTGTGACCCAATGCAGGCTAGCAATCTAATGATCCCTTGCGGCACCAGGGGGTATAAAAAGGGCCAGGGATGGATTGTTACAGCACGGGGAACAATAGAAGCAAGGATCTATTATGCCACCGTGGAGGCCAAGAATCAAATGATTCATTGTGACTTCAAGTGGCCTAAAAGGGCATGGGATGCATTGTGACAGCACAGGGGTTAAGAGAAGCAAGGATCCATTGTGACCCAATGGAGGCTAATAATCCCAGGATCCCATTTGACACCAGGGGGCGTAAAAGGGCCAGGGATGAATTGTGACAGCATGGGGCCCAATAGAAACAAGGAACCATTATGACACCATGGAGGCCAAGAATCAAATGATTCATTGTGACATCAAGTGGCCTAAAAGGGCATGGGATGCATTGTGACACCACAGAGGTTAAGAGAAGCAAGGAACCATTGTGACCCAATGCAGGCTAACAATCTAATGATCCCTTGTGACACCAATGGGCCTAAAAGGGGCAGGGATGAATTGTGAAAGCATGGGGCCCAAGTAAAACCTGGTACAATTATGCCACCATGGAGGCCAAGAATCAAATGATTCATTCTGACATCAAGTGGCCTAAAAGGGCATGGGATGCATTGTGACACCACAGGGGTTAAGAGAAGCAAGGATCCATTTTTACCCAATGAAGGCTAATAATCCCAGGATCCCATTTGACACCAGGGGGCGTAAAAGGGCCAGGGATGAATTGTGACAGCATGGGGCCCAATAGGAACAAGGAACCATTATGACACCATGGAGGCCAAGAATCAAATGATTCATTGTGACATCAAGTGGCCTAAAAGGGCATGGGATGCATTGTGACACCACAGAGGTTAAGGGAAGCAAGGAACCATTGTGACCCAATGCAGGGTAACAATCTAATGATCCCTTGTGACACCAATGGGCCTAAAAGTGCCAGGGAGGAATTGTTACAGCACAGGGACCAATAGAAGCAAGGATCTATTATGCCACCATGGAGGCCAAGAATCAAATAATTCATTGTGACATCATGTGGCCTAAAAGGGCATGGGATGCATTGTGACAGCACAGGGGTTAAGAGAAGCAAGGATCCATTGTGACCCAATGGAGGCTAACAATCTAATAATCCCTTTTGACACCAATGGGCCTAAAAGGGGCAGGGATGAATTCTGAAAGCATGGGGCCCAAGTAAAACCTGGTACAAATATGCCACCATGGAGGCCAAGAATCAAATGATTCATTGTGACATCAAGTGGCCTAAAAGGGCATGGGATGCATTCTGACACCATAGGGGTTAAGAGAAGCAAGGAACCATTGTGACCCAATGCAGGCTAACAATCTAATGATCCCTTGTGACACCAATGGGCCTAAAAGGGGCAGGGATGAATTGTGAAAGCATGGGGCCCAAGTAAACCCTGGTACAAATATGCCACCATGGAGGCCAAGAATCAAATGATTCATTGTGACATCAAGTGGCCTAAAAGGGCATGGGATGCATTGTGACAGCACAGGGGTTAAGAGAAGCAAGGATCCATTGTGACCCAATGGAGGCTAATAATCCCAGGATCCCATTTGACACCAGGGGGCGTAAAAGGGCCAGGGATGAATTGTGACAGCATGGGGCCCAATAGAAACAAGGAACCATTATGACACCATGGAGGCCAAGAATCAAAAGATTCATTGTGACATCAAGTGGCCTAAAAGGGCATGGGATGCATTGTGACACCACAGAGGTTAAGAGAAGCAAGGAACCATTGTGACCCAATGCAGGCTAACAATCTAAGGATCCCTTGTGACACCAATGGGCTTAAAAGGGCCAGGGAGGAATTGTTACAGCACAGGGACCAATAGAAGCAAGGATCTATTATGCCACCATGGAGGCCAAGAATCAAATAATTCATTGTGACATCAAGTGGCCTAAAAGGGCATGGGATGCATTGTGACACCACAGGGGTTAAGAGAAGCAAGGAACCATTGTGATCCAATGCAGGCTAACAATCTAAGGATCCCTTGTGACACCAATGGGCCTAAAAGGGGCAGGGATGAATTGTGAAAGCATGGGGCACAAGTAAACCCTGGTACAAATATGCCACCATGAAGGCCAAGAATTAAATGATTCATTGTGACATCAAGTGGCCTAAAAGGGCATGGGATGCATTGTGACACCACAGGGGTTAAGAGAAGCAAGGAACCATTGTGACCCAATGCAGGCTAACCATCTAATGATCCCTTGTGACACCAATGGGCCTAAAAGGGCCAGGGATGGATTGTTACAGCACGGGGACCAATAGAAGCAAGGATCTATTATGCCACCATGGAGGCCAAGAATCAAATAATTCATTGTGACATCATGTGGCCTAAAAGGGCATGGGATGCATTGTGACAGCGCAGGGGTTAAGAGAAGCAAGGAACCATTGGGACCCAATGCAGGCTAACAATCTAATGATCCCTTGTGTCACCAAAGGGCCTAAAAGGGGCAGGGATGAATTGTGAAAGCATGGGGCCCAATTAAACCCTGGTACAAATATGCCACCATGGAGGCCAAGAATCAAATGATTCATTGTGACATCAAGTGGCCTAAAAGGGCATGGGATGCATTGTGACACCACAGGGGTTAAGAGAAGCAAGGAACCATTGTGACCCAAGGCAGGCTAACAATCTAAGGATCCCTTTTGACACCAGGGGGCGCAAAAGGACCACGGATGGACTCTGACAGCATGGGGACCTATAGAAGAAAGGAACCATTATGACACCATGAAGGCCAAGAATCAAATGGTTCACTGAAGACCATGCGGCCTAAAAGGGCTTGGAATGCATTGTGACACCACAGAGGTTAAGAGAAGCAAGGAACCATTGTGACCCAATGCAGGCTAGCAATCTAATGATCCCTTGTGGCACCAGGGGGTATAAAAAGGGCCAGGGATGGATTGTTACAGCACGGGGAACAATAGAAGCAAGGATCTATTATGCCTCCGTGGAGGCCAAGAATCAAATGATTCATTGTGACATCAAGTGGCCTAAAAGGGCATGGGATGCATTGTGACAGCACAGGGGTTAAGAGAAGCAAGGATCCATTGTGACCCAATGGAGGCTAACAATCTAATAATCCCTTTTGACACCAAAGGGCCTAAAAGGGTCAGTGATGAATTGTGAAAGCATGGGGCCCAATTAAAACCTGGTACAATTATGCCACCATGGAGGCCAAGAATCAAATGATTCATTGTGACATCAAGAGGCCTAAAAGGGCATGGGATGCATTGTGACAGCACAGGGGTTAAGAGAAGCAAGGAACCATTGTGACCCAATGCAGGCTAACAATCTAAGGATCCCTTTTGACACCAGGGGGCGCAAAAGGACCACGGATCGACTCTGACAACATGGGGACCTATGGAAGCAAGGAACCATTATGACACCATGAAGGCCTAGAATCAAATGGTTCATTGTAAGACCAAGTGGCCTAAAAGGGCTTGGAATGCATTGTGACACCACAGAGGTTAAGAGAAGCAAGGAACCATTGTGACCCAATGCAGGCTAACAATCTAATGATCCCTTGTGACACCAATGGGCCTAAAACCGCCAGGGATGAATTGTTACAGCACGGGGACCAATAGAAGCAAGGATCTATTATGCCACCATGGAGTCCAAGAATCAAATAATTCATTGTGACATCATGTGGCCTAAAAGGGCATGGGATGCATTGTGACACCACAGGGGTTAAGAGAAGCAAGGAACCATTGTGACCCAATGCAGGCTAGCAATCTAATGATCCCTTGCGGCACCAGGGGGTATAAAAAGGGCCAGGGATGGATTGTTACAGCACGGGGAACAATAGAAGCAAGGATCTATTATGCCACCGTGGAGGCCAAGAATCAAATGATTCATTGTGACTTCAAGTGGCCTAAAAGGGCATGGGATGCATTGTGACAGCACAGGGGTTAAGAGAAGCAAGGATCCATTGTGACCCAATGGAGGCTAATAATCCCAGGATCCCATTTGACACCAGGGGGCGTAAAAGGGCCAGGGATGAATTGTGACAGCATGGGGCCCAATACAAACAAGGAACCATTATGACACCATGGAGGCCAAGAATCAAATGATTCATTGTGACATCAAGTGGCCTAAAAGGGCATGGGATGCATTGTGACACCACAGAGGTTAAGAGAAGCAAGGAACCATTGTGACCCAATGCAGGCTAACAATCTTATGATCCCTTGTGACACCAATGGGCCTAAAAGGGGCAGGGATGAATTGTGAAAGCATGGGGCCCAAGTAAAACCTGGTACAATTATGCCACCATGGAGGCCAAGAATCAAATGATTCATTCTGACATCAAGTGGCCTAAAAGGGCATGGGATGCATTGTGACACCACAGGGGTTAAGAGAAGCAAGGATCCATTTTTACCCAATGAAGGCTAATAATCCCAGGATCCCATTTGACACCAGGGGGCGTAAAAGGGCCAGGGATGAATTGTGACAGCATGGGGCCCAATAGGAACAAGGAACCATTATGACACCATGGAGGCCAAGAATCAAATGATTCATTGTGACATCAAGTGGCCTAAAAGGGCATGGGATGCATTGTGACACCACAGAGGTTAAGGGAAGCAAGGAACCATTGTGACCCAATGCAGGGTAACAATCTAATGATCCCTTGTGACACCAATGGGCCTAAAAGTGCCAGGGAGGAATTGTTACAGCACAGGGACCAATAGAAGCAAGGATCTATTATGCCACCATGGAGGCCAAGAATCAAATAATTCATTGTGACATCATGTGGCCTAAAAGGGCATGGGATGCATTGTGACAGCACAGGGGTTAAGAGAAGCAAGGATCCATTGTGACCCAATGGAGGCTAACAATCTAATAATCCCTTTTGACACCAATGGGCCTAAAAGGGGCAGGGATGAATTGTGAAAGCATGGGGCCCAAGTAAAACCTGGTACAAATATGCCACCATGGAGGCCAAGAATCAAATGATTCATTGTGACATCAAGTGGCCTAAAAGGGCATGGGATGCATTCTGACACCATAGGGGTAAGGAGAAGCAAGGATCCATTGTGACCCAATGCAGGCTAACAATCTAATGATCCCTTGCGGCACCAATGGGCCTAAAAGGGGCAGGGATGAATTGTGAAAGCATGGGGCCCAAGTAAAACCTGGTACAATTACGCCACCATGGAGGCCAAGAATCAAATGATTCATTGTGACATCAAGTGGCCTAAAAGTGCATGGGATGCATTGTGACAGCACAGGGGTTAAGAGAAGCAAGGATCCATTGTGACCCAATGGAGGCTAATAATCCCAGGATCCCATTTGACAACAGGGGGCGTAAAAGGGCCAGGGATCACTTGTGACAGCATGGGGACCAATAGAAACAAGGAACCATTATGACACCATGGAAGCCAAGAATCAAATGATTCATTGTGTCATCAAGTGGCCTAAAAGGGCATGGGATGCATTGTGACGCCACAGGGTTTAAGAGAAGCAAGGAATCATTGTGACCCAATGCAGGCTAACAATCTAAGGACCCCTTGTGACACCAATGGGCCTAAAAGGGGCAGGGATGAATTGAGAAAGCATGGGGCCCAAGTAAACCCTGGTACAAATATGCCACCATGAAGGCCAAGAATTAAATGATTCATTGTGACATCAAGTGGCCTAAAAGGGCATGGGATGCATTGTGACACCACAGGGGTTAAGAGAGGCAAGGAACCATTGTGACCCAATGCAGGCTAACCATCTAATGATCCCTTGTGACACCAATGGGCCTAAAAGGGCCAGGGATGGATTGTTACAGCACGGGGACCAATAGAAGCAAGGATCTATTATGCCACCATGGAGGCCAAGAATCAAATAATTCATTGTGACATCATGTGGCCTAAAAGGGCATGGGATGCATTGTGACAGCGCAGGGGTTAAGAGAAGCAAGGAACCATTGGGACCCAATGCAGGCTAACAATCTAATGATCCCTTGTGTCACCAAAGGGCCTAAAAGGGGCAGGGATGAATTGTGAAAGCATGGGGCCCAATTAAACCCTGGTACAAATATGCCACCATGGAGGCCAAGAATCAAATGATTCATTGTGACATCAAGTGGCCTAAAAGGGCATGGAATGCATTGTGACACCACAGGGGTTAAGAGAAACAAGGAACCATTGTGACCCAATGCAGGCTAACAATCTAAGGATACCTTTTGACACCAGGTGGCGCAAAAGGACCACGGATGGACTCTGACAGCATGGGGACCTATAGAAGAAAGGAACCATTATGACACCATGAAGGCCAAGAATCAAATGGTTCACTGAAGACTATGCGGCCTAAAAGGGCTTGGAATGCATTGTGACACCACAGAGGTTAAGAGAAGCAAGGAACCATTGTGACCCAATGCAGGCTAACAATCTAATGATCCCTTGTGACACCAATGGGCCTAAAACCGCCAGGGATGAATTGTTACAGCACAGGGACCAATAGAAGCAAGGATCTATTATGCCACCATGGAGTCCAAGAATCAAATAATTCATTGTGACATCATGTGGCCTAAAAGGGCATGGGATGCATTGTGACACCACAGGGGTTAAGAGAAGCAAGGAACCATTGTGACCCAATGCAGGCTAACAATCTAAGAATCCCTTTTGACATCAGGGGGCGCAAAACGACCACGGATGAACTGTGACAGCATGGGGACCTATAGAAGCAAGGAACCATTATGACACCATGAAGGCCAATAATCAAATGGTGCATTGTGACATCAAGTGGCCTAAAAGGGCTTGGAATGCATTGTGACACCACAGAGGGTAAGAGAAGCAAGGAACCATTGTGACCCAATGCAGGCTAGCAATCTAATGATCCCTTGCGGCACCAGGGGGTATAAAAAGGGCCAGGGATGGATTGTTACAGCACGGGGAACAATAGAAGCAAGGATCTATTATGCCACCGTGGAGGCCAAGAATCAAATGATTCATTGTGACTTCAAGTGGCCTAAAAGGGCATGGGATGCATTGTGACAGCACAGGGGTTAAGAGAAGCAAGGATCCATTGTGACCCAATGGAGGCTAATAATCCCAGGATCCCATTTGACACCAGGGGGCGTAAAAGGGCCAGGGATCAATTGTGACAGCATGGGGCCCAATAGAAACAAGGAACCATTATGACACCATGGAGGCCAAGAATCAAATGATTCATTGTGACATCATGTGGCCTAAAAGGGCATGGGATGCATTGTGACAGCACAGGGGTTAAGAGAAGCAAGGATCCATTGTGACCCAATGGAGGCTAATAATCCCAGGATCCCATTTGACACCAGGGGGCGTAAAAGGGCCAGGGATGAATTGTGACAGCATGGGGCCCAATAGAAACAAGGAACCATTATGACACCATGGAGGCCAAGAATCAAATAATTCATTGTGACATCATGTGGCCTAAAAGGGCATGGGATGCATTGTGACAGCACAGGGGTTAAGAGAAGCAAGGAACCATTGTGACCCAATGCAGGCTAACAATCTAATGATCCCTTGTGACACCAATGGGCCTAAAAGGGGCAGGGATGAATTGTGAAAGCATGGGGCCCAAGTAAAACCTGGTACAATTATGCCACCATGGAGGCCAAGAATCAAATGATTCATTCTGACATCAAGTGGCCTAAAAGGGCATGGGATGCATTGTGACACCACAGGGGTTAAGAGAAGCAAGGATCCATTTTGACCCAATGAAGGCTAATAATCCCAGGATCCCATTTGACACCAGGGGGCGTAAAAGGGCAAGGGATGAATTGTGACAGCATGGGGCCCAATAGGAACAAGGAACCATTATGACACCATGGAGGCCAAGAATCAAATGATTCATTGTGACATCAAGTGGCCTAAAAGGGCATGGGATGCATTGTGACACCACAGAGGTTAAGGGAAGCAAGGAACCATTGTGACCCAATGCAGGCTAACAATCTAATGATCCCTTGTGACACCAATGGGCCTAAAAGTGCCAGGGAGGAATTGTTACAGCACAGGGACCAATAGAAGCAAGGATCTATTATGCCACCATGGAGGCCAAGAATCAAATAATTCATTGTGACATCATGTGGCCTAAAAGGGCATGGGATGCATTGTGACAGCACAGGGGTTAAGAGAAGCAAGGATCCATTGTGACCCAATGGAGGCTAACAATCTAAGAATCCCTTTTGACACCAATGGTCCTAAAAGGGGCAGGGATGAATTGTGAAAGCATGGGGCCCAATTAAATCCTGGTACAATTATGCCACCATGGAGGCCAAGAATCAAATGATTCATTGTGACATCAAGTGGCCTAAAAGGGCATGGGATGCATTATGACACCATAGGTGTAAGGAGAAGCAAGGATCCATTGTGACCCAATGCAGGCTAACAATCTAATGATCCCTTGCGGCACCAATGGGCCTAAAAGGGGCAGGGATGAATTGTGAAAGCATGGGGCCCAAGTAAAACCTGGTACAATTATGCCACCATGGAGGCCAAGAATCAAATAATTCATTGTGACATCAAGTGGCCTAAAAGGGCATGGGATGCATTGTGACACCACAGGGGTTAAGAGAAGCAAGGAACCATTGTGACCCAATGCAGGCTAACAGTCTAAGAATCCCTTTTGACACCAGGGGGCGCAAAAGGTCCACGGATCGACTCTGACAACATGGAGACCTATAGAAGCAAGGAATCATTATGACACCATGAAGGCCTAGATTCAAATGGTTCATTGTAAGACCAAGTGGCCTAAAAGGGCATGGGATGCATTGAGACATCACAGAGGTTAAGAGAAGCAAGGAACCATTGTGACCCAATGCAGGCTAACAATCTAATGATCCATTATGACACCAATGGGCCTAAAAGGGCCAGGGATGAATTGTTACAGCACAGGGACCAATAGAAGCAAGGATCTATTATGCCACCATGGAGGCCAAGAATCAAATAATTCATTGTGACATCAAGTGGCCTAAAAGGGCATGGGATGCATTGTGACAGCACAGGGGTTAAGAGAAGCAAGGATCCATTATGACCCAATGGAGGCTAACAATCTAATAATCCCTTTTGACACCAATGGGCCTAAAAGGGGCAGGGATGAATTGTGAAAGCATGGGGCCCAATTAAAACCTGGTACAATTACGCCACCATGGAGGCCAAGAATCAAAAGATTCATTGTGACATCAAGTGGCCTAAAAGGGCATGGGATGCATTGTGACAGCACAGGGGTTAAGAGAAGCAAGGAACCATTGTGACCCAATGCAGGCTAACAATCTAAGAATCCCTTTTGACACCAGGGGGCGCAAAAGGACCACGGATGGACTCTGACAGCATGGGGACCTATAGAAGCAAGGATCTATTATGCCACCATGGAGGCCAGGAATCAAATGGTTCATTGTAAGACCAAGTGGCCTAAAAGGGCTTGGAATGCATTGTGACACCACAGAGGTTAAGAGAAGCAAGGAACCATTGTGACCCAATGCAGGCTAACAATCTAATGATCCATTATGACACCACTGGGCCTAAAAAGGCCAGGGATGAATTGTTACAGCACGGGGAACAATAGAAGCAAGGATCTATTATGCCACCATGGAGTCCAAGACTCAAATAATTCATTGTGACATCATGTGGCCTAAAAGGGCATGGGATGCATTGTGACACCACAGAGGTTAAGAGAAGCAAGGAACCATTGTGACCCAATGCAGGCTAACAATCTAATGATCCCTTGTGACACCAATGGGCCTAAAACCGCCAGGGATGAATTGTGAAAGCATGGGGCCCAAGTAAAACCTGGTACAATTATGCCACCATGGAGGCCAAGAATCAAATGATTCATTGTGACATCAAGTGGCCTAAAAGGGCATGGGATGCATTGTGACACCACAGGGGTTAAGAGAAGCAAGGAACCATTGTGACCCAATGCAGGCTAACAATCTAAGAATCCCTTTTGACACCAGGGGGCGCAAAAGGACCACGGATCGACTCTGACAACATGGGGACCTATGGAAGCAAGGAACCATTATGACACCATGAAGGCCAAGAATCAAATAGTTCACTGTAAGACCAAGTGGCCTAAAAGGGCTTGGAATGCATTGTGACACCAGAGAGGTTAAGAGAAGCAAGGAACCATTGTGACCCAATGCAGGCTAACCATCTAATGATCCCTTGTGGCACCAGGGGGTATAAAAAGGGCCAGGGATGGATTGTTACAGCACGGGGACCAATAGAAGCAAGGATCTATTATGCCACCGTGGAGGCCAAGAATCAAATGATTCATTGTGACATCAAGTGGCCTAAAAGGGCATGGGATGCATTGTGACTGCACAGGGGTTAAAAGAAGCAAGGATCCATTGTGACCCAAAGGAGGCTAATAATCCCAGGATCCCTTGTGACACCAGGGGGCGTAAAAGGGCCAGGGATGAATTGTGACAGCATGGGGCCCAATAGAAACAAGGAACCATTATGACACCATGGAGGCCAAGAATCAAATGATTCATTGTGACATCAAGTGGCCTAAAAGGGCATGGGATGCATTGTGACACCACAGAGGTTAAGAGAAGCAAGGAACCATTGTGACCCAATGCAGGCTAACAATCTAATGATCCCTTGTGACACCAATGGGCCTAAAACCGCCAGGGATGAATTGTGAAAGCATGGGGCCCAAGTAAAACCTGGTACAATTATGCCACCATGGAGGCCAAGAATCAAATGATTCATTGTGACATCAAGTGGCCTAAAAGGGCATGGGATGCATTGTGACACCACAGGGGTTAAGAGAAGCAAGGAACCATTGTGACCCAATGCAGGCTAACAATCTAAGAATCCCTTTTGACACCAGGGGGCGCAAAAGGACCACGGATCGACTCTGACAACATGGTGACCTATGGAAGCAAGGAACCATTATGACACCATGAAGGCCAAGAATCAAATGGTTCATTGTAAGACCAAGTGGCCTAAAAGGGCTTGGAATGCATTGTGACACCACAGAGGTTAAGAGAAGCAAGGAACCATTGTGACCCAATGCAGGCTAACAATCTAATGATCCCTTGTGGCACCAGTGGGTATAAAAAGGGCCAGGGATGGATTGTTACAGCACGGGGACCAATAGAAGCAAGGATCTATTATGCCACCGTGGAGGCCAAGAATCAAATGATTCATTGTGACATCAAGTGGCCTAAAAGGGCATGGGATGTATTGTGACAGCACAGGGGTTAAGAGAAGCAAGGATCCATTGTGACCCATTGGAGGCTAATAATCCCAGGATCCCATTTGACACCAGGGGGCGTAAAAGGGCCAGGGATCACTTGTGACAGCATGGGGCCCAATAGAAACAAGGAACCATTATGACACCATGGAGTTCAAGAATCAAAAGATTCATTGTGACATCAAGTGGGCTAAAAGGTCATGGGATGAATTGTGACACCACAGAGGTTAAGAGAAGCAAGGAACCATTGTGACCCAATGCAGGCTAACAATCTAATGATCCCTTGTGACACCAATGGGCCTAAAAGGGCCAGGGAGGAATTGTTACAGCACAGGGACCAATAGAAGCAACGATCTATTATGCCACCATGGAGGCCAAGAATCAAATAATTCATTGTGACATCATGTGGCCTAAAAGGGCATGGGATGCATTGTGACACCACAGGGGTTAAGAGAAGCAAGGATCCATTATGACCCAATGGAGGCTAATAATCTAATGATCCCTTTTGACAACAATGGGCCTAAAAGGGGCAGGGATGAATTGTGAAAGCATGGGGCCCAATTAAAACCTGGTACAAAAATGCCACCATGGAGGCCAAGAATCAAATGATTCATTGTGACATCAAGTGGCCTAAAAGGGCATGGGATGCATTATGACACCATAGGGGTAAGGAGAAGCAAGGATCCATTGTGACCCAATGCAGGCTAACAATCTAATGATCCCTTGTGACACCAATGGGCCTAAAAGGGGCAGGGATGAATTGTGAAAGCATGGGGCCCAAGTAAAACCTGGTACAATTATGCCACCATGGAGGCCAAGAATCAAATGATTCATTGTGACATCAAGTGGCCTAAAAGGTCATGGGAAGCATTGTGACACCACAGGGGTTAAGAGAAGCAAGGATCCATTGTGACCCAATGGAGGCTAATAATCCCAGGATCCCATTTGACACCAGGGGGCGTAAAAGGGCCAGGGATCAATTGTGACAGCATGGGGCCCAATAGAAACAAGGAACCATTATGACACCATGGAAGCCAAGAATCAAAAGATTCATTGTGACATCAAGTGGCCTAAAAGGGCATGGGATGCATTGTGACACCACAGGGGTTAAGAGAAGCAAGGAACCATTGTGACCCAATGCAGGCTAACAATCTAAGAATCCCTTTTGACACCAGGGGGCGCAAAAGGTCCACGGATCGACTCTGACAACATGGAGACCTATAGAAGCAAGGAACCATTATGACACCATGAAGGCCTAGATTCAAATGGTTCATTGTAAGACCAAGTGGCCTAAAAGGGCTTGGAATGCATTGTGACACCACAGAGGTTAAGAGAAGCAAGGAACCATTGTGACCCAATGCAGGCTAACAATCTAATGATCCCTTGTGACACCAGTGGGCCTAAGAGGGCCAGGGATAGCTTGTTACAGCACGGGGACCAATAGAATCAAGGTTCTATTATGCCACCATGGAGACCAAGAATCAAATAATTCATTGTGACATCATGTGGCCTAAAAGGGCATGGGATGCATTGTGACAGCACAGGGGTTAAGAGAAGCAAGGATCCATTATGACCCAATGGAGGCTAATAATCTAATGATCCCTTTTGACAACAATGGGCCTAAAAGGGGCAGGGATGAATTGTGAAAGCATGGGGCCCAATTAAAACCTGGTACAATTACGCCACCATGGAGGCCAAGAATCAAATGATTCATTGTGACATCAAGTGGCCTAAAAGGGCATGGGATGCATTGTGACACCACAGGGGTTAAGAGAAGCAAGGAACCATTGTGACCCAATGCAGGCTAACCATCTAATGATCCCTTGTGACACCAATGGGCCTAAAAGGGCCAGGGATGGATTGTTACAGCACGGGGACCAATAGAAGCAAGGATCTATTATGCCACCATGGAGGCCAATAATCAAATAATTCATTGTGACATCATGTGGCCTAAAAGGGCATGGGATGCATTGTGACACCACAGAGGTTAAGAGAAGCAAGGAACCATTGTGACCCAATGCAGGCTAACAATCTAATGATCCCTTGTGACACCAATGGGCCTAAAACCGCCAGGGATGAATTGTGAAAGCATGGGGCCCAAGTAAAACCTGGTACAATTATGCCACCATGGAGGCCAAGAATCAAATGATTCATTGTGACATCAAGTGGCCTAAAAGGGCATGGGATGCATTGTGACAGCACAGGGGTTAAGAGAAGCAAGGAACCATTGTGACCCAATGCAGGCTAACAATCTAAGAATCCCTTTTGACACCAGGGGGCGCAAAAGGTCCACGGATCGACTTTGACAACATGGAGACCTATAGAAGCAAGGAACCATTATGACACCATGAAGGCCTAGATTCAAATGGTTCATTGTAAGACCAAGTGGCCTAAAAGGGCTTGGAATGCATTGTGACACCACAGAGGTTAAGAGAAGCAAGGAACCATTGTGACCCAATGCAGGCTAACAATCTAATGATCCCTTGTGGCACCAGGGGGTATAAAAAGGGCCAGGGATGGATTGTTACAGCACGGGGAACAATAGAAGCAAGGATCTATTATGCCACCGTGGAGGCCAAGAATCAAATGATTCATTGTGACATCAAGTGGCCTAAAAGGGCATGGGATGCATTGTGACAGCACAGGGGTTAAGAGAAGCAAGGATCCATTGTGACCCATTGGAGGCTAATAATCCCAGGATCCCATTTGACACCAGGGGGCGTAAAAGGGCCAGGGATCACTTGTGACAGCATGGGGCCCAATAGAAACAAGGAACCATTATGACACCATGGAGTTCAAGAATCAAAAGATTCATTGTGACATCAAGTGGGCTAAAAGGGCATGGGATGAATTGTGACACCACAGAGGTTAAGAGAAGCAAGGAACCATTGTGACCCAATGCAGGCTAACAATCTAATGATCCCTTGTGACACCAATGGGCCTAAAAGGGCCAGGGAGGAATTGTTACAGCACAGGGACCAATAGAAGCAACGATCTATTATGCCACCATGGAGGCCAAGAATCAAATAATTCATTGTGACATCATGTGGCCTAAAAGGGCATGGGATGCATTGTGACACCACAGGGGTTAAGAGAAGCAAGGATCCATTATGACCCAATGGAGGCTAATAATCTAATGATCCATTTTGACAACAATGGGCCTAAAAGGGGCAGGGATGAATTGTGAAAGCATGGGGCCCAATTAAAACCTGGTACAAATATGCCACCATGGAGGCCAAGAATCAAATGATTCATTGTGACATCAAGTGGCCTAAAAGGGCATGGGATGCATTATGACACCATAGGGGTAAGGAGAAGCAAGGATCCATTGTGACCCAATGCAGGCTAACAATCTAATGATCCCTTGTGACACCAATGGGCCTAAAAGGGGCAGGGATGAATTGTGAAAGCATGGGGCCCAAGTAAAACCTGGTACAATTATGCCACCATGGAGGCCAAGAATCAAATGATTCATTGTGACATCAAGTGGCCTAAAAGGGCATGGGAAGCATTGTGACACCACAGGGGTTAAGAGAAGCAAGGATCCATTGTGACCCAATGGAGGCTAATAATCCCAGGATCCCATTTGACACCAGGGGGCGTAAAAGGGCCAGGGATCAATTGTGACAGCATGGGGCCCAATAGAAACAAGGAACCATTATGACACCATGGAAGCCAAGAATCAAAAGATTCATTGTGACATCAAGTGGCCTAAAAGGGCATGGGATGCATTGTGACACCACAGGGGTTAAGAGAAGCAAGGAACCATTGTGACCCAATGCAGGCTAACAATCTAAGAATCCCTTTTGACACCAGGGGGCGCAAAAGGTCCACGGATCGACTCTGACAACATGGAGACCTATAGAAGCAAGGAACCATTATGACACCATGAAGGCCTAGATTCAAATGGTTCATTGTAAGACCAAGTGGCCTAAAAGGGCTTGGAATGCATTGTGACACCACAGAGGTTAAGAGAAGCAAGGAACCATTGTGACCCAATGCAGGCTAACAATCTAATGATCCCTTGTGACACCAGTGGGCCTAAGAGGGCCAGGGATAGCTTGTTACAGCACGGGGACCAATAGAATCAAGGTTCTATTATGCCACCATGGAGACCAAGAATCAAATAATTCATTGTGACATCATGTGGCCTAAAAGGGCATGGGATGCATTGTGACAGCACAGGGGTTAAGAGAAGCAAGGATCCATTATGACCCAATGGAGGCTAATAATCTAATGATCCCTTTTGACAACAATGGTCCTAAAAGGGGCAGGGATGAATTGTGAAAGCATGGGGCCCAATTAAAACCTGGTACAATTACGCCACCATGGAGGCCAAGAATCAAATGATTCATTGTGACATCAAGTGGCCTAAAAGGGCATGGGATGCATTGTGACACCACAGGGGTTAAGAGAAGCAAGGAACCATTGTGACCCAATGCAGGCTAACCATCTAATGATCCCTTGTGACACCAATGGGCCTAAAAGGGCCAGGGATGGATTGTTACAGCACGGGGACCAATAGAAGCAAGGATCTATTATGCCACCATGGAGGCCAATAATCAAATAATTCATTGTGACATCATGTGGCCTAAAAGGGCATGGGATGCATTGTGACAGCGCAGGGGTTAAGAGTAGCAAGGAACCATTGGGACCCAATGCAGGCTAACAATCTAATGATCCCTTGTGTCACCAAAGGGCCTAAAAGGGGCAGGGATGAATTGTGAAAGCATGGGGCCCAATTAAACCCTGGTACAAATATGCCACCATGGAGGCCAAGAATCAAATAATTCATTGTGACATCATGTGGCCTAAAAGGGCATGGGATGCATTGTGACACCACAGAGGTTAAGAGAAGCAAGGAACCATTGTGACCCAATGCAGGCTAACAATCTAATGATCCCTTGTGACACCAATGGGCCTAAAACCGCCAGGGATGAATTGTGAAAGCATGGGGCCCAAGTAAAACCTGGTACAATTATGCCACCATGGAGGCCAAGAATCAAATGATTCATTGTGACATCAAGTGGCCTAAAAGGGCATGGGATGCATTGTGACACCACAGGGGTTAAGAGAAGCAAGGAACCATTTTGACCCAATGCAGGCTAACAATCTAAGAATCCCTTTTGACACCAGGGGGCGCAAAAGGACCACGGATCGACTCTGACAACATGGGGACCTATGGAAGCAAGGAACCATTATGACACCATGAAGGCCAAGAATCAAATAGTTCACTGTAAGACCAAGCGGCCTAAAAGCGCTTGGAATGCATTGTGACACCAGAGAGGTTAAGAGAAGCAAGGAACCATTGTGACCCAATGCAGGCTAACCATCTAATGATCCCTTGTGGCACCAGGGGGTATAAAAAGGGCCAGGGATGGATTGTTACAGCACGGGGACCAATAGAAGCAAGGATCTATTATGCCACCGTGGAGGCCAAGAATCAAATGATTCATTGTGACATCAAGTGGCCTAAAAGGGCATGGGATGCATTGTGACAGCACAGGGGTTAAAAGAAGCAAGGATCCATTGTGACCCAAAGGAGGCTAATAATCCCAGGATCCCATTTGACACCAGGGGGCGTAAAAGGGCCAGGGATCACTTGTGACAGCATGGGGCCCAATAGAAACAAGGAACCATTATGACACCATGGAGGCCAAGAATCAAAAGATTCATTGTGACATCAAGTGGCCTAAAAGGGCATGGGATGCATTGTGACACCACAGAGGTTAAGGGAAGCAAGGAACCATTGTGACCCAATGCAGGCTAACAATCTAATGATCCCTTGTGACACCAATGGGCCTAAAAGTGCCAGGGATGAATTGTGAAAGCATGGGGCCCAAGTAAAACCTGGTACAATTATGCCACCATGGAGGCCAAGAATCAAATGATTCATTGTGACATCAAGTGGCCTAAAAGGGCATGGGATGCATTGTGACACCACAGGGGTTAAGAGAAGCAAGGAACCATTGTGACCCAATGCAGGCTAACAATCTAAGAATCCCTTTTGACACCAGGGGGCGCAAAAGGACCACGGATCGACTCTGACAACACAGGGACCTATGGAAGCAAGGAACCATTATGACACCATGAAGGCCAAGAATCAAATGGTTCATTGTAAGACCAAGTGGCCTAAAAGGGCTTGGAATGCATTGTGACACCACAGAGGTTAAGAGAAGCAAGGAACCATTGTGACCCAATGCAGGCTAACAATCTAATGATCCCTTGTGGCACCAGGGGGTATAAAAAGGGCCAGGGATGGATTGTTACAGCACGGGGACCAATAGAAGCAAGGATCTATTATGCCACCGTGGAGGCCAAGAATCAAATGATTCATTGTGACATCAAGTGGCCTAAAAGGGCATGGGATGCATTGTGACAGCACAGGGGTTAAGAGAAGCAAGGATCCATTGTGACCCATTGGAGGCTAACAATCTAATAATCCCTTTTGACACCAATGGGCCTAAAAGGGGCAGGGATGAATTGTGAAAGCATGGGGCCCAAGTAAAACCTGGTACAATTATGCCACCATGGAGGCCAAGAATCAAATGATTCATTGTGACATCAAGTGGCCTAAAAGGGCATGGGAAGCATTGTGACACCACAGGGGTTAAGAGAAGCAAGGATCCATTGTGACCCAATGGAGGCTAATAATCCCAGGATCCCATTTGACACCAGGGGGCGTAAAAGGGCCAGGGATCAATTGTGACAGCATGGGGCCCAATAGAAACAAGGAACCATTATGACACCATGGAAGCCAAGAATCAAAAGATTCATTGTGACATCAAGTGGCCTAAAAGGGCATGGGATGCATTGTGACACCACAGGGGTTAAGAGAAGCAAGGAACCATTGTGACCCAATGCAGGCTAACAATCTAAGAATCCCTTTTGACACCAGGGGGCGCAAAAGGTCCACGGATCGACTCTGACAACATGGAGACCTATAGAAGCAAGGAACCATTATGACACCATGAAGGCCTAGATTCAAATGGTTCATTGTAAGACCAAGTGGCCTAAAAGGGCTTGGAATGCATTGTGACACCACAGAGGTTAAGAGAAGCAAGGAACCATTGTGACCCAATGCAGGCTAACAATCTAATGATCCCTTGTGACACCAGTGGGCCTAAGAGGGCCAGGGATAGCTTGTTACAGCACGGGGACCAATAGAATCAAGGTTCTATTATGCCACCATGGAGACCAAGAATCAAATAATTCATTGTGACATCATGTGGCCTAAAAGGGCATGGGATGCATTGTGACAGCACAGGGGTTAAGAGAAGCAAGGATCCATTATGACCCAATGGAGGCTAATAATCTAATGATCCCTTTTGACAACAATGGGCCTAAAAGGGGCAGGGATGAATTGTGAAAGCATGGGGCCCAATTAAAACCTGGTACAATTACGCCACCATGGAGGCCAAGAATCAAATGATTCATTGTGACATCAAGTGGCCTAAAAGGGCATGGGATGCATTGTGACACCACAGGGGTTAAGAGAAGCAAGGAACCATTGTGACCCAATGCAGGCTAACCATCTAATGATCCCTTGTGACACCAATGGGCCTAAAAGGGCCAGGGATGGATTGTTACAGCACGGGGACCAATAGAAGCAAGGATCTATTATGCCACCATGGAGGCCAATAATCAAATAATTCATTGTGACATCATGTGGCCTAAAAGGGCATGGGATGCATTGTGACACCACAGAGGTTAAGAGAAGCAAGGAACCATTGTGACCCAATGCAGGCTAACAATCTAATGATCCCTTGTGACACCAATGGGCCTAAAACCGCCAGGGATGAATTGTGAAAGCATGGGGCCCAAGTAAAACCTGGTACAATTATGCCACCATGGAGGCCAAGAATCAAATGATTCATTGTGACATCAAGTGGCCTAAAAGGGCATGGGATGCATTGTGACACCACAGGGGTTAAGAGAAGCAAGGAACCATTGTGACCCAATGCAGGCTAACAATCTAAGAATCCCTTTTGACACCAGGGGGCGCAAAAGGACCACGGATCGGCTCTGACAACATGGGGACCTATGGAAGCAAGGAACCATTATGACACCATGAAGGCCAAGAATCAAATAGTTCACTGTAAGACCAAGTGGCCTAAAAGGGCTTGGAATGCATTGTGACACCAGAGAGGTTAAGAGAAGCAAGGAACCATTGTGACCCAATGCAGGCTAACCATCTAATGATCCCTTGTGGCACCAGGGGGTATAAAAAGGGCCAGGGATGGATTGTTACAGCACGGGGACCAATAGAAGCAAGGATCTATTATGCCACCGTGGAGGCCAAGAATCAAATGATTCATTGTGACATCAAGTGGCCTAAAAGGGCATGGGATGCATTGTGACTGCACAGGGGTTAAAAGAAGCAAGGATCCATTGTGACCCAAAGGAGGCTAATAATCCCAGGATCCCTTGTGACACCAGGGGGCGTAAAAGGGCCAGGGATGAATTGTGACAGCATGGGGCCCAATAGAAAAAAGGAACCATTATGACACCATGGAGGCCAAGAATCAAATGATTCATTGTGACATCAAGTGGCCTAAAAGGGCATGGGATGCATTGTGACACCACAGAGGTTAAGAGAAGCAAGGAACCATTGTGACCCAATGCAGGCTAACAATCTAATGATCCCTTGTGACACCAATGGGCCTAAAACCGCCAGGGATGAATTGTGAAAGCATGGGGCCCAAGTAAAACCTGGTACAATTATGCCACCATGGAGGCCAAGAATCAAATGATTCATTGTGACATCAAGTGGCCTAAAAGGGCATGGGATGCATTGTGACACCACAGGGGTTAAGAGAAGCAAGGAACCATTGTGACCCAATGCAGGCTAACAATCTAAGAATCCCTTTTGACACCAGGGGGCGCAAAAGGACCACGGATCGACTCTGACAACATGGTGACCTATGGAAGCAAGGAACCATTATGACACCATGAAGGCCAAGAATCAAATGGTTCATTGTAAGACCAAGTGGCCTAAAAGGGCTTGGAATGCATTGTGACACCACAGAGGTTAAGAGAAGCAAGGAACCATTGTGACCCAATGCAGGCTAACAATCTAATGATCCCTTGTGGCACCAGTGGGTATAAAAAGGGCCAGGGATGGATTGTTACAGCACGGGGACCAATAGAAGCAAGGATCTATTATGCCACCGTGGAGGCCAAGAATCAAATGATTCATTGTGACATCAAGTGGCCTAAAAGGGCATGGGATGTATTGTGACAGCACAGGGGTTAAGAGAAGCAAGGATCCATTGTGACCCATTGGAGGCTAATAATCCCAGGATCCCATTTGACACCAGGGGACGTAAAAGGGCCAGGGATCACTTGTGACAGCATGGGGCCCAATAGAAACAAGGAACCATTATGACACCATGGAGGCCAAGAATCAAAAGATTCATTGTGACATCAAGTGGCCTAAAAGGGCATGGGATGAATTGTGACAACACAGAGGTTAAGAGAAGCAAGGAACCATTGTGACCCAATGCAGGCTAACAATCTAATGATCCCTTGTGACACCAATGGGCCTAAAAGGGCCAGGGAGGAATTGTTACAGCACAGGGACCAATAGAAGCAAGGATCTATTATGCCACCATGGAGGCCAAGAATCAAATAATTCATTGTGACATCATGTGGCCTAAAAGGGCATGGGATGCATTGTGACAGCACAGGGGTTAAGAGAAGCAAGGATCCATTATGACCCAATGGAGGCTAATAATCTAATGATCCCTTGTGGCACCAATGGGCCTAAAAGGGGCAGGGATGAATTGTGAAAGCATGGGGCCCCAGTAAAACCTGGTACAATTATGCCACCATGGAGGCCAAGAATCAAATGATTCATTGTGACATCAAGTGGCCTAAAAGGGCATGGGATGCATTGTGACAGCACAGGGGTTAAGAGAAGCAAGGAACCATTGTGACCCAATGCAGGCTAACAATCTAAGAATCCCTTTTGACACCAGGGGGCGCAAAAGGTCCACGGATCGACTTTGACAACATGGAGACCTATAGAAGCAAGGAACCATTATGACACCATGAAGGCCTAGATTCAAATGGTTCATTGTAAGACCAAGTGGCCTAAAAGGGCTTGGAATGCATTGTGACACCACAGAGGTTAAGAGAAGCAAGGAACCATTGTGACCCAATGCAGGCTAACAATCTAATGATCCCTTGTGGCACCAGTGGGTATAAAAAGGGCCAGGGATGGATTGTGAAAGCATGGGGCCCAATTAAAACCTGGTACAATTACGCCACCATGGAGGCCAAGAATCAAATGATTCATTGTGACATCAAGTGGCCTAAAAGGGCATGGGATGCATTGTGACACCACAGGGGTTAAGAGAAGCAAGGAACCATTGTGACCCAATGCAGGCTAACCATCTAATGATCCCTTGTGACACCAATGGGCCTAAAAGGGCCAGGGATGGATTGTTACAGCACGGGGACCAATAGAAGCAAGGATCTATTATGCCACCATGGAGGCCAATAATCAAATAATTCATTGTGACATCATGTGGCCTAAAAGGGCATGGGATGCATTGTGACAGCGCAGGGGTTAAGAGAAGCAAGGAACCATTGGGACCCAATGCAGGCTAACAATCTAATGATCCCTTGTGTCACCAAAGGGCCTAAAAGGGGCAGGGATGAATTGTGAAAGCATGGGGCCCAATTAAACCCTGGTACAAATATGCCACCATGGAGGCCAAGAATCAAATAATTCATTGTGACATCATGTGGCCTAAAAGGGCATGGGATGCATTGTGACACCACAGAGGTTAAGAGAAGCAAGGAACCATTGTGACCCAATGCAGGCTAACAATCTAATGATCCCTTGTGACACCAATGGGCCTAAAACCGCCAGGGATGAATTGTGAAAGCATGGGGCCCAAGTAAAACCTGGTACAATTATGCCACCATGGAGGCCAAGAATCAAATGATTCATTGTGACATCAAGTGGCCTAAAAGGGCATGGGATGCATTGTGACACCACAGGGGTTAAGAGAAGCAAGGAACCATTTTGACCCAATGCAGGCTAACAATCTAAGAATCCCTTTTGACACCAGGGGGCGCAAAAGGACCACGGATCGACTCTGACAACATGGGGACCTATGGAAGCAAGGAACCATTATGACACCATGAAGGCCAAGAATCAAATAGTTCACTGTAAGACCAAGCGGCCTAAAAGCGCTTGGAATGCATTGTGACACCAGAGAGGTTAAGAGAAGCAAGGAACCATTGTGACCCAATGCAGGCTAACAATCTAATGATCCCTTGTGGCACCAGGGGGTATAAAAAGGGCCAGGGATGGATTGTTACAGCACGGGGACCAATAGAAGCAAGGATCTATTATGCCACCGTGGAGGCCAAGAATCAAATGATTCATTGTGACATCAAGTGGCCTAAAAGGGCATGGGATGCATTGTGACAGCACAGGGGTTAAAAGAAGCAAGGATCCATTGTGACCCAAAGGAGGCTAATAATCCCAGGATCCCATTTGACACCAGGGGGCGTAAAAGGGCCAGGGATGAATTGTGACAGCATGGGGCCCAATAGAAACAAGGAACCATTATGACACCATGGAGGCCAAGAATCAAATGATTCATTGTGACATCAAGTGGGCTAAAAGGGCATGGGATGCATTGTGACACCACAGAGGTTAAGAGAAGCAAGGAACCATTGTGACCCAATGCAGGCTAACAATCTAATGATCCCTTGTGACACCAATGGGCCTAAAACCGCCAGGGATGAATTGTGAAAGCATGGGGCCCAAGTAAAACCTGGTACAATTATGCCACCATGGAGGCCAAGAATCAAATGATTCATTGTGACATCAAGTGGCCTAAAAGGGCATGGGATGCATTGTGACACCACAGGGGTTAAGAGAAGCAAGGAACCATTGTGACCCAATGCAGGCTAACAATCTAAGAATCCCTTTTGACACCAGGGGGCGCAAAAGGACCACGGATCGACTCTGACAACATGGTGACCTATGGAAGCAAGGAACCATTATGACACCATGAAGGCCAAGAATCAAATGGTTCATTGTAAGACCAAGTGGCCTAAAAGGGCTTGGAATGCATTGTGACACCACAGAGGTTAAGAGAAGCAAGGAACCATTGTGACCCAATGCAGGCTAACAATCTAATGATCCCTTGTGACACCAATGGGCCTAAAAGGGCCAGGGATGAATTGTTACAGCACAGGGACCAATAGAAGCAAGGATCTATTATGCCACCATGGAGGCCAAGAATCAAATAATTCATTGTGACATCATGTGGCCTAAAAGGGCATGGGATGCATTGTGACAGCACAGGGGTTAAGAGAAGCAAGGATCCATTATGACCCAATGGAGGCTAATAATCTAATGATCCCTTGTGGCACCAATGGGCCTAAAAGGGGCAGGGATGAATTGTGAAAGCATGGGGCCCAAGTAAAACCTGGTACAATTATGCCACCATGGAGGCCAAGAATCAAAAGATTCATTGTGACATCAAGTGGCCTAAAAGGGCATGGGATGCATTGTGACAGCACAGGGGTTAAGAGAAGCAAGGATCCATTGTGACCCAATGGAGGCTAATAATCCCAGGATCCCATTTGACACCAGGGGGCGTAAAAGGGCCAGGGATGAATTGTGACAGCATGGGGCCCAATAGAAACATGGAACCATTATGACACCATGGAGGCCAAGAATCAAAAGATTCATTGTGACATCAAGTGGCCTAAAAGGGCATGGGATGCATTGTGACACCACAGAGGTTAAGGGAAGCAAGGAACCATTGTGACCCAATGCAGGCTAACAATCTAATGATCCCTTGCAGCACCAATGGGCCTAAAAGGGGCAGGGATGAATTGTGAAAGCATGGGGCCCAAGTAAAACCTGGTACAATTATGCCACCATGGAGGCCAAGAATCAAATGATTCATTGTGACATCAAGTGGCCTAAAAGGGCATGGGATGCATTGTGACACCACAGGGGTTAAGAGAAGCAAGGAACCATTGTGACCCAATGCAGGCTAACAATCTAAGAATCCCTTTTGACACCAGGGGGCGCAAAAGGTCCACGGATCGACTCTGACAACATGGAGACCTATAGAAGCAAGGAACCATTATGACACCATGAAGGCCTAGATTCAAATGGTTCATTGTAAGACCAAGTGGCCTAAAAGGGCTTGGAATGCATTGTGACACCACAGAGGTTAAGAGAAGCAAGGAACCATTGTGACCCAATGCAGGCTAACAATCTAATGATCCCTTGTGGCACCAGGGGGTATAAAAAGGGCCAGGGATGGATTGTTACAGCACGGGGAACAATAGAAGCAAGGATCTATTATGCCACCGTGGAGGCCAAGAATCAAATGATTCATTGTGACATCAAGTGGCCTAAAAGGGCATGGGATGCATTGTGACAGCACAGGGGTTAAGAGAAGCAAGGATCCATTGTGACCCATTGGAGGCTAATAATCCCAGGATCCCATTTGACACCAGGGGGCGTAAAAGGGCCAGGGATCACTTGTGACAGCATGGGGCCCAATAGAAACAAGGAACCATTATGACACCATGGAGGCCAAGAATCAAAAGATTCATTGTGACATCAAGTGGGCTAAAAGGGCATGGGATGAATTGTGACACCACAGAGGTTAAGAGAAGCAAGGAACCATTGTGACCCAATGCAGGCTAACAATCTAATGATCCCTTGTGACACCAATGGGCCTAAAAGGGCCAGGGAGGAATTGTTACAGCACAGGGACCAATAGAAGCAACGATCTATTATGCCACCATGGAGGCCAAGAATCAAATAATTCATTGTGACATCATGTGGCCTAAAAGGGCATGGGATGCATTGTGACACCACAGGGGTTAAGAGAAGCAAGGATCCATTATGACCCAATGGAGGCTAATAATCTAATGATCCCTTTTGACAACAATGGGCCTAAAAGGGGCAGGGATGAATTGTGAAAGCATGGGGCCCAATTAAAACCTGGTACAAATATGCCACCATGGAGGCCAAGAATCAAATGATTCATTGTGACATCAAGTGGCCTAAAAGGGCATGGGATGCATTATGACACCATAGGGGTAAGGAGAAGCAAGGATCCATTGTGACCCAATGCAGGCTAACAATCTAATGATCCCTTGTGACACCAATGGGCCTAAAAGGGGCAGGGATGAATTGTGAAAGCATGGGGCCCAAGTAAAACCTGGTACAATTATGCCACCATGGAGGCCAAGAATCAAATGATTCATTGTGACATCAAGTGGCCTAAAAGGGCATGGGAAGCATTGTGACACCACAGGGGTTAAGAGAAGCAAGGATCCATTGTGACCCAATGGAGGCTAATAATCCCAGGATCCCATTTGACACCAGGGGGCGTAAAAGGGCCAGGGATCAATTGTGACAGCATGGGGCCCAATAGAAACAAGGAACCATTATGACACCATGGAAGCCAAGAATCAAAAGATTCATTGTGACATCAAGTGGCCTAAAAGGCATGGGATGCATTGTGACAGCACAGGGGTTAAGAGAAGCAAGGATCCATTATGACCCAATGGAGGCTAATAATCTAATGATCCCTTTTGACAACAATGGGCCTAAAAGGGGCAGGGATGAATTGTGAAAGCATGGGGCCCAATTAAAACCTGGTACAATTACGCCACCATGGAGGCCAAGAATCAAATGATTCATTGTGACATCAAGTGGCCTAAAAGGGCATGGGATGCATTGTGACACCACAGGGGTTAAGAGAAGCAAGGAACCATTGTGACCCAATGCAGGCTAACAATCTAAGAATCCCTTTTGACACCAGGGGGCGCAAAAGGTCCACGGATCGACTCTGACAACATGGAGACCTATAGAAGCAAGGAACCATTATGACACCATGAAGGCCTAGATTCAAATGGTTCATTGTAAGACCAAGTGGCCTAAAAGGGCTTGGAATGCATTGTGACACCACAGAGGTTAAGAGAAGCAAGGAACCATTGTGACCCAATGCAGGCTAACAATCTAATGATCCCTTGTGGCACCAGGGGGTATAAAAAGGGCCAGGGATGGATTGTTACAGCACGGGGAACAATAGAAGCAAGGATCTATTATGCCACCGTGGAGGCCAAGAATCAAATGATTCATTGTGACATCAAGTGGCCTAAAAGGGCATGGGATGCATTGTGACAGCACAGGGGTTAAGAGAAGCAAGGATCCATTGTGACCCATTGGAGGCTAATAATCCCAGGATCCCATTTGACACCAGGGGGCGTAAAAGGGCCAGGGATCACTTGTGACAGCATGGGGCCCAATAGAAACAAGGAACCATTATGACACCATGGAGGCCAAGAATCAAAAGATTCATTGTGACATCAAGTGGGCTAAAAGGGCATGGGATGAATTGTGACACCACAGAGGTTAAGAGAAGCAAGGAACCATTGTGACCCAATGCAGGCTAACAATCTAATGATCCCTTGTGACACCAATGGGCCTAAAAGGGCCAGGGAGGAATTGTTACAGCACAGGGACCAATAGAAGCAACGATCTATTATGCCACCATGGAGGCCAAGAATCAAATAATTCATTGTGACATCATGTGGCCTAAAAGGGCATGGGATGCATTGTGACACCACAGGGGTTAAGAGAAGCAAGGATCCATTATGACCCAATGGAGGCTAATAATCTAATGATCCCTTTTGACAACAATGGGCCTAAAAGGGGCAGGGATGAATTGTGAAAGCATGGGGCCCAATTAAAACCTGGTACAAATATGCCACCATGGAGGCCAAGAATCAAATGATTCATTGTGACATCAAGTGGCCTAAAAGGGCATGGGATGCATTATGACACCATAGGGGTAAGGAGAAGCAAGGATCCATTGTGACCCAATGCAGGCTAACAATCTAATGATCCCTTGTGACACCAATGGGCCTAAAAGGGGCAGGGATGAATTGTGAAAGCATGGGGCCCAAGTAAAACCTGGTACAATTATGCCACCATGGAGGCCAAGAATCAAATGATTCATTGTGACATCAAGTGGCCTAAAAGGGCATGGGAAGCATTGTGACACCACAGGGGTTAAGAGAAGCAAGGATCCATTGTGACCCAATGGAGGCTAATAATCCCAGGATCCCATTTGACACCAGGGGGCGTAAAAGGGCCAGGGATCAATTGTGACAGCATGGGGCCCAATAGAAACAAGGAACCATTATGACACCATGGAAGCCAAGAATCAAAAGATTCATTGTGACATCAAGTGGCCTAAAAGGCATGGGATGCATTGTGACAGCACAGGGGTTAAGAGAAGCAAGGATCCATTATGACCCAATGGAGGCTAATAATCTAATGATCCCTTTTGACAACAATGGGCCTAAAAGGGGCAGGGATGAATTGTGAAAGCATGGGGCCCAATTAAAACCTGGTACAATTACGCCACCATGGAGGCCAAGAATCAAATGATTCATTGTGACATCAAGTGGCCTAAAAGGGCATGGGATGCATTGTGACACCACAGGGGTTAAGAGAAGCAAGGAACCATTGTGACCCAATGCAGGCTAACCATCTAATGATCCCTTGTGACACCAATGGGCCGAAAAGGGCCAGGGATGGATTGTTACAGCACGGGGACCAATAGAAGCAAGGATCTATTATGCCACCATGGAGGCCAATAATCAAATAATTCATTGTGACATCATGTGGCCTAAAAGGGCATGGGATGCATTGTGACAGCGCAGGGGTTAAGAGAAGCAAGGAACCATTGGGACCCAATGCAGGCTAACAATCTAATGATCCCTTGTGTCACCAAAGGTCCTAAAAGGGGCAGGGATGAATTGTGAAAGCATGGGGCCCAATTAAACCCTGGTACAAATATGCCACCATGGAGGCCAAGAATCAAATAATTCATTGTGACATCATGTGGCCTAAAAGGGCATGGGATGCATTGTGACACCACAGAGGTTAAGAGAAGCAAGGAACCATTGTGACCCAATGCAGGCTAACAATCTAATGATCCCTTGTGACACCAATGGGCCTAAAACCGCCAGGGATGAATTGTGAAAGCATGGGGCCCAAGTAAAACCTGGTACAATTATGCCACCATGGAGGCCAAGAATCAAATGATTCATTGTGACATCAAGTATCCTAAAAGGGCAGGGGATGCATTGTGACACCACAGGGGTTAAGAGAAGCAAGGAACCATTGTGACCCAATGCAGGCTAACAATCTAAGAATCCCTTTTGACACCAGGGGGCGCAAAAGGACCACGGATCGACTCTGACAACATGGGGACCTATGGAAGCAAGGAACCATTATGACACCATGAAGGCCAAGAATCAAATAGTTCACTGTAAGACCAAGCGGCCTAAAAGCGCTTGGAATGCATTGTGACACCAGAGAGGTTAAGAGAAGCAAGGAACCATTGTGACCCAATGCAGGCTAACCATCTAATGATCCCTTGTGGCACCAGGGGGTATAAAAAGGGCCAGGGATGGATTGTTACAGCACGGGGACCAATAGAAGCAAGGATCTATTATGCCACCGTGGAGGCCAAGAATCAAATGATTCATTGTGACATCAAGTGGCCTAAAAGGGCATGGGATGCATTGTGACAGCACAGGGGTTAAAAGAAGCAAGGATCCATTGTGACCCAAAGGAGGCTAATAATCCCAGGATCCCATTTGACACCAGGGGGCGTAAAAGGGCCAGGGATGAATTGTGACAGCATGGGGCCCAATAGAAACAAGGAACCATTATGACACCATGGAGGCCAAGAATCAAATGATTCATTGTGACATCAAGTGGCCTAAAAGGGCATGGGATGCATTGTGACACCACAGAGGTTAAGAGAAGCAAGGAACCATTGTGACCCAATGCAGGCTAACAATCTAATGATCCCTTGTGACACCAATGGGCCTAAAACCGCCAGGGATGAATTGTGAAAGCATGGGGCCCAAGTAAAACCTGGTACAATTATGCCACCATGGAGGCCAAGAATCAAATGATTCATTGTGACATCAAGTGGCCTAAAAGGGCATGGGATGCATTGTGACACCACAGGGGTTAAGAGAAGCAAGGAACCATTGTGACCCAATGCAGGCTAACAATCTAAGAATCCCTTTTGACACCAGGGGGCGCAAAAGGACCACGGATCGACTCTGACAACACAGGGACCTATGGAAGCAAGGAACCATTATGACACCATGAAGGCCAAGAATCAAATGGTTCATTGTAAGACCAAGTGGCCTAAAAGGGCTTGGAATGCATTGTGACACCACAGAGGTTAAGAGAAGCAAGGAACCATTGTGACCCAATGCAGGCTAACAATCTAATGATCCCTTGTGGCACCAGGGGGTATAAAAAGGGCCAGGGATGGATTGTTACAGCACGGGGACCAATAGAAGCAAGGATCTATTATGCCACCGTGGAGGCCAAGAATCAAATGATTCATTGTGACATCAAGTGGCCTAAAAGGGCATGGGATGCATTGTGACAGCACAGGGGTTAAGAGAAGCAAGGATCCATTGTGACCCATTGGAGGCTAATAATCCCAGGATCCCATTTGACACCAGGGGGCGTAAAAGGGCCAGGGATCACTTGTGACAGCATGGGGCCCAATAGAAACAAGGAACCATTATGACACCATGGAGGCCAAGAATCAAAAGATTCATTGTGACATCAAGTGGCCTAAAAGGGCATGGGATGAATTGTGACACCACAGAGGTTAAGAGAAGCAAGGAACCATTGTGACCCAATGCAGGCTAACAATCTAATGATCCCTTGTGACACCAATGGGCCTAAAAGGGCCAGGGAGGAATTGTTACAGCACAGGGACCAATAGAAGCAAGGATCTATTATGCCACCATGGAGGCCAAGAATCAAATAATTCATTGTGACATCATGTGGCCTAAAAGGGCATGGGATGCATTGTGACAGCACAGGGGTTAAGAGAAGCAAGGAACCATTGTGACCCAATGGAGGCTAATAATCTAATGATCCCTTGTGGCACCAATGGGCCTAAAAGGGGCAGGGATGAATTGCGAAAGCATGGGGCCCAAGTAAAATCTGGTACAATTATGCCACCATGGAGGCCAAGAATCAAATGATTCATTGTGACATCAAGTGGCCTAAAAGGGCATGGGATGCATTGTGACAGCACAGGGGTTAAGAGAAGCAAGGATCCATTGTGACCCAATGGAGGCTAATAATCCCAGGATCCCATTTGACACCAGGGGGCGTAAAAGGGCCAGGGATGAATTGTGACAGCATGGGGCCCAATAGAAACATGGAACCATTATGACACCATGGAGGCCAAGAATCAAAAGATTCATTGTGACATCAAGTGGCCTAAAAGGGCATGGGATGCATTGTGACACCACAGAGGTTAAGGGAAGCAAGGAACCATTGTGACCCAATGCAGGCTAACAATCTAATGATCCCTTGCAGCACCAATGGGCCTAAAAGGGGCAGGGATGAATTGTGAAAGCATGGGGCCCAAGTAAAACCTGGTACAATTATGCCACCATGGAGGCCAAGAATCAAATGATTCATTGTGACATCAAGTGGCCTAAAAGGGCATGGGATGCATTGTGACACCACAGGGGTTAAGAGAAGCAAGGAACCATTGTGACCCAATGCAGGCTAACAATCTAAGAATCCCTTTTGACACCAGGGGGCGCAAAAGGTCCACGGATCGACTCTGACAACATGGAGACCTATAGAAGCAAGGAACCATTATGACACCATGAAGGCCTAGATTCAAATGGTTCATTGTAAGACCAAGTGGCCTAAAAGGGCTTGGAATGCATTGTGACACCACAGAGGTTAAGAGAAGCAAGGAACCATTGTGACCCAATGCAGGCTAACAATCTAATGATCCCTTGTGGCACCAGGGGGTATAAAAAGGGCCAGGGATGGATTGTTACAGCACGGGGACCAATAGAAGCAAGGATCTATTATGCCACCATGGAGGCCAATAATCAAATAATTCATTGTGACATCATGTGGCCTAAAAGGGCATGGGATGCATTGTGACAGCGCAGGGGTTAAGAGAAGCAAGGAACCATTGGGACCCAATGCAGGCTAACAATCTAATGATCCCTTGTGTCACCAAAGGGCCTAAAAGGGGCAGGGATGAATTGTGAAAGCATGGGGCCCAATTAAACCCTGGTACAAATATGCCACCATGGAGGCCAAGAATCAAATAATTCATTGTGACATCATGTGGCCTAAAAGGGCATGGGATGCATTGTGACACCACAGAGGTTAAGAGAAGCAAGGAACCATTGTGACCCAATGCAGGCTAACAATCTAATGATCCCTTGTGACACCAATGGGCCTAAAACCGCCAGGGATGAATTGTGAAAGCATGGGGCCCAAGTAAAACCTGGTACAATTATGCCACCATGGAGGCCAAGAATCAAATGATTCATTGTGACATCAAGTGGCCTAAAAGGGCAGGGGATGCATTGTGACACCACAGGGGTTAAGAGAAGCAAGGAACCATTGTGACCCAATGCAGGCTAACAATCTAAGAATCCCTTTTGACACCAGGGGGCGCAAAAGGACCACGGATCGACTCTGACAACATGGGGACCTATGGAAGCAAGGAACCATTATGACACCATGAAGGCCAAGAATCAAATAGTTCACTGTAAGACCAAGCGGCCTAAAAGCGCTTGGAATGCATTGTGACACCAGAGAGGTTAAGAGAAGCAAGGAACCATTGTGACCCAATGCAGGCTAACCATCTAATGATCCCTTGTGGCACCAGGGGGTATAAAAAGGGCCAGGGATGGATTGTTACAGCACGGGGACCAATAGAAGCAAGGATCTATTATGCCACCGTGGAGGCCAAGAATCAAATGATTCATTGTGACATCAAGTGGCCTAAAAGGGCATGGGATGCATTGTGACAGCACAGGGGTTAAAAGAAGCAAGGATCCATTGTGACCCAAAGGAGGCTAATAATCCCAGGATCCCATTTGACACCAGGGGGCGTAAAAGGGCCAGGGATCACTTGTGACAGCATGGGGCCCAATAGAAACAAGGAACCATTATGACACCATGGAGGCCAAGAATCAAATGATTCATTGTGACATCAAGTGGCCTAAAAGGGCATGGGATGCATTGTGACACCACAGAGGTTAAGAGAAGCAAGGAACCATTGTGACCCAATGCAGGCTAACAATCTAATGATCCCTTGTGACACCAATGGGCCTAAAACCGCCAGGGATGAATTGTGAAAGCATGGGGCCCAAGTAAAACCTGGTACAATTATGCCACCATGGAGGCCAAGAATCAAATGATTCATTGTGACATCAAGTGGCCTAAAAGGGCATGGGATGCATTGTGACACCACAGGGGTTAAGAGAAGCAAGGAACCATTGTGACCCAATGCAGGCTAACAATCTAAGAATCCCTTTTGACACCAGGGGGCGCAAAAGGACCACGGATCGACTCTGACAACATGGGGACCTATGGAAGCAAGGAACCATTATGACACCATGAAGGCCAAGAATCAAATGGTTCATTGTAAGACCAAGTGGCCTAAAAGGGCTTGGAATGCATTGTGACACCACAGAGGTTAAGAGAAGCAAGGAACCATTGTGACCCAATGCAGGCTAACAATCTAATGATCCCTTGTGGCACCAGGGGGTATAAAAAGGGCCAGGGATGGATTGTTACAGCACGGGGACCAATAGAAGCAAGGATCTATTATGCCACCGTGGAGGCCAAGAATCAAATGATTCATTGTGACATCAAGTGGCCTAAAAGGGCATGGGATGCATTGTGACAGCACAGGGGTTAAGAGAAGCAAGGATCCATTGTGACCCATTGGAGGCTAATAATCCCAGGATCCCATTTGACACCAGGGGGCGTAAAAGGGCCAGGGATCACTTGTGACAGCATGGGGCCCAATAGAAACAAGGAACCATTATGACACCATGGAGGCCAAGAATCAAAAGATTCATTGTGACATCAAGTGGCCTAAAAGGGCATGGGATGAATTGTGACACCACAGAGGTTAAGAGAAGCAAGGAACCATTGTGACCCAATGCAGGCTAACAATCTAATGATCCCTTGTGACACCAATGGGCCTAAAAGGGCCAGGGAGGAATTGTTACAGCACAGGGACCAATAGAAGCAAGGATCTATTATGCCACCATGGAGGCCAAGAATCAAATAATTCATTGTGACATCATGTGGCCTAAAAGGGCATGGGATGCATTGTGACAGCACAGGGGTTAAGAGAAGCAAGGATCCATTATGACCCAATGGAGGCTAATAATCTAATGATCCCTTGTGGCACCAATGGGCCTAAAAGGGGCAGGGATGAATTGCGAAAGCATGGGGCCCAAGTAAAACCTGGTACAATTATGCCACCATGGAGGCCAAGAATCAAATGATTCATTGTGACATCAAGTGGCCTAAAAGGGCATGGGATGCATTGTGACAGCACAGGGGTTAAGAGAAGCAAGGATCCATTGTGACCCAATGGAGGCTAATAATCCCAGGATCCCATTTGACACCAGGGGGCGTAAAAGGGCCAGGGATGAATTGTGACAGCATGGGGCCCAATAGAAACATGGAACCATTATGACACCATGGAGGCCAAGAATCAAAAGATTCATTGTGACATCAAGTGGCCTAAAAGGGCATGGGATGCATTGTGACACCACAGAGGTTAAGGGAAGCAAGGAACCATTGTGACCCAATGCAGGCTAACAATCTAATGATCCCTTGCAGCACCAATGGGCCTAAAAGGGGCAGGGATGAATTGTGAAAGCATGGGGCCCAAGTAAAACCTGGTACAATTATGCCACCATGGAGGCCAAGAATCAAATGATTCATTGTGACATCAAGTGGCCTAAAAGGGCATGGGATGCATTGTGACACCACAGGGGTTAAGAGAAGCAAGGAACCATTGTGACCCAATGCAGGCTAACAATCTAAGAATCCCTTTTGACACCAGGGGGCGCAAAAGGTCAACGGATCGACTCTGATAACATGGAGACCTATAGAAGCAAGGAACCATTATGACACCATGAAGGCCTAGATTCAAATGGTTCATTGTAAGACCAAGTGGCCTAAAAGGGCTTGGAATGCATTGTGACACCACAGAGGGTAAGAGAAGCAAGGAACCATTGTGACCCAATGCAGGCTAACAATCTAATGATCCCTTGTGGCACCAGGGGGTATAAAAAGGGCCAGGGATGGATTGTTACAGCACGGGGACCAATAGAAGCAAGGATCTATTATGCCACCATGGAGGCCAAGAATCAAATAATTCATTGTGACATCATGTGGCCTAAAAGGGCATGGGATGCATTGTGACAGCACAGGGGTTAAGAGAAGCAAGGAACCATTGTGACCCAATGGAGGCTAATAATCTAATGATCCCTTGTGGCACCAATGGGCCTAAAAGGGGCAGGGATGAATTGCGAAAGCATGGGGCCCAAGTAAAATCTGGTACAATTATGCCACCATGGAGGCCAAGAATCAAATGATTCATTGTGACATCAAGTGGCCTAAAAGGGCATGGGATGCATTGTGACAGCACAGGGGTTAAGAGAAGCAAGGATCCATTGTGACCCAATGGAGGCTAATAATCCCAGGATCCCATTTGACACCAGGGGGCGTAAAAGGGCCAGGGATGAATTGTGACAGCATGGGGCCCAATAGAAACATGGAACCATTATGACACCATGGAGGCCAAGAATCAAAAGATTCATTGTGACATCAAGTGGCCTAAAAGGGCATGGGATGCATTGTGACACCACAGAGGTTAAGGGAAGCAAGGAACCATTGTGACCCAATGCAGGCTAACAATCTAATGATCCCTTGCAGCACCAATGGGCCTAAAAGGGGCAGGGATGAATTGTGAAAGCATGGGGCCCAAGTAAAACCTGGTACAATTATGCCACCATGGAGGCCAAGAATCAAATGATTCATTGTGACATCAAGTGGCCTAAAAGGGCATGGGATGCATTGTGACACCACAGGGGTTAAGAGAAGCAAGGAACCATTGTGACCCAATGCAGGCTAACAATCTAAGAATCCCTTTTGACACCAGGGGGCGCAAAAGGTCCACGGATCGACTCTGACAACATGGAGACCTATAGAAGCAAGGAACCATTATGACACCATGAAGGCCTAGATTCAAATGGTTCATTGTAAGACCAAGTGGCCTAAAAGGGCTTGGAATGCATTGTGACACCACAGAGGTTAAGAGAAGCAAGGAACCATTGTGACCCAATGCAGGCTAACAATCTAATGATCCCTTGTGGCACCAGGGGGTATAAAAAGGGCCAGGGATGGATTGTTACAGCACGGGGACCAATAGAAGCAAGGATCTATTATGCCACCATGGAGGCCAATAATCAAATAATTCATTGTGACATCATGTGGCCTAAAAGGGCATGGGATGCATTGTGACAGCGCAGGGGTTAAGAGAAGCAAGGAACCATTGGGACCCAATGCAGGCTAACAATCTAATGATCCCTTGTGTCACCAAAGGGCCTAAAAGGGGCAGGGATGAATTGTGAAAGCATGGGGCCCAATTAAACCCTGGTACAAATATGCCACCATGGAGGCCAAGAATCAAATAATTCATTGTGACATCATGTGGCCTAAAAGGGCATGGGATGCATTGTGACACCACAGAGGTTAAGAGAAGCAAGGAACCATTGTGACCCAATGCAGGCTAACAATCTAATGATCCCTTGTGACACCAATGGGCCTAAAACCGCCAGGGATGAATTGTGAAAGCATGGGGCCCAAGTAAAACCTGGTACAATTATGCCACCATGGAGGCCAAGAATCAAATGATTCATTGTGACATCAAGTGGCCTAAAAGGGCAGGGGATGCATTGTGACACCACAGGGGTTAAGAGAAGCAAGGAACCATTGTGACCCAATGCAGGCTAACAATCTAAGAATCCCTTTTGACACCAGGGGGCGCAAAAGGACCACGGATCGACTCTGACAACATGGGGACCTATGGAAGCAAGGAACCATTATGACACCATGAAGGCCAAGAATCAAATAGTTCACTGTAAGACCAAGCGGCCTAAAAGCGCTTGGAATGCATTGTGACACCAGAGAGGTTAAGAGAAGCAAGGAACCATTGTGACCCAATGCAGGCTAACCATCTAATGATCCCTTGTGGCACCAGGGGGTATAAAAAGGGCCAGGGATGGATTGTTACAGCACGGGGACCAATAGAAGCAAGGATCTATTATGCCACCGTGGAGGCCAAGAATCAAATGATTCATTGTGACATCAAGTGGCCTAAAAGGGCATGGGATGCATTGTGACAGCACAGGGGTTAAAAGAAGCAAGGATCCATTGTGACCCAAAGGAGGCTAATAATCCCAGGATCCCATTTGACACCAGGGGGCGTAAAAGGGCCAGGGATCACTTGTGACAGCATGGGGCCCAATAGAAACAAGGAACCATTATGACACCATGGAGGCCAAGAATCAAATGATTCATTGTGACATCAAGTGGCCTAAAAGGGCATGGGATGCATTGTGACACCACAGAGGTTAAGAGAAGCAAGGAACCATTGTGACCCAATGCAGGCTAACAATCTAATGATCCCTTGTGACACCAATGGGCCTAAAACCGCCAGGGATGAATTGTGAAAGCATGGGGCCCAAGTAAAACCTGGTACAATTATGCCACCATGGAGGCCAAGAATCAAATGATTCATTGTGACATCAAGTGGCCTAAAAGGGCATGGGATGCATTGTGACACCACAGGGGTTAAGAGAAGCAAGGAACCATTGTGACCCAATGCAGGCTAACAATCTAAGAATCCCTTTTGACACCAGGGGGCGCAAAAGGACCACGGATCGACTCTGACAACACAGGGACCTATGGAAGCAAGGAACCATTATGACACCATGAAGGCCAAGAATCAAATGGTTCATTGTAAGACCAAGTGGCCTAAAAGGGCTTGGAATGCATTGTGACACCACAGAGGTTAAGAGAAGCAAGGAACCATTGTGACCCAATGCAGGCTAACAATCTAATGATCCCTTGTGGCACCAGGGGGTATAAAAAGGGCCAGGGATGGATTGTTACAGCACGGGGACCAATAGAAGCAAGGATCTATTATGCCACCGTGGAGGCCAAGAATCAAATGATTCATTGTGACATCAAGTGGCCTAAAAGGGCATGGGATGCATTGTGACAGCACAGGGGTTAAGAGAAGCAAGGATCCATTGTGACCCATTGGAGGCTAATAATCCCAGGATCCCATTTGACACCAGGGGGCGTAAAAGGGCCAGGGATCACTTGTGACAGCATGGGGCCCAATAGAAACAAGGTACCATTATGACACCATGGAGGCCAAGAATCAAAAGATTCATTGTGACATCAAGTGGCCTAAAAGGGCATGGGATGAATTGTGACACCACAGAGGTTAAGAGAAGCAAGGAACCATTGTGACCCAATGCAGGCTAACAATCTAATGATCCCTTGTGACACCAATGGGCCTAAAAGGGCCAGGGAGGAATTGTTACAGCACAGGGACCAATAGAAGCAAGGATCTATTATGCCACCATGGAGGCCAAGAATCAAATAATTCATTGTGACATCATGTGGCCTAAAAGGGCATGGGATGCATTGTGACAGCACAGGGGTTAAGAGAAGCAAGGATCCATTATGACCCAATGGAGGCTAATAATCTAATGATCCCTTGTGGCACCAATGGGCCTAAAAGGGGCAGGGATGAATTGCGAAAGCATGGGGCCCAAGTAAAACCTGGTACAATTATGCCACCATGGAGGCCAAGAATCAAATGATTCATTGTGACATCAAGTGGCCTAAAAGGGCATGGGATGCATTGTGACAGCACAGGGGTTAAGAGAAGCAAGGATCCATTGTGACCCAATGGAGGCTAATAATCCCAGGATCCCATTTGACACCAGGGGGCGTAAAAGGGCCAGGGATGAATTGTGACAGCATGGGGCCCAATAGAAACATGGAACCATTATGACACCATGGAGGCCAAGAATCAAAAGATTCATTGTGACATCAAGTGGCCTAAAAGGGCATGGGATGCATTGTGACACCACAGAGGTTAAGGGAAGCAAGGAACCATTGTGACCCAATGCAGGCTAACAATCTAATGATCCCTTGCAGCACCAATGGGCCTAAAAGGGGCAGGGATGAATTGTGAAAGCATGGGGCCCAAGTAAAACCTGGTACAATTATGCCACCATGGAGGCCAAGAATCAAATGATTCATTGTGACATCAAGTGGCCTAAAAGGGCATGGGATGCATTGTGACACCACAGGGGTTAAGAGAAGCAAGGAACCATTGTGACCCAATGCAGGCTAACCATCTAATGATCCCTTGTGACACCAATGGGCCGAAAAGGGCCAGGGATGGATTGTTACAGCACGGGGACCAATAGAAGCAAGGATCTATTATGCCACCATGGAGGCCAATAATCAAATAATTCATTGTGACATCATGTGGCCTAAAAGGGCATGGGATGCATTGTGACAGCGCAGGGGTTAAGAGAAGCAAGGAACCATTGGGACCCAATGCAGGCTAACAATCTAATGATCCCTTGTGTCACCAAAGGGCCTAAAAGGGGCAGGGATGAATTGTGAAAGCATGGGGCCCAATTAAACCCTGGTACAAATATGCCACCATGGAGGCCAAGAATCAAATAATTCATTGTGACATCATGTGGCCTAAAAGGGCATGGGATGCATTGTGACACCACAGAGGTTAAGAGAAGCAAGGAACCATTGTGACCCAATGCAGGCTAACAATCTAATGATCCCTTGTGACACCAATGGGCCTAAAACCGCCAGGGATGAATTGTGAAAGCATGGGGCCCAAGTAAAACCTGGTACAATTATGCCACCATGGAGGCCAAGAATCAAATGATTCATTGTGACATCAAGTATCCTAAAAGGGCAGGGGATGCATTGTGACACCACAGGGGTTAAGAGAAGCAAGGAACCATTGTGACCCAATGCAGGCTAACAATCTAAGAATCCCTTTTGACACCAGGGGGCGCAAAAGGACCACGGATCGACTCTGACAACATGGGGACCTATGGAAGCAAGGAACCATTATGACACCATGAAGGCCAAGAATCAAATAGTTCACTGTAAGACCAAGCGGCCTAAAAGCGCTTGGAATGCATTGTGACACCAGAGAGGTTAAGAGAAGCAAGGAACCATTGTGACCCAATGCAGGCTAACCATCTAATGATCCCTTGTGGCACCAGGGGGTATAAAAAGGGCCAGGGATGGATTGTTACAGCACGGGGACCAATAGAAGCAAGGATCTATTATGCCACCGTGGAGGCCAAGAATCAAATGATTCATTGTGACATCAAGTGGCCTAAAAGGGCATGGGATGCATTGTGACAGCACAGGGGTTAAAAGAAGCAAGGATCCATTGTGACCCAAAGGAGGCTAATAATCCCAGGATCCCATTTGACACCAGGGGGCGTAAAAGGGCCAGGGATGAATTGTGACAGCATGGGGCCCAATAGAAACAAGGAACCATTATGACACCATGGAGGCCAAGAATCAAATGATTCATTGTGACATCAAGTGGCCTAAAAGGGCATGGGATGCATTGTGACACCACAGAGGTTAAGAGAAGCAAGGAACCATTGTGACCCAATGCAGGCTAACAATCTAATGATCCCTTGTGACACCAATGGGCCTAAAACCGCCAGGGATGAATTGTGAAAGCATGGGGCCCAAGTAAAACCTGGTACAATTATGCCACCATGGAGGCCAAGAATCAAATGATTCATTGTGACATCAAGTGGCCTAAAAGGGCATGGGATGCATTGTGACACCACAGGGGTTAAGAGAAGCAAGGAACCATTGTGACCCAATGCAGGCTAACAATCTAAGAATCCCTTTTGACACCAGGGGGCGCAAAAGGACCACGGATCGACTCTGACAACACAGGGACCTATGGAAGCAAGGAACCATTATGACACCATGAAGGCCAAGAATCAAATGGTTCATTGTAAGACCAAGTGGCCTAAAAGGGCTTGGAATGCATTGTGACACCACAGAGGTTAAGAGAAGCAAGGAACCATTGTGACCCAATGCAGGCTAACAATCTAATGATCCCTTGTGGCACCAGGGGGTATAAAAAGGGCCAGGGATGGATTGTTACAGCACGGGGAACAATAGAAGCAAGGATCTATTATGCCACCGTGGAGGCCAAGAATCAAATGATTCATTGTGACATCAAGTGGCCTAAAAGGGCATGGGATGCATTGTGACAGCACAGGGGTTAAGAGAAGCAAGGATCCATTGTGACCCATTGGAGGCTAATAATCCCAGGATCCCATTTGACACCAGGGGGCGTAAAAGGGCCAGGGATCACTTGTGACAGCATGGGGCCCAATAGAAACAAGGAACCATTATGACACCATGGAGGCCAAGAATCAAAAGATTCATTGTGACATCAAGTGGCCTAAAAGGGCATGGGATGAATTGTGACACCACAGAGGTTAAGAGAAGCAAGGAACCATTGTGACCCAATGCAGGCTAACAATCTAATGATCCCTTGTGACACCAATGGGCCTAAAAGGGCCAGGGAGGAATTGTTACAGCACAGGGACCAATAGAAGCAAGGATCTATTATGCCACCATGGAGGCCAAGAATCAAATAATTCATTGTGACATCATGTGGCCTAAAAGGGCATGGGATGCATTGTGACAGCACAGGGGTTAAGAGAAGCAAGGATCCATTATGACCCAATGGAGGCTAATAATCTAATGATCCCTTGTGGCACCAATGGGCCTAAAAGGGGCAGGGATGAATTGCGAAAGCATGGGGCCCAAGTAAAACCTGGTACAATTATGCCACCATGGAGGCCAAGAATCAAATGATTCATTGTGACATCAAGTGGCCTAAAAGGGCATGGGATGCATTGTGACAGCACAGGGGTTAAGAGAAGCAAGGATCCATTGTGACCCATTGGAGGCTAATAATCCCAGGATCCCATTTGACACCAGGGGGCGTAAAAGGGCCAGGGATCACTTGTGACAGCATGGGGCCCAATAGAAACAAGGAACCATTATGACACCATGGAGGCCAAGAATCAAAAGATTCATTGTGACATCAAGTGGCCTAAAAGGGCATGGGATGAATTGTGACACCACAGAGGTTAAGAGAAGCAAGGAACCATTGTGACCCAATGCAGGCTAACAATCTAATGATCCCTTGTGACACCAATGGGCCTAAAAGGGCCAGGGAGGAATTGTTACAGCACAGGGACCAATAGAAGCAAGGATCTATTATGCCACCATGGAGGCCAAGAATCAAATAATTCATTGTGACATCATGTGGCCTAAAAGGGCATGGGATGCATTGTGACAGCACAGGGGTTAAGAGAAGCAAGGATCCATTATGACCCAATGGAGGCTAATAATCTAATGATCCCTTGTGGCACCAATGGGCCTAAAAGGGGCAGGGATGAATTGCGAAAGCATGGGGCCCAAGTAAAACCTGGTACAATTATGCCACCATGGAGGCCAAGAATCAAATGATTCATTGTGACATCAAGTGGCCTAAAAGGGCATGGGATGCATTGTGACAGCACAGGGGTTAAGAGAAGCAAGGATCCATTGTGACCCAATGGAGGCTAATAATCCCAGGATCCCATTTGACACCAGGGGGCGTAAAAGGGCCAGGGATGAATTGTGACAGCATGGGGCCCAATAGATACATGGAACCATTATGACACCATGGAGGCCAAGAATCAAAAGATTCATTGTGACATCAAGTGGCCTAAAAGGGCATGGGATGCATTGTGACACCACAGAGGTTAAGGGAAGCAAGGAACCATTGTGACCCAATGCAGGCTAACAATCTAATGATCCCTTGCAGCACCAATGGGCCTAAAAGGGGCAGGGATGAATTGTGAAAGCATGGGGCCCAAGTAAAACCTGGTACAATTATGCCAGCATGGAGGCCAAGAATCAAATGATTCATTGTGACATCAAGTGGCCTAAAAGGGCATGGGATGCATTGTGACACCACAGGGGTTAAGAGAAGCAAGGAACCATTGTGACCCAATGCAGGCTAACAATCTAAGAATCCCTTTTGACACCAGGGGGCGCAAAAGGTCAACGGATCGACTCTGACAACATGGAGACCTATAGAAGCAAGGAACCATTATGACACCATGAAGGCCTAGATTCAAATGGTTCATTGTAAGACCAAGTGGCCTAAAAGGGCTTGGAATGCATTGTGACACCACAGAGGTTAAGAGAAGCAAGGAACCATTGTGACCCAATGCAGGCTAACAATCTAATGATCCCTTGTGGCACCAGGGGGTATAAAAAGGGCCAGGGATGGATTGTTACAGCACGGGGAACAATAGAAGCAAGGATCTATTATGCCACCGTGGAGGCCAAGAATCAAATGATTCATTGTGACATCAAGTGGCCTAAAAGGGCATGGGATGCATTGTGACAGCACAGGGGTTAAGAGAAGCAAGGATCCATTGTGACCCAATGCAGGCTAATAATCCCAGGATCCCATTTGACACCAGGGGGCGTAAAAGGGCCAGGGATCACTTGTGACAGCATGGGGCCCAATAGAAACAAGGAACCATTATGACACCATGGAGGCCAAGAATCAAAAGATTCATTGTGACATCAAGTGGCCTAAAAGGGCATGGGATGAATTGTGACAACACAGAGGTTAAGAGAAGCAAGGAACCATTGTGACCCAATGCAGGCTAACAATCTAATGATCCCTTGTGACACCAATGGGCCTAAAAGGGCCAGGGAGGAATTGTTACAGCACAGGGACCAATAGAAGCAAGGATCTATTATGCCACCATGGAGGCCAAGAATCAAATAATTCATTGTGACATCATGTGGCCTAAAAGGGCATGGGATGCATTGTGACACCACAGGGGTTAAGAGAAGCAAGGATCCATTATGACCCAATGGAGGCTAATAATCTAATGATCCCTTTTGACAACAATGGGCCTAAAAGGGGCAGGGATGAATTGTGAAAGCATGGGGCCCAATTAAAACCTGGTACAAATATGCCACCATGGAGGCCAAGAATCAAATGATTCATTGTGACATCAAGTGGCCTAAAAGGGCATGGGATGCATTGTGACAGCACAGGGGTTAAGAGAAGCAAGGATCCATTGTGACCCAATGGAGGCTAATAATCCCAGGATCCCATTTGACACCAGGGGGCGTAAAAGGGCCAGGGATGAATTGTGACAGCATGGGGCCCAATAGAAACATGGAACCATTATGACACCATGGAGGCCAAGAATCAAAAGATTCATTGTGACATCAAGTGGCCTAAAAGGGCATGGGATGCATTGTGACACCACAGAGGTTAAGGGAAGCAAGGAACCATTGTGACCCAATGCAGGCTAACAATCTAATGATCCCTTGTGACACCAATGGGCCTAAAAGGGGCAGGGATGAATTGTGAAAGCATGGGGCCCAAGTAAAACCTGGTACAATTATGCCACCATGGAGGCCAAGAATCAAATGATTCATTGTGACATCAAGTGGCCTAAAAGGGCATGGGATGCATTGTGACACCACAGGGGTTAAGAGAAGCAAGGAACCATTGTGACCCAATGCAGGCTAACAATCTAAGAATCCCTTTTGACACCAGGGGGCGCAAAAGGTCAACGGATCGACTCTGACAACATGGAGACCTATAGAAGCAAGGAACCATTATGACACCATGAAGGCCTAGATTCAAATGGTTCATTGTAAGACCAAGTGGCCTAAAAGGGCTTGGAATGCATTGTGACACCACAGAGGTTAAGAGAAGCAAGGAACCATTGTGACCCAATGCAGGCTAACAATCTAATGATCCCTTGTGGCACCAGGGGGTATAAAAAGGGCCAGGGATGGATTGTTACAGCACGGGGAACAATAGAAGCAAGGATCTATTATGCCACCGTGGAGGCCAAGAATCAAATGATTCATTGTGACATCAAGTGGCCTAAAAGGGCATGGGATGCATTGTGACAGCACAGGGGTTAAGAGAAGCAAGGATCCATTGTGACCCATTGGAGGCTAATAATCCCAGGATCCCATTTGACACCAGGGGGCGTAAAAGGGCCAGGGACCACTTGTGACAGCATGGGGCCCAATAGAAACAAGGAACCATTATGACACCATGGAGGCCAAGAATCAAAAGATTCATTGTGACATCAAGTGGGCTAAAAGGGCATGGGATGAATTGTGACACCACAGAGGTTAAGAGAAGCAAGGAACCATTGTGACCCAATGCAGGCTAACAATCTAATGATCCCTTGTGACACCAATGGGCCTAAAAGGGCCAGGGAGGAATTGTTACAGCACAGGGACCAATAGAAGCAAGGATCTATTATGCCACCATGGAGGCCAAGAATCAAATAATTCATTGTGACATCATGTGGCCTAAAAGGGCATGGGATGCATTGTGACACCACAGGGGTTAAGAGAAGCAAGGATCCATTATGACCCAATGGAGGCTAATAATCTAATGATCCCTTTTGACAACAATGGGCCTAAAAGGGGCAGGGATGAATTGTGAAAGCATGGGGCCCAATTAAAACCTGGTACAAATATGCCACCATGGAGGCCAAGAATCAAATGATTCATTGTGACATCAAGTGGCCTAAAAGGGCATGGGATGCATTATGACACCATAGGGATAAGGAGAAGCAAGGATCCATTGTGACCCAATGCAGGCTAACAATCTAATGATCCCTTGTGGCACCAATGGGCCTAAAAGTGGCAGGGATGAATTGTGAAAGCATGGGGCCCAAGTAAAACCTGGTACAATTATGCCACCATGGAGGCCAAGAATCAAATGATTCATTGTGACATCAAGTGGCCTAAAAGGGCTTGGGATGCATTGTGACACCACAGGGGTTAAGAGAAGCAAGGATCCATTGTGACCCAATGGAGGCTAATAATCCCAGGATCCCATTTGACACCAGGGGGCGTAAAAGGGCCAGGGATCAATTGTGACAGCATGGGGCCCAATAGAAACAAGGAACCATTATGACACCATGGAAGCCAAGAATCAAAAGATTCATTGTGACATCAAGTGGCCTAAAAGGGCATGGGATGCATTGTGACACCACAGGGGTTAAGAGAAGCAAGGAACCATTGTGACCCAATGCAGGCTAACAATCTAAGAATCCCTTTTGACACCAGGGGGCGCAAAAGGTCCACGGATCGACTCTGACAACATGGAGACCTATAGAAGCAAGGAACCATTATGACACCATGAAGGCCTAGATTCAAATGGTTCATTGTAAGACCAAGTGGCCTAAAAGGGCTTGGAATGCATTGTGACACCACAGAGGTTAAGAGAAGCAAGGAACCATTGTGACCCAATGCAGGCTAACAATCTAATGATCCCTTGTGATACCAGTGGGCCTAAAAGGGCCAGGGATAGCTTGTTACAGCATGGGGACCAGTAGAATCAAGGTTCTATTATGCCACCATGGAGACCAAGAATCAAATAATTCATTGTGACATCATGTGGCCTAAAAGGGCATGGGATGCATTGTGACAGCACAGGGGTTAAGAGAAGCAAGGATCCATTATGACCCAATGGAGGCTAATAATCTAATGATCCCTTTTGACAACAATGGGCCTAAAAGGGGCAGGGATGAATTGTGAAAGCATGGGGCCCAATTAAAACCTGGTACAATTACGCCACCATGGAGGCCAAGAATCAAATGATTCATTGTGACATCAAGTGGCCTAAAAGGGCATGGGATGCATTGTGACACCACAGGGGTTAAGAGAAGCAAGGAACCATTGTGACCCAATGCAGGCTAACCATCTAATGATCCCTTGTGACACCAATGGGCCTAAAAGGGCCAGGGATGGATTGTTACAGCACGGGGACCAATAGAAGCAAGGATCTATTATGCCACCATGGAGGCCAAGAATCAAATAATTCATTGTGACATCATGTGGCCTAAAAGGGCATGGGATGCATTGTGACAGCACAGGGGTTAAGCGAAGCAAGGAACCATTGTGACCCAATGCAGGCTAGCAATCTAATGATCCCTTGTGGCACCAGGGGGTATAAAAAGGGCCAGGGATGGATTGTTACAGCACGGGGACCAATAGAAACAAGGATCTATTATGCCTCCGTGGAGGCCAAGAATCAAATGATTCATTGTGACATCAAGTGGCCTAAAAGGGCATGGGATGCATTGTGACAGCACAGGGGTTAAGAGAAGCAAGGATCCATTGTGACCCAATGGAGGCTAACAATCTAATAATCCCTTTTGACACCAAAGGCCCTAAAAGGGTCAGTGATGAATTGTGAAAGCATGGGGCCCAATTAAAACCTGGTACAATTATGCCACCATGGAGGCCAAGAATCAAATGATTCATTGTGACATCAAGAGGCCTAAAAGGGCATGGGATGCATTGTGACACCACAGGGGTTAAGAGAAGCAAGGAACCATTGTGACCCAATGCAGGCTAACAATCTAAGGATCCCTTTTGACACCAGGGGGCGCAAAAGGACCACGGATCGACTCTGACAACATGGGGACCTATGGAAGCAAGGAACCATTATGACACCATGAAGGCCTAGAATCAAATGGTTCATTGTAAGACCATGTGGCCTAAAAGGGCTTGGAATGCATTGTGACACCACAGAGGTTAAGAGAAGCAAGGAACCATTGTGACCCAATGCAGGCTAACAATCTAATGATCCCTTGTGACACCAATGGGCCTAAAACCGCCAGGGATGAATTGTTACAGCACAGGGACCAATAGAAGCAAGGATCTATTATGCCACCATGGAGTCCAAGAATCAAATAATTCATTGTGACATCATGTGGCCTAAAAGGGCATGGGATGCATTGTGACACCACAGGGGTTAAGAGAAGCAAGGAACCATTGTGACCCAATGCAGGCTAACAATCTAAGAATCCCTTTTGACATCAGGGGGCGCAAAACGACCACGGATGAACTGTGACAGCATGGGGACCTATAGAAGCAAGGAACCATTATGACACCATGAAGGCCAAGAATCAAATGGTGCATTGTGACATCAAGTGGCCTAAAAGGGCTTGGAATGCATTGTGACACCACAGAGGTTAAGAGAAGCAAGGAACCATTGTGACCCAATGCAGGCTAGCAATCTAATGATCCCTTGCGGCACCAGGGGGTATAAAAAGGGCCAGGGATGGATTGTTACAGCACGGGGAACAATAGAAGCAAGGATCTATTATGCCACCGTGGAGGCCAAGAATCAAATGATTCATTGTGACTTCAAGTGGCCTAAAAGGGCATGGGATGCATTGTGACAGCACAGGGGTTAAGAGAAGCAAGGATCAATTGTGACCCAATGGAGGCTAATAATCCCAGGATCCCATTTGACACCAGGGGGCGTAAAAGGGCCAGGGATGAATTGTGAAAGCATGGGGCCCAATAGAAACAAGGAACCATTATGACACCATGGAGGCCAAGAATCAAAAGATTCATTGTGACATCAAGTGGCCTAAAAGGGCATGGGATGCATTGTGACACCACAGAGGTTAAGAGAAGCAAGGAACCATTGTGACCCAATGCAGGCTAACAATCTTATGATCCCTTGTGACACCAATGGGCCTAAAAGGGGCAGGGATGAATTGTGAAAGCATGGGGCCCAAGTAAAACCTGGTACAATTATGCCACCATGGAGGCCAAGAATCAAATGATTCATTCTGACATCAAGTGGCCTAAAAGGGCATGGGATGCATTGTGACACCACAGGGGTTAAGAGAAGCAAGGATCCATTTTGACCCAATGAAGGCTAATAATCCCAGGATCCCATTTGACACCAGGGGGCGTAAAAGGGCCAGGGATCACTTGTGACAGCATGGGGCCCAATAGGAACAAGGAACCATTATGACACCATGGAGGCCAAGAATCAAATGATTCATTGTGACATCAAGTGGCCTAAAAGGGCATGGGATGCATTGTGACACCACAGAGGTTAAGGGAAGCAAGGAACCATTGTGACCCAATGCAGGCTAACAATCTAATGATCCCTTGTGACACCAATGGGCCTAAAAGTGCCAGGGAGGAATTGTTACAGCACAGGGACCAATAGAAGCAAGGATCTATTATGCCACCATGGAGGCCAAGAATCAAATAATTCATTGTGACATCATGTGGCCTAAAAGGGCATGGGATGCATTGTGACAGCACAGGGGTTAAGAGAAGCAAGGATCCATTGTGACCCAATGGAGGCTAACAATCTAATAATCCCTTTTGACACCAATGGGCCTAAAAGGGGCAGGGATGAATTGTGAAAGCATGGGGCCCAATTAAAACCTGGTACAAATATGCCACCATGGAGGCCAAGAATCAAATGATTCATTGTGACATCAAGTGGCCTAAAAGGGCATGGGATGCATTATGACACCATAGGGGTAAGGAGAAGCAAGGATCCATTGTGACCCAATGCAGGCTAACAATCTAATGATCCCTTGCGGCACCAATGGGCCTAAAAGGGGCAGGGATGAATTGTGAAAGCATGGGGCCCAAGTAAAACCTGGTACAATTATGCCACCATGGAGGCCAAGAATCAAAAGATTCATTGTGACATCAAGTGGCCTAAAAGGGCATGGGATGCATTGTGACACCACAGGGGTTAAGAGAAGCAAGGAACCATTGTGACCCAATGCAGGCTAACAGTCTAAGAATCCCTTTTGACACCAGGGGGCGCAAAAGGTCCACGGATCGACTCTGACAACATGGAGACCTATAGAAGCAAGGAACCATTATGACACCATGAAGGCCTAGATTCAAATGGTTCATTGTAAGACCAAGTGGCCTAAAAAGGCTTGGAATGCATTGTGACACCACAGAGGTTAAGAGAAGCAAGCAACCATTGTGACCCAATGCAGGCTAACAATCTAATGATCCCTTGTGACACCAATGGGCCTAAAAGGGCCAGGGATGAATTGTTACAGCACGGGGACCAATAGAAGCAAGGATCTATTATGCCACCATGGAGTCCAAGACTCAAATAATTCATTGTGACATCATGTGGCCTAAAAGGGCATGGGATGCATTGTGACACCACAGGGGTTAAGAGAAGCAAGGAACCATTGTGACCCAATGCAGGCTAACAATCTAATGATCCCTTGTGACACCAATGGGCCTAAAAGGGGCAGGGATGAATTGTGAAAGCATGGGGCCCAAGTAAAACCTGGTACAAATATGCCACCATGGAGGCCAAGAATCAAATGATTCATTGTGACATCAAGTGGCCTAAAAGGGCATGGGATGCATTGTGACACCACAGGGGTTAAGAGAAGCAAGGAACCATTGTGACCCAATGCAGGCTAACAATCTAAGAATCCCTTTTGACACCAGGGGGCGCAAAAGGACCACGGATGAACTCTGACAGCAAGGGGACCTATAGAAGCAAGGAACCATTATGACACCATGTAGGCCAAGAATCAAATGGTTCATTGTAAGACCAAGTGGCCTAAAAGGGCTTGGAATGCATTGTGACACCACAGAGGTTAAGAGAAGCAAGGAACCATTGTGACCCAATGCAGGCTAGCAATCTAATGATCCCTTGAGGCACCAGGGGGTATAAAAAGGGCCAGGGATGGATTGTTACAGCACGGGGAACAATAGAAGCAAGGATCTATTATGCCACCGTGGAGGCCAAGAATCAAATGATTCATTGTGACATCAAGTGGCCTAAAAGTGCATGGGATGCATTGTGACAGCACAGGGGTTAAGAGAAGCAAGGATCCATTGTGACCCAATGGAGGCTAATAATCCCAGGATCCCATTTGACACCAGGGGGCGTAAAAGGGCCAGGGATCAATTGTGACAGCATGGGGCCCAATAGAAACAAGGAACCATTATGACACCATGGAAGCCAAGAATCAAATGATTCATTGTGACATCAAGTGGCCTAAAAGGGCATGGGATGCATTGTGACATCACAGAGGTTAAGAGAAGCAAGGAACCATTGTGACCCAATGCAGGCTAACAATCTAATGATCCCTTGTGACACCAATGGGCCTAAAAGGGCCAGGGAGGAATTGTTACAGCACAGGGACCAATAGAAGCAAGGATCTATTATGCCACCATGGAGGCCAAGAATCAAATAATTCATTGTGACATCATGTGGCCTAAAAGGGCATGGGATGCATTGTGACAGCACAGGGGTTAAGAGAAGCAAGGATCCATTATGACCCAATGGAGGCTAACAATCTAATAATCCCTTTTGACACCAATGGGCCTAAAAGGGGCAGGGATTAATTGTGAAATCATGGGGCCCAATTAAAACCTGGTACAATTACGCCACCATGGAGGCCAAGAATCAAATGATTCATTGTGACATCAAGTGGCCTAAAAGGGCATGGGATGCATTGTGAGAGCACAGGGGTTAAGAGAAGCAAGGAACCATTGTGACCCAATGCTGGCTAACAATCTTAGAATCCCTTTTGACACCAGGGGGCGCAAAAGGACCACGGATGGACTCTGACAGCATGGGGACCTATAGAAGCAAGGATCTATTATGCCACCATGGAGTCCAAGACTCAAATAATTCATTGTGACATCATGTGGCCTAAAAGGGCATGGGATGCATTGTGACACCACAGGGGTTAAGAGAAGCAAGGAACCATTGTGACCCAATGCAGGCTAACAATCTAATGATCCCTTGTGGCACCAGGGGGTATAAAAAGGGCCAGGGATGGATTGTTACAGCACGGGGACCAATAGAAGCAAGGATCTATTATGCCACCGTGGAGGCCAAGAATCAAATGATTCATTGTGACATCAAGTGGCCTAAAAGGGCATGGGATGCATTGTGACAGCACAGGGGTTAAGAGAAGCAAGGATCCATTGTGACCCAAAGGAGGCTAATAATCCCAGGATCCCATTTGACACCAGGGGGCGTAAAAGGGCCAGGGATCACTTGTGACAGCATGGGGCCCAATAGAAACAAGGAACCATTATGCCACCATGGAGGCCAAGAATCAAAAGATTCATTGTGACATCAAGTGGCCTAAAAGGGCATGGGATGAATTGTGACACCACAGAGGTTAAGAGAAGCAAGGAACCATTGTGACCCAATGCAGGCTAACAATCTAATGATCCCTTGTGACACCAATGGGCCTAAAAGGGGCTGGGAGGAATTGTTACAGCACAGGGACCAATAGAAGCAAGGATCTATTATGCCACCATGGAGGCCAAGAATCAAATAATTCATTGTGACATCATGTGGCCTAAAAGGGCATGGGATGCATTGTGACAGCACAGGGGTTAAGAGAAGCAAGGATCCATTATGACCCAATGGAGGCTAATAATCTAATGATCCCTTTTGACAACAATGGGCCTAAAAGGGGCAGGGATGAATTGTGAAAGCATGGGGCCCAATTAAAACCTGGTACAAATATGCCACCATGGAGGCCAAGAATCAAATGATTCATTGTGACATCAAGTGGCCTAAAAGGGCATGGGATGCATTATGACACCATAGGGGTAAGGAGAAGCAAGGATCCATTGTGACCCAATGCAGGCTAACAATCTAATGATCCCTTGTGGCACCAATGGGCCTAAAAGGGGCAGGGATGAATTGTGAAAGCATGGGGCCCAAGTAAAACCTGGTACAATTATGCCACCATGGAGGCCAAGAATCAAATGATTCATTGTGACATCAAGTGGCCTAAAAGGGCATGGGATGCATTGTGACAGCACAGGGGTTAAGAGAAGCAAGGATCCATTGTGACCCAATGGAGGCTAATAATCCCAGGATCCCATTTGACACCAGGGGGCGTAAAAGGGCCAGGGATGAATTGTGACAGCATGGGGCCCAATAGAAACATGGAACCATTATGACACCATGGAGGCCAAGAATCAAAAGATTCATTGTGACATCAAGTGGCCTAAAAGGGCATGGGATGCATTGTGACACCACAGAGGTTAAGGGAAGCAAGGAACCATTGTGACCCAATGCAGGCTAACAATCTAATGATCCCTTGCAGCACCAATGGGCCTAAAAGGGGCAGGGATGAATTGTGAAAGCATGGGGCCCAAGTAAAACCTGGTACAATTATGCCACCATGGAGGCCAAGAATCAAATGATTCATTGTGACATCAAGTGGCCTAAAAGGGCATGGGATGCATTGTGACACCACAGGGGTTAAGAGAAGCAAGGAACCATTGTGACCCAATGCAGGCTAACAATCTAAGAATCCCTTTTGACACCAGGGGGCGCAAAAGGACCACGGATCGACTCTGACAACATGGGGACCTATGGAAGCAAGGAACCATTATGACACCATGAAGGCCAAGAATCAAATAGTTCACTGTAAGACCAAGCGGCCTAAAAGGGCTTGGAATGCATTGTGACACCAGAGAGGTTAAGAGAAGCAAGGAACCATTGTGACCCAATGCAGGCTAACCATCTAATGATCCCTTGTGGCACCAGGGGGTATAAAAAGGGCCAGGGATGGATTGTTACAGCACGGGGACCAATAGAAGCAAGGATCTATTATGCCACCGTGGAGGCCAAGAATCAAATGATTCATTGTGACATCAAGTGGCCTAAAAGGGCATGGGATGCATTGTGACTGCACAGGGGTTAAAAGAAGCAAGGATCCATTGTGACCCAAAGGAGGCTAATAATCCCAGGATCCCTTTTGACACCAGGGGGCGCAAAAGGTCCACGGATCGACTCTGACAACATGGAGACCTATAGAAGCAAGGAACCATTATGACACCATGAAGGCCTAGATTCAAATGGTTCATTGTAAGACCAAGTGGCCTAAAAGGGCTTGGAATGCATTGTGACACCACAGAGGTTAAGAGAAGCAAGGAACCATTGTGACCCAATGCAGGCTAACAATCTAATGATCCCTTGTGGCACCAGGGGGTATAAAAAGGGCCAGGGATGGATTGTTACAGCACGGGGACCAATAGAAGCAAGGATCTATTATGCCACCGTGGAGGCCAAGAATCAAATGATTCATTGTGACATCAAGTGGCAAAAAAGGACATGGGATGCATTGTGACAGCACAGGGGTTAAGAGAAGCAAGGATCCATTGTGACCCATTGGAGGCTAATAATCCCAGGATCCCATTTGACACCAGGGGGCGTAAAAGGGCCAGGGATCACTTGTGACAGCATCGGGCCCAATAGAAACAAGGAACCATTATGACACCATGGAGGCCAAGAATCAAAAGATTCATTGTGACATCAAGTGGCCTAAAAGGGCATGGGATGCATTGTGACACCACAGAGGTTAAGAGAAGCAAGGAACCATTGTGACCCAATGCAGGCTAACAATCTAATGATCCCTTGTGACACCAATGGGCCTAAAAGGGCCAGGGAGGAATTGTTACAGCACAGGGACCAATAGAAGCAAGGATCTATTATGCCACCATGGAGGCCAAGAATCAAATAATTCATTGTGACATCATGTGGCCTAAAAGGGCATGGGATGCATTGTGACACCACAGGGGTTAAGAGAAGCAAGGATCCATTATGACCCAATGGAGGCTAATAATCTAATGATCCCTTTTGACAACAATGGGCCTAAAAGGGGCAGGGATGAATTGTGAAAGCATGGGGACCAATTAAAACCTGGTACAAATATGCCACCATGGAGGCCAAGAATCAAATGATTCATTGTGACATCAAGTGGCCTAAAAGGGCATGGGATGCATTATGACACCATAGGGGTAAGGAGAAGCAAGGATCCATTTTGACCCAATGCAGGCTAACAATCTAATGATCCCTTGTGGCACCAATGGGCCTAAAAGGGGCAGGGATGAATTGTGAAAGCATGGGGCCCAAGTAAAACCTGGTACAATTATGCCACCATGGAGGCCAAGAATCAAATGATTCATTGTGACATCAAGTGGCCTAAAAGGGCATGGGATGCATTGTGACAGCACAGGGGTTAAGAGAAGCAAGGATCCATTGTGACCCAATGGAGGCTAATAATCCCAGGATCCCATTTGACACCAGGGGGCGTAAAAGGGCCAGGGATGAATTGTGACAGCATGGGGCCCAATAGAAACATGGAACCATTATGACACCATGGAGGCCAAGAATCAAAAGATTCATTGTGACATCAAGTGGCCTAAAAGGGCATGGGATGCATTGTGACACCACAGAGGTTAAGGGAAGCAAGGAACCATTGTGACCCAATGCAGGGTAACAATCTAATGATCCCTTGCGGCACCAATGGGCCTAAAAGGGGCAGGGATGAATTGTGAAAGCATGGGGCCCAAGTAAAACCTGGTACAATTATGCCACCATGGAGGCCAAGAATCAAATGATTCATTGTGACATCAAGTGGCCTAAAAGGGCATGGGATGCATTGTGACACCACAGGGGTTAAGAGAAGCAAGGAACCATTGTGACCCAATGCAGGCTAACAATCTAAGAATCCCTTTTGACACCAGGGGGCGCAAAAGGACCACGGATCGACTCTGACAACATGGTGACCTATGGAAGCAAGGAACCATTATGACACCATGAAGGCCAAGAATCAAATGGTTCATTGTAAGACCAAGTGGCCTAAAAGGGCTTGGAATGCATTGTGACACCACAGAGGTTAAGAGAAGCAAGGAACCATTGTGACCCAATGCAGGCTAACAATCTAATGATCCCTTGTGACACCAATGGGCCTAAAAGGGCCAGGGAGGAATTGTTACAGCACAGGGACCAATAGAAGCAAGGATCTATTATGCCACCATGGAGGCCAAGAATCAAATGATTCTTTGTGACATCATGTGGCCTAAAAGGGCATGGGATGCATTGTGACAGCACAGGGGTTAAGAGAAGCAAGGATCCATTATGACCCAATGGAGGCTAATAATCTAATGATCCCTTGTGACACCAATGGGCCTAAAAGGGCCAGGGATCAATTGTGACAACATGGGGCCCAATAGAAACAAGGAATCATTATGACACCATGGAGGCCAAGAATCAAAAGATTCATTGTGACATCAAGTGGCCTAAAAGGGCATGGGATGCATTGTGTCACCACAGAGGTTAAGAGAAGCAAGGAACCATTGTGACCCAATGCAGGCTAACAATCTAATGATCCCTTGTGACACCAATGGGCCTAAAAGGGGCAGGGATGAATTGTGAAAGCATGGGGCCCAAGTAAACCCTGGTACAAATATGCCACCATGGAGGCCAAGAATCAAATGATTCATTGTGACAACAAGTGGCCTAAAAGGGCATGGGATGCATTGTGACACCACAGGGGTTAAGAGAAGCAAGGATCCATTGTGACCCAATGGAGGCTAATAATCACAGGATCCCATTTGACACCAGGGGTCGTAAAAGGGCCAGGGATCACTTGTGACAGCATGGGGCCCAATAGAAACAAGGAACCATTATGACACCATGGAGGCCAAGAATCAAAAGATTCATTGTGACATCAAGTGGCCTAAAAGGGCATGGGATGCATTGTGACAGCACAGGGGTTAAGAGAAGCAAGGATCCATTATGACCGAATGGAGGCTAACAATCTAATAATCCCTTTTGACACCAATGGGCCTAAAAGGGGCAGGGATGAATTGTGAAAGCATGGGGCCCAATTAAAACCTGGTACAATTACGCCACCATGGAGGCCAAGAATCAAATGATTCATTGTGACATCAAGTGGCCTAAAAGGGCATGGGATGCATTGTGACAGCACAGGGGTTAAGGGAAGCAAGGAACCATTGTGACCCAATGCAGGCTAGTAATCTAATGATCCCTTGTGACACCAATGGGCCTAAAAGGGCCAGGGATGAATTGTGACAGCACGGGGACCAATAGATGCAAGGATCTATTATGCCACCATGGAGGCCAAGAATCAAATAATTCATTGTGACATCATGTGGCCTAAAAGGGCATGGGATGCATTGTGACAGCACAGGGGTTAAGAGAAGCAAGGAACCATTGTGACCCAATGGAGGCTAACAATCTAATGATCCCTTTTGACAACAATGGGCCTAAAAGGGGCAGGGATGAATTGTGAAAGCATGGGGCCCAATTAAAACCTGGTACAATTACGCCACCATGGAGGCCAAGAATCAAATGATTCATTGTGACATCAAGTGGCCTAAAAGGGCATGGGATGCATTGTGACACCACAGGGGTTAAGAGAAGCAAGGATCCATTGTGACCCAATGCAGGCTAACAATCTAAGAATCCCTTTTGACACCAGGGGGCGCAAAAGGACCACGGATGAACTCTGACAGCAAGGGGACCTATAGAAGCAAGGAACCATTATGACACCATGTAGGCCAAGAATCAAATGGTTCATTGTAAGACCAAGTGGCCTAAAAGGGCTTGGAATGCATTGTGACACCACAGAGGTTAAGAGAAGCAAGGAACCATTGTGACCCAATGCAGGCTAGCAATCTAATGATCCCTTGTGGCACCAGGGTGTATAAAAAGGGCCAGGGATGGTTTGTTACAGCATGGGGACCAATAGAAGCAAGGATCTATTATGCCACCGTGGAGGCCAAGAATCAAATGATTCATTGTGACATCAAGTGGCCTAAAAGTGCATGGGATGCATTGTGACAGCACAGGGGTTAAGAGAAGCAAGGATCCATTGTGACCCAATGGAGGCTAATAATCCCAGGATCCCATTTGACACCAGGGGGCGTAAAAGGGCCAGGGATGAATTGTGACAGCATGGGGCCCAGTAGAAACAACGAACCATTATGCCACCATGGAGGCCAAGAATCAAATGATTCATTGTGACATCAAGTGGCCTAAAAGGGCATGGGATGCATTGTGACACCACAGAGGTTAAGAGAAGCAAGGAACCATTGTGACCCAAAGCAGGCTAACAATCTAATGATCCCTTGTGACACGAATGGGCCTAAAAGGGGCAGGGATGTATTGTGAAAGCATGGGGCCCAAGTAAAACCTGGTACAATTATGCCACCATGGAGGCCAAGAATCAAATGATTCATTGTGACATCAAGTGGCCTAAAAGGGCATGGGATGCATTGTGACACCACAGGGGTTAAGAGAAGCAAGGAACCATTGTGACCCAATGGAGGCTAACAATCTAATGATCCCTTTTGACACCAGGGGGCGCAAAAGGACCACGGATCGACTCTGACAGCATGGGGACCTATGGAAGCAAGGAACCATTATGACACCATGAAGGCCAAGAATCAAATGGTTCATTGTAAGACCAAGTGGCCTAAAAGGGCTTGGAATGCATTGTGACAGCACAGAGGTTAAGAGAAGCAAGGAACCATTGTGACCCAATGCAGGCTAACAATCTAATGATCCCTTGTGGCACCAGGGGGTATAAAAAGGGCCAGGGATGGATTGTTACAGCACGGGGACCAATAGAAGCAAGGATCTATTATGCCACCAAGGCGGCCAAGAATCAAATGATTCATTGTGACATCAAGTGGCCTAAAAGGGCATGGGATGCATTGTGCCACCACAGGGGTTTAGAGAAGCAAGGATCCATTGTGACCCAATGGAGGCTAATAATCCCAGGATCCCATTTGACACCAGGGGGCGTAAAAGGGCCAGGGATGAATTGTGACAGCATGGGGCCCAATAGAAACAAGGAACCATTATGACACCATGGAGGCCAAGAATCAAAAGATTCATTGTGACATCAAGTGGCCTAAAAGGGCATGGGATGCATTGTGACAGCACAGGGGTTAAGAGAAGCAAGGAACCATTGTGACCCAATGCAGGATAACAATCTAATGATCCCTTGTGACACCAATGGGCCTAAAAGGGCCAGGGATGAATTGTTACAGCACGGGGGCCAATAGAAGCAAGGATCTATTATGCCACCATGGAGGCCAAGAATCAAATAATTCATTGTGACATCATGTGGCCTAAAAGGGCATGGGATGCATTGTGACAGCACAGGGGTTAAGAGAAGCAAGGAACCATTGTGACCCAATGCAGTCTAACAATCTAATGATCCATTGTGACACCAATGGGCCTAAAAGTGGCAGGGATGAATTGTGAAAGCATGGGGCCCAAGTAAACCCTGGTACAAATATGCCACCATGGAGGCCAAGAATCAAATGATTCATTGTGACATCAAGTGGCCTAAAAGGGCATGGGATGCATTGTGACACCACAGGGGTTAAGAGAAGCAAGGAACCATTGTGACCCAATGCAGGCTAACAATCTAATGATCCCTTGTGACACCAATGGGCCTAAAAGGGCCAGGGAGGAATTGTTACAGCACAGGGACCAATAGAAGCAAGGATCTATTATGCCACCATGGAGGCCAAGAATCAAATAATTCATTGTGACATCAAGTGGCCTAAAAGGTCATGGGATGCACTGTGACACCACAGGGGTTAAGAGAAGAAAGGAACCATTGTGACCCAATGCAGGCTAACAATCTACGAATTCCTTTTGACACCAGGGGGCGCAAAAGGACCACGGATCGGCTCTGACAACATGGAGACCTATGGAAGCACGGAACCATTATGACACCATGAAGGCCAAGAATCAAATGGTTCATTGTAAGACCAAGTGGCCTAAAAGGGCTTGGAATGCATTGTGACACCACAGAGGTTAAGAGAAGCAAGGAACCATTGTGACCCAATGCAGGCTAACAATCTAATGATCCCTTGTGGCACCAGGGGGTATAAAAAGGGCCAGGGATGGATTGTTACAGCACGGGGACCAATAGAAGCAAGGATCTATTATGCCACCGTGGAGGCCAAGAATCAAATGATTCATTGTGACATCAAGTGGCCTAAAAGGGCATGGGATGCATTGTGACAGCACAGGGGTTAAGAGAAGCAAGGATGCATTGTGACCCAATGGAGGCGAATAATCCCAGGATCCCATTTGACACCAGGGGGCGTAAAAGGGCCAGGGATGAATTGTGACAGCATGGGGCCCAATAGAAACAAGGAACCATTATGACACCATGGAGGCCAAGAATCAAATGATTCATTGTGACATCAAGTGGCCTAAAAGGGCATGGGATGCATTGTGACACCACAGAGGTTAAGAGAAGCAAGGAACCATTGTGACCCAATGCAGGCTAACAATCTAATGATCCCTTGTGACACCAATGGGCCTAAAAGGGCCAGGGATGGATTGTTACAGCACGGGGACCAATAGAAGCACGGATCTATTATGCCACCATGGAGTCCAAGAATCAAATAATTCATTGTGACATCATGTGGCCTAAAAGGGCATGGGATGCATTGTGACAGCACAGGGGTTAAGAGAAGCAAGGAACCATTGTGACCCAATGCAGGCTAACAATCTAAGAATCCCTTTTAACACCAGGGGGCGCAAAAGGACCACGGACGAACTCTGACAGCAAGGGGACCTACAGAAGCAAGGAACCATTATGACACCATGTAGGCCAAGAATCAAATGGTTCATTGTAAGACCAAGTGGCCTAAAAGGGCTTGGAATGCATTGTGACACCACAGAGGTTAAGAGAAGCAAGGAACCATTGTGACCCAATGCAGGCTAACAATCTAATGATCCCTTGTGGCACCAGGGGGTATAAAAAGGGCCAGGGATGGATTGTTACAGCACGGGGACCAATAGAAGCAAGGATCTATTATGCCACCATGGAGGCCAAGAATCAAATGATTCATTGTGACATCAAGTGGCCTAAAAGGGCATGGGATGCATTGTGCCACCACAGGGGTTTAGAGAAGCAAGGATCCATTGTGACCCAATGGAGGCTAATAATCCCAGGATCCCATTTGACACTAGGGGGCGTAAAAGGGCCAGGGATGAATTGTGACAGCATGGGGCCCAATAGAAACAAGGAACCATTATGACACCATGGAGGCCAAGAATCAAAAGATTCATTGTGACATCAAGTGGCCTAAAAGGGCATGGGATGCATTGTGACAGCACAGGGGTTAAGAGAAGCAAGGAACCATTGTGACCCAATGCAGGATAACAATCTAATGATCCCTTGTGACACCAATGGGCCTAAAAGGGCCAGGGATGAATTTTTACAGCACGGGGACCAATAGAAGCAAGGATCTATTATGCCACCATGGAGGCCAAGAATCAAATAATTCATTGTGACATCATGTGGCCTAAAAGGGCATGGGATGCATTGTGACAGCACAGGGGTTAAGAGAAGCAAGGAACCATTGTGACCCAATGCAGGCTAACAATCTAATGATCCCTTGTGTCACCAAAGGGCCTAAAAGGGGCAGGGATGAATTGTGAAAGCATGGGGCCCAAGTAAACCCTGGTACAAATATGCCACCATGGAGGCCAAGAATCAAATGATTCATTGTGACATCAAGTGGCCTAAAAGGGCATGGGATGCATTGTGACACCACAGGGGTTAAGAGAAGCAAGGAACCATTGTGACCCAATGCAGGCTAACAATCTAATGATCCCTTGTGACACCAATGGGCCTAAAAGGGCCAGGGAGGAATTGTTACAGCACAGGGACCAATAGAAGCAAGGATCTATTATGCCACCATGGAGGCCAAGAATCAAATAATTCATTGTGACATCAAGTGGCCTAAAAGGGCATGGGATGCATTGTGACACTACAGGGGTTAAGAGAAGAAAGGAACCATTGTGACCCAATGCAGGCTAACAATCTAAGAATTCCTTTTGACACCAGGGGGCGCAAAAGGACCACGGATCGGCTCTGACAACATGGGGACCTATGGAAGCAAGGAACCATTATGACACCATGAAGGCCAAGAATCAAATGGTTCATTGTAAGACCAAGTGGCCTAAAAGGGCTTGGAATGCATTGTGACACCACAGAGGTTAAGGGAAGCAAGGAACCATTGTGACCCAATGCAGGCTAACAATCTAATGATCCCTTGCGGCACCAATGGGCCTAAAAGGGGCCGGGATGAATTGTGAAAGCATGGGGCCCAAGTAAAACCTGGTACAATTATGCCACCATGGAGGCCAAGAATCAAATGATTCATTGTGACATCAAGTGGCCTAAAAGGGCATGGGATGCATTGTGACACCACAGGGGTTAAGAGAAGCAAGGAACCATTGTGACCCAATGCAGGCTAACAATCTAAGAATCCCTTTTGACACCAGGGGGCGCAAAAGGTCCACGGATCGACTCTGACAACATGGAGACCTATAGAAGCAAGGAACCATTATGACACCATGAAGGCCGAGATTCAAATGGTTCATTGTAAGACCAAGTGGCCTAAAAGGGCTTGGAATGCATTGTGACACCACAGAGGTTAAGAGAAGCAAGGAACCATTGTGACCCAATGCAGGCTAACAATCTAATGATCCCTTGTGACACCAGTGGGCCTAAAAGGGCCAGGGATAGCTTGTTACAGCACGGGGACCAATAGAATCAAGGTTCTATTATGCCACCATGGAGACCAAGAATCAAATAATTCATTGTGACATCATGTGGCCTAAAAGGGCATGGGATGCATTGTGACAGCACAGGGGTTAAGAGAAGCAAGGATCCATTATGACCCAATGGAGGATAATAATCTAATGATCCCTTTTGACAACAATGGGCCTAAAAGGGGCAGGGATGAATTGTGAAAGCATGGGGCCCAATTAAAACCTGGTACAATTACGCCACCATGGAGGCCAAGAATCAAATGATTCATTGTGACATCAAGTGGCCTAAAAGGGCATGGGATGCATTGTGACACCACAGGGGTTAAGAGAAGCAAGGATCCATTGTGACCCAATGCAGGCTAATAATCCCAGGATCCCATTTGACACCAGGGGGCGTAAAAGGGCCAGGGATGAATTGTGAGAGCATGGGGCCCAATAGGAACAAGGAACCATTATGACACCATGGAGGCCAAGAATCAAATGATTCATTGTGACATCAAGTGGCCTAAAAGGGCATGGGATGCATTGTGACACCACAGAGGTTAAGGGAAGCAAGGAACCATTGTGACCCAATGCAGGCTAACAATCTAATGATCCCTTGTGACACCAATGGGCCTAAAAGGGCCAGGGAGGAATTGTTACAGCACAGGGACCAATAGAAGCAAGGATCTATTATGCCACCATGGAGGCCAAGAATCAAATAATTCATTGTGACATCATGTGGCCTAAAAGGGCATGGGATGCATTGTGACAGCACAGGGGTTAAGAGAAGCAAGGATCCATTGTGACCCAATGGAGGCTAACAATCTAATAATCCCTTTTGACACCAATGTGCCTAAAAGGGGCAGGGATGAATTGTGAAAGCATGGGGCCCAATTAAAACCTGGTACAAATATGCCACCATGGAGGCCAAGAATCAAATGATTCATTGTGACATCAAGTGGCCTAAAAGGGCATGGGATGCATTATGACACCATAGGGGTAAGGAGAAGCAAGGATCCATTGTGACCCAATGCAGGCTAACAATCTAATGATCCCTTGCGGCACCAATGGGCCTAAAAGGGGCAGGGATGAATTGTGAAAGCATGGGGCCCAAGTAAAACCTGGTACAATTATGCCACCATGGAGGCCAAGAATCAAATGATTCATTGTGACATCAAGTGGCCTAAAAGGGCATGGGATGCATTGTGACACCACAGGGGTTAAGAGAAGCAAGGAACCATTGTGACCCAATGCAGGCTAACAATCTAAGAATCCCTTTTGACACCAGGGGGCGCAAAAGGCCCACGGATCGACTCTGACAACATGGGGACCTTTGGAAGCAAGGAACCATTATGACACCATGAAGGCCAAGAATCAAATGGTTCATTGTAAGACCAGGTGGCCTAAAAGTGCTTGGAATGCATTGTGACAGCACAGAGGTTAAGAGAAGCAAGGAACCATTGTGACCCAATGCAGGCTAACAATCTAATGATCCCTTGTGACACCAATGGGCCTAAAAGGGCCAGGGAGGAATTGTTACAGCACAGGGACCAATAGAAGCAAGGATCTATTATGCCACCATGGAGGCCAAGAATCAAATGATTCATTGTGACATCATGTGGCCTAAAAGGGCATGGGATGCATTGTGACAGCACAGGGGTTAAGAGAAGCAAGGATCCATTATGACCCAATGGAGGCTAATAATCTAATGATCCCTTTTGACAACAATGGGCCTAAAAGGGGCAGGGATGAATTGTGAAAGCATGGGGCCCAAGTAAACCCTGGTACAAATATGCCACCATGGAGGCCACGAATCAAATGATTCATTGTGACAACAAGTGGCCTAAAAGGGCATGGGATGCATTGTGACACCACAGGGGTTAAGAGAAGCAAGGATCCATTGTGACCCAATGGAGGCTAATAATCACAGGATCCCATTTGACACCAGGGGGCGTAAAAGGGCCAGGGATCACTTGTGACAGCATGGGGCCCAATAGAAACAAGGAACCATTATGACACCATGGAGGCCAAGAATCAAAAGATTCATTGTGACATCAAGTGGCCTAAAAGGGCATGGGATGCATTGTGACAGCACAGGGGTTAAGAGAAGCAAGGATCCATTATGACCCAATGGAGGCTAACAATCTAATAATCCCTTTTGACACCAATGGGCCTAAAAGGGGCAGGGATGAATTGTGAAAGCATGGGGCCCAATTAAAACCTGGTACAATTACGCCACCATGGAGGCCAAGAATCAAATGATTCATTGTGACATCAAGTGGCCTAAAAGGGCATGGGATGCATTGTGACAGCACAGGGGTTAAGGGAAGCAAGGAACCATTGTGACCCAATGCAGGCTAGTAATCTAATGATCCCTTGTGACACGAATGGGCCTAAAAGGGCCAGGGATGAATTGTGACAGCACGGGGACCAATAGATGCAAGGATCTATTATGCCACCATGGAGGCCAAGAATCAAATAATTCATTGTGACATCATGTGGCCTAAAAGGGCATGGGATGCATTGTGACAGCACAGGGGTTAAGAGAAGCAAGGAACCATTGTGACCCAATGGAGGCTAACAATCTAATGATCCCTTTTGACAACAATGGGCCTAAAAGGGGCAGGGATGAATTGTGAAAGCATGGGGCCCAATTAAAACCTGGTACAATTACGCCACCATGGAGGCCAAGAATCAAATGATTCATTGTGACATCAAGTGGCCTAAAAGGGCATGGGATGCATTGTGACACCACAGGGGTTAAGAGAAGCAAGGATCCATTGTGACCCAATGCAGGCTAACAATCTAAGGATCCCTTTTGACACCAGGGGGCGCAAAAGGACCACGGATGAACTCTGACAGCAAGGGGACCTATAGAAGCAAGGAACCATTATGACACCATGTAGGCCAAGAATCAAATGGTTCATTGTAAGACCAAGTGGCCTAAAAGGGCTTGGAATGCATTGTGACACCACAGAGGTTAAGAGAAGCAAGGAACCATTGTGACCCAATGCAGGCTAGCAATCTAATGATCCCTTGTGGCACCAGGGTGTATAAAAAGGGCCAGGGATGGATTGTTACAGCATGGGGACCAATAGAAGCAAGGATCTATTATGCCACCGTGGAGGCCAAGAATCAAATGATTCATTGTGACATCAAGTGGCCTAAAAGTGCATGGGATGCATTGTGACAGCACAGGGGTTAAGAGAAGCAAGGATCCATTGTGACCCAATGGAGGCTAATAATCCCAGGATCCCATTTGACACCAGGGGGCGTAAAAGGGCCAGGGATGAATTGTGACAGCATGGGGCCCAGTAGAAACAACGAACCATTATGACACCATGGAGGCCAAGAATCAAATGATTCATTGTGACATCAAGTGGCCTAAAAGGGCATGGGATGCATTGTGACACCACAGAGGTTAAGAGAAGCAAGGAACCATTGTGACCCAAAGCAGGCTAACAATCTAATGATCCCTTGTGACACGAATGGGCCTAAAAGGGGCAGGGATGTATTGTGAAAGCATGGGGCCCAAGTAAAACCTGGTACAATTATGCCACCATGGAGGCCAAGAATCAAATGATTCATTGTGACATCAAGTGGCCTAAAAGGGCATGGGATGCATTGTGACACCACAGGGGTTAAGAGAAGCAAGGAACCATTGTGACCCAATGGAGGCTAACAATCTAATGATCCCTTTTGACACCAGGGGGCGCAAAAGGACCACGGATCGACTCTGACAGCATGGGGACCTATGGAAGCAAGGAACCATTATGACACCATGAAGGCCAAGAATCAAATGGTTCATTGTAAGACCAAGTGGCCTAAAAGGGCTTGGAATGCATTGTGACAGCACAGAGGTTAAGAGAAGCAAGGAACCATTGTGACCCAATGCAGGCTAACAATCTAATGATCCCTTGTGGCACCAGGGGGTATAAAAAGGGCCAGGGATGGATTGTTACAGCACGGGGACCAATAGAAGCAAGGATCTATTATGCCACCAAGGCGGCCAAGAATCAAATGATTCATTGTGACATCAAGTGGCCTAAAAGGGCATGGGATGCATTGTGCCACCACAGGGGTTTAGAGAAGCAAGGATCCATTGTGACCAAATGGAGGCTAATAATCCCAGGATCCCATTTGACACCAGGGGGCGTAAAAGGGCCAGGGATCAATTGTGACAGCATGGGGCCCAATAGAAACATGGAACCATTATGACACCATGGAAGCCAAGAATCAAATGATTCATTGTGACATCAAGTGGCCTAAAAGGGCATGGGATGCATTGTGACAGCACAGGGGTTAAGAGAAGCAAGGAACCATTGTGACCCAATGCAGGCTAACAATCTAATGATCCCTTGTGACACCAATGGGCCTAAAAGGGCCAGGGATGAATTGTTACAGCACGGGGGCCAATAGAAGCAAGGATCTATTATGCCACCATGGAGGCCAAGAATCAAATAATTCATTGTGACATCATGTGGCCTAAAAGGGCATGGGATGCATTGTGACACCACAGGGGTTAAGAGAAGCAAGGAACCATTGTGACCCAATGCAGTCTAACAATCTAATGATCCATTGTGACACCAATGGGCCTAAAAGGGGCAGGGATGAATTGTGAAAGCATGGGGCCCAAGTAAACCCTGGTACAAATATGCCACCATGGAGGCCAAGAATCAAATGATTCATTGTGACATCAAGTGGCCTAAAAGGGCATGGGATGCATTGTGACACCACAGGGGTTAAGAGAAGCAAGGAACCATTGTGACCCAATGCAGGCTAACAATCTAATGATCCCTTGTGACACCAATGGGCCTAAAAGGGCCAGGGAGGAATTGTTACAGCACAGGGACCAATAGAAGCAAGGATCTATTATGCCACCATGGAGGCCAAGAATCAAATAATTCATTGTGACATCAAGTGGCCTAAAAGGGCATGGGATGCATTGTGACACTACAGGGGTTAAGAGAAGAAAGGAACCATTGTGACCCAATGCAGGCTCACAATCTAAGAATCCCTTTTGACATCAGGGGGCGCAAAACGACCACGGATGAACTGTGACAGCATGGGGACCTATAGAAGCAAGGAACCATTATGACACCATGAAGGCCAAGAATCAAATGGTGCATTGTGACATCAAGTGGCCTAAAAGGGCTTGGAATGCATTGTGACACCACAGAGGGTAAGAGAAGCAAGGAACCATTGTGACCCAATGCAGGCTAGCAATCTAATGATCCCTTGCGGCACCAGGGGGTATAAAAAGGGCCAGGGATGGATTGTTACAGCACGGGGAACAATAGAAGCAAGGATCTATTATGCCACCGTGGAGGCCAAGAATCAAATGATTCATTGTGACTTCAAGTGGCCTAAAAGGGCATGGGATGCATTGTGACAGCACAGGGGTTAAGAGAAGCAAGGATCCATTGTGACCCAATGGAGGCTAATAATCCCAGGATCCCATTTGACACCAGGGGGCGTAAAAGGGCCAGGGATCAATTGTGACAGCATGGGGCACAATAGAAACAAGGAACCATTATGCCACCATGGAGGCCAAGAATCAAATGATTCATTGTGACTTCAAGTGGCCTAAAAGGGCATGGGATGCATTGTGACACCACAGAGGTTAAGAGAAGAAAGGAACCATTGTGACCCAATGCAGGCTAACAATCTTATGATCCCTTGTGACACCAATGGGCCTAAAAGGGGCAGGGATGAATTGTGAAAGCATGGGGCCCAAGTAAAACCTGGTACAATTATGCCACCATGGAGGCCAAGAATCAAATGATTCATTCTGACATCAAGTGGCCTAAAAGGGCATGGGATGCATTGTGACACCACAGGGGTTAAGAGAAGCAAGGATCCATTTTTACCCAATGAAGGCTAATAATCCCAGGATCCCATTTGACACCAGGGGGCGTAAAAGGGCCAGGGATGAATTGTGACAGCATGGGGCCCAATAGGAACAAGGAACCATTATGACACCATGGAGGCCAAGAATCAAAAGATTCATTGTGACATCAAGTGGCCTAAAAGGGCATGGGATGCATTGTGACACCACAGAGGTTAAGGGAAGCAAGGAACCATTGTGACCCAATGCAGGCTAACAATCTAATGATCCCTTGTGACACCAATGGGCCTAAAAGTGCCAGGGAGGAATTGTTACAGCACAGGGACCAATAGAAGCAAGGATCTATTATGCCACCATGGAGGCCAAGAATCAAATAATTCATTGTGACATCATGTGGCCTAAAAGGGCATGGGATGCATTGTGACAGCACAGGGGTTAAGAGAAGCAAGGATCCATTGTGACCCAATGGAGGCTAACAATCTAATAATCCCTTTTGACACCAATGGGCCTAAAAGGGGCAGGGATGAATTGTGAAAGCATGGGGCCCAAGTAAAACCTGGTACAAATATGCCACCATGGAGGCCAAGAATCAAATGATTCATTGTGACATCAAGTGGCCTAAAAGGGCATGGGATGCATTCTGACACCATAGGGGTAAGGAGAAGCAAGGATCCATTGTGACCCAATGCAGGCTAACAATCTAATGATCCCTTGCGGCACCAATGGGCCTAAAAGGGGCAGGGATGAATTGTGAAAGCATGGGGCCCAAGTAAAACCTGGTACAATTACGCCACCATGGAGGCCAAGAATCAAATGATTCATTGTGACATCAAGTGGCCTAAAAGTGCATGGGATGCATTGTGACAGCACAGGGGTTAAGAGAAGCAAGGATCCATTGTGACCCAATGGAGTCTAATAATCCCAGGATCCCATTTGACAACAGGGGGCGTAAAAGGGCCAGGGATCACTTGTGACAGCATGGGGCCCAATAGAAACAAGGAACCATTATGACACCATGGAAGCCAAGAATCAAATGATTCATTGTGTCATCAAGTGGCCTAAAAGGGCATGGGATGCATTGTGACGCCACAGGGGTTAAGAGAAGCAAGGAATCATTGTGACCCAATGCAGGCTAACAATCTAAGGATCCCTTGTGGCACCAATGGGCCTAAAAGGGGCAGGGATGAATTGTGAAAGCATGGGGCCCAAGTAAACCCTGGTACAAATATGCCACCATGAAGGCCAAGAATTAAATGATTCATTGTGACATCAAGTGGCCTAAAAGGGCATGGGATGCATTGTGACACCACAGGGGTTAAGAGAAGCAAGGAACCATTGTGACCCAATGCAGGCTAACCATCTAATGATCCCTTGTGACACCAATGGGCCTAAAAGGGCCAGGGATGGATTGTTACAGCACGGGGACCAATAGAACAAGGATCTATTATGCCACCATGGAGGCCAAGAATCAAATAATTCATTGTGACATCATGTGGCCTAAAAGGGCATGGGATGCATTGTGACAGCGCAGGGGTTAAGAGAAGCAAGGAACCATTGGGACCCAATGCAGGCTAACAATCTAATGATCCCTTGTGTCACCAAAGGGCCTAAAAGGGGCAGGGATGAATTGTGAAAGCATGGGGCCCAATAAAACCTGGTACAAATATGCCACCATGGAGGCCAAGAATCAAATGATTCATTGTGACATCAAGTGGCCTAAAAGGGCATGGAATGCATTGTGACACCACAGGGGTTAAGAGAAGCAAGGAACCATTGTGACCCAATGCAGGCTAACAATCTAAGGATCCCTTTTGACACCAGGGGGCGCAAAAGGACCACGGATGGACTCTGACAGCATGGGGACCTATAGAAGAAAGGAACCATTATGACACCATGAAGGCCAAGAATCAAATGGTTCACTGAAGACTATGCGGCCTAAAAGGGCTTGGAATGCATTGTGACACCACAGAGGTTAAGAGAAGCAAGGAACCATTGTGACCCAATGCAGGCTAGCAATCTAATGATCCCTTGTGGCACCAGGGGGTAAAAAAAGGGCCAGGGATGGATTGTTACAGCACGGGGACCAATAGAAGCAAGGATCTATTATGCCTCCGTGGAGGCCAAGAATCAAAAGATTCATTGTGACATCAAGTGGCCTAAAAGTGCATGGGATGCATTGTGACAGCACAGGGGTTAAGAGAAGCAAGGATCCATTGTGACCCAATGCAGGCTAACAATCTAATAATCCCTTTTGACACCAAAGGGCCTAAAAGGGTCAGTGATGAATTGTGAAAGCATGGGGCCCAATTAAAACCTGGTACAATTATGCCACCATGAAGGCCAAGAATCAAATGATTCATAGTGACATCAAGAGGCCTAAAAGGGCATGGGATGCATTGTGACAGCACAGGGGTTAAGAGAAGCAAGGAACCATTGTGACCCAATGCAGGCTAACAATCTAAGGATCCCTTTTGACACCAGGGGGCGCAAAAGGACCACGGTTCGACTCTGACAACATGGGGACCTATGGAAGCAAGGAACCATTATGACACCATGAAGGCCTAGAATCAAATGGTTCATTGTAAGACCAAGTGGCCTAAAAGGGCTTGGAATGCATTGTGACACCACAGAGGTTAAGAGAAGCAAGGAACCATTGTGACCCAATGCAGGCTAACAATCTAATGATCCCTTGTGACACCAATGGGCCTAAAACCGCCAGGGATGAATTGTTACAGCACAGGGACCAATAGAAGCAAGGATCTATTATGCCACCATGGAGTCCAAGAATCAAATAACTCATTGTGACATCATGTGGCCTAAAAGGGCATGGGATGCATTGTGACACCACAGGGGTTAAGAGAAGCAAGGAACCATTGTGACCCAATGCAGGCTAACAATCTAAGAATCCCTTTTGACATCAGGGGGCGCAAAACGACCACGGATGAACTGTGACAGCATGGGGACCTATAGAAGTAAGGAACCATTATGACACCATGAAGGCCAAGAATCAAATGGTGCATTGTGACATCAAGTGGCCTAAAAGGGCTTGGAATGCATTGTGACACCACAGAGGGTAAGAGAAGCAAGGAAACATTGTGACCCAATGCAGGCTAGCAATCTAATGATCCCTTGCGACACCAGGGGGTATAAAAAGGGCCAGGGATGGATTGTTACAGCACGGGGAACAATAGAAGCAAGGATCTATTATGCCACCGTGGAGGCCAAGAATCAAATGATTCATTGTGACTTCAAGTGGCCTAAAAGGGCATGGGATGCATTGTGACAGCACAGGGGTTAAGAGAAGCAAGGATCCATTGTGACCCAATGGAGGCTAATAATCCCAGGATCCCATTTGACACCAGGGGGCGTAAAAGGGCCAGGGATCAATTGTGACAGCATGGGGCCCAATAGAAACAAGGAACCATTATGACACCATGGAGGCCAAGAATCAAATGATTCATTGTGACATCATGTGGCCTAAAAGGGCATGGGATGCATTGTGACAGCACAGGGGTTAAGAGAAGCAAGGATCCATTGTGACCCAATGCAGGCTAATAATCCCAGGATCCCATTTGACACCAGGGGGCGTAAAAGGGCCAGGGATGAATTGTGACAGCATGGGGCCCAATAGAAACAAGGAACCATTATGACACCATGGAGGCCAAGAATCAAATAATTCATTGTGACATCATGTGGCCTAAAAGGGCATGGGATGCATTGTGACAGCACAGGGGTTAAGAGAAGCAAGGAACCATTGTGACCCAATGCAGGCTAACAATCTAATGATCCCTTGTGACACCAATGGGCCTAAAAGGGCCAGGGAGGAATTGTTACAGCACAGGGACCAATAGAAGCAAGGATCTATTATGCCACCATGGAGGCCAAGAATCAAATAATTCATTGTGACATCATGTGGCCTAAAAGGGCATGGGATGCATTGTGACAGCACAGGGGTTAAGAGAAGCAAGGATCCATTGTGACCCAATGGAGGCTAACAATCTAAGAATCCCTTTTGACACCAATGGGCCTAAAAGGGGCAGGGATGAATTGTGAAAGCATGGGGCCCAATTAAAACCTGGTACAAATATGCCACCATGGAGGCCAAGAATCAAATGATTCATTGTGACATCAAGTGGCCTAAAAGGGCATGGGATGCATTATGACACCATAGGGGTAAGGAGAAGCAAGGATCCATTGTGACCCAATGCAGGGTAACAATCTAATGATCCCTTGCGGCACCAATGGGCCTAAAAGGGGCAGGGATGAATTGTGAAAGCATGGGGCCCAAGTAAAACCTGGTACAATTATGCCACCATGGAGGCCAAGAATCAAATGATTCATTGTGACATCAAGTGGCCTAAAAGGGCATGGGATGCATTGTGACACCACAGGGGTTAAGAGAAGCAAGGAACCATTGTGACCCAATGCAGGCTAACAGTCTAAGAATCCCTTTTGACACCAGGGGGCGCAAAAGGTCCACGGATCGACTCTGACAACATGGAGACCTATAGAAGCAAGGAACCATTATGACACCATGAAGGCCTAGATTCAAATGGTTCATTGTAAGACCAAGTGGCCTAAAAGGGCTTGGAATGCATTGTGACACCACAGAGGTTAAGAGAAGCAAGCAACCATTGTGACCCAATGCAGGCTAACAATCTAATGATCCCTTGTGACACCAATGGGCCTAAAAGGGCCAGGGATGAATTGTTACAGCACGGGGACCAATAGAAGCAAGGATCTATTATGCCACCATGGAGTCCAAGAATCAAATAATTCATTGTGACATCATGTGGCCTAAAAGGGCATGGGATGCATTGTGACACCACAGGGGTTAAGAGAAGCAAGGAACCATTGTGACCCAATGCAGGCTAACAATCTAAGAATCCCTTTTGACACCAGGGGGCGCAAAAGGACCACGGATGAACTCTGACAGCAAGGGGACCTATAGAAGCAAGGAACCATTATGACACCATGTAGGCCAAGAATCAAATGGTTCATTGTAAGACCAAGTGGCCTAAAAGGGCTTGGAATGCATTGTGACACCACAGAGGTTAAGAGAAGCAAGGAACCATTGTGACAAAATGCAGGCTAGCAATCTAATGATCCCTTGCGGCACCAGGCGGTATAAAAAGGGCCAGGGATGGATTGTTACAGCACGGGGAACAATAGAAGCAAGGATCTATTATGCCACCGTGGAGGCCAAGAATCAAATGATTCATTGTGACATCAAGTGGCCTAAAAGTGCATGGGATGCATTGTGACAGCACAGGGGTTAAGAGAAGCAAGGATCCATTGTGACCCAATGGAGGCTAATAATCCCAGGATCCCATTTGACACCAGGGGGCGTAAAAGGGCCAGGGATCAATTGTGACAGCATGGGGCCCAATAGAAACAAGGAACCATTATGACACCATGGAAGCCAAGAATCAAATGATTCATTGTGACATCAAGTGGCCTAAAAGGGCATGGGATGCATTGTGACATCACAGAGGTTAAGAGAAGCAAGGAACCATTGTGACCCAATGCAGGCTAACAATCTAATGATCCCTTGTGACACCAATGGGCCTAAAAGGGCCAGGGAGGAATTGTTACAGCACAGGGACCAATAGAAGCAAGGATCTATTATGCCACCATGGAGGCCAAGAATCAAATAATTCATTGTGACATCAAGTGGCCTAAAAGGGCATGGGATGCATTGTGACAGCACAGGGGTTAAGAGAAGCAAGGATCCATTACGACCCAATGGAGGCTAACAATCTAATAATCCCTTTTGACACCAATGGGCCTAAAAGGGGCAGGGATGAATTGTGAAAGCATGGGGCCCAATTAAAACCTGGTACAATTACGCCACCATGGAGGCCAAGAATCAAATGATTCATTGTGACATCAAGTGGCCTAAAAGGGCATGGGATGCATTGTGACACCACAGGGGTTAAGAGAAGCAAGGAACCATTGTGACCCAATGCAGGCTAACAATCTAAGAATCCCTTTTGACACCAGGGGGCGCAAAAGGACCACGGATGGACTCTGACAGCATGGGGACCTATAGAAGCAAGGATCTATTATGCCACCATGGAGGCCAGGAATCAAATGGTTCATTGTAAGACCAAGTGGCCTAAAAGGGCTTGGAATGCATTGTGACACCACAGAGGTTAAGAGACGCAAGGAACCATTGTGACCCAATGCAGGCTAACAATCTAATGATCCATTGTGACACCAGTGGGCCTAAAAAGGCCAGGGATGAATTGTTACAGCACGGGGAACAATAGAAGCAAGGATCTATTATGCCACCATGGAGTCCAAGACTCAAATAATTCATTGTGACATCATGTGGCCTAAAAGGGCATGGGATGCATTGTGACACCACAGAGGTTAAGAGAAGCAAGGAACCATTGTGACCCAATGCAGGCTAACAATCTAATGATCCCTTGTGACACCAATGGGCCTAAAACCGCCAGGGATGAATTGTGAAAGCATGGGGCCCAAGTAAAACCTGGTACAATTATGCCAGCATGGAGGCCAAGAATCAAATGATTCATTGTGACATCAAGTGGCCTAAAAGGGCATGGGATGCATTGTGACACCACAGGGGTTAAGAGAAGCAAGGAACCATTGTGACCCAATGCAGGCTAACAATCTAAGAATCCCTTTTGACACCAGGGGGCGCAAAAGGACCACGGATCGACTCTGACAACATGGGGACCTATGGAAGCAAGGAACCATTATGACACCATGAAGGCCAAGAATCAAATAGTTCACTGTAAGACCAAGCGGCCTAAAAGGGCTTGGAATGCATTGTGACACCAGAGAGGTTAAGAGAAGCAAGGAACCATTGTGACCCAATGCAGGCTAACCATCTAATGATCCCTTGTGGCACCAGGGGGTATAAAAAGGGCCAGGGATGGATTGTTACAGCACGGGGACCAATAGAAGCAAGGATCTATTATGCCACCGTGGAGGCCAAGAATCAAATGATTCATTGTGACATCAAGTGGCCTAAAAGGGCATGGGATGCATTGTGACTGCACAGGGGTTAAAAGAAGCAAGGATCCATTGTGACCCAAAGGAGGCTAATAATCCCAGGATCCCATTTGACACCAGGGGGCGTAAAAGGGCCAGGGATGAATTGTGACAGCATGGGGCCCAATAGAAACAAGGAACCATTATGACACCATGGAGGCCAAGAATCAAATGATTCATTGTGACATCAAGTGGGCTAAAAGGGCATGGGATGCATTGTGACACCACAGAGGTTAAGAGAAGCAAGGAACCATTGTGACCCAATGCAGGCTAACAATCTAATGATCCCTTGTGACACCAATGGGCCTAAAACCGCCAGGGATGAATTGTGAAAGCATGGGGCCCAAGTAAAACCTGGTACAATTATGCCACCATGGAGGCCAAGAATCAAATGATTCATTGTGACATCAAGTGGCCTAAAAGGGCATGGGATGCATTGTGACACCACAGGGGTTAAGAGAAGCAAGGAACCATTGTGACCCAATGCAGGCTAACAATCTAAGAATCCCTTTTGACACCAGGGGGCGCAAAAGGACCACGGATCGACTCTGACAACATGGTGACCTATGGAAGCAAGGAACCATTATGACACCATGAAGGCCAAGAATCAAATGGTTCATTGTAAGACCAAGTGGCCTAAAAGGGCTTGGAATGCATTGTGACACCACAGAGGTTAAGAGAAGCAAGGAACCATTGTGACCCAATGCAGGCTAACAATCTAATGATCCCTTGTGGCACCAGGGGGTATAAAAAGGGCCAGGGATGGATTGTTACAGCACGGGGACCAATAGAAGCAAGGATCTATTATGCCACCGTGGAGGCCAAGAATCAAATGATTCATTGTGACATCAAGTGGCCTAAAAGGGCATGGGATGCATTGTGACAGCACAGGGGTTAAGAGAAGCAAGGAACCATTGTGACCCATTGGAGGCTAATAATCCCAGGATCCCATTTGACACCAGGGGGCGTAAAAGGGCCAGGGATCACTTGTGACAGCATGGGGCCCAATAGAAACAAGGAACCATTATGACACCATGGAGGCCAAGAATCAAATGATTCATTGTGACATCAAGTGGCCTAAAAGGGCATGGGATGAATTGTGACAACACAGAGGTTAAGAGAAGCAAGGAACCATTGTGACCCAATGCAGGCTAACAATCTAATGATCCCTTGTGACACCAATGGGCCTAAAAGGGCCAGGGAGGAATTGTTACAGCACAGGGACCAATAGAAGCAAGGATCTATTATGCCACCATGGAGGCCAAGAATCAAATAATTCATTGTGACATCATGTGGCCTAAAAGGGCATGGGATGCATTGTGACACCACAGGGGTTAAGAGAAGCAAGGATCCATTATGACCCAATGGAGGCTAATAATCTAATGATCCCTTGTGGCACCAATGGGCCTAAAAGGGGCAGGGATGAATTGTGAAAGCATGGGGCCCAAGTAAAACCTGGTACAATTATGCCACCATGGAGGCCAAGAATCAAATGATTCATTGTGACATCAAGTGGCCTAAAAGGGCATGGGATGCATTGTGAGAGCACAGGGGTTAAGAGAAGCAAGGATCCATTGTGACCCAATGGAGGCTAATAATCCCAGGATCCCATTTGACACCAGGGGGCGTAAAAGGGCCAGGGATGAATTGTGACAGCATGGGGCCCAATAGAAACATGCAACCATTATGCCACCATGGAGGCCAAGAATCAAATGATTCATTGTGACATCAAGTGGCCTAAAAGGGCATGGGATGCATTGTGACACCACAGAGGTTAAGGGAAGCAAGGAACCATTGTGACCCAATGCAGGCTAACAATCTAATGATCCCTTGCAGCACCAATGGGCCTAAAAGGGGCAGGGATGAATTGTGAAAGCATGGGGCCCAAGTAAAACCTGGTACAATTATGCCAGCATGGAGGCCAAGAATCAAATGATTCATTGTGACATCAAGTGGCCTAAAAGGGCATGGGATGCATTGTGACACCACAGGGGTTAAGAGAAGCAAGGAACCATTGTGACCCAATGCAGGCTAACAATCTAAGAATCCCTTTTGACACCAGGGGGCGCAAAAGGTCAACGGATCGACTCTGACAACATGGAGACCTATAGAAGCAAGGAACCATTATGACACCATGAAGGCCTAGATTCAAATGGTTCATTGTAAGACCAAGTGGCCTAAAAGGGCTTGGAATGCATTGTGACACCACAGAGGTTAAGAGAAGCAAGGAACCATTGTGACCCAATGCAGGCTAACAATCTAATGATCCCTTGTGGCACCAGGGGGTATAAAAAGGGCCAGGGATGGATTGTTACAGCACGGGGAACAATAGAAGCAAGGATCTATTATGCCACCGTGGAGGCCAAGAATCAAATGATTCATTGTGACATCAAGTGGCCTAAAAGGGCATGGGATGCATTGTGACAGCACAGGGGTTAAGAGAAGCAAGGATCCATTGTGACCCATTGGAGGCTAATAATCCCAGGATCCCATTTGACACCAGGGGGCGCAAAAGGGCCAGGGATCACTTGTGACAGCATGGGGCCCAATAGAAACAAGGAACCATTATGACACCATGGAGGCCAAGAATCAAAAGATTCATTGTGACATCAAGTGGGCTAAAAGGGCATGGGATGAATTGTGACACCACAGAGGTTAAGAGAAGCAAGGAAGCATTGTGACCCAATGCAGGCTAACCATCTAATGATCCCTTGTGACACCAATGGGCCTAAAAGGGCCAGGGAGGAATTGTTACAGCACAGGGACCAATAGAAGCAACGATCTATTATGCCACCATGGAGGCCAAGAATCAAATAATTCATTGTGACATCATGTGGCCTAAAAGGGCATGGGATGCATTGTGACAGCACAGGGGTTAAGAGAAGCAAGGATCCATTGTGACCCAATGCAGGCTAACAATCTAATGATCCCTTGTGACACCAATGGGCCTAAAAGGGGCAGGGATGAATTGTGAAAGCATGGGGCCCAAGTAAAACCTGGTACAATTATGCCACCATGGAGGCCAAGAATCAAATGATTCATTGTGACATCAAGTGGCCTAAAAGGGCATGGGAAGCATTGTGACAGCACAGGGGTTAAGAGAAGCAAGGATCCATTGTGACCCAATGGAGGCTAATAATCCCAGGATCCCATTTGACACCAGGGGGCGTAAAAGGGCCAGGGATCATTTGTGACAGCATGGGGCCCAATAGAAACAAGGAACTATTATGACACCATGGAAGCCAAGAATCAAAAGATTCATTGTGACATCAAGTGGCCTAAAAGGGCATGGGATGCATTGTGACACCACAGGGGTTAAGAGAAGCAAGGAACCATTGTGACCCAATGCAGGCTAACAATCTAAGAATCCCTTTTGACACCAGGGGGCACAAAAGGTCCACGGATCGACTCTGACAACATGGAGACCTATAGAAGCAAGGAACCATTATGACACCATGAAGGCCTAGATTCAAATGGTTCATTGTAAGACCAAGTGGCCTAAAAGGGCTTGGAATGCATTGTGACACCACAGAGGTTAAGAGAAGCAAGGAACCATTGTGACCCAATGCAGGCTAACAATCTAATGATCCCTTGTGACACCAGTCGGCCTAAAAGGGCCAGGGATAGCTTGTTACAGCACGGGGACCAATAGAATCAAGGTTCTATTATGCCACCATGGAGACCAAGAATCAAATAATTCATTGTGACATCATGTGGCCTAAAAGGGCATGGGATGCATTGTGACAGCACAGGGGTTAAGAGAAGCAAGGATCCATTATGACCCAATGGAGGCTAATAATCTAATGATCCCTTTTGACAACAATGGGCCTAAAAGGGGCAGGGATGAATTGTGAAAGCATGGGGCCCAAGTAAAACCTGGTACAATTACGCCACCATGGAGGCCAAGAATCAAATGATTCATTGTGACATCAAGTGGCCTAAAAGGGCATGGGATGCATTGTGACACCACAGGGGTTAAGAGAAGCAAGGAACCATTGTGACCCAATGCAGGCTAACCATCTAATGATCCCTTGTGACACCAATGGGCCTAAAAGGGCCAGGGATGGATTGTTACAGCACGGGGACCAATAGAAGCAAGGATCTATTATGCCACCATGGAGGCCAATAATCAAATAATTCATTGTGACATCATGTGGCCTAAAAGGGCATGGGATGCATTGTGACAGCGCAGGGGTTAAGAGAAGCAAGGAACCATTGGGACCCAATGCAGGCTAACAATCTAATGATCCCTTGTGTCACCAAAGGGCCTAAAAGGGGCAGGGATGAATTGTGAAAGCATGGGGCCCAATTAAACCCTGGTACAAATATGCCACCATGGAGGCCAAGAATCAAATAATTCATTGTGACATCATGTGGCCTAAAAGGGCATGGGATGCATTGTGACACCACAGAGGTTAAGAGAAGCAAGGAACCATTGTGACCCAATGCAGGCTAACAATCTAATGATCCCTTGTGACACCAATGGGCCTAAAACCGCCAGGGATGAATTGTGAAAGCATGGGGCCCAAGTAAAACCTGGTACAATTATGCCACCATGGAGGCCAAGAATCAAATGATTCATTGTGACATCAAGTGGCCTAAAAGGGCATGGGATGCATTGTGACACCACAGGGGTTAAGAGAAGCAAGGAACCATTGTGACCCAATGCAGGCTAACAATCTAAGAATCCCTTTTGACACCAGGGGGCGCAAAAGGACCACGGATCGACTCTGACAACATGGGGACCTATGGAAGCAAGGAACCATTATGACACCATGAAGGCCAAGAATCAAATAGTTCACTGTAAGACCAAGCGGCCTAAAAGCGCTTGGAATGCATTGTGACACCAGAGAGGTTAAGAGAAGCAAGGAACCATTGTGACCCAATGCAGGCTAACCATCTAATGATCCCTTGTGGTACCAGGGGGTGTAAAAAGGGCCAGGGATGGATTGTTACAGCACGGGGACCAATAGAAGCAAGGATCTATTATGCCACCGTGGAGGCCAAGAATCAAATGATTCATTGTGACATCAAGTGGCCTAAAAGGGCATGGGATGCATTGTGACAGCACAGGGGTTAAAAGAAGCAAGGATCCATTGTGACCCAAAGGAGGCTAATAATCCCAGGATCCCATTTGACACCAGGGGGCGTAAAAGGGCCAGGGATGAATTGTGACAGCATGGGGCCCAATAGAAACAAGGAACCATTATGACACCATGGAGGCCAAGAATCAAATGATTCATTGTGACATCAAGTGGCCTAAAAGGGCATGGGATGCATTGTGACAGCACAGGGGTTAAGAGAAGCAAGGATCCATTATGACCCAATGGAGGCTAATAATCTAATGATCCCTTGTGGCACCAATGGGCCTAAAAGGGGCAGGGATGAATTGCGAAAGCATGGGGCCCAAGTAAAACCTGGTACAATTATGCCACCATGGAGGCCAAGAATCAAATGATTCATTGTGACATCAAGTGGCCTAAAAGGGCATGGGATGCATTGTGACAGCACAGGGGTTAAGAGAAGCAAGGATCCATTGTGACCCATTGGAGGCTAATAATCCCAGGATCCCATTTGACACCAGGGGGCGTAAAAGGGCCAGGGATCACTTGTGACAGCATGGGGCCCAATAGAAACAAGGAACCATTATGACACCATGGAGGCCAAGAATCAAAAGATTCATTGTGACATCAAGTGGGCTAAAAGGGCATGGGATGAATTGTGACACCACAGAGGTTAAGAGAAGCAAGGAACCATTGTGACCCAATGCAGGCTAACAATCTAATGATCCCTTGTGACACCAATGGGCCTAAAAGGGCCAGGGAGGAATTGTTACAGCACAGGGACCAATAGAAGCAAGGATCTATTATGCCACCATGGAGGCCAAGAATCAAATAATTCATTGTGACATCATGTGGCCTAAAAGGGCATGGGATGCATTGTGACACCACAGGGGTTAAGAGAAGCAAGGATCCATTATGACCCAATGGAGGCTAATAATCTAATGATCCCTTTTGACAACAATGGGCCTAAAAGGGGCAGGGATGAATTGTGAAAGCATGGGGCCCAATTAAAACCTGGTACAAATATGCCACCATGGAGGCCAAGAATCAAATGATTCATTGTGACATCAAGTGGCCTAAAAGGGCATGGGATGCATTGTGACAGCACAGGGGTTAAGAGAAGCAAGGATCCATTGTGACCCAATGGAGGCTAATAATCCCAGGATCCCATTTGACACCAGGGGGCGTAAAAGGGCCAGGGATGAATTGTGACAGCATGGGGCCCAATAGAAACATGGAACCATTATGACACCATGGAGGCCAAGAATCAAAAGATTCATTGTGACATCAAGTGGCCTAAAAGGGCATGGGATGCATTGTGACACCACAGAGGTTAAGGGAAGCAAGGAACCATTGTGACCCAATGCAGGCTAACAATCTAATGATCCCTTGCAGCACCAATGGGCCTAAAAGGGGCAGGGATGAATTGTGAAAGCATGGGGCCCAAGTAAAACCTGGTACAATTATGCCACCATGGAGGCCAAGAATCAAATGATTCATTGTGACATCAAGTGGCCTAAAAGGGCATGGGATGCATTGTGACACCACAGGGGTTAAGAGAAGCAAGGAACCATTGTGACCCAATGCAGGCTAACAATCTAAGAATCCCTTTTGACACCAGGGGGCGCAAAAGGTCAACGGATCGACTCTGACAACATGGAGACCTATAGAAGCAAGGAACCATTATGACACCATGAAGGCCTAGATTCAAATGGTTCATTGTAAGACCAAGTGGCCTAAAAGGGCTTGGAATGCATTGTGACACCACAGAGGTTAAGAGAAGCAAGGAACCATTGTGACCCAATGCAGGCTAACAATCTAATGATCCCTTGTGGCACCAGGGGGTATAAAAAGGGCCAGGGATGGATTGTTACAGCACGGGGAACAATAGAAGCAAGGATCTATTATGCCACCGTGGAGGCCAAGAATCAAATGATTCATTGTGACATCAAGTGGCCTAAAAGGGCATGGGATGCATTGTGACAGCACAGGGGTTAAGAGAAGCAAGGATCCATTGTGACCCATTGGAGGCTAATAATCCCAGGATCCCATTTGACACCAGGGGGCGTAAAAGGGCCAGGGATCACTAGTGACAGCATGGGGCCCAATAGAAACAAGGAACCATTATGACACCATGGAGGCCAAGAATCAAAAGATTCATTGTGACATCAAGTGGGCTAAAAGGGCATGGGATGAATTGTGACACCACAGAGGTTAAGAGAAGCAAGGAACCATTGTGACCCAATGCAGGCTAACAATCTAATGATCCCTTGTGACACCAATGGGCCTAAAAGGGCCAGGGAGGAATTGTTACAGCACAGGGACCAATAGAAGCAAGGATCTATTATGCCACCATGGAGGCCAAGAATCAAATAATTCATTGTGACATCAAGTGGCCTAAAAGGGCATGGGATGCATTGTGACACCACAGGGGTTAAGAGAAGCAAGGATCCATTATGACCCAATGGAGGCTAATAATCTAATGATCCCTTTTGACAACAATGGGCCTAAAAGGGGCAGGGATGAATTGTGAAAGCATGGGGCCCAATTAAAACCTGGTACAAATATGCCACCATGGAGGCCAAGAATCAAATGATTCATTGTGACATCAAGTGGCCTAAAAGGGCATGGGATGCATTATGACACCATAGGGGTAAGGAGAAGCAAGGATCCATTGTGACCCAATGCAGGCTAACAATCTAATGATCCCTTGTGGCACCAATGGGCCTAAAAGGGGCAGGGATGAATTGTGAAAGCATGGGGCCCAAGTAAAACCTGGTACAATTATGCCACCATGGAGGCCAAGAATCAAATGATTCATTGTGACATCAAGTGGCCTAAAAGGGCATGGGATGCATTGTGACACCACAGGGGTTAAGAGAAGCAAGGATCCATTGTGACCCAATGGAGGCTAATAATCCCAGGATCCCATTTGACACCAGGGGGCGTAAAAGGGCCAGGGATCAATTGTGACAGCATGGGGCCCAATAGAAACAAGGAACCATTATGACACCATGGAAGCCAAGAATCAAAAGATTCATTGTGACATCAAGTGGCCTAAAAGGGCATGGGATGCATTGTGACACCACAGGGGTTAAGAGAAGCAAGGAACCATTGTGACCCAATGCAGGCTAACAATCTAAGAATCCCTTTTGACACCAGGGGGCGCAAAAGGTCCACGGATCGACTCTGACAACATGGAGACCTATAGAAGCAAGGAACCATTATGACACCATGAAGGCCTAGATTCAAATGGTTCATTGTAAGACCAAGTGGCCTAAAAGGGCTTGGAATGCATTGTGACACCACAGAGGTTAAGAGAAGCAAGGAACCATTGTGACCCAATGCAGGCTAACAATCTAATGATCCCTTGTGACACCAGTGGGCCTAAAAGGGCCAGGGATAGCTTGTTACAGCACGGGGACCAATAGAATCAAGGTTCTATTATGCCACCATGGAGACCAAGAATCAAATAATTCATTGTGACATCATGTGGCCTAAAAGGGCATGGGATGCATTGTGACAGCACAGGGGTTAAGAGAAGCAAGGATCCATTATGACCCAATGGAGGCTAATAATCTAATGATCCCTTTTGACAACAATGGGCCTAAAAGGGGCAGGGATGAATTGTGAAAGCATGGGGCCCAATTAAAACCTGGTACAATTACGCCACCATGGAGGCCAAGAATCAAATGATTCATTGTGACATCAAGTGGCCTAAAAGGGCATGGGATGCATTGTGACACCACAGGGGTTAAGAGAAGCAAGGAACCATTGTGACCCAATGCAGGCTAACCATCTAATGATCCCTTGTGACACCAATGGGCCTAAAAGGGCCAGGGATGGATTGTTACAGCACGGGGACCAATAGAAACAAGGATCTATTATGCCACCATGTAGGCCAAGAATCAAATAATTCATTGTGACATCATGTGGCCTAAAAGGGCATGGGATGCATTGTGACAGCACAGGGGTTAAGAGAAGCAAGGAACCATTGTGACCCAATGCAGGCTAGCAATCTAATGATCCCTTGTGGCACCAGGGGGTATAAAAAGGGCCAGGGATGGATTGTTACAGCACGGGGACCAATAGAAGCAAGGATCTATTATGCCTCCGTGGAGGCCAAGAATCAAATGATTCATTGTGACATCAAGTGGCCTAAAAGTGCATGGGATGCATTGTGACAGCACAGGGGTTAAGAGAAGCAAGGATCCATTGTGACCCAATGGAGGCTAACAATCTAATAATCCCTTTTGTCACCAAAGGCCCTAAAAGGGTCAGTGATGAATTGTGAAAGCATGGGGCCCAATTAAAACCTGGTACAATTATGCCACCATGGAGGCCAAGAATCAAATGATTCATTGTGACATCAAGAGGCCTAAAAGGGCATGGGATGCATTGTGACACCACAGGGGTTAAGAGAAGCAAGGAACCATTGTGACCCAATGCAGGCTAACAATCTAAGGATCCCTTTTGACACCAGGGGGCGCAAAAGGACCACGGATCGACTCTGACAACATGGGGACCTATGGAAGCAAGGAACCATTATGACACCATGAAGGCCTAGAATCAAATGGTTCATTGTAAGACCAAGTGGCCTAAAAGGGCTTGGAATGCATTGTGACACCACAGAGGTTAAGAGAAGCAAGGAACCATTGTGACCCAATGCAGGCTAACAATCTAATGATCCCTTGTGACACCAATGGGCCTAAAACCGCCAGGGATGAATTGTTACAGCACAGGGACCAATAGAAGCAAGGATCTATTATGCCACCGTGGAGGCCAAGAATCAAATGATTCATTGTGACATCAAGTGGCCTAAAAGGGCATGGGATGCATTGTGACAGCACAGGGGTTAAAAGAAGCAAGGATCCATTGTGACCCAAAGGAGGCTAATAATCCCAGGATCCCATTTGACACCAGGGGGCGTAAAAGGGCCAGGGATGAATTGTGACAGCATGGGGCCCAATAGAAACAAGGAACCATTATGACACCATGGAGGCCAAGAATCAAATGATTCATTGTGACATCAAGTGGCCTAAAAGGGCATGGGATGCATTGTGACAGCACAGGGGTTAAGAGAAGCAAGGATCCATTATGACCCAATGGAGGCTAATAATCTAATGATCCCTTGTGGCACCAATGGGCCTAAAAGGGGCAGGGATGAATTGCGAAAGCATGGGGCCCAAGTAAAACCTGGTACAATTATGCCACCATGGAGGCCAAGAATCAAATGATTCATTGTGACATCAAGTGGCCTAAAAGGGCATGGGATGCATTGTGACAGCACAGGGGTTAAGAGAAGCAAGGATCCATTGTGACCCATTGGAGGCTAATAATCCCAGGATCCCATTTGACACCAGGGGGCGTAAAAGGGCCAGGGATCACTTGTGACAGCATGGGGCCCAATAGAAACAAGGAACCATTATGACACCATGGAGGCCAAGAATCAAAAGATTCATTGTGACATCAAGTGGGCTAAAAGGGCATGGGATGAATTGTGACACCACAGAGGTTAAGAGAAGCAAGGAACCATTGTGACCCAATGCAGGCTAACAATCTAATGATCCCTTGTGACACCAATGGGCCTAAAAGGGCCAGGGAGGAATTGTTACAGCACAGGGACCAATAGAAGCAAGGATCTATTATGCCACCATGGAGGCCAAGAATCAAATAATTCATTGTGACATCATGTGGCCTAAAAGGGCATGGGATGCATTGTGACACCACAGGGGTTAAGAGAAGCAAGGATCCATTATGACCCAATGGAGGCTAATAATCTAATGATCCCTTTTGACAACAATGGGCCTAAAAGGGGCAGGGATGAATTGTGAAAGCATGGGGCCCAATTAAAACCTGGTACAAATATGCCACCATGGAGGCCAAGAATCAAATGATTCATTGTGACATCAAGTGGCCTAAAAGGGCATGGGATGCATTGTGACAGCACAGGGGTTAAGAGAAGCAAGGATCCATTGTGACCCAATGGAGGCTAATAATCCCAGGATCCCATTTGACACCAGGGGGCGTAAAAGGGCCAGGGATGAATTGTGACAGCATGGGGCCCAATAGAAACATGGAACCATTATGACACCATGGAGGCCAAGAATCAAAAGATTCATTGTGACATCAAGTGGCCTAAAAGGGCATGGGATGCATTGTGACACCACAGAGGTTAAGGGAAGCAAGGAACCATTGTGACCCAATGCAGGCTAACAATCTAATGATCCCTTGCAGCACCAATGGGCCTAAAAGGGGCAGGGATGAATTGTGAAAGCATGGGGCCCAAGTAAAACCTGGTACAATTATGCCACCATGGAGGCCAAGAATCAAATGATTCATTGTGACATCAAGTGGCCTAAAAGGGCATGGGATGCATTGTGACACCACAGGGGTTAAGAGAAGCAAGGAACCATTGTGACCCAATGCAGGCTAACAATCTAAGAATCCCTTTTGACACCAGGGGGCGCAAAAGGTCAACGGATCGACTCTGACAACATGGAGACCTATAGAAGCAAGGAACCATTATGACACCATGAAGGCCTAGATTCAAATGGTTCATTGTAAGACCAAGTGGCCTAAAAGGGCTTGGAATGCATTGTGACACCACAGAGGTTAAGAGAAGCAAGGAACCATTGTGACCCAATGCAGGCTAACAATCTAATGATCCCTTGTGGCACCAGGGGGTATAAAAAGGGCCAGGGATGGATTGTTACAGCACGGGGAACAATAGAAGCAAGGATCTATTATGCCACCGTGGAGGCCAAGAATCAAATGATTCATTGTGACATCAAGTGGCCTAAAAGGGCATGGGATGCATTGTGACAGCACAGGGGTTAAGAGAAGCAAGGATCCATTGTGACCCATTGGAGGCTAATAATCCCAGGATCCCATTTGACACCAGGGGGCGTAAAAGGGCCAGGGATCACTAGTGACAGCATGGGGCCCAATAGAAACAAGGAACCATTATGACACCATGGAGGCCAAGAATCAAAAGATTCATTGTGACATCAAGTGGGCTAAAAGGGCATGGGATGAATTGTGACACCACAGAGGTTAAGAGAAGCAAGGAACCATTGTGACCCAATGCAGGCTAACAATCTAATGATCCCTTGTGACACCAATGGGCCTAAAAGGGCCAGGGAGGAATTGTTACAGCACAGGGACCAATAGAAGCAAGGATCTATTATGCCACCATGGAGGCCAAGAATCAAATAATTCATTGTGACATCAAGTGGCCTAAAAGGGCATGGGATGCATTGTGACACCACAGGGGTTAAGAGAAGCAAGGATCCATTATGACCCAATGGAGGCTAATAATCTAATGATCCCTTTTGACAACAATGGGCCTAAAAGGGGCAGGGATGAATTGTGAAAGCATGGGGCCCAATTAAAACCTGGTACAAATATGCCACCATGGAGGCCAAGAATCAAATGATTCATTGTGACATCAAGTGGCCTAAAAGGGCATGGGATGCATTATGACACCATAGGGGTAAGGAGAAGCAAGGATCCATTGTGACCCAATGCAGGCTAACAATCTAATGATCCCTTGTGGCACCAATGGGCCTAAAAGGGGCAGGGATGAATTGTGAAAGCATGGGGCCCAAGTAAAACCTGGTACAATTATGCCACCATGGAGGCCAAGAATCAAATGATTCATTGTGACATCAAGTGGCCTAAAAGGGCATGGGATGCATTGTGACACCACAGGGGTTAAGAGAAGCAAGGATCCATTGTGACCCAATGGAGGCTAATAATCCCAGGATCCCATTTGACACCAGGGGGCGTAAAAGGGCCAGGGATCAATTGTGACAGCATGGGGCCCAATAGAAACAAGGAACCATTATGACACCATGGAAGCCAAGAATCAAAAGATTCATTGTGACATCAAGTGGCCTAAAAGGGCATGGGATGCATTGTGACACCACAGGGGTTAAGAGAAGCAAGGAACCATTGTGACCCAATGCAGGCTAACAATCTAAGAATCCCTTTTGACACCAGGGGGCGCAAAAGGTCCACGGATCGACTCTGACAACATGGAGACCTATAGAAGCAAGGAACCATTATGACACCATGAAGGCCTAGATTCAAATGGTTCATTGTAAGACCAAGTGGCCTAAAAGGGCTTGGAATGCATTGTGACACCACAGAGGTTAAGAGAAGCAAGGAACCATTGTGACCCAATGCAGGCTAACAATCTAATGATCCCTTGTGACACCAGTGGGCCTAAAAGGGCCAGGGATAGCTTGTTACAGCACGGGGACCAATAGAATCAAGGTTCTATTATGCCACCATGGAGACCAAGAATCAAATAATTCATTGTGACATCATGTGGCCTAAAAGGGCATGGGATGCATTGTGACAGCACAGGGGTTAAGAGAAGCAAGGATCCATTATGACCCAATGGAGGCTAATAATCTAATGATCCCTTGTGGCACCAATGGGCCTAAAAGGGGCAGGGATGAATTGCGAAAGCATGGGGCCCAAGTAAAACCTGGTACAATTATGCCACCATGGAGGCCAAGAATCAAATGATTCATTGTGACATCAAGTGGCCTAAAAGGGCATGGGATGCATTGTGACAGCACAGGGGTTAAGAGAAGCAAGGATCCATTGTGACCCATTGGAGGCTAATAATCCCAGGATCCCATTTGACACCAGGGGGCGTAAAAGGGCCAGGGATCACTTGTGACAGCATGGGGCCCAATAGAAACAAGGAACCATTATGACACCATGGAGGCCAAGAATCAAAAGATTCATTGTGACATCAAGTGGGCTAAAAGGGCATGGGATGAATTGTGACACCACAGAGGTTAAGAGAAGCAAGGAACCATTGTGACCCAATGCAGGCTAACAATCTAATGATCCCTTGTGACACCAATGGGCCTAAAAGGGCCAGGGAGGAATTGTTACAGCACAGGGACCAATAGAAGCAAGGATCTATTATGCCACCATGGAGGCCAAGAATCAAATAATTCATTGTGACATCATGTGGCCTAAAAGGGCATGGGATGCATTGTGACACCACAGGGGTTAAGAGAAGCAAGGATCCATTATGACCCAATGGAGGCTAATAATCTAATGATCCCTTTTGACAACAATGGGCCTAAAAGGGGCAGGGATGAATTGTGAAAGCATGGGGCCCAATTAAAACCTGGTACAAATATGCCACCATGGAGGCCAAGAATCAAATGATTCATTGTGACATCAAGTGGCCTAAAAGGGCATGGGATGCATTGTGACAGCACAGGGGTTAAGAGAAGCAAGGATCCATTGTGACCCAATGGAGGCTAATAATCCCAGGATCCCATTTGACACCAGGGGGCGTAAAAGGGCCAGGGATGAATTGTGACAGCATGGGGCCCAATAGAAACATGGAACCATTATGACACCATGGAGGCCAAGAATCAAAAGATTCATTGTGACATCAAGTGGCCTAAAAGGGCATGGGATGCATTGTGACACCACAGAGGTTAAGGGAAGCAAGGAACCATTGTGACCCAATGCAGGCTAACAATCTAATGATCCCTTGCAGCACCAATGGGCCTAAAAGGGGCAGGGATGAATTGTGAAAGCATGGGGCCCAAGTAAAACCTGGTACAATTATGCCACCATGGAGGCCAAGAATCAAATGATTCATTGTGACATCAAGTGGCCTAAAAGGGCATGGGATGCATTGTGACACCACAGGGGTTAAGAGAAGCAAGGAACCATTGTGACCCAATGCAGGCTAACAATCTAAGAATCCCTTTTGACACCAGGGGGCGCAAAAGGTCAACGGATCGACTCTGACAACATGGAGACCTATAGAAGCAAGGAACCATTATGACACCATGAAGGCCTAGATTCAAATGGTTCATTGTAAGACCAAGTGGCCTAAAAGGGCTTGGAATGCATTGTGACACCACAGAGGTTAAGAGAAGCAAGGAACCATTGTGACCCAATGCAGGCTAACAATCTAATGATCCCTTGTGGCACCAGGGGGTATAAAAAGGGCCAGGGATGGATTGTTACAGCACGGGGAACAATAGAAGCAAGGATCTATTATGCCACCGTGGAGGCCAAGAATCAAATGATTCATTGTGACATCAAGTGGCCTAAAAGGGCATGGGATGCATTGTGACAGCACAGGGGTTAAGAGAAGCAAGGATCCATTGTGACCCATTGGAGGCTAATAATCCCAGGATCCCATTTGACACCAGGGGGCGTAAAAGGGCCAGGGATCACTAGTGACAGCATGGGGCCCAATAGAAACAAGGAACCATTATGACACCATGGAGGCCAAGAATCAAAAGATTCATTGTGACATCAAGTGGGCTAAAAGGGCATGGGATGAATTGTGACACCACAGAGGTTAAGAGAAGCAAGGAACCATTGTGACCCAATGCAGGCTAACAATCTAATGATCCCTTGTGACACCAATGGGCCTAAAAGGGCCAGGGAGGAATTGTTACAGCACAGGGACCAATAGAAGCAAGGATCTATTATGCCACCATGGAGGCCAAGAATCAAATAATTCATTGTGACATCAAGTGGCCTAAAAGGGCATGGGATGCATTGTGACACCACAGGGGTTAAGAGAAGCAAGGATCCATTATGACCCAATGGAGGCTAATAATCTAATGATCCCTTTTGACAACAATGGGCCTAAAAGGGGCAGGGATGAATTGTGAAAGCATGGGGCCCAATTAAAACCTGGTACAAATATGCCACCATGGAGGCCAAGAATCAAATGATTCATTGTGACATCAAGTGGCCTAAAAGGGCATGGGATGCATTATGACACCATAGGGGTAAGGAGAAGCAAGGATCCATTGTGACCCAATGCAGGCTAACAATCTAATGATCCCTTGTGGCACCAATGGGCCTAAAAGGGGCAGGGATGAATTGTGAAAGCATGGGGCCCAAGTAAAACCTGGTACAATTATGCCACCATGGAGGCCAAGAATCAAATGATTCATTGTGACATCAAGTGGCCTAAAAGGGCATGGGATGCATTGTGACACCACAGGGGTTAAGAGAAGCAAGGATCCATTGTGACCCAATGGAGGCTAATAATCCCAGGATCCCATTTGACACCAGGGGGCGTAAAAGGGCCAGGGATCAATTGTGACAGCATGGGGCCCAATAGAAACAAGGAACCATTATGACACCATGGAAGCCAAGAATCAAAAGATTCATTGTGACATCAAGTGGCCTAAAAGGGCATGGGATGCATTGTGACACCACAGGGGTTAAGAGAAGCAAGGAACCATTGTGACCCAATGCAGGCTAACAATCTAAGAATCCCTTTTGACACCAGGGGGCGCAAAAGGTCCACGGATCGACTCTGACAACATGGAGACCTATAGAAGCAAGGAACCATTATGACACCATGAAGGCCTAGATTCAAATGGTTCATTGTAAGACCAAGTGGCCTAAAAGGGCTTGGAATGCATTGTGACACCACAGAGGTTAAGAGAAGCAAGGAACCATTGTGACCCAATGCAGGCTAACAATCTAATGATCCCTTGTGACACCAGTGGGCCTAAAAGGGCCAGGGATAGCTTGTTACAGCACGGGGACCAATAGAATCAAGGTTCTATTATGCCACCATGGAGACCAAGAATCAAATAATTCATTGTGACATCATGTGGCCTAAAAGGGCATGGGATGCATTGTGACAGCACAGGGGTTAAGAGAAGCAAGGATCCATTATGACCCAATGGAGGCTAATAATCTAATGATCCCTTTTGACAACAATGGGCCTAAAAGGGGCAGGGATGAATTGTGAAAGCATGGGGCCCAATTAAAACCTGGTACAATTACGCCACCATGGAGGCCAAGAATCAAATGATTCATTGTGACATCAAGTGGCCTAAAAGGGCATGGGATGCATTGTGACACCACAGGGGTTAAGAGAAGCAAGGAACCATTGTGACCCAATGCAGGCTAACCATCTAATGATCCCTTGTGACACCAATGGGCCTAAAAGGGCCAGGGATGGATTGTTACAGCACGGGGACCAATAGAAACAAGGATCTATTATGCCACCATGTAGGCCAAGAATCAAATAATTCATTGTGACATCATGTGGCCTAAAAGGGCATGGGATGCATTGTGACAGCACAGGGGTTAAGAGAAGCAAGGAACCATTGTGACCCAATGCAGGCTAGCAATCTAATGATCCCTTGTGGCACCAGGGGGTATAAAAAGGGCCAGGGATGGATTGTTACAGCACGGGGACCAATAGAAGCAAGGATCTATTATGCCTCCGTGGAGGCCAAGAATCAAATGATTCATTGTGACATCAAGTGGCCTAAAAGTGCATGGGATGCATTGTGACAGCACAGGGGTTAAGAGAAGCAAGGATCCATTGTGACCCAATGGAGGCTAACAATCTAATAATCCCTTTTGTCACCAAAGGCCCTAAAAGGGTCAGTGATGAATTGTGAAAGCATGGGGCCCAATTAAAACCTGGTACAATTATGCCACCATGGAGGCCAAGAATCAAATGATTCATTGTGACATCAAGAGGCCTAAAAGGGCATGGGATGCATTGTGACACCACAGGGGTTAAGAGAAGCAAGGAACCATTGTGACCCAATGCAGGCTAACAATCTAAGGATCCCTTTTGACACCAGGGGGCGCAAAAGGACCACGGATCGACTCTGACAACATGGGGACCTATGGAAGCAAGGAACCATTATGACACCATGAAGGCCTAGAATCAAATGGTTCATTGTAAGACCAAGTGGCCTAAAAGGGCTTGGAATGCATTGTGACACCACAGAGGTTAAGAGAAGCAAGGAACCATTGTGACCCAATGCAGGCTAACAATCTAATGATCCCTTGTGACACCAATGGGCCTAAAACCGCCAGGGATGAATTGTTACAGCACAGGGACCAATAGAAGCAAGGATCTATTATGCCACCATGGAGTCCAAGAATCAAATAATTCATTGTGACATCATGTGGCCTAAAAGGGCATGGGATGCATTGTGACACCACAGGGGTTAAGAGAAGCAAGGAACCATTGTGACCCAATGCAGGCTAACAATCTAAGAATCCCTTTTGACATCAGGGGGCGCAAAACGACCACGGATGAACTGTGACAGCATGGGGACCTATAGAAGCAAGGAACCATTATGACACCATGAAGGCCAAGAATCAAATGGTGCATTGTGACATCAAGTGGCCTAAAAGGGCTTGGAATGCATTGTGACACCACAGAGGTTAAGAGAAGCAAGGAACCATTGTGACCCAATGCAGGCTAACAATCTAATGATCCCTTGTGACACCAATGGGCCTAAAACCGCCAGGGATGAATTGTTACAGCACAGGGACCAATAGAAGCAAGGATCTATTATGCCACCATGGAGTCCAAGAATCAAATAATTCATTGTGACATCATGTGGCCTAAAAGGGCATGGGATGCATTGTGACACCACAGGGGTTAAGAGAAGCAAGGAACCATTGTGACCCAATGCAGGCTAACAATCTAAGAATCCCTTTTGACATCAGGGGGCGCAAAACGACCACGGATGAACTGTGACAGCATGGGGACCTATAGAAGCAAGGAACCATTATGACACCATGAAGGCCAAGAATCAAATGGTGCATTGTGACATCAAGTGGCCTAAAAGGGCTTGGAATGCATTGTGACACCACAGAGGGTAAGAGAAGCAAGGAACCATTGTGACCCAATGCAGGCTAGCAATCTAATGATCCCTTGCGGCACCAGGGGGTATAAAAAGGGCCAGGGATGGATTGTTACAGCACGGGGAACAATAGAAGCAAGGATCTATTATGCCACCGTGGAGGCCAAGAATCAAATGATTCATTGTGACTTCAAGTGGCCTAAAAGGGCATGGGATGCATTGTGACAGCACAGGGGTTAAGAGAAGCAAGGATCCATTGTGACCCAATGGAGGCTAATAATCCCAGGATCCCATTTGACACCAGGGGGCGTAAAAGGGCCAGGGATCAATTGTGACAGCATGGGGCCCAATAGAAACAAGGAACCATTATGCCACCATGGAGGCCAAGAATCAAATGATTCATTGTGACATCAAGTGGCCTAAAAGGGCATGGGATGCATTGTGACACCACAGAGGTTAAGAGAAGAAAGGAACCATTGTGACCCAATGCAGGCTAACAATCTTATGATCCCTTGTGACACCAATGGGCCTAAAAGGGGCAGGGATGAATTGTGAAAGCATGGGGCCCAAGTAAAACCTGGTACAATTATGCCACCATGGAGGCCAAGAATCAAATGATTCATTCTGACATCAAGTGGCCTAAAAGGGCATGGGATGCATTGTGACACCACAGGGGTTAAGAGAAGCAAGGATCCATTTTTACCCAATGAAGGCTAATAATCCCAGGATCCCATTTGACACCAGGGGGCGTAAAAGGGCCAGGGATGAATTGTGACAGCATGGGGCCCAATAGGAACAAGGAACCATTATGACACCATGGAGGCCAAGAATCAAATGATTCATTGTGACATCAAGTGGCCTAAAAGGGCATGGGATGCATTGTGACACCACAGAGGTTAAGGGAAGCAAGGAACCATTGTGACCCAATGCAGGCTAACAATCTAATGATCCCTTGTGACACCAATGGGCCTAAAAGTGCCAGGGAGGAATTGTTACAGCACAGGGACCAATAGAAGCAAGGATCTATTATGCCACCATGGAGGCCAAGAATCAAATAATTCATTGTGACATCATGTGGCCTAAAAGGGCATGGGATGCATTGTGACAGCACAGGGGTTAAGAGAAGCAAGGATCCATTGTGACCCAATGGAGGCTAACAATCTAATAATCCCTTTTGACACCAATGGGCCTAAAAGGGGCAGGGTTGAATTGTGAAAGCATGGGGCCCAATTAAAACCTGGTACAAATATGCCACCATGGAGGCCAAGAATCAAATGATTCATTGTGACATCAAGTGGCCTAAAAGGGCATGGGATGCATTATGACACCATAGGGGTAAGGAGAAGCAAGGATCCATTGTGACCCAATGCAGGTTAACAATCTAATGATCCCTTGCGGCACCAATGGGCCTAAAAGGGGCAGGGATGAATTGTGAAAGCATGGGGCCCAAGTAAAACCTGGTACAATTATGCCACCATGGAGGCCAAGAATCAAAAGATTCATTGTGACATCAAGTGGCCTAAAAGGGCATGGGATGCATTGTGACACCACAGGGGTTAAGAGAAGCAAGGAACCATTGTGACCCAATGCAGGCTAACAGTCTAAGAATCCCTTTTGACACCAGGGGGCGCAAAAGGTCCACGGATCGACTCTGACAACATGGAGACCTATAGAAGCAAGGAACCATTATGACACCATGAAGGCCTAGATTCAAATGGTTCATTGTAAGACCAAGTGGCCTAAAAGGGCTTGGAATGCATTGTGACACCACAGAGGTTAAGAGAAGCAAGCAACCATTGTGACCCAATGCAGGCTAACAATCTAATGATCCCTTGTGACACCAATGGGCCTAAAAGGGCCAGGGATGAATTGTTACAGCACGGGGACCAATAGAAGCAAGGATCTATTATGCCACCATGGAGTCCAAGACTCAAATAATTCATTGTGACATCATGTGGCCTAAAAGGGCATGGGATGCATTGTGACACCACAGGGGTTAAGAGAAGCAAGGAACCATTGTGACCCAATGCAGGCTAACAATCTAATGATCCCTTGTGACACCAATGGGCCTAAAAGGGGCAGGGATGAATTGTGAAAGCATGGGGCCCAAGTAAAACCTGGTACAAATATGCCACCATGGAGGCCAAGAATCAAATGATTCATTGTGACATCAAGTGGCCTAAAAGGGCATGGGATGCATTGTGACACCACAGGGGTTAAGAGAAGCAAGGAACCATTGTGACCCAATGCAGGCTAACAATCTAAGAATCCCTTTTGACACCAGGGGGCGCAAAAGGACCACGGATGAACTCTGACAGCAAGGGGACCTATAGAAGCAAGGAACCATTATGACACCATGTAGGCCAAGAATCAAATGGTTCATTGTAAGACCAAGTGGCCTAAAAGGGCTTGGAATGCATTGTGACACCACAGAGGTTAAGAGAAGCAAGGAACCATTGTGACCCAATGCAGGCTAGCAATCTAATGAACCCTTGAGGCACCAGGGGGTATAAAAAGGGCCAGGGATGGATTGTTACAGCACGGGGAACAATAGAAGCAAGGATCTATTATGCCACCGTGGAGGCCAAGAATCAAATGATTCATTGTGACATCAAGTGGCCTAAAAGTGCATGGGATGCATTGTGACAGCACAGGGGTTAAGAGAAGCAAGGATCCATTGTGACCCAATGGAGGCTAATAATCCCAGGATCCCATTTGACACCAGGGGGCGTAAAAGGGCCAGGGATCAATTGTGACAGCATGGGGCCCAATAGAAACAAGGAACCATTATGACACCATGGAAGCCAAGAATCAAATGATTCATTGTGACATCAAGTGGCCTAAAAGGGCATGGGATGCATTGTGACATCACAGAGGTTAAGAGAAGCAAGGAACCATTGTGACCCAATGCAGGCTAACAATCTAATGATCCCTTGTGACACCAATGGGCCTAAAAGGGCCAGGGAGGAATTGTTACAGCACAGGGACCAATAGAAGCAAGGATCTATTATGCCACCATGGAGGCCAAGAATCAAATAATTCATTGTGACATCATGTGGCCTAAAAGGGCATGGGATGCATTGTGACAGCACAGGGGTTAAGAGAAGCAAGGATCCATTATGACCCAATGGAGGCTAACAATCTAATAATCCCTTTTGACACCAATGGGCCTAAAAGGGGCAGGGATTAATTGTGAAATCATGGGGCCCAATTAAAACCTGGTACAATTACGCCACCATGGAGGCCAAGAATCAAATGATTCATTGTGACATCAAGTGGCCTAAAAGGGCATGGGATGCATTGTGACAGCACAGGGGTTAAGAGAAGCAAGGAACCATTGTGACCCAATGCAGGCTAACAATCTAAGAATCCCTTTTGACACCAGGGGGCGCAAAAGGACCACGGATGGACTCTGACAGCATGGGGACCTATAGAAGCAAGGATCTATTATGCCACCATGGAGGCCAGGAATCAAATGGTTCATTGTAAGACCAAGTGGCCTAAAAGGGCTTGGAATGCATTGTGACACCACAGAGGTTAAGAGAAGCAAGGAACCATTGTGACCCAATGCAGGCTAACAATCTAATGATCCATTGTGACACCAGTGGGCCTAAAAAGTCCAGGGATGAATTGTTACAGCACGGGGAACATTAGAAGCAAGGATCTATTATGCCACCATGGAGTCCAAGACTCAAATAATTCATTGTGACATCATGTGGCCTAAAAGGGCATGGGATGCATTGTGACACCACAGAGGTTAAGAGAAGCAAGGAACCATTGTGACCCAATGCAGGCTAACAATCTAATGATCCCTTGTGACACCAATGGGCCTAAAACCGCCAGGGATGAATTGTGAAAGCATGGGGCCCAAGTAAAACCTGGTACAATTATGCCACCATGGAGGCCAAGAATCAAATGATTCATTGTGACATCAAGTGGCCTAAAAGGGCATGGGATGCATTGTGACACCACAGGGGTTAAGAGAAGCAAGGAACCATTGTGACCCAATGCAGGCTAACAATCTAAGAATCCCTTTTGACACCAGGGGGCGCAAAAGGACCACGGATCGACTCTGACAACATGGGGACCTATGGAAGCAAGGAACCATTATGACACCATGAAGGCCAAGAATCAAATAGTTCACTGTAAGACCAAGCGGCCTAAAAGGGCTTGGAATGCATTGTGACACCAGAGAGGTTAAGAGAAGCAAGGAACCATTGTGACCCAATGCAGGCTAACCATCTAATGATCCCTTGTGGCACCAGGGGGTATAAAAAGGGCCAGGGATGGATTGTTACAGCACGGGGACCAATAGAAGCAAGGATCTATTATGCCACCGTGGAGGCCCAGAATCAAATGATTCATTGTGACATCAAGTGGCCTAAAAGGGCATGGGATGCATTGTGACTGCACAGGGGTTAAAATAAGCAAGGATCCATTGTGACCCAAAGGAGGCTAATAATCCCAGGATCCCATTTGACACCAGGGGGCGTAAAAGGGACAGGGATGAATTGTGACAGCATGGGGCCCAATAGAAACAAGGAACCATTATGACACCATGGAGGCCAAGAATCAAATGATTCATTGTGGCATCAAGTGGCCTAAAAGGGCATGGGATGCATTGTGACACCACAGAGGTTAAGAGAAGCAAGGAACCATTGTGACCCAATGCAGGCTAACAATCTAATGATCCCTTGTGACACCAATGGGCCTAAAGCCGCCAGGGATGAATTGTGAAAGCATGGGGCCCAAGTAAAACCTGGTACAATTATGCCACCATGGAGGCCAAGAATCAAATGATTCATTGTGACATCAAGTGGCCTAAAAGGGCATGGGATGCATTGTGACACCACAGGGGTTAAGAGAAGCAAGGAACCATTGTGACCCAATGCAGGCTAACAATCTAAGAATCCCTTTTGACACCAGGGGGCGCAAAAGGACCACGGATCGACTCTGACAACACAGGGACCTATGGAAGCAAGGAACCATTATGACACCATGAAGGCCAAGAATCAAATGGTTCATTGTAAGACCAAGTGGCCTAAAAGGGCTTGGAATGCATTGTGACGCCACAGAGGTTAAGAGAAGCAAGGAACCATTGTGACCCAATGCAGGCTAACAATCTAATGATCCCTTGTGGCACCAGGGGGTATAAAAAGGGCCAGGGATGGATTGTTACAGCACGGGGACCAATAGAAGCAAGGATCTATTATGCCACCGTGGAGGCCAAGAATCAAATGATTCATTGTGACATCAAGTGGCCTAAAAGGGCATGGGATGCATTGTGACAGCACAGGGGTTAAGAGAAGCAAGGATCCATTGTGACCCATTGGAGGCTAATAATCCCAGGATCCCATTTGACACCAGGGGGCGTAAAAGGGCCAGGGATCACTTGTGACAGCATGGGGCCCAATAGAAACAAATAACCATTATGACACCATGGAGGCCAAGAATCAAAAGATTCATTGTGACATCAAGTGGCCTAAAAGGGCATGGGATGAATTGTGACACCACAGAGGTTAAGAGAAGCAAGGAACCATTGTGACCCAATGCAGGCTAACAATCTAATGATCCCTTGTGACACCAATGGGCCTAAAAGGGCCAGGGAGGAATTGTTACAGCACAGGGACCAATAGAAGCAAGGATCTATTATGCCACCATGGAGGCCAAGAATCAAATAATTCATTGTGACATCATGTGGCCTAAAAGGGCATGGGATGCATTGTGACAGCACAGGGGTTAAGAGAAGCAAGGATCCATTATGACCCAATGGAGGCTAATAATCTAATGATCCCTTTTGACAACAATGGGCCTAAAAGGGGCAGGGATGAATTGTGAAAGCATGGGGCCCAATTAAAACCTGGTACATATATGCCACCATGGAGGCCAAGAATCAAATGATTCATTGTGACATCAAGTGGCCTAAAAGGGCATGGGATGCATTATGACACCATAGGGGTAAGGAGAAGCAAGGATCCATTGTGACCCAATGCAGGCTAACAATCTAATGATCCCTTGTGGCACCAATGGGCCTAAAAGGGGCAGGGATGAATTGTGAAAGCATGGGGCCCAAGTAAAACCTGGTACAATTATGCCACCATGGAGGCCAAGAATCAAATGATTCATTGTGACATCAAGTGGCCTAAAAGGGCATGGGATGCATTGTGACAGCACAGGGGTTAAGAGAAGCAAGGATCCATTGTGACCCAATGGAGGCTAATAATCCCAGGATCCCATTTGACACCAGGGGGCGTAAAAGGGCCAGGGATGAATTGTGACAGCATGGGGCCCAATAGAAACATGGAACCATTATGACACCATGGAGGCCAAGAATCAAAAGATTCATTGTGACATCAAGTGGCCTAAAAGGGCATGGGATGCATTGTGACACCACAGAGGTTAAGGGAAGCAAGGAACCATTGTGACCCAATGCAGGCTAACAATCTAATGATCCCTTGCAGCACCAATGGGCCTAAAAGGGGCAGGGATGAATTGTGAAAGCATGGGGCCCAAGTAAAACCTGGTACAATTATGCCACCATGGAGGCCAAGAATCAAATGATTCATTGTGACATCAAGTGGCCTAAAAGGGCATGGGATGCATTGTGACACCACAGGGGTTAAGAGAAGCAAGGAACCATTGTGACCCAATGCAGGCTAACAATCTAAGAATCCCTTTTGACACCAGGGGGCGCAAAAGGTCCACGGATCCACTCTGACAACATGGAGACCTATAGAAGCAAGGAACCATTATGACACCATGAAGGCCTAGATTCAAATGGTTCATTGTAAGACCAAGTGGCCTAAAAGGGCTTGGAATGCATTGTGACACCACAGAGGTTAAGAGAAGCAAGGAACCATTGTGACCCAATGCAGGCTAACAATCTAATGATCCCTTGTGGCACCAGGGGGTATAAAAAGGGCCAGGGATGGATTGTTACAGCACGGGGACCAATAGAAGCAAGGATCTATTATGCCACCGTGGAGGCCAAGAATCAAATGATTCATTGTGACATCAAGTGGCCTAAAAGGGCATGGGATGCATTGTGACAGCACAGGGGTTAAGAGAAGTAAGGATCCATTGTGACCCATTGGAGGCTAATAATCCCAGGATCCCATTTGACACCAGGGGGCGTAAAAGGGCCAGGGATCACTTGTGACAGCATGGGGCCCAATAGAAACAAGGAACCATTATGACACCATGGAGGCCAAGAATCAAAAGATTCATTGTGACATCAAGTGGCCTAAAAGGGCATGGGATGCATTGTGACACCACAGGGGTTAAGAGAAGCAAGGATCCATTATGACCCAATGGAGGCTAATAATTTAATGATCCCTTTTGACAACAATGGGCCTAAAAGGGGCAGGGATGAATTGTGAAAGCATGGGGCCCAATTAAAACCTGGTACAAATATGCCACCATGGAGGCCAAGAATCAAATAATTCATTGTGACATCAAGTGGCCTAAAAGGGCATGGGATGCATTATGACACCATAGGGGTAAGGAGAAGCAAGGATCCATTATGACCCAATGGAGGCTAATAATTTAATGATCCCTTTTGACAACAATGGGCCTAAAAGGGGCAGGGATGAATTGTGAAAGCATGGGGCCCAAGTAAAACCTGGTACAAATATGCCACCATGGAGGCCAAGAATCAAATGATTCATTGTGACATCAAGTGGCCTAAAAGGGCATGGGATGCATTGTGACACCACAGGGGTTAAGAGAAGCAAGGAACCATTGTGACCCAATGCAGGCTAACAATCTAAGAATCCCTTTTGACACCAGGGGGCGCAAAAGGACCACGGATGAACTCTGACAGCAAGGGGACCTATAGAAGCAAGGAACCATTATGACACCATGTAGGCCAAGAATCAAATGGTTCATTGTAATACCAAGTGGCCTAAAAGGGCTTGGAATGCATTGTGACACCACAGAGGTTAAGAGAAGCAAGGAACCATTGTGACCCAATGCAGGCTAGCAATCTAATGAACCCTTGAGGCACCAGGGGGTATAAAAAGGGCCAGGGATGGATTGTTACAGCACGGGGAACAATAGAAGCAAGGATCTATTATGCCACCGTGGAGGCCAAGAATCAAATGATTCATTGTGACATCAAGTGGCCTAAAAGTGCATGGGATGCATTGTGACAGCACAGGGGTTAAGAGAAGCAAGGATCCATTGTGACCCAATGGAGGCTAATAATCCCAGGATCCCATTTGACACCAGGGGGCGTAAAAGGGCCAGGGATCAATTGTGACAGCATGGGGCCCAATAGAAACAAGGAACCATTATGACACCATGGAAGCCAAGAATCAAATGATTCATTGTGACATCAAGTGGCCTAAAAGGGCATGGGATGCATTGTGACATCACAGAGGTTAAGAGAAGCAAGGAACCATTGTGACCCAATGCAGGCTAACAATCTAATGATCCCTTGTGACACCAATGGGCCTAAAAGGGCCAGGGAGGAATTGTTACAGCACAGGGACCAATAGAAGCAAGGATCTATTATGCCACCATGGAGGCCAAGAATCAAATAATTCATTGTGACATCATGTGGCCTAAAAGGGCATGGGATGCATTGTGACAGCACAGGGGTTAAGAGAAGCAAGGATCCATTATGACCCAATGGAGGCTAACAATCTAATAATCCCTTTTGACACCAATGGGCCTAAAAGGGGCAGGGATGTATTGTGAAAGCATGGGGCCCAATTAAAACCTGGTACAATTACGCCACCATGGAGGCCAAGAATCAAATGATTCATTGTGACATCAAGTGGCCTAAAAGGGCATGGGATGCATTGTGACAGCACAGGGGTTAAGAGAAGCAAGGAACCATTGTGACCCAATGCAGGCTAACAATCTAAGAATCCCTTTTGACACCAGGGGGCACAAAAGGACCACGGATGGACTCTGACAGCATGGGGACCTATAGAAGCAAGGATCTATTATGCCACCATGGAGGCCAGGAATCAAATGGTTCATTGTAAGACCAAGTGGCCTAAAAGGGCTTGGAATGCATTGTGACACCACAGAGGTTAAGAGAAGCAAGGAACCATTGTGACCCAATGCAGGCTAACAATCTAATGATCCATTGTGACACCAGTGGGCCTAAAAAGTCCAGGGATGAATTGTTACAGCACGGGGAACATTAGAAGCAAGGATCTATTATGCCACCATGGAGTCCAAGACTCAAATAATTCATTGTGACATCATGTGGCCTAAAAGGGCATGGGATGCATTGTGACACCACAGAGGTTAAGAGAAGCAAGGAACCATTGTGACCCAATGCAGGCTAACAATCTAATGATCCCTTGTGACACCAATGGGCCTAAAACCGCCAGGGATGAATTGTGAAAGCATGGGGCCCAAGTAAAACCTGGTACAATTATGCCACCATGGAGGCCAAGAATCAAATGATTCATTGTGACATCAAGTGGCCTAAAAGGGCATGGGATGCATTGTGACACCACAGGGGTTAAGAGAAGCAAGGAACCATTGTGACCCAATGCAGGCTAACAATCTAAGAATCCCTTTTGACACCAGGGGGCGCAAAAGGACCACGGATCGACTCTGACAACATGGGGACCTATGGAAGCAAGGAACCATTATGACACCATGAAGGCCAAGAATCAAATAGTTCACTGTAAGACCAAGCGGCCTAAAAGGGCTTGGAATGCATTGTGACACCAGAGAGGTTAAGAGAAGCAAGGAACCATTGTGACCCAATGCAGGCTAACCATCTAATGATCCCTTGTGGCACCAGGGGGTATAAAAAGGGCCAGGGATGGATTGTTACAGCACGGGGACCAATAGAAGCAAGGATCTATTATGCCACCGTGGAGGCCCAGAATCAAATGATTCATTGTGACATCAAGTGGCCTAAAAGGGCATGGGATGCATTGTGACTGCACAGGGGTTAAAATAAGCAAGGATCCATTGTGACCCAAAGGAGGCTAATAATCCCAGGATCCCATTTGACACCAGGGGGCGTAAAAGGGACAGGGATGAATTGTGACAGCATGGGGCCCAATAGAAACAAGGAACCATTATGACACCATGGAGGCCAAGAATCAAATGATTCATTGTGACATCAAGTGGCCTAAAAGGGCATGGGATGCATTGTGACACCACAGAGGTTAAGAGAAGCAAGGAACCATTGTGACCCAATGCAGGCTAACAATCTAATGATCCCTTGTGACACCAATGGGCCTAAAACCGCCAGGGATGAATTGTGAAAGCATGGGGCCCAAGTAAAACCTGGTACAATTATGCCACCATGGAGGCCAAGAATCAAATGATTCATTGTGACATCAAGTGGCCTAAAAGGGCATGGGATGCATTGTGACACCACAGGGGTTAAGAGAAGCAAGGAACCATTGTGACCCAATGCAGGCTAACAATCTAAGAATCCCTTTTGACACCAGGGGGCGCAAAAGGACCACGGATCGACTCTGACAACACAGGGACCTATGGAAGCAAGGAACCATTATGACACCATGAAGGCCAAGAATCAAATGGTTCATTGTAAGACCAAGTGGCCTAAAAGGGCTTGGAATGCATTGTGACACCACAGAGGTTAAGAGAAGCAAGGAACCATTGTGACCCAATGCAGGCTAACAATCTAATGATCCCTTGTGGCACCAGGGGGTATAAAAAGGGCCAGGGATGGATTGTTACAGCACGGGGACCAATAGAAGCAAGGATCTATTATGCCACCGTGGAGGCCAAGAATCAAATGATTCATTGTGACATCAAGTGGCCTAAAAGGGCATGGGATGCATTGTGACAGCACAGGGGTTAAGAGAAGCAAGGATCCATTGTGACCCAATGGAGGCTAATAATCCCAGGATCCCATTTGACACCAGGGGGCGTAAAAGGGCCAGGGATCACTTGTGACAGCATGGGGCCCAATAGAAACAAGGAACCATTATGACACCATGGAGGCCAAGAATCAAAAGATTCATTGTGACATCAAGTGGCCTAAAAGGGCATGGGATGAATTGTGACACCACAGAGGTTAAGAGAAGCAAGGAACCATTGTGACCCAATGCAGGCTAACAATCTAATGATCCCTTGTGACACCAATGGGCCTAAAAGGGCCAGGGAGGAATTGTTACAGCACAGGGACCAATAGAAGCAAGGATCTATTATGCCACCATGGAGGCCAAGAATCAAATAATTCATTGTGACATCATGTGGCCTAAAAGGGCATGGGATGCATTGTGACAGCACAGGGGTTAAGAGAAGCAAGGATCCATTATGACCCAATGGAGGCTAATAATCTAATGATCCCTTTTGACAACAATGGGCCTAAAAGGGGCAGGGATGAATTGTGAAAGCATGGGGCCCAATTAAAACCTGGTACAAATATGCCACCATGGAGGCCAAGAATCAAATGATTCATTGTGACATCAAGTGGCCTAAAAGGGCATGGGATGCATTATGACACCATAGGGGTAAGGAGAAGCAAGGATCCATTGTGACCCAATGCAGGCTAACAATCTAATGATCCCTTGTGGCACCAATGGGCCTAAAAGGGGCAGGGATGAATTGTGAAAGCATGGGGCCCAAGTAAAACCTGGTACAATTATGCCACCATGGAGGCCAAGAATCAAATGATTCATTGTGACATCAAGTGGCCTAAAAGGGCATGGGATGCATTGTGACAGCACAGGGGTTAAGAGAAGCAAGGATCCATTGTGACCCAATGGAGGCTAATAATCCCAGGATCCCATTTGACACCAGGGGGCGTAAAAGGGCCAGGGATGAATTGTGACAGCATGGGGCCCAATAGAAACATGGAACCATTATGACACCATGGAGGCCAAGAATCAAAAGATTCATTGTGACATCAAGTGGCCTAAAAGGGCATGGGATGCATTGTGACACCACAGAGGTTAAGGGAAGCAAGGAACCATTGTGACCCAATGCAGGCTAACAATCTAATGATCCCTTGCAGCACCAATGGGCCTAAAAGGGGCAGGGATGAATTGTGAAAGCATGGGGCCCAAGTAAAACCTGGTACAATTATGCCACCATGGAGGCCAAGAATCAAATGATTCATTGTGACATCAAGTGGCCTAAAAGGGCATGGGATGCATTGTGACACCACAGGGGTTAAGAGAAGCAAGGAACCATTGTGACCCAATGCAGGCTAACAATCTAATAATCCCTTTTGACACCAGGGGGCGCAAAAGGTCCACGGATCCACTCTGACAACATGGAGACCTATAGAAGCAAGGAACCATTATGACACCATGAAGGCCTAGATTCAAATGGTTCATTGTAAGACCAAGTGGCCTAAAAGGGCTTGGAATGCATTGTGACACCACAGAGGTTAAGAGAAGCAAGGAACCATTGTGACCCAATGCAGGCTAACAATCTAATGATCCCTTGTGGCACCAGGGGGTATAAAAAGGGCCAGGGATGGATTGTTACAGCACGGGGACCAATAGAAGCAAGGATCTATTATGCCACCGTGGAGGCCAAGAATCAAATGATTCATTGTGACATCAAGTGGCCTAAAAGGGCATGGGATGCATTGTGACAGCACAGGGGTTAAGAGAAGCAAGGATCCATTGTGACCCATTGGAGGCTAATAATCCCAGGATCCCATTTGACACCAGGGGGCGTAAAAGGGCCAGGGATCACTTGTGACAGCATGGGGCCCAATAGAAACAAGGAACCATTATGACACCATGGAGGCCAAGAATCAAAAGATTCATTGTGACATCAAGTGGCCTAAAAGGGCATGGGATGCATTGTGACACCACAGAGGTTAAGAGAAGCAAGGAACCATTGTGACCCAAAGCAGGCTAACAATCTAATGATCCCTTGTGACACCAATGGGCCTAAAAGGGCCAGGGAGGAATTGTTACAGCACAGGGACCAATAGCAGCAAGGATCTATTATGCCACCATGGAGGCCAAGAATCAAATAATTCATTGTGACATCATGTGGCCTAAAAGGGCATGGGATGCATTGTGACACCACAGGGGTTAAGAGAAGCAAGGATCCATTATGACCCAATGGAGGCTAATAATTTAATGATCCCTTTTGACAACAATGGGCCTAAAAGGGGCAGGGATGAATTGTGAAAGCATGGGGCCCAATTAAAACCTGGTACAAATATGCCACCATGGAGGCCAAGAATCAAATGATTCATTGTGACATCAAGTGGCCTAAAAGGGCATGGGATGCATTATGACACCATAGGGGTAAGGAGAAGCAAGGATCCATTGTGACCCAATGCAGGCTAACAATCTAATGATCCCTTGTGGCACCAATGGGCCTAAAAGGGGCAGGGATGAATTGTGAAAGCATGGGGCCCAAGTAAAACCTGGTACAATTATGCCACCATGGAGGCCAAGAATCAAATGATTCATTGTGACATCAAGTGGCCTAAAAGGGCATGGGATGCATTGTGACAGCACAGGGGTTAAGAGAAGCAAGGATCCATTGTGACCCAATGGAGGCTAATAATCCCAGGATCCCATTTGACACCAGGGGGCGTAAAAGGGCCAGGGATGAATTGTGACAGCATGGGGCCCAATAGAAACATGGAACCATTATGACACCATGGAGGCCAAGAATCAAAAGATTCATTGTGACATCAAGTGGCCTAAAAGGGCATGGGATGCATTGTGACACCACAGAGGTTAAGGGAAGCAAGGAACCATTGTGACCCAATGCAGGCTAACAATCTAATGATCCCTTGCGGCACCAATGGGCCTAAAAGGGGCAGGGATGAATTGTGAAAGCATGGGGCCCAAGTAAAACCTGGTACAATTATGCCACCATGGAGGCCAAGAATCAAATGATTCATTGTGACATCAAGTGGCCTAAAAGGGCATGGGATGCATTGTGACACCACAGGGGTTAAGAGAAGCAAGGAACCATTGTGACCCAATGCAGGCTAACAATCTAAGAATCCCTTTTGACACCAGGGGGCGCAAAAGGACCACGGATCGACTCTGACAACATGGGGACCTTTGGAAGCAAGGAACCATTATGACACCATGAAGGCCAAGAATCAAATGGTTCATTGTAAGACCAAGTGGCCTAAAAGGGCTTGGAATGCATTGTGACACCACAGAGGTTAAGAGAAGCAAGGAACCATTGTGACCCAATGCAGGCTAACAATCTAATGATCCCTTGTGACACCAATGGGCCTAAAAGGGCCAGGGAGGAATTGTTACAGCACAGGGACCAATAGAAGCAAGGATCTATTATGCCACCATGGAGGCCAAGAATCAAATGATTCATTGTGACATCATGTGGCCTAAAAGGGCATGGGATGCATTGTGACAGCACAGGGGTTAAGAGAAGCAAGGATCCATTATGACCCAATGGAGGCTAATAATCTAATGATCCCTTTTGACAACAATGGGCCTAAAAGGGGCAGGGATGAATTGTGAAAGCATGGGGCCCAATTAAAACCTGGTACAATTACGCCACCATGGAGGCCAAGAATCAAATGATTCATTGTGACATCAAGTGGCCTAAAAGGGCATGGGATGCATTGTGACACCACAGGGGTTTAGAGAAGCAAGGATCCATTGTGACCCAATGCAGGCTAATTATCACAGGATCCCATTTGACACCAGGGGGCGTAAAAGGGCCAGGGATCAATTGTGACAACATGGGGCCCAATAGAAACAAGGAATCATTATGACACCATGGAGGCCAAGAATCAAAAGATTCATTGTGACATCAAGTGGCCTAAAAGGGCATGGGATGCATTGTGACACCACAGAGGTTAAGAGAAGCAAGGAACCATTGTGACCCAATGCAGGCTAACAATCTAATGATCCCTTGTGACACCAATGGGCCTAAAAGGGGCAGGGATGAATTGTGAAAGCATGGGGCCCAAGTAAACCCTGGTACAAATATGCCACCATGGAGGCCAAGAATCAAATGATTCATTGTGACAACAAGTGGCCTAAAAGGGCATGGGATGCATTGTGACACCACAGGGGTTAAGAGAAGCAAGGATCCATTGTGACCCAATGGAGGCTAATAATCCCAGGATCCCATTTGACACCAGGGGGCGTAAAAGGGCCAGGGATCACTTGTGACAGCATGGGGCCCAATAGAAACAAGGAACCATTATGACACCATGGAGGCCAAGAATCAAAAGATTCATTGTGACATCAAGTGGCCTAAAAGGGCATGGGATGCATTGTGACAGCACAGGGGTTAAGAGAAGCAAGGATCCATTATGACCCAATGGAGGCTAACAATCTAATAATCCCTTTTGACACCAATGGGCCTAAAAGGGGCAGGGATGAATTGTGAAAGCATGGGGCCCAATTAAAACCTGGTACAATTACGCCACCATGGAGGCCAAGAATCAAATGATTCATTGTGACATCAAGTGGCCTAAAAGGGCATGGGATGCATTGTGACAGCACAGGGGTTAAGGGAAGCAAGGAACCATTGCGACCCAATGCAGGCTAGTAATCTAATGATCCCTTGTGACACCAATGGGCCTAAAAGGGCCAGGGATGAATTGTGACAGCACGGGGACCAATAGATGCAAGGATCTATTATGCCACCATGGAGGCCAAGAATCAAATAATTCATTGTGACATCATGTGGCCTAAAAGGGCATGGGATGCATTGTGACAGCACAGGGGTTAAGAGAAGCAAGGAACCATTGTGACCCAATGGAGGCTAACAATCTAATGATCCCTTTTGACAACAATGGGCCTCAAAGGGGCAGGGATGCATTGTGAAAGCACGGGGACCAATTAAAACCTGGTACAATTACGCCACCATGGAGGCCAAGAATCAAATGATTCATTGTGACATCAAGTGGCCTAAAAGGGCATGGGATGCATTGTGACACCACAGGGGTTAAGAGAAGCAAGGATCCATTGTGACCCAATGCAGGCTAACAATCTAAGAATCCCTTTTGACACCAGGGGGCGCAAAAGGACCACGGATGAACTCTGACAGCAAGGGGACCTATAGAAGCAAGGAACCATTATGACACCATGTAGGCCAAGAATCAAATGGTTCATTGTAAGACCAAGTGGCCTAAAAGGGCTTGGAATGCATTGTGACACCACAGAGGTTAAGAGAAGCAAGGAACCATTGTGACCCAATGCAGGCTAGCAATCTAATGATCCCTTGTGGCACCAGGGTGTATAAAAAGGGCCAGGGATGGTTTGTTACAGCATGGGGACCAATAGAAGCAAGGATCTATTATGCCACCGTGGAGGCCAAGAATCAAATGATTCATTGTGACATCAAGTGGCCTAAAAGTGCATGGGATGCATTGTGACAGCACAGGGGTTAAGAGAAGCAAGGATCCATTGTGACCCAATGGAGGCTAATAATCCCAGGATCCCATTTGACACCAGGGGGCGTAAAAGGGCCAGGGATGAATTGTGACAGCATGGGGCCCAGTAGAAACAAGGAACCATTATGACACCATGGAGGCCAAGAATCAAATGATTCATTGTGACATCAAGTGGCCTAAAAGGGCATGGGATGCATTGTGACACCACAGAGGTTAAGAGAAGCAAGGAACCATTGTGACCCAAAGCATGCTAACAATCTAATGATCCCTTGTGACACGAATGGGCCCAAAAGGGGCAGGGATGTATTGTGAAAGCATGGGGCCCAAGTAAAACCTGGTACAATTATGCCACCATGGAGGCCAAGAATCAAATGATTCATTGTGACATCAAGTGGCCTAAAAGGGCATGGGATGCATTGTGACACCACAGGGGTTAAGAGAAGCAAGGAACCATTGTGACCCAATGGAGGCTAACAATCTAATGATCCCTTTTGACACCAGGGGGCGCAAAAGGACCACGGATCGACTCTGACAGCATGGGGACCTATGGAAGCAAGGAACCATTATGACACCATGAAGGCCAAGAATCAAATGGTTCATTGTAAGACCAAGTGGCCTAAAAGGGCTTGGAATGCATTGTGACAGCACAGAGGTTAAGAGAAGCAAGGAACCATTGTGACCCAATGCAGGCTAACAATCTAATGATCCCTTGTGACACCAATGGGCCTAAAAGGGCCAGGGAGGAATTGTTACAGCACAGGGACCAATAGAAGCAAGGATCTATTATGCCACCATGGAGGCCAAGAATCAAATAATTCATTGTGACATCAAGTGGCCTAAAAGGTCATGGGATGCATTGTGACACCACAGGGGTTAAGAGAAGAAAGGAACCATTGTGACCCAATGCAGGCTAACAATCTACGAATTCCTTTTGACACCAGGGGGCGCAAAAGGACCACGGATCGGCTCTGACAACATGGGGACCTATGGAAGCACGGAACCATTATGACACCATGAAGGCCAAGAATCAAATGGTTCATTGTAAAACCAAGTGGCCTAAAAGGGCTTGGAATGCATTGTGACACCACAGAGGTTAAGAGAAGCAAGGAACCATTGTGACCCAATGCAGGCTAACAATCTAATGATCCCTTGTGGCACCAGGGGGTATAAAAAGGGCCAGGGATGGATTGTTACAGCACGGGGACCAATAGAAGCAAGGATCTATTATGCCACCGTGGAGGCCAAGAATCAAATGATTCATTGTGACATCAAGTGGCCTAAAAGGGCATGGGATGCATTGTGACAGCACAGGGGTTAAGAGAAGCAAGGATGCATTGTGACCCAATGGAGGCGAATAATCCCAGGATCCCATTTGACACCAGGGGGCGTAAAAGGGCCAGGGATGAATTGTGACAGCATGGGGCCCAATAGAAACAAGGAACCATTATGACACCATGGAGGCCAAGAATCAAAAGATTCATTGTGACATCAAGTGGCCTAAAAGGGCATGGGATGCATTGTGACACCACAGAGGTTAAGAGAAGCAAGGAACCACTGTGACCCAATGCAGGCTAACAATCTAATGATCCCTTGTGACACCAATGGGCCTAAAATGGCCAGGGATGGATTGTTACAGCACGGGGACCAATAGAAGCACGGATCTATTATGCCACCATGGAGTCCAAGAATCAAATAATTCATTGTGACATCATGTGGCCTAAAAGGGCATGGGATGCATTGTGACAGCACAGGGGTTAAGAGAAGCAAGGAACCATTGTGACCCAATGCAGGCTAACAATCTAAGAATCCCTTTTAACACCAGGGGGCGCAAAAGGACCACGGACGAACTCTGACAGCAAGGGGACCTACAGAAGCAAGGAACCATTATGACACCATGTAGGCCAAGAATCAAATGGTTCATTGTAAGACCAAGTGGCCTAAAAGGGCTTGGAATGCATTGTGACACCACAGAGGTTAAGAGAAGCAAGGAACCATTGTGACCCAATGCAGGCTAGCAATCTAATGATCCCTTGTGGCACCAGGGGGTATAAAAAGGGCCAGGGATGGATTGTTACAGCACGGGGACCAATAGAAGCAAGGATCTATTATGCCACCAAGGCGGCCAAGAATCAAATGATTCATTGTGACATCAAGTGGCCTAAAAGGGCATGGGATGCATTGCGCCACCACAGGGGTTTAGAGAAGCAAGGATCCATTGTGACCCAATGGAGGCTAATAATCCCAGGATCCCATGTGACACTAGGGGGCGTAAAAGGGCCAGGGATGAATTGTGACAGCATGGGGCCCAATAGAAACAAGGAACCATTATGACACCATGGAGGCCAAGAATCAAAAGATTCATTGTGACATCAAGTGGCCTAAAAGGGCATGGGATGCATTGTGACAGCACAGGGGTTAAGAGAAGCAAGGAACCATTGTGACCCAATGCAGGATAACAATCTAATGATCCCTTGTGACACCAATGGGCCTAAAAGGGCCAGGGATGAATTGTTACAGCACGGGGACCAATAGAAGCAAGGATCTATTATGCCACCATGGAGGCCAAGAATCAAATAATTCATTGTGACATCATGTGGCCTAAAAGGGCATGGGATGCATTGTGACAGCACAGGGGTTAAGAGAAGCAAGGATCCATTGTGACCCATTGGAGGCTAATAATCCCAGGATCCCATTTGACACCAGGGGGCGTAAAAGGGCCAGGGATCACTTGTGACAGCATGGGGCCCAATAGAAACAAGGAACCATTATGACACCATGGAGGCCAAGAATCAAAAGATTCATTGTGACATCAAGTGGCCTAAAAGGGCATGGGATGCATTGTGACACCACAGAGGTTAAGAGAAGCAAGGAACCATTGTGACCCAAAGCAGGCTAACAATCTAATGATCCCTTGTGACACCAATGGGCCTAAAAGGGCCAGGGAGGAATTGTTACAGCACAGGGACCAATAGCAGCAAGGATCTATTATGCCACCATGGAGGCCAAGAATCAAATAATTCATTGTGACATCATGTGGCCTAAAAGGGCATGGGATGCATTGTGACACCACAGGGGTTAAGAGAAGCAAGGATCCATTATGACCCAATGGAGGCTAATAATTTAATGATCCCTTTTGACAACAATGGGCCTAAAAGGGGCAGGGATGAATTGTGAAAGCATGGGGCCCAATTAAAACCTGGTACAAATATGCCACCATGGAGGCCAAGAATCAAATGATTCATTGTGACATCAAGTGGCCTAAAAGGGCATGGGATGCATTATGACACCATAGGGGTAAGGAGAAGCAAGGATCCATTGTGACCCAATGCAGGCTAACAATCTAATGATCCCTTGTGGCACCAATGGGCCTAAAAGGGGCAGGGATGAATTGTGAAAGCATGGGGCCCAAGTAAAACCTGGTACAATTATGCCACCATGGAGGCCAAGAATCAAATGATTCATTGTGACATCAAGTGGCCTAAAAGGGCATGGGATGCATTGTGACAGCACAGGGGTTAAGAGAAGCAAGGATCCATTGTGACCCAATGGAGGCTAATAATCCCAGGATCCCATTTGACACCAGGGGGCGTAAAAGGGCCAGGGATGAATTGTGACAGCATGGGGCCCAATAGAAACATGGAACCATTATGACACCATGGAGGCCAAGAATCAAAAGATTCATTGTGACATCAAGTGGCCTAAAAGGGCATGGGATGCATTGTGACACCACAGAGGTTAAGGGAAGCAAGGAACCATTGTGACCCAATGCAGGCTAACAATCTAATGATCCCTTGCGGCACCAATGGGCCTAAAAGGGGCAGGGATGAATTGTGAAAGCATGGGGCCCAAGTAAAACCTGGTACAATTATGCCACCATGGAGGCCAAGAATCAAATGATTCATTGTGACATCAAGTGGCCTAAAAGGGCATGGGATGCATTGTGACACCACAGGGGTTAAGAGAAGCAAGGAACCATTGTGACCCAATGCAGGCTAACAATCTAAGAATCCCTTTTGACACCAGGGGGCGCAAAAGGACCACGGATCGACTCTGACAACATGGGGACCTTTGGAAGCAAGGAACCATTATGACACCATGAAGGCCAAGAATCAAATGGTTCATTGTAAGACCAAGTGGCCTAAAAGGGCTTGGAATGCATTGTGACACCACAGAGGTTAAGAGAAGCAAGGAACCATTGTGACCCAATGCAGGCTAACAATCTAATGATCCCTTGTGACACCAATGGGCCTAAAAGGGCCAGGGAGGAATTGTTACAGCACAGGGACCAATAGAAGCAAGGATCTATTATGCCACCATGGAGGCCAAGAATCAAATGATTCATTGTGACATCATGTGGCCTAAAAGGGCATGGGATGCATTGTGACAGCACAGGGGTTAAGAGAAGCAAGGATCCATTATGACCCAATGGAGGCTAATAATCTAATGATCCCTTTTGACAACAATGGGCCTAAAAGGGGCAGGGATGAATTGTGAAAGCATGGGGCCCAATTAAAACCTGGTACAATTACGCCACCATGGAGGCCAAGAATCAAATGATTCATTGTGACATCAAGTGGCCTAAAAGGGCATGGGATGCATTGTGACACCACAGGGGTTTAGAGAAGCAAGGATCCATTGTGACCCAATGCAGGCTAATTATCACAGGATCCCATTTGACACCAGGGGGCGTAAAAGGGCCAGGGATCAATTGTGACAACATGGGGCCCAATAGAAACAAGGAATCATTATGACACCATGGAGGCCAAGAATCAAAAGATTCATTGTGACATCAAGTGGCCTAAAAGGGCATGGGATGCATTGTGTCACCACAGAGGTTAAGAGAAGCAAGGAACCATTGTGACCCAATGCAGGCTAACAATCTAATGATCCCTTGTGACACCAATGGGCCTAAAAGGGGCAGGGATGAATTGTGAAAGCATGGGGCCCAAGTAAACCCTGGTACAAATATGCCACCATGGAGGCCAAGAATCAAATGATTTATTGTGACAACAAGTGGCCTAAAAGGGCATGGGATGCATTGTGACACCACAGGGGTTAAAAGAAGCAAGGATCCATTGTGACCCAATGGAGGCTAATAATCCCAGGATCCCATTTGACACCAGGGGGCGTAAAAGGGCCAGGGATCACTTGTGACAGCATGGGGCCCAATAGAAACAAGGAACCATTATGACACCATGGAGGCCAAGAATCAAAAGATTCATTGTGACATCAAGTGGCCTAAAAGGGCATGGGATGCATTGTGACAGCACAGGGGTTAAGAGAAGCAAGGATCCATTATGACCCAATGGAGGCTAACAATCTAATAATCCCTTTTGACACCAATGGGCCTAAAAGGGGCAGGGATGAATTGTGAAAGCATGGGGCCCAATTAAAACCTGGTACAATTACGCCACCATGGAGGCCAAGAATCAAATGATTCATTGTGACATCAAGTGGCCTAAAAGGGCATGGGATGCATTGTGACAGCACAGGGGTTAAGGGAAGCAAGGAACCATTGTGACCCAATGCAGGCTAGTAATCTAATGATCCCTTGTGACACCAATGGGCCTAAAAGGGCCAGGGATGAATTGTGACAGCACGGGGACCAATAGATGCAAGGATCTATTATGCCACCATGGAGGCCAAGAATCAAATAATTCATTGTGACATCATGTGGCCTAAAAGGGCATGGGATGCATTGTGACAGCACAGGGGTTAAGAGAAGCAAGGAACCATTGTGACCCAATGGAGGCTAACAATCTAATGATCCCTTTTGACAACAATGGGCCTCAAAGGGGCAGGGATGCATTGTGAAAGCACGGGGACCAATTAAAACCTGGTACAATTACGCCACCATGGAGGCCAAGAATCAAATGATTCATTGTGACATCAAGTGGCCTAAAAGGGCATGGGATGCATTGTGACACCACAGGGGTTAAGAGAAGCAAGGATCCATTGTGACCCAATGCAGGCTAACAATCTAAGAATCCCTTTTGACACCAGGGGGCGCAAAAGGACCACGGATGAACTCTGACAGCAAGGGGACCTATAGAAGCAAGGAACCATTATGACACCATGTAGGCCAAGAATCAAATGGTTCATTGTAAGACCAAGTGGCCTAAAAGGGCTTGGAATGCATTGTGACACCACAGAGGTTAAGAGAAGCAAGGAACCATTGTGACCCAATGCAGGCTAGCAATCTAATGATCCCTTGTGGCACCAGGGTGTATAAAAAGGGCCAGGGATGGTTTGTTACAGCATGGGGACCAATAGAAGCAAGGATCTATTATGCCACCGTGGAGGCCAAGAATCAAATGATTCATTGTGACATCAAGTGGCCTAAAAGTGCATGGGATGCATTGTGACAGCACAGGGGTTAAGAGAAGCAAGGATCCATTGTGACCCAATGGAGGCTAATAATCCCAGGATCCCATTTGACACCAGGGGGCGTAAAAGGGCCAGGGATGAATTGTGACAGCATGGGGCCCAGTAGAAACAAGGAACCATTATGACACCATGGAGGCCAAGAATCAAATGATTCATTGTGACATCAAGTGGCCTAAAAGGGCATGGGATGCATTGTGACACCACAGAGGTTAAGAGAAGCAAGGAACCATTGTGACCCAAAGCATGCTAACAATCTAATGATCCCTTGTGACACGAATGGGCCTAAAAGGGGCAGGGATGTATTGTGAAAGCATGGGGCCCAAGTAAAACCTGGTACAATTATGCCACCATGGAGGCCAAGAATCAAATGATTCATTGTGACATCAAGTGGCCTAAAAGGGCATGGGATGCATTGTGACACCACAGGGGTTAAGAGAAGCAAGGAACCATTGTGACCCAATGGAGGCTAACAATCTAATGATCCCTTTTGACACCAGGGGGCGCAAAAGGACCACGGATCGACTCTGACAGCATGGGGACCTATGGAAGCAAGGAACCATTATGACACCATGAAGGCCAAGAATCAAATGGTTCATTGTAAGACCAAGTGGCCTAAAAGGGCTTGGAATGCATTGTGACAGCACAGAGGTTAAGAGAAGCAAGGAACCATTGTGACCCAATGCAGGCTAACAATCTAATGATCCCTTGTGACACCAATGGGCCTAAAAGGGCCAGGGAGGAATTGTTACAGCACAGGGACCAATAGAAGCAAGGATCTATTATGCCACCATGGAGGCCAAGAATCAAATAATTCATTGTGACATCAAGTGGCCTAAAAGGTCATGGGATGCATTGTGACACCACAGGGGTTAAGAGAAGAAAGGAACCATTGTGACCCAATGCAGGCTAACAATCTACGAATTCCTTTTGACACCAGGGGGCGCAAAAGGACCACGGATCGGCTCTGACAACATGGGGACCTATGGAAGCACGGAACCATTATGACACCATGAAGGCCAAGAATCAAATGGTTCATTGTAAAACCAAGTGGCCTAAAAGGGCTTGGAATGCATTGTGACACCACAGAGGTTAAGAGAAGCAAGGAACCATTGTGACCCAATGCAGGCTAACAATCTAATGATCCCTTGTGGCACCAGGGGCTATAAAAAGGGCCAGGGATGGATTGTTACAGCACGGGGACCAATAGAAGCAAGGATCTATTATGCCACCGTGGAGGCCAAGAATCAAATGATTCATTGTGACATCAAGTGGCCTAAAAGGGCATGGGATGCATTGTGACAGCACAGGGGTTAAGAGAAGCAAGGATGCATTGTGACCCAATGGAGGCGAATAATCCCAGGATCCCATTTGACACCAGGGGGCGTAAAAGGGCCAGGGATGAATTGTGACAGCATGGGGCCCAATAGAAACAAGGAACCATTATGACACCATGGAGGCCAAGAATCAAAAGATTCATTGTGACATCAAGTGGCCTAAAAGGGCATGGGATGCATTGTGACACCACAGAGGTTAAGAGAAGCAAGGAACCATTGTGACCCAATGCAGGCTAACAATCTAATGATCCCTTGTGACACCAATGGGCCTAAAAGGGCCAGGGATGGATTGTTACAGCACGGGGACCAATAGAAGCACGGATCTATTATGCCACCATGGAGTCCAAGAATCAAATAATTCATTGTGACATCATGTGGCCTAAAAGGGCATGGGATGCATTGTGACAGCACAGGGGTTAAGAGAAGCAAGGAACCATTGTGACCCAATGCAGGCTAACAATCTAAGAATCCCTTTTAACACCAGGGGGCGCAAAAGGACCACGGACGAACTCTGACAGCAAGGGGACCTACAGAAGCAAGGAACCATTATGACACCATGTAGGCCAAGAATCAAATGGTTCATTGTAAGACCAAGTGGCCTAAAAGGGCTTGGAATGCATTGTGACACCACAGAGGTTAAGAGAAGCAAGGAACCATTGTGACCCAATGCAGGCTAGCAATCTAATGATCCCTTGTGGCACCAGGGGGTATAAAAAGGGCCAGGGATGGATTGTTACAGCACGGGGACCAATAGAAGCAAGGATCTATTATGCCACCAAGGCGGCCAAGAATCAAATGATTCATTGTGACATCAAGTGGCCTAAAAGGGCATGGGATGCATTGCGCCACCACAGGGGTTTAGAGAAGCAAGGATCCATTGTGACCCAATGGAGGCTAATAATCCCAGGATCCCATGTGACACTAGGGGGCGTAAAAGGGCCAGGGATGAATTGTGACAGCATGGGGCCCAATAGAAACAAGGAACCATTATGACACCATGGAGGCCAAGAATCAAAAGATTCATTGTGACATCAAGTGGCCTAAAAGGGCATGGGATGCATTGTGACACCACAGGGGTTAAGAGAAGCAAGGAACCATTGTGACCCAATGCAGGATAACAATCTAATGATCCCTTGTGACACCAATGGGCCTAAAAGGGCCAGGGATGAATTGTTACAGCACGGGGACCAATAGAAGCAAGGATCTATTATGCCACCATGGAGGCCAAGAATCAAATAATTCATTGTGACATCATGTGGCCTAAAAGGGCATGGGATGCATTGTGACAGCACAGGGGTTAAGAGAAGCAAGGAACCATTGTGACCCAATGCAGGCTAACAATCTAATGATCCCTTGTGTCACCAATGGGCCTAAAAGGGGCAGGGATGAATTGTGAAAGCATGGGGCCCAAGTAAACCCTGGTACAAATATGCCACCATGGAGGCCAAGAATCAAATGATTCATTGTGACATCAAGTGGCCTAAAAGGGCATGGGATGCATTGTGACACCACAGGGGTTAAGAGAAGCAAGGAACCATTGTGACCCAATGCAGGCTAACAATCTAATGATCCCTTGTGACACCAATGGGCCTAAAAGGGCCAGGGAGGAATTGTTACAGCACAGGGACCAATAGAAGCAAGGATCTATTATGCCACCATGGAGGCCAAGAATCAAATAATTCATTGTGACATCAAGTGGCCTAAAAGGGCATGGGATGCATTGTGACACCACAGGGGTTAAGAGAAGCAAGGAACCATTGTGACCCAATGCAGGCTAACAATCTAAGAATCCCTTTTGACACCAGGGGGCGCAAAAGGTCCACGGATCGACTCTGACAACATGGAGACCTATAGAAGCAAGGAACCATTATGACACCATGAAGGCCTAGATTCAAATGGTTCATTGTAAGACCAAGTGGCCTAAAAGGGCTTGGAATGCATTGTGACACCACAGAGGTTAAGAGAAGCAAGGAACCATTGTGACCCAATGCAGGCTAACAATCTAATGATCCCTTGTGACACCAGTGGGCCTAAAAGGGCCAGGGATAGCTTGTTACAGCACGGGGACCAATAGAATCAAGGTTCTATTATGCCACCATGGAGACCAAGAATCAAATAATTCATTGTGACATCATGTGGCCTAAAAGGGCATGGGATGCATTGTGACACCACAGGGGTTAAGAGAAGCAAGGATCCATTATGACCCAATGGAGGCTAATAATCTAATGATCCCTTTTGACAACAATGGGCCTAAAAGGGGCAGGGATGAATTGTGAAAGCATGGGGCCCAATTAAAACCTGGTACAATTACGCCACCATGGAGGCCAAGAATCAAATGATTCATTGTGACATCAAGTGGCCTAAAAGGGCATGGGATGCATTGTGACACCACAGGGGTTAAGAGAAGCAAGGATCCATTGTGACCCAATGCAGGCTAATAATCCCAGGATCCCATTTGACACCAGGGGGCGTAAAAGGGCCAGGGATGAATTGTGAGAGCATGGGGCCCAATAGGAACAAGGAACCATTATGACACCATGGAGGCCAAGAATCAAATGATTCATTGTGACATCAAGTGGCCTAAAAGGGCATGGGATGCATTGTGACACCACAGAGGTTAAGGGAAGCAAGGAACCATTGTGACCCAATGCAGGCTAACAATCTAATGATCCCTTGTGACACCAATGGGCCTAAAAGTGCCAGGGAGGAATTGTTACAGCACAGGGACCAATAGAAGCAAGGATCTATTATGCCACCATGGAGGCCAAGAATCAAATAATTCATTGTGACATCATGTGGCCTAAAAGGGCATGGGATGCATTGTGACAGCACAGGGGTTAAGAGAAGCAAGGATCCATTGTGACCCAATGGAGGCTAACAATCTAATAATCCCTTTTGACACCAATGGGCCTAAAAGGGGCAGGGATGAATTGTGAAAGCATGGGGCCCAATTAAACCCTGGTACAAATATGCCACCATGGAGGCCAAGAATCAAATGATTCATTGTGACATCAAGTGGCCTGAAAGGGCATGGGATGCATTATGACACCATAGGGGTAAGGAGAAGCAAGGATCCATTGTGACCCAATGCAGGCTAACAATCTAATGATCCCTTGCGGCACCAATGGGCCTAAAAGGGGCAGGGATGAATTGTGAAAGCATGGGGCCCAAGTAAAACCTGGTACAATTATGCCACCATGGAGGCCAAGAATCAAATGATTCATTGTGACATCAAGTGGCCTAAAAGGGCATGGGATGCATTGTGACAGCACAGGGGTTAAGAGAAGCAAGGAACCATTGTGACCCAATGCAGGCTAACAATCTAAGAATCCCTTTTGACACCAGGGGGCGCAAAAGGACCACGGATCGACTCTGACAACATGGGGACCTTTGGAAGCAAGGAACCATTATGACACCATGAAGGCCAAGAATCAAATGGTTCATTGTAAGACCAAGTGGCCTAAAAGGGCTTGGAATGCATTGTGACACCACAGAGGTTAAGAGAAGCAAGGAACCATTGTGACCCAATGCAGGCTAACAATCTAATGATCCCTTGTGACACCAATGGGCCTAAAAGGGCCAGGGAGGAATTGTTACAGCACAGGGACCAATAGAAGCAAGGATCTATTATGCCACCATGGAGGCCAAGAATCAAATGATTCATTGTGACATCATGTGGCCTAAAAGGGCATGGGATGCATTGTGACACCATAGGGGTAAGGAGAAGCAAGGATCCATTATGACCCAATGGAGGCTAATAATCTAATGATCCCTTTTGACAACAATGGGCCTAAAAGGGGCAGGGATGAATTGTGAAAGCATGGGGCCCAATTAAAACCTGGTACAATTACGCCACCATGGAGGCCAAAAATCAAATGATTCATTGTGACATCAAGTGGCCTAAAAGGGCATGGGATGCATTGTGACACCACAGGGGTTTAGAGAAGCAAGGATCCATTGTGACCCAATGGAGGCTAATTATCACAGGATCCCATTTGACACCAGGGGGCGTAAAAGGGCCAGGGATCAATTGTGGCAACATGGGGCCCAATAGAAACAAGGAATCATTATGACACCATGGAGGCCAAGAATCAAAAGATTCATTGTGACATCAAGTGGCCTAAAAGGGCATGGGATGCATTGTGTCACCACAGAGGTTAAGAGAAGCAAGGAACCATTGTGACCCAATGCAGGCTAACAATCTAATGGTCCCTTGTGACACCAATGGGCCTAAAAGGGGCAGGGATGAATTGTGAAAGCATGGGGCCCAAGTAAACCCTGGTACAAATATGCCACCATGGAGGCCAAGAATCAAATGATTCATTGTGACAACAAGTGGCCTAAAAGGGCATGGGATGCATTGTGACACCACAGGGGTTAAGAGAAGCAAGGATCCATTGTGACCCAATGGAGGCTAATAATCACAGGATCCCATTTGACACCAGGGGGCGTAAAAGGGCCAGGGATGACTTGTGACAGCATGGGGCCCAATAGAAACAAGGAACCATTATGACACCATGGAGGCCAAGAATCAAAAGATTCATTGTGACATCAAGTGGCCTAAAAGGGCATGGGATGCATTGTGACAGCACAGGGGTTAAGAGAAGCAAGGATCCATTATGACCCAATGGAGGCTAACAATCTAATAATCCCTTTTGACACTAATGGGCCTAAAAGGGGCAGGGATGAATTGTGAAAGCATGGGGCCCAATTAAAACCTGGTACAATTACGCCACCATGGAGGCCAAGAATCAAATGATTCATTGTGACATCAAGTGGCCTAAAAGGGCATGGGATGCATTGTGACAGCACAGGGGTTAAGGGAAGCAAGGAACCATTGTGACCCAATGCAGGCTAGTAATCTAATGATCCCTTGTGACACCAATGGGCCTAAAAGGGCCAGGGATGAATTGTGACAGCACGGGGACCAATAGATGCAAGGATTTATTATGCCACCATGGAGGCCAAGAATCAAATAATTCATTGTGACATCATGTGGCCTAAAAGGGCATGGGATGCATTGTGACAGCACAGGGGTTAAGAGAAGCAAGGAACCATTGTGACCCAATGGAGGCTAACAATCTAATGATCCCTTTTGACAACAATGGGCCTAAAAGGGGCAGGGATGAATTGTGAAAGCATGGGGCCCAATTAAAACCTGGTACAATTACGCCACCATGGAGGCCAAGAATCAAATGATTCATTGTGACATCAAGTGGCCTAAAAGGGCATGGGATGCATTGTGACAGCACAGGGGTTAAGAGAAGCAAGGATCCATTGTGACCCAATGCAGGCTAACAATCTAAGAATCCCTTTTGACACCAGGGGGCGCAAAAGGACCACGGATGAACTCTGACAGCAAGGGGACCTATAGAAGCAAGGAACCATTATGACACCATGTAGGCCAAGAATCAAATGGTTCATTGTAAGACCAAGTGGCCTAAAAGGGCTTGGAATGCATTGTGACACCACAGAGGTTAAGAGAAGCAAGGAACCATTGTGACCCAATGCAGGCTAGCAATCTAATGATCCCTTGTGGCACCAGGGTGTATAAAAAGGGCCAGGGATGGATTGTTACAGCATGGGGACCAATAGAAGCAAGGATCTATTATGCCACCGTGGAGGCCAAGAATCAAATGATTCATTGTGACATCAAGTGGCCTAAAAGTGCATGGGATGCATTGTGACAGCACAGGGGTTAAGAGAAGCAAGGATCCATTGTGACCCAATGGAGGCTAATAATCCCAGGATCCCATTTGACACCAGGGGGCGTAAAAGGGCCAGGGATGAATTGTGACAGCATGGGGCCCAGTAGAAACAAGGAACCATTATGACACCATGGAGGCCAAGAATCAAATGATTTATTGTGACATCAAGTGGCCTAAAAGGGCATGGGATGCATTGTGACACCACAGAGGTTAAGAGAAGCAAGGAACCATTGTGACCCAAAGCAGGCTAACAATCTAATGATCCCTTGTGACACGAACGGGCCTAAAAGGGGCAGGGATGTATTGTGAAAGCATGGGGCCCAAGTAAAACCTGGTACAATTATGCCACCATGGAGGCCAAGAATCAAATGATTCATTGTGACATCAAGTGGCCTAAAAGGGCATGGGATGCATTGTGACACCACAGGGGTTAAGAGAAGCAAGGAACCATTGTGACCCAATGCAGGCTAGCAATCTAATGATCCCTTGTGGCGCCAGGGGGTATAAAAAGGGCCAGGGATGGATTGTTACAGCACGGGGACCAATAGAAGCAAGGATCTATTATGCCTCCGTGGAGGCCAAGAATCAAATGATTCATTGTGACATCAAGAGGCCTAAAAGTGCATGGGATGCATTGTGACACCACAGGGGTTAAGAGAAGCAAGGAAACATTGTGACCCAATGCAAGCTAACAATCTAATGATCCCTTGTGAGAGCAATGGGCCTAAAAGGGGCAGGGATGAATTGTGAAAGCATGGGGCCCAAGTAAACCCTGGTACAAATATGCCACCATGGAGGCCAAGAATCAAATGATTCATAGTGACATCAAGTGGCCTAAAAGGGCATGGGATGCATTGTGACAGCACAGGGGTTAAGAGAAGCAAGGAACCATTGTGACCCAATGCAGGCTAACAATCTAAGAATCCCTTTTGACACCAGGGGGCGCAAAAGGACCACGGATGAACTCTGACAGCAAGGGGACCTATAGAAGCAAGGAACCATTATGACACCATGTAGGCCAAGAATCAAATGGTTCATTGTAAGACCAAGTGGCCTAAAAGGGCTTGGAATGCATTGTGACACCACAGAGGTTAAGAGAAGCAAGGAACCATTGTGACCCAATGCAGGCTAGCAATCTAATGATCCCTTGCGGCACCAGGGGGTATAAAAAGGGCCAGGGATGGATTGTTACAGCACGGGGAACAATAGAAGCAAGGATCTATTATGCCACCGTGGAGGCCAAGAATCAAATGATTCATTGTGACATCAAGTGGCCTAAAAGTGCATGGGATGCATTGTGACAGCACAGGGGTTAAGAGAAGCATGGATCCATTGTGACCCAATGGAGGCTAATAATCCCAGGATCCCATTTGACACCAGGGGGCGTAAAAGGGCCAGGGATCAATTGTGACAGCATGGGGCCCAATAGAAACAAGGAACCATTATGACACCATGGAAGCCAAGAATCAAATGATTCATTGTGACATCAAGTGGCCTAAAAGGGCATGGGATGCATTGTGACAGCACAGAGGTTAAGAGAAGCAAGGAACCATTGTGACCCAATGCAGGCTAACAATCTAATGATCCCTTGTGACAGCAATGGGCCTAAAAGGGCCAGGGAGGAATTGTTACAGCACAGGGACCAATAGAAGCAAGGATCTATTATGCCACCATGGAGGCCAAGAATCAAATAATTCATTGTGACATCAAGTGGCCTAAAAGGGCATGGGATGCATTGTGACAGCACAGGGGTTAAGAGAAGCAAGGATCCATTATGACCCAATGGAGGCTAACAATCTAATAATCCCTTTTGACACCAATGGGCCTAAAAGGGGCAGGGATGAATTGTGAAAGCATGGGGCCCAATTAAAACCTGGTACAATTACGCCACCATGGAGGCCAAGAATCAAATGATTCATTGTGACATCAAGTGGCCTAAAAGGGCATGGGATGCATTGTGACAGCACAGGGGTTAAGAGAAGCAAGGACGCATTGTGACCCAATGCAGGCTAACAATCTAATGATCCCTTTTGACACCAGCGGGCGCAAAAGGACCACGGATGGACTCTGACAGCAAGGGGACCTATAGAAGCAAGGAACCATTATGACACCATGAAGGCCTAGATTCAAATGGTTCATTGTAAGACCAAGTGGCCTAAAAGGGCTTGGAATGCATTGTGACACCACAGAGGTTAAGAGAAGCAAGCAACCATTGTGACCCAATGCAGGCTAACAATCTAATGATCCCTTGTGACACCAATGGGCCTAAAAGGGCCAGGGATGAATTGTTACAGCACGGGGACCAATAGAAGCAAGGATCTATTATGCCACCATGGAGTCCAAGAATCAAATAATTCATTGTGACATCATGTGGCCTAAAAGGGCATGGGATGCATTGTGACACCACAGAGGTTAAGAGAAGCAAGGAACCATTGTGACCCAAGGCAGGCTAACCATCTAATGATCCCTTGTGACACCAATGGGCCTAAAAGGTGCAGGGATGAATTGTGAAAGCATGGGGCCCAAGTAAACCCTGGTACAAATATGCCACCATGGAGGCCAAGAATTAAATGATTCATTGTGACATCAAGTGGCCTAAAAGGGCATGGGATGCATTGTGACAGCACAGGGGTTAAGAGAAGCAAGGAACCATTGTGACCCAATGCAGGCTAACAATCTAAGAATCCCTTTTGACACCAGGGGGCGCAAAAGGACCACGGATGAACACTGACAACAAGGGGACCTATAGAAGCAAGGAACCATTATGACACCATGTAGGCCAAGAATCAAATGGTTCATTGTAAGACCAAGTGGCCTAAAAGGGCTTGGAATTCATTGTGACACCACAGAGGTTAAGAGAAGCAAGGAATCATTGTGACCCAATGCAGGCTAACCATCTAATGATCCCTTGTGTCACCAGGGGGTATAAAAAGGGCCAGGGATGGATTGTTACAGCACGGGGACCAATAGAAGCAAGGATCTATTATGCCACCATGGAGGCCAAGAATCAAATGATTCATTGTGACATCAAGTGGCCTAAAAGTGCATGGGATGCATTGTGACAGCACAGGGGTTAAGAGAAGCAAGGATCCATTATGACCCAATGGAGGCTAACAATCTAATAATCCCTTTTGACACCAATGGGCCTAAAAGGGGCAGGGATGAATTGTGAAAGCATGGGGCCCATTTAAAACCTGGTACAATTATGCCACCATGGAGGCCAAGAATCAAATGATTCATTGTGACATCAAGTGGCCTAAAAGGGCATGGGATGCATTGTGACAGCACAGGGGTTAAGAGAAGCAAGGACGCATTGTGACCCAATGCAGGCTAACAATCTAATGATCCCTTTTGACACCAGGGGGCGCAAAAGGACCACGGATGGACTCTGACAGCAAGGGGACCTATAGAAGCAAGGATCTATTATGCCACCATGGAGGCCAGGAATCAAATGGTTCATTGTAAGACCAAGTGGCCTAAAAGGGCTTGGAATGCATTGTGACACCACAGAGGTTAAGAGAAGCAAGGAACCATTGTGACCCAATGAAGGCTAATAATCCCAGGATCCCATTTGACACCAATGGGCCTAAAAGGGGCAGGGATGAATTGTGAAAGCATGGGGCCCAAGTAAAACCTGGTACAATTATGCCACAATGGAGGCCAAGATTAAAATGATTCATTGTGACATCAAGTGGCCTAAAAGGGCATGGGATGCATTGTGACAGCACAGGGGTTAAGAGAAGCAAGGACGCATTTTGACCCAATGCAGGCTAACAATCTAATGATCGCTTTTGACACCAGGGGGCGCAAAAGGTCCACGGATCGACTCTGACAACATGGAGACCTATAGAAGCAAGGAACCATTATGACACCATGTAGGCCAAGAATCAAATGGTTCATTGTAAGACCAAGTGGCCTAAAAGGGCTTGGAATGCATTGTGACACCACAGAGGTTAAGAGAAGCAAGGAACCATTGTGACCCAATGCAGGCTAGCAATCTAATGATCCCTTGCGGCACCAGGGGGTATAAAAAGGGCCAGGGATGGATTGTTACAGCACGGGGAACAATAGAAGCAAGGATCTATTATGCCACCGTGGAGGCCAAGAATCAAATGATTCATTGTGACATCAAGTGGCCTAAAAGTGCATGGGATGCATTGTGACAGCACAGGGGTTAAGAGAAGCAAGGATCCATTGTGACCCAATGGAGGCTAATAATCCCAGGATCCCATTTGACACCAGGGGGCGTAAAAGGGCCAGGGATCAATTGTGACAGCATGGGGCCCAATAGAAACATGGAACCATTATGACACCATGGAAGCCAAGAATCAAATGATTCATTGTGACATCAAGTGGCCTAAAAGGGCATGGGATGCATTGTGACACCACAGGGGTTAAGAGAAGCAAGGAACCATTGTGACCCAATGCAGGCTAACCATCTAATGATCCCTTGTGACACCAATGGGCCTAAAAGGGCCAGGGATGGATTGTTACAGCATGGGGACCAATAGAAGCAAGGATCTATTATGCCACCATGGAGGCCAAGAATCAAATAATTCATTGTGACATCATGTGGCCTAAAAGGGCATGGGATGCAGTGTGACAGCGCAGGGGTTAAGAGAAGCAAGGAACCATTGTGACCCAATGCAGGCTAACAATCTAATGATCCCTTGTGAGAGCAATGGGCCTAAAAGGGGCAGGGATGAATTGTGAAAGCATGGGGCCCAAGTAAACCCTGGTACAAATATGCCACCATGGAGGCCAAGAATCAAATGATTCATTGTGACATCAAGTGGCCTAAAAGGGCATGGGATGCATTGTGACACCACAGGGGTTAAGAGAAGCAAGGAACCATTGTGATCCAATGCAGGCTAACAATCTAAGAATCTCTTTTGACTCCAGGGGGCGCAAAAGGACCACAGATGAACTCTGACAGCAAGGGGACCTATAGAAGCAAGGAACCATTATGACACCATGTAGGCCAAGAATCAAATGGTTCATTGTAAGACCAAGTGGCCTAAAAGGGCTTGGAATGCATTGTGACACCACAGAGGTTAAGAGAAGCAAGGAACCATTGTGACCCAATGCAGGCTAGCAATCTAATGATCCCTTGTGGCACCAGGGGGTATAAAAAGGGCCAGGGATGGATTGTTACAGCACGGGGAACAATAGAAGCAAGGATCTATTATGCCACCGTGGAGGCCAAGAATCAAATGATTCATTGTGACATCAAGTGGCCTAAAAGTGCATGGGATGCATTGTGACAGCACAGGCGTTAAGAGAAGCAAGGATCCATTGTGACCCAATGGAGGCTAATAATCCCAGGATCCCATTTGACACCAGGGGGCGTAAAAGGGCCAGGGATGAATTGTGACAGCATGGGGCCCAATAGAAACATGGAACCATTATGACACCATGGAAGCCAAGAATCAAATGATTCATTGTGACATCAAGTGGCCTAAAAGGGCATGGGATGCATTGTGACACCACAGGGGTTAAGAGAAGCAAGGAACCATTGTGACCCAATGCAGGCTAACCATCTAATGATCCCTTGTGACACCAATGGGCCTAAAAGGGCCAGGGATGGATTGTTACAGCATGGGGACCAATAGAAGCAAGGATCTATTATGCCACCATGGAGGCCAAGAATCAAATAATTCATTGTGACATCATGTGGCCTAAAAGGGCATGGGATGCAGTGTGACAGCGCAGGGGTTAAGAGAAGCAAGGAACCATTGGGACCCAATGCAGGCTAACAATCTAATGATCCCTTGTGTCACCAAAGGGCCTAAAAGGGGCAGGGATGAATTGTGAAAGCATGGGGCCCAATTAAACCCTGGTACAAATATGCCACCATGGAGGCCAAGAATCAAATGATTCATTGTGACATCAAGTGGCCTAAAAGGGCATGGGATGCATTGTGACACCACAGGGGTTAAGAGAAGCAAGGAACCATTGTGACCCAATGCAGGCTAACAATCTAAGGATCCCTTTTGACACCAGGGGGCGCAAAAGGACCACGGATGGACTCTGACAGCATGGGGACCTATAGAAGCAAGGAACCATTATGACACCATGAAGGCCAAGAATCAAATGGTTCACTGAAGACCATGCGGCCTAAAAGGGCTTGGAATGCATTGTGACACCACAGAGGTTAAGAGAAGCAAGGAACCATTGTGACCCAATGCAGGCTAGCAATCTAATGATCCCTTGTGGCGCCAGGGGGTATAAAAAGGGCCAGGGATGGATTGTTACAGCACAGGGACCAATAGAAGCAAGGATCTATTATGCCTCCGTGGAGGCCAAGAATCAAATGATTCATTGTGACATCAAGAGGCCTAAAAGTGCATGGGATGCATTGTGACACCACAGGGGTTAAGAGAAGCAAGGAAACATTGTGACCCAATGCAAGCTAACAATCTAATGATCCCTTGTGAGAGCAATGGGCCTAAAAGGGGCAGGGATGAATTGTGAAAGCATGGGGCCCAAGTAAACCCTGGTACAAATATGCCACCATGGAGGCCAAGAATCAAATGATTCATAGTGACATCAAGTGGCCTAAAAGGGCATGGGATGCATTGTGACAGCACAGGGGTTAAGAGAAGCAAGGAACCATTGTGACCCAATGCAGGCTAACAATCTAAGAATCCCTTTTGACACCAGGGGGCGCAAAAGGACCACGGATGAACTCTGACAGCAAGGGGACCTATAGAAGCAAGGAACCATTATGACACCATGTAGGCCAAGAATCAAATGGTTCATTGTAAGACCAAGTGGCCTAAAAGGGCTTGGAATGCATTGTGACACCACAGAGGTTAAGAGAAGCAAGGAACCATTGTGACCCAAAGCAGGCTAGCAATCTAATGATCCCTTGTGGCACCAGGGGGTATAAAAAGGGCCAGGGATGGATTGTTACAGCACGGGGAACAATAGAAGCAAGGATCTATTATGCCACCGTGGAGGCCAAGAATCAAATGATTCATTGTGACATCAAGTGGCCTAAAAGGGCATGGGATGCATTGTGACAGCACAGAGGTTAAGAGAAGCAAGGAACCATTGTGACCCAATGCAGGCTAACAATCTAATGATCCCTTGTGACAGCAATGGGCCTAAAAGGGCCAGGGAGGAATTGTTACAGCACAGGGACCAATAGAAGCAAGGATCTATTATGCCACCATGGAGGCCAAGAATCAAATGATTCATTGTGACATCAAGTGGCCTAAAAGGGCATGGGATGCATTGTGACAGCACAGGGGTTAAGAGAATCAAGGATCCATTATGACCCAATGGAGGCTAACAATCTAATAATCCCTTTTGACACCAATGGGCCTAAAAGGGGCAGGGATGAATTGTGAAAGCATGGGGCCCAATTAAAACCTGGTACAATTACGCCACCATGGAGGCCAAGAATCAAATGATTCATTGTGACATCAAGTGGCCTAAAAGGGCATGGGATGCATTGTGACAGCACAGGGGTTAAGAGAAGCAAGGACGCATTGTGACCCAATGCAGGCTAACAATCTAATGATCCCTTTTGACACCAGGGGGCGCAAAAGGACCACGGATGGACTCTGACAGCATGGGGACCTATAGAAGCAAGGATCTATTATGCCACCATGGAGGCCAGGAATCAAATGGTTCATTGTAAGACCAAGTGGCCTAAAAGGGCTTGGAATGCTTTGTGACACCACAGAGGTTAAGAGAAGCAAGGAACCATTGTGACCCAATGAAGGCTAATAATCCCAGGATCCCATTTGACACCAATGGGCCTAAAAGGGGCAGGGATGAATTGTGAAAGCATGGGGCCCAAGTAAAACCTGGTACAATTATGCCACCATGGAGGCCAAGATTCAAATGATTCATTGTGACATCAAGTGGCCTAAAAGGGCATGGGATGCATTGTGACACCACAGGGGTTAAGAGAAGCGAGGAACCATTGTGACCCAATGCAGGCTAACAATCTAATGATCCCTTTTGACACCAGGGGGCGCAAAAGGTCCACGGATCGACTCTGACAACATGGAGACCTATAGAAGCAAGGAACCATTATGACACCATGAAGGCCTAGATTCAAATGGTTCATTGTAAGACCAAGTGGCCTAAAAGGGCTTGGAATGCATTGTGACACCACAGAGGTTAAGAGAAGCAAGCAACCATTGTGACCCAATGCAGGCTAACAATCTAATGATCCCTTGTGACACCAATGGGCCTAAAAGGGCCAGGGATGAATTGTTACAGCACGGGGACCAATAGAAGCAAGGATCTATTATGCCACCATGGAGTCCAAGAATCAAATAATTCATTGTGACATCATGTGGCCTAAAAGGGCATGGGATGCATTGTGACACCACAGGGGTTAAGAGAAGCAAGGAACCATTGTGACCCAAGGCAGGCTAACCATCTAATGATCCCTTGTGACACCAATGGGCCTAAAAGGGCCAGGGATGAATTGTGAAAGCATGGGGCCCAAGTAAACCCTGGTACAAATATGCCACCATGGAGGCCAAGAATTAAATGATTCATTGTGACATCAAGTGGCCTAAAAGGGCATGGGATGCATTGTGACACCACAGGGGTTAAGAGAAGCAAGGAACCATTGTGACCCAATGCAGGCTAACAATCTAAGAATCCCTTTTGACACCAGGGGGCGCAAAAGGACCACGGATGAACTCTGACAGCAAGGGGACCTATAGAAGCAAGGAACCATTATGACACCATGAAGGCCAAGAATCAAATGGTTCATTGTAAGACCAAGTGGCCTAAAAGGGCTTGGAATTCATTGTGACACCACAGAGGTTAAGAGAAGCAAGGAACCATTGTGACCCAATGCAGGCTAACCATCTAATGATCCCTTGTGTCACCAGGGGGTATAAAAAGGGCCAGGGATGGATTGTTACAGCACGGGGACCAATAGAAGCAAGGATCTATTATGCCACCGTGGAGGCCAAGAATCAGATGATTCATTGTGACATCAAGTGGCCTAAAAGGGCATGGGATCCATTGTGACAGCACAGGGGTTAAGAGAAGCAAGGATCCATTGTGACCCAATGGAGGCTAATAATCCCAGGATCCCATTTGACACCAGGGGGCGTAAAAGGGCCAGGGATGAATTGTGACAGCATGGGGCCCAATAGAAACAAGGAACCATTATGACACCATGGAGGCCAAGAATCAAATGATTCATTGTGACATCAAGTGGCCTAAAAGGGCATGGGATGCATTGTGACACCACAGGGGTTAAGAGAAGCAAGGAACCATTGTGACCCAATGCAGGCTAACAATCCAATCATCCCTTGTGACACCACTGGGCCTAAAAGGGCCAGGGATGAATTGTTACAGCACGGGGACCAATAGAAGCAAGGATCTATTATGCCACCATGGAGGCCAAGATTCAAATAATTCATTGTGACATCATGTGGCCTAAAAGCGCATGGGATGCATTGTGACACCACAGGGGTTAAGAGAAGCAAGGAACCATTGAGACCCAATGCAGGCTAACAATCTAATGATCCCTTGTGACACCAAAGGGCCTAAAAGGGGCAGGGATGAATTGTGAAAGCATGGGGCCCAAGTAAACCCTGGTACAATTATGCCACCATGGAGGCCAAGAATCAAATGGTTCATTGTAAGACCAAGTGGCCTAAAAGGGCTTGGAATGCATTGTGACACCACAGAGTTTAAGAGAAGCAAGGAACCATTGTGACCCAATGAAGGCTAATAATCCCAGGATCCCATTTGACACCAATGGGCCTAAAAGGGGCAGGGATGAATTGTGAAAGCATGGGGCCCAAGTAAAACCTGGTACAATTATGCCACCATGGAGGCCAAGATTCAAATGATTCATTGTGACATCAAGTGGCCTAAAAGGGCATGGGATGCATTGTGACAGCACAGGGGTGGAGAAGCGAGGAACCATTGTGACCCAATGCAGGCTAACAATCTAATGATCCCTTTTGACACCGGGGGGCGCAAAAGGTCCACGGATCGACTCTGACAACATGGAGACCTATAGAAGCAAGGAACCATTATGACACCATGAAGGCCTAGATTCAAATGGTTCATTGTAAGACCAAGTGGCCTAAAAGGGCTTGGAATGCATTGTGACACCACAGAGGTTAAGAGAAGCAAGCAACCATTGTGACCCAATGCAGGCTAACAATCTAATGATCCCTTGTGACACCAATGGGCCTAAAAGGGCCAGGGATGAATTGTTACAGCACAGGGACCAATAGAAGCAAGGATCTATTATGCCACCATGGAGTCCAAGAATCAAATAATTCATTGTGACATCATGTGGCCTAAAAGGGCATGGGATGCATTGTGACAGCACAGAGGTTAAGAGAAGCAAGGAACCATTGTGACCCAATGCAGGCTAACAATCTAATGATCCCTTGTGACACCAATGGGCCTAAAAGGGGCAGGGATGAATTGTGAAAGCATGGGGCCCAAGTAAAACCTGGTACAATTATGCCACCAAGGAGGCCAAGAATCAAATGATTCATTGTGACATCAAGTGGCCTAAAAGGGCATGGGATGCATTGTGACACCACAGGGGTTAAGAGAAGCAAGGAACCATTGTGACCCAATGCAGGCTAACAATCTAATGATCCCTTGTGGCACCAGGGGGTATAAAAAGGGCCAGGGATGGATTGTTACAGCACGGGGAACAATAGAAGCAAGGATCTATTATGCCACCGTGGAGGCCAAGAATCAAATGATTCATTGTGACATCAAGTGGCCTAAAAGGGCATGGGATGCATTGTGACAGCACAGGGGTTAAGAGAAGCAAGGATCCATTGTGACCCAATGGAGGCTAATAATCCCAGGATCCCATTTGACACCAGGGGGCGTAAAAGGGCCAGGGATCAATTGTGACAGCATGGGGCCCAATAGAAACAAGGAACCATTATGACACCATGGAAGCCAAGAATCAAATGATTCATTGTGACATCAAGTGGCCTAAAAGGGCATGGGATGCATTGTGACACCACAGGGGTTAAGAGAAGCAAGGAACCATTGTGACCCAATGCAGGCTAACCATCTAATGATCCCTTGTGACACCAATGGGCCTAAAAGGGCCAGGGATGGATTGTTACAGCATGGGGACCAATAGAAGCAGGGATCTATTATGCCACCATGGAGGCCAAGAATCAAATAATTCATTGTGACATCATGTGGCCTAAAAGGGCATGGGATGCAGTGTGACAGCGCAGGGGTTAAGAGAAGCAAGGAACCATTGTGACCCAATGCAGGCTAACAATCTAATGATCCCTTGTGTCACCAAAGGGCCTAAAAGGGGCAGGGATGAATTGTGAAAGCATGGGGCCCAAGTAAACCCTGGTACAAATATGCCACCATGGAGGCCAAGAATCAAATGATTCATTGTGACATCAAGTGGCCTAAAAGGGCATGGGATGCATTGTGACACCACAGGGGTTAAGAGAAGCAAGGAACCATTGTGACCCAATGCAGGCTAACAATCTAAGGATCCCTTTTGACACCAGGGGGCGCAAAAGGACCACGGATGGACTCTGACAGCATGGGGACCTATAGAAGCAAGGAATCATTATGACACCATGAAGGCCAAGAATCAAATGGTTCACTGAAGACCAAGCGGCCTAAAAGGGCTTGGAATGCATTGTGACACCACAGAGGTTAAGAGAAGCAAGGAACCATTGTGACCCAATGCAGGCTAGCAATCTAATGATCCCTTGTGGCGCCAGGGGGTATAAAAAGGGCCAGGGATGGATTGTTACAGCACAGGGACCAATAGAAGCAAGGATCTATTATGCCTCCGTGGAGGCCAAGAATCAAATGATTCATTGTGACATCAAGAGGCCTAAAAGTGCATGGGATGCATTGTGACACCACAGGGGTTAAGAGAAGCAAGGAAACATTGTGACCCAATGCAAGCTAACAATCTAATGATCCCTTGTGAGAGCAATGGGCCTAAAAGGGGCAGGGATGAATTGTGAAAGCATGGGGCCCAAGTAAACCCTGGTACAAATATGCCACCATGGAGGCCAAGAATCAAATGATTTATAGTGACATCAAGTGGCCTAAAAGGGCATGGGATGCATTGTGACAGCACAGGGGTTAAGAGAAGCAAGGAACCATTGTGACCCAATGCAGGCTAACAATCTAAGAATCCCTTTTGACACCAGGGGGCGCAAAAGGACCACGGATGAACTCTGACAGCAAGGGGACCTATAGAAGCAAGGAACCATTATGACACCATGTAGGCCAAGAATCAAATGGTTCATTGTAAGACCAAGTGGCCTAAAAGGGCTTGGAATGCATTGTGACACCACAGAGGTTAAGAGAAGCAAGGAACCATTGTGACCCAATGCAGGCTAGCAATCTAATGATCCCTTGTGGCACCAGGGGGTATAAAAAGGGCCAGGAATGGATTGTTACAGCACGGGGAACAATAGAAGCAAGGATCTATTATGCCACCGTGGAGGCCAAGAATCAAATGATTCATTGTGACATCAAGTGGCCTAAAAGTGCATGGGATGCATTGTGACAGCACAGGGGTTAAGAGAAGCATGGATCCATTGTGACCCAATGGAGGCTAATAATCCCAGGATCCCATTTGACACCAGGGGGCGTAAAAGGGCCAGGGATCAATTGTGACAGCATGGGGCCCAATAGAAACAAGGAACCATTATGACACCATGGAAGCCAAGAATCAAATGATTCATTGTGACATCAAGTGGCCTAAAAGGGCATGGGATGCATTGTGACAGCACAGAGGTTAAGAGAAGCAAGGAACCATTGTGACCCAATGCAGGCTAACAATCTAATGATCCCTTGTGACAGCAATGGGCCTAAAAGGGCCAGGGAGGAATTGTTACAGCACAGGGACCAATAGAAGCAAGGATCTATTATGCCACCATGGAGGCCAAGAATCAAATGATTCATTGTGACATCAAGTGGCCTAAAAGGGCATGGGATGCATTGTGACAGCACAGGGGTTAAGAGAAGCAAGGATCCATTATGACCCAATGGAGGCTAACAATCTAATAATCCCTTTTGACACCAATGGGCCTAAAAGGGGCAGGGATGAATTGTGAAAGCATGGGGCCCAAGTAAAACCTGGTACAATTATGCCACCAAGGAGGCCAAGAATCAAATGATTCATTGTGACATCAAGTGGCCTAAAAGGGCATGGGATGCATTGTGACACCACAGGGGTTAAGAGAAGCAAGGAACCATTGTGACCCAATGCAGGCTAACAATCTAATGATCCCTTGTGGCACCAGGGGGTATAAAAAGGGCCGGGGATGGATTGTTACAGCACGGGGAACAATAGAAGCAAGGATCTATTATGCCACCGTGGAGGCCAAGAATCAAATGATTCATTGTGACATCAAGTGGCCTAAAAGGGCATGGGATGCATTGTGACACCACAGGGGTTAAGAGAAGCGAGGAACCATTGTGACCCAATGCAGGCTAACAATCTAATGATCCCTTTTGACACCAGGGGGCGCAAAAGGTCCACGGATCGACTCTGACAACATGGAGACCTATAGAAGCAAGGAACCATTATGACACCATGAAGGCCTAGATTCAAATGGTTCATTGTAAGACCAAGTGGCCTAAAAGGGCTTGGAATGCATTGTGACACCACAGAGGTTAAGAGAAGCAAGCAACCATTGTGACCCAATGCAGGCTAACAATCTAATGATCCCTTGTGACACCAATGGGCCTAAAAGGGCCAGGGATGAATTGTTACAGCACGGGGACCAATAGAAGCAAGGATCTATTATGCCACCATGGAGTCCAAGAATCAAATAATTCATTGTGACATCATGTGGCCTAAAAGGGCATGGGATGCATTGTGACACCACAGGGGTTAAGAGAAGCAAGGAACCATTGTGACCCAAGGCAGGCTAACCATCTAATGATCCCTTGTGACACCAATGGGCCTAAAAGGGCCAGGGATGAATTGTGAAAGCATGGGGCCCAAGTAAACCCTGGTACAAATATGCCACCATGGAGGCCAAGAATTAAATGATTCATTGTGACATCAAGTGGCCTAAAAGGGCATGGGATGCATTGTGACACCACAGGGGTTAAGAGAAGCAAGGAACCATTGTGACCCAATGCAGGCTAACAATCTAAGAATCCCTTTTGACACCAGGGGGCGCAAAAGGACCACGGATGAACTCTGACAGCAAGGGGACCTATAGAAGCAAGGAACCATTATGACACCATGAAGGCCAAGAATCAAATGGTTCATTGTAAGACCAAGTGGCCTAAAAGGGCTTGGAATTCATTGTGACACCACAGAGGTTAAGAGAAGCAAGGAACCATTGTGACCCAATGCAGGCTAACCATCTAATGATCCCTTGTGTCACCAGGGGGTATAAAAAGGGCCAGGGATGGATTGTTACAGCACGGGGACCAATAGAAGCAAGGATCTATTATGCCACCGTGGAGGCCAAGAATCAGATGATTCATTGTGACATCAAGTGGCCTAAAAGGGCATGGGATCCATTGTGACAGCACAGAGGTTAAGAGAAGCAAGGATCCATTGTGACCCAATGGAGGCTAATAATCCCAGGATCCCATTTGACACCAGGGGGCGTAAAAGGGCCAGGGATGAATTGTGACAGCATGGGGCCCAATAGAAACAAGGAACCATTATGACACCATGGAGGCCAAGAATCAAATGATTCATTGTGACATCAAGTGGCCTAAAAGGGCATGGGATGCATTGTGACACCACAGGGGTTAAGAGAAGCAAGGAACCATTGTGACCCAATGCAGGCTAACAATCCAATCATCCCTTGTGACACCACTGGGCCTAAAAGGGCCAGGGATGAATTGTTACAGCACGGGGACCAATAGAAGCAAGGATCTATTATGCCACCATGGAGGCCAAGATTCAAATAATTCATTGTGACATCATGTGGCCTAAAAGCGCATGGGATGCATTGTGACACCACAGGGGTTAAGAGAAGCAAGGAACCATTGAGACCCAATGCAGGCTAACAATCTAATGATCCCTTGTGACACCAAAGGGCCTAAAAGGGGCAGGGATGAATTGTGAAAGCATGGGGCCCAAGTAAACCCTGGTACAATTATGCCACCATGGAGGCCAAGAATCAAATGGTTCATTGTAAGACCAAGTGGCCTAAAAGGGCTTGGAATGCATTGTGACACCACAGAGGTTAAGAGAAGCAAGGAACCATTGTGACCCAATGAAGGCTAATAATCCCAGGATCCCATTTGACACCAATGGGCCTAAAAGGGGCAGGGATGAATTGTGAAAGCATGGGGCCCAAGTAAAACCTGGTACAATTATGCCACCATGGAGGCCAAGATTCAAATGATTCATTGTGACATCAAGTGGCCTAAAAGGGCATGGGATGCATTGTGACAGCACAGGGGTGGAGAAGCGAGGAACCATTGTGACCCAATGCAGGCTAACAATCTAATGATCCCTTTTGACACCGGGGGGCGCAAAAGGTCCACGGATCGACTCTGACAACATGGAGACCTATAGAAGCAAGGAACCATTATGACACCATGAAGGCCTAGATTCAAATGGTTCATTGTAAGACCAAGTGGCCTAAAAGGGCTTGGAATGCATTGTGACACCACAGAGGTTAAGAGAAGCAAGCAACCATTGTGACCCAATGCAGGCTAACAATCTAATGATCCCTTGTGACACCAATGGGCCTAAAAGGGCCAGGGATGAATGGTTACAGCACAGGGACCAATAGAAGCAAGGATCTATTATGCCACCATGGAGTCCAAGAATCAAATAATTCATTGTGACATCATGTGGCCTAAAAGGGCATGGGATGCATTGTGACAGCACAGAGGTTAAGAGAAGCAAGGAACCATTGTGACCCAATGCAGGCTAGCAATCTAATGATCCCTTGTGGCACCAGGGGGTATAAAAAGGGCCAGGAATGGATTGTTACAGCACGGGGAACAATAGAAGCAAGGATCTATTATGCCACCGTGGAGGCCAAGAATCAAATGATTCATTGTGACATCAAGTGGCCTAAAAGTGCATGGGATGCATTGTGACAGCACAGGGGTTAAGAGAAGCATGGATCCATTGTGACCCAATGGAGGCTAATAATCCCAGGATCCCATTTGACACCAGGGGGCGTAAAAGGGCCAGGGATCAATTGTGACAGCATGGGGCCCAATAGAAACAAGGAACCATTATGACACCATGGAAGCCAAGAATCAAATGATTCATTGTGACATCAAGTGGCCTAAAAGGGCATGGGATGCATTGTGACAGCACAGAGGTTAAGAGAAGCAAGGAACCATTGTGACCCAATGCAGGCTAACAATCTAATGATCCCTTGTGACAGCAATGGGCCTAAAAGGGCCAGGGAGGAATTGTTACAGCACAGGGACCAATAGAAGCAAGGATCTATTATGCCACCATGGAGGCCAAGAATCAAATGATTCATTGTGACATCAAGTGGCCTAAAAGGGCATGGGATGCATTGTGACAGCACAGGGGTTAAGAGAAGCAAGGATCCATTATGACCCAATGGAGGCTAACAATCTAATAATCCCTTTTGACACCAATGGGCCTAAAAGGGGCAGGGATGAATTGTGAAAGCATGGGGCCCAAGTAAAACCTGGTACAATTATGCCACCAAGGAGGCCAAGAATCAAATGATTCATTGTGACATCAAGTGGCCTAAAAGGGCATGGGATGCATTGTGACACCACAGGGGTTAAGAGAAGCAAGGAACCATTGTGACCCAATGCAGGCTAACAATCTAATGATCCCTTGTGGCACCAGGGGGTATAAAAAGGGCCAGGGATGGATTGTTACAGCACGGGGAACAATAGAAGCAAGGATCTATTATGCCACCGTGGAGGCCAAGAATCAAATGATTCATTGTGACATCAAGTGGCCTAAAAGGGAATGGGATGCATTGTGACAGCACAGGGGTTAAGAGAAGCAAGGATCCATTGTGACCCAATGGAGGCTAATAATCCCAGGATCCCATTTGACACCAGGGGGCGTAAAAGGGCCAGGGATCAATTGTGACAGCATGGGGCCCAATAGAAACAAGGAACCATTATGACACCATGGAAGCCAAGAATCAAATGATTCATTGTGACATCAAGTGGCCTAAAAGGGCATGGGATGCATTGTGACACCACAGGGGTTAAGAGAAGCAAGGAACCATTGTGACCCAATGCAGGCTAACCATCTAATGATCCCTTGTGACACCAATGGGCCTAAAAGGGCCAGGGATGGATTGTTACAGCATGGGGACCAATAGAAGCAAGGATCTATTATGCCACCATGGAGGCCAAGAATCAAATAATTCATTGTGACATCATGTGGCCTAAAAGGGCATGGGATGCAGTGTGACAGCGCAGGGGTTAAGAGAAGCAAGGAACCATTGTGACCCAATGCAGGCTAACAATCTAATGATCCCTTGTGTCACCAAAGGGCCTAAAAGGGGCAGGGATGAATTGTGAAAGCATGGGGCCCAAGTAAACCCTGGTACAAATATGCCACCATGGAGGCCAAGAATCAAATGATTCATTGTGACATCAAGTGGCCTAAAAGGGCATGGGATGCATTGTGACACCACAGGGGTTAAGAGAAGCAAGGAACCATTGTGACCCAATGCAGGCTAACAATCTAAGGATCCCTTTTGACACCAGGGGGCGCAAAAGGACCACGGATGGACTCTGACAGCATGGGGACCTATAGAAGCAAGGAATCATTATGACACCATGAAGGCCAAGAATCAAATGGTTCACTGAAGACCAAGCGGCCTAAAAGGGCTTGGAATGCATTGTGACACCACAGAGGTTAAGAGAAGCAAGGAACCATTGTGACCCAATGCAGGCTAGCAATCTAATGATCCCTTGTGGCGCCAGGGGGTATAAAAAGGGCCAGGGATGGATTGTTACAGCACAGGGACCAATAGAAGCAAGGATCTATTATGCCTCCGTGGAGGCCAAGAATCAAATGATTCATTGTGACATCAAGAGGCCTAAAAGTGCATGGGATGCATTGTGACACCACAGGGGTTAAGAGAAGCAAGGAAACATTGTGACCCAATGCAAGCTAACAATCTAATGATCCCTTGTGAGAGCAATGGGCCTAAAAGGGTCAGGGATGAATTGTGAAAGCATGGGGCCCAAGTAAACCCTGGTACAAATATGCCACCATGGAGGCCAAGAATCAAATGATTTATAGTGACATCAAGTGGCCTAAAAGGGCATGGGATGCATTGTGACAGCACAGGGGTTAAGAGAAGCAAGGAACCATTGTGACCCAATGCAGGCTAACAATCTAAGAATCCCTTTTGACACCAGGGGGCGCAAAAGGACCACGGATGAACTCTGACAGCAAGGGGACCTATAGAAGCAAGGAACCATTATGACACCATGTAGGCCAAGAATCAAATGGTTCATTGTAAGACCAAGTGGCCTAAAAGGGCTTGGAATGCATTGTGACACCACAGAGGTTAAGAGAAGCAAGGAACCATTGTGACCCAATGCAGGCTAGCAATCTAATGATCCCTTGTGGCACCAGGGGGTATAAAAAGGGCCAGGAATGGATTGTTACAGCACGGGGAACAATAGAAGCAAGGATCTATTATGCCACCGTGGAGGCCAAGAATCAAATGATTCATTGTGACATCAAGTGGCCTAAAAGTGCATGGGATGCATTGTGACAGCACAGGGGTTAAGAGAAGCATGGATCCATTGTGACCCAATGGAGGCTAATAATCCCAGGATCCCATTTGACACCAGGGGGCGTAAAAGGGCCAGGGATCAATTGTGACAGCATGGGGCCCAATAGAAACAAGGAACCATTATGACACCATGGAAGCCAAGAATCAAATGATTCATTGTGACATCAAGTGGCCTAAAAGGGCATGGGATGCATTGTGACAGCACAGAGGTTAAGAGAAGCAAGGAACCATTGTGACCCAATGCAGGCTAACAATCTAATGATCCCTTGTGACAGCAATGGGCCTAAAAGGGCCAGGGAGGAATTGTTACAGCACAGGGACCAATAGAAGCAAGGATCTATTATGCCACCATGGAGGCCAAGAATCAAATGATTCATTGTGACATCAAGTGGCCTAAAAGGGCATGGGATGCATTGTGACAGCACAGGGGTTAAGAGAAGCAAGGATCCATTATGACCCAATGGAGGCTAACAATCTAATAATCCCTTTTGACACCAATGGGCCTAAAAGGGGCAGGGATGAATTGTGAAAGCATGGGGCCCAAGTAAAACCTGGTACAATTACGCCACCATGGAGGCCAAGAATCAAATGATTCATTGTGACATCAAGTGGCCTAAAAGGGCATGGGATGCATTGTGACAGCACAGGGGTTAAGAGAAGCAAGGACGCATTGTGACCCAATGCAGGCTAACAATCTAATGATCCCTTTTGACACCAGGGGGCGCAAAAGGACCACGGATGGACTCTGACAGCATGGGGACCTATAGAAGCAAGGATCTATTATGCCACCATGGAGGCCAGGAATCAAATGGTTCATTGTAAGACCAAGTGGCCTAAAAGGGCTTGGAATGCTTTGTGACACCACAGAGGTTAAGAGAAGCAAGGAACCATTGTGACCCAATGAAGGCTAATAATCCCAGGATCCCATTTGACACCAATGGGCCTAAAAGGGGCAGGGATGAATTGTGAAAGCATGGGGCCCAAGTAAAACCTGGTACAATTATGCCACCATGGAGGCCAAGATTCAAATGATTCATTGTGACATCAAGTGGCCTAAAAGGGCATGGGATGCATTGTGACACCACAGGGGTTAAGAGAAGCGAGGAACCATTGTGACCCAATGCAGGCTAACAATCTAATGATCCCTTTTGACACCAGGGGGCGCAAAAGGTCCACGGATCGACTCTGACAACATGGAGACCGATAGAAGCAAGGAACCATTATGACACCATGAAGGCCTAGATTCAAATGGTTCATTGTAAGACCAAGTGGCCTAAAAGGGCTTGGAATGCATTGTGACACCACAGAGGTTAAGAGAAGCAAGCAACCATTGTGACCCAATGCAGGCTAACAATCTAATGATCCCTTGTGACACCAATGGGCCTAAAAGGGCCAGGGATGAATTGTTACAGCACGGGGACCAATAGAAGCAAGGATCTATTATGCCACCATGGAGTCCAAGAATCAAATAATTCATTGTGACATCATGTGGCCTAAAAGGGCATGGGATGCATTGTGACACCACAGGGGTTAAGAGAAGCAAGGAACCATTGTGACCCAAGGCAGGCTAACCATCTAATGATCCCTTGTGACACCAATGGGCCTAAAAGGTGCAGGGATGAATTGTGAAAGCATGGGGCCCAAGTAAACCCTGGTACAAATATGCCACCATGGAGGCCAAGAATTAAATGATTCATTGTGACATCAAGTGGCCTAAAAGGGCATGGGATGCATTGTGACACCACAGGGGTTAAGAGAAGCAAGGAACCATTGTGACCCAATGCAGGCTAACAATCTAAGAATCCCTTTTGACACCAGGGGGCGCAAAAGGACCACGGATGAACTCTGACAGCAAGGGGACCTATAGAAGCAAGGAACCATTATGACACCATGTAGGCCAAGAATCAAATGGTTCATTGTAAGACCAAGTGGCCTAAAAGAGCTTGGAATTCATTGTGACACCACAGAGGTTAAGAGAAGCAAGGAACCATTGTGACCCAATGCAGGCTAACCATCTAATGATCCCTTGTGTCACCAGGGGGAATAAAAAGGGCCAGGGATGGATTGTTACAGCACGGGGACCAATAGAAGCAAGGATCTATTATGCCACCGTGGAGGCCAAGAATCAGATGATTCATTGTGACATCAAGTGGCCTAAAAGGGCATGGGATCCATTGTGACAGCACAGGGGTTAAGAGAAGCAAGGATCCATTGTGACCCAATGGAGGCTAATAATCCCAGGATCCCATTTGACACCAGGGGGCGTAAAAGGGCCAGGGATGAATTGTGACAGCATGGGGCCCAATAGAAACAAGGAACCATTATGACACCATGGAGGCCAAGAATTAAATGATTCATTGTGACATCAAGTGGCCTAAAAGGGCATGGGATGCATTGTGACACCACAGGGGTTAAGAGAAGCAAGGAACCATTGTGACCCAATGCAGGCTAACAATCCAATCATCCCTTGTGACACCAATGGGCCTAAAAGGGCCAGGGATGGATTGTTACAGCACGGGGACCAATAGAAGCAAGGATCTATTATGCCACCGTGGAGGCCAAGAATCAAATGATTCATTGTGACATCATGTGGCCTAAAAGCGCATGGGATGCATTGTGACACCACAGGGGTTAAGAGAAGCAAGGAACCATTGTGACCCAATGCAGGCTAACAATCTAATGATCCCTTGTGACACCAAAGGGCCTAAAAGGGGCAGGGATGAATTGTGAAAGCATGGGGCCCAAGTAAACCCTGGTACAATTATGCCACCATGGAGGCCAAGAATCAAATGATTCATTGTGACATCAAGTGGCCTAAAAGGGCATGGGATGCATTGTGACAGCACAGGGGTTAAGAGAAGCAAGGAACCATTGTGACCCAATGCAGGCTAACAGTCTAAGAATCCCTTTTGACACCAGGAGGCGCAAAAGGTCCACGGATCGACTCTGACAACATGGAGACCTATAGAAGCAAGGAACCATTATGATACCATGAAGGCCTAGATTCAAATGGTTCATTGTAAGACCAAGTGGCCTAAAAGGGCTTGGAATGCATTGTGACACCACAGAGGTTAAGAGAAGCAAGCAACCATTGTGACCCAATGCAGGCTAACAATCTAATGATCCCTTGTGACACCAATGGGCCTAAAAGGGCCAGGGATGAATTGTTACAGCACGGGGACCAATAGAAGCAAGGATCTATTATGCCACGATGGAGTCCAAGAATCAAATAATTCATTGTGACATCATGTGGCCTAAAAGGGCATGGGATGCATTGTGACAGCACAGGGGTTAAGAGAAGCAAGGAAACATTGTGACCCAATGCAGGCTAACAATCTAATGATCCCTTGTGACACCAATGGGCCTAAAAGGGGCAGGGATGAATTGTGAAAGCATGGGGCCCAAGTAAAACCTGGTACAAATATGCCACCATGGAGGCCAAGAATCAAATGATTCATTGTGACATCAAGTGGCCTAAAAGGGCATGGGATGCATTGTGACACCACAGGGGTTAAGAGAAGCAAGGAACCATTGTGACCCAATGCAGGCTAACAATCTAAGAATCCCTTTTGACACCAGGGGGCGCAAAAGGACCACGGATGAACTCTGACAGCAAGGGGACCTATAGAAGCAAGGAACTATTATGACACCATGTAGGCCAAGAATCAAATGGTTCATTGTAAGACCAAGTGGCCTAAAAGGGCTTGGAATGCATTGTGACACCACAGAGGTTAAGAGAAGCAAGGAACCATTGTGACCCAATGCAGGCTAGCAATCTAATGATCCCTTGAGGCACCAGGGGGTATAAAAAGGGCCAGGGATGGATTGTTACAGCACGGGGAACAATAGAAGCAAGGATCTATTATGCCACCGTGGAGGCCAAGAATCAAATGATTCATTGTGACATCAAGTGGCCTAAAAGTGCATGGGATGCATTGTGACAGCACAGGGGTTAAGAGAAGCAAGGAACCATTGTGACCCAATGGAGGCTAATAATCCCAGGATCCCATTTGACACCAGGGGGCGTAAAAGGGCCAGGGATCAATTGTGACAGCATGGGGCCCAATAGAAACAAGGAACCATTATGACACCATAGAAGCCAAGAATCAAATGATTCATTGTGACATCAAGTGGCCTAAAAGGGCATGGGATGCATTGTGACATCACAGAGGTTAAGAGAAGCAAGGAACCATTGTGACCCAATGCAGGCTAACAATCTAATGATCCCTTGTGACACCAATGGGCCTAAAAGGGCCAGGGAGGAATTGTTACAGCACAGGGACCAATAGAAGCAAGGATCTATTATGCCACCATGGAGGCCAAGAATCAAATAATTCATTGTGACATCATGTGGCCTAAAAGGGCATGGGATGCATTGTGACAGCACAGGGGTTAAGAGAAGCAAGGATCCATTATGACCCAATGGAGGCTAACAATCTAATAATCCCTTTTGACACCAATGGGCCTAAAAGGGGCAGGGATTAATTGTGAAATCATGGGGCCCAATTAAAACCTGGTACAATTACGCCACCATGGAGGCCAAGAATCAAATGATTCATTGTGACATCAAGTGGCCTAAAAGGGCATGGGATGCATTGTGACACCACAGGGGTTAAGAGAAGCAAGGAACCATTGTGACCCAATGCAGGCTAACAATCTAAGAATCCCTTTTGACACCAGGGGGCGCAAAAGGACCACGGATGGACTCTGACAGCATGGGGACCTATAGAAGCAAGGATCTATTATGCCATCATGGAGGCCAGGAATCAAATGGTTCATTGTAAGACCAAGTGGCCTAAAAGGGCTTGGAATGCATTGTGACACCACAGAGGTTAAGAGAAGCAAGGAACTATTGTGACCCAATGCAGGCTAACAATCTAATGATCCATTGTGACACCAGTGGGCCTAAAAAGGCCAGGGATGAATTGTTACAGCACGGGGAACAATAGAAGCAAGGATCTATTATGCCACCATGGAGTCCAAGAATCAAATAATTCATTGTGACATCATGTGGCCTAAAAGGGCATGGGATGCATTGTGACACCACAGGGGTTAAGAGAAGCAAGGAACCATTGTGACCCAATGCAGGCTAACAATCTAAGGATCCCTTTTGACACCAGGGGGCGCAAAAGGACCACGGATCGACTCTGACAACATGGGGACCTATGGAAGCAAGGAACCATTATGACACCATGTAGGCCAAGAATCAAATGGTTCATTGTAAGACCAAGTGGCCTAAAAGGGTTTGGAATGCATTGTGACACCACAGAGGTTAAGAGAAACAAGCAACCATTGTGACCCAATGCAGGCTAACAATCTAATGATCACTTGTGACACCAATGGGCATAAAACGGCCACGGATGAATTGTTACAGCACGGGGACCAATAGAAGCAAGGATCTATTATGCCACCATGGAGTCCAAGAATCAAATAATTCATTGTGACATCATGTGGCCTAAAAGGGCATGGGATGCATTGTGACAGCACAGGGGTTAAGAGAAGCAAGGAAACATTGTGACCCAATGGAGGCTAACAATCTAATAATCCCTTTTGACACCAATGGGCCTAAAAGGGGCAGGGATGAATTGTGAAAGCATGGGGCCCAAATAAAACCTGGTACAATTACGCCACCATGGAGGCCAAGAATCAAATGATTCATTGTGACATCAAGTGGCCTAAAAGGGCATGGGATGCATTGTGACAGCACAGGGGTTAAGAGAAGCAAGGACGCATTGTGACCCAATGCAGGCTAACAATCTAATGATCCCTTTTGACACCAGGGGGCGCAAAAGGACCACGGATGGACTCTGACAGCATGGGGACCTATAGAAGCAAGGATCTATTATGCCACCATGGAGGCCAGGAATCAAATGGTTCATTGTAAGACCAAGTGGCCTAAGAGGGCTTGGAATGCATTGTGACACCACAGAGGTTAAGAGAAGCAAGGAACCATTGTGACCCAATGAAGGCTAATAATCCCAGGATCCCATTTTACACCAATGGGCCTAAAAGGGGCAGGGATGAATTGTGAAAGCATGGGGCCCAAGTAAAACCTGGTACAATTATGCCACCATGGATGCCAAGATTCAAATGATTCATTGTGACATCAAGTGGCCTAAAAGGGCATGGGATGCATTGTGACAGCACAGGGGTGGAGAAGCGAGGAACCATCGTGACCCAATGCAGGCTAACAATCTAATGATCCCTTTTGACACCGGGGGGCGCAAAAGGTCCACGGATCGACTCTGACAACATGGAGACCTATAGAAGCAAGGAACCATTATGACACCATGAAGGCCTAGATTCAAATGGTTCATTGTAAGACCAAGTGGCCTAAAAGGGCTTGGAATGCATTGTGACACCACAGAGGTTAAGAGAAGCAAGCAACCATTGTGACCCAATGCAGGCTAACAATCTAATGATCCCTTGTGACACCAATGGGCCTAAAAGGGCCAGGGATGAATTGTTACAGCACGGGGACCAATAGAAGCAAGGATCTATTATGCCACCATGGAGTCCAAGAATCAAATAATTCATTGTGACATCATGTGGCCTAAAAGGGCATGGGATGCATTGTGACAGCACAGAGGTTAAGAGAAGCAAGGAACCATTGTGACCCAATGCAGGCTAACAATCTAATGATCCCTTGTGACACCAATGGGCCTAAAAGGGGCAGGGATGAATTGTGAAAGCATGGGGCCCAAGTAAAACCTGGTACAATTATGCCACCAAGGAGGCCAAGAATCAAATGATTCATTGTGACATCAAGTGGCCTAAAAGGGCATGGGATGCATTGTGACACCACAGGGGTTAAGAGAAGCAAGGAACCATTGTGACCCAATGCAGGCTAACAATCTAATGATCCCTTGTGGCACCAGGGGGTATAAAAATGGCCAGGGATGGATTGTTACAGCACGGGGACCAATAGAAGCAAGGATCTATTATGCCACCGTGGAGGCCAAGAATCAAATGATTCATTGTGACATCAAGTGGCCTAAAAGGGCATGGGATGCATTGTGACAGCACAGGGGTTAAGAGAAGCAAGGATCCATTGTGACCCAATGGAGGCTAATAATCCCAGGATCCCATTTGACACCAGGGGGCGTAAAAGGGCCAGGGATGAATTGTGAAAGCATGGGGCCCAATAGAAACAAGGAACCATTATGACACCATGGAGGCCAAGAATTAAATGATTCATTGTGACATCAAGTGGCCTAAAAGGGCATGGGATGCATTGTGACACCACAGGGGTTAAGAGAAGCAAGGAACCATTGTGACCCAATGCAGGCTAACCATCTAATGATCCCTTGTGACACCAATGGGCCTAAAAGGGCCAGGGATGGATTGTTACAGCACGGGGAACAATAGAAGCAAGGATCTATTATGCCACCGTGGAGGCCAAGAATCAAATGATTCATTGTGACATCAAGTGGCCTAAAAGTGCATGGGATGCATTGTGACAGCACAGGGGTTAAGAGAAGCAAGGATCCATTGTGACCCAATGGAGGCTAATAATCCCAGGATCCCATTTGACACCAGGGGGCGTAAAAGGGCCAGGGATCACTTGTGACAGCATGGGGCCCAATAGAAACACGGAACCATTATGACACCATGGAAGCCAAGAATCAAATGATTCATTGGGACATCAAGTGGCCTAAAAGGGCATGGGATGCATTGTGACACCACAGGGGTTAAGAGAAGCAAGGAACCATTGTGACCCAATGCAGGCTAACAATCTAAGGATCCCTTGTGACACCAATGGGCCTAAAAGGGCCAGGGATGAATTGTTACAGCACGGGGACCAATAGAAGCAAGGATCTATTATGCCACCATGGAGGCCAAGAATTAAATGATTCATTGTGACATCAAGTGGCCTAAAAGGGCATGGGATGCATTGTGACACCACAGGGGTTAAGAGAAGCAAGGAACCATTGTGACCCAATGGAGGCTAATAATCCCAGGATCCCATTTGACACCAGGGGGCGTAAAAGGGCCAGGGATGAATTGTGACAGCATGGGGCCCAATAGAAACAAGGAACCATTTTGACACCATGGAGGCCAAGAATCAAATGATTCATTGTGACATCAAGTGGCCTAAAAGGGCATGGGATGCATTGTGACACCACAGAGGTTAAGGGAAGCAAGGAACCATTGTGACCCAATGCAGGCTAACAATCTAATGATCCCTTGTGACACCAATGGGCCTAAAAGTGCCAGGGAGGAATTGTTACAGCACAGGGACCAATAGAAGCAAGGATCTATTATGCCACCATGGAGGCCAAGAATCAAATGATTCATTGTGACATCAAGTGGCCTAAAAGGGCATGGGATGCATTGTGACAGCACAGAGGTTAAGAGAAGCAAGGATCCATTGTGACCCAATGGAGGCTAACAATCTAATAATCCCTTTTGACACCAATGGGCCTAAAAGGGGCAGGGATGAATTGTGAAATCATGGGGCCCAATTAAAACCTGGTACAATTACGCCACCATGGAGGCCAAGAATCAAATGATTCATTGTGACATCAAGTGGCCTAAAAGGGCATGGGATGCATTATGACACCATAGGGGTAAGGAGAACAAGGATCCATTGTGACCCAATGCAGGCTAACAATCTAATGATCCCTTGCGGCACCAATGGGCCTAAAAGGGGCAGGGATGAATTGTGAAAGCATGGGGCCCAAGTAAAACCTGGTAAAATTATGCCACCATGGAGGCCAAGAATCAAATGATTCATTGTGACATCAAGTGGCCTAAAAGGGCATGGGATGCATTGTGACAGCACAGGGGTTAAGAGAAGCAAGGATCCATTGTGACCCAAAGGAGGCTAATAATCCCAGGATCCCGTTTGACACCAGGGGGCGTAAAAGGGCCAGGGATGAATTGTGACAGCATGGGGCCCAATAGAAACAAGGAACCATTATGACACCATGGAGGCCAAGAATCAAAAGATTCATTGTGACATCAAGTGGCCTAAAAGGGCATGGGATGAATTGTGACACCACAGAGGTTAAGAGAAGCAAGGAACCATTGTGACCCAATGCAGGCTAACAATCTAATGATCCCTTGTGACACCAATGGGCCTAAAAGGGCCAGGGAGGAATTGTTACAGCACAGGGACCAATAGAAGCAAGGAACTTTTATGCCACCATGGAGGCCAAGAATCAAATAATTCATTGTGACATCATGTGGCCTAAAAGGGCATGGGATGCATTGTGACAGCACAGGGGTTAAGAGAAGCAAGGATGCATTATGACCCAATGGAGGCTAACAATCTAATGATCCCTTTTGACAACAATGGGCCTAAAAGGGGCAGGGATGAATTGTGAAAGCATGGGGCCCAATTAAAACCTGGTACAATTACGCCACCAAGGAGGCCAAGAATCAAATGATTCATTGTGACATCAAGTGGCCTAAAAGGGCATGGGATGCATTGTGACACCACAGGGGTTAAGAGAAGCAAGGAACCATTGTGACCCAATGCAGGCTAACAATCTAAGAATCCCTTTTGACACCAGGGGGCGCAAAAGGACCACGGATGAACTCTGACAGCAAAGGGACCTATAGAAGCAAGGAACCATTATGACACCATGGAGGCCAAGAATCAAATGGTTCATTGTAAGACCAAGTGGCCTAAAAGGGCTTGGAATGCATTGTGACACCACAGAGGTTAAGAGAAGCAAGGAACCATTGTGACCCAATGCAGGCTAGCAATCTAATGATCCCTTGTGGGACCAGGGGGTATAAAAAGGGCCAGGGATGGATTGTTACAGCACGGGGACCAATAGAAGCTAGGATCTATTATGCCACCATGGAGGCCAAGAATCAAATGATTCATTGTGACATCAAGTGGCCTAAAAGTGCATGGGATGCATTGTGACACCACAGGGGTTTAGAGAAGCAAGGATCCATTGTGACCCAATGGAGGCTAATAATCCCAGGATCCCATTTGACACCAGGGGGCGTAAAAGGGCCAGGGATGAATTGTGACAGCATGGGGCCCAATAGAAACAAGGAACCATTATGACACCATGGAGGCCAAGAATCAAATGATTCATTGTGACATCAAGTGGCCTAAAAGGGCATGGGATGCATTGTGACACCACAGGGGTTAAGAGAAGCAAGGAACCATTGTGACCCAATGCAGGCTAACAATCTAATGATCCCTTGTGACACCAATGGGCCTAAAAGGGCCAGGGATGAATTGTTACAGCACGGGGACCAATAGTAGCAAGGATCTATTATGCCACCATGGAGGCCAAGAATCAAATGATTCATTGTGACATCATGTGGCCTAAAAGTGCATGGGATGCATTGTGACAGCACAGGGGTTAAGAGAAGCAAGGAACCATTGTGACCCAATGCAGGCTAACAATCTAATGATCCCTTGTGACACCAATGGGCCTAAAAGGGGCAGGGATGAATTGTGAAAGCATGGGGCCCAAGTAAACCCTGGTACAAATATGCCACCAAGGAGGCCAAGAATCAAATGATTCATTGTGACATCAAGTGGCCTAAAAGGGCATGGGATGCATTGTGACACCACAGGGGCTAAGAGAATCAAGGAACCATTGTGACCTAAGGGAGGCTAATAATCCCAGGATCCCATTTGACACCAGGGGGCGTAAAAGGGCCAGGGATCACTTGTGACAGCATGGGGCCCAATAGAAACAAGGAACCATTATGACACCATGGAGGCCAAGAAGCAAAAGATTCATTGTGACATCAAGTGGCCTAAAAGGGCATGGGATGCATTGTGACACCACAGGGGTTAAGAGAAGCAAGGAACCATTGTGACCCAATGCAGGCTAACAATCTAATGATCCCTTGTGACACCAATGGGCCTAAAAGGGGCAGGGAGGAATTGTTACAGCACAGGGACCAATAGAAGCAAGTATCAATTATGCCATCATGGAGGCCAAGAATCAAATAATTCATTGTGACATCAAGTGGCCTAAAAGGGCATGGGATGCATTGTGACAGCACAGGGGTTAAGAGAAGCAAGGAACCATTGTGACCCAATGCAGGCTAACCATCTAATGATCCCTTGTGACACCAATGGCCCTAAAAGGGCCAGGGAGGAATTGTTACAGCACGGGGACCACTAGAAGCAAGGATCTATTATGCCATCATGGAGGCCAAGAATCAAATAATTCATTGTGACATCATGTGGCATAAAAGGGCATGGGATGCATTGTGACAGCACAGGGGTTAAGAGAAGCAAGGAACCATTGTGACCCAATGCAGGCTAACAATCTAATGATCCCTTTTGACACCAGGGGGCACAAAAGGACCACGGATGGACTCTGACAGCATGGGGACCTATAGAAGCAAGGAACCATTATGACACCATGAAGGCCAAGAATCAAATAGTTCACTGTAAGACCAAGTGGCCTAAAAGGGCTTGGAATGCATTGTGACACCACAGAGGTTAAGAGAAGCAAGGAACCATTGTGACCCAATGCAGGCTAACCATCTAATGATCCCTTGTGACACCAATGGGCCTAAAAGGGCCAGGGAGGAATTGTTACAGCACGGGGACCAATAGAAGCAAGGATCTATTATGCCACCGTGGAGGCCAAGAATCAAATGATTCATTGTGACATCAAGTGGCCTAAAAGGGCATGGGATGCATTGTGACACCACAGAGGTTAAGAGAAGCAAGCAACCATTGTCACCCAATGCAGGCTAACAATCTAATGATCCCTTGTGACACCAATGGGCCTAAAAGGGGTAGGGATGAATTGTGAAAGCATGGGGCCCAAGTAAACCCTGGTACAAATATGCCACCATGGAGGCCAAGAATCAAATGATTCATTGTGACATCAAGTGGCCTAAAAGGGCATGGGATGCATTGTGACACCACAGGGGTTAAGAGAAGCAAGGAACCATTGTGACCCAATGCAGGCTAACAATCTAATGATCCCTTGTGACACCAATGGGCCTAAAAGGGCCAGGGATGAATTGTTACAGCACGGGGACCAATAGAAGCAAGGATCTATTATGCCACCATGGAGTCCAAGAATCAAATAATTCATTGTGACATCATGTGGCCTAAAAGGGCATGGGATGCATTGTGACAGCACAGAGGTTAAGAGAAGCAAGGAACCATTGTGACCCAATGCAGGCTAACAATCTAATGATCCCTTGTGACACCAATGGGCCTAAAAGGGGCAGGGATGAATTGTGAAAGCATGGGGCCCAAGTAAAACCTGGTACAATTATGCCACCAAGGAGGCCAAGAATCAAATGATTCATTGTAACATCAAGTGGCCTAAAAGGGCATGGGATGCATTGTGACACCACAGGGGTTAAGAGAAGCAAGGAACCATTGTGACCCAATGCAGGCTAACAATCTAATGATCCCTTGTGGCACCAGGGGGTATAAAAATGGCCAGGGATGGATTGTTACAGCACGGGGACCAATAGAAGCAAGGATCTATTATGCCACCGTGGAGGCCAAGAATCAAATGATTCATTGTGACATCAAGTGGCCTAAAAGGGCATGGGATGCATTGTGACAGCACAGGGGTTAAGAGAAGCAAGGATCCATTGTGACCCAATGGAGGCTAATAATCCCAGGATCCCATTTGACACCAGGGGGCGTAAAAGGGCCAGGGATGAATTGTGAAAGCATGGGGCCCAATAGAAACAAGGAACCATTATGACACCATGGAGGCCAAGAATTAAATGATTCATTGTGACATCAAGTGGCCTAAAAGGGCATGGGATGCATTGTGACACCACAGGGGTTAAGAGAAGCAAGGAACCATTGTGACCCAATGCAGGCTAACCATCTAATGATCCCTTGTGACACCAATGGGCCTAAAAGGGCCAGGGATGGATTGTTACAGCACGGGGAACAATAGAAGCAAGGATCTATTATGCCACCGTGGAGGCCAAGAATCAAATGATTCATTGTGACATCAAGTGGCCTAAAAGTGCATGGGATGCATTGTGACAGCACAGGGGTTAAGAGAAGCAAGGATCCATTGTGACCCAATGGAGGCTAATAATCCCAGGATCCCATTTGACACCAGGGGGCGTAAAAGGGCCAGGGATCACTTGTGACAGCATGGGGCCCAATAGAAACACGGAACCATTATGACACCATGGAAGCCAAGAATCAAATGATTCATTGGGACATCAAGTGGCCTAAAAGGGCATGGGATGCATTGTGACACCACAGGGGTTAAGAGAAGCAAGGAACCATTGTGACCCAATGCAGGCTAACAATCTAAGGATCCCTTGTGACACCAATGGGCCTAAAAGGGCCAGGGATGAATTGTTACAGCACGGGGACCAATAGAAGCAAGGATCTATTATGCCACCATGGAGGCCAAGAATTAAATGATTCATTGTGACATCAAGTGGCCTAAAAGGGCATGGGATGCATTGTGACACCACAGGGGTTAAGAGAAGCAAGGAACCATTGTGACCCAATGGAGGCTAATAATCCCAGGATCCCATTTGACACCAGGGGGCGTAAAAGGGCCAGGGATGAATTGTGACAGCATGGGGCCCAATAGGAACAAGGAACCATTATGACACCATGGAGGCCAAGAATCAAATGATTCATTGTGACATCAAGTGGCCTAAAAGGGCATGGGATGCATTGTGACACCACAGAGGTTAAGGGAAGCAAGGAACCATTGTGACCCAATGCAGGCTAACAATCTAATGATCCCTTGTGACACCAATGGGCCTAAAAGTGCCAGGGATGAATTGTTACAGCACAGGGACCAATAGAAGCAAGGATCTATTATGCCATCATGGAGGCCAAGAATCAAATAATTCATTGTGACATCAAGTGGCCTAAAAGGGCATGGGATGCATTGTGACAGCACAGAGGTTAAGAGAAGCAAGGATCCATTGTGACCCAATGGAGGCTAACAATCTAATAATCCCTTTTGACACCAATGGGCCTAAAAGGGGCAGGGATGAATTGTGAAAGCATGGGGCCCAATTAAAACCTGGTACAAATATGCCACCATGGAGGCCAAGAATCAAATGATTCATTGTGACATCAAGTGGCCTAAAAGGGCATGGGATGCATTATGACACCATAGGGGTAAGGAGAACAAGGATCCATTGTGACCCAATGCAGGCTAACAATCTAATGATCCCTTGCGGCACCAATGGGCCTAAAAGGGGCAGGGATGAATTGTGAAAGCATGGGGCCCAAGTAAAACCTGGTAAAATTATGCCACCATGGAGGCCAAGAATCAAATGATTCATTGTGACATCAAGTGGCCTAAAAGGGCATGGGATGCATTGTGACAGCACAGGGGTTAAGAGAAGCAAGGATCCATTGTGACCCAAAGGAGGCTAATAATCCCAGGATCCCGTTTGACACCAGGGGGCGTAAAAGGGCCAGGGATGAATTGTGACAGCATGGGGCCCAATAGAAACAAGGAACCATTATGACACCATGGAGGCCAAGAATCAAAAGATTCATTGTGACATCAAGTGGCCTAAAAGGGCATGGGATGAATTGTGACACCACAGAGGTTAAGAGAAGCAAGGAACCATTGTGACCCAATGCAGGCTAACAATCTAATGATCCCTTGTGACACCAATGGGCCTAAAAGGGCCAGGGAGGAATTGTTACAGCACAGGGACCAATAGAAGCAAGGAACTTTTATGCCACCATGGAGGCCAAGAATCAAATAATTCATTGTGACATCATGTGGCCTAAAAGGGCATGGGATGCATTGTGACAGCACAGGGGTTAAGAGAAGCAAGGATGCATTATGACCCAATGGAGGCTAACAATCTAATGATCCCTTTTGACAACAATGGGCCTAAAAGGGGCAGGGATGAATTGTGAAAGCATGGGGCCCAATTAAAACCTGGTACAATTACGCCACCAAGGAGGCCAAGAATCAAATGATTCATTGTGACATCAAGTGGCCTAAAAGGGCATGGGATGCATTGTGACACCACAGGGGTTAAGAGAAGCAAGGAACCATTGTGACCCAATGCAGGCTAACAATCTAAGAATCCCTTTTGACACCAGGGGGCGCAAAAGGACCACGGATGAACTCTGACAGCAAAGGGACCTATAGAAGCAAGGAACCATTATGACACCATGGAGGCCAAGAATCAAATGGTTCATTGTAAGACCAAGTGGCCTAAAAGGGCTTGGAATGCATTGTGACACCACAGAGGTTAAGAGAAGCAAGGAACCATTGTGACCCAATGCAGGCTAGCAATCTAATGATCCCTTGTGGGACCAGGGGGTATAAAAAGGGCCAGGGATGGATTGTTACAGCACGGGGACCAATAGAAGCTAGGATCTATTATGCCACCATGGAGGCCAAGAATCAAATGATTCATTGTGACATCAAGTGGCCTAAAAGTGCATGGGATGCATTGTGACACCACAGGGGTTTAGAGAAGCAAGGATCCATTGTGACCCAATGGAGGCTAATAATCCCAGGATCCCATTTGACACCAGGGGGCGTAAAAGGGCCAGGGATGAATTGTGACAGCATGGGGCCCAATAGAAACAAGGAACCATTATGACACCATGGAGGCCAAGAATCAAATGATTCATTGTGACATCAAGTGGCCTAAAAGGGCATGGGATGCATTGTGACACCACAGGGGTTAAGAGAAGCAAGGAACCATTGTGACCCAATGCAGGCTAACAATCTAATGATCCCTTGTGACACCAATGGGCCTAAAAGGGCCAGGGATGAATTGTTACAGCACGGGGACCAATAGTAGCAAGGATCTATTATGCCACCATGGAGGCCAAGAATCAAATGATTCATTGTGACATCATGTGGCCTAAAAGTGCATGGGATGCATTGTGACAGCACAGGGGTTAAGAGAAGCAAGGAACCATTGTGACCCAATGCAGGCTAACAATCTAATGATCCCTTGTGACACCAATGGGCCTAAAAGGGGCAGGGATGAATTGTGAAAGCATGGGGCCCAAGTAAACCCTGGTACAAATATGCCACCAAGGAGGCCAAGAATCAAATGATTCATTGTGACATCAAGTGGCCTAAAAGGGCATGGGATGCATTGTGACACCACAGGGGCTAAGAGAATCAAGGAACCATTGTGACCTAAGGGAGGCTAATAATCCCAGGATCCCATTTGACACCAGGGGGCGTAAAAGGGCCAGGGATCACTTGTGACAGCATGGGGCCCAATAGAAACAAGGAACCATTATGACACCATGGAGGCCAAGAAGCAAAAGATTCATTGTGACATCAAGTGGCCTAAAAGGGCATGGGATGCATTGTGACACCACAGGGGTTAAGAGAAGCAAGGAACCATTGTGACCCAATGCAGGCTAACAATCTAATGATCCCTTGTGACACCAATGGGCCTAAAAGGGGCAGGGAGGAATTGTTACAGCACAGGGACCAATAGAAGCAAGTATCAATTATGCCATCATGGAGGCCAAGAATCAAATAATTCATTGTGACATCAAGTGGCCTAAAAGGGCATGGGATGCATTGTGACAGCACAGGGGTTAAGAGAAGCAAGGAACCATTGTGACCCAATGCAGGCTAACCATCTAATGATCCCTTGTGACACCAATGGCCCTAAAAGGGCCAGGGAGGAATTGTTACAGCACGGGGACCACTAGAAGCAAGGATCTATTATGCCATCATGGAGGCCAAGAATCAAATAATTCATTGTGACATCATGTGGCATAAAAGGGCATGGGATGCATTGTGACAGCACAGGGGTTAAGAGAAGCAAGGAACCATTGTGACCCAATGCAGGCTAACAATCTAATGATCCCTTTTGACACCAGGGGGCACAAAAGGACCACGGATGGACTCTGACAGCATGGGGACCTATAGAAGCAAGGAACCATTATGACACCATGAAGGCCAAGAATCAAATAGTTCACTGTAAGACCAAGTGGCCTAAAAGGGCTTGGAATGCATTGTGACACCACAGAGGTTAAGAGAAGCAAGGAACCATTGTGACCCAATGCAGGCTAACCATCTAATGATCCCTTGTGACACCAATGGGCCTAAAAGGGCCAGGGAGGAATTGTTACAGCACGGGGACCAATAGAAGCAAGGATCTATTATGCCACCGTGGAGGCCAAGAATCAAATGATTCATTGTGACATCAAGTGGCCTAAAAGGGCATGGGATGCATTGTGACACCACAGAGGTTAAGAGAAGCAAGCAACCATTGTCACCCAATGCAGGCTAACAATCTAATGATCCCTTGTGACACCAATGGGCCTAAAAGGGGTAGGGATGAATTGTGAAAGCATGGGGCCCAAGTAAACCCTGGTACAAATATGCCACCATGGAGGCCAAGAATCAAATGATTCATTGTGACATCAAGTGGCCTAAAAGGGCATGGGATGCATTGTGACACCACAGGGGTTAAGAGAAGCAAGGAACCATTGTGACCCAATGCAGGCTAACAATCTAATGATCCCTTGTGACACCAATGGGCCTAAAAGGGCCAGGGATGAATTGTTACAGCACGGGGACCAATAGAAGCAAGGATCTATTATGCCACCATGGAGTCCAAGAATCAAATAATTCATTGTGACATCATGTGGCCTAAAAGGGCATGGGATGCATTGTGACAGCACAGAGGTTAAGAGAAGCAAGGAACCATTGTGACCCAATGCAGGCTAACAATCTAATGATCCCTTGTGACACCAATGGGCCTAAAAGGGGCAGGGATGAATTGTGAAAGCATGGGGCCCAAGTAAAACCTGGTACAATTATGCCACCAAGGAGGCCAAGAATCAAATGATTCATTGTAACATCAAGTGGCCTAAAAGGGCATGGGATGCATTGTGACACCACAGGGGTTAAGAGAAGCAAGGAACCATTGTGACCCAATGCAGGCTAACAATCTAATGATCCCTTGTGGCACCAGGGGGTATAAAAATGGCCAGGGATGGATTGTTACAGCACGGGGACCAATAGAAGCAAGGATCTATTATGCCACCGTGGAGGCCAAGAATCAAATGATTCATTGTGACATCAAGTGGCCTAAAAGGGCATGGGATGCATTGTGACAGCACAGGGGTTAAGAGAAGCAAGGATCCATTGTGACCCAATGGAGGCTAATAATCCCAGGATCCCATTTGACACCAGGGGGCGTAAAAGGGCCAGGGATGAATTGTGAAAGCATGGGGCCCAATAGAAACAAGGAACCATTATGACACCATGGAGGCCAAGAATTAAATGATTCATTGTGACATCAAGTGGCCTAAAAGGGCATGGGATGCATTGTGACACCACAGGGGTTAAGAGAAGCAAGGAACCATTGTGACCCAATGCAGGCTAACCATCTAATGATCCCTTGTGACACCAATGGGCCTAAAAGGGCCAGGGATGGATTGTTACAGCACGGGGAACAATAGAAGCAAGGATCTATTATGCCACCGTGGAGGCCAAGAATCAAATGATTCATTGTGACATCAAGTGGCCTAAAAGTGCATGGGATGCATTGTGACAGCACAGGGGTTAAGAGAAGCAAGGATCCATTGTGACCCAATGGAGGCTAATAATCCCAGGATCCCATTTGACACCAGGGGGCGTAAAAGGGCCAGGGATCACTTGTGACAGCATGGGGCCCAATAGAAACACGGAACCATTATGACACCATGGAAGCCAAGAATCAAATGATTCATTGGGACATCAAGTGGCCTAAAAGGGCATGGGATGCATTGTGACACCACAGGGGTTAAGAGAAGCAAGGAACCATTGTGACCCAATGCAGGCTAACAATCTAAGGATCCCTTGTGACACCAATGGGCCTAAAAGGGCCAGGGATGAATTGTTACAGCACGGGGACCAATAGAAGCAAGGATCTATTATGCCACCATGGAGGCCAAGAATTAAATGATTCATTGTGACATCAAGTGGCCTAAAAGGGCATGGGATGCATTGTGACACCACAGGGGTTAAGAGAAGCAAGGAACCATTGTGACCCAATGGAGGCTAATAATCCCAGGATCCCATTTGACACCAGGGGGCGTAAAAGGGCCAGGGATGAATTGTGACAGCATGGGGCCCAATAGGAACAAGGAACCATTATGACACCATGGAGGCCAAGAATCAAATGATTCATTGTGACATCAAGTGGCCTAAAAGGGCATGGGATGCATTGTGACACCACAGAGGTTAAGGGAAGCAAGGAACCATTGTGACCCAATGCAGGCTAACAATCTAATGATCCCTTGTGACACCAATGGGCCTAAAAGTGCCAGGGATGAATTGTTACAGCACAGGGACCAATAGAAGCAAGGATCTATTATGCCATCATGGAGGCCAAGAATCAAATAATTCATTGTGACATCAAGTGGCCTAAAAGGGCATGGGATGCATTGTGACAGCACAGAGGTTAAGAGAAGCAAGGATCCATTGTGACCCAATGGAGGCTAACAATCTAATAATCCCTTTTGACACCAATGGGCCTAAAAGGGGCAGGGATGAATTGTGAAAGCATGGGGCCCAATTAAAACCTGGTACAAATATGCCACCATGGAGGCCAAGAATCAAATGATTCATTGTGACATCAAGTGGCCTAAAAGGGCATGGGATGCATTATGACACCATAGGGGTAAGGAGAACAAGGATCCATTGTGACCCAATGCAGGCTAACAATCTAATGATCCCTTGCGGCACCAATGGGCCTAAAAGGGGCAGGGATGAATTGTGAAAGCATGGGGCCCAAGTAAAACCTGGTAAAATTATGCCACCATGGAGGCCAAGAATCAAATGATTCATTGTGACATCAAGTGGCCTAAAAGGGCATGGGATGCATTGTGACAGCACAGGGGTTAAGAGAAGCAAGGATCCATTGTGACCCAAAGGAGGCTAATAATCCCAGGATCCCGTTTGACACCAGGGGGCGTAAAAGGGCCAGGGATGAATTGTGACAGCATGGGGCCCAATAGAAACAAGGAACCATTATGACACCATGGAGGCCAAGAATCAAAAGATTCATTGTGACATCAAGTGGCCTAAAAGGGCATGGGATGAATTGTGACACCACAGAGGTTAAGAGAAGCAAGGAACCATTGTGACCCAATGCAGGCTAACAATCTAATGATCCCTTGTGACACCAATGGGCCTAAAAGGGCCAGGGAGGAATTGTTACAGCACAGGGACCAATAGAAGCAAGGAACTTTTATGCCACCATGGAGGCCAAGAATCAAATAATTCATTGTGACATCATGTGGCCTAAAAGGGCATGGGATGCATTGTGACAGCACAGGGGTTAAGAGAAGCAAGGATGCATTATGACCCAATGGAGGCTAACAATCTAATGATCCCTTTTGACACCAATGGGCCTAAAAGGGGCAGGGATGAATTGTGAAAGCATGGGGCCCAATTAAAACCTGGTACAATTACGCCACCAAGGAGGCCAAGAATCAAATGATTCATTGTGACATCAAGTGGCCTAAAAGGGCATGGGATGCATTGTGACACCACAGGGGTTAAGAGAAGCAAGGAACCATTGTGACCCAATGCAGGCTAACAATCTAAGAATCCCTTTTGACACCAGGGGGCGCAAAAGGACCACGGATGAACTCTGACAGCAAAGGGACCTATAGAAGCAAGGAACCATTATGACACCATGGAGGCCAAGAATCAAATGGTTCATTGTAAGACCAAGTGGCCTAAAAGGGCTTGGAATGCATTGTGACACCACAGAGGTTAAGAGAAGCAAGGAACCATTGTGACCCAATGCAGGCTAGCAATCTAATGATCCCTTGTGGGACCAGGGGGTATAAAAAGGGCCAGGGATGGATTGTTACAGCACGGGGACCAATAGAAGCTAGGATCTATTATGCCACCATGGAGGCCAAGAATCAAATGATTCATTGTGACATCAAGTGGCCTAAAAGTGCATGGGATGCATTGTGACACCACAGGGGTTTAGAGAAGCAAGGATCCATTGTGACCCAATGGAGGCTAATAATCCCAGGATCCCATTTGACACCAGGGGGCGTAAAAGGGCCAGGGATGAATTGTGACAGCATGGGGCCCAATAGAAACAAGGAACCATTATGACACCATGGAGGCCAAGAATCAAATGATTCATTGTGACATCAAGTGGCCTAAAAGGGCATGGGATGCATTGTGACACCACAGGGGTTAAGAGAAGCAAGGAACCATTGTGACCCAATGCAGGCTAACAATCTAATGATCCCTTGTGACACCAATGGGCCTAAAAGGGCCAGGGATGAATTGTTACAGCACGGGGACCAATAGTAGCAAGGATCTATTATGCCACCATGGAGGCCAAGAATCAAATGATTCATTGTGACATCATGTGGCCTAAAAGTGCATGGGATGCATTGTGACAGCACAGGGGTTAAGAGAAGCAAGGAACCATTGTGACCCAATGCAGGCTAACAATCTAATGATCCCTTGTGACACCAATGGGCCTAAAAGGGGCAGGGATGAATTGTGAAAGCATGGGGCCCAAGTAAACCCTGGTACAAATATGCCACCAAGGAGGCCAAGAATCAAATGATTCATTGTGACATCAAGTGGCCTAAAAGGGCATGGGATGCATTGTGACACCACAGGGGCTAAGAGAATCAAGGAACCATTGTGACCTAATGGAGGCTAATAATCCCAGGATCCCATTTGACACCAGGGGGCGTAAAAGGGCCAGGGATCACTTGTGACAGCATGGGGCCCAATAGAAACAAGGAACCATTATGACACCATGGAGGCCAAGAAGCAAAAGATTCATTGTGACATCAAGTGGCCTAAAAGGGCATGGGATGCATTGTGACACCACAGGGGTTAAGAGAAGCAAGGAACCATTGTGACCCAATGCAGGCTAACAATCTAATGATCCCTTGTGACACCAATGGGCCTAAAAGGGGCTGGGAGGAATTGTTACAGCACAGGGACCAATAGAAGCAAGTATCAATTATGCCATCATGGAGGCCAAGAATCAAATAATTCATTGTGACATCAAGTGGCCTAAAAGGGCATGGGATGCATTGTGACAGCACAGGGGTTAAGAGAAGCAAGGAACCATTGTGACCCAATGCAGGCTAACCATCTAATGATCCCTTGTGACACCAATGGCCCTAAAAGGGCCAGGGAGGAATTGTTACAGCACGGGGACCACTAGAAGCAAGGATCTATTATGCCATCATGGAGGCCAAGAATCAAATAATTCATTGTGACATCATGTGGCATAAAAGGGCATGGGATGCATTGTGACAGCACAGGGGTTAAGAGAAGCAAGGAACCATTGTGACCCAATGCAGGCTAACAATCTAATGATCCCTTTTGACACCAGGGGGCACAAAAGGACCACGGATGGACTCTGACAGCATGGGGACCTATAGAAGCAAGGAACCATTATGACACCATGAAGGCCAAGAATCAAATAGTTCACTGTAAGACCAAGCGGCCTAAAAGGGCTTGGAATGCATTGTGACACCACAGGGGTTAAGAGAAGCAAGGAACCATTGTGACCCAATGCAGGCTAACCATCTAATGATCCCTTGTGACACCAATGGGCCTAAAAGGGCCAGGGAGGAATTGTTACAGCACGGGGACCAATAGAAGCAAGGATCTATTATGCCACCGTGGAGGCCAAGAATCAAATGATTCATTGTGACATCAAGTGGCCTAAAAGGGCATGGGATGCATTGTGACACCACAGAGGTTAAGAGAAGCAAGCAACCATTGTCACCCAATGCAGGCTAACAATCTAATGATCCCTTGTGACACCAATGGGCCTAAAAGGGGTAGGGATGAATTGTGAAAGCATGGGGCCCAAGTAAACCCTGGTACAAATATGCCACCATGGAGGCCAAGAATCAAATGATTCATTGTGACATCAAGTGGCCTAAAAGGGCATGGGATGCATTGTGACACCACAGGGGTTAAGAGAAGCAAGGAACCATTGTGACCCAATGCAGGCTAACAATCTAATGATCCCTTGTGACACCAATGGGCCTAAAAGGGCCAGGGATGAATTGTTACAGCACGGGGACCAATAGAAGCAAGGATCTATTATGCCACCATGGAGTCCAAGAATCAAATAATTCATTGTGACATCATGTGGCCTAAAAGGGCATGGGATGCATTGTGACAGCACAGAGGTTAAGAGAAGCAAGGAACCATTGTGACCCAATGCAGGCTAACAATCTAATGATCCCTTGTGACACCAATGGGCCTAAAAGGGGCAGGGATGAATTGTGAAAGCATGGGGCCCAAGTAAAACCTGGTACAATTATGCCACCAAGGAGGCCAAGAATCAAATGATTCATTGTAACATCAAGTGGCCTAAAAGGGCATGGGATGCATTGTGACACCACAGGGGTTAAGAGAAGCAAGGAACCATTGTGACCCAATGCAGGCTAACAATCTAATGATCCCTTGTGGCACCAGGGGGTATAAAAATGGCCAGGGATGGATTGTTACAGCACGGGGACCAATAGAAGCAAGGATCTATTATGCCACCGTGGAGGCCAAGAATCAAATGATTCATTGTGACATCAAGTGGCCTAAAAGGGCATGGGATGCATTGTGACAGCACAGGGGTTAAGAGAAGCAAGGATCCATTGTGACCCAATGGAGGCTAATAATCCCAGGATCCCATTTGACACCAGGGGGCGTAAAAGGGCCAGGGATGAATTGTGAAAGCATGGGGCCCAATAGAAACAAGGAACAATTATGACACCATGGAGGCCAAGAATTAAATGATTCATTGTGACATCAAGTGGCCTAAAAGGGCATGGGATGCATTGTGACACCACAGGGGTTAAGAGAAGCAAGGAACCATTGTGACCCAATGCAGGCTAACCATCTAATGATCCCTTGTGACACCAATGGGCCTAAAAGGGCCAGGGATGGATTGTTACAGCACGGGGAACAATAGAAGCAAGGATCTATTATGCCACCGTGGAGGCCAAGAATCAAATGATTCATTGTGACATCAAGTGGCCTAAAAGTGCATGGGATGCATTGTGACAGCACAGGGGTTAAGAGAAGCAAGGATCCATTGTGACCCAATGGAGGCTAATAATCCCAGGATCCCATTTGACACCAGGGGGCGTAAAAGGGCCAGGGATCACTTGTGACAGCATGGGGCCCAATAGAAACACGGAACCATTATGACACCATGGAAGCCAAGAATCAAATGATTCATTGGGACATCAAGTGGCCTAAAAGGGCATGGGATGCATTGTGACACCACAGGGGTTAAGAGAAGCAAGGAACCATTGTGACCCAATGCAGGCTAACAATCTAATGATCCCTTGTGACACCAATGGGCCTAAAAGGGCCAGGGATGAATTGTTACAGCACGGGGACCAATAGAAGCAAGGATCTATTATGCCACCATGGAGGCCAAGAATTAAATGATTCATTGTGACATCAAGTGGCCTAAAAGGGCATGGGATGCATTGTGACACCACAGGGGTTAAGAGAAGCAAGGAACCATTGTGACCCAATGGAGGCTAATAATCCCAGGATCCCATTTGACACCAGGGGGCGTAAAAGGGCCAGGGATGAATTGTGACAGCATGGGGCCCAATAGGAACAAGGAACCATTATGACACCATGGAGGCCAAGAATCAAATGATTCATTGTGACATCAAGTGGCCTAAAAGGGCATGGGATGCATTGTGACACCACAGAGGTTAAGGGAAGCAAGGAACCATTGTGACCCAATGCAGGCTAACAATCTAATGATCCCTTGTGACACCAATGGGCCTAAAAGTGCCAGGGAGGAATTGTTACAGCACAGGGACCAATAGAAGCAAGGATCTATTATGCCACCATGGAGGCCAAGAATCAAATAATTCATTGTGACATCAAGTGGCCTAAAAGGGCATGGGATGCATTGTGACAGCACAGAGGTTAAGAGAAGCAAGGATCCATTGTGACCCAATGGAGGCTAACAATCTAATAATCCCTTTTGACACCAATGGGCCTAAAAGGGGCAGGGATGAATTGTGAAAGCATGGGGCCCAATTAAAACCTGGTACAAATATGCCACCATGGAGGCCAAGAATCAAATGATTCATTGTGACATCAAGTGGCCTAAAAGGGCATGGGATGCATTATGACACCATAGGGGTAAGGAGAACAAGGATCCATTGTGACCCAATGCAGGCTAACAATCTAATGATCCCTTGCGGCACCAATGGGCCTAAAAGGGGCAGGGATGAATTGTGAAAGCATGGGGCCCAAGTAAAACCTGGTAAAATTATGCCACCATGGAGGCCAAGAATCAAATGATTCATTGTGACATCAAGTGGCCTAAAAGGGCATGGGATGCATTGTGACAGCACAGGGGTTAAGAGAAGCAAGGATCCATTGTGACCCAAAGGAGGCTAATAATCCCAGGATCCCGTTTGACACCAGGGGGCGTAAAAGGGCCAGGGATGAATTGTGACAGCATGGGGCCCAATAGAAACAAGGAACCATTATGACACCATGGAGGCCAAGAATCAAAAGATTCATTGTGACATCAAGTGGCCTAAAAGGGCATGGGATGCATTGTGACACCACAGAGGTTAAGAGAAGCAAGGAACCATTGTGACCCAATGCAGGCTAACAATCTAATGATCCCTTGTGACACCAATGGGCCTAAAAGGGCCAGGGAGGAATTGTTACAGCACAGGGACCAATAGAAGCAAGGAACTTTTATGCCACCATGGAGGCCAAGAATCAAATAATTCATTGTGACATCATGTGGCCTAAAAGGGCATGGGATGCATTGTGACAGCACAGGGGTTAAGAGAAGCAAGGATGCATTATGACCCAATGGAGGCTAACAATCTAATGATCCCTTTTGACAACAATGGGCCTAAAAGGGGCAGGGATGAATTGTGAAAGCATGGGGCCCAATTAAAACCTGGTACAATTACGCCACCAAGGAGGCCAAGAATCAAATGATTCATTGTGACATCAAGTGGCCTAAAAGGGCATGGGATGCATTGTGACACCACAGGGGTTAAGAGAAGCAAGGAACCATTGTGACCCAATGCAGGCTAACAATCTAAGAATCCCTTTTGACACCAGGGGGCGCAAAAGGACCACGGATGAACTCTGACAGCAAAGGGACCTATAGAAGCAAGGAACCATTATGACACCATGGAGGCCAAGAATCAAATGGTTCATTGTAAGACCAAGTGGCCTAAAAGGGCTTGGAATGCATTGTGACACCACAGAGGTTAAGAGAAGCAAGGAACCATTGTGACCCAATGCAGGCTAGCAATCTAATGATCCCTTGTGGGACCAGGGGGTATAAAAAGGGCCAGGGATGGATTGTTACAGCACGGGGACCAATAGAAGCTAGGATCTATTATGCCACCATGGAGGCCAAGAATCAAATGATTCATTGTGACATCAAGTGGCCTAAAAGTGCATGGGATGCATTGTGACACCACAGGGGTTTAGAGAAGCAAGGATCCATTGTGACCCAATGGAGGCTAATAATCCCAGGATCCCATTTGACACCAGGGGGCGTAAAAGGGCCAGGGATGAATTGTGACAGCATGGGGCCCAATAGAAACAAGGAACCATTATGACACCATGGAGGCCAAGAATCAAATGATTCATTGTGACATCAAGTGGCCTAAAAGGGCATGGGATGCATTGTGACACCACAGAGGTTAAGAGAAGCAAGGAACCATTGTGACCCAATGCAGGCTAACAATCTAATGATCCCTTGTGACACCAATGGGCCTAAAAGGGCCAGGGATGAATTGTTACAGCACGGGGACCAATAGTAGCAAGGATCTATTATGCCACCATGGAGGCCAAGAATCAAATGATTCATTGTGACATCATGTGGCCTAAAAGTGCATGGGATGCATTGTGACAGCACAGGGGTTAAGAGAAGCAAGGAACCATTGTGACCCAATGCAGGCTAACAATCTAATGATCCCTTGTGACACCAATGGGCCTAAAAGGGGCAGGGATGAATTGTGAAAGCATGGGGCCCAAGTAAACCCTGGTACAAATATGCCACCAAGGAGGCCAAGAATCAAATGATTCATTGTGACATCAAGTGGCCTAAAAGGGCATGGGATGCATTGTGACACCACAGGGGCTAAGAGAATCAAGGAACCATTGTGACCTAATGGAGGCTAATAATCCCAGGATCCCATTTGACACCAGGGGGCGTAAAAGGGCCAGGGATCACTTGTGACAGCATGGGGCCCAATAGAAACAAGGAACCATTATGACACCATGGAGGCCAAGAAGCAAAAGATTCATTGTGACATCAAGTGGCCTAAAAGGGCATGGGATGCATTGTGACACCACAGGGGTTAAGAGAAGCAAGGAACCATTGTGACCCAATGCAGGCTAACAATCTAATGATCCCTTGTGACACCAATGGGCCTAAAAGGGGCAGGGAGGAATTGTTACAGCACAGGGACCAATAGAAGCAAGTATCAATTATGCCATCATGGAGGCCAAGAATCAAATAATTCATTGTGACATCAAGTGGCCTAAAAGGGCATGGGATGCATTGTGACAGCACAGGGGTTAAGAGAAGCAAGGAACCATTGTGACCCAATGCAGGCTAACCATCTAATGATCCCTTGTGACACCAATGGCCCTAAAAGGGCCAGGGAGGAATTGTTACAGCACGGGGACCACTAGAAGCAAGGATCTATTATGCCATCATGGAGGCCAAGAATCAAATAATTCATTGTGACATCATGTGGCATAAAAGGGCATGGGATGCATTGTGACAGCACAGGGGTTAAGAGAAGCAAGGAACCATTGTGACCCAATGCAGGCTAACAATCTAATGATCCCTTTTGACACCAGGGGGCACAAAAGGACCACGGATGGACTCTGACAGCATGGGGACCTATAGAAGCAAGGAACCATTATGACACCATGAAGGCCAAGAATCAAATAGTTCACTGTAAGACCAAGCGGCCTAAAAGGGCTTGGAATGCATTGTGACACCACAGGGGTTAAGAGAAGCAAGGAACCATTGTGACCCAATGCAGGCTAACCATCTAATGATCCCTTGTGACACCAATGGGCCTAAAAGGGCCAGGGAGGAATTGTTACAGCACGGGGACCAATAGAAGCAAGGATCTATTATGCCACCGTGGAGGCCAAGAATCAAATGATTCATTGTGACATCAAGTGGCCTAAAAGGGCATGGGATGCATTGTGACACCACAGAGGTTAAGAGAAGCAAGGAACCATTGTGACCCAATGCAGGCTAACAATCTAATGATCCCTTGTGACACCAATGGGCCTAAAAGGGGTAGGGATGAATTGTGAAAGCATGGGGCCCAAGTAAACCCTGGTACAAATATGCCACCATGGAGGCCAAGAATTAAATGATTCATTGTGACATCAAGTGGCCTAAAATGGCATGGGATGCATTGTGACACCACAGGGGCTAAGAGAAGCAAGGAACCATTGTGACCTAATGGAGGCTAATAATCCCAGGATCCCATTTGACACCAGGGGGCGTAAAAGGGCCAGGGATCAATTGTGACAGCATGGGGCCCAATAGAAACAAGGAACCATTATGACACCATGGAAGCCAAGAATCAAATGATTCATTGTGACATCAAGTGGCCTAAAAGGGCATGGGATGCATTGTGACACCACAGGGGTTAAGAGAAGCAAGGAACCATTGTGACCCAATGCAGGCTAACCATCTAATGATCCCTTGTGACACCAATGGGCCTAAAAGGGCCAGGGATGGATTGTTACAGCATGGGGACCAATAGAAGCAAGGATCCATTATGCCACCATGGAGGCCAAGAATCAAATAATTCATTGTGACATCATGTGGCCTAAAAGGGCATGGGATGCATTGTGACAGCGCAGGGGTTAAGAGAAGCAAGGAACCATTGTGACCCAATGCAGGCTAACAATCTAATGATCCCTTGTGGCGCCAGGGGGTATAAAAAGGGCCAGGGATGGATTGTTACAGCACGGGGACCAATAGAAGCAAGGATCTATTATGCCTCCGTGGAGGCCAAGAATCAAATGATTCATTGTGACATCAAGTGGCCTAAAAGTGCATGGGATGCATTGTGACACCACAGGGGTTAAGAGAAGCAAGGAAACATTGTGACCCAATGCAAGCTAACAATCTAATGATCCCTTGTGACACCAATGGGCCTAAAAGGGGCAGGGATGAATTGTGAAAGCATGGGGCCCAAGTAAACCCTGGTACAAATATGCCACCATGGAGGCCAAGAATCAAATGATTCATAGTGACATCAAGTGGCCTAAAAGGGCATGGGATGCATTGTGACACCACAGGGGTTAAGAGAAGCAAGGAACCATTGTGATCCAATGCAGGCTAACAATCTAAGAATCCCTTTTGACTCCAGGGGGCGCAAAAGGACCACAGATGAACTCTGACAGCAAAGGGACCTATAGAAGCAAGGAACCATTATGACACCATGTAGGCCAAGAATCAAATGGTTCATTGTAAGACCAAGTGGCCTAAAAGGGCTTGGAATGCATTGTGACACCACAGAGGTTAAGAGAAGCAAGGAACCATTGTGACCCAATGCAGGCTAGCAATCTAATGATCCCTTGTGGCAACAGGGGGTATAAAAAGGGCCAGGGATGGATTGTTACAGCACGGGGAACAATAGAAGCAAGGATCTATTATGCCACCGTGGAGGCCAAGAATCAAATGATTCATTGTGACATCAAGTGGCCTAAAAGTGCATGGGATGCATTGTGACAGCACAGGCGTTAAGAGAAGCAAGGATCCATTGTGACCCAATGGAGGCTAATAATCCCAGGATCCCATTTGACACCAGGGGGCGTAAAAGGGCCAGGGATCAATTGTGACAGCATGGGGCCCAATAGAAACAAGGAACCATTATGACACCATGGAAGCCAAGAATCAAATGATTCATTGTGACATCAAGTGGCCTAAAAGGGCATGGGATGCATTGTGACACCACAGGGGTTAAGAGAAGCAAGGAACCATTGTGACCCAATGCAGGCTAACAATCTAATGATCCCTTGTGTCACCAAAGGGCCTAAAAGGGGCAGGGATGAATTGTGAAAGCATGGGGCCCAAGTAAACCCTGGTACAAATATGCCACCATGGAGGCCAAGAATCAAATGATTCATTGTGACATCAAGAGGCCTAAAAGGGCATGAGATGCATTGTGACACCACAGGGGTTAAGAGAACCAAGGAAACATTGTGACCCAATGCAAGCTAACAATCTAATGATCCCTTCTGAGAGCAATGGGCCTAAAAGGGGCAGGGATGAATTGTGAAAGCATGGGGCCCAAGTAAACCCTGGTACAAATATGCCACCATGGAGGCCAAGAATCAAAGGATTCATTGTGACATCAAGTGGCCTAAAAGGGCATGGGATGCATTGTGACAGCACAGGGGTTAAGAGAAGCAAGGAACCATTGTGACCCCATGCAGGCTAACAATCTAAGAATCCCTTTTGACACCAGGGGGCGCAAAAGGACCACGGATGAACTCTGACAGCATGGGGACCTATAGAAGCAAGGAACCATTATGACACCATGTAGGCCAAGAATCAAATGGTTCATTGTAAGACCAAGTGGCCTAAAAGGGCTTGGAATGCATTGTGACACCACAGAGGTTAAGAGAAGCAAGGAAACATTGTGACCCAATGCAGGCTAGCAATCTAATGATCCCTTGCGGCACCAGGGGGTATAAAAAGGGCCAGGGATGGATTGTTACAGCACGGGGAACAATAGAAGCAAGGATCTATTATGCCACCATGGAGGCCAAGAATCAAATGATTCATTGTGACATCAAGTGGCCTAAAAGTGCATGGGATGCATTGTGACAGCACAGGGGTTAAGAGAAGCATGGATCCATTGTGACCCAATGGAGGCTAATAATCCCAGGATCCCATTTGACACCAGGGGGCGTAAAAGGGCCAGGGATCAATTGTGACAGCATGGGGCCCAATAGAAACAAGGAACCATTATGACACCATGGAAGCCAAGAATCAAATGATTCATTGTGACATCAAGTGGCCTAAAAGGGCATGGGATGCATTGTGACAGCACAGAGGTTAAGAGAAGCAAGGAACCATTGTGACCCAATGCAGGCTAACAATCTAATGATCCCTTGTGACAGCAATGGGCCTAAAAGGGCCAGGGAGGAATTGTTACAGCACAGGGACCAATAGAAGCAAGGATCTATTATGCCACCATGGAGGCCAAGAATCAAACAATTCATTGTGACATCAAGTGGCCTAAAAGGGCATGGGATGCATTGTGACAGCACAGGGGTTAAGAGAACCAAGGATCCATTATGACCCAATGGAGGCTAACAATCTAATAATCCCTTTTGACACCAATGGGCCTAAAAGGGGCAGGGATGAATTGTGAAAGCATGGGGACCTATAGAAGCAAGGATCTATTATGCCACCATGGAGGCCAAGAATCAAATGGTTCATTGTAAGACCAAGTGGCCTAAAAGGGCTTGGAATGCATTGTGACACCACAGAGGTTAAGAGAAGCAAGGAACCATTGTGACCCAATGCAGGCTAACAATCTAATGATCCCTTGTGACACCAATGGGCCTAAAAGGGGCATGGATGAATTGTGAAAGCATGGGGCCCAAGTAAACCCTGGTACAAATATGCCACCAAGGAGGCCAAGAATCAAATGATTCATTGTGACATCAAGTGGCCTAAAATGTCATGGGATGCATTGTGACACCACAGGGGCTAAGAGAAGCAAGGAACCATTGTGACCTAATGGAGGCTTATAATCCCAGGATCCCATTTGACACCAGGGGGCGTAAAAGGGCCAGGGATCAATTGTGACAGCATGGGGCCCAATAGAAACAAGGAACCATTATGACACCATGGAAGCCAAGAATCAAATGATTCATTGTGACATCAAGTGGCCTAAAAGGGCATGGGATGCATTGTGACACCACAGGGGTTAAGAGAAGCAAGGAACCATTGTGACCCAATGCAGGCTAACCATCTAATGATCCCTTGTGACACCAATGGGCCTAAAAGGGCCAGGGATGGATTGTTACAGCATGGGGACCAATAGAAGCAAGGATCTATTATGCCACCATGGAGGCCAAGAATCAAATAATTCATTGTGACATCATGTGGCCTAAAAGGGCATGGGATGCATTGTGACAGCGCAGGGGTTAAGAGAAGCAAGGAACCATTGTGACCCAATGCAGGCTAACAATCTAATGATCCCTTGTGGCGCCAGGGGGTATAAAAAGGGCCAGGGATGGATTGTTACAGCACGGGGACCAATAGAAGCAAGGATCTATTATGCCACCATGGAGTCCAAGAATCAAATAATTCATTGTGACATCATGTGGCCTAAAAGGGCATGGGATGCATTGTGACAGCACAGGGGTTAAGAGAAGCAAGGAAACATTGTGACCCAATGGAGGCTAACAATCTAATAATCCCTTTTGACACCAATGGGCCTAAAAGGGGCAGGGATGAATTGTGAAAGCATGGGGCCCAAGTAAAACCTGGTACAATTACGCCACCATGGAGGCCAAGAATCAAATGATTCATTGTGACATCAAGTGGCCTAAAAGGGCATGGGATGCATTGTGACAGCACAGGGGTTAAGAGAAGCAAGGACGCATTGTGACCCAATGCAGGCTAACAATCTAATGATCCCTTTTGACACCAGGGGGCGCAAAAGGACCACGGATGGACTCTGACAGCATGGGGACCTATAGAAGCAAGGATCTATTATGCCACCATGGAGGCCAGGAATCAAATGGTTCATTGTAAGACCAAGTGGCCTAAAAGGGCTTGGAATGCATTGTGACACCACAGAGGTTAAGAGAAGCAAGGAACCATTGTGACCCAATGAAGGCTAATAATCCCAGGATCCCATTTGACACCAATGGGCCTAAAAGGGGCAGGGATGAATTGTGAAAGCATGGGGCCCAAGTAAAACCTGGTACAATTATGCCACCATGGCGGCCAAGATTCAAATGATTCATTGTGACATCAAGTGGCCTAAAAGGGCATGGGATGCATAGTGACAGCACAGGGGTGGAGAAGCGAGGAACCATCATGACCCAATGCAGGCTAACAATCTAATGATCCCTTTTGACACCGGGGGGCGCAAAAGGTCCACGGATCGACTCTGACAACATGGAGACCTATAGAAGCAAGGAACCATTATGACACCATGAAGGCCTAGATTCAAATGGTTCATTGTAAGACCAAGTGGCCTAAAAGGGCTTGGAATGCATTGTGACACCACAGAGGTTAAGAGAAGCAAGCAACCATTGTGACCCAATGCAGGCTAACAATCTAATGATCCCTTGTGACACCAATGGGCCTAAAAGGGCCAGGGATGAATAGTTACAGCACGGGGACCAATAGAAGCAAGGATCTATTATGCCACCATGGAGTCCAAGAATCAAATAATTCATTGTGACATCATGTGGCCTAAAAGGGCATGGGATGCATTGTGACAGCACAGAGGTTAAGAGAAGCAAGGAACCATTGTGACCCAATGCAGGCTAACAATCTAATGATCCCTTGTGACACCAATGGGCCTAAAAGGGGCAGGGATGAATTGTGAAAGCATGGGGCCCAAGTAAAACCTGGTACAATTATGCCACCAAGGAGGCCAAGAATCAAATGATTCATTGTGACATCAAGTGGCCTAAAAGGGCATGGGATGCATTGTGACAGCACAGGGGTTAAGAGAAGCAAGGAACCATTGTGACCCAATGCAGGCTAACAATCTAATGATCCCTTGTGGCACCAGGGGGTATAAAAATGGCCAGGGATGGATTGTTACAGCACGGGGACCAATAGAAGCAAGGATCTATTATGCCACCGTGGAGGCCAAGAATCAAATGATTCATTGTGACATCAAGTGGCCTAAAAGGGCATGGGATGCATTGTGACAGCACAGGGGTTAAGAGAAGCAAGGATCCATTGTGACCCAATGGAGGCTAATAATCCCAGGATCCCATTTGACACCAGGGGGCGTAAAAGGGCCAGGGATGAATTGTGACAGCATGGGGCCCAATAGAAACAAGGAACCATTATGACACCATGGAGGCCAAGAATTAAATGATTCATTGTGACATCAAGTGGCCTAAAAGGGCATGGGATGCATTGTGACACCACAGGGGTTAAGAGAAGCAAGGAACCATTGTGACCCAATGCAGGCTAACCATCTAATGATCCCTTGTGACACCAATGGGCCTAAAAGGGCCAGGGAGGAATTGTTACAGCACAGGGACCAATAGAAGCAAGGATCTATTATGCCACCATGGAGGCCAAGAATCAAACAATTCATTGTGACATCAAGTGGCCTAAAAGGGCATGGGATGCATTGTGACAGCACAGGGGTTAAGAGAACCAAGGATCCATTATGACCCAATGGAGGCTAACAATCTAATAATCCCTTTTGACACCAATGGGCCTAAAAGGGGCAGGGATGAATTGTGAAAGCATGGGGACCTATAGAAGCAAGGATCTATTATGCCACCATGGAGGCCAGGAATCAAATGGTTCATTGTAAGACCAAGTGGCCTAAAAGGGCTTGGAATGCATTGTGACACCACAGAGGTTAAGAGAAGCAAGGAACCATTGTGACCCAATGCAGGCTAACAATCTAATGATCCCTTGTGACACCAATGGGCCTAAAAGGGGCAGGGATGAATTGTGAAAGCATGGGGCCCAAGTAAACCCTGGTACAAATATGCCACCAAGGAGGCCAAGAATCAAATGATTCATTGTGACATCAAGTGGCCTAAAAGGGCATGGGATGCATTGTGACACCACAGGGGCTATGAGAATCAAGGAACCATTGTGACCTAATGGAGGCTAATAATCCCAGGATCCCATTTGACACCAGGGGGCGTAAAAGGGCCAGGGATCACTTGTGACAGCATGGGGCCCAATAGAAACAAGGAACCATTATGACACCATGGAGGCCAAGAAGCAAAAGATTCATTGTGACATCAAGTGGCCTAAAAGGGCATGGGATGCATTGTGACACCACAGGGGTTAAGAGAAGCAAGGAACCATTGTGACCCAATGCAGGCTAACAATCTAATGATCCCTTGTGACACCAATGGGCCTAAAAGGGGCAGGGAGGAATTGTTACAGCACAGGGACCAATAGAAGCAAGTATCAATTATGCCATCATGGAGGCCAAGAATCAAATAATTCATTGTGACATCAAGTGGCCTAAAAGGGCATGGGATGCATTGTGACAGCACAGGGGTTAAGAGAAGCAAGGAACCATTGTGACCCAATGCAGGCTAACCATCTAATGATCCCTTGTGGCACCAATGGCCCTAAAAGGGCCAGGGAGGAATTGTTACAGCACGGGGACCACTAGAAGCAAGGATCTATTATGCCATCATGGAGGCCAAGAATCAAATAATTCATTGTGACATCATGTGGCATAAAAGGGCATGGGATGCATTGTGACAGCACAGGGGTTAAGAGAAGCAAGGAACCATTGTGACCCAATGCAGGCTAACAATCTAATGATCCCTTTTGACACCAGGGGGCACAAAAGGACCACGGATGGACTCTGACAGCATGGGGACCTATAGAAGCAAGGAACCATTATGACACCATGAAGGCCAAGAATCAAATAGTTCACTGTAAGACCAAGCGGCCTAAAAGGGCTTGGAATGCATTGTGACACCACAGGGGTTAAGAGAAGCAAGGAACCATTGTGACCCAATGCAGGCTAACCATCTAATGATCCCTTGTGACACCAATGGGCCTAAAAGGGCCAGGGAGGAATTGTTACAGCACGGGGACCAATAGAAGCAAGGATCTATTATGCCACCGTGGAGGCCAAGAATCAAATGATTCATTGTGACATCAAGTGGCCTAAAAGGGCATGGGATGCATTGTGACACCACAGAGGTTAAGAGAAGCAAGCAACCATTGTGACCCAATGCAGGCTAACAATCTAATGATCCCTTGTGACACCAATGGGCCTAAAAGGGGCAGGGATGAATTGTGAAAGCATGGGGCCCAAGTAAACCCTGGTACAAATATGCCACCATGGAGGCCAAGAATCAAATGATTCATTGTGACATCAAGTGGCCTAAAATGTCATGGGATGCATTGTGACACCACAGGGGCTAAGAGAAGCAAGGAACCATTGTGACCTAATGGAGGCTTATAATCCCAGGATCCCATTTGACACCAGGGGGCGTAAAAGGGCCAGGGATCAATTGTGACAGCATGGGGCCCAATAGAAACAAGGAACCATTATGACACCATGGAAGCCAAGAATCAAATGATTCATTGTGACATCAAGTGGCCTAAAAGGGCATGGGATGCATTGTGACACCACAGGGGTTAAGAGAAGCAAGGAACCATTGTGACCCAATGCAGGCTAACCATCTAATGATCCCTTGTGACACCAATGGGCCTAAAAGGGCCAGGGATGGATTGTTACAGCATGGGGACCAATAGAAGCAAGGATCTATTATGCCACCATGGAGGCCAAGAATCAAATAATTCATTGTGACATCATGTGGCCTAAAAGGGCATGGGATGCATTGTAACAGCGCAGGGGTTAAGAGAAGCAAGGAACCATTGTGACCCAATGCAGGCTAACAATCTAATGATCCCTTGTGGCGCCAGGGGGTATAAAAAGGGCCAGGGATGGATTGTTACAGCACGGGGACCAATAGAAGCAAGGATCTATTATGCCACCATGGAGTCCAAGAATCAAATAATTCATTGTGACATCAAGTGGCCTAAAAGTGCATGGGATGCATTGTGACACCACAGGGGTTAAGAGAAGCAAGGAAACATTGTGACCCAATGCAAGCTAACAATCTAATGATCCCTTGTGACACCAATGGGCCTAAAAGGGGCAGGGATGAATTGTGAAAGCATGGGGCCCAAGTAAACCCTGGTACAAATATGCCACCATGGAGGCCAAGAATCAAATGATTCATAGTGACATCAAGTGGCCTAAAAGGGCATGGGATGCATTGTGACACCACAGGGGTTAAGAGAAGCAAGGAACCATTGTGATCCAATGCAGGCTAACAATCTAAGAATCCCTTTTGACTCCAGGGGGCGCAAAAGGACCACAGATGAACTCTGACAGCAAAGGGACCTATAGAAGCAAGGAACCATTATGACACCATGTAGGCCAAGAATCAAATGGTTCATTGTAAGACCAAGTGGCCTAAAAGGGCTTGGAATGCATTGTGACACCACAGAGGTTAAGAGAAGCAAGGAACCATTGTGACCCAATGCAGGCTAGCAATCTAATGATCCCTTGTGGCAACAGGGGGTATAAAAAGGGCCAGGGATGGATTGTTACAGCACGGGGAACAATAGAAGCAAGGATCTATTATGCCACCGTGGAGGCCAAGAATCAAATGATTCATTGTGACATCAAGTGGCCTAAAAGTGCATGGGATGCATTGTGACAGCACAGGCGTTAAGAGAAGCAAGGATCCATTGTGACCCAATGGAGGCTAATAATCCCAGGATCCCATTTGACACCAGGGGGCGTAAAAGGGCCAGGGATCAATTGTGACAGCATGGGGCCCAATAGAAACAAGGAACCATTATGACACCATGGAAGCCAAGAATCAAATGATTCATTGTGACATCAAGTGGCCTAAAAGGGCATGGGATGCATTGTGACACCACAGGGGTTAAGAGAAGCAAGGAACCATTGTGACCCAATGCAGGCTAACAATCTAATGATCCCTTGTGTCACCAAAGGGCCTAAAAGGGGCAGGGATGAATTGTGAAAGCATGGGGCCCAAGTAAACCCTGGTACAAATATGCCACCATGGAGGCCAAGAATCAAATGATTCATTGTGACATCAAGAGGCCTAAAAGGGCATGAGATGCATTGTGACACCACAGGGGTTAAGAGAACCAAGGAAACATTGTGACCCAATGCAAGCTAACAATCTAATGATCCCTTCTGAGAGCAATGGGCCTAAAAGGGGCAGGGATGAATTGTGAAAGCATGGGGCCCAAGTAAACCCTGGTACAAATATGCCACCATGGAGGCCAAGAATCAAAGGATTCATTGTGACATCAAGTGGCCTAAAAGGGCATGGGATGCATTGTGACAGCACAGGGGTTAAGAGAAGCAAGGAACCATTGTGACCCCATGCAGGCTAACAATCTAAGAATCCCTTTTGACACCAGGGGGCGCAAAAGGACCACGGATGAACTCTGACAGCATGGGGACCTATAGAAGCAAGGAACCATTATGACACCATGTAGGCCAAGAATCAAATGGTTCATTGTAAGACCAAGTGGCCTAAAAGGGCTTGGAATGCATTGTGACACCACAGAGGTTAAGAGAAGCAAGGAAACATTGTGACCCAATGCAGGCTAGCAATCTAATGATCCCTTGCGGCACCAGGGGGTATAAAAAGGGCCAGGGATGGATTGTTACAGCACGGGGAACAATAGAAGCAAGGATCTATTATGCCACCATGGAGGCCAAGAATCAAATGATTCATTGTGACATCAAGTGGCCTAAAAGTGCATGGGATGCATTGTGACAGCACAGGGGTTAAGAGAAGCATGGATCCATTGTGACCCAATGGAGGCTAATAATCCCAGGATCCCATTTGACACCAGGGGGCGTAAAAGGGCCAGGGATCAATTGTGACAGCATGGGGCCCAATAGAAACAAGGAACCATTATGACACCATGGAAGCCAAGAATCAAATGATTCATTGTGACATCAAGTGGCCTAAAAGGGCATGGGATGCATTGTGACAGCACAGAGGTTAAGAGAAGCAAGGAACCATTGTGACCCAATGCAGGCTAACAATCTAATGATCCCTTGTGACAGCAATGGGCCTAAAAGGGCCAGGGAGGAATTGTTACAGCACAGGGACCAATAGAAGCAAGGATCTATTATGCCACCATGGAGGCCAAGAATCAAACAATTCATTGTGACATCAAGTGGCCTAAAAGGGCATGGGATGCATTGTGACAGCACAGGGGTTAAGAGAACCAAGGATCCATTATGACCCAATGGAGGCTAACAATCTAATAATCCCTTTTGACACCAATGGGCCTAAAAGGGGCAGGGATGAATTGTGAAAGCATGGGGACCTATAGAAGCAAGGATCTATTATGCCACCATGGAGGCCAAGAATCAAATGGTTCATTGTAAGACCAAGTGGCCTAAAAGGGCTTGGAATGCATTGTGACACCACAGAGGTTAAGAGAAGCAAGGAACCATTGTGACCCAATGCAGGCTAACAATCTAATGATCCCTTGTGACACCAATGGGCCTAAAAGGGGCATGGATGAATTGTGAAAGCATGGGGCCCAAGTAAACCCTGGTACAAATATGCCACCAAGGAGGCCAAGAATCAAATGATTCATTGTGACATCAAGTGGCCTAAAATGTCATGGGATGCATTGTGACACCACAGGGGCTAAGAGAAGCAAGGAACCATTGTGACCTAATGGAGGCTTATAATCCCAGGATCCCATTTGACACCAGGGGGCGTAAAAGGGCCAGGGATCAATTGTGACAGCATGGGGCCCAATAGAAACAAGGAACCATTATGACACCATGGAAGCCAAGAATCAAATGATTCATTGTGACATCAAGTGGCCTAAAAGGGCATGGGATGCATTGTGACACCACAGGGGTTAAGAGAAGCAAGGAACCATTGTGACCCAATGCAGGCTAACCATCTAATGATCCCTTGTGACACCAATGGGCCTAAAAGGGCCAGGGATGGATTGTTACAGCATGGGGACCAATAGAAGCAAGGATCTATTATGCCACCATGGAGGCCAAGAATCAAATAATTCATTGTGACATCATGTGGCCTAAAAGGGCATGGGATGCATTGTGACAGCGCAGGGGTTAAGAGAAGCAAGGAACCATTGTGACCCAATGCAGGCTAACAATCTAATGATCCCTTGTGGCGCCAGGGGGTATAAAAAGGGCCAGGGATGGATTGTTACAGCACGGGGACCAATAGAAGCAAGGATCTATTATGCCACCATGGAGTCCAAGAATCAAATAATTCATTGTGACATCATGTGGCCTAAAAGGGCATGGGATGCATTGTGACAGCACAGGGGTTAAGAGAAGCAAGGAAACATTGTGACCCAATGGAGGCTAACAATCTAATAATCCCTTTTGACACCAATGGGCCTAAAAGGGGCAGGGATGAATTGTGAAAGCATGGGGCCCAAGTAAAACCTGGTACAATTACGCCACCATGGAGGCCAAGAATCAAATGATTCATTGTGACATCAAGTGGCCTAAAAGGGCATGGGATGCATTGTGACAGCACAGGGGTTAAGAGAAGCAAGGACGCATTGTGACCCAATGCAGGCTAACAATCTAATGATCCCTTTTGACACCAGGGGGCGCAAAAGGACCACGGATGGACTCTGACAGCATGGGGACCTATAGAAGCAAGGATCTATTATGCCACCATGGAGGCCAGGAATCAAATGGTTCATTGTAAGACCAAGTGGCCTAAAAGGGCTTGGAATGCATTGTGACACCACAGAGGTTAAGAGAAGCAAGGAACCATTGTGACCCAATGAAGGCTAATAATCCCAGGATCCCATTTGACACCAATGGGCCTAAAAGGGGCAGGGATGAATTGTGAAAGCATGGGGCCCAAGTAAAACCTGGTACAATTATGCCACCATGGCGGCCAAGATTCAAATGATTCATTGTGACATCAAGTGGCCTAAAAGGGCATGGGATGCATAGTGACAGCACAGGGGTGGAGAAGCGAGGAACCATCATGACCCAATGCAGGCTAACAATCTAATGATCCCTTTTGACACCGGGGGGCGCAAAAGGTCCACGGATCGACTCTGACAACATGGAGACCTATAGAAGCAAGGAACCATTATGACACCATGAAGGCCTAGATTCAAATGGTTCATTGTAAGACCAAGTGGCCTAAAAGGGCTTGGAATGCATTGTGACACCACAGAGGTTAAGAGAAGCAAGCAACCATTGTGACCCAATGCAGGCTAACAATCTAATGATCCCTTGTGACACCAATGGGCCTAAAAGGGCCAGGGATGAATAGTTACAGCACGGGGACCAATAGAAGCAAGGATCTATTATGCCACCATGGAGTCCAAGAATCAAATAATTCATTGTGACATCATGTGGCCTAAAAGGGCATGGGATGCATTGTGACAGCACAGAGGTTAAGAGAAGCAAGGAACCATTGTGACCCAATGCAGGCTAACAATCTAATGATCCCTTGTGACACCAATGGGCCTAAAAGGGGCAGGGATGAATTGTGAAAGCATGGGGCCCAAGTAAAACCTGGTACAATTATGCCACCAAGGAGGCCAAGAATCAAATGATTCATTGTGACATCAAGTGGCCTAAAAGGGCATGGGATGCATTGTGACAGCACAGGGGTTAAGAGAAGCAAGGAACCATTGTGACCCAATGCAGGCTAACAATCTAATGATCCCTTGTGGCACCAGGGGGTATAAAAATGGCCAGGGATGGATTGTTACAGCACGGGGACCAATAGAAGCAAGGATCTATTATGCCACCGTGGAGGCCAAGAATCAAATGATTCATTGTGACATCAAGTGGCCTAAAAGGGCATGGGATGCATTGTGACAGCACAGGGGTTAAGAGAAGCAAGGATCCATTGTGACCCAATGGAGGCTAATAATCCCAGGATCCCATTTGACACCAGGGGGCGTAAAAGGGCCAGGGATGAATTGTGACAGCATGGGGCCCAATAGAAACAAGGAACCATTATGACACCATGGAGGCCAAGAATTAAATGATTCATTGTGACATCAAGTGGCCTAAAAGGGCATGGGATGCATTGTGACACCACAGGGGTTAAGAGAAGCAAGGAACCATTGTGACCCAATGCAGGCTAACCATCTAATGATCCCTTGTGACACCAATGGGCCTAAAAGGGCCAGGGAGGAATTGTTACAGCACAGGGACCAATAGAAGCAAGGATCTATTATGCCACCATGGAGGCCAAGAATCAAACAATTCATTGTGACATCAAGTGGCCTAAAAGGGCATGGGATGCATTGTGACAGCACAGGGGTTAAGAGAACCAAGGATCCATTATGACCCAATGGAGGCTAACAATCTAATAATCCCTTTTGACACCAATGGGCCTAAAAGGGGCAGGGATGAATTGTGAAAGCATGGGGACCTATAGAAGCAAGGATCTATTATGCCACCATGGAGGCCAGGAATCAAATGGTTCATTGTAAGACCAAGTGGCCTAAAAGGGCTTGGAATGCATTGTGACACCACAGAGGTTAAGAGAAGCAAGGAACCATTGTGACCCAATGCAGGCTAACAATCTAATGATCCCTTGTGACACCAATGGGCCTAAAAGGGGCAGGGATGAATTGTGAAAGCATGGGGCCCAAGTAAACCCTGGTACAAATATGCCACCAAGGAGGCCAAGAATCAAATGATTCATTGTGACATCAAGTGGCCTAAAAGGGCATGGGATGCATTGTGACACCACAGGGGCTATGAGAATCAAGGAACCATTGTGACCTAATGGAGGCTAATAATCCCAGGATCCCATTTGACACCAGGGGGCGTAAAAGGGCCAGGGATCACTTGTGACAGCATGGGGCCCAATAGAAACAAGGAACCATTATGACACCATGGAGGCCAAGAAGCAAAAGATTCATTGTGACATCAAGTGGCCTAAAAGGGCATGGGATGCATTGTGACACCACAGGGGTTAAGAGAAGCAAGGAACCATTGTGACCCAATGCAGGCTAACAATCTAATGATCCCTTGTGACACCAATGGGCCTAAAAGGGGCAGGGAGGAATTGTTACAGCACAGGGACCAATAGAAGCAAGTATCAATTATGCCATCATGGAGGCCAAGAATCAAATAATTCATTGTGACATCAAGTGGCCTAAAAGGGCATGGGATGCATTGTGACAGCACAGGGGTTAAGAGAAGCAAGGATCCATTGTGACCCAATGGAGGCTAATAATCCCAGGATCCCATTTGACACCAGGGGGCGTAAAAGGGCCAGGGATGAATTGTGACAGCATGGGGCCCAATAGAAACAAGGAACCATTATGACACCATGGAGGCCAAGAATTAAATGATTCATTGTGACATCAAGTGGCCTAAAAGGGCATGGGATGCATTGTGACACCACAGGGGTTAAGAGAAGCAAGGAACCATTGTGACCCAATGCAGGCTAACCATCTAATGATCCCTTGTGACACCAATGGGCCTAAAAGGGCCAGGGATGGATTGTTACAGCACGGGGAACAATAGAAGCAAGGATCTATTATGCCACCGTGGAGGCCAAGAATCAAATGATTCATTGTGACATCAAGTGGCCTAAAAGTGCATGGGATGCATTGTGACAGCACAGGGGTTAAGAGAAGCAAGGATCCATTGTGACCCAATGGAGGCTAATAATCCCAGGATCCAATTTGACACCAGGGGGCGTAAAAGGGCCAGGGATCACTTGTGACAGCATGGGGCCCAATAGAAACACGGAACCATTATGACACCATGGAAGCCAAGAATCAAATGATTCATTGTGACATCAAGTGGCCTAAAAGGGCATGGGATGCATTGTGACACCACAGGGGTTAAGAGAAGCAAGGAACCATTGTGACCCAATGGAGGCTAACAATCTAAGGATCCCTTGTGACACCAATGGGCCTAAAAGGGCCAGAGATGAATTGTTACAGCACGGGGACCAATAGAAGCAAGGATCTATTATGCCACCATGGAGGCCAAGAATTAAATGATTCATTGTGACATCAAGTGGCCTAAAAGGGCATGGGATGCATTGTGATACCACAGGGGTTAAGAGAAGCAAGGAACCATTGTGACCCAATGGAGGCTAATAATCCCAGGATCCCATTTGACACCAGGGGGCGTAAAAGGGCCAGGGATGAATTGTGACAGCATGGGGCCCAATAGGAACAAGGAACCATTATGACACCATGGAGGCCAAGAATCAAATGATTCATTGTGACATCAAGTGGCCTAAAAGGGCATGGGATGCATTGTGACACCACAGAGGTTAAGGGAAGCAAGGAACCATTGTGACCCAATGCAGGCTAACAATCTAATGATCCCTTGTGGCACCAATGGGCCTAAAAGTGCCAGGGAGGAATTGTTACAGCACAGGGACCAATAGAAGCAAGGATCTATTATGCCACCATGGAGGCCAAGAATCAAATAATTCATTGTGACATCATGTGGCCTAAAAGGGCATGGGATGCATTGTGACAGCACAGGGGTTAAGAGAAGCAAGGATCCATTGTGACCCAATGGAGGCTAACAATCTAATAATCCCTTTTGACACCAATGGGCCTAAAAGGGGCAGGGATGAATTGTGAAAGCATGGGGCCCAATTAAAACCTGGTACAAATATGCCACCATGGAGGCCAAGAATCAAATGATTCATTGTGACATCAAGTGGCCTAAAAGGGCATGGGATGCATTATGACACCATAGGGGTAAGGAGAAGCAAGGATCCATTGTGACCCAATGCAGGCTAACAATCTAATGATCCCTTGCGGCACCAATGGGCCTAAAAGGGGCAGGGATGAATTGTGAAAGCATGGGGCCCAAGTAAAACCTGGTACAATTATGCCACCATGGAGGCCAAGAATCAAATGATTCATTGTGACATCAAGTGGCCTAAAAGGGCATGGGATGCATTGTGACACCACAGGGGTTAAGAGAAGCAAGGAACCATTGTGACCCAATGCAGGCTAACAGTCTAAGAATCCCTTTTGACACCAGGAGGCGCAAAAGGTCCACGGATCGACTCTGACAATATGGAGACCTATAGAAGCAAGGAACCATTATGATACCATGAAGGCCTAGATTCAAATGGTTCATTGTAAGACCAAGTGGCCTAAAAGGGCTTGGAATGCATTGTGACACCACAGAGGTTAAGAGAAGCAAGCAACCATTGTGACCCAATGCAGGCTAACAATCTAATGATCCCTTGTGACACCAATGGGCCTAAAAGGGCCAGGGATGAATTGTTACAGCACGGGGACCAATAGAAGCAAGGATCTATTATGCCACCATGGAGTCCAAGAATCAAATAATTCATTGTGACATCATGTGGCCTAAAAGGGCATGGGATGCATTGTGACAGCACAGAGGTTAAGAGAAGCAAGGAACCATTGTGACCCAATGCAGGCTAACAATCTAATGATCCCTTGTGACACCAATGGGCCTAAAAGGGGCAGGGATGAATTGTGAAAGCATGGGGCCCAAGTAAAACCTGGTACAATTATGCCACCAAGGAGGCCAAGAATCAAATGATTCATTGTGACATCAAGTGGCCTAAAAGGGCATGGGAGGCATTGTGACAGCACAGGGGTTAAGAGAAGCAAGGAACCATTGTGACCCAATGCAGGCTAACAATCTAATGATCCCTTGTGGCACCAGGGGGTATAAAAATGGCCAGGGATGGATTGTTACAGCACGGGGACCAATAGAAGCAAGGATCTATTATGCCACCGTGGAGGCCAAGAATCAAATGATTCATTGTGACATCAAGTGGCCTAAAAGGGCATGGGATGCATTGTGACAGCACAGGGGTTAAGAGAAGCAAGGATCCATTGTGACCCAATGGAGGCTAATAATCCCAGGATCCCATTTGACACCAGGGGGCGTAAAAGGGCCAGGGATGAATTGTGACAGCATGGGGCCCAATAGAAACAAGGAACCATTATGACACCATGGAGGCCAAGAATTAAATGATTCATTGTGACATCAAGTGGCCTAAAAGGGCATGGGATGCATTGTGACACCACAGGGGTTAAGAGAAGCAAGGAACCATTGTGACCCAATGCAGGCTAACCATCTAATGATCCCTTGTGACACCAATGGGCCTAAAAGGGCCAGGGATGGATTGTTACAGCACGGGGAACAATAGAAGCAAGGATCTATTATGCCACCATGGAGGCCAAGAATCAAATGATTCATTGTGACATCAAGTGGCCTAAAAGTGCATGGGATGCATTGTGACAGCACAGGGGTTAAGAGAAGCAAGGATCCATTGTGACCCAATGGAGGCTAATAATCCCAGGATCCAATTTGACACCAGGGGGCGTAAAAGGGCCAGGGATCACTTGTGACAGCATGGGGCCCAATAGAAACACGGAACCATTATGACACCATGGAAGCCAAGAATCAAATGATTCATTGTGACATCAAGTGGCCTAAAAGGGCATGGGATGCATTGTGACACCACAGGGGTTAAGAGAAGCAAGGAACCATTGTGACCCAATGGAGGCTAACAATCTAAGGATCCCTTGTGACACCAATGGGCCTAAAAGGGCCAGGGATGAATTGTTACAGCACGGGGACCAATAGAAGCAAGGATCTATTATGCCACCATGGAGGCCAAGAATTAAATGATTCATTGTGACATCAAGTGGCCTAAAAGGGCATGGGATGCATTGTGATACCACAGGGGTTAAGAGAAGCAAGGAACCATTGTGACCCAATGGAGGCTAATAATCCCAGGATCCCATTTGACACCAGGGGGCGTAAAAGGGCCAGGGATGAATTGTGACAGCATGGGGCCCAATAGGAACAAGGAACCATTATGACACCATGGAGGCCAAGAATCAAATGATTCATTGTGACATCAAGTGGCCTAAAAGGGCATGGGATGCATTGTGACACCACAGAGGTTAAGGGAAGCAAGGAACCATTGTGACCCAATGCAGGCTAACAATCTAATGATCCCTTGTGCCACCAATGGGCCTAAAAGTGCCAGGGAGGAATTGTTACAGCACAGGGACCAATAGAAGCAAGGATCTATTATGCCACCATGGAGGCCAAGAATCAAATAATTCATTGTGACATCATGTGGCCTAAAAGGGCATGGGATGCATTGTGACAGCACAGGGGTTAAGAGAAGCAAGGATCCATTGTGACCCAATGGAGGCTAACAATCTAATAATCCCTTTTGACACCAATGGGCCTAAAAGGGGCAGGGATGAATTGTGAAAGCATGGGGCCCAATTAAAACCTGGTACAAATATGCCACCATGGAGGCCAAGAATCAAATGATTCATTGTGACATCAAGTGGCCTAAAAGGGCATGGGATGCATTATGACACCATAGGGGTAAGGAGAAGCAAGGATCCATTGTGACCCAATGCAGGCTAACAATCTAATGATCCCTTGCGGCACCAATGGGCCTAAAAGGGGCAGGGATGAATTGTGAAAGCATGGGGCCCAAGTAAAACCTGGTACAATTATGCCACCATGGAGGCCAAGAATCAAATGATTCATTGTGACATCAAGTGGCCTAAAAGGGCATGGGATGCATTGTGACACCACAGGGGTTAAGAGAAGCAAGGAACCATTGTGACCCAATGCAGGCTAACAGTCTAAGAATCCCTTTTGACACCAGGAGGCGCAAAAGGTCCACGGATCGACTCTGACAACATGGAGACCTATAGAAGCAAGGAACCATTATGATACCATGAAGGCCTAGATTCAAATGGTTCATTGTAAGACCAAGTGGCCTAAAAGGGCTTGGAATGCATTGTGACACCACAGAGGTTAAGAGAAGCAAGCAACCATTGTGACCCAATGCAGGCTAACAATCTAATGATCCCTTGTGACACCAATGGGCCTAAAAGGGCCAGGGATGAATTGTTACAGCACGGGGACCAATAGAAGCAAGGATCTATTATGCCACGATGGAGTCCAAGAATCAAATAATTCATTGTGACATCATGTGGCCTAAAAGGGCATGGGATGCATTGTGACAGCACAGGGGTTAAGAGAAGCAAGGAAACATTGTGACCCAATGCAGGCTAACAATCTAATGATCCCTTGTGACACCAATGGGCCTAAAAGGGGCAGGGATGAATTGTGAAAGCATGGGGCCCAAGTAAAACCTGGTACAAATATGCCACCATGGAGGCCAAGAATCAAATGATTCATTGTGACATCAAGTGGCCTAAAAGGGCATGGGATGCATTTTGACACCACAGGGGTTAAGAGAAGCAAGGAACCATTGTGACCCAATGCAGGCTAACAATCTAAGAATCCCTTTTGACACCAGGGGGCGCAAAAGGACCACGGATGAACTCTGACAGCAAGGGGACCTATAGAAGCAAGGAACTATTATGACACCATGTAGGCCAAGAATCAAATGGTTCATTGTAAGACCAAGTGGCCTAAAAGGGCTTGGAATGCATTGTGACACCACAGAGGTTAAGAGAAGCAAGGAACCATTGTGACCCAATGCAGGCTAGCAATCTAATGATCCCTTGAGGCACCAGGGGGTATAAAAAGGGCCAGGGATGGATTGTTACAGCACGGGGAACAATAGAAGCAAGGATCTATTATGCCACCGTGGAGGCCAAGAATCAAATGATTCATTGTGACATCAAGTGGCCTAAAAGTGCATGGGATGCATTGTGACAGCACAGGGGTTAAGAGAAGCAGGGATCCATTGTGACCCAATGGAGGCTAATAATCCCAGGATCCCATTTGACACCAGGGGGCGTAAAAGGGCCAGGGATCAATTGTGACAGCATGGGGCCCAATAGAAACAAGGAACCATTATGACACCATAGAAGCCAAGAATCAAATGATTCATTGTGACATCAAGTGGCCTAAAAGGGCATGGGATGCATTGTGACATCACAGAGGTTAAGAGAAGCAAGGAACCATTGTGACCCAATGCAGGCTAACAATCTAATGATCCCTTGTGACACCAATGGGCCTAAAAGGGCCAGGGAGGAATTGTTACAGCACAGGGACCAATAGAAGCAAGGATCTATTATGCCACCATGGAGGCCAAGAATCAAATAATTCATTGTGACATCATGTGGCCTAAAAGGGCATGGGATGCATTGTGACAGCACAGGGGTTAAGAGAAGCAAGGATCCATTATGACCCAATGGAGGCTAACAATCTAATAATCCCTTTTGACACCAATGGGCCTAAAAGGGGCAGGGATTAATTGTGAAATCATGGGGCCCAATTAAAACCTGGTACAATTACGCCACCATGGAGGCCAAGAATCAAATGATTCATTGTGACATCAAGTGGCCTAAAAGGGCATGGGATGCATTGTGACACCACAGGTGTTAAGAGAAGCAAGGAACCATTGTGACCCAATGCAGGCTAACAATCTAAGAATCCCTTTTGACACCAGGGGGCGCAAAAGGACCACGGATGGACTCTGACAGCATGGGGACCTATAGAAGCAAGGATCTATTATGCCATCATGGAGGCCAGGAATCAAATGGTTCATTGTAAGACCAAGTGGCCTAAAAGGGCTTGGAATGCATTGTGACACCACAGAGGTTAAGAGAAGCAAGGAACTATTGTGACCCAATGCAGGCTAACAATCTAATGATCCATTGTGACACCAGTGGGCCTAAAAAGGCCAGGGATGAATTGTTACAGCACGGGGAACAATAGAAGCAAGGATCTATTATGCCACCATGGAGTCCAAGAGTCAAATAATTCATTGTGACATCATGTGGCCTAAAAGGGCATGGGATGCATTGTGACACCACAGAGGTTAAGAGAAGCAAGGAACCATTGTGACCCAATGCAGGCTAACAATCTAATGATCCCTTGTGACACCAATGGGCCTAAAACCGCCAGGGATGAATTGTGAAAGCATGGGGCCCAAGTAAAACCTGGTACAATTATGCCACCATGGAGGCCAAGAATCAAATGATTCATTGTGACATCAAGTGGCCTAAAAGGGCATGGGATGCATTGTGACACCACAGGGGTTAAGAGAAGCAAGGAACCATTGTGACCCAATGCAGGCTAACAATCTAAGAATCCCTTTTGACACCAGGGGGCGCAAAAGGACCACGGATCGACTCTGACAACATGGGGACCTATGGAAGCAAGGAACCATTATGACACCATGAAGGCCAAGAATCAAATGGTTCACTGTAAGACCAAGCGGCCTAAAAGGGCTTGGAATGCATTGTGACACCAGAGAGGTTAAGAGAAGCAAGGAACCATTGTGACCCAATGCAGGCTAACCATCTAATGATCCCTTGTGGCACCAGGGGGTATAAAAAGGGCCAGGGATGGATTGTTACAGCACGGGGACCAATAGAAGCAAGGATCTATTATGCCACCGTGGAGGCCAAGAATCAAATGATTCATTGTGACATCAAGTGGCCTAAAAGGGCATGGGATGCATTGTGACAGCACAGGGGTTAAAAGAAGCAAGGATCCATTGTGACCCAAAGGAGGCTAATAATCCCAGGATCCCATTTGACACCAGGGGGCGTAAAAGGGGCAGGGATGAATTGTGACAGCATGGGGCCCAATAGAAACAAGGAACCATTATGACACCATGGAGGCCAAGAATCAAAAGATTCATTGTGACATCAAGTGGCCTAAAAGGGCATGGGATGCATTGTGACACCACAGAGGTTAAGAGAAGCAAGGAACCATTGTGACCCAATGCAGGCTAACAATCTAATGATCCCTTGTGACACCAATGGGCCTAAAAGGGGCAGGGATGAATTGTGAAAGCATGGGGCCCAAGTAAAACCTGGTACAATTATGCCACCATGGAGGCCAAGAATCAAATGATTCATTGTGACATCAAGTGGCCTAAAAGGGCATGGGATGCATTGTGACACCACAGGGGTTAAGAGAAGCAAGGAACCATTGTGACCCAATGCAGGCTAACAATCTAAGAATCCCTTTTGACACCAGGGGGCGCAAAAGGACCACGGATCGACTCTGACAGCATGGGGACCTATGGAAGCAAGGAACCATTTTGACACCATGAAGGCCAAGAATCAAATGGTTCATTGTACGACCAAGTGGCCTAAAAGGGCTTGGAATGCATTGTGACACCACAGAGGTTAAGAGAAGCAAGGAACCATTGTGACCCAATGCAGGCTAACAATCTAATGATCCCTTGTGGCACCAGGGGGTATAAAAAGGGCCAGGGATGGATCGTTACAGCACGGGGACCAATAGAAGCAAGGATGTATTATGCCGCCATGGAGGCCAAGAATCAAATGATTCATTCTGACATCAAGTGGCCTAAAAGGGCATGGGATGCATTGTGACACCACAGGGGTTAAGAGAAGCAAGGATCCATTTTGACCCAATGAAGGCTAATAATCCCAGGATCCCATTTGACACCAGGGGGCGTAAAAGGGCCAGGGATGAATTGTGACAGCATGGGGCCCAATAGGAACAAGGAACCATTATGACACCATGGAGGCCAAGAATCAAAAGATTCATTGTGACATCAAGTGGCCTAAAAGGGCATGGGATGCATTGTGACACCACAGAGGTTAAGGGAAGCAAGGAACCATTGTGACCCAATGCAGGCTAACAATCTAATGATCCCTTGTGACACCAATGGGCCTAAAAGTGCCAGGGAGGAATTGTTACAGCACAGGGACCAATAGAAGCAAGGATCTATTATGCCACCATGGAGGCCAAGAATCAAATAATTCATTGTGACATCATGTGGCCTAAAAGGGCATGGGATGCATTGTGACAGCACAGGGGTTAAGAGAAGCAAGGATCCATTGTGACCCAATGGAGGCTAACAATCTAATAATCCCTTTTGACACCAATGGGCCTAAAAGGGGCAGGGATGAATTGTGAAAGCATGGGGCCCAATTAAAACCTGGTACAAATATGCCACCATGGAGGCCAAGAATCAAATGATTCATTGTGACATCAAGTGGCCTAAAAGGGCATGGGATGCATTATGACACCATAGGGGTAAGGAGAAGCAAGGATCCATTGTGACCCAATGCAGGCTAACAATCTAATGATCCCTTGCGGCACCAATGGGCCTAAAAGGGGCAGGGATGAATTGTGAAAGCATGGGGCCCAAGTAAAACCTGGTACAATTATGCCACCATGGAGGCCAAGAATCAAATGATTCATTGTGACATCAAGTGGCCTAAAAGGGCATGGGATGCATTGTGACACCACAGGGGTTAAGAGAAGCAAGGAACCATTGTGACCCAATGCAGGCTAACAGTCTAAGAATCCCTTTTGACACCAGGAGGCGCAAAAGGTCCACGGATCGACTCTGACAACATGGAGACCTATAGAAGCAAGGAACCATTATGATACCATGAAGGCCTAGATTCAAATGGTTCATTGTAAGACCAAGTGGCCTAAAAGGGCTTGGAATGCATTGTGACACCACAGAGGTTAAGAGAAGCAAGCAACCATTGTGACCCAATGCAGGCTAACAATCTAATGATCCCTTGTGACACCAATGGGCCTAAAAGGGCCAGGGATGAATTGTTACAGCACGGGGACCAATAGAAGCAAGGATCTATTATGCCACGATGGAGTCCAAGAATCAAATAATTCATTGTGACATCATGTGGCCTAAAAGGGCATGGGATGCATTGTGACAGCACAGGGGTTAAGAGAAGCAAGGAAACATTGTGACCCAATGCAGGCTAACAATCTAATGATCCCTTGTGACACCAATGGGCCTAAAAGGGGCAGGGATGAATTGTGAAAGCATGGGGCCCAAGTAAAACCTGGTACAAATATGCCACCATGGAGGCCAAGAATCAAATGATTCATTGTGACATCAAGTGGCCTAAAAGGGCATGGGATGCATTTTGACACCACAGGGGTTAAGAGAAGCAAGGAACCATTGTGACCCAATGCAGGCTAACAATCTAAGAATCCCTTTTGACACCAGGGGGCGCAAAAGGACCACGGATGAACTCTGACAGCAAGGGGACCTATAGAAGCAAGGAACTATTATGACACCATGTAGGCCAAGAATCAAATGGTTCATTGTAAGACCAAGTGGCCTAAAAGGGCTTGGAATGCATTGTGACACCACAGAGGTTAAGAGAAGCAAGGAACCATTGTGACCCAATGCAGGCTAGCAATCTAATGATCCCTTGAGGCACCAGGGGGTATAAAAAGGGCCAGGGATGGATTGTTACAGCACGGGGAACAATAGAAGCAAGGATCTATTATGCCACCGTGGAGGCCAAGAATCAAATGATTCATTGTGACATCAAGTGGCCTAAAAGTGCATGGGATGCATTGTGACAGCACAGGGGTTAAGAGAAGCAGGGATCCATTGTGACCCAATGGAGGCTAATAATCCCAGGATCCCATTTGACACCAGGGGGCGTAAAAGGGCCAGGGATCAATTGTGACAGCATGGGGCCCAATAGAAACAAGGAACCATTATGACACCATAGAAGCCAAGAATCAAATGATTCATTGTGACATCAAGTGGCCTAAAAGGGCATGGGATGCATTGTGACATCACAGAGGTTAAGAGAAGCAAGGAACCATTGTGACCCAATGCAGGCTAACAATCTAATGATCCCTTGTGACACCAATGGGCCTAAAAGGGCCAGGGAGGAATTGTTACAGCACAGGGACCAATAGAAGCAAGGATCTATTATGCCACCATGGAGGCCAAGAATCAAATAATTCATTGTGACATCATGTGGCCTAAAAGGGCATGGGATGCATTGTGACAGCACAGGGGTTAAGAGAAGCAAGGATCCATTATGACCCAATGGAGGCTAACAATCTAATAATCCCTTTTGACACCAATGGGCCTAAAAGGGGCAGGGATTAATTGTGAAATCATGGGGCCCAATTAAAACCTGGTACAATTACGCCACCATGGAGGCCAAGAATCAAATGATTCATTGTGACATCAAGTGGCCTAAAAGGGCATGGGATGCATTGTGACACCACAGGTGTTAAGAGAAGCAAGGAACCATTGTGACCCAATGCAGGCTAACAATCTAAGAATCCCTTTTGACACCAGGGGGCGCAAAAGGACCACGGATGGACTCTGACAGCATGGGGACCTATAGAAGCAAGGATCTATTATGCCATCATGGAGGCCAGGAATCAAATGGTTCATTGTAAGACCAAGTGGCCTAAAAGGGCTTGGAATGCATTGTGACACCACAGAGGTTAAGAGAAGCAAGGAACTATTGTGACCCAATGCAGGCTAACAATCTAATGATCCATTGTGACACCAGTGGGCCTAAAAAGGCCAGGGATGAATTGTTACAGCACGGGGAACAATAGAAGCAAGGATCTATTATGCCACCATGGAGTCCAAGAATCAAATAATTCATTGTGACATCATGTGGCCTAAAAGGGCATGGGATGCATTGTGACACCACAGAGGTTAAGAGAAGCAAGGAACCATTGTGACCCAATGCAGGCTAACAATCTAATGATCCCTTGTGACACCAATGGGCCTAAAACCGCCAGGGATGAATTGTGAAAGCATGGGGCCCAAGTAAAACCTGGTACAATTATGCCACCATGGAGGCCAAGAATCAAATGATTCATTGTGACATCAAGTGGCCTAAAAGGGCATGGGATGCATTGTGACACCACAGGGGTTAAGAGAAGCAAGGAACCATTGTGACCCAATGCAGGCTAACAATCTAAGAATCCCTTTTGACACCAGGGGGCGCAAAAGGACCACGGATCGACTCTGACAACATGGGGACCTATGGAAGCAAGGAACCATTATGACACCATGAAGGCCAAGAATCAAATGGTTCACTGTAAGACCAAGCGGCCTAAAAGGGCTTGGAATGCATTGTGACACCACAGAGGTTAAGAGAAGCAAGGAACCATTGTGACCCAATGCAGGCTAACCATCTAATGATCCCTTGTGGCACCAGGGGGTATAAAAAGGGCCAGGGATGGATTGTTACAGCACGGGGACCAATAGAAGCAAGGATCTATTATGCCACCGTGGAGGCCAAGAATCAAATGATTCATTGTGACATCAAGTGGCCTAAAAGGGCATGGGATGCATTGTGACAGCACAGGGGTTAAAAGAAGCAAGGATCCATTGTGACCCAAAGGAGGCTAATAATCCCAGGATCCCATTTGACACCAGGGGGCGTAAAAGGGGCAGGGATGAATTGTGACAGCATGGGGCCCAATAGAAACAAGGAACCATTATGACACCATGGAGGCCAAGAATCAAAAGATTCATTGTGACATCAAGTGGCCTAAAAGGGCATGGGATGCATTGTGACACCACAGAGGTTAAGAGAAGCAAGGAACCATTGTGACCCAATGCAGGCTAACAATCTAATGATCCCTTGTGACACCAATGGGCCTAAAAGTGCCAGGGAGGAATTGTTACAGCACAGGGACCAATAGAAGCAAGGATCTATTATGCCACCATGGAGGCCAAGAATCAAATAATTCATTGTGACATCATGTGGCCTAAAAGGGCATGGGATGCATTGTGACACCACAGGGGTTAAGAGAAGCAAGGATCCATTGTGACCCAATGGAGGCTAACAATCTAATAATCCCTTTTGACACCAATGGGCCTAAAAGGGGCAGGGATGAATTGTGAAAGCATGGGGCCCAATTAAAACCTGGTACAAATATGCCACCATGGAGGCCAAGAATCAAATGATTCATTGTGACATCAAGTGGCCTAAAAGGGCATGGGATGCATTATGACACCATAGGGGTAAGGAGAAGCAAGGATCCATTGTGACCCAATGCAGGCTAACAATCTAATGATCCCTTGTGGCACCAATGGGCCTAAAAGGGGCAGGGATGAATTGTGAAAGCATGGGGCCCAAGTAAAACCTGGTACAATTATGCCACCATGGAGGCCAAGAATCAAATGATTCATTGTGACATCAAGTGGCCTAAAAGGGCATGGGATGCATTGTGACAGCACAGGGGTTAAGAGAAGCAAGGATCCATTGTGACCCAATGGAGGCTAATAATCCCAGGATCCCATTTGACACCAGGGGGCGTAAAAGGGCCAGGGATGAATTGTGACAGCATGGGGCCCAATAGAAACATGGAACCATTATGACACCATGGAGGCCAAGAATCAAAAGATTCATTGTGAAATCAAGTGGCCTAAAAGGGCATGGGATGCATTGTGACACCACAGAGGTTAAGGGAAGCAAGGAACCATTGTGACCCAATGCAGGCTAACAATCTAATGATCCCTTGCAGCACCAATGGGCCTAAAAGGGGCAGGGATGAATTGTGAAAGCATGGGGCCCAAGTAAAACCTGGTACAATTATGCCACCATGGAGGCCAAGAATCAAATGATTCATTGTGACATCAAGTGGCCTAAAAGGGCATGGGATGCATTGTGACAGCACAGGGGTTAAGAGAAGCAAGGAACCATTGTGACCCAATGCAGGCTAACAATCTAAGAATCCCTTTTGACACCAGGGGGCGCAAAAGGTCCACGGATCGACTCTGACAACATGGAGACCTATAGAAGCAAGGAACCATTATGACACCATGAAGGCCTAGATTCAAATGGTTCATTGTAAGACCAAGTGGCCTAAAAGGGCTTGGAATGCATTGTGACACCACAGAGGTTAAGAGAAGCAAGGAACCATTGTGACCCAATGCAGGCTAACAATCTAATGATCCCTTGTGGCACCAGGGGGTATAAAAAGGGCCAGGGATGGATTGTTACAGCACGGGGAACAATAGAAGCAAGGATCTATTATGCCACCGTGGAGGCCAAGAATCAAATGATTCATTGTGACATCAAGTGGCCTAAAAGGGCATGGGATGCATTGTGACAGCACAGGGGTTAAGAGAAGCAAGGATCCATTGTGACCCATTGGAGGCTAATAATCCCAGGATCCCATTTGACACCAGGGGGCGTAAAAGGGCCAGGGATCAATTGTGACAGCATGGGGCCCAATAGAAACAAGGAACCATTATGACACCATGGAAGCCAAGAATCAAAAGATTCATTGTGACATCAAGTGGCCTAAAAGGGCATGGGATGCATTGTGACAGCACAGGGGTTAAGAGAAGCAAGGATCCATTATGACCCAATGGAGGCTAATAATCTAATGATCCCTTTTGACAACAATGGGCCTAAAAGGGGCAGGGATGAATTGTGAAAGCATGGGGCCCAATTAAAACCTGGTACAATTACGCCACCATGGAGGCCAAGAATCAAATGATTCATTGTGACATCAAGTGGCCTAAAAGGGCATGGGATGCATTGTGACACCACAGGGGTTAAGAGAAGCAAGGAACCATTGTGACCCAATGCAGGCTAACCATCTAATGATCCCTTGTGACACCAATGGGCCGAAAAGGGCCAGGGATGGATTGTTACAGCACGGGGACCAATAGAAGCAAGGATCTATTATGCCACCATGGAGGCCAATAATCAAATAATTCATTGTGACATCATGTGGCCTAAAAGGGCATGGGATGCATTGTGACAGTGCAGGGGTTAAGAGAAGCAAGGAACCATTGGGACCCAATGCAGGCTAACAATCTAATGATCCCTTGTGTCACCAAAGGGCCTAAAAGGGGCAGGGATGAATTGTGAAAGCATGGGGCCCAATTAAACCCTGGTACAAATATGCCACCATGGAGGCCAAGAATCAAATAATTCATTGTGACATCATGTGGCCTAAAAGGGCATGGGATGCATTGTGACACCACAGAGGTTAAGAGAAGCAAGGAACCATTGTGACCCAATGCAGGCTAACAATCTAATGATCCCTTGTGACACCAATGGGCCTAAAACCGCCAGGGATGAATTGTGAAAGCATGGGGCCCAAGTAAAACCTGGTACAATTATGCCACCATGGAGGCCAAGAATCAAATGATTCATTGTGACATCAAGTGGCCTAAAAGGGCAGGGGATGCATTGTGACACCACAGGGGTTAAGAGAAGCAAGGAACCATTGTGACCCAATGCAGGCTAACAATCTAAGAATCCCTTTTGACACCAGGGGGCGCAAAAGGACCACGGATCGACTCTGACAACATGGGGACCTATGGAAGCAAGGAACCATTATGACACCATGAAGGCCAAGAATCAAATAGTTCACTGTAAGACCAAGCGGCCTAAAAGCGCTTGGAATGCATTGTGACACCAGAGAGGTTAAGAGAAGCAAGGAACCATTGTGACCCAATGCAGGCTAACAATCTAATGATCCCTTGTGGCACCAGGGGGTATAAAAAGGGCCAGGGATGGATTGTTACAGCACGGGGACCAATAGAAGCAAGGATCTATTATGCCACCGTGGAGGCCAAGAATCAAATGATTCATTGTGACATCAAGTGGCCTAAAAGGGCATGGGATGCATTGTGACAGCACAGGGGTTAAAAGAAGCAAGGATCCATTGAGACCCAAAGGAGGCTAATAATCCCAGGATCCCATTTGACACCAGGGGGCGTAAAAGGGCCAGGGATGAATTGTGACAGCATGGGGCCCAATAGAAACAAGGAACCATTATGACACCATGGAGGCCAAGAATCAAATGATTCATTGTGACATCAAGTGGCCTAAAAGGGCATGGGATGCATTGTGACACCACAGAGGTTAAGAGAAGCAAGGAACCATTGTGACCCAATGCAGGCTAACAATCTAATGATCCCTTGTGACACCAATGGGCCTAAAACCGCCAGGGATGAATTGTGAAAGCATGGGGCCCAAGTAAAACCTGGTACAATTATGCCACCATGGAGGCCAAGAATCAAATGATTCATTGTGACATCAAGTGGCCTAAAAGGGCATGGGATGCATTGTGACACCACAGGGGTTAAGAGAAGCAAGGAACCATTGTGACCCAATGCAGGCTAACAATCTAAGAATCCCTTTTGACACCAGGGGGCGCAAAAGGACCACGGATCGACTCTGACAACACAGGGACCTATGGAAGCAAGGAACCATTATGACACCATGAAGGCCAAGAATCAAATGGTTCATTGTAAGACCAAGTGGCCTAAAAGGGCTTGGAATGCATTGTGACACCACAGAGGTTAAGAGAAGCAAGGAACCATTGTGACCCAATGCAGGCTAACAATCTAATGATCCCTTGTGGCACCAGGGGGTATAAAAAGGGCCAGGGATGGATTGTTACAGCACGGGGACCAATAGAAGCAAGGATCTATTATGCCACCGTGGAGGCCAAGAATCAAATGATTCATTGTGACATCAAGTGGCCTAAAAGGGCATGGGATGCATTGTGACAGCACAGGGGTTAAGAGAAGCAAGGATCCATTGTGACCCATTGGAGGCTAATAATCCCAGGATCCCATTTGACACCAGGGGGCGTAAAAGGGCCAGGGATCACTTGTGACAGCATGGGGCCCAATAGAAACAAGGAACCATTATGACACCATGGAGGCCAAGAATCAAAAGATTCATTGTGACATCAAGTGGGCTAAAAGGGCATGGGATGAATTGTGACACCACAGAGGTTAAGAGAAGCAAGGAACCATTGTGACCCAATGCAGGCTAACAATCTAATGATCCCTTGTGACACCAATGGGCCTAAAAGGGCCAGGGAGGAATTGTTACAGCACAGGGACCAATAGAAGCAAGGATCTATTATGCCACCATGGAGGCCAAGAATCAAATAATTCATTGTGACATCATGTGGCCTAAAAGGGCATGGGATGCATTGTGACAGCACAGGGGTTAAGAGAAGCAAGGAACCATTATGACCCAATGGAGGCTAATAATCTAATGATCCCTTGTGGCACCAATGGGCCTAAAAGGGGCAGGGATGAATTGCGAAAGCATGGGGCCCAAGTAAAACCTGGTACAATTATGCCACCATGGAGGCCAAGAATCAAATGATTCATTGTGACATCAAGTGGCCTAAAAGGGCATGGGATGCATTGTGACAGCACAGGGGTTAAGAGAAGCAAGGATCCATTGTGACCCAATGGAGGCTAATAATCCCAGGATCCCATTTGACACCAGGGGGCGTAAAAGGGCCAGGGATGAATTGTGACAGCATGGGGCCCAATAGAAACATGGAACCATTATGACACCATGGAGGCCAAGAATCAAAAGATTCATTGTGACATCAAGTGGCCTAAAAGGGCATGGGATGCATTGTGACACCACAGAGGTTAAGGGAAGCAAGGAACCATTGTGACCCAATGCAGGCTAACAATCTAATGATCCCTTGCAGCACCAATGGGCCTAAAAGGGGCAGGGATGAATTGTGAAAGCATGGGGCCCAAGTAAAACCTGGTACAATTATGCCACCATGGAGGCCAAGAATCAAATGATTCATTGTGACATCAAGTGGCCTAAAAGGGCATGGGATGCATTGTGACACCACAGGGGTTAAGAGAAGCAAGGAACCATTGTGACCCAATGCAGGCTAACAATCTAAGAATCCCTTTTGACACCAGGGGGCGCAAAAGGTCAACGGATCGACTCTGACAACATGGAGACCTATAGAAGCAAGGAACCATTATGACACCATGAAGGCCTAGATTCAAATGGTTCATTGTAAGACCAAGTGGCCTAAAAGGGCTTGGAATGCATTGTGACACCACAGAGGTTAAGAGAAGCAAGGAACCATTGTGACCCAATGCAGGCTAACAATCTAATGATCCCTTGTGGCACCAGGGAGTATAAAAAGGGACAGGGATGGATTGTTACAGCACGGGGACCAATAGAAGCAAGGATCTATTATGCCACCATGGAGGCCAATAATCAAATAATTCATTGTGACATCATGTGGCCTAAAAGGGCATGGGATGCATTGTGACAGCGCAGGGGTTAAGAGAAGCAAGGAACCATTGGGACCCAATGCAGGCTAACAATCTAATGATCCCTTGTGTCACCAAAGGGCCTAAAAGGGGCAGGGATGAATTGTGAAAGCATGGGGCCCAATTAAACCCTGGTACAAATATGCCACCATGGAGGCCAAGAATCAAATAATTCATTGTGACATCATGTGGCCTAAAAGGGCATGGGATGCATTGTGACACCACAGAGGTTAAGAGAAGCAAGCAACCATTGTGACCCAATGCAGGCTAACAATCTAATGATCCCTTGTGACACCAATGGGCCTAAAACCGCCAGGGATGAATTGTGAAAGCATGGGGCCCAAGTAAAACCTGGTACAATTATGCCACCATGGAGGCCAAGAATCAAATGATTCATTGTGACATCAAGTGGCCTAAAAGGGCAGGGGATGCATTGTGACACCACAGGGGTTAAGAGAAGCAAGGAACCATTGTGACCCAATGCAGGCTAACAATCTAAGAATCCCTTTTGACACCAGGGGGCGCAAAAGGACCACGGATCGACTCTGACAACATGAGGACCTATGGAAGCAAGGAACCATTATGACACCATGAAGGCCAAGAATCAAATAGTTCACTGTAAGACCAAGCGGCCTAAAAGCGCTTGGAATGCATTGTGACACCAGAGAGGTTAAGAGAAGCAAGGAACCATTGTGACCCAATGCAGGCTAACCATCTAATGATCCCTTGTGGCACCAGGGGGTATAAAAAGGGCCAGGGATGGATTGTTACAGCACGGGGACCAATAGAAGCAAGGATCTATTATGCCACCGTGGAGGCCAAGAATCAAATGATTCATTGTGACATCAAGTGGCCTAAAAGGGCATGGGATGCATTGTGACAGCACAGGGGTTAAAAGAAGCAAGGATCCATTGTGACCCAAAGGAGGCTAATAATCCCAGGATCCCATTTGACACCAGGGGGCGTAAAAGGGCCAGGGATGAATTGTGACAGCATGGGGCCCAATAGAAACAAGGAACCATTATGACACCATGGAGGCCAAGAATCAAATGATTCATTGTGACATCAAGTGGCCTAAAAGGGCATGGGATGCATTGTGACACCACAGAGGTTAAGAGAAGCAAGGAACCATTGTGACCCAATGCAGGCTAACAATCTAATGATCCCTTGTGACACCAATGGGCCTAAAACCGCCAGGGATGAATTGTGAAAGCATGGGGCCCAAGTAAAACCTGGTACAATTATGCCACCATGGAGGCCAAGAATCAAATGATTCATTGTGACATCAAGTGGCCTAAAAGGGCATGGGATGCATTGTGACACCACAGGGGTTAAGAGAAGCAAGGAACCATTGTGACCCAATGCAGGCTAACAATCTAAGAATCCCTTTTGACACCAGGGGGCGCAAAAGGACCACGGATCGACTCTGACAACACAGGGACCTATGGAAGCAAGGAACCATTATGACACCATGAAGGCCAAGAATCAAATGGTTCATTGTAAGACCAAGTGGCCTAAAAGGGCTTGGAATGCATTGTGACACCACAGAGGTTAAGAGAAGCAAGGAACCATTGTGACCCAATGCAGGCTAACAATCTAATGATCCCTTGTGGCACCAGGGGGTATAAAAAGGGCCAGGGATGGATTGTTACAGCACGGGGACCAATAGAAGCAAGGATCTATTATGCCACCGTGGAGGCCAAGAATCAAATGATTCATTGTGACATCAAGTGGCCTAAAAGGGCATGGGATGCATTGTGACAGCACAGGGGTTAAGAGAAGCAAGGATCCATTGTGACCCATTGGAGGCTAATAATCCCAGGATCCCATTTGACACCAGGGGGCGTAAAAGGGCCAGGGATCACTTGTGACAGCATGGGGCCCAATAGAAACAAGGAACCATTATGACACCATGGAGGCCAAGAATCAAAAGATTCATTGTGACATCAAGTGGCCTAAAAGGGCATGGGATGAATTGTGACACCACAGAGGTTAAGAGAAGCAAGGAACCATTGTGACCCAATGCAGGCTAACAATCTAATGATCCCTTGTGACACCAATGGGCCTAAAAGGGCCAGGGAGGAATTGTTACAGCACAGGGACCAATAGAAGCAAGGATCTATTATGCCACCATGGAGGCCAAGAATCAAATAATTCATTGTGACATCATGTGGCCTAAAAGGGCATGGGATGCATTGTGACAGCACAGGGGTTAAGAGAAGCAAGGATCCATTATGACCCAATGGAGGCTAATAATCTAATGATCCCTTGTGGCACCAATGGGCCTAAAAGGGGCAGGGATGAATTGCGAAAGCATGGGGCCCAAGTAAAACCTGGTACAATTATGCCACCATGGAGGCCAAGAATCAAATGATTCATTGTGACATCAAGTGGCCTAAAAGGGCATGGGATGCATTGTGACAGCACAGGGGTTAAGAGAAGCAAGGATCCATTGTGACCCAATGGAGGCTAATAATCCCAGGATCCCATTTGACACCAGGGGGCGTAAAAGGGCCAGGGATGAATTGTGACAGCATGGGGCCCAATAGAAACATGGAACCATTATGACACCATGGAGGCCAAGAATCAAAAGATTCATTGTGACATCAAGTGGCCTAAAAGGGCATGGGATGCATTGTGACACCACAGAGGTTAAGGGAAGCAAGGAACCATTGTGACCCAATGCAGGCTAACAATCTAATGATCCCTTGCAGCACCAATGGGCCTAAAAGGGGCAGGGATGAATTGTGAAAGCATGGGGCCCAAGTAAAACCTGGTACAATTATGCCACCATGGAGGCCAAGAATCAAATGATTCATTGTGACATCAAGTGGCCTAAAAGGGCATGGGATGCATTGTGACACCACAGGGGTTAAGAGAAGCAAGGAACCATTGTGACCCAATGCAGGCTAACAATCTAAGAATCCCTTTTGACACCAGGGGGCGCAAAAGGTCAACGGATCGACTCTGACAACATGGAGACCTATAGAAGCAAGGAACCATTATGACACCATGAAGGCCTAGATTCAAATGGTTCATTGTAAGACCAAGTGGCCTAAAAGGGCTTGGAATGCATTGTGACACCACAGAGGTTAAGAGAAGCAAGGAACCATTGTGACCCAATGCAGGCTAACAATCTAATGATCCCTTGTGGCACCAGGGGGTATAAAAAGGGCCAGGGATGGATTGTTACAGCACGGGGACCAATAGAAGCAAGGATCTATTATGCCACCATGGAGGCCAATAATCAAATAATTCATTGTGACATCATGTGGCCTAAAAGGGCATGGGATGCATTGTGACAGCGCAGGGGTTAAGAGAAGCAAGGAACCATTGGGACCCAATGCAGGCTAACAATCTAATGATCCCTTGTGTCACCAAAGGGCCTAAAAGGGGCAGGGATGAATTGTGAAAGCATGGGGCCCAATTAAACCCTGGTACAAATATGCCACCATGGAGGCCAAGAATCAAATAATTCATTGTGACATCATGTGGCCTAAAAGGGCATGGGATGCATTGTGACACCACAGAGGTTAAGAGAAGCAAGGAACCATTGTGACCCAATGCAGGCTAACAATCTAATGATCCCTTGTGACACCAATGGGCCTAAAACCGCCAGGGATGAATTGTGAAAGCATGGGGCCCAAGTAAAACCTGGTACAATTATGCCACCATGGAGGCCAAGAATCAAATGATTCATTGTGACATCAAGTGGCCTAAAAGGGCAGGGGATGCATTGTGACACCACAGGGGTTAAGAGAAGCAAGGAACCATTGTGACCCAATGCAGGCTAACAATCTAAGAATCCCTTTTGACACCAGGGGGCGCAAAAGGACCACGGATCGACTCTGACAACATGGGGACCTATGGAAGCAAGGAACCATTATGACACCATGAAGGCCAAGAATCAAATAGTTCACTGTAAGACCAAGCGGCCTAAAAGCGCTTGGAATGCATTGTGACACCAGAGAGGTTAAGAGAAGCAAGGAACCATTGTGACCCAATGCAGGCTAACCATCTAATGATCCCTTGTGGCACCAGGGGGTATAAAAAGGGCCAGGGATGGATTGTTACAGCACGGGGACCAATAGAAGCAAGGATCTATTATGCCACCGTGGAGGCCAAGAATCAAATGATTCATTGTGACATCAAGTGGCCTAAAAGGGCATGGGATGCATTGTGACAGCACAGGGGTTAAAAGAAGCAAGGATCCATTGTGACCCAAAGGAGGCTAATAATCCCAGGATCCCATTTGACACCAGGGGGCGTAAAAGGGCCAGGGATGAATTGTGACAGCATGGGGCCCAATAGAAACAAGGAACCATTATGACACCATGGAGGCCAAGAATGAAATGATTCATTGTGACATCAAGTGGCCTAAAAGGGCATGGGATGCATTGTGACACCACAGAGGTTAAGAGAAGCAAGGAACCATTGTGACCCAATGCAGGCTAACAATCTAATGATCCCTTGTGACACCAATGGGCCTAAAACCGCCAGGGATGAATTGTGAAAGCATGGGGCCCAAGTAAAACCTGGTACAATTATGCCACCATGGAGGCCAAGAATCAAATGATTCATTGTGACATCAAGTGGCCTAAAAGGGCATGGGATGCATTGTGACACCACAGGGGTTAAGAGAAGCAAGGAACCATTGTGACCCAATGCAGGCTAACAATCTAAGAATCCCTTTTGACACCAGGGGGCGCAAAAGGACCACGGATCGACTCTGACAACACAGGGACCTATGGAAGCAAGGAACCATTATGACACCATGAAGGCCAAGAATCAAATGGTTCATTGTAAGACCAAGTGGCCTAAAAGGGCTTGGAATGCATTGTGACACCACAGAGGTTAAGAGAAGCAAGGAACCATTGTGACCCAATGCAGGCTAACAATCTAATGATCCCTTGTGGCACCAGGGGGTATAAAAAGGGCCAGGGATGGATTGTTACAGCACGGGGACCAATAGAAGCAAGGATCTATTATGCCACCGTGGAGGCCAAGAATCAAATGATTCATTGTGACATCAAGTGGCCTAAAAGGGCATGGGATGCATTGTGACAGCACAGGGGTTAAGAGAAGCAAGGATCCATTGTGACCCATTGGAGGCTAATAATCCCAGGATCCCATTTGACACCAGGGGGCGTAAAAGGGCCAGGGATCACTTGTGACAGCATGGGGCCCAATAGAAACAAGGAACCATTATGACACCATGGAGGCCAAGAATCAAAAGATTCATTGTGACATCAAGTGGCCTAAAAGGGCATGGGATGAATTGTGACACCACAGAGGTTAAGAGAAGCAAGGAACCATTGTGACCCAATGCAGGCTAACAATCTAATGATCCCTTGTGACACCAATGGGCCTAAAAGGGCCAGGGAGGAATTGTTACAGCACAGGGACCAATAGAAGCAAGGATCTATTATGCCACCATGGAGGCCAAGAATCAAATAATTCATTGTGACATCATGTGGCCTAAAAGGGCATGGGATGCATTGTGAAAGCACAGGGGTTAAGAGAAGCAAGGATCCATTATGACCCAATGGAGGCTAATAATCTAATGATCCCTTGTGGCACCAATGGGCCTAAAAGGGGCAGGGATGAATTGCGAAAGCATGGGGCCCAAGTAAAACCTGGTACAATTATGCCACCATGGAGGCCAAGAATCAAATGATTCATTGTGACATCAAGTGGCCTAAAAGGGCATGGGATGCATTGTGACAGCACAGGGGTTAAGAGAAGCAAGGATCCATTGTGACCCAATGGAGGCTAATAATCCCAGGATCCCATTTGACACCAGGGGGCGTAAAAGGGCCAGGGATGAATTGTGACAGCATGGGGCCCAATAGAAACATGGAACCATTATGACACCATGGAGGCCAAGAATCAAAAGATTCATTGTGACATCAAGTGGCCTAAAAGGGCATGGGATGCATTGTGACACCACAGAGGTTAAGGGAAGCAAGGAACCATTGTGACCCAATGCAGGCTAACAATCTAATGATCCCTTGCAGCACCAATGGGCCTAAAAGGGGCAGGGATGAATTGTGAAAGCATGGGGCCCAAGTAAAACCTGGTACAATTATGCCACCATGGAGGCCAAGAATCAAATGATTCATTGTGACATCAAGTGGCCTAAAAGGGCATGGGATGCATTGTGACACCACAGGGGTTAAGAGAAGCAAGGAACCATTGTGACCCAATGCAGGCTAACCATCTAATGATCCCTTGTGACACCAATGGGCCGAAAAGGGCCAGGGATGGATTGTTACAGCACGGGGACCAATAGAAGCAAGGATCTATTATGCCACCATGGAGGCCAATAATCAAATAATTCATTGTGACATCATGTGGCCTAAAAGGGCATGGGATGCATTGTGACAGCGCAGGGGTTAAGAGAAGCAAGGAACCATTGGGACCCAATGCAGGCTAACAATCTAATGATCCCTTGTGTCACCAAAGGGCCTAAAAGGGGCAGGGATGAATTGTGAAAGCATGGGGCCCAATTAAACCCTGGTACAAATATGCCACCATGGAGGCCAAGAATCAAATAATTCATTGTGACATCATGTGGCCTAAAAGGGCATGGGATGCATTGTGACACCACAGAGGTTAAGAGAAGCAAGGAACCATTGTGACCCAATGCAGGCTAACAATCTAATGATCCCTTGTGACACCAATGGGCCTAAAACCGCCAGGGATGAATTGTGAAAGCATGGGGCCCAAGTAAAACCTGGTACAATTATGCCACCATGGAGGCCAAGAATCAAATGATTCATTGTGACATCAAGTGGCCTAAAAGGGCATGGGATGCATTGTGACACCACAGGGGTTAAGAGAAGCAAGGAACCATTGTGACCCAATGCAGGCTAACAATCTAAGAATCCCTTTTGACACCAGGGGGCGCAAAAGGACCACGGATCGACTCTGACAACATGGGGACCTATGGAAGCAAGGAACCATTATGACACCATGAAGGCCAAGAATCAAATAGTTCACTGTAAGACCAAGCGGCCTAAAAGCGCTTGGAATGCATTGTGACACCAGAGAGGTTAAGAGAAGCAAGGAACCATTGTGACCCAATGCAGGCTAACCATCTAATGATCCCTTGTGGCACCAGGGGGTATAAAAAGGGCCAGGGATGGATTGTTACAGCACGGGGACCAATAGAAGCAAGGATCTATTATGCCACCGTGGAGGCCAAGAATCAAATGATTCATTGTGACATCAAGTGGCCTAAAAGGGCATGGGATGCATTGTGACAGCACAGGGGTTAAAAGAAGCAAGGATCCATTGTGACCCAAAGGAGGCTAATAATCCCAGGATCCCATTTGACACCAGGGGGCGTAAAAGGGCCAGGGATGAATTGTGACAGCATGGGGCCCAATAGAAACAAGGAACCATTATGACACCATGGAGGCCAAGAATCAAATGATTCATTGTGACATCAAGTGGCCTAAAAGGGCATGGGATGCATTGTGACACCACAGAGGTTAAGAGAAGCAAGGAACCATTGTGACCCAATGCAGGCTAACAATCTAATGATCCCTTGTGACACCAATGGGCCTAAAACCGCCAGGGATGAATTGTGAAAGCATGGGGCCCAAGTAAAACCTGGTACAATTATGCCACCATGGAGGCCAAGAATCAAATGATTCATTGTGACATCAAGTGGCCTAAAAGGGCATGGGATGCATTGTGACACCACAGGGGTTAAGAGAAGCAAGGAACCATTGTGACCCAATGCAGGCTAACAATCTAAGAATCCCTTTTGACACCAGGGGGCGCAAAAGGACCACGGATCGACTCTGACAACACAGGGACCTATGGAAGCAAGGAACCATTATGACACCATGAAGGCCAAGAATCAAATGGTTCATTGTAAGACCAAGTGGCCTAAAAGGGCTTGGAATGCATTGTGACACCACAGAGGTTAAGAGAAGCAAGGAACCATTGTGACCCAATGCAGGCTAACAATCTAATGATCCCTTGTGGCACCAGGGGGTATAAAAAGGGCCAGGGATGGATTGTTACAGCACGGGGACCAATAGAAGCAAGGATCTATTATGCCACCGTGGAGGCCAAGAATCAAATGATTCATTGTGACATCAAGTGGCCTAAAAGGGCATGGGATGCATTGTGACAGCACAGGGGTTAAGAGAAGCAAGGATCCATTGTGACCCATTGGAGGCTAATAATCCCAGGATCCCATTTGACACCAGGGGGCGTAAAAGGGCCAGGGATCACTTGTGACAGCATGGGGCCCAATAGAAACAAGGAACCATTATGACACCATGGAGGCCAAGAATCAAAAGATTCATTGTGACATCAAGTGGCCTAAAAGGGCATGGGATGAATTGTGACACCACAGAGGTTAAGAGAAGCAAGGAACCATTGTGACCCAATGCAGGCTAACAATCTAATGATCCCTTGTGACACCAATGGGCCTAAAAGGGCCAGGGAGGAATTGTTACAGCACAGGGACCAATAGAAGCAAGGATCTATTATGCCACCATGGAGGCCAAGAATCAAATAATTCATTGTGACATCATGTGGCCTAAAAGGGCATGGGATGCATTGTGACAGCACAGGGGTTAAGAGAAGCAAGGATCCATTATGACCCAATGGAGGCTAATAATCTAATGATCCCTTGTGGCACCAATGGGCCTAAAAGGGGCAGGGATGAATTGCGAAAGCATGGGGCCCAAGTAAAACCTGGTACAATTATGCCACCATGGAGGCCAAGAATCAAATGATTCATTGTGACATCAAGTGGCCTAAAAGGGCATGGGATGCATTGTGACAGCACAGGGGTTAAGAGAAGCAAGGATCCATTGTGACCCAATGGAGGCTAATAATCCCAGGATCCCATTTGACACCAGGGGGCGTAAAAGGGCCAGGGATGAATTGTGACAGCATGGGGCCCAATAGAAACATGGAACCATTATGACACCATGGAGGCCAAGAATCAAAAGATTCATTGTGACATCAAGTGGCCTAAAAGGGCATGGGATGCATTGTGACACCACAGAGGTTAAGGGAAGCAAGGAACCATTGTGACCCAATGCAGGCTAACAATCTAATGATCCCTTGCAGCACCAATGGGCCTAAAAGGGGCAGGGATGAATTGTGAAAGCATGGGGCCCAAGTAAAACCTGGTACAATTATGCCACCATGGAGGCCAAGAATCAAATGATTCATTGTGACATCAAGTGGCCTAAAAGGGCATGGGATGCATTGTGACACCACAGGGGTTAAGAGAAGCAAGGAACCATTGTGACCCAATGCAGGCTAACAATCTAAGAATCCCTTTTGACACCAGGGGGCGCAAAAGGTCAACGGATCGACTCTGACAACATGGAGACCTATAGAAGCAAGGAACCATTATGACACCATGAAGGCCTAGATTCAAATGGTTCATTGTAAGACCAAGTGGCCTAAAAGGGCTTGGAATGCATTGTGACACCACAGAGGTTAAGAGAAGCAAGGAACCATTGTGACCCAATGCAGGCTAACAATCTAATGATCCCTTGTGGCACCAGGGGGTATAAAAAGGGCCAGGGATGGATTGTTACAGCACGGGGACCAATAGAAGCAAGGATCTATTATGCCACCGTGGAGGCCAATAATCAAATGATTCATTGTGACATCATGTGGCCTAAAAGGGCATGGGATGCATTGTGACAGCGCAGGGGTTAAGAGAAGCAAGGAACCATTGGGACCCAATGCAGGCTAACAATCTAATGATCCCTTGTGTCACCAAAGGGCCTAAAAGGGGCAGGGATGAATTGTGAAAGCATGGGGCCCAATTAAACCCTGGTACAAATATGCCACCATGGAGGCCAAGAATCAAATAATTCATTGTGACATCATGTGGCCTAAAAGGGCATGGGATGCATTGTGACACCACAGAGGTTAAGAGAAGCAAGGAACCATTGTGACCCAATGCAGGCTAACAATCTAATGATCCCTTGTGACACCAATGGGCCTAAAACCGCCAGGGATGAATTGTGAAAGCATGGGGCCCAAGTAAAACCTGGTACAATTATGCCACCATGGAGGCCAAGAATCAAATGATTCATTGTGACATCAAGTGGCCTAAAAGGGCAGGGGATGCATTGTGACACCACAGGGGTTAAGAGAAGCAAGGAACCATTGTGACCCAATGCAGGCTAACAATCTAAGAATCCCTTTTGACACCAGGGGGCGCAAAAGGACCACGGATCGACTCTGACAACATGGGGACCTATGGAAGCAAGGAACCATTATGACACCATGAAGGCCAAGAATCAAATAGTTCACTGTAAGACCAAGCGGCCTAAAAGCGCTTGGAATGCATTGTGACACCAGAGAGGTTAAGAGAAGCAAGGAACCATTGTGACCCAATGCAGGCTAACCATCTAATGATCCCTTGTGGCACCAGGGGGTATAAAAAGGGCCAGGGATGGATTGTTACAGCACGGGGACCAATAGAAGCAAGGATCTATTATGCCACCGTGGAGGCCAAGAATCAAATGATTCATTGTGACATCAAGTGGCCTAAAAGGGCATGGGATGCATTGTGACAGCACAGGGGTTAAAAGAAGCAAGGATCCATTGTGACCCAAAGGAGGCTAATAATCCCAGGATCCCATTTGACACCAGGGGGCGTAAAAGGGCCAGGGATGAATTGTGACAGCATGGGGCCCAATAGAAACAAGGAACCATTATGACACCATGGAGGCCAAGAATGAAATGATTCATTGTGACATCAAGTGGCCTAAAAGGGCATGGGATGCATTGTGACACCACAGAGGTTAAGAGAAGCAAGGAACCATTGTGACCCAATGCAGGCTAACAATCTAATGATCCCTTGTGACACCAATGGGCCTAAAACCGCCAGGGATGAATTGTGAAAGCATGGGGCCCAAGTAAAACCTGGTACAATTATGCCACCATGGAGGCCAAGAATCAAATGATTCATTGTGACATCAAGTGGCCTAAAAGGGCATGGGATGCATTGTGACACCACAGGGGTTAAGAGAAGCAAGGAACCATTGTGACCCAATGCAGGCTAACAATCTAAGAATCCCTTTTGACACCAGGGGGCGCAAAAGGACCACGGATCGACTCTGACAACACAGGGACCTATGGAAGCAAGGAACCATTATGACACCATGAAGGCCAAGAATCAAATGGTTCATTGTAAGACCAAGTGGCCTAAAAGGGCTTGGAATGCATTGTGACACCACAGAGGTTAAGAGAAGCAAGGAACCATTGTGACCCAATGCAGGCTAACAATCTAATGATCCCTTGTGGCACCAGGGGGTATAAAAAGGGCCAGGGATGGATTGTTACAGCACGGGGACCAATAGAAGCAAGGATCTATTATGCCACCGTGGAGGCCAAGAATCAAATGATTCATTGTGACATCAAGTGGCCTAAAAGGGCATGGGATGCATTGTGACAGCACAGGGGTTAAGAGAAGCAAGGATCCATTGTGACCCATTGGAGGCTAATAATCCCAGGATCCCATTTGACACCAGGGGGCGTAAAAGGGCCAGGGATCACTTGTGACAGCATGGGGCCCAATAGAAACAAGGAACCATTATGACACCATGGAGGCCAAGAATCAAAAGATTCATTGTGACATCAAGTGGCCTAAAAGGGCATGGGATGAATTGTGACACCACAGAGGTTAAGAGAAGCAAGGAACCATTGTGACCCAATGCAGGCTAACAATCTAATGATCCCTTGTGACACCAATGGGCCTAAAAGGGCCAGGGAGGAATTGTTACAGCACAGGGACCAATAGAAGCAAGGATCTATTATGCCACCATGGAGGCCAAGAATCAAATAATTCATTGTGACATCATGTGGCCTAAAAGGGCATGGGATGCATTGTGACAGCACAGGGGTTAAGAGAAGCAAGGATCCATTATGACCCAATGGAGGCTAATAATCTAATGATCCCTTGTGGCACCAATGGGCCTAAAAGGGGCAGGGATGAATTGCGAAAGCATGGGGCCCAAGTAAAACCTGGTACAATTATGCCACCATGGAGGCCAAGAATCAAATGATTCATTGTGACATCAAGTGGCCTAAAAGGGCATGGGATGCATTGTGACAGCACAGGGGTTAAGAGAAGCAAGGATCCATTGTGACCCAATGGAGGCTAATAATCCCAGGATCCCATTTGACACCAGGGGGCGTAAAAGGGCCAGGGATGAATTGTGACAGCATGGGGCCCAATAGAAACATGGAACCATTATGACACCATGGAGGCCAAGAATCAAAAGATTCATTGTGACATCAAGTGGCCTAAAAGGGCATGGGATGCATTGTGACACCACAGAGGTTAAGGGAAGCAAGGAACCATTGTGACCCAATGCAGGCTAACAATCTAATGATCCCTTGCAGCACCAATGGGCCTAAAAGGGGCAGGGATGAATTGTGAAAGCATGGGGCCCAAGTAAAACCTGGTACAATTATGCCACCATGGAGGCCAAGAATCAAATGATTCATTGTGACATCAAGTGGCCTAAAAGGGCATGGGATGCATTGTGACACCACAGGGGTTAAGAGAAGCAAGGAACCATTGTGACCCAATGCAGGCTAACCATCTAATGATCCCTTGTGACACCAATGGGCCGAAAAGGGCCAGGGATGGATTGTTACAGCACGGGGACCAATAGAAGCAAGGATCTATTATGCCACCATGGAGGCCAATAATCAAATAATTCATTGTGACATCATGTGGCCTAAAAGGGCATGGGATGCATTGTGACAGCGCAGGGGTTAAGAGAAGCAAGGAACCATTGGGACCCAATGCAGGCTAACAATCTAATGATCCCTTGTGTCACCAAAGGGCCTAAAAGGGGCAGGGATGAATTGTGAAAGCATGGGGCCCAATTAAACCCTGGTACAAATATGCCACCATGGAGGCCAAGAATCAAATAATTCATTGTGACATCATGTGGCCTAAAAGGGCATGGGATGCATTGTGACACCACAGAGGTTAAGAGAAGCAAGGAACCATTGTGACCCAATGCAGGCTAACAATCTAATGATCCCTTGTGACACCAATGGGCCTAAAACCGCCAGGGATGAATTGTGAAAGCATGGGGCCCAAGTAAAACCTGGTACAATTATGCCACCATGGAGGCCAAGAATCAAATGATTCATTGTGACATCAAGTGGCCTAAAAGGGCATGGGATGCATTGTGACACCACAGGGGTTAAGAGAAGCAAGGAACCATTGTGACCCAATGCAGGCTAACAATCTAAGAATCCCTTTTGACACCAGGGGGCGCAAAAGGACCACGGATCGACTCTGACAACATGGGGACCTATGGAAGCAAGGAACCATTATGACACCATGAAGGCCAAGAATCAAATAGTTCACTGTAAGACCAAGCGGCCTAAAAGCGCTTGGAATGCATTGTGACACCAGAGAGGTTAAGAGAAGCAAGGAACCATTGTGACCCAATGCAGGCTAACCATCTAATGATCCCTTGTGGCACCAGGGGGTATAAAAAGGGCCAGGGATGGATTGTTACAGCACGGGGACCAATAGAAGCAAGGATCTATTATGCCACCGTGGAGGCCAAGAATCAAATGATTCATTGTGACATCAAGTGGCCTAAAAGGGCATGGGATGCATTGTGACAGCACAGGGGTTAAAAGAAGCAAGGATCCATTGTGACCCAAAGGAGGCTAATAATCCCAGGATCCCATTTGACACCAGGGGGCGTAAAAGGGCCAGGGATGAATTGTGACAGCATGGGGCCCAATAGAAACAAGGAACCATTATGACACCATGGAGGCCAAGAATCAAATGATTCATTGTGACATCAAGTGGCCTAAAAGGGCATGGGATGCATTGTGACACCACAGAGGTTAAGAGAAGCAAGGAACCATTGTGACCCAATGCAGGCTAACAATCTAATGATCCCTTGTGACACCAATGGGCCTAAAACCGCCAGGGATGAATTGTGAAAGCATGGGGCCCAAGTAAAACCTGGTACAATTATGCCACCATGGAGGCCAAGAATCAAATGATTCATTGTGACATCAAGTGGCCTAAAAGGGCATGGGATGCATTGTGACACCACAGGGGTTAAGAGAAGCAAGGAACCATTGTGACCCAATGCAGGCTAACAATCTAAGAATCCCTTTTGACACCAGGGGGCGCAAAAGGACCACGGATCGACTCTGACAACACAGGGACCTATGGAAGCAAGGAACCATTATGACACCATGAAGGCCAAGAATCAAATGGTTCATTGTAAGACCAAGTGGCCTAAAAGGGCTTGGAATGCATTGTGACACCACAGAGGTTAAGAGAAGCAAGGAACCATTGTGACCCAATGCAGGCTAACAATCTAATGATCCCTTGTGGCACCAGGGGGTATAAAAAGGGCCAGGGATGGATTGTTACAGCACGGGGACCAATAGAAGCAAGGATCTATTATGCCACCGTGGAGGCCAAGAATCAAATGATTCATTGTGACATCAAGTGGCCTAAAAGGGCATGGGATGCATTGTGACAGCACAGGGGTTAAGAGAAGCAAGGATCCATTGTGACCCATTGGAGGCTAATAATCCCAGGATCCCATTTGACACCAGGGGGCGTAAAAGGGCCAGGGATCACTTGTGACAGCATGGGGCCCAATAGAAACAAGGAACCATTATGACACCATGGAGGCCAAGAATCAAAAGATTCATTGTGACATCAAGTGGCCTAAAAGGGCATGGGATGAATTGTGACACCACAGAGGTTAAGAGAAGCAAGGAACCATTGTGACCCAATGCAGGCTAACAATCTAATGATCCCTTGTGACACCAATGGGCCTAAAAGGGCCAGGGAGGAATTGTTACAGCACAGGGACCAATAGAAGCAAGGATCTATTATGCCACCATGGAGGCCAAGAATCAAATAATTCATTGTGACATCATGTGGCCTAAAAGGGCATGGGATGCATTGTGACAGCACAGGGGTTAAGAGAAGCAAGGATCCATTATGACCCAATGGAGGCTAATAATCTAATGATCCCTTGTGGCACCAATGGGCCTAAAAGGGGCAGGGATGAATTGCGAAAGCATGGGGCCCAAGTAAAACCTGGTACAATTATGCCACCATGGAGGCCAAGAATCAAATGATTCATTGTGACATCAAGTGGCCTAAAAGGGCATGGGATGCATTGTGACAGCACAGGGGTTAAGAGAAGCAAGGATCCATTGTGACCCAATGGAGGCTAATAATCCCAGGATCCCATTTGACACCAGGGGGCGTAAAAGGGCCAGGGATGAATTGTGACAGCATGGGGCCCAATAGAAACATGGAACCATTATGACACCATGGAGGCCAAGAATCAAAAGATTCATTGTGACATCAAGTGGCCTAAAAGGGCATGGGATGCATTGTGACACCACAGAGGTTAAGGGAAGCAAGGAACCATTGTGACCCAATGCAGGCTAACAATCTAATGATCCCTTGCAGCACCAATGGGCCTAAAAGGGGCAGGGATGAATTGTGAAAGCATGGGGCCCAAGTAAAACCTGGTACAATTATGCCACCATGGAGGCCAAGAATCAAATGATTCATTGTGACATCAAGTGGCCTAAAAGGGCATGGGATGCATTGTGACACCACAGGGGTTAAGAGAAGCAAGGAACCATTGTGACCCAATGCAGGCTAACAATCTAAGAATCCCTTTTGACACCAGGGGGCGCAAAAGGTCAACGGATCGACTCTGACAACATGGAGACCTATAGAAGCAAGGAACCATTATGACACCATGAAGGCCTAGATTCAAATGGTTCATTGTAAGACCAAGTGGCCTAAAAGGGCTTGGAATGCATTGTGACACCACAGAGGTTAAGAGAAGCAAGGAACCATTGTGACCCAATGCAGGCTAACAATCTAATGATCCCTTGTGGCACCAGGGGGTATAAAAAGGGCCAGGGATGGATTGTTACAGCACGGGGAACAATAGAAGCAAGGATCTATTATGCCACCGTGGAGGCCAAGAATCAAATGATTCATTGTGACATCAAGTGGCCTAAAAGGGCATGGGATGCATTGTGACAGCACAGGGGTTAAGAGAAGCAAGGATCCATTGTGACCCAATGCAGGCTAATAATCCCAGGATCCCATTTGACACCAGGGGGCGTAAAAGGGCCAGGGATCACTTGTGACAGCATGGGGCCCAATAGAAACAAGGAACCATTATGACACCATGGAGGCCAAGAATCAAAAGATTCATTGTGACATCAAGTGGCCTAAAAGGGCATGGGATGAATTGTGACACCACAGAGGTTAAGAGAAGCAAGGAACCATTGTGACCCAATGCAGGCTAACAATCTAATGATCCCTTGTGACACCAATGGGCCTAAAAGGGCCAGGGAGGAATTGTTACAGCACAGGGACCAATAGAAGCAAGGATCTATTATGCCACCATGGAGGCCAAGAATCAAATAATTCATTGTGACATCATGTGGCCTAAAAGGGCATGGGATGCATTGTGACACCACAGGGGTTAAGAGAAGCAAGGATCCATTATGACCCAATGGAGGCTAATAATCTAATGATCCCTTTTGACAACAATGGGCCTAAAAGGGGCAGGGATGAATTGTGAAAGCATGGGGCCCAATTAAAACCTGGTACAAATATGCCACCATGGAGGCCAAGAATCAAATGATTCATTGTGACATCAAGTGGCCTAAAAGGGCATGGGATGCATTGTGACAGCACAGGGGTTAAGAGAAGCAAGGATCCATTGTGACCCAATGGAGGCTAATAATCCCAGGATCCCATTTGACACCAGGGGGCGTAAAAGGGCCAGGGATGAATTGTGACAGCATGGGGCCCAATAGAAACATGGAACCATTATGACACCATGGAGGCCAAGAATCAAAAGATTCATTGTGACATCAAGTGGCCTAAAAGGGCATGGGATGCATTGTGACACCACAGAGGTTAAGGGAAGCAAGGAACCATTGTGACCCAATGCAGGCTAACAATCTAATGATCCCTTGTGACACCAATGGGCCTAAAAGGGGCAGGGATGAATTGTGAAAGCATGGGGCCCAAGTAAAACCTGGTACAATTATGCCACCATGGAGGCCAAGAATCAAATGATTCATTGTGACATCAAGTGGCCTAAAAGGGCATGGGATGCATTGTGACACCACAGGGGTTAAGAGAAGCAAGGAACCATTGTGACCCAATGCAGGCTAACAATCTAAGAATCCCTTTTGACACCAGGGGGCGCAAAAGGTCAACGGATCGACTCTGACAACATGGAGACCTATAGAAGCAAGGAACCATTATGACACCATGAAGGCCTAGATTCAAATGGTTCATTGTAAGACCAAGTGGCCTAAAAGGGCTTGGAATGCATTGTGACACCACAGAGGTTAAGAGAAGCAAGGAACCATTGTGACCCAATGCAGGCTAACAATCTAATGATCCCTTGTGGCACCAGGGGGTATAAAAAGGGCCAGGGATGGATTGTTACAGCACGGGGAACAATAGAAGCAAGGATCTATTATGCCACCGTGGAGGCCAAGAATCAAATGATTCATTGTGACATCAAGTGGCCTAAAAGGGCATGGGATGCATTGTGACAGCACAGGGGTTAAGAGAAGAAAGGATCCATTGTGACCCATTGGAGGCTAATAATCCCAGGATCCCATTTGACACCAGGGGGCGTAAAAGGGCCAGGGACCACTTGTGACAGCATGGGGCCCAATAGAAACAAGGAACCATTATGACACCATGGAGGCCAAGAATCAAAAGATTCATTGTGACATCAAGTGGCCTAAAAGGGCATGGGATGAATTGTGACACCACAGAGGTTAAGAGAAGCAAGGAACCATTGTGACCCAATGCAGGCTAACAATCTAATGATCCCTTGTGACACCAATGGGCCTAAAAGGGCCAGGGAGGAATTGTTACAGCACAGGGACCAATAGAAGCAAGGATCTATTATGCCACCATGGAGGCCAAGAATCAAATAATTCATTGTGACATCATGTGGCCTAAAAGGGCATGGGATGCATTGTGACAGCACAGGGGTTAAGAGAAGCAAGGATCCATTATGACCCAATGGAGGCTAATAATCTAATGATCCCTTGTGGCACCAATGGGCCTAAAAGGGGCAGGGATGAATTGCGAAAGCATGGGGCCCAAGTAAAACCTGGTACAATTATGCCACCATGGAGGCCAAGAATCAAATGATTCATTGTGACATCAAGTGGCCTAAAAGGGCATGGGATGCATTGTGACAGCACAGGGGTTAAGAGAAGCAAGGATCCATTGTGACCCAATGGAGGCTAATAATCCCAGGATCCCATTTGACACCAGGGGGCGTAAAAGGGCCAGGGATGAATTGTGACAGCATGGGGCCCAATAGAAACATGGAACCATTATGACACCATGGAGGCCAAGAATCAAAAGATTCATTGTGACATCAAGTGGCCTAAAAGGGCATGGGATGCATTGTGACACCACAGAGGTTAAGGGAAGCAAGGAACCATTGTGACCCAATGCAGGCTAACAATCTAATGATCCCTTGCAGCACCAATGGGCCTAAAAGGGGCAGGGATGAATTGTGAAAGCATGGGGCCCAAGTAAAACCTGGTACAATTATGCCACCATGGAGGCCAAGAATCAAATGATTCATTGTGACATCAAGTGGCCTAAAAGGGCATGGGATGCATTGTGACACCACAGGGGTTAAGAGAAGCAAGGAACCATTGTGACCCAATGCAGGCTAACAATCTAAGAATCCCTTTTGACACCAGGGGGCGCAAAAGGTCAACGGATCGACTCTGACAACATGGAGACCTATAGAAGCAAGGAACCATTATGACACCATGAAGGCCTAGATTCAAATGGTTCATTGTAAGACCAAGTGGCCTAAAAGGGCTTGGAATGCATTGTGACACCACAGAGGTTAAGAGAAGCAAGGAACCATTGTGACCCAATGCAGGCTAACAATCTAATGATCCCTTGTGGCACCAGGGGGTATAAAAAGGGCCAGGGATGGATTGTTACAGCACGGGGACCAATAGAAGCAAGGATCTATTATGCCACCATGGAGGCCAATAATCAAATAATTCATTGTGACATCATGTGGCCTAAAAGGGCATGGGATGCATTGTGACAGCGCAGGGGTTAAGAGAAGCAAGGAACCATTGGGACCCAATGCAGGCTAACAATCTAATGATCCCTTGTGTCACCAAAGGGCCTAAAAGGGGCAGGGATGAATTGTGAAAGCATGGGGCCCAATTAAACCCTGGTACAAATATGCCACCATGGAGGCCAAGAATCAAATAATTCATTGTGACATCATGTGGCCTAAAAGGGCATGGGATGCATTGTGACACCACAGAGGTTAAGAGAAGCAAGGAACCATTGTGACCCAATGCAGGCTAACAATCTAATGATCCCTTGTGACACCAATGGGCCTAAAACCGCCAGGGATGAATTGTGAAAGCATGGGGCCCAAGTAAAACCTGGTACAATTATGCCACCATGGAGGCCAAGAATCAAATGATTCATTGTGACATCAAGTGGCCTAAAAGGGCAGGGGATGCATTGTGACACCACAGGGGTTAAGAGAAGCAAGGAACCATTGTGACCCAATGCAGGCTAACAATCTAAGAATCCCTTTTGACACCAGGGGGCGCAAAAGGACCACGGATCGACTCTGACAACATGGGGACCTATGGAAGCAAGGAACCATTATGACACCATGAAGGCCAAGAATCAAATAGTTCACTGTAAGACCAAGCGGCCTAAAAGCGCTTGGAATGCATTGTGACACCAGAGAGGTTAAGAGAAGCAAGGAACCATTGTGACCCAATGCAGGCTAACCATCTAATGATCCCTTGTGGCACCAGGGGGTATAAAAAGGGCCAGGGATGGATTGTTACAGCACGGGGACCAATAGAAGCAAGGATCTATTATGCCACCGTGGAGGCCAAGAATCAAATGATTCATTGTGACATCAAGTGGCCTAAAAGGGCATGGGATGCATTGTGACAGCACAGGGGTTAAAAGAAGCAAGGATCCATTGTGACCCAAAGGAGGCTAATAATCCCAGGATCCCATTTGAAACCAGGGGGCGTAAAAGGGCCAGGGATGAATTGTGACAGCATGGGGCCCAATAGAAACAAGGAACCATTATGACACCATGGAGGCCAAGAATCAAATGATTCATTGTGACATCAAGTGGCCTAAAAGGGCATGGGATGCATTGTGACACCACAGAGGTTAAGAGAAGCAAGGAACCATTGTGACCCAATGCAGGCTAACAATCTAATGATCCCTTGTGACACCAATGGGCCTAAAACCGCCAGGGATGAATTGTGAAAGCATGGGGCCCAAGTAAAACCTGGTACAATTATGCCACCATGGAGGCCAAGAATCAAATAATTCATTGTGACATCAAGTGGCCTAAAAGGGCATGGGATGCATTGTGACACCACAGGGGTTAAGAGAAGCAAGGAACCATTGTGACCCAATGCAGGCTAACAATCTAAGAATCCCTTTTGACACCAGGGGGCGCAAAAGGACCACGGATCGACTCTGACAACACAGGGACCTATGGAAGCAAGGAACCATTATGACACCATGAAGGCCAAGAATCAAATGGTTCATTGTAAGACCAAGTGGCCTAAAAGGGCTTGGAATGCATTGTGACACCACAGAGGTTAAGAGAAGCAAGGAACCATTGTGACCCAATGCAGGCTAACAATCTAATGATCCCTTGTGGCACCAGGGGGTATAAAAAGGGCCAGGGATGGATTGTTACAGCACGGGGACCAATAGAAGCAAGGATCTATTATGCCACCGTGGAGGCCAAGAATCAAATGATTCATTGTGACATCAAGTGGCCTAAAAGGGCATGGGATGCATTGTGACAGCACAGGGGTTAAGAGAAGCAAGGATCCATTGTGACCCATTGGAGGCTAATAATCCCAGGATCCCATTTGACACCAGGGGGCGTAAAAGGGCCAGGGATCACTTGTGACAGCATGGGGCCCAATAGAAACAAGGAACCATTATGACACCATGGAGGCCAAGAATCAAAAGATTCATTGTGACATCAAGTGGCCTAAAAGGGCATGGGATGAATTGTGACACCACAGAGGTTAAGAGAAGCAAGGAACCATTGTGACCCAATGCAGGCTAACAATCTAATGATCCCTTGTGACACCAATGGGCCTAAAAGGGCCAGGGAGGAATTGTTACAGCACAGGGACCAATAGAAGCAAGGATCTATTATGCCACCATGGAGGCCAAGAATCAAATAATTCATTGTGACATCATGTGGCCTAAAAGGGCATGGGATGCATTGTGACAGCACAGGGGTTAAGAGAAGCAAGGATCCATTATGACCCAATGGAGGCTAATAATCTAATGATCCCTTGTGGCACCAATGGGCCTAAAAGGGGCAGGGATGAATTGCGAAAGCATGGGGCCCAAGTAAAACCTGGTACAATTATGCCACCATGGAGGCCAAGAATCAAATGATTCATTGTGACATCAAGTGGCCTAAAAGGGCATGGGATGCATTGTGACAGCACAGGGGTTAAGAGAAGCAAGGATCCATTGTGACCCAATGGAGGCTAATAATCCCAGGATCCCATTTGACACCAGGGGGCGTAAAAGGGCCAGGGATGAATTGTGACAGCATGGGGCCCAATAGAAACATGGAACCATTATGACACCATGGAGGCCAAGAATCAAAAGATTCATTGTGACATCAAGTGGCCTAAAAGGGCATGGGATGCATTGTGACACCACAGAGGTTAAGGGAAGCAAGGAACCATTGTGACCCAATGCAGGCTAACAATCTAATGATCCCTTGCAGCACCAATGGGCCTAAAAGGGGCAGGGATGAATTGTGAAAGCATGGGGCCCAAGTAAAACCTGGTACAATTATGCCACCATGGAGGCCAAGAATCAAATGATTCATTGTGACATCAAGTGGCCTAAAAGGGCATGGGATGCATTGTGACACCACAGGGGTTAAGAGAAGCAAGGAACCATTGTGACCCAATGCAGGCTAACCATCTAATGATCCCTTGTGACACCAATGGGCCGAAAAGGGCCAGGGATGGATTGTTACAGCACGGGGACCAATAGAAGCAAGGATCTATTATGCCACCATGGAGGCCAATAATCAAATAATTCATTGTGACATCATGTGGCCTAAAAGGGCATGGGATGCATTGTGACAGCGCAGGGGTTAAGAGAAGCAAGGAACCATTGGGACCCAATGCAGGCTAACAATCTAATGATCCCTTGTGTCACCAAAGGGCCTAAAAGGGGCAGGGATGAATTGTGAAAGCATGGGGCCCAATTAAACCCTGGTACAAATATGCCACCATGGAGGCCAAGAATCAAATAATTCATTGTGACATCATGTGGCCTAAAAGGGCATGGGATGCATTGTGACACCACAGAGGTTAAGAGAAGCAAGGAACCATTGTGACCCAATGCAGGCTAACAATCTAATGATCCCTTGTGACACCAATGGGCCTAAAACCGCCAGGGATGAATTGTGAAAGCATGGGGCCCAAGTAAAACCTGGTACAATTATGCCACCATGGAGGCCAAGAATCAAATGATTCATTGTGACATCAAGTGGCCTAAAAGGGCATGGGATGCATTGTGACACCACAGGGGTTAAGAGAAGCAAGGAACCATTGTGACCCAATGCAGGCTAACAATCTAAGAATCCCTTTTGACACCAGGGGGCGCAAAAGGACCACGGATCGACTCTGACAACATGGGGACCTATGGAAGCAAGGAACCATTATGACACCATGAAGGCCAAGAATCAAATAGTTCACTGTAAGACCAAGCGGCCTAAAAGCGCTTGGAATGCATTGTGACACCAGAGAGGTTAAGAGAAGCAAGGAACCATTGTGACCCAATGCAGGCTAACCATCTAATGATCCCTTGTGGCACCAGGGGGTATAAAAAGGGCCAGGGATGGATTGTTACAGCACGGGGACCAATAGAAGCAAGGATCTATTATGCCACCGTGGAGGCCAAGAATCAAATGATTCATTGTGACATCAAGTGGCCTAAAAGGGCATGGGATGCATTGTGACAGCACAGGGGTTAAGAGAAGCAAGGATCCATTGTGACCCAATGGAGGCTAATAATCCCAGGATCCCATTTGACACCAGGGGGCGTAAAAGGGCCAGGGATGAATTGTGACAGCATGGGGCCCAATAGAAACATGGAACCATTATGACACCATGGAGGCCAAGAATCAAAAGATTCATTGTGACATCAAGTGGCCTAAAAGGGCATGGGATGCATTGTGACACCACAGAGGTTAAGGGAAGCAAGGAACCATTGTGACCCAATGCAGGCTAACAATCTAATGATCCCTTGCAGCACCAATGGGCCTAAAAGGGGCAGGGATGAATTGTGAAAGCATGGGGCCCAAGTAAAACCTGGTACAATTATGCCACCATGGAGGCCAAGAATCAAATGATTCATTGTGACATCAAGTGGCCTAAAAGGGCATGGGATGCATTGTGACACCACAGGGGTTAAGAGAAGCAAGGAACCATTGTGACCCAATGCAGGCTAACAATCTAAGAATCCCTTTTGACACCAGGGGGCGCAAAAGGTCAACGGATCGACTCTGACAACATGGAGACCTATAGAAGCAAGGAACCATTATGACACCATGAAGGCCTAGATTCAAATGGTTCATTGTAAGACCAAGTGGCCTAAAAGGGCTTGGAATGCATTGTGACACCACAGAGGTTAAGAGAAGCAAGGAACCATTGTGACCCAATGCAGGCTAACAATCTAATGATCCCTTGTGGCACCAGGGGGTATAAAAAGGGCCAGGGATGGATTGTTACAGCACGGGGAACAATAGAAGCAAGGATGTATTATGCCACCGTGGAGGCCAAGAATCAAATGATTCATTGTGACATCAAGTGGCCTAAAAGGGCATGGGATGCATTGTGACAGCACAGGGGTTAAGAGAAGCAAGGATCCATTGTGACCCAATGCAGGCTAATAATCCCAGGATCCCATTTGACACCAGGGGGCGTAAAAGGGCCAGGGATCACTTGTGACAGCATGGGGCCCAATAGAAACAAGGAACCATTATGACACCATGGAGGCCAAGAATCAAAAGATTCATTGTGACATCAAGTGGCCTAAAAGGGCATGGGATGAATTGTGACAACACAGAGGTTAAGAGAAGCAAGGAACCATTGTGACCCAATGCAGGCTAACAATCTAATGATCCCTTGTGACACCAATGGGCCTAAAAGGGCCAGGGAGGAATTGTTACAGCACAGGGACCAATAGAAGCAAGGATCTATTATGCCACCATGGAGGCCAAGAATCAAATAATTCATTGTGACATCATGTGGCCTAAAAGGGCATGGGATGCATTGTGACACCACAGGGGTTAAGAGAAGCAAGGATCCATTATGACCCAATGGAGGCTAATAATCTAATGATCCCTTTTGACAACAATGGGCCTAAAAGGGGCAGGGATGAATTGTGAAAGCATGGGGCCCAATTAAAACCTGGTACAAATATGCCACCATGGAGGCCAAGAATCAAATGATTCATTGTGACATCAAGTGGCCTAAAAGGGCATGGGATGCATTGTGACAGCACAGGGGTTAAGAGAAGCAAGGATCCATTGTGACCCAATGGAGGCTAATAATCCCAGGATCCTATTTGACACCAGGGGGCGTAAAAGGGCCAGGGATGAATTGTGACAGCATGGGGCCCAATAGAAACATGGAACCATTATGACACCATGGAGGCCAAGAATCAAAAGATTCATTGTGACATCAAGTGGCCTAAAAGGGCATGGGATGCATTGTGACACCACAGAGGTTAAGGGAAGCAAGGAACCATTGTGACCCAATGCAGGCTAACAATCTAATGATCCCTTGCAGCACCAATGGGCCTAAAAGGGGCAGGGATGAATTGTGAAAGCATGGGGCCCAAGTAAAACCTGGTACAATTATGCCACCATGGAGGCCAAGAATCAAATGATTCATTGTGACATCAAGTGGCCTAAAAGGGCATGGGATGCATTGTGACACCACAGGGGTTAAGAGAAGCAAGGAACCATTGTGACCCAATGCAGGCTAACAATCTAAGAATCCCTTTTGACACCAGGGGGCGCAAAAGGTCAACGGATCGACTCTGACAACATGGAGACCTATAGAAGCAAGGAACCATTATGACACCATGAAGGCCTAGATTCAAATGGTTCATTGTAAGACCAAGTGGCCTAAAAGGGCTTGGAATGCATTGTGACACCACAGAGGTTAAGAGAAGCAAGGAACCATTGTGACCCAATGCAGGCTAACAATCTAATGATCCCTTGTGGCACCAGGGGGTATAAAAAGGGCCAGGGATGGATTGTTACAGCACGGGGAACAATAGAAGCAAGGATCTATTATGCCACCGTGGAGGCCAAGAATCAAATGATTCATTGTGACATCAAGTGGCCTAAAAGGGCATGGGATGCATTGTGACAGCACAGGGGTTAAGAGAAGCAAGGATCCATTGTGACCCATTGGAGGCTAATAATCCCAGGATCCCATTTGACACCAGGGGGCGTAAAAGGGCCAGGGATCACTTGTGACAGCATGGGGCCCAATAGAAACAAGGAACCATTATGACACCATGGAGGCCAAGAATCAAAAGATTCATTGTGACATCAAGTGGCCTAAAAGGGCATGGGATGAATTGTGACACCACAGAGGTTAAGAGAAGCAAGGAACCATTGTGACCCAATGCAGGCTAACAATCTAATGATCCCTTGTGACACCAATGGGCCTAAAAGGGCCAGGGAGGAATTGTTACAGCACAGGGACCAATAGAAGCAAGGATCTATTATGCCACCATGGAGGCCAAGAATCAAATAATTCATTGTGACATCATGTGGCCTAAAAGGGCATGGGATGCATTGTGACAGCACAGGGGTTAAGAGAAGCAAGGATCCATTATGACCCAATGGAGGCTAATAATCTAATGATCCCTTGTGGCACCAATGGGCCTAAAAGGGGCAGGGATGAATTGCGAAAGCATGGGGCCCAAGTAAAACCTGGTACAATTATGCCACCATGGAGGCCAAGAATCAAATGATTCATTGTGACATCAAGTGGCCTAAAAGGGCATGGGATGCATTGTGACAGCACAGGGGTTAAGAGAAGCAAGGATCCATTGTGACCCAATGGAGGCTAATAATCCCAGGATCCCATTTGACACCAGGGGGCGTAAAAGGGCCAGGGATGAATTGTGACAGCATGGGGCCCAATAGAAACATGGAACCATTATGACACCATGGAGGCCAAGAATCAAAAGATTCATTGTGACATCAAGTGGCCTAAAAGGGCATGGGATGCATTGTGACACCACAGAGGTTAAGGGAAGCAAGGAACCATTGTGACCCAATGCAGGCTAACAATCTAATGATCCCTTGCAGCACCAATGGGCCTAAAAGGGGCAGGGATGAATTGTGAAAGCATGGGGCCCAAGTAAAACCTGGTACAATTATGCCACCATGGAGGCCAAGAATCAAATGATTCATTGTGACATCAAGTGGCCTAAAAGGGCATGGGATGCATTGTGACACCACAGGGGTTAAGAGAAGCAAGGAACCATTGTGACCCAATGCAGGCTAACCATCTAATGATCCCTTGTGACACCAATGGGCCGAAAAGGGCCAGGGATGGATTGTTACAGCACGGGGACCAATAGAAGCAAGGATCTATTATGCCACCATGGAGGCCAATAATCAAATAATTCATTGTGACATCATGTGGCCTAAAAGGGCATGGGATGCATTGTGACAGCGCAGGGGTTAAGAGAAGCAAGGAACCATTGGGACCCAATGCAGGCTAACAATCTAATGATCCCTTGTGTCACCAAAGGGCCTAAAAGGGGCAGGGATGAATTGTGAAAGCATGGGGCCCAATTAAACCCTGGTACAAATATGCCACCATGGAGGCCAAGAATCAAATAATTCATTGTGACATCATGTGGCCTAAAAGGGCATGGGATGCATTGTGACACCACAGAGGTTAAGAGAAGCAAGGAACCATTGTGACCCAATGCAGGCTAACAATCTAATGATCCCTTGTGACACCAATGGGCCTAAAACCGCCAGGGATGAATTGTGAAAGCATGGGGCCCAAGTAAAACCTGGTACAATTATGCCACCATGGAGGCCAAGAATCAAATGATTCATTGTGACATCAAGTGGCCTAAAAGGGCATGGGATGCATTGTGACACCACAGGGGTTAAGAGAAGCAAGGAACCATTGTGACCCAATGCAGGCTAACAATCTAAGAATCCCTTTTGACACCAGGGGGCGCAAAAGGACCACGGATCGACTCTGACAACATGGGGACCTATGGAAGCAAGGAACCATTATGACACCATGAAGGCCAAGAATCAAATAGTTCACTGTAAGACCAAGCGGCCTAAAAGCGCTTGGAATGCATTGTGACACCAGAGAGGTTAAGAGAAGCAAGGAACCATTGTGACCCAATGCAGGCTCACCATCTAATGATCCCTTGTGGCACCAGGGGGTATAAAAAGGGCCAGGGATGGATTGTTACAGCACGGGGACCAATAGAAGCAAGGATCTATTATGCCACCGTGGAGGCCAAGAATCAAATGATTCATTGTGACATCAAGTGGCCTAAAAGGGCATGGGATGCATTGTGACAGCACAGGGGTTAAAAGAAGCAAGGATCCATTGTGACCCAAAGGAGGCTAATAATCCCAGGATCCCATTTGACACCAGGGGGCGTAAAAGGGCCAGGGATGAATTGTGACAGCATGGGGCCCAATAGAAACAAGGAACCATTATGACACCATGGAGGCCAAGAATCAAATGATTCATTGTGACATCAAGTGGCCTAAAAGGGCATGGGATGCATTGTGACACCACAGAGGTTAAGAGAAGCAAGGAACCATTGTGACCCAATGCAGGCTAACAATCTAATGATCCCTTGTGACACCAATGGGCCTAAAACCGCCAGGGATGAATTGTGAAAGCATGGGGCCCAAGTAAAACCTGGTACAATTATGCCACCATGGAGGCCAAGAATCAAATGATTCATTGTGACATCAAGTGGCCTAAAAGGGCATGGGATGCATTGTGACACCACAGGGGTTAAGAGAAGCAAGGAACCATTGTGACCCAATGCAGGCTAACAATCTAAGAATCCCTTTTGACACCAGGGGGCGCAAAAGGACCACGGATCGACTCTGACAACACAGGGACCTATGGAAGCAAGGAACCATTATGACACCATGAAGGCCAAGAATCAAATGGTTCATTGTAAGACCAAGTGGCCTAAAAGGGCTTGGAATGCATTGTGACACCACAGAGGTTAAGAGAAGCAAGGAACCATTGTGACCCAATGCAGGCTAACAATCTAATGATCCCTTGTGGCACCAGGGGGTATAAAAAGGGCCAGGGATGGATTGTTACAGCACGGGGACCAATAGAAGCAAGGATCTATTATGCCACCGTGGAGGCCAAGAATCAAATGATTCATTGTGACATCAAGTGGCCTAAAAGGGCATGGGATGCATTGTGACAGCACAGGGGTTAAGAGAAGCAAGGATCCATTGTGACCCATTGGAGGCTAATAATCCCAGGATCCCATTTGACACCAGGGGGCGTAAAAGGGCCAGGGATCACTTGTGACAGCATGGGGCCCAATAGAAACAAGGAACCATTATGACACCATGGAGGCCAAGAATCAAAAGATTCATTGTGACATCAAGTGGGCTAAAAGGGCATGGGATGAATTGTGACACCACAGAGGTTAAGAGAAGCAAGGAACCATTGTGACCCAATGCAGGCTAACAATCTAATGATCCCTTGTGACACCAATGGGCCTAAAAGGGCCAGGGAGGAATTGTTACAGCACAGGGACCAATAGAAGCAAGGATCTATTATGCCACCATGGAGGCCAAGAATCAAATAATTCATTGTGACATCATGTGGCCTAAAAGGGCATGGGATGCATTGTGACAGCACAGGGGTTAAGAGAAGCAAGGATCCATTATGACCCAATGGAGGCTAATAATCTAATGATCCCTTGTGGCACCAATGGGCCTAAAAGGGGCAGGGATGAATTGCGAAAGCATGGGGCCCAAGTAAAACCTGGTACAATTATGCCACCATGGAGGCCAAGAATCAAATGATTCATTGTGACATCAAGTGGCCTAAAAGGGCATGGGATGCATTGTGACAGCACAGGGGTTAAGAGAAGCAAGGATCCATTGTGACCCAATGGAGGCTAATAATCCCAGGATCCCATTTGACACCAGGGGGCGTAAAAGGGCCAGGGATGAATTGTGACAGCATGGGGCCCAATAGAAACATGGAACCATTATGACACCATGGAGGCCAAGAATCAAAAGATTCATTGTGACATCAAGTGGCCTAAAAGGGCATGGGATGCATTGTGACACCACAGAGGTTAAGGGAAGCAAGGAACCATTGTGACCCAATGCAGGCTAACAATCTAATGATCCCTTGCAGCACCAATGGGCCTAAAAGGGGCAGGGATGAATTGTGAAAGCATGGGGCCCAAGTAAAACCTGGTACAATTATGCCACCATGGAGGCCAAGAATCAAATGATTCATTGTGACATCAAGTGGCCTAAAAGGGCATGGGATGCATTGTGACACCACAGGGGTTAAGAGAAGCAAGGAACCATTGTGACCCAATGCAGGCTAACAATCTAAGAATCCCTTTTGACACCAGGGGGCGCAAAAGGTCAACGGATCGACTCTGACAACATGGAGACCTATAGAAGCAAGGAACCATTATGACACCATGAAGGCCTAGATTCAAATGGTTCATTGTAAGACCAAGTGGCCTAAAAGGGCTTGGAATGCATTGTGACACCACAGAGGTTAAGAGAAGCAAGGAACCATTGTGACCCAATGCAGGCTAACAATCTAATGATCCCTTGTGGCACCAGGGGGTATAAAAAGGGCCAGGGATGGATTGTTACAGCACGGGGAACAATAGAAGCAAGGATGTATTATGCCACCGTGGAGGCCAAGAATCAAATGATTCATTGTGACATCAAGTGGCCTAAAAGGGCATGGGATGCATTGTGACAGCACAGGGGTTAAGAGAAGCAAGGATCCATTGTGACCCAATGCAGGCTAATAATCCCAGGATCCCATTTGACACCAGGGGGCGTAAAAGGGCCAGGGATCACTTGTGACAGCATGGGGCCCAATAGAAACAAGGAACCATTATGACACCATGGAGGCCAAGAATCAAAAGATTCATTGTGACATCAAGTGGCCTAAAAGGGCATGGGATGAATTGTGACACCACAGAGGTTAAGAGAAGCAAGGAACCATTGTGACCCAATGCAGGCTAACAATCTAATGATCCCTTGTGACACCAATGGGCCTAAAAGGGCCAGGGAGGAATTGTTACAGCACAGGGACCAATAGAAGCAAGGATCTATTATGCCACCATGGAGGCCAAGAATCAAATAATTCATTGTGACATCATGTGGCCTAAAAGGGCATGGGATGCATTGTGACACCACAGGGGTTAAGAGAAGCAAGGATCCATTATGACCCAATGGAGGCTAATAATCTAATGATCCCTTTTGACAACAATGGGCCTAAAAGGGGCAGGGATGAATTGTGAAAGCATGGGGCCCAATTAAAACCTGGTACAAATATGCCACCATGGAGGCCAAGAATCAAATGATTCATTGTGACATCAAGTGGCCTAAAAGGGCATGGGATGCATTGTGACAGCACAGGGGTTAAGAGAAGCAAGGATCCATTGTGACCCAATGGAGGCTAATAATCCCAGGATCCCATTTGACACCAGGGGGCGTAAAAGGGCCAGGGATGAATTGTGACAGCATGGGGCCCAATAGAAACATGGAACCATTATGACACCATGGAGGCCAAGAATCAAAAGATTCATTGTGACATCAAGTGGCCTAAAAGGGCATGGGATGCATTGTGACACCACAGAGGTTAAGGGAAGCAAGGAACCATTGTGACCCAATGCAGGCTAACAATCTAATGATCCCTTGTGACACCAATGGGCCTAAAAGGGGCAGGGATGAATTGTGAAAGCATGGGGCCCAAGTAAAACCTGGTACAATTATGCCACCATGGAGGCCAAGAATCAAATGATTCATTGTGACATCAAGTGGCCTAAAAGGGCATGGGATGCATTGTGACACCACAGGGGTTAAGAGAAGCAAGGAACCATTGTGACCCAATGCAGGCTAACAATCTAAGAATCCCTTTTGACACCAGGGGGCGCAAAAGGTCAACGGATCGACTCTGACAACATGGAGACCTATAGAAGCAAGGAACCATTATGACACCATGAAGGCCTAGATTCAAATGGTTCATTGTAAGACCAAGTGGCCTAAAAGGGCTTGGAATGCATTGTGACACCACAGAGGTTAAGAGAAGCAAGGAACCATTGTGACCCAATGCAGGCTAACAATCTAATGATCCCTTGTGGCACCAGGGGGTATAAAAAGGGCCAGGGATGGATTGTTACAGCACGGGGAACAATAGAAGCAAGGATCTATTATGCCACCGTGGAGGCCAAGAATCAAATGATTCATTGTGACATCAAGTGGCCTAAAAGGGCATGGGATGCATTGTGACAGCACAGGGGTTAAGAGAAGCAAGGATCCATTGTGACCCATTGGAGGCTAATAATCCCAGGATCCCATTTGACACCAGGGGGCGTAAAAGGGCCAGGGACCACTTGTGACAGCATGGGGCCCAATAGAAACAAGGAACCATTATGACACCATGGAGGCCAAGAATCAAAAGATTCATTGTGACATCAAGTGGCCTAAAAGGGCATGGGATGAATTGTGACACCACAGAGGTTAAGAGAAGCAAGGAACCATTGTGACCCAATGCAGGCTAACAATCTAATGATCCCTTGTGACACCAATGGGCCTAAAAGGGCCAGGGAGGAATTGTTACAGCACAGGGACCAATAGAAGCAAGGATCTATTATGCCACCATAGAGGCCAAGAATCAAATAATTCATTGTGACATCATGTGGCCTAAAAGGGCATGGGATGCATTGTGACAGCACAGGGGTTAAGAGAAGCAAGGATCCATTATGACCCAATGGCGGCTAATAATCTAATGATCCCTTGTGGCACCAATGGGCCTAAAAGGGGCAGGGATGAATTGCGAAAGCATGGGGCCCAAGTAAAACCTGGTACAATTATGCCACCATGGAGGCCAAGAATCAAATGATTCATTGTGACATCAAGTGGCCTAAAAGGGCATGGGATGCATTGTGACAGCACAGGGGTTAAGAGAAGCAAGGATCCATTGTGACCCAATGGAGGCTAATAATCCCAGGATCCCATTTGACACCAGGGGGCGTAAAAGGGCCAGGGATGAATTGTGACAGCATGGGGCCCAATAGAAACATGGAACCATTATGACACCATGGAGGCCAAGAATCAAAAGATTCATTGTGACATCAAGTGGCCTAAAAGGGCATGGGATGCATTGTGACACCACAGAGGTTAAGGGAAGCAAGGAACCATTGTGACCCAATGCAGGCTAACAATCTAATGATCCCTTGCAGCACCAATGGGCCTAAAAGGGGCAGGGATGAATTGTGAAAGCATGGGGCCCAAGTAAAACCTGGTACAATTATGCCACCATGGAGGCCAAGAATCAAATGATTCATTGTGACATCAAGTGGCCTAAAAGGGCATGGGATGCATTGTGACACCACAGGGGTTAAGAGAAGCAAGGAACCATTGTGACCCAATGCAGGCTAACAATCTAAGAATCCCTTTTGACACCAGGGGGCGCAAAAGGTCAACGGATCGACTCTGACAACATGGAGACCTATAGAAGCAAGGAACCATTATGACACCATGAAGGCCTAGATTCAAATGGTTCATTGTAAGACCAAGTGGCCTAAAAGGGCTTGGAATGCATTGTGACACCACAGAGGTTAAGAGAAGCAAGGAACCATTGTGACCCAATGCAGGCTAACAATCTAATGATCCCTTGTGGCACCAGGGGGTATAAAAAGGGCCAGGGATGGATTGTTACAGCACGGGGACCAATAGAAGCAAGGATCTATTATGCCACCATGGAGGCCAATAATCAAATAATTCATTGTGACATCATGTGGCCTAAAAGGGCATGGGATGCATTGTGACAGCGCAGGGGTTAAGAGAAGCAAGGAACCATTGGGACCCAATGCAGGCTAACAATCTAATGATCCCTTGTGTCACCAAAGGGCCTAAAAGGGGCAGGGATGAATTGTGAAAGCATGGGGCCCAATTAAACCCTGGTACAAATATGCCACCATGGAGGCCAAGAATCAAATAATTCATTGTGACATCATGTGGCCTAAAAGGGCATGGGATGCATTGTGACACCACAGAGGTTAAGAGAAGCAAGGAACCATTGTGACCCAATGCAGGCTAACAATCTAATGATCCCTTGTGACACCAATGGGCCTAAAAGGGGCAGGGATGAATTGTGAAAGCATGGGGCCCAAGTAAAACCTGGTACAATTATGCCACCATGGAGGCCAAGAATCAAATGATTCATTGTGACATCAAGTGGCCTAAAAGGGCATGGGATGCATTGTGACACCACAGGGGTTAAGAGAAGCAAGGAACCATTGTGACCCAATGCAGGCTAACAATCTAAGAATCCCTTTTGACACCAGGGGGCGCAAAAGGACCACGGATCGACTCTGACAACATGGGGACCTATAGAAGCAAGGAACCATTATGACACCATGAAGGCCTAGATTCAAATGGTTCATTGTAAGACCAAGTGGCCTAAAAGGGCTTGGAATGCATTGTGACACCACAGAGGTTAAGAGAAGCAAGGAACCATTGTGACCCAATGCAGGCTAACAATCTAATGATCCCTTGTGGCACCAGGGGGTATAAAAAGGGCCAGGGATGGATTGTTACAGCACGGGGAACAATAGAAGCAAGGATCTATTATGCCACCGTGGAGGCCAAGAATCAAATGATTCATTGTGACATCAAGTGGCCTAAAAGGGCATGGGATGCATTGTGACAGCACAGGGGTTAAGAGAAGCAAGGATCCATTGTGACCCATTGGAGGCTAATAATCCCAGGATCCCATTTGACACCAGGGGGCGTAAAAGGGCCAGGGACCACTTGTGACAGCATGGGGCCCAATAGAAACAAGGAACCATTATGACACCATGGAGGCCAAGAATCAAAAGATTCATTGTGACATCAAGTGGCCTAAAAGGGCATGGGATGAATTGTGACACCACAGAGGTTAAGAGAAGCAAGGAACCATTGTGACCCAATGCAGGCTAACAATCTAATGATCCCTTGTGACACCAATGGGCCTAAAAGGGCCAGGGAGGAATTGTTACAGCACAGGGACCAATAGAAGCAAGGATCTATTATGCCACCATGGAGGCCAAGAATCAAATAATTCATTGTGACATCATGTGGCCTAAAAGGGCATGGGATGCATTGTGACAGCACAGGGGTTAAGAGAAGCAAGGATCCATTATGACCCAATGGCGGCTAATAATCTAATGATCCCTTGTGGCACCAATGGGCCTAAAAGGGGCAGGGATGAATTGCGAAAGCATGGGGCCCAAGTAAAACCTGGTACAATTATGCCACCATGGAGGCCAAGAATCAAATGATTCATTGTGACATCAAGTGGCCTAAAAGGGCATGGGATGCATTGTGACAGCACAGGGGTTAAGAGAAGCAAGGATCCATTGTGACCCAATGGAGGCTAATAATCCCAGGATCCCATTTGACACCAGGGGGCGTAAAAGGGCCAGGGATGAATTGTGACAGCATGGGGCCCAATAGAAACATGGAACCATTATGACACCATGGAGGCCAAGAATCAAAAGATTCATTGTGACATCAAGTGGCCTAAAAGGGCATGGGATGCATTGTGACACCACAGAGGTTAAGGGAAGCAAGGAACCATTGTGACCCAATGCAGGCTAACAATCTAATGATCCCTTGCAGCACCAATGGGCCTAAAAGGGGCAGGGATGAATTGTGAAAGCATGGGGCCCAAGTAAAACCTGGTACAATTATGCCACCATGGAGGCCAAGAATCAAATGATTCATTGTGACATCAAGTGGCCTAAAAGGGCATGGGATGCATTGTGACACCACAGGGGTTAAGAGAAGCAAGGAACCATTGTGACCCAATGCAGGCTAACAATCTAAGAATCCCTTTTGACACCAGGGGGCGCAAAAGGTCAACGGATCGACTCTGACAACATGGAGACCTATAGAAGCAAGGAACCATTATGACACCATGAAGGCCTAGATTCAAATGGTTCATTGTAAGACCAAGTGGCCTAAAAGGGCTTGGAATGCATTGTGACACCACAGAGGTTAAGAGAAGCAAGGAACCATTGTGACCCAATGCAGGCTAACAATCTAATGATCCCTTGTGGCACCAGGGGGTATAAAAAGGGCCAGGGATGGATTGTTACAGCACGGGGACCAATAGAAGCAAGGATCTATTATGCCACCATGGAGGCCAATAATCAAATAATTCATTGTGACATCATGTGGCCTAAAAGGGCATGGGATGCATTGTGACAGCGCAGGGGTTAAGAGAAGCAAGGAACCATTGGGACCCAATGCAGGCTAACAATCTAATGATCCCTTGTGTCACCAAAGGGCCTAAAAGGGGCAGGGATGAATTGTGAAAGCATGGGGCCCAATTAAACCCTGGTACAAATATGCCACCATGGAGGCCAAGAATCAAATAATTCATTGTGACATCATGTGGCCTAAAAGGGCATGGGATGCATTGTGACACCACAGAGGTTAAGAGAAGCAAGGAACCATTGTGACCCAATGCAGGCTAACAATCTAATGATCCCTTGTGACACCAATGGGCCTAAAACCGCCAGGGATGAATTGTGAAAGCATGGGGCCCAAGTAAAACCTGGTACAATTATGCCACCATGGAGGCCAAGAATCAAATGATTCATTGTGACATCAAGTGGCCTAAAAGGGCAGGGGATGCATTGTGACACCACAGGGGTTAAGAGAAGCAAGGAACCATTGTGACCCAATGCAGGCTAACAATCTAAGAATCCCTTTTGACACCAGGGGGCGCAAAAGGACCACGGATCGACTCTGACAACATGGGGACCTATGGAAGCAAGGAACCATTATGACACCATGAAGGCCAAGAATCAAATAGTTCACTGTAAGACCAAGCGGCCTAAAAGCGCTTGGAATGCATTGTGACACCAGAGAGGTTAAGAGAAGCAAGGATCCATTGTGACCCAATGCAGGCTAATAATCCCAGGATCCCATTTGACACCAGGGGGCGTAAAAGGGCCAGGGATCACTTGTGACAGCATGGGGCCCAATAGAAACAAGGAACCATTATGACACCATGGAGGCCAAGAATCAAAAGATTCATTGTGACATCAAGTGGCCTAAAAGGGCATGGGATGAATTGTGACACCACAGAGGTTAAGAGAAGCAAGGAACCATTGTGACCCAATGCAGGCTAACAATCTAATGATCCCTTGTGACACCAATGGGCCTAAAAGGGCCAGGGAGGAATTGTTACAGCACAGGGACCAATAGAAGCAAGGATCTATTATGCCACCATGGAGGCCAAGAATCAAATAATTCATTGTGACATCATGTGGCCTAAAAGGGCATGGGATGCATTGTGACACCACAGGGGTTAAGAGAAGCAAGGATCCATTATGACCCAATGGAGGCTAATAATCTAATGATCCCTTTTGACAACAATGGGCCTAAAAGGGGCAGGGATGAATTGTGAAAGCATGGGGCCCAATTAAAACCTGGTACAAATATGCCACCATGGAGGCCAAGAATCAAATGATTCATTGTGACATCAAGTGGCCTAAAAGGGCATGGGATGCATTGTGACAGCACAGGGGTTAAGAGAAGCAAGGATCCATTGTGACCCAATGGAGGCTAATAATCCCAGGATCCCATTTGACACCAGGGGGCGTAAAAGGGCCAGGGATGAATTGTGACAGCATGGGGCCCAATAGAAACATGGAACCATTATGACACCATGGAGGCCAAGAATCAAAAGATTCATTGTGACATCAAGTGGCCTAAAAGGGCATGGGATGCATTGTGACACCACAGAGGTTAAGGGAAGCAAGGAACCATTGTGACCCAATGCAGGCTAACAATCTAATGATCCCTTGTGACACCAATGGGCCTAAAAGGGGCAGGGATGAATTGTGAAAGCATGGGGCCCAAGTAAAACCTGGTACAATTATGCCACCATGGAGGCCAAGAATCAAATGATTCATTGTGACATCAAGTGGCCTAAAAGGGCATGGGATGCATTGTGACACCACAGGGGTTAAGAGAAGCAAGGAACCATTGTGACCCAATGCAGGCTAACAATCTAAGAATCCCTTTTGACACCAGGGGGCGCAAAAGGTCAACGGATCGACTCTGACAACATGGAGACCTATAGAAGCAAGGAACCATTATGACACCATGAAGGCCTAGATTCAAATGGTTCATTGTAAGACCAAGTGGCCTAAAAGGGCTTGGAATGCATTGTGACACCACAGAGGTTAAGAGAAGCAAGGAACCATTGTGACCCAATGCAGGCTAACAATCTAATGATCCCTTGTGGCACCAGGGGGTATAAAAAGGGCCAGGGATGGATTGTTACAGCACGGGGAACAATAGAAGCAAGGATCTATTATGCCACCGTGGAGGCCAAGAATCAAATGATTCATTGTGACATCAAGTGGCCTAAAAGGGCATGGGATGCATTGTGACAGCACAGGGGTTAAGAGAAGCAAGGATCCATTGTGACCCATTGGAGGCTAATAATCCCAGGATCCCATTTGACACCAGGGGGCGTAAAAGGGCCAGGGACCACTTGTGACAGCATGGGGCCCAATAGAAACAAGGAACCATTATGACACCATGGAGGCCAAGAATCAAAAGATTCATTGTGACATCAAGTGGCCTAAAAGGGCATGGGATGAATTGTGACACCACAGAGGTTAAGAGAAGCAAGGAACCATTGTGACCCAATGCAGGCTAACAATCTAATGATCCCTTGTGACACCAATGGGCCTAAAAGGGCCAGGGAGGAATTGTTACAGCACAGGGACCAATAGAAGCAAGGATCTATTATGCCACCATGGAGGCCAAGAATCAAATAATTCATTGTGACATCATGTGGCCTAAAAGGGCATGGGATGCATTGTGACAGCACAGGGGTTAAGAGAAGCAAGGATCCATTGTGACCCAATGGAGGCTAATAATCTAATGATCCCTTGTGGCACCAATGGGCCTAAAAGGGGCAGGGATGAATTGCGAAAGCATGGGGCCCAAGTAAAACCTGGTACAATTATGCCACCATGGAGGCCAAGAATCAAATGATTCATTGTGACATCAAGTGGCCTAAAAGGGCATGGGATGCATTGTGACAGCACAGGGGTTAAGAGAAGCAAGGATCCATTGTGACCCAATGGAGGCTAATAATCCCAGGATCCCATTTGACACCAGGGGGCGTAAAAGGGCCAGGGATGAATTGTGACAGCATGGGGCCCAATAGAAACATGGAACCATTATGACACCATGGAGGCCAAGAATCAAAAGATTCATTGTGACATCAAGTGGCCTAAAAGGGCATGGGATGCATTGTGACACCACAGAGGTTAAGGGAAGCAAGGAACCATTGTGACCCAATGCAGGCTAACAATCTAATGATCCCTTGCAGCACCAATGGGCCTAAAAGGGGCAGGGATGAATTGTGAAAGCATGGGGCCCAAGTAAAACCTGGTACAATTATGCCACCATGGAGGCCAAGAATCAAATGATTCATTGTGACATCAAGTGGCCTAAAAGGGCATGGGATGCATTGTGACACCACAGGGGTTAAGAGAAGCAAGGAACCATTGTGACCCAATGCAGGCTAACAATCTAAGAATCCCTTTTGACACCAGGGGGCGCAAAAGGTCAACGGATCGACTCTGACAACATGGAGACCTATAGAAGCAAGGAACCATTATGACACCATGAAGGCCTAGATTCAAATGGTTCATTGTAAGACCAAGTGGCCTAAAAGGGCTTGGAATGCATTGTGACACCACAGAGGTTAAGAGAAGCAAGGAACCATTGTGACCCAATGCAGGCTAACAATCTAATGATCCCTTGTGGCACCAGGGGGTATAAAAAGGGCCAGGGATGGATTGTTACAGCACGGGGACCAATAGAAGCAAGGATCTATTATGCCACCATGGAGGCCAATAATCAAATAATTCATTGTGACATCATGTGGCCTAAAAGGGCATGGGATGCATTGTGACAGCGCAGGGGTTAAGAGAAGCAAGGAACCATTGGGACCCAATGCAGGCTAACAATCTAATGATCCCTTGTGTCACCAAAGGGCCTAAAAGGGGCAGGGATGAATTGTGAAAGCATGGGGCCCAATTAAACCCTGGTACAAATATGCCACCATGGAGGCCAAGAATCAAATAATTCATTGTGACATCATGTGGCCTAAAAGGGCATGGGATGCATTGTGACACCACAGAGGTTAAGAGAAGCAAGGAACCATTGTGACCCAATGCAGGCTAACAATCTAATGATCCCTTGTGACACCAATGGGCCTAAAACCGCCAGGGATGAATTGTGAAAGCATGGGGCCCAAGTAAAACCTGGTACAATTATGCCACCATGGAGGCCAAGAATCAAATGATTCATTGTGACATCAAGTGGCCTAAAAGGGCAGGGGATGCATTGTGACACCACAGGGGTTAAGAGAAGCAAGGAACCATTGTGACCCAATGCAGGCTAACAATCTAAGAATCCCTTTTGACACCAGGGGGCGCAAAAGGACCACGGATCGACTCTGACAACATGGGGACCTATGGAAGCAAGGAACCATTATGACACCATGAAGGCCAAGAATCAAATAGTTCACTGTAAGACCAAGCGGCCTAAAAGCGCTTGGAATGCATTGTGACACCAGAGAGGTTAAGAGAAGCAAGGAACCATTGTGACCCAATGCAGGCTAACCATCTAATGATCCCTTGTGGCACCAGGGGGTATAAAAAGGGCCAGGGATGGATTGTTACAGCACGGGGACCAATAGAAGCAAGGATCTATTATGCCACCGTGGAGGCCAAGAATCAAATGATTCATTGTGACATCAAGTGGCCTAAAAGGGCATGGGATGCATTGTGACAGCACAGGGGTTAAAAGAAGCAAGGATCCATTGTGACCCAAAGGAGGCTAATAATCCCAGGATCCCATTTGACACCAGGGGGCGTAAAAGGGCCAGGGATGAATTGTGACAGCATGGGGCCCAATAGAAACAAGGAACCATTATGACACCATGGAGGCCAAGAATGAAATGATTCATTGTGACATCAAGTGGCCTAAAAGGGCATGGGATGCATTGTGACACCACAGAGGTTAAGAGAAGCAAGGAACCATTGTGACCCAATGCAGGCTAACAATCTAATGATCCCTTGTGACACCAATGGGCCTAAAACCGCCAGGGATGAATTGTGAAAGCATGGGGCCCAAGTAAAACCTGGTACAATTATGCCACCATGGAGGCCAAGAATCAAATGATTCATTGTGACATCAAGTGGCCTAAAAGGGCATGGGATGCATTGTGACACCACAGGGGTTAAGAGAAGCAAGGAACCATTGTGACCCAATGCAGGCTAACAATCTAAGAATCCCTTTTGACACCAGGGGGCGCAAAAGGACCACGGATCGACTCTGACAACACAGGGACCTATGGAAGCAAGGAACCATTATGACACCATGAAGGCCAAGAATCAAATGGTTCATTGTAAGACCAAGTGGCCTAAAAGGGCTTGGAATGCATTGTGACACCACAGAGGTTAAGAGAAGCAAGGAACCATTGTGACCCAATGCAGGCTAACAATCTAATGATCCCTTGTGGCACCAGGGGGTATAAAAAGGGCCAGGGATGGATTGTTACAGCACGGGGACCAATAGAAGCAAGGATCTATTATGCCACCGTGGAGGCCAAGAATCAAATGATTCATTGTGACATCAAGTGGCCTAAAAGGGCATGGGATGCATTGTGACAGCACAGGGGTTAAGAGAAGCAAGGATCCATTGTGACCCATTGGAGGCTAATAATCCCAGGATCCCATTTGACACCAGGGGGCGTAAAAGGGCCAGGGATCACTTGTGACAGCATGGGGCCCAATAGAAACAAGGAACCATTATGACACCATGGAGGCCAAGAATCAAAAGATTCATTGTGACATCAAGTGGCCTAAAAGGGCATGGGATGAATTGTGACACCACAGAGGTTAAGAGAAGCAAGGAACCATTGTGACCCAATGCAGGCTAACAATCTAATGATCCCTTGTGACACCAATGGGCCTAAAAGGGCCAGGGAGGAATTGTTACAGCACAGGGACCAATAGAAGCAAGGATCTATTATGCCACCATGGAGGCCAAGAATCAAATAATTCATTGTGACATCATGTGGCCTAAAAGGGCATGGGATGCATTGTGACAGCACAGGGGTTAAGAGAAGCAAGGATCCATTATGACCCAATGGAGGCTAATAATCTAATGATCCCTTGTGGCACCAATGGGCCTAAAAGGGGCAGGGATGAATTGCGAAAGCATGGGGCCCAAGTAAAACCTGGTACAATTATGCCACCATGGAGGCCAAGAATCAAATGATTCATTGTGACATCAAGTGGCCTAAAAGGGCATGGGATGCATTGTGACAGCACAGGGGTTAAGAGAAGCAAGGATCCATTGTGACCCAATGGAGGCTAATAATCCCAGGATCCCATTTGACACCAGGGGGCGTAAAAGGGCCAGGGATGAATTGTGACAGCATGGGGCCCAATAGAAACATGGAACCATTATGACACCATGGAGGCCAAGAATCAAAAGATTCATTGTGACATCAAGTGGCCTAAAAGGGCATGGGATGCATTGTGACACCACAGAGGTTAAGGGAAGCAAGGAACCATTGTGACCCAATGCAGGCTAACAATCTAATGATCCCTTGCAGCACCAATGGGCCTAAAAGGGGCAGGGATGAATTGTGAAAGCATGGGGCCCAAGTAAAACCTGGTACAATTATGCCACCATGGAGGCCAAGAATCAAATGATTCATTGTGACATCAAGTGGCCTAAAAGGGCATGGGATGCATTGTGACACCACAGGGGTTAAGAGAAGCAAGGAACCATTGTGACCCAATGCAGGCTAACCATCTAATGATCCCTTGTGACACCAATGGGCCGAAAAGGGCCAGGGATGGATTGTTACAGCACGGGGACCAATAGAAGCAAGGATCTATTATGCCACCATGGAGGCCAATAATCAAATAATTCATTGTGACATCATGTGGCCTAAAAGGGCATGGGATGCATTGTGACAGTGCAGGGGTTAAGAGAAGCAAGGAACCATTGGGACCCAATGCAGGCTAACAATCTAATGATCCCTTGTGTCACCAAAGGGCCTAAAAGGGGCAGGGATGAATTGTGAAAGCATGGGGCCCAATTAAACCCTGGTACAAATATGCCACCATGGAGGCCAAGAATCAAATAATTCATTGTGACATCAAGTGGCCTAAAAGGGCATGGGATGCATTGTGACACCACAGAGGTTAAGAGAAGCAAGGAACCATTGTGACCCAATGCAGGCTAACAATCTAATGATCCCTTGTGACACCAATGGGCCTAAAACCGCCAGGGATGAATTGTGAAAGCATGGGGCCCAAGTAAAACCTGGTACAATTATGCCACCATGGAGGCCAAGAATCAAATGATTCATTGTGACATCAAGTGGCCTAAAAGGGCATGGGATGCATTGTGACACCACAGGGGTTAAGAGAAGCAAGGAACCATTGTGACCCAATGCAGGCTAACAATCTAAGAATCCCTTTTGACACCAGGGGGCGCAAAAGGACCACGGATCGACTCTGACAACATGGGGACCTATGGAAGCAAGGAACCATTATGACACCATGAAGGCCAAGAATCAAATAGTTCACTGTAAGACCAAGCGGCCTAAAAGCGCTTGGAATGCATTGTGACACCAGAGAGGTTAAGAGAAGCAAGGAACCATTGTGACCCAATGCAGGCTAACCATCTAATGATCCCTTGTGGCACCAGGGGGTATAAAAAGGGCCAGGGATGGATTGTTACAGCACGGGGACCAATAGAAGCAAGGATCTATTATGCCACCGTGGAGGCCAAGAATCAAATGATTCATTGTGACATCAAGTGGCCTAAAAGGGCATGGGATGCATTGTGACAGCACAGGGGTTAAAAGAAGCAAGGATCCATTGTGACCCAAAGGAGGCTAATAATCCCAGGATCCCATTTGACACCAGGGGGCGTAAAAGGGCCAGGGATGAATTGTGACAGCATGGGGCCCAATAGAAACAAGGAACCATTATGACACCATGGAGGCCAAGAATCAAATGATTCATTGTGACATCAAGTGGCCTAAAAGGGCATGGGATGCATTGTGACACCACAGAGGTTAAGAGAAGCAAGGAACCATTGTGACCCAATGCAGGCTAACAATCTAATGATCCCTTGTGACACCAATGGGCCTAAAACCGCCAGGGATGAATTGTGAAAGCATGGGGCCCAAGTAAAACCTGGTACAATTATGCCACCATGGAGGCCAAGAATCAAATGATTCATTGTGACATCAAGTGGCCTAAAAGGGCATGGGATGCATTGTGACACCACAGGGGTTAAGAGAAGCAAGGAACCATTGTGACCCAATGCAGGCTAACAATCTAAGAATCCCTTTTGACACCAGGGGGCGCAAAAGGACCACGGATCGACTCTGACAACACAGGGACCTATGGAAGCAAGGAACCATTATGACACCATGAAGGCCAAGAATCAAATGGTTCATTGTAAGACCAAGTGGCCTAAAAGGGCTTGGAATGCATTGTGACACCACAGAGGTTAAGAGAAGCAAGGAACCATTGTGACCCAATGCAGGCTAACAATCTAATGATCCCTTGTGGCACCAGGGGGTATAAAAAGGGCCAGGGATGGATTGTTACAGCACGGGGACCAATAGAAGCAAGGATCTATTATGCCACCGTGGAGGCCAAGAATCAAATGATTCATTGTGACATCAAGTGGCCTAAAAGGGCATGGGATGCATTGTGACAGCACAGGGGTTAAGAGAAGCAAGGATCCATTGTGACCCATTGGAGGCTAATAATCCCAGGATCCCATTTGACACCAGGGGGCGTAAAAGGGCCAGGGATCACTTGTGACAGCATGGGGCCCAATAGAAACAAGGAACCATTATGACACCATGGAGGCCAAGAATCAAAAGATTCATTGTGACATCAAGTGGCCTAAAAGGGCATGGGATGAATTGTGACACCACAGAGGTTAAGAGAAGCAAGGAACCATTGTGACCCAATGCAGGCTAACAATCTAATGATCCCTTGTGACACCAATGGGCCTAAAAGGGCCAGGGAGGAATTGTTACAGCACAGGGACCAATAGAAGCAAGGATCTATTATGCCACCATGGAGGCCAAGAATCAAATAATTCATTGTGACATCATGTGGCCTAAAAGGGCATGGGATGCATTGTGACAGCACAGGGGTTAAGAGAAGCAAGGATCCATTATGACCCAATGGAGGCTAATAATCTAATGATCCCTTGTGGCACCAATGGGCCTAAAAGGGGCAGGGATGAATTGCGAAAGCATGGGGCCCAAGTAAAACCTGGTACAATTATGCCACCATGGAGGCCAAGAATCAAATGATTCATTGTGACATCAAGTGGCCTAAAAGGGCATGGGATGCATTGTGACAGCACAGGGGTTAAGAGAAGCAAGGATCCATTGTGACCCAATGGAGGCTAATAATCCCAGGATCCCATTTGACACCAGGGGGCGTAAAAGGGCCAGGGATGAATTGTGACAGCATGGGGCCCAATAGAAACATGGAACCATTATGACACCATGGAGGCCAAGAATCAAAAGATTCATTGTGACATCAAGTGGCCTAAAAGGGCATGGGATGCATTGTGACACCACAGAGGTTAAGGGAAGCAAGGAACCATTGTGACCCAATGCAGGCTAACAATCTAATGATCCCTTGCAGCACCAATGGGCCTAAAAGGGGCAGGGATGAATTGTGAAAGCATGGGGCCCAAGTAAAACCTGGTACAATTATGCCACCATGGAGGCCAAGAATCAAATGATTCATTGTGACATCAAGTGGCCTAAAAGGGCATGGGATGCATTGTGACACCACAGGGGTTAAGAGAAGCAAGGAACCATTGTGACCCAATGCAGGCTAACAATCTAAGAATCCCTTTTGACACCAGGGGGCGCAAAAGGTCAACGGATCGACTCTGACAACATGGAGACCTATAGAAGCAAGGAACCATTATGACACCATGAAGGCCTAGATTCAAATGGTTCATTGTAAGACCAAGTGGCCTAAAAGGGCTTGGAATGCATTGTGACACCACAGAGGTTAAGAGAAGCAAGGAACCATTGTGACCCAATGCAGGCTAACAATCTAATGATCCCTTGTGGCACCAGGGGGTATAAAAAGGGCCAGGGATGGATTGTTACAGCACGGGGAACAATAGAAGCAAGGATCTATTATGCCACCGTGGAGGCCAAGAATCAAATGATTCATTGTGACATCAAGTGGCCTAAAAGGGCATGGGATGCATTGTGACAGCACAGGGGTTAAGAGAAGCAAGGATCCATTGTGACCCATTGGAGGCTAATAATCCCAGGATCCCATTTGACACCAGGGGGCGTAAAAGGGCCAGGGACCACTTGTGACAGCATGGGGCCCAATAGAAACAAGGAACCATTATGACACCATGGAGGCCAAGAATCAAAAGATTCATTGTGACATCAAGTGGCCTAAAAGGGCATGGGATGAATTGTGACACCACAGAGGTTAAGAGAAGCAAGGAACCATTGTGACCCAATGCAGGCTAACAATCTAATGATCCCTTGTGACACCAATGGGCCTAAAAGGGCCAGGGAGGAATTGTTACAGCACAGGGACCAATAGAAGCAAGGATCTATTATGCCACCATGGAGGCCAAGAATCAAATAATTCATTGTGACATCATGTGGCCTAAAAGGGCATGGGATGCATTGTGACACCACAGGGGTTAAGAGAAGCAAGGATCCATTATGACCCAATGGAGGCTAATAATCTAATGATCCCTTTTGACAACAATGGGCCTAAAAGGGGCAGGGATGAATTGTGAAAGCATGGGGCCCAATTAAAACCTGGTACAAATATGCCACCATGGAGGCCAAGAATCAAATGATTCATTGTGACATCAAGTGGCCTAAAAGGGCATGGGATGCATTATGACACCATAGGGTTAAGGAGAAGCAAGGATCCATTGTGACCCAATGCAGGCTAACAATCTAATGATCCCTTGTGGCACCAATGGGCCTAAAAGTGGCAGGGATGAATTGTGAAAGCATGGGGCCCAAGTAAAACCTGGTACAATTATGCCACCATGGAGGCCAAGAATCAAATGATTCATTGTGACATCAAGTGGCCTAAAAGGGCTTGGGATGCATTGTGACACCACAGGGGTTAAGAGAAGCAAGGATCCATTGTGACCCAATGGAGGCTAATAATCCCAGGATCCCATTTGACACCAGGGGGCGTAAAAGGGCCAGGGATCAATTGTGACAGCATGGGGCCCAATAGAAACAAGGAACCATTATGACACCATGGAAGCCAAGAATCAAAAGATTCATTGTGACATCAAGTGGCCTAAAAGGGCATGGGATGCATTGTGACACCACAGGGGTTAAGAGAAGCAAGGAACCATTGTGACCCAATGCAGGATAACAATCTAAGAATCCCTTTTGACACCAGGGGGCGCAAAAGGTCCACGGATCGACTCTGACAACATGGAGACCTATAGAAGCAAGGAACCATTATGACACCATGAAGGCCTAGATTCAAATGGTTCATTGTAAGACCAAGTGGCCTAAAAGGGCTTGGAATGCATTGTGACACCACAGAGGTTAAGAGAAGCAAGGAACCATTGTGACCCAATGCAGGCTAACAATCTAATGATCCCTTGTGATACCAGTGGGCCTAAAAGGGCCAGGGATAGCTTGTTACAGCACGGGGACCAGTAGAATCAAGGTTCTATTATGCCACCATGGAGACCAAGAATCAAATAATTCATTGTGACATCATGTGGCCTAAAAGGGCATGGGATGCATTGTGACAGCACAGGGGTTAAGAGAAGCAAGGATCCATTATGACCCAATGGAGGCTAATAATCTAATGATCCCTTTTGACAACAATGGGCCTAAAAGGGGCAGGGATGAATTGTGAAAGCATGGGGCCCAATTAAAACCTGGTACAATTACGCCACCATGGAGGCCAAGAATCAAATGATTCATTGTGACATCAAGTGGCCTAAAAGGGCATGGGATGCATTGTGACACCACAGGGGTTAAGAGAAGCAAGGAACCATTGTGACCCAATGCAGGCTAACCATCTAATGATCCCTTGTGACACCAATGGGCCTAAAAGGGCCAGGGATGGATTGTTACAGCACGGGGACCAATAGAAGCAAGGATCTATTATGCCACCATGGAGGCCAAGAATCAAATAATTCATTGTGACATCATGTGGCCTAAAAGGGCATGGGATGCATTGTGACAGCACAGGGGTTAAGAGAAGCAAGGAACCATTGTGACCCAATGCAGGCTAGCAATCTAATGATCCCTTGTGGCACCAGGGGGTATAAAAAGGGCCAGGGATGGATTGTTACAGCACGGGGACCAATAGAAGCAAGGATCTATTATGCCTCCGTGGAGGCCAAGAATCAAATGATTCATTGTGACATCAAGTGGCCTAAAAGTGCATGGGATGCATTGTGACAGCACAGGGGTTAAGAGAAGCAAGGATCCATTGTGACCCAATGGAGGCTAACAATCTAATAATCCCTTTTGACACCAAAGGCCCTAAAAGGGTCAGTGATGAATTGTGAAAGCATGGGGCCCAATTAAAACCTGGTACAATTATGCCACCATGGAGGCCAAGAATCAAATGATTCATTGTGACATCAAGAGGCCTAAAAGGGCATGGGATGCATTGTGACACCACAGGGGTTAAGAGAAGCAAGGAACCATTGTGACCCAATGCAGGCTAACAATCTAAGGATCCCTTTTGACACCAGGGGGCGAAAAAGGACCACGGATCGACTCTGACAACATGGGGACCTATGGAAGCAAGGAACCATTATGACACCATGAAGGCCTAGAATCAAATGGTTCATTGTAAGACCAAGTGGCCTAAAAGGGCTTGGAATGCATTGTGACACCACAGAGGTTAAGAGAAGCAAGGAACCATTGTGACCCAATGCAGGCTAACAATCTAATGATCCCTTGTGATACCAATGGGCCTAAAACCGCCAGGGATGAATTGTTACAGCACAGGGACCAATAGAAGCAAGGATCTATTATGCCACCATGGAGTCCAAGAATCAAATAATTCATTGTGACATCATGTGGCCTAAAAGGGCATGGGATGCATTGTGACACCACAGGGGTTAAGAGAAGCAAGGAACCATTGTGACCCAATGCAGGCTAACAATCTAAGAATCCCTTTTGACATCAGGGGGCGCAAAACGACCACGGATGAACTGTGACAGCATGGGGACCTATAGAAGCAAGGAACCATTATGACACCATGAAGGCCAAGAATCAAATGGTGCATTGTGACATCAAGTGGCCTAAAAGGGCTTGGAATGCATTGTGACACCACAGAGGGTAAGAGAAGCAAGGAACCATTGTGACCCAATGCAGGCTAGCAATCTAATGATCCCTTGCGGCACCAGGGGGTATAAAAAGGGCCAGGGATGGATTGTTACAGCACGGGGAACAATAGAAGCAAGGATCTATTATGCCACCGTGGAGGCCAAGAATCAAATGATTCATTGTGACTTCAAGTGGCCTAAAAGGGCATGGGATGCATTGTGACAGCACAGGGGTTAAGAGAAGCAAGGATCAATTGTGACCCAATGGAGGCTAATAATCCCAGGATCCCATTTGACACCAGGGGGCGTAAAAGGGCCAGGGATGAATTGTGAAAGCATGGGGCCCAATAGAAACAAGGAACCATTATGACACCATGGAGGCCAAGAATCAAAAGATTCATTGTGACATCAAGTGGCCTAAAAGGGCATGGGATGCATTGTGACACCACAGAGGTTAAGAGAAGCAAGGAACCATTGTGACCCAATGCAGGCTAACAATCTTATGATCCCTTGTGACACCAATGGGCCTAAAAGGGGCAGGGATGAATTGTGAAAGCATGGGGCCCAAGTAAAACCTGGTACAATTATGCCACCATGGAGGCCAAGAATCAAATGATTCATTCTGACATCAAGTGGCCTAAAAGGGCATGGGATGCATTGTGACACCACAGGGGTTAAGAGAAGCAAGGATCCATTTTGACCCAATGAAGGCTAATAATCCCAGGATCCCATTTGACACCAGGGGGCGTTAAAGGGCCAGGGATCACTTGTGACAGCATGGGGCCCAATAGGAACAAGGAACCATTATGACACCATGGAGGCCAAGAATCAAATGATTCATTGTGACATCAAGTGGCCTAAAAGGGCATGGGATGCATTGTGACACCACAGAGGTTAAGGGAAGCAAGGAACCATTGTGACCCAATGCAGGCTAACAATCTAATGATCCCTTGTGACACCAATGGGCCTAAAAGTGCCAGGGAGGAATTGTTACAGCACAGGGACCAATAGAAGCAAGGATCTATTATGCCACCATGGAGGCCAAGAATCAAATAATTCATTGTGACATCATGTGGCCTAAAAGGGCATGGGATGCATTGTGACAGCACAGGGGTTAAGAGAAGCAAGGATCCATTGTGACCCAATGGAGGCTAACAATCTAATAATCCCTTTTGACACCAATGGGCCTAAAAGGGGCAGGGATGAATTGTGAAAGCATGGGGCCCAATTAAAACCTGGTACAAATATGCCACCATGGAGGCCAAGAATCAAATGATTCATTGTGACATCAAGTGGCCTAAAAGGGCATGGGATGCATTATGACACCATAGGGGTAAGGAGAAGCAAGGATCCATTGCGACCCAATGCAGGCTAACAATCTAATGATCCCTTGCGGCACCAATGGGCCTAAAAGGGGCAGGGATGAATTGTGAATGCATGGGGCCCAAGTAAAACCTGGTACAATTATGCCACCATGGAGGCCAAGAATCAAAAGATTCATTGTGACATCAAGTGGCCTAAAAGGGCATGGGATGCATTGTGACACCACAGGGGTTAAGAGAAGCAAGGAACCATTGTGACCCAATGCAGGCTAACAGTCTAAGAATCCCTTTTGACACCAGGGGGCGCAAAAGGTCCACGGATCGACTCTGACAACATGGAGACCTATAGAAGCAAGGAACCATTATGACACCATGAAGGCCTAGATTCAAATGGTTCATTGTAAGACCAAGTGGCCTAAAAGGGCTTGGAATGCATTGTGACACCACAGAGGTTAAGAGAAGCAAGCAACCATTGTGACCCAATGCAGGCTAACAATCTAATGATCCCTTGTGACACCAATGGGCCTAAAAGGGCCAGGGATGAATTGTTACAGCACGGGGACCAATAGAAGCAAGGATCTATTATGCCACCATGGAGTCCAAGACTCAAATAATTCATTGTGACATCATGTGGCCTAAAAGGGCATGGGATGCATTGTGACACCACAGGGGTTAAGAGAAGCAAGGAACCATTGTGACCCAATGCAGGCTAACAATCTAATGATCCCTTGTGACACCAATGGGCCTAAAAGGGGCAGGGATGAATTGTGAAAGCATGGGGCCCAAGTAAAACCTGGTACAAATATGCCACCATGGAGGCCAAGAATCAAATGATTCATTGTGACATCAAGTGGCCTAAAAGGGCATGGGATGCATTGTGACACCACAGGGGTTAAGAGAAGCAAGGAACCATTGTGACCCAATGCAGGCTAACAATCTAAGAATCCCTTTTGACACCAGGGGGCGCAAAAGGACCACGGATGAACTCTGACAGCAAGGGGACCTATAGAAGCAAGGAACCATTATGACACCATGTAGGCCAAGAATCAAATGGTTCATTGTAAGACCAAGTGGCCTAAAAGGGCTTGGAATGCATTGTGACACCACAGAGGTTAAGAGAAGCAAGGAACCATTGTGACCCAATGCAGGCTAGCAATCTAATGATCCCTTGAGGCACCAGGCGGTATAAAAAGGGCCAGGGATGGATTGTTACAGCACGGGGAACAATAGAAGCAAGGATCTATTATGCCACCGTGGAGGCCAAGAATCAAATGATTCATTGTGACATCAAGTGGCCTAAAAGTGCATGGGATGCATTGTGACAGCACAGGGGTTAAGAGAAGCAAGGATCCATTGTGACCCAATGGAGGCTAATAATCCCAGGATCCCATTTGACACCAGGGGGCGTAAAAGGGCCAGGGATCAATTGTGACAGCATGGGGCCCAATAGAAACAAGGAACCATTATGACACCATGGAAGCCAAGAATCAAATGATTCATTGTGACATCAAGTGGCCTAAAAGGGCATGGGATGCATTGTGACATCACAGAGGTTAAGAGAAGCAAGGAACCATTGTGACCCAATGCAGGCTAACAATCTAATGATCCCTTGTGACACCAATGGGCCTAAAAGGGCCAGGGAGGAATTGTTACAGCACAGGGACCAATAGAAGCAAGGATCTATTATGCCACCATGGAGGCCAAGAATCAAATAATTCATTGTGACATCATGTGGCCTAAAAGGGCATGGGATGCATTGTGACAGCACAGGGGTTAAGAGAAGCAAGGATCCATTATGACCCAATGGAGGCTAACAATCTAATAATCCCTTTTGACACCAATGGGCCTAAAAGGGGCAGGGATTAATTGTGAAATCATGGGGCCCAATTAAAACCTGGTACAATTACGCCACCATGGAGGCCAAGAATCAAATGATTCATTGTGACATCAAGTGGCCTAAAAGGGCATGGGATGCATTGTGACAGCACAGGGGTTAAGAGAAGCAAGGAACCATTGTGACCCAATGCTGGCTAACAATCTTAGAATCCCTTTTGACACCAGGGGGCGCAAAAGGACCACGGATGGACTCTGACAGCATGGGGACCTATAGAAGCAAGGATCTATTATGCCACCATGGAGTCCAAGACTCAAATAATTCATTGTGACATCATGTGGCCTAAAAGGGCATGGGATGCATTGTGACACCACAGGGGTTAAGAGAAGCAAGGAACCATTGTGACCCAATGCAGGCTAACAATCTAATGATCCCTTGTGGCACCAGGGGGTATAAAAAGGGCCAGGGATGGATTGTTACAGCACGGGGACCAATAGAAGCAAGGATCTATTATGCCACCGTGGAGGCCAAGAATCAAATGATTCATTGTGACATCAAGTGGCCTAAAAGGGCATGGGATGCATTGTGACAGCACAGGGGTTAAGAGAAGCAAGGATCCATTGTGACCCATTGGAGGCTAATAATCCCAGGATCCCATTTGACACCAGGGGGCGTAAAAGGGCCAGGGATCACTTGTGACAGCATGGGGCCCAATAGAAACAAGGAACCATTATGCCACCATGGAGGCCAAGAATCAAAAGATTCATTGTGACATCAAGTGGCCTAAAAGGGCATGGGATGCATTGTGACACCACAGAGGTTAAGAGAAGCAAGGAACCATTGTGACCCAATGCAGGCTAACAATCTAATGATCCCTTGTGACACCAATGGGCCTAAAAGGGCCAGGGAGGAATTGTTACAGCACAGGGACCAATAGAAGCAAGGATCTATTATGCCACCATGGAGGCCAAGAATCAAATAATTCATTGTGACATCATGTGGCCTAAAAGGGCATGGGATGCATTGTGACAGCACAGGGGTTAAGAGAAGCAAGGATCCATTATGACCCAATGGAGGCTAATAATCTAATGATCCCTTTTGACAACAATGGGCCTAAAAGGGGCAGGGATGAATTGTGAAAGCATGGGGCACAATTAAAACCTGGTACAAATATGCCACCATGGAGGCCAAGAATCAAATGATTCATTGTGACATCAAGTGGCCTAAAAGGGCATGGGTTGCATTATGACACCATAGGGGTAAGGAGAAGCAAGGATCCATTGTGACCCAATGCAGGCTAACAATCTAATGATCCCTTGTGGCACCAATGGGCCTAAAAGGGGCAGGGATGAATTGTGAAAGCATGGGGCCCAAGTAAAACCTGGTACAATTATGCCACCATGGAGGCCAAGAATCAAATGATTCATTGTGACATCAAGTGGCCTAAAAGGGCATGGGATGCATTGTGACAGCACAGGGGTTAAGAGAAGCAAGGATCCATTGTGACCCAATGGAGGCTAATAATCCCAGGATCCCATTTGACACCAGGGGGCGTAAAAGGGCCAGGGATGAATTGTGACAGCATGGGGCCCAATAGAAACATGGAACCATTATGACACCATGGAGGCCAAGAATCAAAAGATTCATTGTGACATCAAGTGGCCTAAAAGGGCATGGGATGCATTGTGACACCACAGAGGTTAAGGGAAGCAAGGAACCATTGTGACCCAATGCAGGCTAACAATCTAATGATCCCTTGCAGCACCAATGGGCCTAAAAGGGGCAGGGATGAATTGTGAAAGCATGGGGCCCAAGTAAAACCTGGTACAATTATGCCACCATGGAGGCCAAGAATCAAATGATTCATTGTGACATCAAGTGGCCTAAAAGGGCATGGGATGCATTGTGACACCACAGGGGTTAAGAGAAGCAAGGAACCATTGTGACCCAATGCAGGCTAACAATCTAAGAATCCCTTTTGACACCAGGGGGCGCAAAAGGACCACGGATCGACTCTGACAACATGGGGACCTATGGAAGCAAGGAACCATTATGACACCATGAAGGCCAAGAATCAAATAGTTCACTGTAAGACCAAGCGGCCTAAAAGGGCATGGAATGCATTGTGACACCAGAGAGGTTAAGAGAAGCAAGGAACCATTGTGACCCAATGCAGGCTAACCATCTAATGATCCCTTGTGGCACCAGGGGGTATAAAAAGGGCCAGGGATGGATTGTTACAGCACGGGGACCAATAGAAGCAAGGATCTATTATGCCACCGTGGAGGCCAAGAATCAAATGATTCATTGTGACATCAAGTGGCCTAAAAGGGCATGGGATGCATTGTGACTGCACAGGGGTTAAAAGAAGCAAGGATCCATTGTGACCCAAAGGAGGCTAATAATCCCAGGATCCCTTTTGACACCAGGGGGCGCAAAAGGTCCACGGATCGACTCTGGCAACATGGAGACCTATAGAAGCAAGGAACCATTATGACACCATGAAGGCCTAGATTCAAATGGTTCATTGTAAGACCAAGTGGCCTAAAAGGGCTTGGAATGCATTGTGACACCACAGAGGTTAAGAGAAGCAAGGAACCATTGTGACCCAATGCAGGCTAACAATCTAATGATCCCTTGTGGCACCAGGGGGTATAAAAAGGGCCAGGGATGGATTGTTACAGCACGGGGACCAATAGAAGCAAGGATCTATTATGCCACCGTGGAGGCCAAGAATCAAATGATTCATTGTGACATCAAGTGGCCTAAAAGGGCATGGGATGCATTGTGACAGCACAGGGGTTAAGAGAAGCAAGGATCCATTGTGACCCATTGGAGGCTAATAATCCCAGGATCCCATTTGACACCAGGGGGCGTAAAAGGGCCAGGGATCACTTGTGACAGCATCGGGCCCAATAGAAACAAGGAACCATTATGACACCATGGAGGCCAAGAATCAAAAGATTCATTGTGACATCAAGTGGCCTAAAAGGGCATGGGATGCATTGTGACACCACAGAGGTTAAGAGAAGCAAGGAACCATTGTGACCCAATGCAGGCTAACAATCTAATGATCCCTTGTGACACCAATGGGCCTAAAAGGGCCAGGGAGGAATTGTTACAGCACAGGGACCAATAGAAGCAAGGATCTATTATGCCACCATGGAGGCCAAGAATCAAATGATTCATTGTGACATCAAGTGGCCTAAAAGGGCATGGGATGCATTATGACACCATAGGGGTAAGGAGAAGCAAGGATCCATTTTGACCCAATGCAGGCTAACAATCTAATGATCCCTTGTGGCACCAATGGGCCTAAAAGGGGCAGGGATGAATTGTGAAAGCATGGGGCCCAAGTAAAACCTGGTACAATTATGCCACCATGGAGGCCAAGTATCAAATGATTCATTGTGACATCAAGTGGCCTAAAAGGGCATGGGATGCATTGTGACAGCACAGGGGTTAAGAGAAGCAAGGATCCATTGTGACCCAATGGAGGCTAATAATCCCAGGATCCCATTTGACACCAGGGGGCGTAAAAGGGCCAGGGATGAATTGTGACAGCATGGGGCCCAATAGAAACATGGAACCATTATGACACCATGGAGGCCAAGAATCAAAAGATTCATTGTGACATCAAGTGGCCTAAAAGGGCATGGGATGCATTGTGACACCACAGAGGTTAAGGGAAGCAAGGAACCATTGTGACCCAATGCAGGCTAACAATCTAATGATCCCTTGCGGCACCAATGGGCCTAAAAGGGGCAGGGATGAATTGTGAAAGCATGGGGCCCAAGTAAAACCTGGTACAATTATGCCACCATGGAGGCCAAGAATCAAATGATTCATTGTGACATCAAGTGGCCTAAAAGGGCATGGGATGCATTGTGACACCACAGGGGTTAAGAGAAGCAAGGAACCATTGTGACCCAATGCAGGCTAACAATCTAAGAATCCCTTTTGACACCAGGGGGCGCAAAAGGACCACGGATCGACTCTGACAACATGGTGACCTATGGAAGCAAGGAACCATTATGACACCATGAAGGCCAAGAATCAAATGGTTCATTGTAAGACCAAGTGGCCTAAAAGGGCTTGGAATGCATTGTGACACCACAGAGGTTAAGAGAAGCAAGGAACCATTGTGACCCAATGCAGGCTAACAATCTAATGATCCCTTGTGACACCAATGGGCCTAAAAGGGCCAGGGAGGAATTGTTACAGCACAGGGACCAATAGAAGCAAGGATCTATTATGCCACCATGGAGGCCAAGAATCAAATGATTCATTGTGACATCATGTGGCCTAAAAGGGCATGGGATGCATTGTGACAGCACAGGGGTTAAGAGAAGCAAGGATCCATTATGACCCAATGGAGGCTAATAATCTAATGATCCCTTTTGACAACAATGGGCCTAAAAGGGGCAGGGATGAATTGTGAAAGCATGGGGCCCAATTAAAACCTGGTACAATTACGCCACCATGGAGGCCAAGAATCAAATGATTCATTGTGACATCAAGTGGCCTAAAAGGGCATGGGATGCATTGTGACACCACAGGGGTTTAGAGAAGCAAGGATCCATTGTGACCCAATGGAGGCTAATTATCACAGGATCCCATTTGACACCAGGGGGCGTAAAAGGGCCAGGGATCAATTGTGACAACATGGGGCCCAATAGAAACAAGGAATCATTATGACACCATGGAGGCCAAGAATCAAAAGATTCATTGTGACATCAAGTGGCCTAAAAGGGCATGGGATGCATTGTGTCACCACAGAGGTTAAGAGAAGCAAGGAACCATTGTGACCCAATGCAGGCTAACAATCTAATGATCCCTTGTGACACCAATGGGCCTAAAAGGGGCAGGGATGAATTGTGAAAGCATGAGGCCCAAGTAAACCCTGGTACAAATATGCCACCATGGAGGCCAAGAATCAAATGATTCATTGTGACAACAAGTGGCGTAAAAGGGCATGGGATGCATTGTGACACCACAGGGGTTAAGAGAAGCAAGGATCCATTGTGACCCAATGGAGGCTAATAATCACAGGATCCCATTTGACACCAGGGGTCGTAAAAGGGCCAGGGATCACTTGTGACAGCATGGGGCCCAATAGAAACAAGGAACCATTATGACACCATGGAGGCCAAGAATCAAAAGATTCATTGTGACATCAAGTGGCCTAAAAGGGCATGGGATGCATTGTGACAGCACAGGGGTTAAGAGAAGCAAGGATCCATTATGACCCAATGGAGGCTAACAATCTAATAATCCCTTTTGACACCAATGGGCCTAAAAGGGGCAGGGATGAATTGTGAAAGCATGGGGCCCAATTAAAACCTGGTACAATTACGCCACCATGGAGGCCAAGAATCAAATGATTCATTGTGACATCAAGTGGCCTAAAAGGGCATGGGATGCATTGTGACAGCACAGGGGTTAAGGGAAGCAAGGAACCATTGTGACCCAATGCAGGCTAGTAATCTAATGATCCCTTGTGACACCAATGGGCCTAAAAGGGCCAGGGATGAATTGTGACAGCACGGGGACCAATAGATGCAAGGATCTATTATGCCACCATGGAGGCCAAGAATCAAATAATTCATTGTGACATCATGTGGCCTAAAAGGGCATGGGATGCATTGTGACAGCACAGGGGTTAAGAGAAGCAAGGAACCATTGTGACCCAATGGAGGCTAACAATCTAATGATCCCTTTTGACAACAATGGGCCTAAAAGGGGCAGGGATGAATTGTGAAAGCATGGGGCCCAATTAAAACCTGGTACAATTACGCCACCATGGAGGCCAAGAATCAAATGATTCATTGTGACATCAAGTGGCCTAAAAGGGCATGGGATGCATTGTGACACCACAGGGGTTAAGAGAAGCAAGGATCCATTGTGACCCAATGCAGGCTAACAATCTAAGAATCCCTTTTGACACCAGGGGGCGCAAAAGGACCACGGATGAACTCTGACAGCAAGGGGACCTATAGAAGCAAGGAACCATTATGACACCATGTAGGCCAAGAATCAAATGGTTCATTGTAAGACCAAGTGGCCTAAAAGGGCTTGGAATGCATTGTGACACCACAGAGGTTAAGAGAAGCAAGGAACCATTGTGACCCAATGCAGGCTAGCAATCTAATGATCCCTTGTGGCACCAGGGTGTATAAAAAGGGCCAGGGATGGTTTGTTACAGCATGGGGACCAATAGAAGCAAGGATCTATTATGCCACCGTGGAGGCCAAGAATCAAATGATTCATTGTGACATCAAGTGGCCTAAAAGTGCATGGGATGCATTGTGACAGCACAGGGGTTAAGAGAAGCAAGGATCCATTGTGACCCAATGGAGGCTAATAATCCCAGGATCCCATTTGACACCAGGGGGCGTAAAAGGGCCAGGGATGAATTGTGACAGCATGGGGCCCAGTAGAAACAACGAACCATTATGACACCATGGAGGCCAAGAATCAAATGATTCATTGTGACATCAAGTGGCCTAAAAGGGCATGGGATGCATTGTGACACCACAGAGGTTAAGAGAAGCAAGGAACCATTGTGACCCAAAGCAGGCTAACAATCTAATGATCCCTTGTGACACGAATGGGCCTAAAAGGGGCAGGGATGTATTGTGAAAGCATGGGGCCCAAGTAAAACCTGGTACAATTATGCCACCATGGAGGCCAAGAATCAAATGATTCATTGTGACATCAAGTGGCCTAAAAGGGCATGGGATGCATTGTGACACCACAGGGGTTAAGAGAAGCAAGGAACCATTGTGACCCAATGGAGGCTAACAATCTAATGATCCCTTTTGACACCAGGGGGCGCAAAAGGACCACGGATCGACTCTGACAGCATGGGGACCTATGGAAGCAAGGAACCATTATGACACCATGAAGGCCAAGAATCAAATGGTTCATTGTAAGACCAAGTGGCCTAAAAGGGCTTGGAATGCATTGTGACAGCACAGAGGTTAAGAGAAGCAAGGAACCATTGTGACCCAATGCAGGCTAACAATCTAATGATCCCTTGTGGCACCAGGGGGTATAAAAAGGGCCAGGGATGGATTGTTACAGCACGGGGACCAATAGAAGCAAGGATCTATTATGCCACCAAGGCGGCCAAGAATCAAATGATTCATTGTGACATCAAGTGGCCTAAAAGGGCATGGGATGCATTGTGCCACCACAGGGGTTTAGAGAAGCAAGGATCCATTGTGACCCAATGGAGGCTAATAATCCCAGGATCCCATTTGACACCAGGGGGCGTAAAAGGGCCAGGGATGAATTGTGACAGCATGGGGCCCAATAGAAACAAGGAACCATTATGACACCATGGAGGCCAAGAATCAAAAGATTCATTGTGACATCAAGTGGCCTAAAAGGGCATGGGATGCATTGTGACAGCACAGGGGTTAAGAGAAGCAAGGAACCATTGTGACCCAATGCAGGATAACAATCTAATGATCCCTTGTGACACCAATGGGCCTAAAAGGGCCAGGGATGAATTGTTACAGCACGGGGGCCAATAGAAGCAAGGATCTATTATGCCACCATGGAGGCCAAGAATCAAATAATTCATTGTGACATCATGTGGCCTAAAAGGGCATGGGATGCATTGTGACAGCACAGGGGTTAAGAGAAGCAAGGAACCATTGTGACCCAATGCAGTCTAACAATCTAATGATCCATTGTGACACCAATGGGCCTAAAAGTGGCAGGGATGAATTGTGAAAGCATGCGGCCCAAGTAAACCCTGGTACAAATATGCCACAATGGAGGCCAAGAATCAAATGATTCATTGTGACATCACGTGGCCTAAAAGGGCATGGGATGCATTGTGACACCACAGGGGTTAAGAGAAGTAAGGAACCATTGTGACCCAATGCAGGCTAACAATCTAATGATCCCTTGTGACACCAATGGGCCTAAAAGGGCCAGGGAGGAATTGTTACAGCACAGGGACCAATAGAAGCAAGGATCTATTATGCCACCATGGAGGCCAAGAATCAAATAATTTATTGTGACATCAAGTGGCCTAAAAGGTCATGGGATGCATTGTGACACCACAGGGGTTAAGAGAAGAAAGGAACCATTGTGACCCAATGCAGGCTAACAATCTACGAATTCCTTTTGACACCAGGGGGCGCAAAAGGACCACGGATCGGCTCTGACAACATGGGGACCTATGGAAGCACGGAACCATTATGACACCATGAAGGCCAAGAATCAAATGGTTCATTGTAAAACCAAGTGGCCTAAAAGGGCTTGGAATGCATTGTGACACCACAGAGGTTAAGAGAAGCAAGGAACCATTGTGACCCAATGCAGGCTAACAATCTAATGATCCCTTGTGGCACCAGGGGGTATAAAAAGGGCCAGGGATGGATTGTTACAGCACGGGGACCAATAGAAGCAAGGATCTATTATGCCACCGTGGAGGCCAAGAATCAAATGATTCATTGTGACATCAAGTGGCCTAAAAGGGCATGGGATGCATTGTGACAGCACAGGGGTTAAGAGAAGCAAGGATGCATTGTGACCCAATGGAGGCGAATAATCCCAGGATCCCATTTGACACCAGGGGGCGTAAAAGGGCCAGGGATGAATTGTGACAGCATGGGGCCCAATAGAAACAAGGAACCATTATGACACCATGGAGGCCAAGAATCAAATGATTCATTGTGACATCAAGTGGCCTAAAAGGGCATGGGATGCATTGTGACACCACAGAGGTTAAGAGAAGCAAGGAACCATTGTGACCCAATGCAGGCTAACAATCTAATGATCCCTTGTGACACCAATGGGCCTAAAAGGGCCAGGGATGGATTGTTACAGCACGGGGACCAATAGAAGCACGGATCTATTATGCCACCATGGAGTCCAAGAATCAAATAATTCATTGTGACATCATGTGGCCTAAAAGGGCATGGGATGCATTGTGACAGCACAGGGGTTAAGAGAAGCAAGGAACCATTGTGACCCAATGCAGGCTAACAATCTAAGAATCCCTTTTAACACCAGGGGGCGCAAAAGGACCACGGACGAACTCTGACAGCAAGGGGACCTATGGAAGCAAGGAACCATTATGACACCATGTAGGCCAAGAATCAAATGGTTCATTGTAAGACCAAGTGGCCTAAAAGGGCTTGGAATGCATTGTGACACCACAGAGGTTAAGAGAAGCAAGGAACCATTGTGACCCAATGCAGGCTAGCAATCTAATGATCCCTTGTGGCACCAGGGGGTATTAAAAGGGCCAGGGATGGATTGTTACAGCACGGGGACCAATAGAAGCAAGGATCTATTATGCCACCATGGAGGCCAAGAATCAAATGATTCATTGTGACATCAAGTGGCCTAAAAGGGCATGGGATGCATTGTGCCACCACAGGGGTTTAGAGAAGCAAGGATCCATTGTGACCCAATGGAGGCTAATAATCCCAGGATCCCATTTGACACTAGGGGGCGTAAAAGGGCCAGGGATGAATTGTGACAGCATGGGGCCCAATAGAAACAAGGAACCATTATGACACCATGGAGGCCAAGAATCAAAAGATTCATTGTGACATCAAGTGGCCTAAAAGGGCATGGGATGCATTGTGACAGCACAGGGGTTAAGAGAAGCAAGGAACCATTGTGACCCAATGCAGGATAACAATCTAATGATCCCTTGTGACACCAATGGGCCTAAAAGGGCCAGGGATGAATTTTTACAGCACGGGGACCAATAGAAGCAAGGATCTATTATGCCACCATGGAGGCCAAGAATCAAATAATTCATTGTGACATCATGTGGCCTAAAAGGGCATGGGATGCATTGTGACAGCACAGGGGTTAAGAGAAGCAAGGAACCATTGTGACCCAATGCAGGCTAACAATCTAATGATCCCTTGTGTCACCAAAGGGCCTAAAAGGGGCAGGGATGAATTGTGAAAGCATGGGGCCCAAGTAAACCCTGGTACAAATATGCCACCATGGAGGCCAAGAATCAAATGATTCATTGTGACATCAAGTGGCCTAAAAGGGCATGGGATGCATTGTGACACCACAGGGGTTAAGAGAAGCAAGGAACCATTGTGACCCAATGCAGGCTAACAATCTAATGATCCCTTGTGACACCAATGGGCCTAAAAGGGCCAGGGAGGAATTGTTACAGCACAGGGACCAATAGAAGCAAGGATCTATTATGCCACCATGGAGGCCAAGAATCAAATAATTCATTGTGACATCAAGTGGCCTAAAAGGGCATGGGATGCATTGTGACACTACAGGGGTTAAGAGAAGAAAGGAACCATTGTGACCCAATGCAGGCTAACAATCTAAGAATTCCTTTTGACACCAGGGGGCGCAAAAGGACCACGGATCGGCTCTGACAACATGGGGACCTATGGAAGCAAGGAACCATTATGACACCATGAAGGCCAAGAATCAAATGGTTCATTGTAAGACCAAGTGGCCTAAAAGGGCTTGGAATGCATTGTGACACCACAGAGGTTAAGGGAAGCAAGGAACCATTGTGACCCAATGCAGGCTAACAATCTAATGATCCCTTGCGGCACCAATGGGCCTAAAAGGGGCCGGGATGAATTGTGAAAGCATGGGGCCCAAGTAAAACCTGGTACAATTATGCCACCATGGAGGCCAAGAATCAAATGATTCATTGTGACATCAAGTGGCCTAAAAGGGCATGGGATGCATTGTGACAGCACAGGGGTTAAGAGAAGCAAGGAACCATTGTGACCCAATGCAGGCTAACAATCTAAGAATCCCTTTTGACACCAGGGGGCGCAAAAGGTCCACGGATCGACTCTGACAACATGGAGACCTATAGAAGCAAGGAACCATTATGACACCATGAAGGCCTAGATTCAAATGGTTCATTGTAAGACCAAGTGGCCTAAAAGGGCTTGGAATGCATTGTGACACCACAGAGGTTAAGAGAAGCAAGGAACCATTGTGACCCAATGCAGGCTAACAATCTAATGATCCCTTGTGACACCAGTGGGCCTAAAAGGGCCAGGGATAGCTTGTTACAGCACGGGGACCAATAGAATCAAGGTTCTATTATGCCACCATGGAGACCAAGAATCAAATAATTCATTGTGACATCATGTGGCCTAAAAGGGCATGGGATGCATTGTGACAGCACAGGGGTTAAGAGAAGCAAGGATCCATTATGACCCAATGGAGGCTAATAATCTAATGATCCCTTTTGACAACAATGGGCCTAAAAGGGGCAGGGATGAATTGTGAAAGCATGGGGCCCAATTAAAACCTGGTACAATTACGCCACCATGGAGGCCAAGAATCAAATGATTCATTGTGACATCAAGTGGCCTAAAAGGGCATGGGATGCATTGTGACACCACAGGGGTTAAGAGAAGCAAGGATCCATTGTGACCCAATGCAGGCTAATAATTCCAGGATCCCATTTGACACCAGGGGGCGTAAAAGGGCCAGGGATGAATTGTGAGAGCATGGGGCCCAATAGGAACAAGGAACCATTATGACACCATGGAGGCCAAGAATCAAATGATTCATTGTGACATCAAGTGGCCTAAAAGGGCATGGGATGCATTGTGACACCACAGAGGTTAAGGGAAGCAAGGAACCATTGTGACCCAATGCAGGCTAACAATCTAATGATCCCTTGTGACACCAATGGGCCTAAAAGTGCCAGGGAGGAATTGTTACAGCACAGGGACCAATAGAAGCAAGGATCTATTATGCCACCATGGAGGCCAAGAATCAAATAATTCATTGTGACATCATGTGGCCTAAAAGGGCATGGGATGCATTGTGACAGCACAGGGGTTAAGAGAAGCAAGGATCCATTGTGACCCAATGGAGGCTAACAATCTAATAATCCCTTTTGACACCAATGTGCCTAAAAGGGGCAGGGATGAATTGTGAAAGCATGGGGCCCAATTAAAACCTGGTACAAATATGCCACCATGGAGGCCAAGAATCAAATGATTCATTGTGACATCAAGTGGCCTAAAAGGGCATGAGATGCATTATGACACCATAGGGGTAAGGAGAAGCAAGGATCCATTGTGACCCAATGCAGGCTAACAATCTAATGATCCCTTGCGGCACCAATGGGCCTAAAAGGGGCAGGGATGAATTGTGAAAGCATGGGGCCCAAGTAAAACCTGGTACAATTATGCCACCATGGAGGCCAAGAATCAAATGATTCATTGTGACATCAAGTGGCCTAAAAGGGCATGGGATGCATTGTGACACCACAGGGGTTAAGAGAAGCAAGGAACCATTGTGACCCAATGCAGGCTAACAATCTAAGAATCCCTTTTGACACCAGGGGGCGCAAAAGGACCACGGATCGACTCTGACAACATGGGGACCTTTGGAAGCAAGGAACCATTATGACACCATGAAGGCCAAGAATCAAATGGTTCATTGTAAGACCAGGTGGCCTAAAAGGGCTTGGAATGCATTGTGACAGCACAGAGGTTAAGAGAAGCAAGGAACCATTGTGACCCAATGCAGGCTAACAATCTAATGATCCCTTGTGACACCAATGGGCCTAAAAGGGCCAGGGAGGAATTGTTACAGCACAGGGACCAATAGAAGCAAGGATCTATTATGCCACCATGGAGGCCAAGAATCAAATGATTCATTGTGACATCATGTGGCCTAAAAGGGCATGGGATGCATTGTGACAGCACAGGGGTTAAGAGAAGCAAGGATCCATTATGACCCAATGGAGGCTAATAATCTAATGATCCCTTTTGACAACAATGGGCCTAAAAGGGGCAGGGATGAATTGTGAAAGCATGGGGCCCAAGTAAACCCTGGTACAAATATGCCACCATGGAGGCCAAGAATCAAATGATTCATTGTGACAACAAGTGGCCTAAAAGGGCATGGGATGCATTGTGACACCACAGGGGTTAAGAGAAGCAAGGATCCATTGTGACCCAATGGAGGCTAATAATCACAGGATCCCATTTGACACCAGGGGGCGTAAAAGGGCCAGGGATCACTTGTGACAGCATGGGGCCCAATAGAAACAAGGAACCATTATGACACCATGGAGGCCAAGAATCAAAAGATTCATTGTGACATCAAGTGGCCTAAAAGGGCATGGGATGCATTGTGACAGCACAGGGGTTAAGAGAAGCAAGGATCCATTATGACCCAATGGAGGCTAACAATCTAATAATCCCTTTTGACACCAATGGGCCTAAAAGGGGCAGGGATGAATTGTGAAAGCATGGGGCCCAATTAAAACCTGGTACAATTACGCCACCATGGAGGCCAAGAATCAAATGATTCATTGTGACATCAAGTGGCCTAAAAGGGCATGGGATGCATTGTGACAGCACAGGGGTTAAGGGAAGCAAGGAACCATTGTGACCCAATGCAGGCTAGTAATCTAATGATCCCTTGTGACACGAATGGGCCTAAAAGGGCCAGGGATGAATTGTGACAGCACGGGGACCAATAGATGCAAGGATCTATTATGCCACCATGGAGGCCAAGAATCAAATAATTCATTGTGACATCATGTGGCCTAAAAGGGCATGGGATGCATTGTGACAGCACAGGGGTTAAGAGAAGCAAGGAACCATTGTGACCCAATGGAGGCTAACAATCTAATGATCCCTTTTGACAACAATGGGCCTAAAAGGGGCAGGGATGAATTGTGAAAGCATGGGGCCCAATTAAAACCTGGTACAATTACGCCACCATGGAGGCCAAGAATCAAATGATTCATTGTGACATCAAGTGGCCTAAAAGGGCATGGGATGCATTGTGACACCACAGGGGTTAAGAGAAGCAAGGATCCATTGTGACCCAATGCAGGCTAACAATCTAAGGATCCCTTTTGACACCAGGGGGCGCAAAAGGACCACGGATGAACTCTGACAGCAAGGGGACCTATAGAAGCAAGGAACCATTATGACACCATGTAGGCCAAGAATCAAATGGTTCATTGTAAGACCAAGTGGCCTAAAAGGGCTTGGAATGCATTGTGACACCACAGAGGTTAAGAGAAGCAAGGAACCATTGTGACCCAATGCAGGCTAGCAATCTAATGATCCCTTGTGGCACCAGGGTGTATAAAAAGGGCCAGGGATGGATTGTTACAGCATGGGGACCAATAGAAGCAAGGATCTATTATGCCACCGTGGAGGCCAAGAATCAAATGATTCATGGTGACATCAAGTGGCCTAAAAGTGCATGGGATGCATTGTGACAGCACAGGGGTTAAGAGAAGCAAGGATCCATTGTGACCCAATGGAGGCTAATAATCCCAGGATCCCATTTGACACCAGGGGGCGTAAAAGGGCCAGGGATGAATTGTGACAGCATGGGGCCCAGTAGAAACAACGAACCATTATGACACCATGGAGGCCAAGAATCAAATGATTCATTGTGACATCAAGTGGCCTAAAAGGGCATGGGATGCATTGTGACACCACAGAGGTTAAGAGAAGCAAGGAACCATTGTGACCCAAAGCAGGCTAACAATCTAATGATCCCTTGTGACACGAATGGGCCTAAAAGGGGCAGGGATGTATTGTGAAAGCATGGGGCCCAAGTAAAACCTGGTACAATTATGCCACCATGGAGGCCAAGAATCAAATGATTCATTGTGACATCAAGTGGCCTAAAAGGGCATGGGATGCATTGTGACACCACAGGGGTTAAGAGAAGCAAGGAACCATTGTGACCCAATGGAGGCTAACAATCTAATGATCCCTTTTGACACCAGGGGGCGCAAAAGGACCACGGATCGACTCTGACAGCATGGGGACCTATGGAAGCAAGGAACCATTATGACACCATGAAGGCCAAGAATCAAATGGTTCATTGTAAGACCAAGTGGCCTAAAAGGGCTTGGAATGCATTGTGACAGCACAGAGGTTAAGAGAAGCAAGGAACCATTGTGACCCAATGCAGGCTAACAATCTAATGATCCCTTGTGGCACCAGGGGGTATAAAAAGGGCCAGGGATGGATTGTTACAGCACGGGGACCAATAGAAGCAAGGATCTATTATGCCACCAAGGCGGCCAAGAATCAAATGATTCATTGTGACATCAAGTGGCCTAAAAGGGCATGGGATGCATTGTGACACCACAGGGGTTTAGAGAAGCAAGGATCCATTGTGACCCAATGGAGGCTAATAATCCCAGGATCCCATTTGACACCAGGGGGCGTAAAAGGGCCAGGGATGAATTGTGACAGCATGGGGCCCAATAGAAACAAGGAACCATTATGACACCATGGAGGCCAAGAATCAAAAGATTCATTGTGACATCAAGTGGCCTAAAAGGGCATGGGATGCATTGTGACAGCACAGGGGTTAAGAGAAGCAAGGAACCATTGTGACCCAATGCAGGCTAACAATCTAATGATCCCTTGTGACACCAATGGGCCTAAAAGGGCCAGGGATGAATTGTTACAGCACGGGGGCCAATAGAAGCAAGGATCTATTATGCCACCATGGAGGCCAAGAATCAAATAATTCATTGTGACATCATGTGGCCTAAAAGGGCATGGGATGCATTGTGACAGCACAGGGGTTAAGAGAAGCAAGGAACCATTGTGACCCAATGCAGTCTAACAATCTAATGATCCATTGTGACACCAATGGGCCTAAAAGGGGCAGGGATGAATTGTGAAAGCATGGGGCCCAAGTAAACCCTGGTACAAATATGCCACCATGGAGGCCAAGAATCAAATGATTCATTGTGACATCAAGTGGCCTAAAAGGGCATGGGATGCATTGTGACACCACAGGGGTTAAGAGAAGCAAGGAACCATTGTGACCCAATGCAGGCTAACAATCTAATGATCCCTTGTGACACCAATGGGCCTAAAAGGGCCAGGGAGGAATTGTTACAGCACAGGGACCAATAGAAGCAAGGATCTATTATGCCACCATGGAGGCCAAGAATCAAATAATTCATTGTGACATCAAGTGGCCTAAAAGGGCATGGGATGCATTGTGACACTACAGGGGTTAAGAGAAGAAAGGAACCATTGTGACCCAATGCAGGCTCACAATCTAAGAATCCCTTTTGACATCAGGGGGCGCAAAACGACCACGGATGAACTGTGACAGCATGGGGACCTATAGAAGCAAGGAACCATTATGACACCATGAAGGCCAAGAATCAAATGGTGCATTGTGACATCAAGTGGCCTAAAAGGGCTTGGAATGCATTGTGACACCACAGAGGGTAAGAGAAGCAAGGAACCATTGTGACCCAATGCAGGCTAGCAATCTAATGATCCCTTGCGGCACCAGGGGGTATAAAAAGGGCCAGGGATGGATTGTTACAGCACGGGGAACAATAGAAGCAAGGATCTATTATGCCACCGTGGAGGCCAAGAATCAAATGATTCATTGTGACTTCAAGTGGCCTAAAAGGGCATGGGATGCATTGTGACAGCACAGGGGTTAAGAGAAGCAAGGATCCATTGTGACCCAATGGAGGCTAATAATCCCAGGATCCCATTTGACACCAGGGGGCGTAAAAGGGGCAGGGATGAATTGTGACAGCATGGGGCCCAATAGAAACAAGGAACCATTATGACACCATGGAGGCCAAGAATCAAATGATTCATTGTGACATCAAGTGGCCTAAAAGGGCATGGGATGCATTGTGACACCACAGAGGTTAAGAGAAGAAAGGAACCATTGTGACCCAATGCAGGCTAACAATCTTATGATCCCTTGTGACACCAATGGGCCTAAAAGGGGCAGGGATGAATTGTGAAAGCATGGGGCCCAAGTAAAACCTGGTACAATTATGCCACCATGGAGGCCAAGAATCAAATGATTCATTGTGACATCAAGTGGCCTAAAAGGGCATGGGATGCATTGTGACACCACAGGGGTTAAGAGAAGCAAGGATCCATTTTTACCCAATGAAGGCTAATAATCCCAGGATCCCATTTGACACCAGGGGGCGTAAAAGGGCCAGGGATGAATTGTGACAGCATGGGGCCCAATAGGAACAAGGAACCATTATGACACCATGGAGGCCAAGAATCAAATGATTCATTGTGACATCAAGTGGCCTAAAAGTGCATGGGATGCATTGTGACACCACAGAGGTTAAGGGAAGCAAGGAACCATTGTGACCCAATGCAGGCTAACAATCTAATGATCCCTTGTGACACCAATGGGCCTAAAAGTGCCAGGGAGGAATTGTTACAGCACAGGGACCAATAGAAGCAAGGATCTATTATGCCACCATGGAGGCCAAGAATCAAATAATTCATTGTGACATCATGTGGCCTAAAAGGGCATGGGATGCATTGTGACAGCACAGGGGTTAAGAGAAGCAAGGATCCATTGTGACCCAATGGAGGCTAACAATCTAATAATCCCTTTTGACACCAATGGGCCTAAAAGGGGCAGGGATGAATTGTGAAAGCATGGGGCCCAAGTAAAACCTGGTACAAATATGCCACCATGGAGGCCAAGAATCAAATGATTCATTGTGACATCAAGTGGCCTAAAAGGGCATGGGATGCATTCTGACACCATAGGGGTAAGGAGAAGCAAGGATCCATTGTGACCCAATGCAGGCTAACAATCTAATGATCCCTTGCGGCACCAATGGGCCTAAAAGGGGCAGGGATGAATTGTGAAAGCATGGGGCCCAAGTAAAACCTGGTACAATTACGCCACCATGGAGGCCAAGAATCAAATGATTCATTGTGACATCAAGTGGCCTAAAAGTGCATGGGATGCATTGTGACAGCACAGGGGTTAAGAGAAGCAAGGATCCATTGTGACCCAATGGAGTCTAATAATCCCAGGATCCCATTTGACAACAGGGGGCGTAAAAGGGCCAGGGATGAATTGTGACAGCATGGGGCCCAATAGAAACAAGGAACCATTATGACACCATGGAAGCCAAGAATCAAATGATTCATTGTGTCATCAAGTGGCCTAAAAGGGCATGGGATGCATTGTGACGCCACAGGGGTTAAGAGAAGCAAGGAATCATTGTGACCCAATGCAGGCTAACAATCTAAGGATCCCTTGTGGCACCAATGGGCCTAAAAGGGGCAGGGATGAATTGTGAAAGCATGGGGCCCAAGTAAACCCTGGTACAAATATGCCACCATGAAGGCCAAGAATTAAATGATTCATTGTGACATCAAGTGGCCTAAAAGGGCATGGGATGCATTGTGACACCACAGGGGTTAAGAGAAGCAAGGAACCATTGTGACCCAATGCAGGCTAACCATCTAATGATCCCTTGTGACACCAATGGGCCTAAAAGGGCCAGGGATGGATTGTTACAGCACGGGGACCAATAGAACAAGGATCTATTATGCCACCATGGAGGCCAAGAATCAAATAATTCATTGTGACATCATGTGGCCTAAAAGGGCATGGGATGCATTGTGACAGCGCAGGGGTTAAGAGAAGCAAGGAACCATTGGGACCCAATGCAGGCTAACAATCTAATGATCCCTTGTGTCACCAAAGGGCCTAAAAGGGGCAGGGATGAATTGTGAAAGCATGGGGCCCAATAAAACCTGGTACAAATATGCCACCATGGAGGCCAAGAATCAAATGATTCATTGTGACATCAAGTGGCCTAAAAGGGCATGGAATGCATTGTGACACCACAGGGGTTAAGAGAAGCAAGGAACCATTGTGACCCAATGCAGGCTAACAATCTAAGGATCCCTTTTGACACCAGGGGGCGCAAAAGGACCACGGATGGACTCTGACAGCATGGGGACCTATAGAAGAAAGGAACCATTATGACACCATGAAGGCCAAGAATCAAATGGTTCACTGAAGACTATGCGGCCTAAAAGGGCTTGGAATGCATTGTGACACCACAGAGGTTAAGAGAAGCAAGGAACCATTGTGACCCAATGCAGGCTAGCAATCTAATGATCCCTTGTGGCACCAGGGGGTAAAAAAAGGGCCAGGGATGGATTGTTACAGCACGGGGACCAATAGAAGCAAGGATCTATTATGCCTCCGTGGAGGCCAAGAATCAAAAGATTCATTGTGACATCAAGTGGCCTAAAAGTGCATGGGATGCATTGTGACAGCACAGGGGTTAAGAGAAGCAAGGATCCATTGTGACCCAATGCAGGCTAACAATCTAATAATCCCTTTTGACACCAAAGGGCCTAAAAGGGTCAGTGATGAATTGTGAAAGCATGGGGCCCAATTAAAACCTGGTACAATTATGCCACCATGAAGGCCAAGAATCAAATGATTCATAGTGACATCAAGAGGCCTAAAAGGGCATGGGATGCATTGTGACAGCACAGGGGTTAAGAGAAGCAAGGAACCATTGTGACCCAATGCAGGCTAACAATCTAAGGATCCCTTTTGACACCAGGGGGCGCAAAAGGACCACGGATCGACTCTGACAACATGGGGACCTATGGAAGCAAGGAACCATTATGACACCATGAAGGCCTAGAATCAAATGGTTCATTGTAAGACCAAGTGGCCTAAAAGGGCTTGGAATGCATTGTGACACCACAGAGGTTAAGAGAAGCAAGGAACCATTGTGACCCAATGCAGGCTAACAATCTAATGATCCCTTGTGACACCAATGGGCCTAAAACCGCCAGGGATGAATTGTTACAGCACAGGGACCAATAGAAGCAAGGATCTATTATGCCACCATGGAGTCCAAGAATCAAATAACTCATTGTGACATCATGTGGCCTAAAAGGGCATGGGATGCATTGTGACACCACAGGGGTTAAGAGAAGCAAGGAACCATTGTGACCCAATGCAGGCTAACTATCTAAGAATCCCTTTTGACATCAGGGGGCGCAAAACGACCACGGATGAACTGTGACAGCATGGGGACCTATAGAAGTAAGGAACCATTATGACACCATGAAGGCCAAGAATCAAATGGTGCATTGTGACATCAAGTGGCCTAAAAGGGCTTGGAATGCATTGTGACACCACAGAGGGTAAGAGAAGCAAGGAAACATTGTGACCCAATGCAGGCTAGCAATCTAATGATCCCTTGCGACACCAGGGGGTATAAAAAGGGCCAGGGATGGATTGTTACAGCACGGGGAACAATAGAAGCAAGGATCTATTATGCCACCGTGGAGGCCAAGAATCAAATGATTCATTGTGACTTCAAGTGGCCTAAAAGGGCATGGGATGCATTGTGACAGCACAGGGGTTAAGAGAAGCAAGGATCCATTGTGACCCAATGGAGGCTAATAATCCCAGGATCCCATTTGACACCAGGGGGCGTAAAAGGGCCAGGGATCAATTGTGACAGCATGGGGCCCAATAGAAACAAGGAACCATTATGACACCATGGAGGCCAAGAATCAAATGATTCATTGTGACATCATGTGGCCTAAAAGGGCATGGGATGCATTGTGACAGCACAGGGGTTAAGAGAAGCAAGGATCCATTGTGACCCAATGCAGGCTAATAATCCCAGGATCCCATTTGACACCAGGGGGCGTAAAAGGGCCAGGGATGAATTGTGACAGCATGGGGCCCAATAGAAACAAGGAACCATTATGACACCATGGAGGCCAAGAATCAAATAATTCATTGTGACATCATGTGGCCTAAAAGGGCATGGGATGCATTGTGACAGCACAGGGGTTAAGAGAATCAAGGAACCATTGTGACCCAATGCAGGCTAACAATCTAATGATCCCTTGTGACACCAATGGGCCTAAAAGGGCCAGGGAGGAATTGTTACAGCACAGGGACCAATAGAAGCAAGGATCTATTATGCCACCATGGAGGCCAAGAATCAAATAATTCATTGTGACATCATGTGGCCTAAAAGGGCATGGGATGCATTGTGACAGCACAGGGGTTAAGAGAAGCAAGGATCCATTGTGACCCAATGGAGGCTAACAATCTAAGAATCCCTTTTGACACCAATGGGCCTAAAAGGGGCAGGGATGAATTGTGAAAGCATGGGGCCCAATTAAAACCTGGTACAAATATGCCACCATGGAGGCCAAGAATCAAATGATTCATTGTGACATCAAGTGGCCTAAAAGGGCATGGGATGCATTATGACACCATAGGGGTAAGGAGAAGCAAGGATCCATTGTGACCCAATGCAGGGTAACAATCTAATGATCCCTTGCGGCACCAATGGGCCTAAAAGGGGCAGGGATGAATTGTGAAAGCATGGGGCCCAAGTAAAACCTGGTACAATTATGCCACCATGGAGGCCAAGAATCAAATGATTCATTGTGACATCAAGTGGCCTAAAAGGGCATGGGATGCATTGTGACACCACAGGGGTTAAGAGAAGCAAGGAACCATTGTGACCCAATGCAGGCTAACAGTCTAAGAATCCCTTTTGACACCAGGGGGCGCAAAAGGTCCACGGATCGACTCTGACAACATGGAGACCTATAGAAGCAAGGAACCATTATGACACCATGAAGGCCTAGATTCAAATGGTTCATTGTAAGACCAAGTGGCCTAAAAGGGCTTGGAATGCATTGTGACACCACAGAGGTTAAGAGAAGCAAGCAACCATTGTGACCCAATGCAGGCTAACAATCTAATGATCCCTTGTGACACCAATGGTCCTAAAAGGGCCAGGGATGAATTGTTACAGCACGGGGACCAATAGAAGCAAGGATCTATTATGCCACCATGGAGTCCAAGAATCAAATAATTCATTGTGACATCATGTGGCCTAAAAGGGCATGGGATGCATTGTGACACCACAGGGGTTAAGAGAAGCAAGGAACCATTGTGACCCAATGCAGGCTAACAATCTAAGAATCCCTTTTGACACCAGGGGGCGCAAAAGGACCACGGATGAACTCTGACAGCAAGGGGACCTATAGAAGCAAGGAACCATTATGACACCATGTAGGCCAAGAATCAAATGGTTCATTGTAAGACCAAGTGGCCTAAAAGGGCTTGGAATGCATTGTGACACCACAGAGGTTAAGAGAAGCAAGGAACCATTGTGACAAAATGCAGGCTAGCAATCTAATGATCCCTTGCGGCACCAGGCGGTATAAAAAGGGCCAGGGATGGATTGTTACAGCACGGGGAACAATAGAAGCAAGGATCTATTATGCCACCGTGGAGGCCAAGAATCAAATGATTCATTGTGACATCAAGTGGCCTAAAAGGGCATGGGATGCATTGTGACAGCACAGGGGTTAAGAGAAGCAAGGATCCATTGTGACCCAATGGAGGCTAATAATCCCAGGATCCCATTTGACACCAGGGGGCGTAAAAGGGCCAGGGATCAATTGTGACAGCATGGGGCCCAATAGAAACAAGGAACCATTATGACACCATGGAAGCCAAGAATCAAATGATTCATTGTGACATCAAGTGGCCTAAAAGGGCATGGGATGCATTGTGACATCACAGAGGTTAAGAGAAGCAAGGAACCATTGTGACCCAATGCAGGCTAACAATCTAATGATCCCTTGTGACACCAATGGGCCTAAAAGGGCCAGGGAGGAATTGTTACAGCACAGGGACCAATAGAAGCAAGGATCTATTATGCCACCATGGAGGCCAAGAATCAAATAATTCATTGTGACATCAAGTGGCCTAAAAGGGCATGGGATGCATTGTGACAGCACAGGGGTTAAGAGAAGCAAGGATCCATTACGACCCAATGGAGGCTAACAATCTAATAATCCCTTTTGACACCAATGGGCCTAAAAGGGGCAGGGATGAATTGTGAAAGCATGGGGCCCAATTAAAACCTGGTACAATTACGCCACCATGGAGGCCAAGAATCAAATGATTCATTGTGACATCAAGTGGCCTAAAAGGGCATGGGATGCATTGTGACAGCACAGGGGTTAAGAGAAGCAAGGAACCATTGTGACCCAATGCAGGCTAACAATCTAAGAATCCCTTTTGACACCAGGGGGCGCAAAAGGACCACGGATGGACTCTGACAGCATGGGGACCTATAGAAGCAAGGATCTATTATGCCACCATGGAGGCCAGGAATCAAATGGTTCATTGTAAGACCAAGTGGCCTAAAAGGGCTTGGAATGCATTGTGACACCACAGAGGTTAAGAGACGCAAGGAACCATTGTGACCCAATGCAGGCTAACAATCTAATGATCCATTGTGACACCAGTGGGCCTAAAAAGGCCAGGGATGGATTGTTACAGCACGGGGAACAATAGAAGCAAGGATCTATTATGCCACCATGGAGTCCAAGACTCAAATAATTCATTGTGACATCATGTGGCCTAAAAGGGCATGGGATGCATTGTGACACCACAGAGGTTAAGAGAAGCAAGGAACCATTGTGACCCAATGCAGGCTAACAATCTAATGATCCCTTGTGACACCAATGGGCCTAAAACCGCCAGGGATGAATTGTGAAAGCATGGGGCCCAAGTAAAACCTGGTACAATTATGCCACCATGGAGGCCAAGAATCAAATGATTCATTGTGACATCAAGTGGCCTAAAAGGGCATGGGATGCATTGTGACACCACAGGGGTTAAGAGAAGCAAGGAACCATTGTGACCCAATGCAGGCTAACAATCTAAGAATCCCTTTTGACACCAGGGGGCGCAAAAGGACCACGGATCGACTCTGACAACATGGGGACCTATGGAAGCAAGGAACCATTATGACACCATGAAGGCCAAGAATCAAATAGTTCACTGTAAGACCAAGCGGCCTAAAAGGGCTTGGAATGCATTGTGACACCAGAGAGGTTAAGAGAAGCAAGGAACCATTGTGACCCAATGCAGGCTAACCATCTAATGATCCCTTGTGGCACCAGGGGGTATAAAAAGGGCCAGGGATGGATTGTTACAGCACGGGGACCAATAGAAGCAAGGATCTATTATGCCACCGTGGAGGCCAAGAATCAAATGATTCATTGTGACATCAAGTGGCCTAAAAGGGCATGGGATGCATTGTGACTGCACAGGGGTTAAAAGAAGCAAGGATCCATTGTGACCCAAAGGAGGCTAATAATCCCAGGATCCCATTTGACACCAGGGGGCGTAAAAGGGCCAGGGATGAATTGTGACAGCATGGGGCCCAATAGAAACAAGGAACCATTATGACACCATGGAGGCCAAGAATCAAATGATTCATTGTGACATCAAGTGGCCTAAAAGGGCATGGGATGCATTGTGACACCACAGAGGTTAAGAGAAGCAAGGAACCATTGTGACCCAATGCAGGCTAACAATCTAATGATCCCTTGTGACACCAATGGGCCTAAAACCGCCAGGGATGAATTGTGAAAGCATGGGGCCCAAGTAAAACCTGGTACAATTATGCCACCATGGAGGCCAAGAATCAAATGATTCATTGTGACATCAAGTGGCCTAAAAGGGCATGGGATGCATTGTGACACCACAGGGGTTAAGAGAAGCAAGGAACCATTGTGACCCAATGCAGGCTAACAATCTAAGAATCCCTTTTGACACCAGGGGGCGCAAAAGGACCACGGATCGACTCTGACAACATGGTGACCTATGGAAGCAAGGAACCATTATGACACCATGAAGGCCAAGAATCAAATGGTTCATTGTAAGACCAAGTGGCCTAAAAGGGCTTGGAATGCATTGTGACACCACAGAGGTTAAGAGAAGCAAGGAACCATTGTGACCCAATGCAGGCTAACAATCTAATGATCCCTTGTGGCACCAGGGGGTATAAAAAGGGCCAGGGATGGATTGTTACAGCACGGGGACCAATAGAAGCAAGGATCTATTATGCCACCGTGGAGGCCAAGAATCAAATGATTCATTGTGACATCAAGTGGCCTAAAAGGGCATGGGATGCATTGTGACAGCACAGGGGTTAAGAGAAGCAAGGATCCATTGTGACCCATTGGAGGCTAATAATCCCAGGATCCCATTTGACACCAGGGGGCGTAAAAGGGCCAGGGATCACTTGTGACAGCATGGGGCCCAATAGAAACAAGGAACCATTATGACACCATGGAGGCCAAGAATCAAATGATTCATTGTGACATCAAGTGGCCTAAAAGGGCATGGGATGAATTGTGACAACACAGAGGTTAAGAGAAGCAAGGAACCATTGTGACCCAATGCAGGCTAACAATCTAATGATCCCTTGTGACACCAATGGGCCTAAAAGGGCCAGGGAGGAATTGTTACAGCACAGGGACCAATAGAAGCAAGGATCTATTATGCCACCATGGAGGCCAAGAATCAAATAATTCATTGTGACATCATGTGGCCTAAAAGGGCATGGGATGCATTGTGACACCACAGGGGTTAAGAGAAGCAAGGATCCATTATGACCCAATGGAGGCTAATAATCTAATGATCCCTTGTGGCACCAATGGGCCTAAAAGGGGCAGGGATGAATTGTGAAAGCATGGGGCCCAAGTAAAACCTGGTACAATTATGCCACCATGGAGGCCAAGAATCAAATGATTCATTGTGACATCAAGTGGCCTAAAAGGGCATGGGATGCATTGTGAGAGCACAGGGGTTAAGAGAAGCAAGGATCCATTGTGACCCAATGGAGGCTAATAATCCCAGGATCCCATTTGACACCAGGGGGCGTAAAAGGGCCAGGGATGAATTGTGACAGCATGGGGCCCAATAGAAACATTCAACCATTATGCCACCATGGAGGCCAAGAATCAAATGATTCATTGTGACATCAAGTGGCCTAAAAGGGCATGGGATGCATTGTGACACCACAGAGGTTAAGGGAAGCAAGGAACCATTGTGACCCAATGCAGGCTAACAATCTAATGATCCCTTGCAGCACCAATGGGCCTAAAAGGGGCAGGGATGAATTGTGAAAGCATGGGGCCCAAGTAAAACCTGGTACAATTATGCCACCATGGAGGCCAAGAATCAAATGATTCATTGTGACATCAAGTGGCCTAAAAGGGCATGGGATGCATTGTGACACCACAGGGGTTAAGAGAAGCAAGGAACCATTGTGACCCAATGCAGGCTAACAATCTAAGAATCCCTTTTGACACCAGGGGGCGCAAAAGGTCCACGGATCGACTCTGACAACATGGAGACCTATAGAAGCAAGGAACCATTATGACACCATGAAGGCCTAGATTCAAATGGTTCATTGTAAGACCAAGTGGCCTAAAAGGGCTTGGAATGCATTGTGACACCACAGAGGTTAAGAGAAGCAAGGAACCATTGTGACCCAATGCAGGCTAACAATCTAATGATCCCTTGTGGCACCAGGGGGTATAAAAAGGGCCAGGGATGGATTGTTACAGCACGGGGAACAATAGAAGCAAGGATTTATTATGCCACCGTGGAGGCCAAGAATCAAATGATTCATTGTGACATCAAGTGGCCTAAAAGGGCATGGGATGCATTGTGACAGCACAGGGGTTAAGAGAAGCAAGGATCCATTGTGACCCATTGGAGGCTAATAATCCCAGGATCCCATTTGACACCAGGGGGCGCAAAAGGGCCAGGGATCACTTGTGACAGCATGGGGCCCAATAGAAACAAGGAACCATTATGACACCATGGAGGCCAAGAATCAAAAGATTCATTGTGACATCAAGTGGGCTAAAAGGGCATGGGATGAATTGTGACACCACAGAGGTTAAGAGAAGCAAGGAACCATTGTGACCCAATGCAGGCTAACCATCTAATGATCCCTTGTGACACCAATGGGCCTAAAAGGGCCAGGGAGGAATTGTTACAGCACAGGGACCAATAGAAGCAACGATCTATTATGCCACCATGGAGGCCAACAATCAAATAATTCATTGTGACATCATGTGGCCTAAAAGGGCATGGGATGCATTGTGACAGCACAGGGGTTAAGAGAAGCAAGGATCCATTGTGACCCAATGCAGGCTAACAATCTAATGATCCCTTGTGACACCAATGGGCCTAAAAGGGGCAGGGATGAATTGTGAAAGCATGGGGCCCAAGTAAAACCTGGTACAATTATGCCACCATGGAGGCCAAGAATCAAATGATTCATTGTGACATCAAGTGGCCTAAAAGGGCATGGGAAGCATTGTGACACCACAGGGGTTAAGAGAAGCAAGGATCCATTGTGACCCCATTGAGGCTAATAATCCCAGGATCCCATTTGACACCAGGGGGCGTAAAAGGGCCAGGGATCATTTGTGACAGCATGGGGCCCAATAGAAACAAGGAACCATTATGACACCATGGAAGCCAAGAATCAAAAGATTCATTGTGACATCAAGTGGCCTAAAAGGGCATGGGATGCATTGTGACACCACAGGGGTTAAGAGAAGCAAGGAACCATTGTGACCCAATGCAGGCTAACAATCTAAGAATCCCTTTTGACACCAGGGGGCACAAAAGGTCCACGGATCGACTCTGACAACATGGAGACCTATAGAAGCAAGGAACCATTATGACACCATGAAGGCCTAGATTCAAATGGTTCATTGTAAGACCAAGTGGCCTAAAAGGGCTTGGAATGCATTGTGACACCACAGAGGTTAAGAGAAGCAAGGAACCATTGTGACCCAATGCAGGCTAACAATCTAATGATCCCTTGTGACACCAGTCGGCCTAAAAGGGCCAGGGATAGCTTGTTACAGCACGGGGACCAATAGAATCAAGGTTCTATTATGCCACCATGGAGACCAAGAATCAAATAATTCATTGTGACATCATGTGGCCTAAAAGGGCATGGGATGCATTGTGACAGCACAGGGGTTAAGAGAAGCAAGGATCCATTATGACCCAATGGAGGCTAATAATCTAATGATCCCTTTTGACAACAATGGGCCTAAAAGGGGCAGGGATGAATTGTGAAAGCATGGGGCCCAATTAAAACCTGGTACAATTACGCCACCATGGAGGCCAAGAATCAAATGATTCATTGTGACATCAAGTGGCCTAAAAGGGCATGGGATGCATTGTGACACCACAGGGGTTAAGAGAAGCAAGGAACCATTGTGACCCAATGCAGGCTAACCATCTAATGATCCCTTGTGACACCAATGGGCCTAAAAGGGCCAGGGATGGATTGTTACAGCACGGGGACCAATAGAAGCAAGGATCTATTATGCCACCATGGAGGCCAATAATCAAATAATTCATTGTGACATCATGTGGCCTAAAAGGGCATGGGATGCATTGTGACAGCGCAGGGGTTAAGAGAAGCAAGGAACCATTGGGACCCAATGCAGGCTAACAATCTAATGATCCCTTGTGTCACCAAAGGGCCTAAAAGGGGCAGGGATGAATTGTGAAAGCATGGGGCCCAATTAAACCCTGGTACAAATATGCCACCATGGAGGCCAAGAATCAAATAATTCATTGTGACATCATGTGGCCTAAAAGGGCATGGGATGCATTGTGACACCACAGAGGTTAAGAGAAGCAAGGAACCATTGTGACCCAATGCAGGCTAACAATCTAATGATCCCTTGTGACACCAATGGGCCTAAAACCGCCAGGGATGAATTGTGAAAGCATGGGGCCCAAGTAAAACCTGGTACAATTATGCCACCATGGAGGCCAAGAATCAAATGATTCATTGTGACATCAAGTGGCCTAAAAGGGCATGGGATGCATTGTGACACCACAGGGGTTAAGAGAAGCAAGGAACCATTGTGACCCAATGCAGGCTAACAATCTAAGAATCCCTTTTGACACCAGGGGGCGCAAAAGGACCACGGATCGACTCTGACAACATGGGGACCTATGGAAGCAAGGAACCATTATGACACCATGAAGGCCAAGAATCAAATAGTTCACTGTAAGACCAAGCGGCCTAAAAGCGCTTGGAATGCATTGTGACACCAGAGAGGTTAAGAGAAGCAAGGAACCATTGTGACCCAATGCAGGCTAACCATCTAATGATCCCTTGTGGTACCAGGGGGTGTAAAAAGGGCCAGGGATGGATTGTTACAGCACGGGGACCAATAGAAGCAAGGATCTATTATGCCACCGTGGAGGCCAAGAATCAAATGATTCATTGTGACATCAAGTGGCCTAAAAGGGCATGGGATGCATTGTGACAGCACAGGGGTTAAAAGAAGCAAGGATCCATTGTGACCCATTGGAGGCTAATAATCCCAGGATCCCATTTGACACCAGGGGGCGTAAAAGGGCCAGGGATGAATTGTGAAAGCATGGGGTCCAATAGAAACAAGGAACCATTATGACACCATGGAGGCCAAGAATCAAATGATTCATTGTGACATCAAGTGGCCTAAAAGGGCATGGGATGCATTGTGACAGCACAGGGGTTAAGAGAAGCAAGGATCCATTATGACCCAATGGAGGCTAATAATCTAATGATCCCTTGTGGCACCAATGGGCCTAAAAGGGGCAGGGATGAATTGCGAAAGCATGGGGCCCAAGTAAAACCTGGTACAATTATGCCACCATGGAGGCCAAGAATCAAATGATTCATTGTGACATCAAGTGGCCTAAAAGGGCATGGGATGCATTGTGACAGCACAGGGGTTAAGAGAAGCAAGGATCCATTGTGACCCAATGGAGGCTAATAATCCCAGGATCCCATTTGACACCAGGGGGCGTAAAAGGGCCAGGGATGAATTGTGACAGCATGGGGCCCAATAGAAACATGGAACCATTATGACACCATGGAGGCCAAGAATCAAAAGATTCATTGTGACATCAAGTGGCCTAAAAGGGCATGGGATGCATTGTGACACCACAGAGGTTAAGGGAAGCAAGGAACCATTGTGACCCAATGCAGGCTAACAATCTAATGATCCCTTGCAGCACCAATGGGCCTAAAAGGGGCAGGGATGAATTGTGAAAGCATGGGGCCCAAGTAAAACCTGGTACAATTATGCCACCATGGAGGCCAAGAATCAAATGATTCATTGTGACATCAAGTGGCCTAAAAGGGCATGGGATGCATTGTGACACCACAGGGGTTAAGAGAAGCAAGGAACCATTGTGACCCAATGCAGGCTAACAATCTAAGAATCCCTTTTGACATCAGGGGGCGCAAAACGACCACGGATGAACTGTGACAGCATGGGGACCTATAGAAGTAAGGAACCATTATGACACCATGAAGGCCAAGAATCAAATGGTGCATTGTGACATCAAGTGGCCTAAAAGGGCTTGGAATGCATTGTGACACCACAGAGGGTAAGAGAAGCAAGGAAACATTGTGACCCAATGCAGGCTAGCAATCTAATGATCCCTTGCGACACCAGGGGGTATAAAAAGGGCCAGGGATGGATTGTTACAGCACGGGGAACAATAGAAGCAAGGATCTATTATGCCACCGTGGAGGCCAAGAATCAAATGATTCATTGTGACTTCAAGTGGCCTAAAAGGGCATGGGATGCATTGTGACAGCACAGGGGTTAAGAGAAGCAAGGATCCATTGTGACCCAATGGAGGCTAATAATCCCAGGATCCCATTTGACACCAGGGGGCGTAAAAGGGCCAGGGATGAATTGTGACAGCATGGGGCCCAATAGAAACAAGGAACCATTATGACACCATGGAGGCCAAGAATCAAATGATTCATTGTGACATCATGTGGCCTAAAAGGGCATGGGATGCATTGTGACAGCACAGGGGTTAAGAGAAGCAAGGATCCATTGTGACCCAATGCAGGCTAATAATCCCAGGATCCCATTTGACACCAGGGGGCGTAAAAGGGCCAGGGATGAATTGTGACAGCATGGGGCCCAATAGAAACAAGGAACCATTATGACACCATGGAGGCCAAGAATCAAATAATTCATTGTGACATCATGTGGCCTAAAAGGGCATGGGATGCATTGTGACAGCACAGGGGTTAAGAGAAGCAAGGAACCATTGTGACCCAATGCAGGCTAACAATCTAACGATCCCTTGTGACACCAATGGGCCTAAAAGGGCCAGGGAGGAATTGTTACAGCACAGGGACCAATAGAAGCAAGGATCTATTATGCCACCATGGAGGCCAATAATCAAATAATTCATTGTGACATCATGTGGCCTAAAAGGGCATGGGATGCATTGTGACACCACAGGGGTTAAGAGAAGCAAGGATCCATTGTGACCCAATGGAGGCTAACAATCTAAGAATCCCTTTTGACACCAATGGGCCTAAAAGGGGCAGGGATGAATTGTGAAAGCATGGGGCCCAATTAAAACCTGGTACAAATATGCCACCATGGAGGCCAAGAATCAAATGATTCATTGTGACATCAAGTGGCCTAAAAGGGCATGGGATGCATTATGACACCATAGGGGTAAGGAGAAGCAAGGATCCATTGTGACCCAATGCAGGGTAACAATCTAATGATCCCTTGCGGCACCAATGGGCCTAAAAGGGGCAGGGATGAATTGTGAAAGCATGGGGCCCAAGTAAAACCTGGTACAATTATGCCACCATGGAGGCCAAGAATCAAATGATTCATTGTGACATCAAGTGGCCTAAAAGGGCATGGGATGCATTGTGACACCACAGGGGTTAAGAGAATCAAGGAACCATTGTGACCCAATGCAGGCTAACAGTCTAAGAATCCCTTTTGACACCAGGGGGCGCAAAAGGTCCACGGATCGACTCTGACAACATGGAGACCTATAGAAGCAAGGAACCATTATGACACCATGAAGGCCTAGATTCAAATGGTTCATTGTAAGACCAAGTGGCCTAAAAGGGCTTGGAATGCATTGTGACACCACAGAGGTTAAGAGAAGCAAGCAACCATTGTGACCCAATGCAGGCTAACAATCTAATGATCCCTTGTGACACCAATGGGCCTAAAACCGCCAGGGATGAATTGTTACAGCACGGGGACCAATAGAAGCAAGGATCTATTATGCCACCATGGAGTCCAAGAATCAAATAATTCATTGTGACATCATGTGGCCTAAAAGGGCATGGGATGCATTGTGACACCACAGGGGTTAAGAGAAGCAAGGAACCATTGTGACCCAATGCAGGCTAACAATCTAAGAATCCCTTTTGACACCAGGGGGCGCAAAAGGACCACGGATGAACTCTGACAGCAAGGGGACCTATAGAAGCAAGGAACCATTATGACACCATGTAGGCCAAGAATCAAATGGTTCATTGTAAGACCAAGTGGCCTAAAAGGGCTTGGAATGCATTGTGACACCACAGAGGTTAAGAGAAGCAAGGAACCATTGTGACAAAATGCAGGCTAGCAATCTAATGATCCCTTGCGGCACCAGGCGGTATAAAAAGGGCCAGGGATGGATTGTTACAGCACGGGGAACAATAGAAGCAAGGATCTATTATGCCACCGTGGAGGCCAAGAATCAAATGATTCATTGTGACATCAAGTGGCCTAAAAGTGCATGGGATGCATTGTGACAGCACAGGGGTTAAGAGAAGCAAGGATCCATTGTGACCCAATGGAGGCTAATAATCCCAGGATCCCATTTGACACCAGGGGGCGTAAAAGGGCCAGGGATCAATTGTGACAGCATGGGGCCCAATAGAAACAAGGAACCATTATGACACCATGGAAGCCAAGAATCAAATGATTCATTGTGACATCAAGTGGCCTAAAAGGGCATGGGATGCATTGTGACATCACAGAGGTTAAGAGAAGCAAGGAACCATTGTGACCCAATGCAGGCTAACAATCTAATGATCCCTTGTGACACCAATGGGCCTAAAAGGGCCAGGGAGGAATTGTTACAGCACAGGGACCAATAGAAGCAAGGATCTATTATGCCACCATGGAGGCCAAGAATCAAATAATTCATTGTGACATCAAGTGGCCTAAAAGGGCATGGGATGCATTGTGACAGCACAGGGGTTAAGAGAAGCAAGGATCCATTACGACCCAATGGAGGCTAACAATCTAATAATCCCTTTTGACACCAATGGGCCTAAAAGGGGCAGGGATGAATTGTGAAAGCATGGGGCCCAATTAAAACCTGGTACAATTACGCCACCATGGAGGCCAAGAATCAAATGATTCATTGTGACATCAAGTGGCCTAAAAGGGCATGGGATGCATTGTGACAGCACAGGGGTTAAGAGAAGCAAGGAACCATTGTGACCCAATGCAGGCTAACAATCTAAGAATCCCTTTTGACACCAGGGGGCGCAAAAGGACCACGGATGGACTCTGACAGCATGGGGACCTATAGAAGCAAGGATCTATTATGCCACCATGGAGGCCAGGAATCAAATGGTTCATTGTAAGACCAAGTGGCCTAAAAGGGCTTGGAATGCATTGTGACACCACAGAGGTTAAGAGACGCAAGGAACCATTGTGACCCAATGCAGGCTAACAATCTAATGATCCATTGTGACACCAGTGGGCCTAAAAAGGCCAGGGATGAATTGTTACAGCACGGGGAACAATAGAAGCAAGGATCTATTATGCCACCATGGAGTCCAAGACTCAAATAATTCATTGTGACATCATGTGGCCTAAAAGGGCATGGGATGCATTGTGACACCACAGAGGTTAAGAGAAGCAAGGAACCATTGTGACCCAATGCAGGCTAACAATCTAATGATCCCTTGTGACACCAATGGGCCTAAAACCGCCAGGGATGAATTGTGAAAGCATGGGGCCCAAGTAAAACCTGGTACAATTATGCCACCATGGAGGCCAAGAATCAAATGATTCATTGTGACATCAAGTGGCCTAAAAGGGCATGGGATGCATTGTGACACCACAGGGGTTAAGAGAAGCAAGGAACCATTGTGACCCAATGCAGGCTAACAATCTAAGAATCCCTTTTGACACCAGGGGGCGCAAAAGGACCACGGATCGACTCTGACAACATGGGGACCTATGGAAGCAAGGAACCATTATGACACCATGAAGGCCAAGAATCAAATAGTTCACTGTAAGACCAAGCGGCCTAAAAGGGCTTGGAATGCATTGTGACACCAGAGAGGTTAAGAGAAGCAAGGAACCATTGTGACCCAATGCAGGCTAACCATCTAATGATCCCTTGTGGCACCAGGGGGTATAAAAAGGGCCAGGGATGGATTGTTACAGCACGGGGACCAATAGAAGCAAGGATCTATTATGCCACCGTGGAGGCCAAGAATCAAATGATTCATTGTGACATCAAGTGGCCTAAAAGGGCATGGGATGCATTGTGACTGCACAGGGGTTAAAAGAAGCAAGGATCCATTGTGACCCAAAGGAGGCTAATAATCCCAGGATCCCATTTGACACCAGGGGGCGTAAAAGGGCCAGGGATGAATTGTGACAGCATGGGGCCCAATAGAAACAAGGAACCATTATGACACCATGGAGGCCAAGAATCAAATGATTCATTGTGACATCAAGTGGGCTAAAAGGGCATGGGATGCATTGTGACACCACAGAGGTTAAGAGAAGCAAGGAACCATTGTGACCCAATGCAGGCTAACAATCTAATGATCCCTTGTGACACCAATGGGCCTAAAACCGCCAGGGATGAATTGTGAAAGCATGGGGCCCAAGTAAAACCTGGTACAATTATGCCACCATGGAGGCCAAGAATCAAATGATTCATTGTGACATCAAGTGGCCTAAAAGGGCATGGGATGCATTGTGACACCACAGGGGTTAAGAGAAGCAAGGAACCATTGTGACCCAATGCAGGCTAACAATCTAAGAATCCCTTTTGACACCAGGGGGCGCAAAAGGACCACGGATCGACTCTGACAACATGGTGACCTATGGAAGCAAGGAACCATTATGACACCATGAAGGCCAAGAATCAAATGGTTCATTGTAAGACCAAGTGGCCTAAAAGGGCTTGGAATGCATTGTGACACCACAGAGGTTAAGAGAAGCAAGGAACCATTGTGACCCAATGCAGGCTAACAATCTAATGATCCCTTGTGGCACCAGGGGGTATAAAAAGGGCCAGGGATGGATTGTTACAGCACGGGGACCAATAGAAGCAAGGATCTATTATGCCACCGTGGAGGCCAAGAATCAAATGATTCATTGTGACATCAAGTGGCCTAAAAGGGCATGGGATGCATTGTGACAGCACAGGGGTTAAGAGAAGCAAGGATCCATTGTGACCCATTGGAGGCTAATAATCCCAGGATCCCATTTGACACCAGGGGGCGTAAAAGGGCCAGGGATCACTTGTGACAGCATGGGGCCCAATAGAAACAAGGAACCATTATGACACCATGGAGGCCAAGAATCAAATGATTCATTGTGACATCAAGTGGCCTAAAAGGGCATGGGATGAATTGTGACAACACAGAGGTTAAGAGAAGCAAGGAACCATTGTGACCCAATGCAGGCTAACAATCTAATGATCCCTTGTGACACCAATGGGCCTAAAAGGGCCAGGGAGGAATTGTTACAGCACAGGGACCAATAGAAGCAAGGATCTATTATGCCACCATGGAGGCCAAGAATCAAATAATTCATTGTGACATCATGTGGCCTAAAAGGGCATGGGATGCATTGTGACACCACAGGGGTTAAGAGAAGCAAGGATCCATTATGACCCAATGGAGGCTAATAATCTAATGATCCCTTGTGGCACCAATGGGCCTAAAAGGGGCAGGGATGAATTGTGAAAGCATGGGGCCCAAGTAAAACCTGGTACAATTATGCCACCATGGAGGCCAAGAATCAAATGATTCATTGTGACATCAAGTGGCCTAAAAGGGCATGGGATGCATTGTGAGAGCACAGGGGTTAAGAGAAGCAAGGATCCATTGTGACCCAATGGAGGCTAATAATCCCAGGATCCCATTTGACACCAGGGGGCGTAAAAGGGCCAGGGATGAATTGTGACAGCATGGGGCCCAATAGAAACATGCAACCATTATGCCACCATGGAGGCCAAGAATCAAATGATTCATTGTGACATCAAGTGGCCTAAAAGGGCATGGGATGCATTGTGACACCACAGAGGTTAAGGGAAGCAAGGAACCATTGTGACCCAATGCAGGCTAACAATCTAATGATCCCTTGCAGCACCAATGGGCCTAAAAGGGGCAGGGATGAATTGTGAAAGCATGGGGCCCAAGTAAAACCTGGTACAATTATGCCACCATGGAGGCCAAGAATCAAATGATTCATTGTGACATCAAGTGGCCTAAAAGGGCATGGGATGCATTGTGACACCACAGGGGTTAAGAGAAGCAAGGAACCATTGTGACCCAATGCAGGCTAACAATCTAAGAATCCCTTTTGACACCAGGGGGCGCAAAAGGTCCACGGATCGACTCTGACAACATGGAGACCTATAGAAGCAAGGAACCATTATGACACCATGAAGGCCTAGATTCAAATGGTTCATTGTAAGACCAAGTGGCCTAAAAGGGCTTGGAATGCATTGTGACACCACAGAGGTTAAGAGAAGCAAGGAACCATTGTGACCCAATGCAGGCTAACAATCTAATGATCCCTTGTGGCACCAGGGGGTATAAAAAGGGCCAGGGATGGATTGTTACAGCACGGGGAACAATAGAAGCAAGGATCTATTATGCCACCGTGGAGGCCAAGAATCAAATGATTCATTGTGACATCAAGTGGCCTAAAAGGGCATGGGATGCATTGTGACAGCACAGGGGTTAAGAGAAGCAAGGATCCATTGTGACCCATTGGAGGCTAATAATCCCAGGATCCCATTTGACACCAGGGGGCGCAAAAGGGCCAGGGATCACTTGTGACAGCATGGGGCCCAATAGAAACAAGGAACCATTATGACACCATGGAGGCCAAGAATCAAAAGATTCATTGTGACATCAAGTGGGCTAAAAGGGCATGGGATGAATTGTGACACCACAGAGGTTAAGAGAAGCAAGGAACCATTGTGACCCAATGCAGGCTAACCATCTAATGATCCCTTGTGACACCAATGGGCCTAAAAGGGCCAGGGAGGAATTGTTACAGCACAGGGACCAATAGAAGCAACGATCTATTATGCCACCATGGAGGCCAAGAATCAAATAATTCATTGTGACATCATGTGGCCTAAAAGGGCATGGGATGCATTGTGACAGCACAGGGGTTAAGAGAAGCAAGGATCCATTGTGACCCAATGCAGGCTAACAATCTAATGATCCCTTGTGACACCAATGGGCCTAAAAGGGGCAGGGATGAATTGTGAAAGCATGGGGCCCAAGTAAAACCTGGTACAATTATGCCACCATGGAGGCCAAGAATCAAATGATTCATTGTGACATCAAGTGGCCTAAAAGGGCATGGGAAGCATTGTGACACCACAGGGGTTAAGAGAAGCAAGGATCCATTGTGACCCAATGGAGGCTAATAATCCCAGGATCCCATTTGACACCAGGGGGCGTAAAAGGGCCAGGGATCATTTGTGACAGCATGGGGCCCAATAGAAACAAGGAACCATTATGACACCATGGAAGCCAAGAATCAAAAGATTCATTGTGACATCAAGTGGCCTAAAAGGGCATGGGATGCATTGTGACACCACAGGGGTTAAGAGAAGCAAGGAACCATTGTGACCCAATGCAGGCTAACAATCTAAGAATCCCTTTTGACACCAGGGGGCACAAAAGGTCCACGGATCGACTCTGACAACATGGAGACCTATAGAAGCAAGGAACCATTATGACACCATGAAGGCAAAGATTCAAATGGTTCATTGTAAGACCAAGTGGCCTAAAAGGGCTTGGAATGCATTGTGACACCACAGAGGTTAAGAGAAGCAAGGAACCATTGTGACCCAATGCAGGCTAACAATCTAATGATCCCTTGTGACACCAGTCGGCCTAAAAGGGCCAGGGATAGCTTGTTACAGCACGGGGACCAATAGAATCAAGGTTCTATTATGCCACCATGGAGACCAAGAATCAAATAATTCATTGTGACATCATGTGGCCTAAAAGGGCATGGGATGCATTGTGACAGCACAGGGGTTAAGAGAAGCAAGGATCCATTATGACCCAATGGAGGCTAATAATCTAATGATCCCTTTTGACAACAATGGGCCTAAAAGGGGCAGGGATGAATTGTGAAAGCATGGGGCCCAATTAAAACCTGGTACAATTACGCCACCATGGAGGCCAAGAATCAAATGATTCATTGTGACATCAAGTGGCCTAAAAGGGCATGGGATGCATTGTGACACCACAGGGGTTAAGAGAAGCAAGGAACCATTGTGACCCAATGCAGGCTAACCATCTAATGATCCCTTGTGACACCAATGGGCCTAAAAGGGCCAGGGATGGATTGTTACAGCACGGGGACCAATAGAAGCAAGGATCTATTATGCCACCATGGAGGCCAATAATCAAATAATTCATTGTGACATCATGTGGCCTAAAAGGGCATGGGATGCATTGTGACAGCGCAGGGGTTAAGAGAAGCAAGGAACCATTGGGACCCAATGCAGGCTAACAATCTAATGATCCCTTGTGTCACCAAAGGGCCTAAAAGGGGCAGGGATGAATTGTGAAAGCATGGGGCCCAATTAAACCCTGGTACAAATATGCCACCATGGAGGCCAAGAATCAAATAATTCATTGTGACATCATGTGGCCTAAAAGGGCATGGGATGCATTGTGACACCACAGAGGTTAAGAGAAGCAAGGAACCATTGTGACCCAATGCAGGCTAACAATCTAATGATCCCTTGTGACACCAATGGGCCTAAAACCGCCAGGGATGAATTGTGAAAGCATGGGGCCCAAGTAAAACCTGGTACAATTATGCCACCATGGAGGCCAAGAATCAAATGATTCATTGTGACATCAAGTGGCCTAAAAGGGCATGGGATGCATTGTGACACCACAGGGGTTAAGAGAAGCAAGGAACCATTGTGACCCAATGCAGGCTAACAATCTAAGAATCCCTTTTGACACCAGGGGGCGCAAAAGGACCACGGATCGACTCTGACAACATGGGGACCTATGGAAGCAAGGAACCATTATGACACCATGAAGGCCAAGAATCAAATAGTTCACTGTAAGACCAAGCGGCCTAAAAGCGCTTGGAATGCATTGTGACACCAGAGAGGTTAAGAGAAGCAAGGAACCATTGTGACCCAATGCAGGCTAACCATCTAATGATCCCTTGTGGTACCAGGGGGTGTAAAAAGGGCCAGGGATGGATTGTTACAGCACGGGGACCAATAGAAGCAAGGATCTATTATGCCACCGTGGAGGCCAAGAATCAAATGATTCATTGTGACATCAAGTGGCCTAAAAGGGCATGGGATGCATTGTGACAGCACAGGGGTTAAAAGAAGCAAGGATCCATTGTGACCCATTGGAGGCTAATAATCCCAGGATCCCATTTGACACCAGGGGGCGTAAAAGGGCCAGGGATGAATTGTGAAAGCATGGGGCCCAATAGAAACAAGGAACCATTATGACACCATGGAGGCCAAGAATCAAATGATTCATTGTGACATCAAGTGGCCTAAAAGGGCATGGGATGCATTGTGACAGCACAGGGGTTAAGAGAAGCAAGGATCCATTATGACCCAATGGAGGCTAATAATCTAATGATCCCTTGTGGCACCAATGGGCCTAAAAGGGGCAGGGATGAATTGCGAAAGCATGGGGCCCAAGTAAAACCTGGTACAATTATGCCACCATGGAGGCCAAGAATCAAATGATTCATTGTGACATCAAGTGGCCTAAAAGGGCATGGGATGCATTGTGACAGCACAGGGGTTAAGAGAAGCAAGGATCCATTGTGACCCAATGGAGGCTAATAATCCCAGGATCCCATTTGACACCAGGGGGCGTAAAAGGGCCAGGGATGAATTGTGACAGCATGGGGCCCAATAGAAACATGGAACCATTATGACACCATGGAGGCCAAGAATCAAAAGATTCATTGTGACATCAAGTGGCCTAAAAGGGCATGGGATGCATTGTGACACCACAGAGGTTAAGGGAAGCAAGGAACCATTGTGACCCAATGCAGGCTAACAATCTAATGATCCCTTGCAGCACCAATGGGCCTAAAAGGGGCAGGGATGAATTGTGAAAGCATGGGGCCCAAGTAAAACCTGGTACAATTATGCCACCATGGAGGCCAAGAATCAAATGATTCATTGTGACATCAAGTGGCCTAAAAGGGCATGGGATGCATTGTGACACCACAGGGGTTAAGAGAAGCAAGGAACCATTGTGACCCAATGCAGGCTAACAATCTAAGAATCCCTTTTGACATCAGGGGGCGCAAAACGACCACGGATGAACTGTGACAGCATGGGGACCTATAGAAGTAAGGAACCATTATGACACCATGAAGGCCAAGAATCAAATGGTGCATTGTGACATCAAGTGGCCTAAAAGGGCTTGGAATGCATTGTGACACCACAGAGGGTAAGAGAAGCAAGGAAACATTGTGACCCAATGCAGGCTAGCAATCTAATGATCCCTTGCGACACCAGGGGGTATAAAAAGGGCCAGGGATGGATTGTTACAGCACGGGGAACAATAGAAGCAAGGATCTATTATGCCACCGTGGAGGCCAAGAATCAAATGATTCATTGTGACTTCAAGTGGCCTAAAAGGGCATGGGATGCATTGTGACAGCACAGGGGTTAAGAGAAGCAAGGATCCATTGTGACCCAATGGAGGCTAATAATCCCAGGATCCCATTTGACACCAGGGGGCGTAAAAGGGCCAGGGATGAATTGTGACAGCATGGGGCCCAATAGAAACAAGGAACCATTATGACACCATGGAGGCCAAGAATCAAATGATTCATTGTGACATCATGTGGCCTAAAAGGGCATGGGATGCATTGTGACAGCACAGGGGTTAAGAGAAGCAAGGATCCATTGTGACCCAATGCAGGCTAATAATCCCAGGATCCCATTTGACACCAGGGGGCGTAAAAGGGCCAGGGATGAATTGTGACAGCATGGGGCCCAATAGAAACAAGGAACCATTATGACACCATGGAGGCCAAGAATCAAATAATTCATTGTGACATCATGTGGCCTAAAAGGGCATGGGATGCATTGTGACAGCACAGGGGTTAAGAGAAGCAAGGAACCATTGTGACCCAATGCAGGCTAACAATCTAACGATCCCTTGTGACACCAATGGGCCTAAAAGGGCCAGGGAGGAATTGTTACAGCACAGGGACCAATAGAAGCAAGGATCTATTATGCCACCATGGAGGCCAATAATCAAATAATTCATTGTGACATCATGTGGCCTAAAAGGGCATGGGATGCATTGTGACAGCACAGGGGTTAAGAGAAGCAAGGATCCATTGTGACCCAATGGAGGCTAACAATCTAAGAATCCCTTTTGACACCAATGGGCCTAAAAGGGGCAGGGATGAATTGTGAAAGCATGGGGCCCAATTAAAACCTGGTACAAATATGCCACCATGGAGGCCAAGAATCAAATGATTCATTGTGACATCAAGTGGCCTAAAAGGGCATGGGATGCATTATGACACCATAGGGGTAAGGAGAAGCAAGGATCCATTGTGACCCAATGCAGGGTAACAATCTAATGATCCCTTGCGGCACCAATGGGCCTAAAAGGGGCAGGGATGAATTGTGAAAGCATGGGGCCCAAGTAAAACCTGGTACAATTATGCCACCATGGAGGCCAAGAATCAAATGATTCATTGTGACATCAAGTGGCCTAAAAGGGCATGGGATGCATTGTGACACCACAGGGGTTAAGAGAATCAAGGAACCATTGTGACCCAATGCAGGCTAACAGTCTAAGAATCCCTTTTGACACCAGGGGGCGCAAAAGGTCCACGGATCGACTCTGACAACATGGAGACCTATAGAAGCAAGGAACCATTATGACACCATGAAGGCCTAGATTCAAATGGTTCATTGTAAGACCAAGTGGCCTAAAAGGGCTTGGAATGCATTGTGACACCACAGAGGTTAAGAGAAGCAAGCAACCATTGTGACCCAATGCAGGCTAACAATCTAATGATCCCTTGTGACACCAATGGGCCTAAAACCGCCAGGGATGAATTGTTACAGCACGGGGACCAATAGAAGCAAGGATCTATTATGCCACCATGGAGTCCAAGAATCAAATAATTCATTGTGACATCATGTGGCCTAAAAGGGCATGGGATGCATTGTGACACCACAGGGGTTAAGAGAAGCAAGGAACCATTGTGACCCAATGCAGGCTAACAATCTAAGAATCCCTTTTGACACCAGGGGGCGCAAAAGGACCACGGATGAACTCTGACAGCAAGGGGACCTATAGAAGCAAGGAACCATTATGACACCATGTAGGCCAAGAATCAAATGGTTCATTGTAAGACCAAGTGGCCTAAAAGGGCTTGGAATGCATTGTGACACCACAGAGGTTAAGAGAAGCAAGGAACCATTGTGACAAAATGCAGGCTAGCAATCTAATGATCCCTTGCGGCACCAGGCGGTATAAAAAGGGCCAGGGATGGATTGTTACAGCACGGGGAACAATAGAAGCAAGGATCTATTATGCCACCGTGGAGGCCAAGAATCAAATGATTCATTGTGACATCAAGTGGCCTAAAAGTGCATGGGATGCATTGTGACAGCACAGGGGTTAAGAGAAGCAAGGATCCATTGTGACCCAATGGAGGCTAATAATCCCAGGATCCCATTTGACACCAGGGGGCGTAAAAGGGCCAGGGATCAATTGTGACAGCATGGGGCCCAATAGAAACAAGGAACCATTATGACACCATGGAAGCCAAGAATCAAATGATTCATTGTGACATCAAGTGGCCTAAAAGGGCATGGGATGCATTGTGACATCACAGAGGTTAAGAGAAGCAAGGAACCATTGTGACCCAATGCAGGCTAACAATCTAATGATCCCTTGTGACACCAATGGGCCTAAAAGGGCCAGGGAGGAATTGTTACAGCACAGGGACCAATAGAAGCAAGGATCTATTATGCCACCATGGAGGCCAAGAATCAAATAATTCATTGTGACATCAAGTGGCCTAAAAGGGCATGGGATGCATTGTGACAGCACAGGGGTTAAGAGAAGCAAGGATCCATTACGACCCAATGGAGGCTAACAATCTAATAATCCCTTTTGACACCAATGGGCCTAAAAGGGGCAGGGATGAATTGTGAAAGCATGGGGCCCAATTAAAACCTGGTACAATTACGCCACCATGGAGGCCAAGAATCAAATGATTCATTGTGACATCAAGTGGCCTAAAAGGGCATGGGATGCATTGTGACAGCACAGGGGTTAAGAGAAGCAAGGAACCATTGTGACCCAATGCAGGCTAACAATCTAAGAATCCCTTTTGACACCAGGGGGCGCAAAAGGACCACGGATGGACTCTGACAGCATGGGGACCTATAGAAGCAAGGATCTATTATGCCACCATGGAGGCCAGGAATCAAATGGTTCATTGTAAGACCAAGTGGCCTAAAAGGGCTTGGAATGCATTGTGACACCACAGAGGTTAAGAGACGCAAGGAACCATTGTGACCCAATGCAGGCTAACAATCTAATGATCCATTGTGACACCAGTGGGCCTAAAAAGGCCAGGGATGAATTGTTACAGCACGGGGAACAATAGAAGCAAGGATCTATTATGCCACCATGGAGTCCAAGACTCAAATAATTCATTGTGACATCATGTGGCCTAAAAGGGCATGGGATGCATTGTGACACCACAGAGGTTAAGAGAAGCAAGGAACCATTGTGACCCAATGCAGGCTAACAATCTAATGATCCCTTGTGACACCAATGGGCCTAAAACCGCCAGGGATGAATTGTGAAAGCATGGGGCCCAAGTAAAACCTGGTACAATTATGCCACCATGGAGGCCAAGAATCAAATGATTCATTGTGACATCAAGTGGCCTAAAAGGGCATGGGATGCATTGTGACACCACAGGGGTTAAGAGAAGCAAGGAACCATTGTGACCCAATGCAGGCTAACAATCTAAGAATCCCTTTTGACACCAGGGGGCGCAAAAGGACCACGGATCGACTCTGACAACATGGGGACCTATGGAAGCAAGGAACCATTATGACACCATGAAGGCCAAGAATCAAATAGTTCACTGTAAGACCAAGCGGCCTAAAAGGGCTTGGAATGCATTGTGACACCAGAGAGGTTAAGAGAAGCAAGGAACCATTGTGACCCAATGCAGGCTAACCATCTAATGATCCCTTGTGGCACCAGGGGGTATAAAAAGGGCCAGGGATGGATTGTTACAGCACGGGGACCAATAGAAGCAAGGATCTATTATGCCACCGTGGAGGCCAAGAATCAAATGATTCATTGTGACATCAAGTGGCCTAAAAGGGCATGGGATGCATTGTGACTGCACAGGGGTTAAAAGAAGCAAGGATCCATTGTGACCCAAAGGAGGCTAATAATCCCAGGATCCCATTTGACACCAGGGGGCGTAAAAGGGCCAGGGATGAATTGTGACAGCATGGGGCCCAATAGAAACAAGGAACCATTATGACACCATGGAGGCCAAGAATCAAATGATTCATTGTGACATCAAGTGGGCTAAAAGGGCATGGGATGCATTGTGACACCACAGAGGTTAAGAGAAGCAAGGAACCATTGTGACCCAATGCAGGCTAACAATCTAATGATCCCTTGTGACACCAATGGGCCTAAAACCGCCAGGGATGAATTGTGAAAGCATGGGGCCCAAGTAAAACCTGGTACAATTATGCCACCATGGAGGCCAAGAATCAAATGATTCATTGTGACATCAAGTGGCCTAAAAGGGCATGGGATGCATTGTGACACCACAGGGGTTAAGAGAAGCAAGGAACCATTGTGACCCAATGCAGGCTAACAATCTAAGAATCCCTTTTGACACCAGGGGGCGCAAAAGGACCACGGATCGACTCTGACAACATGGTGACCTATGGAAGCAAGGAACCATTATGACACCATGAAGGCCAAGAATCAAATGGTTCATTGTAAGACCAAGTGGCCTAAAAGGGCTTGGAATGCATTGTGACACCACAGAGGTTAAGAGAAGCAAGGAACCATTGTGACCCAATGCAGGCTAACAATCTAATGATCCCTTGTGGCACCAGGGGGTATAAAAAGGGCCAGGGATGGATTGTTACAGCACGGGGACCAATAGAAGCAAGGATCTATTATGCCACCGTGGAGGCCAAGAATCAAATGATTCATTGTGACATCAAGTGGCCTAAAAGGGCATGGGATGCATTGTGACAGCACAGGGGTTAAGAGAAGCAAGGATCCATTGTGACCCATTGGAGGCTAATAATCCCAGGATCCCATTTGACACCAGGGGGCGTAAAAGGGCCAGGGATCACTTGTGACAGCATGGGGCCCAATAGAAACAAGGAACCATTATGACACCATGGAGGCCAAGAATCAAATGATTCATTGTGACATCAAGTGGCCTAAAAGGGCATGGGATGAATTGTGACAACACAGAGGTTAAGAGAAGCAAGGAACCATTGTGACCCAATGCAGGCTAACAATCTAATGATCCCTTGTGACACCAATGGGCCTAAAAGGGCCAGGGAGGAATTGTTACAGCACAGGGACCAATAGAAGCAAGGATCTATTATGCCACCATGGAGGCCAAGAATCAAATAATTCATTGTGACATCATGTGGCCTAAAAGGGCATGGGATGCATTGTGACACCACAGGGGTTAAGAGAAGCAAGGATCCATTATGACCCAATGGAGGCTAATAATCTAATGATCCCTTGTGGCACCAATGGGCCTAAAAGGGGCAGGGATGAATTGTGAAAGCATGGGGCCCAAGTAAAACCTGGTACAATTATGCCACCATGGAGGCCAAGAATCAAATGATTCATTGTGACATCAAGTGGCCTAAAAGGGCATGGGATGCATTGTGAGAGCACAGGGGTTAAGAGAAGCAAGGATCCATTGTGACCCAATGGAGGCTAATAATCCCAGGATCCCATTTGACACCAGGGGGCGTAAAAGGGCCAGGGATGAATTGTGACAGCATGGGGCCCAATAGAAACATGCAACCATTATGCCACCATGGAGGCCAAGAATCAAATGATTCATTGTGACATCAAGTGGCCTAAAAGGGCATGGGATGCATTGTGACACCACAGAGGTTAAGGGAAGCAAGGAACCATTGTGACCCAATGCAGGCTAACAATCTAATGATCCCTTGCAGCACCAATGGGCCTAAAAGGGGCAGGGATGAATTGTGAAAGCATGGGGCCCAAGTAAAACCTGGTACAATTATGCCACCATGGAGGCCAAGAATCAAATGATTCATTGTGACATCAAGTGGCCTAAAAGGGCATGGGATGCATTGTGACACCACAGGGGTTAAGAGAAGCAAGGAACCATTGTGACCCAATGCAGGCTAACAATCTAAGAATCCCTTTTGACACCAGGGGCGCAAAAGGTCCACGGATCGACTCTGACAACATGGAGACCTATAGAAGCAAGGAACCATTATGACACCATGAAGGCCTAGATTCAAATGGTTCATTGTAAGACCAAGTGGCCTAAAAGGGCTTGGAATGCATTGTGACACCACAGAGGTTAAGAGAAGCAAGGAACCATTGTGACCCAATGCAGGCTAACAATCTAATGATCCCTTGTGGCACCAGGGGGTATAAAAAGGGCCAGGGATGGATTGTTACAGCACGGGGAACAATAGAAGCAAGGATCTATTATGCCACCGTGGAGGCCAAGAATCAAATGATTCATTGGTGACATCAAGTGGCCTAAAAGGGCATGGGATGCATTGTGACAGCACAGGGGTTAAGAGAAGCAAGGATCCATTGTGACCCATTGGAGGCTAATAATCCCAGGATCCCATTTGACACCAGGGGGCGCAAAAGGGCCAGGGATCACTTGTGACAGCATGGGGCCCAATAGAAACAAGGAACCATTATGACACCATGGAGGCCAAGAATCAAAAGATTCATTGTGACATCAAGTGGGCTAAAAGGGCATGGGATGAATTGTGACACCACAGAGGTTAAGAGAAGCAAGGAACCATTGTGACCCAATGCAGGCTAACCATCTAATGATCCCTAGTGACACCAATGGGCCTAAAAGGGCCAGGGAGGAATTGTTACAGCACAGGGACCAATAGAAGCAACGATCTATTATGCCACCATGGAGGCCAAGAATCAAATAATTCATTGTGACATCATGTGGCCTAAAAGGGCATGGGATGCATTGTGACAGCACAGGGGTTAAGAGAAGCAAGGATCCATTGTGACCCAATGCAGGCTAACAATCTAATGATCCCTTGTGACACCAATGGGCCTAAAAGGGGCAGGGATGAATTGTGAAAGCATGGGGCCCAAGTAAAACCTGGTACAATTATGCCACCATGGAGGCCAAGAATCAAATGATTCATTGTGACATCAAGTGGCCTAAAAGGGCATGGGAAGCATTGTGACACCACAGGGGTTAAGAGAAGCAAGGATCCATTGTGACCCAATGGAGGCTAATAATCCCAGGATCCCATTTGACACCAGGGGGCGTAAAAGGGCCAGGGATCATTTGTGACAGCATGGGGCCCAATAGAAACAAGGAACCATTATGACACCATGGAAGCCAAGAATCAAAAGATTCATTGTGACATCAAGTGGCCTAAAAGGGCATGGGATGCATTGTGACACCACAGGGGTTAAGAGAAGCAAGGAACCATTGTGACCCAATGCAGGCTAACAATCTAAGAATCCCTTTTGACACCAGGGGGCACAAAAGGTCCACGGATCGACTCTGACAACATGGAGACCTATAGAAGCAAGGAACCATTATGACACCATGAAGGCAAAGATTCAAATGGTTCATTCTAAGACCAAGTGGCCTAAAAGGGCTTGGAATGCATTGTGACACCACAGAGGTTAAGAGAAGCAAGGAACCATTGTGACCCAATGCAGGCTAACAATCTAATGATCCCTTGTGACACCAGTCGGCCTAAAAGGGCCAGGGATAGCTTGTTACAGCACGGGGACCAATAGAATCAAGGTTCTATTATGCCACCATGGAGACCAAGAATCAAATAATTCATTGTGACATCATGTGGCCTAAAAGGGCATGGGATGCATTGTGACAGCACAGGGGTTAAGAGAAGCAAGGATCCATTATGACCCAATGGAGGCTAATAATCTAATGATCCCTTTTGACAACAATGGGCCTAAAAGGGGCAGGGATGAATTGTGAAAGCATGGGGCCCAATTAAAACCTGGTACAATTACGCCACCATGGAGGCCAAGAATCAAATGATTCATTGTGACATCAAGTGGCCTAAAAGGGCATGGGATGCATTGTGACACCACAGGGGTTAAGAGAAGCAAGGAACCATTGTGACCCAATGCAGGCTAACCATCTAATGATCCCTTGTGACACCAATGGGCCTAAAAGGGCCAGGGATGGATTGTTACAGCACGGGGACCAATAGAAGCAAGGATCTATTATGCCACCATGGAGGCCAATAATCAAATAATTCATTGTGACATCATGTGGCCTAAAAGGGCATGGGATGCATTGTGACAGCGCAGGGGTTAAGAGAAGCAAGGAACCATTGGGACCCAATGCAGGCTAACAATCTAATGATCCCTTGTGTCACCAAAGGGCCTAAAAGGGGCAGGGATGAATTGTGAAAGCATGGGGCCCAATTAAACCCTGGTACAAATATGCCACCATGGAGGCCAAGAATCAAATAATTCATTGTGACATCATGTGGCCTAAAAGGGCATGGGATGCATTGTGACACCACAGAGGTTAAGAGAAGCAAGGAACCATTGTGACCCAATGCAGGCTAACAATCTAATGATCCCTTGTGACACCAATGGGCCTAAAACCGCCAGGGATGAATTGTGAAAGCATGGGGCCCAAGTAAAACCTGGTACAATTATGCCACCATGGAGGCCAAGAATCAAATGATTCATTGTGACATCAAGTGGCCTAAAAGGGCATGGGATGCATTGTGACACCACAGGGGTTAAGAGAAGCAAGGAACCATTGTGACCCAATGCAGGCTAACAATCTAAGAATCCCTTTTGACACCAGGGGGCGCAAAAGGACCACGGATCGACTCTGACAACATGGGGACCTATGGAAGCAAGGAACCATTATGACACCATGAAGGCCAAGAATCAAATAGTTCACTGTAAGACCAAGCGGCCTAAAAGCGCTTGGAATGCATTGTGACACCAGAGAGGTTAAGAGAAGCAAGGAACCATTGTGACCCAATGCAGGCTAACCATCTAATGATCCCTTGTGGTACCAGGGGGTGTAAAAAGGGCCAGGGATGGATTGTTACAGCACGGGGACCAATAGAAGCAAGGATCTATTATGCCACCGTGGAGGCCAAGAATCAAATGATTCATTGTGACATCAAGTGGCCTAAAAGGGCATGGGATGCATTGTGACAGCACAGGGGTTAAAAGAAGCAAGGATCCATTGTGACCCAAAGGAGGCTAATAATCCCAGGATCCCATTTGACACCAGGGGGCGTAAAAGGGCCAGGGATGAATTGTGACAGCATGGGGCCCAATAGAAACAAGGAACCATTATGACACCATGGAGGCCAAGAATCAAATGATTCATTGTGACATCAAGTGGCCTAAAAGGGCATGGGATGCATTGTGACAGCACAGGGGTTAAGAGAAGCAAGGATCCATTATGACCCAATGGAGGCTAATAATCTAATGATCCCTTGCAGCACCAATGGGCCTAAAAGGGGCAGGGATGAATTGCGAAAGCATGGGGCCCAAGTAAAACCTGGTACAATTATGCCACCATGGAGGCCAAGAATCAAATGATTCATTGTGACATCAAGTGGCCTAAAAGGGCATGGGATGCATTGTGACAGCACAGGGGTTAAGAGAAGCAAGGATCCATTGTGACCCAATGGAGGCTAATAATCCCAGGATCCCATTTGACACCAGGGGGCGTAAAAGGGCCAGGGATGAATTGTGACAGCATGGGGCCCAATAGAAACATGGAACCATTATGACACCATGGAGGCCAAGAATCAAAAGATTCATTGTGACATCAAGTGGCCTAAAAGGGCATGGGATGCATTGTGACACCACAGAGGTTAAGGGAAGCAAGGAACCATTGTGACCCAATGCAGGCTAACAATCTAATGATCCCTTGCAGCACCAATGGGCCTAAAAGGGGCAGGGATGAATTGTGAAAGCATGGGGCCCAAGTAAAACCTGGTACAATTATGCCACCATGGAGGCCAAGAATCAAATGATTCATTGTGACATCAAGTGGCCTAAAAGGGCATGGGATGCATTGTGACACCACAGGGGTTAAGAGAAGCAAGGAACCATTGTGACCCAATGCAGGCTAACAATCTAAGAATCCCTTTTGACACCAGGGGGCGCAAAAGGTCAACGGATCGACTCTGACAACATGGAGACCTATAGAAGCAAGGAACCATTATGACACCATGAAGGCCTAGATTCAAATGGTTCATTGTAAGACCAAGTGGCCTAAAAGGGCTTGGAATGCATTGTGACACCACAGAGGTTAAGAGAAGCAAGGAACCATTGTGACCCAATGCAGGCTAACAATCTAATGATCCCTTGTGGCACCAGGGGGTATAAAAAGGGCCAGGGATGGATTGTTACAGCACGGGGAACAATAGAAGCAAGGATCTATTATGCCACCGTGGAGGCCAAGAATCAAATGATTCATTGTGACATCAAGTGGCCTAAAAGGGCATGGGATGCATTGTGACAGCACAGGGGTTAAGAGAAGCAAGGATCCATTGTGACCCATTGGAGGCTAATAATCCCAGGATCCCATTTGACACCAGGGGGCGTAAAAGGGCCAGGGATCACTTGTGACAGCATGGGGCCCAATAGAAACAAGGAACCATTATGACACCATGGAGGCCAAGAATCAAAAGATTCATTGTGACATCAAGTGGGCTAAAAGGGCATGGGATGAATTGTGACACCACAGAGGTTAAGAGAAGCAAGGAACCATTGTGACCCAATGCAGGCTAACAATCTAATGATCCCTTGTGACACCAATGGGCCTAAAAGGGCCAGGGAGGAATTGTTACAGCACAGGGACCAATAGAAGCAAGGATCTATTATGCCACCATGGAGGCCAAGAATCAAATAATTCATTGTGACATCATGTGGCCTAAAAGGGCATGGGATGCATTGTGACACCACAGGGGTTAAGAGAAGCAAGGATCCATTATGACCCAATGGAGGCTAATAATCTAATGATCCCTTTTGACAACAATGGGCCTAAAAGGGGCAGGGATGAATTGTGAAAGCATGGGGCCCAATTAAAACCTGGTACAAATATGCCACCATGGAGGCCAAGAATCAAATGATTCATTGTGACATCAAGTGGCCTAAAAGGGCATGGGATGCATTGTGACAGCACAGGGGTTAAGAGAAGCAAGGATCCATTGTGACCCAATGGAGGCTAGTAATCCCAGGATCCCATTTGACACCAGGGGGCGTAAAAGGGCCAGGGATGAATTGTGACAGCATGGGGCCCAATAGAAACATGGAACCATTATGACACCATGGAGGCCAAGAATCAAAAGATTCATTGTGACATCAAGTGGCCTAAAAGGGCATGGGATGCATTGTGACACCACAGAGGTTAAGGGAAGCAAGGAACCATTGTGACCCAATGCAGGCTAACAATCTAATGATCCCTTGCAGCACCAATGGGCCTAAAAGGGGCAGGGATGAATTGTGAAAGCATGGGGCCCAAGTAAAACCTGGTACAATTATGCCACCATGGAGGCCAAGAATCAAATGATTCATTGTGACATCAAGTGGCCTAAAAGGGCATGGGATGCATTGTGACACCACAGGGGTTAAGAGAAGCAAGGAACCATTGTGACCCAATGCAGGCTAACAATCTAAGAATCCCTTTTGACACCAGGGGGCGCAAAAGGTCAACGGATCGACTCTGACAACATGGAGACCTATAAAAGCAAGGAACCATTATGACACCATGAAGGCCTAGATTCAAATGGTTCATTGTAAGACCAAGTGGCCTAAAAGGGCTTGGAATGCATTGTGACACCACAGAGGTTAAGAGAAGCAAGGAACCATTGTGACCCAATGCAGGCTAACAATCTAATGATCCCTTGTGGCACCAGGGGGTATAAAAAGGGCCAGGGATGGATTGTTACAGCACGGGGAACAATAGAAGCAAGGATCTATTATGCCACCGTGGAGGCCAAGAATCAAATGATTCATTGTGACATCAAGTGGCCTAAAAGGGCATGGGATGCATTGTGACAGCACAGGGGTTAAGAGAAGCAAGGATCCATTGTGACCCATTGGAGGCTAATAATCCCAGGATCCCATTTGACACCAGGGGGCGTAAAAGGGCCAGGGATCACTTGTGACAGCATGGGGCCCAATAGAAACAAGGAACCATTATGACACCATGGAGGCCAAGAATCAAAAGATTCATTGTGACATCAAGTGGGCTAAAAGGGCATGGGATGAATTGTGACACCACAGAGGTTAAGAGAAGCAAGGAACCATTGTGACCCAATGCAGGCTAACAATCTAATGATCCCTTGTGACACCAATGGGCCTAAAAGGGCCAGGGAGGAATTGTTACAGCACAGGGACCAATAGAAGCAAGGATCTATTATGCCACCATGGAGGCCAAGAATCAAATAATTCATTGTGACATCAAGTGGCCTAAAAGGGCATGGGATGCATTGTGACACCACAGGGGTTAAGAGAAGCAAGGATCCATTATGACCCAATAGAGGCTAATAATCTAATGATCCCTTTTGACAACAATGGGCCTAAAAGGGGCAGGGATGAATTGTGAAAGCATGGGGCCCAATTAAAACCTGGTACAAATATGCCACCATGGAGGCCAAGAATCAAATGATTCATTGTGACATCAAGTGGCCTAAAAGGGCATGGGATGCATTATGACACCATAGGGGTAAGGAGAAGCAAGGATCCATTGTGACCCAATGCAGGCTAACAATCTAATGATCCCTTGTGGCACCAATGGGCCTAAAAGGGGCAGGGATGAATTGTGAAAGCATGGGGCCCAAGTAAAACCTGGTACAATTATGCCACCATGGAGGCCAAGAATCAAATGATTCATTGTGACATCAAGTGGCCTAAAAGGGCATGGGATGCATTGTGACACCACAGGGGTTAAGAGAAGCAAGGATCCATTGTGACCCAATGGAGGCTAATAATCCCAGGATCCCATTTGACACCAGGGGGCGTAAAAGGGCCAGGGATCAATTGTGACAGCATGGGGCCCAATAGAAACAAGGAACCATTATGACACCATGGAAGCCAAGAATCAAAAGATTCATTGTGACATCAAGTGGCCTAAAAGGGCATGGGATGCATTGTGACACCACAGGGGTTAAGAGAAGCAAGGAACCATTGTGACCCAATGCAGGCTAACAATCTAAGAATCCCTTTTGACACCAGGGGGCGCAAAAGGTCCACGGATCGACTCTGACAACATGGAGACCTATAGAAGCAAGGAACCATTATGACACCATGAAGGCCTAGATTCAAATGGTTCATTGTAAGACCAAGTGGCCTAAAAGGGCTTGGAATGCATTGTGACACCACAGAGGTTAAGAGAAGCAAGGAACCATTGTGACCCAATGCAGGCTAACAATCTAATGATCCCTTGTGACACCAGTGGGCCTAAAAGGGCCAGGGATAGCTTGTTACAGCACGGGGACCAATAGAATCAAGGTTCTATTATGCCACCATGGAGACCAAGAATCAAATAATTCATTGTGACATCATGTGGCCTAAAAGGGCATGGGATGCATTGTGACAGCACAGGGGTTAAGAGAAGCAAGGATCCATTATGACCCAATGGAGGCTAATAATCTAATGATCCCTTTTGACAACAATGGGCCTAAAAGGGGCAGGGATGAATTGTGAAAGCATGGGGCCCAATTAAAACCTGGTACAATTACGCCACCATGGAGGCCAAGAATCAAATGATTCATTGTGACATCAAGTGGCCTAAAAGGGCATGGGATGCATTGTGACACCACAGGGGTTAAGAGAAGCAAGGAACCATTGTGACCCAATGCAGGCTAACCATCTAATGATCCCTTGTGACACCAATGGGCCTAAAAGGGCCAGGGATGGATTGTTACAGCACGGGGACCAATAGAAGCAAGGATCTATTATGCCACCATGGAGGCCAAGAATCAAATAATTCATTGTGACATCATGTGGCCTAAAAGGGCATGGGATGCATTGTGACAGCACAGGGGTTAAGAGAAGCAAGGAACCATTGTGACCCAATGCAGGCTAGCAATCTAATGATCCCTTGTGGCACCAGGGGGTATAAAAAGGGCCAGGGATGGATTGTTACAGCACGGGGACCAATAGAAGCAAGGATCTATTATGCCTCCGTAGAGGCCAAGAATCAAATGATTCATTGTGACATCAAGTGGCCTAAAAGTGCATGGGATGCATTGTGACAGCACAGGGGTTAAGAGAAGCAAGGATCCATTGTGACCCAATGGAGGCTAACAATCTAATAATCCCTTTTGTCACCAAAGGCCCTAAAAGGGTCAGTGATGAATTGTGAAAGCATGGGGCCCAATTAAAACCTGGTACAATTATGCCACCATGGAGGCCAAGAATCAAATGATTCATTGTGACATCAAGAGGCCTAAAAGGGCATGGGATGCATTGTGACACCACAGGGGTTAAGAGAAGCAAGGAACCATTGTGACCCAATGCAGGCTAACAATCTAAGGATCCCTTTTGACACCAGGGGGCGCAAAAGGACCACGGATCGACTCTGACAACATGGGGACCTATGGAAGCAAGGAACCATTATGACACCATGAAGGCCTAGAATCAAATGGTTCATTGTAAGACCAAGTGGCCTAAAAGGGCTTGGAATGCATTGTGACACCACAGAGGTTAAGAGAAGCAAGGAACCATTGTGACCCAATGCAGGCTAACAATCTAATGATCCCTTGTGACACCAATGAGCCTAAAACCGCCAGGGATGAATTGTTACAGCACAGGGACCAATAGAAGCAAGGATCTATTATGCCACCATGGAGTCCAAGAATCAAATAATTCATTGTGACATCATGTGGCCTAAAAGGGCATGGGATGCATTGTGACACCACAGGGGTTAAGAGAAGCAAGGAACCATTGTGACCCAATGCAGGCTAACAATCTAAGAATCCCTTTTGACATCAGGGGGCGCAAAACGACCACGGATGAACTGTGACAGCATGGGGACCTATAGAAGCAAGGAACCATTATGACACCATGAAGGCCAAGAATCAAATGGTGCATTGTGACATCAAGTGGCCTAAAAGGGCTTGGAATGCATTGTGACACCACAGAGGTTAAGAGAAGCAAGGAACCATTGTGACCCAATGCAGGCTAACAATCTAATGATCCCTTGTGACACCAATGGGCCTAAAACCGCCAGGGATGAATTGTTACAGCACAGGGACCAATAGAAGCAAGGATCTATTATGCCACCATGGAGTCCAAGAATCAAATAATTCATTGTGACATCATGTGGCCTAAAAGGGCATGGGATGCATTGTGACACCACAGGGGTTAAGAGAAGCAAGGAACCATTGTGACCCAATGCAGGCTAACAATCTAAGAATCCCTTTTGACATCAGGGGGCGCAAAACGACCACGGATGAACTGTGACAGCATGGGGACCTATAGAAGCAAGGAACCATTATGACACCATGAAGGCCAAGAATCAAATGGTGCATTGTGACATCAAGTGGCCTAAAAGGGCTTGGAATGCATTGTGACACCACAGAGGGTAAGAGAAGCAAGGAACCATTGTGACCCAATGCAGGCTAGCAATCTAATGATCCCTTGCGGCACCAGGGGGTATAAAAAGGGCCAGGGATGGATTGTTACAGCACGGGGACCAATAGAAGCAAGGATCTATTATGCCACCGTGGAGGCCAAGAATCAAATGATTCATTGTGACTTCAAGTGGCCTAAAAGGGCATGGGATGCATTGTGACAGCACAGGGGTTAAGAGAAGCAAGGATCCATTGTGACCCAATGGAGGCTAATAATCCCAGGATCCCATTTGACACCAGGGGGCGTAAAAGGGCCAGGGATGAATTGTGACAGCATGGGGCCCAATAGAAACAAGGAACCATTATGCCACCATGGAGGCCAAGAATCAAATGATTCATTGTGACATCAAGTGGCCTAAAAGGGCATGGGATGCATTGTGACACCACAGAGGTTAAGAGAAGAAAGGAACCATTGTGACCCAATGCAGGCTAACAATCTTATGATCCCTTGTGACACCAATGGGCCTAAAAGGGGCAGGGATGAATTGTGAAAGCATGGGGCCCAAGTAAAACCTGGTACAATTATGCCACCATGGAGGCCAAGAATCAAATGATTCATTCTGACATCAAGTGGCCTAAAAGGGCATGGGATGCATTGTGACACCACAGGGGTTAAGAGAAGCAAGGATCCATTTTTACCCAATGAAGGCTAATAATCCCAGGATCCCATTTGACACCAGGGGGCGTAAAAGGGCCAGGGATGAATTGTGACAGCATGGGGCCCAATAGGAACAAGGAACCATTATGACACCATGGAGGCCAAGAATCAAATGATTCATTGTGACATCAAGTGGCCTAAAAGGGCATGGGATGCATTGTGACACCACAGAGGTTAAGGGAAGCAAGGAACCATTGTGACCCAATGCAGGCTAACAATCTAATGATCCCTTGTGACACCAATGGGCCTAAAAGTGCCAGGGAGGAATTGTTACAGCACAGGGACCAATAGAAGCAAGGATCTATTATGCCACCATGGAGGCCAAGAATCAAATAATTCATTGTGACATCATGTGGCCTAAAAGGGCATGGGATGCATTGTGACAGCACAGGGGTTAAGAGAAGCAAGGATCCATTGTGACCCAATGGAGGCTAACAATCTAATAATCCCTTTTGACACCAATGGGCCTAAAAGGGGCAGGGTTGAATTGTGAAAGCATGGGGCCCAATTAAAACCTGGTACAAATATGCCACCATGGAGGCCAAGAATCAAATGATTCATTGTGACATCAAGTGGCCTAAAAGGGCATGGGATGCATTATGACACCATAGGGGTAAGGAGAAGCAAGGATCCATTGTGACCCAATGCAGGTTAACAATCTAATGATCCCTTGCGGCACCAATGGGCCTAAAAGGGGCAGGGATGAATTGTGAAAGCATGGGGCCCAAGTAAAACCTGGTACAATTATGCCACCATGGAGGCCAAGAATCAAAAGATTCATTGTGACATCAAGTGGCCTAAAAGGGCATGGGATGCATTGTGACACCACAGGGGTTAAGAGAAGCAAGGAACCATTGTGACCCAATGCAGGCTAACAGTCTAAGAATCCCTTTTGACACCAGGGGGCGCAAAAGGTCCACGGATCGACTCTGACAACATGGAGACCTATAGAAGCAAGGAACCATTATGACACCATGAAGGCCTAGATTCAAATGGTTCATTGTAAGACCAAGTGGCCTAAAAGGGCTTGGAATGCATTGTGACACCACAGAGGTTAAGAGAAGCAAGCAACCATTGTGACCCAATGCAGGCTAACAATCTAATGATCCCTTGTGACACCAATGGGCCTAAAAGGGCCAGGGATGAATTGTTACAGCACGGGGACCAATAGAAGCAAGGATCTATTATGCCACCATGGAGTCCAAGACTCAAATAATTCATTGTGACATCATGTGGCCTAAAAGGGCATGGGATGCATTGTGACACCACAGGGGTTAAGAGAAGCAAGGAACCATTGTGACCCAATGCAGGCTAACAATCTAATGATCCCTTGTGACACCAATGGGCCTAAAAGGGGCAGGGATGAATTGTGAAAGCATGGGGCCCAAGTAAAACCTGGTACAAATATGCCACCATGGAGGCCAAGAATCAAATGATTCATTGTGACATCAAGTGGCCTAAAAGGGCATGGGATGCATTGTGACACCACAGGGGTTAAGAGAAGCAAGGAACCATTGTGACCCAATGCAGGCTAACAATCTAAGAATCCCTTTTGACACCAGGGGGCGCAAAAGGACCACGGATGAACTCTGACAGCAAGGGGACCTATAGAAGCAAGGAACCATTATGACACCATGTAGGCCAAGAATCAAATGGTTCATTGTAAGACCAAGTGGCCTAAAAGGGCTTGGAATGCATTGTGACACCACAGAGGTTAAGAGAAGCAAGGAACCATTGTGACCCAATGCAGGCTAGCAATCTAATGAACCCTTGAGGCACCAGGGGGTATAAAAAGGGCCAGGGATGGATTGTTACAGCACGGGGACCAATAGAAGCAAGGATCTATTATGCCACCGTGGAGGCCAAGAATCAAATGATTCATTGTGACATCAAGTGGCCTAAAAGTGCATGGGATGCATTGTGACAGCACAGGGGTTAAGAGAAGCAAGGATCCATTGTGACCCAATGGAGGCTAATAATCCCAGGATCCCATTTGACACCAGGGGGCGTAAAAGGGCCAGGGATGAATTGTGACAGCATGGGGCCCAATAGAAACAAGGAACCATTATGACACCATGGAAGCCAAGAATCAAATGATTCATTGTGACATCAAGTGGCCTAAAAGGGCATGGGATGCATTGTGACATCACAGAGGTTAAGAGAAGCAAGGAACCATTGTGACCCAATGCAGGCTAACAATCTAATGATCCCTTGTGACACCAATGGGCCTAAAAGGGCCAGGGAGGAATTGTTACAGCACAGGGACCAATAGAAGCAAGGATCTATTATGCCACCATGGAGGCCAAGAATCAAATAATTCATTGTGACATCATGTGGCCTAAAAGGGCATGGGATGCATTGTGACAGCACAGGGGTTAAGAGAAGCAAGGATCCATTATGACCCAATGGAGGCTAACAATCTAATAATCCCTTTTGACACCAATGGGCCTAAAAGGGGCAGGGATTAATTGTGAAATCATGGGGCCCAATTAAAACCTGGTACAATTACGCCACCATGGAGGCCAAGAATCAAATGATTCATTGTGACATCAAGTGGCCTAAAAGGGCATGGGATGCATTGTGACAGCACAGGGGTTAAGAGAAGCAAGGAACCATTGTGACCCAATGCAGGCTAACAATCTAAGAATCCCTTTTGACACCAGGGGGCGCAAAAGGACCACGGATGGACTCTGACAGCATGGGGACCTATAGAAGCAAGGATCTATTATGCCACCATGGAGGCCAGGAATCAAATGGTTCATTGTAAGACCAAGTGGCCTAAAAGGGCTTGGAATGCATTGTGACACCACAGAGGTTAAGAGAAGCAAGGAACCATTGTGACCCAATGCAGGCTAACAATCTAATGATCCATTGTGACACCAGTGGGCCTAAAAAGTCCAGGGATGAATTGTTACAGCACGGGGAACATTAGAAGCAAGGATCTATTATGCCACCATGGAGTCCAAGACTCAAATAATTCATTGTGACATCATGTGGCCTAAAAGGGCATGGGATGCATTGTGACACCACAGAGGTTAAGAGAAGCAAGGAACCATTGTGACCCAATGCAGGCTAACAATCTAATGATCCCTTGTGACACCAATGGGCCTAAAACCGCCAGGGATGAATTGTGAAAGCATGGGGCCCAAGTAAAACCTGGTACAATTATGCCACCATGGAGGCCAAGAATCAAATGATTCATTGTGACATCAAGTGGCCTAAAAGGGCATGGGATGCATTGTGACACCACAGGGGTTAAGAGAAGCAAGGAACCATTGTGACCCAATGCAGGCTAACAATCTAAGAATCCCTTTTGACACCAGGGGGCGCAAAAGGACCACGGATCGACTCTGACAACATGGGGACCTATGGAAGCAAGGAACCATTATGACACCATGAAGGCCAAGAATCAAATAGTTCACTGTAAGACCAAGCGGCCTAAAAGGGCTTGGAATGCATTGTGACACCAGAGAGGTTAAGAGAAGCAAGGAACCATTGTGACCCAATGCAGGCTAACCATCTAATGATCCCTTGTGGCACCAGGGGGTATAAAAAGGGCCAGGGATGGATTGTTACAGCACGGGGACCAATAGAAGCAAGGATCTATTATGCCACCGTGGAGGCCCAGAATCAAATGATTCATTGTGACATCAAGTGGCCTAAAAGGGCATGGGATGCATTGTGACTGCACAGGGGTTAAAATAAGCAAGGATCCATTGTGACCCAAAGGAGGCTAATAATCCCAGGATCCCATTTGACACCAGGGGGCGTAAAAGGGACAGGGATGAATTGTGACAGCATGGGGCCCAATAGAAACAAGGAACCATTATGACACCATGGAGGCCAAGAATCAAATGATTCATTGTGACATCAAGTGGCCTAAAAGGGCATGGGATGCATTGTGACACCACAGAGGTTAAGAGAAGCAGGGAACCATTGTGACCCAATGCAGGCTAACAATCTAATGATCCCTTGTGACACCAATGGGCCTAAAACCGCCAGGGATGAATTGTGAAAGCATGGGGCCCAAGTAAAACCTGGTACAATTATGCCACCATGGAGGCCAAGAATCAAATGATTCATTGTGACATCAAGTGGCCTAAAAGGGCATGGGATGCATTGTGACACCACAGGGGTTAAGAGAAGCAAGGAACCATTGTGACCCAATGCAGGCTAACAATCTAAGAATCCCTTTTGACACCAGGGGGCGCAAAAGGACCACGGATCGACTCTGACAACACAGGGACCTATGGAAGCAAGGAACCATTATGACACCATGAAGGCCAAGAATCAAATGGTTCATTGTAAGACCAAGTGGCCTAAAAGGGCTTGGAATGCATTGTGACACCACAGAGGTTAAGAGAAGCAAGGAACCATTGTGACCCAATGCAGGCTAACAATCTAATGATCCCTTGTGGCACCAGGGGGTATAAAAAGGGCCAGGGATGGATTGTTACAGCACGGGGACCAATAGAAGCAAGGATCTATTATGCCACCGTGGAGGCCAAGAATCAAATGATTCATTGTGACATCAAGTGGCCTAAAAGGGCATGGGATGCATTGTGACAGCACAGGGGTTAAGAGAAGCAAGGATCCATTGTGACCCATTGGAGGCTAATAATCCCAGGATCCCATTTGACACCAGGGGGCGTAAAAGGGCCAGGGATCACTTGTGACAGCATGGGGCCCAATAGAAACAAGGAACCATTATGACACCATGGAGGCCAAGAATCAAAAGATTCATTGTGACATCAAGTGGCCTAAAAGGGCATGGGATGAATTGTGACACCACAGAGGTTAAGAGAAGCAAGGAACCATTGTGACCCAATGCAGGCTAACAATCTAATGATCCCTTGTGACACCAATGGGCCTAAAAGGGCCAGGGAGGAATTGTTACAGCACAGGGACCAATAGAAGCAAGGATCTATTATGCCACCATGGAGGCCAAGATTCAAATAATTCATTGTGACATCATGTGGCCTAAAAGGGCATGGGATGCATTGTGACAGCACAGGGGTTAAGAGAAGCAAGGATCCATTATGACCCAATGGAGGCTAATAATCTAATGATCCCTTTTGACAACAATGGGCCTAAAAGGGGCAGGGATGAATTGTGAAAGCATGGGGCCCAATTAAAACCTGGTACAAATATGCCACCATGGAGGCCAAGAATCAAATGATTCATTGTGACATCAAGTGGCCTAAAAGGGCATGGGATGCATTATGACACCATAGGGGTAAGGAGAAGCAAGGATCCATTGTGACCCAATGCAGGCTAACAATCTAATGATCCCTTGTGGCACCAATGGGCCTAAAAGGGGCAGGGATGAATTGTGAAAGCATGGGGCCCAAGTAAAACCTGGTACAATTATGCCACCATGGAGGCCAAGAATCAAATGATTCATTGTGACATCAAGTGGCCTAAAAGGGCATGGGATGCATTGTGACAGCACAGGGGTTAAGAGAAGCAAGGATCCATTGTGACCCAATGGAGGCTAATAATCCCAGGATCCCATTTGACACCAGGGGGCGTAAAAGGGCCAGGGATGAATTGTGACAGCATGGGGCCCAATAGAAACATGGAACCATTATGACACCATGGAGGCCAAGAATCAAAAGATTCATTGTGACATCAAGTGGCCTAAAAGGGCATGGGATGCATTGTGACACCACAGAGGTTAAGGGAAGCAAGGAACCATTGTGACCCAATGCAGGCTAACAATCTAATGATCCCTTGCAGCACCAATGGGCCTAAAAGGGGCAGGGATGAATTGTGAAAGCATGGGGCCCAAGTAAAACCTGGTACAATTATGCCACCATGGAGGCCAAGAATCAAATGATTCATTGTGACATCAAGTGGCCTAAAAGGGCATGGGATGCATTGTGACACCACAGGGGTTAAGAGAAGCAAGGAACCATTGTGACCCAATGCAGGCTAACAATCTAAGAATCCCTTTTGACACCAGGGGGCGCAAAAGGTCCACGGATCGACTCTGACAACATGGAGACCTATAGAAGCAAGGAACCATTATGACACCATGAAGGCCTAGATTCAAATGGTTCATTGTAAGACCAAGTGGCCTAAAAGGGCTTGGAATGCATTGTGACACCACAGAGGTTAAGAGAAGCAAGGAACCATTGTGACCCAATGCAGGCTAACAATCTAATGATCCCTTGTGGCACCAGGGGGTATAAAAAGGGCCAGGGATGGATTGTTACAGCACGGGGACCAATAGAAGCAAGGATCTATTATGCCACCGTGGAGGCCAAGAATCAAATGATTCATTGTGACATCAAGTGGCCTAAAAGGGCATGGGATGCATTGTGACAGCACAGGGGTTAAGAGAAGCAAGGATCCATTGTGACCCATTGGAGGCTAATAATCCCAGGATCCCATTTGACACCAGGGGGCGTAAAAGGGCCAGGGATCACTTGTGACAGCATGGGGCCCAATAGAAACAAGGAACCATTATGACACCATGGAGGCCAAGAATCAAAAGATTCATTGTGACATCAAGTGGCCTAAAAGGGCATGGGATGCATTGTGACACCACAGAGGTTAAGAGAAGCAAGGAACCATTGTGACCCAAAGCAGGCTAACAATCTAATGATCCCTTGTGACACCAATGGGCCTAAAAGGGCCAGGGAGGAATTGTTACAGCACAGGGACCAATAGCAGCAAGGATCTATTATGCCACCATGGAGGCCAAGAATCAAATAATTCATTGTGACATCATGTGGCCTAAAAGGGCATGGGATGCATTGTGACACCACAGGGGTTAAGAGAACCAAGGATCCATTATGACCCAATGGAGGCTAATAATTTAATGATCCCTTTTGACAACAATGGGCCTAAAAGGGGCAGGGATGAATTGTGAAAGCATGGGGCCCAATTAAAACCTGGTACAAATATGCCACCATGGAGGCCAAGAATCAAATGATTCATTGTGACATCAAGTGGCCTAAAAGGGCATGGGATGCATTATGACACCATAGGGGTAAGGAGAAGCAAGGATCCATTGTGACCCAATGCAGGCTAACAATCTAATGATCCCTTGTGGCACCAATGGGCCTAAAAGGGGCAGGGATGAATTGTGAAAGCATGGGGCCCAAGTAAAACCTGGTACAATTATGCCACCATGGAGGCCAAGAATCAAATGATTCATTGTGACATCAAGTGGCCTAAAAGGGCATGGGATGCATTGTGACAGCACAGGGGTTAAGAGAAGCAAGGATCCATTGTGACCCAATGGAGGCTAATAATCCCAGGATCCCATTTGACACCAGGGGGCGTAAAAGGGCCAGGGATGAATTGTGACAGCATGGGGCCCAATAGAAACATGGAACCATTATGACACCATGGAGGCCAAGAATCAAAAGATTCATTGTGACATCAAGTGGCCTAAAAGGGCATGGGATGCATTGTGACACCACAGAGGTTAAGGGAAGCAAGGAACCATTGTGACCCAATGCAGGCTAACAATCTAATGATCCCTTGCGGCACCAATGGGCCTAAAAGGGGCAGGGATGAATTGTGAAAGCATGGGGCCCAAGTAAAACCTGGTACAATTATGCCACCATGGAGGCCAAGAATCAAATGATTCATTGTGACATCAAGTGGCCTAAAAGGGCATGGGATGCATTGTGACACCACAGGGGTTAAGAGAAGCAAGGAACCATTGTGACCCAATGCAGGCTAACAATCTAAGAATCCCTTTTGACACCAGGGGGCGCAAAAGGACCACGGATCGACTCTGACAACATGGGGACCTTTGGAAGCAAGGAACCATTATGACACCATGAAGGCCAAGAATCAAATGGTTCATTGTAAGACCAAGTGGCCTAAAAGGGCTTGGAATGCATTGTGACACCACAGAGGTTAAGAGAAGCAAGGAACCATTGTGACCCAATGCAGGCTAACAATCTAATGATCCCTTGTGACACCAATGGGCCTAAAAGGGCCAGGGAGGAATTGTTACAGCACAGGGACCAATAGAAGCAAGGATCTATTATGCCACCATGGAGGCCAAGAATCAAATGATTCATTGTGACATCATGTGGCCTAAAAGGGCATGGGATGCATTGTGACAGCACAGGGGTTAAGAGAAGCAAGGATCCATTATGACCCAATGGAGGCTAATAATCTAATGATCCCTTTTGACAACAATGGGCCTAAAAGGGGCAGGGATGAATTGTGAAAGCATGGGGCCCAATTAAAACCTGGTACAATTACGCCACCATGGAGGCCAAGAATCAAATGATTCATTGTGACATCAAGTGGCCTAAAAGGGCATGGGATGCATTGTGACACCACAGGGGTTTAGAGAAGCAAGGATCCATTGTGACCCAATGCAGGCTAATTATCACAGGATCCCATTTGACACCAGGGGGCGTAAAAGGGCCAGGGATCAATTGTGACAACATGGGGCCCAATAGAAACAAGGAATCATTATGACACCATGGAGGCCAAGAATCAAAAGATTCATTGTGACATCAAGTGGCCTAAAAGGGCATGGGATGCATTGTGTCACCACAGAGGTTAAGAGAAGCAAGGAACCATTGTGACCCAATGCAGGCTAACAATCTAATGATCCCTTGTGACACCAATGGGCCTAAAAGGGGCAGGGATGAATTGTGAAAGCATGGGGCCCAAGTAAACCCTGGTACAAATATGCCACCATGGAGGCCAAGAATCAAATGATTCATTGTGACAACAAGTGGCCTAAAAGGGCATGGGATGCATTGTGACACCACAGGGGTTAAGAGAAGCAAGGATCCATTGTGACCCAATGCAGGCTAATAATCCCAGGATCCCATTTGACACCAGGGGGCGTAAAAGGGCCAGGGATCACTTGTGACAGCATGGGGCCCAATAGAAACAAGGAACCATTATGACACCATGGAGGCCAAGAATCAAAAGATTCATTGTGACATCAAGTGGCCTAAAAGGGCATGGGATGCATTGTGACAGCACAGGGGTTAAGAGAAGCAAGGATCCATTATGACCCAATGGAGGCTAACAATCTAATAATCCCTTTTGACACCAATGGGCCTAAAAGGGGCAGGGATGAATTGTGAAAGCATGGGGCCCAATTAAAACCTGGTACAATTACGCCACCATGGAGGCCAAGAATCAAATGATTCATTGTGACATCAAGTGGCCTAAAAGGGCATGGGATGCATTGTGACAGCACAGGGGTTAAGGGAAGCAAGGAACCATTGTGACCCAATGCAGGCTAGTAATCTAATGATCCCTTGTGACACCAATGGGCCTAAAAGGGCCAGGGATGAATTGTGACAGCACGGGGACCAATAGATGCAAGGATCTATTATGCCACCATGGAGGCCAAGAATCAAATAATTCATTGTGACATCATGTGGCCTAAAAGGGCATGGGATGCATTGTGACAGCACAGGGGTTAAGAGAAGCAAGGAACCATTGTGACCCAATGGAGGCTAACAATCTAATGATCCCTTTTGACAACAATGGGCCTCAAAGGGGCAGGGATGCATTGTGAAAGCACGGGGACCAATTAAAACCTGGTACAATTACGCCACCATGGAGGCCAAGAATCAAATGATTCATTGTGACATCAAGTGGCCTAAAAGGGCATGGGATGCATTGTGACACCACAGGGGTTAAGAGAAGCAAGGATCCATTGTGACCCAATGCAGGCTAACAATCTAAGAATCCCTTTTGACACCAGGGGGCGCAAAAGGACCACGGATGAACTCTGACAGCAAGGGGACCTATAGAAGCAAGGAACCATTATGACACCATGTAGGCCAAGAATCAAATGGTTCATTGTAAGACCAAGTGGCCTAAAAGGGCTTGGAATGCATTGTGACACCACAGAGGTTAAGAGAAGCAAGGAACCATTGTGACCCAATGCAGGCTAGCAATCTAATGATCCCTTGTGGCACCAGGGTGTATAAAAAGGGCCAGGGATGGTTTGTTACAGCATGGGGACCAATAGAAGCAAGGATCTATTATGCCACCGTGGAGGCCAAGAATCAAATGATTCATTGTGACATCAAGTGGCCTAAAAGTGCATGGGATGCATTGTGACAGCACAGGGGTTAAGAGAAGCAAGGATCCATTGTGACCCAATGGAGGCTAATAATCCCAGGATCCCATTTGACACCAGGGGGCGTAAAAGGGCCAGGGATGAATTGTGACAGCATGGGGCCCAGTAGAAACAAGGAACCATTATGACACCATGGAGGCCAAGAATCAAATGATTCATTGTGACATCAAGTGGCCTAAAAGGGCATGGGATGCATTGTGACACCACAGAGGTTAAGAGAAGCAAGGAACCATTGTGACCCAAAGCATGCTAACAATCTAATGATCCCTTGTGACACGAATGGGCCTAAAAGGGGCAGGGATGTATTGTGAAAGCATGGGGCCCAAGTAAAACCTGGTACAATTATGCCACCATGGAGGCCAAGAATCAAATGATTCATTGTGACATCAAGTGGCCTAAAAGGGCATGGGATGCATTGTGACACCACAGGGGTTAAGAGAAGCAAGGAACCATTGTGACCCAATGGAGGCTAACAATCTAATGATCCCTTTTGACACCAGGGGGCGCAAAAGGACCACGGATCGACTCTGACAGCATGGGGACCTATGGAAGCAAGGAACCATTATGACACCATGAAGGCCAAGAATCAAATGGTTCATTGTAAGACCAAGTGGCCTAAAAGGGCTTGGAATGCATTGTGACAGCACAGAGGTTAAGAGAAGCAAGGAACCATTGTGACCCAATGCAGGCTAACAATCTAATGATCCCTTGTGACACCAATGGGCCTAAAAGGGCCAGGGAGGAATTGTTACAGCACAGGGACCAATAGAAGCAAGGATCTATTATGCCACCATGGAGGCCAAGAATCAAATAATTCATTGTGACATCAAGTGGCCTAAAAGGTCATGGGATGCATTGTGACACCACAGGGGTTAAGAGAAGAAAGGAACCATTGTGACCCAATGCAGGCTAACAATCTACGAATTCCTTTTGACACCAGGGGGCGCAAAAGGACCACGGATCGGCTCTGACAACATGGGGACCTATGGAAGCACGGAACCATTATGACACCATGAAGGCCAAGAATCAAATGGTTCATTGTAAAACCAAGTGGCCTAAAAGGGCTTGGAATGCATTGTGACACCACAGAGGTTAAGAGAAGCAAGGAACCATTGTGACCCAATGCAGGCTAACAATCTAATGATCCCTTGTGGCACCAGGGGGTATAAAAAGGGCCAGGGATGGATTGTTACAGCACGGGGACCAATAGAAGCAAGGATCTATTATGCCACCGTGGAGGCCAAGAATCAAATGATTCATTGTGACATCAAGTGGCCTAAAAGGGCATGGGATGCATTGTGACAGCACAGGGGTTAAGAGAAACAAGGATGCATTGTGACCCAATGGAGGCGAATAATCCCAGGATCCCATTTGACACCAGGGGGCGTAAAAGGGCCAGGGATGAATTGTGACAGCATGGGGCCCAATAGAAACAAGGAACCATTATGACACCATGGAGGCCAAGAATCAAAAGATTCATTGTGACATCAAGTGGCCTAAAAGGGCATGGGATGCATTGTGACACCACAGAGGTTAAGAGAAGCAAGGAACCATTGTGACCCAATGCAGGCTAACAATCTAATGATCCCTTGTGACACCAATGGGCCTAAAAGGGCCAGGGATGGATTGTTACAGCACGGGGACCAATAGAAGCACGGATCTATTATGCCACCATGGAGTCCAAGAATCAAATAATTCATTGTGACATCATGTGGCCTAAAAGGGCATGGGATGCATTGTGACAGCACAGGGGTTAAGAGAAGCAAGGAACCATTGTGACCCAATGCAGGCTAACAATCTAAGAATCCCTTTTAACACCAGGGGGCGCAAAAGGACCACGGACGAACTCTGACAGCAAGGGGACCTACAGAAGCAAGGAACCATTATGACACCATGTAGGCCAAGAATCAAATGGTTCATTGTAAGACCAAGTGGCCTAAAAGGGCTTGGAATGCATTGTGACACCACAGAGGTTAAGAGAAGCAAGGAACCATTGTGACCCAATGCAGGCTAGCAATCTAATGATCCCTTGTGGCACCAGGGGGTATAAAAAGGGCCAGGGATGGATTGTTACAGCACGGGGACCAATAGAAGCAAGGATCTATTATGCCACCAAGGCGGCCAAGAATCAAATGATTCATTGTGACATCAAGTGGCCTAAAAGGGCATGGGATGCATTGCGCCACCACAGGGGTTTAGAGAAGCAAGGATCCATTGTGACCCATTGGAGGCTAATAATCCCAGGATCCCATTTGACACCAGGGGGCGTAAAAGGGCCAGGGATCACTTGTGACAGCATGGGGCCCAATAGAAACAAGGAACCATTATGACACCATGGAGGCCAAGAATCAAAAGATTCATTGTGACATCAAGTGGCCTAAAAGGGCATGGGATGAATTGTGACACCACAGAGGTTAAGAGAAGCAAGGAACCATTGTGACCCAATGCAGGCTAACAATCTAATGATCCCTTGTGACACCAATGGGCCTAAAAGGGCCAGGGAGGAATTGTTACAGCACAGGGACCAATAGAAGCAAGGATCTATTATGCCACCATGGAGGCCAAGAATCAAATAATTCATTGTGACATCATGTGGCCTAAAAGGGCATGGGATGCATTGTGACAGCACAGGGGTTAAGAGAAGCAAGGATCCATTATGACCCAATGGAGGCTAATAATCTAATGATCCCTTTTGACAACAATGGGCCTAAAAGGGGCAGGGATGAATTGTGAAAGCATGGGGCCCAATTAAAACCTGGTACAAATATGCCACCATGGAGGCCAAGAATCAAATGATTCATTGTGACATCAAGTGGCCTAAAAGGGCATGGGATGCATTATGACACCATAGGGGTAAGGAGAAGCAAGGATCCATTGTGACCCAATGCAGGCTAACAATCTAATGATCCCTTGTGGCACCAATGGGCCTAAAAGGGGCAGGGATGAATTGTGAAAGCATGGGGCCCAAGTAAAACCTGGTACAATTATGCCACCATGGAGGCCAAGAATCAAATGATTCATTGTGACATCAAGTGGCCTAAAAGGGCATGGGATGCATTGTGACAGCACAGGGGTTAAGAGAAGCAAGGATCCATTGTGACCCAATGGAGGCTAATAATCCCAGGATCCCATTTGACACCAGGGGGCGTAAAAGGGCCAGGGATGAATTGTGACAGCATGGGGCCCAATAGAAACATGGAACCATTATGACACCATGGAGGCCAAGAATCAAAAGATTCATTGTGACATCAAGTGGCCTAAAAGGGCATGGGATGCATTGTGACACCACAGAGGTTAAGGGAAGCAAGGAACCATTGTGACCCAATGCAGGCTAACAATCTAATGATCCCTTGCAGCACCAATGGGCCTAAAAGGGGCAGGGATGAATTGTGAAAGCATGGGGCCCAAGTAAAACCTGGTACAATTATGCCACCATGGAGGCCAAGAATCAAATGATTCATTGTGACATCAAGTGGCCTAAAAGGGCATGGGATGCATTGTGACACCACAGGGGTTAAGAGAAGCAAGGAACCATTGTGACCCAATGCAGGCTAACAATCTAAGAATCCCTTTTGACACCAGGGGGCGCAAAAGGTCCACGGATCGACTCTGACAACATGGAGACCTATAGAAGCAAGGAACCATTATGACACCATGAAGGCCTAGATTCAAATGGTTCATTGTAAGACCAAGTGGCCTAAAAGGGCTTGGAATGCATTGTGACACCACAGAGGTTAAGAGAAGCAAGGAACCATTGTGACCCAATGCAGGCTAACAATCTAATGATCCCTTGTGGCACCAGGGGGTATAAAAAGGGCCAGGGATGGATTGTTACAGCACGGGGACCAATAGAAGCAAGGATCTATTATGCCACCGTGGAGGCCAAGAATCAAATGATTCATTGTGACATCAAGTGGCCTAAAAGGGCATGGGATGCATTGTGACAGCACAGGGGTTAAGAGAAGCAAGGATCCATTGTGACCCATTGGAGGCTAATAATCCCAGGATCCCATTTGACACCAGGGGGCGTAAAAGGGCCAGGGATCACTTGTGACAGCATGGGGCCCAATAGAAACAAGGAACCATTATGACACCATGGAGGCCAAGAATCAAAAGATTCATTGTGACATCAAGTGGCCTAAAAGGGCATGGGATGCATTGTGACACCACAGAGGTTAAGAGAAGCAAGGAACCATTGTGACCCAAAGCAGGCTAACAATCTAATGATCCCTTGTGACACCAATGGGCCTAAAAGGGCCAGGGAGGAATTGTTACAGCACAGGGACCAATAGCAGCAAGGATCTATTATGCCACCATGGAGGCCAAGAATCAAATAATTCATTGTGACATCATGTGGCCTAAAAGGGCATGGGATGCATTGTGACACCACAGGGGTTAAGAGAAGCAAGGATCCATTATGACCCAATGGAGGCTAATAATTTAATGATCCCTTTTGACAACAATGGGCCTAAAAGGGGCAGGGATGAATTGTGAAAGCATGGGGCCCAATTAAAACCTGGTACAAATATGCCACCATGGAGGCCAAGAATCAAATGATTCATTGTGACATCAAGTGGCCTAAAAGGGCATGGGATGCATTATGACACCATAGGGGTAAGGAGAAGCAAGGATCCATTGTGACCCAATGCAGGCTAACAATCTAATGATCCCTTGTGGCACCAATGGGCCTAAAAGGGGCAGGGATGAATTGTGAAAGCATGGGGCCCAAGTAAAACCTGGTACAATTATGCCACCATGGAGGCCAAGAATCAAATGATTCATTGTGACATCAAGTGGCCTAAAAGGGCATGGGATGCATTGTGACAGCACAGGGGTTAAGAGAAGCAAGGATCCATTGTGACCCAATGGAGGCTAATAATCCCAGGATCCCATTTGACACCAGGGGGCGTAAAAGGGCCAGGGATGAATTGTGACAGCATGGGGCCCAATAGAAACATGGAACCATTATGACACCATGGAGGCCAAGAATCAAAAGATTCATTGTGACATCAAGTGGCCTAAAAGGGCATGGGATGCATTGTGACACCACAGAGGTTAAGGGAAGCAAGGAACCATTGTGACCCAATGCAGGCTAACAATCTAATGATCCCTTGCGGCACCAATGGGCCTAAAAGGGGCAGGGATGAATTGTGAAAGCATGGGGCCCAAGTAAAACCTGGTACAATTATGCCACCATGGAGGCCAAGAATCAAATGATTCATTGTGACATCAAGTGGCCTAAAAGGGCATGGGATGCATTGTGACACCACAGGGGTTAAGAGAAGCAAGGAACCATTGTGACCCAATGCAGGCTAACAATCTAAGAATCCCTTTTGACACCAGGGGGCGCAAAAGGACCACGGATCGACTCTGACAACATGGGGACCTTTGGAAGCAAGGAACCATTATGACACCATGAAGGCCAAGAATCAAATGGTTCATTGTAAGACCAAGTGGCCTAAAAGGGCTTGGAATGCATTGTGACACCACAGAGGTTAAGAGAAGCAAGGAACCATTGTGACCCAATGCAGGCTAACAATCTAATGATCCCTTGTGACACCAATGGGCCTAAAAGGGCCAGGGAGGAATTGTTACAGCACAGGGACCAATAGAAGCAAGGATCTATTATGCCACCATGGAGGCCAAGAATCAAATGATTCATTGTGACATCATGTGGCCTAAAAGGGCATGGGATGCATTGTGACAGCACAGGGGTTAAGAGAAGCAAGGATCCATTATGACCCAATGGAGGCTAATAATCTAATGATCCCTTTTGACAACAATGGGCCTAAAAGGGGCAGGGATGAATTGTGAAAGCATGGGGCCCAATTAAAACCTGGTACAATTACGCCACCATGGAGGCCAAGAATCAAATGATTCATTGTGACATCAAGTGGCCTAAAAGGGCATGGGATGCATTGTGACACCACAGGGGTTTAGAGAAGCAAGGATCCATTGTGACCCAATGCAGGCTAATTATCACAGGATCCCATTTGACACCAGGGGGCGTAAAAGGGCCAGGGATCAATTGTGACAACATGGGGCCCAATAGAAACAAGGAATCATTATGACACCATGGAGGCCAAGAATCAAAAGATTCATTGTGACATCAAGTGGCCTAAAAGGGCATGGGATGCATTGTGTCACCACAGAGGTTAAGAGAAGCAAGGAACCATTGTGACCCAATGCAGGCTAACAATCTAATGATCCCTTGTGACACCAATGGGCCTAAAAGGGGCAGGGATGAATTGTGAAAGCATCGGGCCCAAGTAAACCCTGGTACAAATATGCCACCATGGAGGCCAAGAATCAAATGATTCATTGTGACAACAAGTGGCCTAAAAGGGCATGGGATGCATTGTGACACCACAGGGGTTAAGAGAAGCAAGGATCCATTGTGACCCAATGGAGGCTAATAATCCCAGGATCCCATTTGACACCAGGGGGCGTAAAAGGGCCAGGGATCACTTGTGACAGCATGGGGCCCAATAGAAACAAGGAACCATTATGACACCATGGAGGCCAAGAATCAAAAGATTCATTGTGACATCAAGTGGCCTAAAAGGGCATGGGATGCATTGTGACAGCACAGGGGTTAAGAGAAGCAAGGATCCATTATGACCCAATGGAGGCTAACAATCTAATAATCCCTTTTGACACCAATGGGCCTAAAAGGGGCAGGGATGAATTGTGAAAGCATGGGGCCCAATTAAAACCTGGTACAATTACGCCACCATGGAGGCCAAGAATCAAATGATTCATTGTGACATCAAGTGGCCTAAAAGGGCATGGGATGCATTGTGACAGCACAGGGGTTAAGGGAAGCAAGGAACCATTGTGACCCAATGCAGGCTAGTAATCTAATGATCCCTTGTGACACCAATGGGCCTAAAAGGGCCAGGGATGAATTGTGACAGCACGGGGACCAATAGATGCAAGGATCTATTATGCCACCATGGAGGCCAAGAATCAAATAATTCATTGTGACATCATGTGGCCTAAAAGGGCATGGGATGCATTGTGACAGCACAGGGGTTAAGAGAAGCAAGGAACCATTGTGACCCAATGGAGGCTAACAATCTAATGATCCCTTTTGACAACAATGTGCCTCAAAGGGGCAGGGATGCATTGTGAAAGCACGGGGACCAATTAAAACCTGGTACAATTACGCCACCATGGAGGCCAAGAATCAAATGATTCATTGTGACATCAAGTGGCCTAAAAGGGCATGGGATGCATTGTGACACCACAGGGGTTAAGAGAAGCAAGGATCCATTGTGACCCAATGCAGGCTAACAATCTAAGAATCCCTTTTGACACCAGGGGGCGCAAAAGGACCACGGATGAACTCTGACAGCAAGGGGACCTATAGAAGCAAGGAACCATTATGACACCATGTAGGCCAAGAATCAAATGGTTCATTGTAAGACCAAGTGGCCTAAAAGGGCTTGGAATGCATTGTGACACCACAGAGGTTAAGAGAAGCAAGGAACCATTGTGACCCAATGCAGGCTAGCAATCTAATGATCCCTTGTGGCACCAGGGTGTATAAAAAGGGCCAGGGATGGTTTGTTACAGCATGGGGACCAATAGAAGCAAGGATCTATTATGCCACCGTGGAGGCCAAGAATCAAATGATTCATTGTGACATCAAGTGGCCTAAAAGTGCATGGGATGCATTGTGACAGCACAGGGGTTAAGAGAAGCAAGGATCCATTGTGACCCAATGGAGGCTAATAATCCCAGGATCCCATTTGACACCAGGGGGCGTAAAAGGGCCAGGGATGAATTGTGACAGCATGGGGCCCAGTAGAAACAAGGAACCATTATGACACCATGGAGGCCAAGAATCAAATGATTCATTGTGACATCAAGTGGCCTAAAAGGGCATGGGATGCATTGTGACACCACAGAGGTTAAGAGAAGCAAGGAACCATTGTGACCCAAAGCATGCTAACAATCTAATGATCCCTTGTGACACGAATGGGCCTAAAAGGGGCAGGGATGTATTGTGAAAGCATGGGGCCCAAGTAAAACCTGGTACAATTATGCCACCATGGAGGCCAAGAATCAAATGATTCATTGTGACATCAAGTGGCCTAAAAGGGCATGGGATGCATTGTGACACCACAGGGGTTAAGAGAAGCAAGGAACCATTGTGACCCAATGGAGGCTAACAATCTAATGATCCCTTTTGACACCAGGGGGCGCAAAAGGACCACGGATCGACTCTGACAGCATGGGGACCTATGGAAGCAAGGAACCATTATGACACCATGAAGGCCAAGAATCAAATGGTTCATTGTAAGACCAAGTGGCCTAAAAGGGCTTGGAATGCATTGTGACACCACAGAGGTTAAGAGAAGCAAGGAACCATTGTGACCCAATGCAGGCTAACAATCTAATGATCCCTTGTGACACCAATGGGCCTAAAAGGGCCAGGGAGGAATTGTTACAGCACAGGGACCAATAGAAGCAAGGATCTATTATGCCACCATGGAGGCCAAGAATCAAATAATTCATTGTGACATCAAGTGGCCTAAAAGGTCATGGGATGCATTGTGACACCACAGGGGTTAAGAGAAGAAAGGAACCATTGTGACCCAATGCAGGCTAACAATCTACGAATTCCTTTTGACACCAGGGGGCGCAAAAGGACCACGGATCGGCTCTGACAACATGGGGACCTATGGAAGCACGGAACCATTATGACACCATGAAGGCCAAGAATCAAATGGTTCATTGTAAAACCAAGTGGCCTAAAAGGGCTTGGAATGCATTGTGACACCACAGAGGTTAAGAGAAGCAAGGAACCATTGTGACCCAATGCAGGCTAACAATCTAATGATCCCTTGTGGCACCAGGGGGTATAAAAAGGGCCAGGGATGGATTGTTACAGCACGGGGACCAATAGAAGCAAGGATCTATTATGCCACCGTGGAGGCCAAGAATCAAATGATTCATTGTGACATCAAGTGGCCTAAAAGGGCATGGGATGCATTGTGACAGCACAGGGGTTAAGAGAAGCAAGGATGCATTGTGACCCAATGGAGGCGAATAATCCCAGGATCCCATTTGACACCAGGGGGCGTAAAAGGGCCAGGGATGAATTGTGACAGCATGGGGCCCAATAGAAACAAGGAACCATTATGCCACCATGGAGGCCAAGAATCAAAAGATTCATTGTGACATCAAGTGGCCTAAAAGGGCATGGGATGCATTGTGACACCACAGAGGTTAAGAGAAGCAAGGAACCATTGTGACCCAATGCAGGCTAACAATCTAATGATCCCTTGTGACACCAATGGGCCTAAAAGGGCCAGGGATGGATTGTTACAGCACGGGGACCAATAGAAGCACGGATCTATTATGCCACCATGGAGTCCAAGAATCAAATAATTCATTGTGACATCATGTGGCCTAAAAGGGCATGGGATGCATTGTGACAGCACAGGGGTTAAGAGAAGCAAGGAACCATTGTGACCCAATGCAGGCTAACAATCTAAGAATCCCTTTTAACACCAGGGGGCGCAAAAGGACCACGGACGAACTCTGACAGCAAGGGGACCTACAGAAGCAAGGAACCATTATGACACCATGTAGGCCAAGAATCAAATGGTTCATTGTAAGACCAAGTGGCCTAAAAGGGCTTGGAATGCATTGTGACACCACAGAGGTTAAGAGAAGCAAGGAACCATTGTGACCCAATGCAGGCTAGCAATCTAATGATCCCTTGTGGCACCAGGGGGTATAAAAAGGGCCAGGGATGGATTGTTACAGCACGGGGACCAATAGAAGCAAGGATCTATTATGCCACCAAGGCGGCCAAGAATCAAATGATTCATTGTGACATCAAGTGGCCTAAAAGGGCATGGGATGCATTGCGCCACCACAGGGGTTTAGAGAAGCAAGGATCCATTGTGACCCAATGGAGGCTAATAATCCCAGGATCCCATGTGACACTAGGGGGCGTAAAAGGGCCAGGGATTAATTGTGACAGCATGGGGCCCAATAGAAACAAGGAACCATTATGACACCATGGAGGCCAAGAATCAAAAGATTCATTGTGACATCAAGTGGCCTAAAAGGGCATGGGATGCATTGTGACAGCACAGGGGTTAAGAGAAGCAAGGAACCATTGTGACCCAATGCAGGATAACAATCTAATGATCCCTTGTGACACCAATGGGCCTAAAAGGGCCAGGGATGAATTGTTACAGCACGGGGACCAATAGAAGCAAGGATCTATTATGCCACCATGGAGGCCAAGAATCAAATAATTCATTGTGACATCATGTGGCCTAAAAGGGCATGGGACGCATTGTGACAGCACAGGGGTTAAGAGAAGCAAGGAACCATTGTGACCCAATGCAGGCTAACAATCTAATGATCCCTTGTGTCACCAATGGGCCTAAAAGGGGCAGGGATGAATTGTGAAAGCATGGGGCCCAAGTAAACCCTGGTACAAATATGCCACCATGGAGGCCAAGAATCAAATGATTCATTGTGACATCAAGTGGCCGAAAAGGGCATGGGATGCATTGTGACACCACAGGGGTTAAGAGAAGCAAGGAACCATTGTGACCCAATGCAGGCTAACAATCTAATGATCCCTTGTGACACCAATGGGCCTAAAAGGGCCAGGGAGGAATTGTTACAGCACAGGGACCAATAGAAGCAAGGATCTATTATGCCACCATGGAGGCCAAGAATCAAATAATTCATTGTGACATCAAGTGGCCTAAAAGGGCATGGGATGCATTGTGACACCACAGGGGTTAAGAGAAGCAAGGAACCATTGTGACCCAATGCAGGCTAACAATCTAAGAATCCCTTTTGACACCAGGGGGCGCAAAAGGTCCACGGATCGACTCTGACAACATGGAGACCTATAGAAGCAAGGAACCATTATGACACCATGAAGGCCTAGATTCAAATGGTTCATTGTAAGACCAAGTGGCCTAAAAGGGCTTGGAATGCATTGTGACACCACAGAGGTTAAGAGAAGCAAGGAACCATTGTGACCCAATGCAGGCTAACAATCTAATGATCCCTTGTGACACCAGTGGGCCTAAAAGGGCCAGGGATAGCTTGTTACAGCACGGGGACCAATAGAATCAAGGTTCTATTATGCCACCATGGAGACCAAGAATCAAATAATTCATTGTGACATCATGTGGCCTAAAAGGGCATGGGATGCATTGTGACACCACAGGGGTTAAGAGAAGCAAGGATCCATTATGACCCAATGGAGGCTAATAATCTAATGATCCCTTTTGACAACAATGGGCCTAAAAGGGGCAGGGATGAATTGTGAAAGCATGGGGCCCAATTAAAACCTGGTACAATTACGCCACCATGGAGGCCAAGAATCAAATGATTCATTGTGACATCAAGTGGCCTAAAAGGGCATGGGATGCATTGTGACACCACAGGGGTTAAGAGAAGCAAGGATCCATTGTGACCCAATGCAGGCTAATAATCCCAGGATCCCATTTGACACCAGGGGGCGTAAAAGGGCCAGGGATGAATTGTGAGAGCATGGGGCCCAATAGGAACAAGGAACCATTATGACACCATGGAGGCCAAGAATCAAATGATTCATTGTGACATCAAGTGGCCTAAAAGGGCATGGGATGCATTGTGACACCACAGAGGTTAAGGGAAGCAAGGAACCATTGTGACCCAATGCAGGCTAACAATCTAATGATCCCTTGTGACACCAATGGGCCTAAAAGTGCCAGGGAGGAATTGTTACAGCACAGGGACCAATAGAAGCAAGGATCTATTATGCCACCATGGAGGCCAAGAATCAAATAATTCATTGTGACATCATGTGGCCTAAAAGGGCATGGGGTGCATTGTGTCACCACAGAGGTTAAGAGAAGCAAGGAACCATTGTGACCCAATGCAGGCTAACAATCTAATGATCCCTTGTGACACCAATGGGCCTAAAAGGGGCAGGGATGAATTGTGAAAGCATGGGGCCCAAGTAAACCCTGGTACAAATATGCCACCATGGAGGCCAAGAATCAAATGATTCATTGTGACATCAAGTGGCCTAAAAGGGCATGGGATGCATTGTGACACCACAGGGGTTAAGAGAAGCAAGGATCCATTGTGACCCAATGGAGGCTAATAATCACAGGATCCCATTTGACACCAGGGGGCGTAAAAGGGCCAGGGATGACTTGTGACAGCATGGGGCCCAATAGAAACAAGGAACCATTATGACACCATGGAGGCCAAGAATCAAAAGATTCATTGTGACATCAAGTGGCCTAAAAGGGCATGGGATGCATTGTGACAGCACAGGGGTTAAGAGAAGCAAGGATCCATTATGACCCAATGGAGGCTAACAATCTAATAATCCCTTTTGACACCAATGGGCCTAAAAGGGGCAGGGATGAATTGTGAAAGCATGGGGCCCAATTAAAACCTGGTACAATTACGCCACCATGGAGGCCAAGAATCAAATGATTCATTGTGACATCAAGTGGCCTAAAAGGGCATGGGATGCATTGTGACAGCACAGGGGTTAAGGGAAGCAAGGAACCATTGTGACCCAATGCAGGCTAGTAATCTAATGATCCCTTGTGACACCAATGGGCCTAAAAGGGCCAGGGATGAATTGTGACAGCACGGGGACCAATAGATGCAAGGATCTATTATGCCACCATGGAGGCCAAGAATCAAATAATTCATTGTGACATCATGTGGCCTAAAAGGGCATGGGATGCATTGTGACAGCACAGGGGTTAAGAGAAGCAAGGAACCATTGTGACCCAATGGAGGCTAACAATCTAATGATCCCTTTTGACAACAATGGGCCTAAAAGGGGCAGGGATGAATTGTGAAAGCATGGGGCCCAATTAAAACCTGGTACAATTACGCCACCATGGAGGCCAAGAATCAAATGATTCATTGTGACATCAAGTGGCCTAAAAGGGCATGGGATGCATTGTGACAGCACAGGGGTTAAGAGAAGCAAGGATCCATTGTGACCCAATGCAGGCTAACAATCTAAGAATCCCTTTTGACACCAGGGGGCGCAAAAGGACCACGGATGAACTCTGACAGCAAGGGGACCTATAGAAGCAAGGAACCATTATGACACCATGTAGGCCAAGAATCAAATGGTTCATTGTAAGACCAAGTGGCCTAAAAGGGCTTGGAATGCATTGTGACACCACAGAGGTTAAGAGAAGCAAGGAACCATTGTGACCCAATGCAGGCTAGCAATCTAATGATCCCTTGTGGCACCAGGGTGTATAAAAAGGGCCAGGGATGGATTGTTACAGCATGGGGACCAATAGAAGCAAGGATCTATTATGCCACCGTGGAGGCCAAGAATCAAATGATTCATTGTGACATCAAGTGGCCTAAAAGTGCATGGGATGCATTGTGACAGCACAGGGGTTAAGAGAAGCAAGGATCCATTGTGACCCAATGGAGGCTAATAATCCCAGGATCCCATTTGACACCAGGGGGCGTAAAAGGGCCAGGGATGAATTGTGACAGCATGGGGCCCAGTAGAAACAAGGAACCATTATGACACCATGGAGGCCAAGAATCAAATGATTCATTGTGACATCAAGTGGCCTAAAAGGGCATGGGATGCATTGTGACACCACAGGGGTTAAGAGAAGCAAGGAACCATTGTGACCCAATGCAGGCTAGCAATCTAATGATCCCTTGTGGCGCCAGGGGGTATAAAAAGGGCCAGGGATGGATTGTTACAGCACGGGGACCAATAGAAGCAAGGATCTATTATGCCTCCGTGGAGGCCAAGAATCAAATGATTCATTGTGACATCAAGAGGCCTAAAAGTGCATGGGATGCATTGTGACACCACAGGGGTTAAGAGAAGCAAGGAAACATTGTGACCCAATGCAAGCTAACAATCTAATGATCCCTTGTGAGAGCAATGGGCCTAAAAGGGGCAGGGATGAATTGTGAAAGCATGGGGCCCAAGTAAACCCTGGTACAAATATGCCACCATGGAGGCCAAGAATCAAATGATTCATAGTGACATCAAGTGGCCTAAAAGGGCATGGGATGCATTGTGACAGCACAGGGGTTAAGAGAAGCAAGGAACCATTGTGACCCAATGCAGGCTAACAATCTAAGAATCCCTTTTGACACCAGGGGGCGCAAAAGGACCACGGATGAACTCTGACAGCAAGGGGACCTATAGAAGCAAGGAACCATTATGACACCATGTAGGCCAAGAATCAAATGGTTCATTGTAAGACCAAGTGGCCTAAAAGGGCTTGGAATGCATTGTGACACCACAGAGGTTAAGAGAAGCAAGGAACCATTGTGACCCAATGCAGGCTAGCAATCTAATGATCCCTTGCGGCACCAGGGGGTATAAAAAGGGCCAGGGATGGATTGTTACAGCACGGGGAACAATAGAAGCAAGGATCTATTATGCCACCGTGGAGGCCAAGAATCAAATGATTCATTGTGACATCAAGTGGCCTAAAAGTGCATGGGATGCATTGTGACAGCACAGGGGTTAAGAGAAGCATGGATCCATTGTGACCCAATGGAGGCTAATAATCCCAGGATCCCATTTGACACCAGGGGGCGTAAAAGGGCCAGGGATCAATTGTGACAGCATGGGGCCCAATAGAAACAAGGAACCATTATGACACCATGGAAGCCAAGAATCAAATGATTCATTGTGACATCAAGTGGCCTAAAAGGGCATGGGATGCATTGTGACAGCACAGAGGTTAAGAGAAGCAAGGAACCATTGTGACCCAATGCAGGCTAACAATCTAATGATCCCTTGTGACAGCAATGGGCCTAAAAGGGCCAGGGAGGAATTGTTACAGCACAGGGACCAATAGAAGCAAGGATCTATTATGCCACCATGGAGGCCAAGAATCAAATAATTCATTGTGACATCAAGTGGCCTAAAAGGGCATGGGATGCATTGTGACAGCACAGGGGTTAAGAGAAGCAAGGATCCATTATGACCCAATGGAGGCTAACAATCTAATAATCCCTTTTGACACCAATGGGCCTAAAAGGGGCAGGGATGAATTGTGAAAGCATGGGGCCCAATTAAAACCTGGTACAATTACGCCACCATGGAGGCCAAGAATCAAATGATTCATTGTGACATCAAGTGGCCTAAAAGGGCATGGGATGCATTGTGACAGCACAGGGGTTAAGAGAAGCAAGGACGCATTGTGACCCAATGCAGGCTAACAATCTAATGATCCCTTTTGACACCAGGGGGCGCAAAAGGACCACGGATGGACTCTGACAGCAAGGGGACCTATAGAAGCAAGGATCTATTATGCCACCATGGAGGCCAGGAATCAAATGGTTCATTGTAAGACCAAGTGGCCTAAAAGGGCTTGGAATGCATTGTGACACCACAGAGGTTAAGAGAAGCAAGGAACCATTGTGACCCAATGAAGGCTAATAATCCCAGGATCCCATTGGACACCAATGGGCCTAAAAGGGGCAGGGATGAATTGTGAAAGCATGGGGCCCAAGTAAAACCTGGTACAATTATGCCACCATGGAGGCCAAGATTCAAATGATTCATTGTGACATCAAGTGGCCTAAAAGGGCATGGGATGCATTGTGACAGCACAGGGGTTAAGATAAGCGAGGAACCATTGTGACCCAATGCAGGCTAACAATCTAATGATCCCTTTTGACACCAGGGGGCGCAAAAGGTCCACGGATCGACTCTGACAACATGGAGACCTATAGAAGCAAGGAACCATTATGACACCATGAAGGCCTAGATTCAAATGGTTCATTGTAAGACCAAGTGGCCTAAAAGGGCTTGGAATGCATTGTGACACCACAGAGGTTAAGAGAAGCAAGCAACCATTGTGACCCAATGCAGGCTAACAATCTAATGATCCCTTGTGACACCAATGGGCCTAAAAGGGCCAGGGATGAATTGTTACAGCACGGGGACCAATAGAAGCAAGGATCTATTATGCCACCATGGAGTCCAAGAATCAAATAATTCATTGTGACATCATGTGGCCTAAAAGGGCATGGGATGCATTGTGACACCACAGGGGTTAAGAGAAGCAAGGAACCATTGTGACCCAAGGCAGGCTAACCATCTAATGATCCCTTGTGACACCAATGGGCCTAAAAGGTGCAGGGATGAATTGTGAAAGCATGGGGCCCAAGTAAACCCTGGTACAAATATGCCACCATGGAGGCCAAGAATTAAATGATTCATTGTGACATCAAGTGGCCTAAAAGGGCATGGGATGCATTGTGACAGCACAGGGGTTAAGAGAAGCAAGGAACCATTGTGACCCAATGCAGGCTAACAATCTAAGAATCCCTTTTGACACCAGGGGGCGCAAAAGGACCACGGATGAACACTGACAGCAAGGGGACCTATAGAAGCAAGGAACCATTATGACACCATGTAGGCCAAGAATCAAATGGTTCATTGTAAGACCAAGTGGCCTAAAAGGGCTTGGAATTCATTGTGACACCACAGAGGTTAAGAGAAGCAAGGAACCATTGTGACCCAATGCAGGCTAACCATCTAATGATCCCTTGTGTCACCAGGGGGTATAAAAAGGGCCAGGGATGGATTGTTACAGCACGGGGACCAATAGAAGCAAGGATCTATTATGCCACCATGGAGGCCAAGAATCAAATAATTCATTGTGACATCAAGTGGCCTAAAAGGGCATGGGATGCATTGTGACAGCACAGGGGTTAAGAGAAGCAAGGATCCATTATGACCCAATGGAGGCTAACAATCTAATAATCCCTTTTGACACCAATGGGCCTAAAAGGGGCAGGGGTGTATTGTGAAAGCATGGGGCCCATTTAAAACCTGGTACAATTATGCCACCATGGAGGCCAAGAATCAAATGATTCATTGTGACATCAAGTGGCCTAAAAGGGCATGGGATGCATTGTGACAGCACAGGGGTTAAGAGAAGCAAGGACGCATTGTGACCCAATGCAGGCTAACAATCTAATGATCCCTTTTGACACCAGGGGGCGCAAAAGGACCACGGATGGACTCTGACAGCAAGGGGACCTATAGAAGCAAGGATCTATTATGCCACCATGGAGGCCAGGAATCAAATGGTTCATTGTAAGACCAAGTGGCCTAAAAGGGCTTGGAATGCATTGTGACACCACAGAGGTTAAGAGAAGCAAGGAACCATTGTGACCCAATGAAGGCTAATAATCCCAGGATCCCATTTGACACCAGGGGGTGTAAAAGGGCCAGGGATGAATTGTGACAGCATGGGGCCCAATAGAAACAAGGAACCATTATGACACCATGGAGGCCAAGAATCAAATGATTCATTGTGACATCAAGTGGCCGAAAAGGGCATGGGATGCATTGTGACACCACAGGGGTTAAGAGAAGCAAGGAACCATTGTGACCCAATGCAGGCTAAAAATCCAATCATCCCTTGTGACACCAATGGGCCTAAAAGGGCCAGGGATGAATTGTTACAGCACGGGGACCAATAGAAGCAAGGATCTATTATGCCACCATGGAGGCCAAGATTCAAATAATTCATTGTGACATCATGTGGCCTAAAAGGGCATGGGATGCATTGTGACACCACAGGGGTTAAGAGAAGCAAGGAACCATTGTGACCCAATGCAGGCTAACAATCTAATGATCCCTTGTGACACCAAAGGGCCTAAAAGGGGCAGGGATGAATTGTGAAAGCATGGGGCCCAAGTAAACCCTGGTACAATTATGCCACCATGGAGGCCAAGAATCAAATGATTCATTGTGACATCAAGTGGCCTAAAAGGGCATGGGATGCATTGTGACAGCACAGGGGTTAAGAGAAGCAAGGAACCATTGTGACCCAATGCAGGCTAACAATCTAAGGATCCCTTTTGACACCAGGGGGCGCAAAAGGACCACGGATCGACTCAGACAACATGGGGACCTATGGAAGCAAGGAACCATTATGACACCATGAAGGCCTAGAATCAAATGGTTCATTGTAAGACCAAGTGGCCTAAAAGGGCTTGGAATGCATTGTGACACCACAGAGGTTAAGAGAAACAAGCAACCATTGTGACCCAATGCAGGCTAACAATCTAATGATCACTTGTGACACCAATGGGCATAAAACGGCCACGGATGAATTGTTACAGCACGGGGACCAATAGAAGCAAGGATCTATTATGCCACCATGGAGTCCAAGAATCAAATAATTCATTGTGACATCATGTGGCCTAAAAGGGCATGGGATGCATTGTGACACCACAGGGGTTAAGAGAAGCAAGGAAACATTGTGACCCAATGCAAGCTAACAATCTAATGATCCCTTGTGAGAGCAATGGGCCTAAAAGGGGCAGGGATGAATTGTGAAAGCATGGGGCCCAAGTAAACCCTGGTACAATTATGCCACCATGGAGGCCAAGAATCAAATGATTCATTGTGACATCAAGTGGCCTAAAAGGGCATGGGATGCATTGTGACAGCACAGGGGTTAAGAGAAGCAAGGAACCATTGTGACCCAATGCAGGCTAACAATCTAAGAATCCCTTTTGACACCAGGGGGCGCAAAAGGACCACGGATGAACACTGACAGCAAGGGGACCTATAGAAGCAAGGAACCATTATGACACCATGTAGGCCAAGAATCAAATGGTTCATTGTAAGACCAAGTGGCCTAAAAGGGCTTGGAATTCATTGTGACACCACAGAGGTTAAGAGAAGCAAGGAACCATTGTGACCCAATGCAGGCTAACCATCTAATGATCCCTTGTGTCACCAGGGGGTATAAAAAGGGCCAGGGATGGATTGTTACAGCACGGGGACCAATAGAAGCAAGGATCTATTATGCCACCATGGAGGCCAAGAATCAAATAATTCATTGTGACATCAAGTGGCCTAAAAGGGCATGGGATGCATTGTGACAGCACAGGGGTTAAGAGAAGCAAGGATCCATTATGACCCAATGGAGGCTAACAATCTAATAATCCCTTTTGACACCAATGGGCCTAAAAGGGGCAGGGATGAATTGTGAAAGCATGGGGCCCATTTAAAACCTGGTACAATTATGCCACCATGGAGGCCAAGAATCAAATGATTCATTGTGACATCAAGTGGCCTAAAAGGGCATGGGATGCATTGTGACAGCACAGGGGTTAAGAGAAGCAAGGACGCATTGTGACCCAATGCAGGCTAACAATCTAATGATCCCTTTTGACACCAGGGGGCGCAAAAGGACCACGGATGGACTCTGACAGCAAGGGGACCTATAGAAGCAAGGATCTATTATGCCACCATGGAGGCCAGGAATCAAATGGTTCATTGTAAGACCAAGTGGCCTAAAAGGGCTTGGAATGCATTGTGACACCACAGAGGTTAAGAGAAGCAAGGAACCATTGTGACCCAATGAAGGCTAATAATCCCAGGATCCCATTTGACACCAGGGGGCGTAAAAAGGCCAGGGATGAATTGTGACAGCATGGGGCCCAATAGAAACAAGGAACCATTATGACACCATGGAGGCCAAGAATCAAATGATTCATTGTGACATCAAGTGGCCGAAAAGGGCATGGGATGCATTGTGACACCACAGGGGTTAAGAGAAGCAAGGAACCATTGTGACCCAATGCAGGCTAAAAATCCAATCATCCCTTGTGACACCAATGGGCCTAAAAGGGCCAGGGATGAATTGTTACAGCACGGGGACCAATAGAAGCAAGGATCTATTATGCCACCATGGAGGCCAAGATTCAAATAATTCATTGTGACATCATGTGGCCTAAAAGGGCATGGGATGCATTGTGACACCACAGGGGTTAAGAGAAGCAAGGAACCATTGTGACCCAATGCAGGCTAACAATCTAATGATCCCTTGTGACACCAAAGGGCCTAAAAGGGGCAGGGATGAATTGTGAAAGCATGGGGCCCAAGTAAACCCTGGTACAATTATGCCACCATGGAGGCCAAGAATCAAATGATTCATTGTGACATCAAGTGGCCTAAAAGGGCATGGGATGCATTGTGACAGCACAGGGGTTAAGAGAAGCAAGGAACCATTGTGACCCAATGCAGGCTAACAATCTAAGGATCCCTTTTGACACCAGGGGGCGCAAAAGGACCACGGATCGACTCAGACAACATGGGGACCTATGGAAGCAAGGAACCATTATGACACCATGAAGGCCTAGAATCAAATGGTTCATTGTAAGACCAAGTGGCCTAAAAGGGCTTGGAATGCATTGTGACACCACAGAGGTTAAGAGAAACAAGCAACCATTGTGACCCAATGCAGGCTAACAATCTAATGATCACTTGTGACACCAATGGGCATAAAACGGCCACGGATGAATTGTTACAGCACGGGGACCAATAGAAGCAAGGATCTATTATGCCACCATGGAGTCCAAGAATCAAATAATTCATTGTGACATCATGTGGCCTAAAAGGGCATGGGATGCATTGTGACACCACAGGGGTTAAGAGAAGCAAGGAAACATTGTGACCCAATGCAAGCTAACAATCTAATGATCCCTTGTGAGAGCAATGGGCCTAAAAGGGGCAGGGATGAATTGTGAAAGCATGGGGCCCAAGTAAACCCTGGTACAATTATGCCACCATGGAGGCCAAGAATCAAATGATTCATTGTGACATCAAGTGGCCTAAAAGGGCATGGGATGCATTGTGACACCACAGGGGTTAAGAGAAGCAAGGAACCATTGTGACCCAATGCAGGCTAACAATCTAAGGATCCCTTTTGACACCAGGGGGCGCAAAAGGACCACGGATCGACTCTGACAACATGGGGACCTATGGAAGCAAGGAACCATTATGACACCATGAAGGCCTAGAATCAAATGGTTCATTGTAAGACCAAGTGGCCTAAAAGGGCTTGGAATGCATTGTGACACCACAGAGGTTAAGAGAAACAAGCAACCATTGTGACCCAATGCAGGCTAACAATCTAATGATCACTTGTGACACCAATGGGCATAAAACGGCCACGGATGAATTGTTACAGCACGGGGACCAATAGAAGCAAGGATCTATTATGCCACCATGGAGTCCAAGAATCAAATAATTCATTGTGACATCATGTGGCCTAAAAGGGCATGGGATGCATTGTGACACCACAGGGGTTAAGAGAAGCAAGGAAACATTGTGACCCAATGCAAGCTAACAATCTAATGATCCCTTGTGGCACCAATGGGCCTAAAAGGGGCAGGGATGAATTGTGAAAGCATGGGGCCCAAGTAAACCCTGGTACAAATATGCCACCATGGAGGCCAAGAATCAAATGATTCATTGTGACATCAAGTGGCCTAAAAGGGCATGGGATGCATTGTGACACCACAGGGGTTAAGAGAAGCAAGGAACCATTGTGATCCAATGCAGGCTAACAATCTAAGAATCTCTTTTGACTCCAGGGGGCGCAAAAGGACCACAGATGAACTCTGACAGCAAGGGGACCTATAGAAGCAAGGAACCATTATGACACCATGTAGGCCAAGAATCAAATGGTTCATTGTAAGACCAAGTGGCCTAAAAGGTCTTGGAATGCATTGTGACACCACAGAGGTTAAGAGAAGCAAGGAACCATTGTGACCCAATGCAGGCTAGCAATCTAATGATCCCTTGTGGCACCAGGGGGTATAAAAAGGGCCAGGGATGGATTGTTACAGCACGGGGAACAATAGAAGCAAGGATCTATTATGCCACCGTGGAGGCCAAGAATCAAATGATTCATTGTGACATCAAGTGGCCTAAAAGTGCATGGGATGCATTGTGACAGCACAGGCGTTAAGAGAAGCAAGGATCCATTGTGACCCAATGGAGGCTAATAATCCCAGGATCCCATTTGACACCAGGGGGCGTAAAAGGGCCAGGGATCAATTGTGACAGCATGGGGCCCAATAGAAACATGGAACCATTATGACACCATGGAAGCCAAGAATCAAATGATTCATTGTGACATCAAGTGGCCTAAAAGGGCATGGGATGCATTGTGACACCACAGGGGTTAAGAGAAGCAAGGAACCATTGTGACCCAATGCAGGCTAACCATCTAATGATCCCTTGTGACACCAATGGGCCTAAAAGGGCCAGGGATGGATTGTTACAGCATGGGGACCAATAGAAGCAAGGATCTATTATGCCACCATGGAGGCCAAGAATCAAATAATTCATTGTGACATCATGTGGCCTAAAAGGGCATGGGATGCAGTGTGACAGCGCAGGGGTTAAGAGAAGCAAGGAACCATTGTGACCCAATGCAGGCTAACAATCTAATGATCCCTTGTGAGAGCAATGGGCCTAAAAGGGGCAGGGATGAATTGTGAAAGCATGGGGCCCAAGTAAACCCTGGTACAAATATGCCACCATGGAGGCCAAGAATCAAATGATTCATTGTGACATCAAGTGGCCTAAAAGGGCATGGGATGCATTGTGACACCACAGGGGTTAAGAGAAGCAAGGAACCATTGTGATCCAATGCAGGCTAACAATCTAAGAATCTCTTTTGACTCCAGGGGGCGCAAAAGGACCACAGATGAACTCTGACAGCAAGGGGACCTATAGAAGCAAGGAACCATTATGACACCATGTAGGCCAAGAATCAAATGGTTCATTGTAAGACCACGTGGCCTAAAAGGGCTTGGAATGCATTGTGACACCACAGAGGTTAAGAGAAGCAAGGAACCATTGTGACCCAATGCAGGCTAGCAATCTAATGATCCCTTGTGGCACCAGGGGGTATAAAAAGGGCCAGGGATGGATTGTTACAGCACGGGGAACAATAGAAGCAAGGATCTATTATGCCACCGTGGAGGCCAAGAATCAAATGATTCATTGTGACATCAAGTGGCCTAAAAGTGCATGGGATGCATTGTGACAGCACAGGCGTTAAGAGAAGCAAGGATCCATTGTGACCCAATGGAGGCTAATAATCCCAGGATCCCATTTGACACCAGGGGGCGTAAAAGGGCCAGGGATCAATTGTGACAGCATGGGGCCCAATAGAAACATGGAACCATTATGACACCATGGAAGCCAAGAATCAAATGATTCATTGTGACATCAAGTGGCCTAAAAGGGCATGGGATGCATTGTGACACCACAGGGGTTAAGAGAAGCAAGGAACCATTGTGACCCAATGCAGGCTAACCATCTAATGATCCCTTGTGACACCAATGGGCCTAAAAGGGCCAGGGATGGATTGTTACAGCATGGGGACCAATAGAAGCAAGGATCTATTATGCCACCATGGAGGCCAAGAATCAAATAATTCATTGTGACATCATGTGGCCTAAAAGGGCATGGGATGCAGTGTGACAGCGCAGGGGTTAAGAGAAGCAAGGAACCATTGTGACCCAATGCAGGCTAACAATCTAATGATCCCTTGTGTCACCAAAGGGCCTAAAAGGGGCAGGGATGAATTGTGAAAGCATGGGGCCCAAGTAAACCCTGGTACAAATATGCCACCATGGAGGCCAAGAATCAAATGATTCATTCTGACATCAAGTGGCCTAAAAGGGCATGGGATGCATTGTGACACCACAGGGGTTAAGAGAAGCAAGGAACCATTGTGACCCAATGCAGGCTAACAATCTAAGGATCCCTTTTGACACCAGGGGGCGCAAAAGGACCACGGATGGACTCTGACAGCATGGGGACCTATAGAAGCAAGGAACCATTATGACACCATGAAGGCCAAGAATCAAATGGTTCACTGAAGACCATGCGGCCTAAAAGGGCTTGGAATGCATTGTGACACCACAGAGGTTAAGAGAAGCAAGGAACCATTGTGACCCAATGCAGGCTAGCAATCTAATGATCCCTTGTGGCGCCAGGGGGTATAAAAAGGGCCAGGGATGGATTGTTACAGCACAGGGACCAATAGAAGCAAGGATCTATTATGCCTCCGTGGAGGCCAAGAATCAAATGATTCATTGTGACATCAAGAGGCCTAAAAGTGCATGGGATGCATTGTGACACCACAGGGGTTAAGAGAAGCAAGGAAACATTGTGACCCAATGCAAGCTAACAATCTAATGATCCCTTGTGAGAGCAATGGGCCTAAAAGGGGCAGGGATGAATTGTGAAAGCATGGGGCCCAAGTAAACCCTGGTACAAATATGCCACCATGGAGGCCAAGAATCAAATGATTCATTGTGACATCAAGTGGCATAAAAGGGCATGGGATGCATTGTGACAGCACAGGGGTTAAGAGAAGCAAGGAACCATTGTGACCCAATGCAGGCTAACAATCTAAGAATCCCTTTTGACACCAGGGGGCGCAAAAGGACCACGGATGAACTCTGACAGCAAGGGGACCTATAGAAGCAAGGAACCATTATGACACCATGTAGGCCAAGAATCAAATGGTTCATTGTAAGACCAAGTGGCCTAAAAGGGCTTGGAATGCATTGTGACACCACAGAGGTTAAGAGAAGCAAGGAACCATTGTGACCCAATGCAGGCTAGCAATCTAATGATCCCTTGTGGCACCAGGGGGTATAAAAAGGGCCAGGGATGGATTGTTACAGCACGGGGAACAATAGAAGCAAGGATCTATTATGCCACCGTGGAGGCCAAGAATCAAATGATTCATTGTGACATCAAGTGGCCTAAAAGTGCATGGGATGCATTGTGACAGCACAGGGGTTAAGAGAAGCATGGATCCATTGTGACCCAATGGAGGCTAATAATCCCAGGATCCCATTTGACACCAGGGGGCGTAAAAGGGCCAGGGATCAATTGTGACAGCATGGGGCCCAATAGAAACAAGGAACCATTATGACACCATGGAAGCCAAGAATCAAATGATTCATTGTGACATCAAGTGGCCTAAAAGGGCATGGGATGCATTGTGACAGCACAGAGGTTAAGAGAAGCAAGGAACCATTGTGACCCAATGCAGGCTAACAATCTAATGATCCGTTGTGACAGCAATGGGCCTAAAAGGGCCAGGGAGGAATTGTTACAGCACAGGGACCAATAGAAGCAAGGATCTATTATGCCACCATGGAGGCCAAGAATCAAATGATTCATTGTGACATCAAGTGGCCTAAAAGGGCATGGGATGCATTGTGACAGCACAGGGGTTAAGAGAAGCAAGGATCCATTATGACCCAATGGAGGCTAACAATCTAATAATCCCTTTTGACACCAATGGGCCTAAAAGGGGCAGGGATGAATTGTGAAAGCATGGGGCCCAAGTAAAACCTGGTACAATTATGCCACCAAGGAGGCCAAGAATCAAATGATTCATTGTGACATCAAGTGGCCTAAAAGGGCATGGGATGCATTGTGACACCACAGGGGTTAAGAGAAGCAAGGAACCATTGTGACCCAATGCAGGCTAACAATCTAATGATCCCTTGTGGCACCAGGGGGTATAAAAAGGGCCAGGGATGGATTGTTACAGCACGGGGAACAATAGAAGCAAGGATCTATTATGCCACCGTGGAGGCCAAGAATCAAATGATTCATTGTGACATCAAGTGGCCTAAAAGGGCATGGGATGCATTGTGACAGCACAGGGGTTAAGAGAAGCAAGGATCCATTGTGACCCAATGGAGGCTAATAATCCCAGGATCCCATTTGACACCAGGGGGCGTAAAAGGGCCAGGGATCAATTGTGACAGCATGGGGCCCAATAGAAACAAGGAACCATTATGACACCATGGAAGCCAAGAATCAAATGATTCATTGTGACATCAAGTGGCCTAAAAGGGCATGGGATGAATTGTGACACCACAGGGGTTAGAGAAGCAAGGAACCATTGTGACCCAATGCAGGCTAACCATCTAATGATCCCTTGTGACACCAATGGGCCTAAAAGGGCCAGGGATGGATTGTTACAGCATGGGGACCAATAGAAGCAAGGATCTATTATGCCACCATGGAGGCCAAGAATCAAATAATTCATTGTGACATCATGTGGCCTAAAAGGGCATGGGATGCAGTGTGACAGCGCAGGGGTTAAGAGAAGCAAGGAACCATTGTGACCCAATGCAGGCTAACAATCTAATGATCCCTTGTGTCACCAAAGGGCCTAAAAGGGGCAGGGATGAATTGTGAAAGCATGGGGCCCAAGTAAACCCTGGTACAAATATGCCACCATGGAGGCCAAGAATCAAATGATTCATTGTGACATCAAGTGGCCTAAAAGGGCATGGGATGCATTGTGACACCACAGGGGTTAAGAGAAGCAAGGAACCATTGTGACCCAATGCAGGCTAACAATCTAAGGATCCCTTTTGACACCAGGGGGCGCAAAAGGACCACGGATGGACTCTGACAGCATGGGGACCTATAGAAGCAAGGAATCATTATGACACCATGAAGGCCAAGAATCAAATGGTTCACTGAAGACCAAGCGGCCTAAAAGGGCTTGGAATGCATTGTGACACCACAGAGGTTAAGAGAAGCAAGGAACCATTGTGACCCAATGCAGGCTAGCAATCTAATGATCCCTTGTGGCGCCAGGGGGTATAAAAAGGGCCAGGGATGGATTGTTACAGCACAGGGACCAATAGAAGCAAGGATCTATTATGCCTCCGTGGAGGCCAAGAATCAAATGATTCATTGTGACATCAAGAGGCCTAAAAGTGCATGGGATGCATTGTGACAGCACAGGGGTTAAGAGAAGCAAGGAAACATTGTGACCCAATGCAAGCTAACAATCTAATGATCCCTTGTGAGAGCAATGGGCCTAAAAGGGGCAGGGATGAATTGTGAAAGCATGGGGCCCAAGTAAACCCTGGTACAAATATGCCACCATGGAGGCCAAGAATCAAATGATTTATAGTGACATCAAGTGGCCTAAAAGGGCATGGGATGCATTGTGACAGCACAGGGGTTAAGAGAAGCAAGGAACCATTGTGACCCAATGCAGGCTAACAATCTAAGAATCCCTTTTGACACCAGGGGGCGCAAAAGGACCACGGATGAACTCTGACAGCAAGGGGACCTATAGAAGCAAGGAACCATTATGACACCATGTAGGCCAAGAATCAAATGGTTCATTGTAAGACCAAGTGGCCTAAAAGGGCTTGGAATGCATTGTGACACCACAGAGGTTAAGAGAAGCAAGGAACCATTGTGACCCAATGCAGGCTAGCAATCTAATGATCCCTTGTGGCACCAGGGGGTATAAAAAGGGCCAGGAATGGATTGTTACAGCACGGGGAACAATAGAAGCAAGGATCTATTATGCCACCGTGGAGGCCAAGAATCAAATGATTCATTGTGACATCAAGTGGCCTAAAAGTGCATGGGATGCATTGTGACAGCACAGGGGTTAAGAGAAGCATGGATCCATTGTGACCCAATGGAGGCTAATAATCCCAGGATCCCATTTGACACCAGGGGGCGTAAAAGGGCCAGGGATCAATTGTGACAGCATGGGGCCCAATAGAAACAAGGAACCATTATGACACCATGGAAGCCAAGAATCAAATGATTCATTGTGACATCAAGTGGCCTAAAAGGGCATGGGATGCATTGTGACAGCACAGAGGTTAAGAGAAGCAAGGAACCATTGTGACCCAATGCAGGCTAACAATCTAATGATCCCTTGTGACAGCAATGGGCCTAAAAGGGCCAGGGAGGAATTGTTACAGCACAGGGACCAATAGAAGCAAGGATCTATTATGCCACCATGGAGGCCAAGAATCAAATGATTCATTGTGACATCAAGTGGCCTAAAAGGGCATGGGATGCATTGTGACAGCACAGGGGTTAAGAGAAGCAAGGATCCATTATGACCTAATGGAGGCTAACAATCTAATAATCCCTTTTGACACCAATGGGCCTAAAAGGGGCAGGGATGAATTGTGAAAGCATGGGGCCCAAGTAAAACCTGGTACAATTACGCCACCATGGAGGCCAAGAATCAAATGATTCATTGTGACATCAAGTGGCCTAAAAGGGCATGGGATGCATTGTGACAGCACAGGGGTTAAGAGAAGCAAGGACGCATTGTGACCCAATGCAGGCTAACAATCTAATGATCCCTTTTGACACCAGGGGGCGCAAAAGGACCACGGATGGACTCTGACAGCATGGGGACCTATAGAAGCAAGGATCTATTATGCCACCATGGAGGCCAGGAATCAAATGGTTCATTGTAAGACCAAGTGGCCTAAAAGGGCTTGGAATGCTTTGTGACACCACAGAGGTTAAGAGAAGCAAGGAACCATTGTGACCCAATGAAGGCTAATAATCCCAGGATCCCATTTGACACCAATGGGCCTAAAAGGGGCAGGGATGAATTGTGAAAGCATGGGGCCCAATTAAAACCTGGTACAATTACGCCACCAAGGAGGCCAAGAATCAAATGATTCATTGTGACATCAAGTGGCCTAAAAGGGCATGGGATGCATTGTGACACCACAGGGGTTAAGAGAAGCAAGGAACCATTGTGACCCAATGCAGGCTAACAATCTAAGAATCCCTTTTGACACCAGGGGGCGCAAAAGGACCACGGATGAACTCTGACAGCAAAGGGACCTATAGAAGCAAGGAACCATTATGACACCATGGAGGCCAAGAATCAAATGGTTCATTGTAAGACCAAGTGGCCTAAAAGGGCTTGGAATGCATTGTGACACCACAGAGGTTAAGAGAAGCAAGGAACCATTGTGACCCAATGCAGGCTAGCAATCTAATGATCCCTTGTGGGACCAGGGGGTATAAAAAGGGCCAGGGATGGATTGTTACAGCACGGGGACCAATAGAAGCTAGGATCTATTATGCCACCATGGAGGCCAAGAATCAAATGATTCATTGTGACATCAAGTGGCCTAAAAGGGCATGGGATGCATTGTGACACCACAGGGGTTTAGAGAAGCAAGGATCCATTGTGACCCAATGGAGGCTAATAATCCCAGGATCCCATTTGACACCAGGGGGCGTAAAAGGGCCAGGGATGAATTGTGACAGCATGGGGCCCAATAGAAACAAGGAACCTTTATGACACCATGGAGGCCAAGAATCAAATGATTCATTGTGACATCAAGTGGCCTAAAAGGGCATGGGATGCATTGTGACACCACAGGGGTTAAGAGAAGCAAGGAACCATTGTGACCCAATGCAGGCTAACAATCTAATGATCCCTTGTGACACCAATGGGCCTAAAAGGGCCAGGGATGAATTGTTACAGCACGGGGACCAATAGTAGCAAGGATCTATTATGCCACCATGGAGGCCAAGAATCAAATGATTCATTGTGACATCATGTGGCCTAAAAGTGCATGGGATGCATTGTGACAGCACAGGGGTTAAGAGAAGCAAGGAACCATTGTGACCCAATGCAGGCTAACAATCTAATGATCCCTTGTGACACCAATGGGCCTAAAAGGGGCAGGGATGAATTGTGAAAGCATGGGGCCCAAGTAAACCCTGGTACAAATATGCCACCAAGGAGGCCAAGAATCAAATGATTCATTGTGACATCAAGTGGCCTAAAAGGGCATGGGATGCATTGTGACACCACAGGGGCTAAGAGAATCAAGGAACCATTGTGACCTAATGGAGGCTAATAATCCCAGGATCCCATTTGACACCAGGGGGCGTAAAAGGGCCAGGGATCACTTGTGACAGCATGGGGCCCAATAGAAACAAGGAACCATTATGACACCATGGAGGCCAAGAAGCAAAAGATTCATTGTGACATCAAGTGGCCTAAAAGGGCATGGGATGCATTGTGACACCACAGGGGTTAAGAGAAGCAAGGAACCATTGTGACCCAATGCAGGCTAACAATCTAATGATCCCTTGTGACACCAATGGGCCTAAAAGGGGCAGGGAGGAATTGTTACAGCACAGGGACCAATAGAAGCAAGTATCAATTATGCCATCATGGAGGCCAAGAATCAAATAATTCATTGTGACATCAAGTGGCCTAAAAGGGCATGGGATGCATTGTGACAGCACAGGGGTTAAGAGAAGCAAGGAACCATTGTGACCCAATGCAGGCTAACCATCTAATGATCCCTTGTGACACCAATGGCCCTAAAAGGGCCAGGGAGGAATTGTTACAGCACGGGGACCACTAGAAGGAAGGATCTATTATGCCATCATGGAGGCCAAGAATCAAATAATTCATTGTGACATCATGTGGCATAAAAGGGCATGGGATGCATTGTGACAGCACAGGGGTTAAGAGAAGCAAGGAACCATTGTGACCCAATGCAGGCTAACAATCTAATGATCCCTTTTGACACCAGGGGGCACAAAAGGACCACGGATGGACTCTGACAGCATGGGGACCTATAGAAGCAAGGAACCATTATGACACCATGAAGGCCAAGAATCAAATAGTTCACTGTAAGACCAAGCGGCCTAAAAGGGCTTGGAATGCATTGTGACACCACAGGGGTTAAGAGAAGCAAGGAACCATTGTGACCCAATGCAGGCTAACCATCTAATGATCCCTTGTGACACCAATGGGCCTAAAAGGGCCAGGGAGGAATTGTTACAGCACGGGGACCAATAGAAGCAAGGATCTATTATGCCACCGTGGAGGCCAAGAATCAAATGATTCATTGTGACATCAAGTGGCCTAAAAGGGCATGGGATGCATTGTGACACCACAGGGGCTAAGAGAAGCAAGGAACCATTGTGACCTAATGGAGGCTAATAATCCCAGGATCCCATTTGACACCAGGGGGCGTAAAAGGGCCAGGGATCAATTGTGACAGCATGGGGCCCAATAGAAACAAGGAACCATTATGACACCATGGAAGCCAAGAATCAAATGATTCATTGTGACATCAAGTGGCCTAAAAGGGCATGGGATGCATTGTGACACCGCAGGGGTTAAGAGAAGCAAGGAACCATTGTGACCCAATGCAGGCTAACCATCTAATGATCCCTTGTGACACCAATGGGCCTAAAAGGGCCAGGGATGGATTGTTACAGCATGGGGACCAATAGAAGCAAGGATCCATTATGCCACCATGGAGGCCAAGAATCAAATAATTCATTGTGACATCATGTGGCCTAAAAGGGCATGGGATGCATTGTGACAGCGCAGGGGTTAAGAGAAGCAAGGAACCATTGTGACCCAATGCAGGCTAACAATCTAATGATCCCTTGTGGCGCCAGGGGGTATAAAAAGGGCCAGGGATGGATTGTTACAGCACGGGGACCAATAGAAGCAAGGATCTATTATGCCTCCGTGGAGGCCAAGAATCAAATGATTCATTGTGACATCAAGTGGCCTAAAAGTGCATGGGATGCATTGTGACACCACAGGGGTTAAGAGAAGCAAGGAAACATTGTGACCCAATGCAAGCTAACAATCTAATGATCCCTTGTGACACCAATGGGCCTAAAAGGGGCAGGGATGAATTGTGAAAGCATGGGGCCCAAGTAAACCCTGGTACAAATATGCCACCATGGAGGCCAAGAATCAAATGATTCATAGTGACATCAAGTGGCCTAAAAGGGCATGGGATGCATTGTGACACCACAGGGGTTAAGAGAAGCAAGGAACCATTGTGATCCAATGCAGGCTAACAATCTAAGAATCCCTTTTGACTCCAGGGGGCGCAAAAGGACCACAGATGAACTCTGACAGCAAAGGGACCTATAGAAGCAAGGAACCATTATGACACCATGTAGGCCAAGAATCAAATGGTTCATTGTAAGACCAAGTGGCCTAAAAGGGCTTGGAATGCATTGTGACACCACAGAGGTTAAGAGAAGCAAGGAACCATTGTGACCCAATGCAGGCTAGCAATCTAATGATCCCTTGTGGCAACAGGGGGTATAAAAAGGGCCAGGGATGAATTGTTACAGCACGGGGAACAATAGAAGCAAGGATCTATTATGCCACCGTGGAGGCCAAGAATCAAATGATTCATTGTGACATCAAGTGGCCTAAAAGTGCATGGGATGCATTGTGACAGCACAGGCGTTAAGAGAAGCAAGGATCCATTGTGACCCAATGGAGGCTAATAATCCCAGGATCCCATTTGACACCAGGGGGCGTAAAAGGGCCAGGGATCAATTGTGACAGCATGGGGCCCAATAGAAACAAGGAACCATTATGACACCATGGAAGCCAAGAATCAAATGATTCATTGTGACATCAAGTGGCCTAAAAGGGCATGGGATGCATTGTGACACCACAGGGGTTAAGAGAAGCAAGGAACCATTGTGACCCAAAGCAGGCTAACAATCTAATGATCCCTTGTGACACCAATGGGCCTAAAAGGGGCAGGGATGAATTGTGAAAGCATGGGGCCCAAGTAAAACCTGGTACAAATATGCCACCATGGAGGCCAAGAATCAAATGATTCATTGTGACATCAAGAGGCCTAAAAGGGCATGAGATGCATTGTGACACCACAGGGGTTAAGAGAAGCAAGGAAACATTGTGACCCAATGCAAGCTAACAATCTAATGATCCCTTCTGAGAGCAATGGGCCTAAAAGGGGCAGGGATGAATTGTGAAAGCATGGGGCCCAAGTAAACCCTGGTACAAATATGCCACCATGGAGGCCAAGAATCAAATGATTCATAGTGACATCAAGTGGCCTAAAAGGGCATGGGATGCATTGTGACAGCACAGGGGTTAAGAGAAGCAAGGAACCATTGTGACCCCATGCAGGCTAACAATCTAAGAATCCCTTTTGACACCAGGGGGCGCAAAAGGACCACGGATGAACTCTGACAGCATGGGGACCTATAGAAGCAAGGAACCATTATGACACCATGTAGGCCAAGAATCAAATGGTTCATTGTAAGACCAAGTGGCCTAAAAGGGCTTGGAATGCATTGTGACACCACAGAGGTTAAGAGAAGCAAGGAAACATTGTGACCCAATGCAGGCTAGCAATCTAATGATCCCTTGCGGCACCAGGGGGTATAAAAAGGGCCAGGGATGGTTTGTTACAGCACGGGGAACAATAGAAGCAAGGATCTATTATGCCACCATGGAGGCCAAGAATCAAATGATTCATTGTGACATCAAGTGGCCTAAAAGTGCATGGGATGCATTGTGACAGCACAGGGGTTAAGAGAAGCATGGATCCATTGTGACCCAATGGAGGCTAATAATCCCAGGATCCCATTTGACACCAGGGGGCGTAAAAGGGCCAGGGATCAATTGTGACAGCATGGGGCCCAATAGAAACAAGGAACCATTATGACACCATGGAAGCCAAGAATCAAATGATTCATTGTGACATCAAGTGGCCTAAAAGGGCATGGGATGCATTGTGACAGCACAGAGGTTAAGAGAAGCAAGGAACCATTGTGACCCAATGCAGGCTAACAATCTAATGATCCCTTGTGACAGCAATGGGCCTAAAAGGGCCAGGGAGGAATTGTTACAGCACAGGGACCAATAGAAGCAAGGATCTATTATGCCACCATGGAGGCCAAGAATCAAACAATTCATTGTGACATCAAGTGGCCTAAAAGGGCATGGGATGCATTGTGACAGCACAGGGGTTAAGAGAACCAAGGATCCATTATGACCCAATGGAGGCTAACAATCTAATAATCCCTTTTGACACCAAAGGGCCTAAAAGGGGCAGGGATGAATTGTGAAAGCATGGGGACCTATAGAAGCAAGGATCTATTATGCCACCATGGAGGCCAAGAATCAAATGGTTCATTGTAAGACCAAGTGGCCTAAAAGGGCTTGGAATGCATTGTGACACCACAGAGGTTAAGAGAAGCAAGGAACCATTGTGACCCAATGCAGGCTAACAATCTAATGATCCCTTGTGACACCAATGGGCCTAAAAGGGGCATGGATGAATTGTGAAAGCATGGGGCCCAAGTAAACCCTGGTACAAATATGCCACCAAGGAGGCCAAGAATCAAATGATTCATTGTGACATCAAGTGGCCTAAAAGGGCATGGGATGCATTGTGACACCACAGGGGCTAAGAGAATCAAGGAACCATTGTGACCTAATGGAGGCTAATAATCCCAGGATCCCATTTGACACCAGGGGGCGTAAAAGGGCCAGGGATCATTTGTGACAGCATGGGGCCCAATAGAAACAAGGAACCATTATGACACCATGGAGGCCAAGAAGCAAAAGATTCATTGTGACATCAAGTGGCCTAAAAGGGCATGGGATGCATTGTGACACCACAGGGGTTAAGAGAAGCAAGGAACCATTGTGACCCAATGCAGGCTAACAATCTAATGATCCCTTGTGACACCAATGGGCCTAAAAGGGGCAGGGAGGAATTGTTACAGCACAGGGACCAATAGAAGCAAGTATCAATTATGCCATCATGGAGGCCAAGAATCAAATAATTCATTGTGACATCAAGTGGCCTAAAAGGGCATGGGATGCATTGTGACAGCACAGGGGTTAAGAGAAGCAAGGAACCATTGTGACCCAATGCAGGCTAACAATCTAATGATCCCTTGTGACACCAATGGCCCTAAAAGGGCCAGGGAGGAATTGTTACAGCACGGGGACCACTAGAAGCAAGGATCTATTATGCCATCATGGAGGCCAAGAATCAAATAATTCATTGTGACATCATGTGGCATAAAAGGGCATGGGATGCATTGTGACAGCACAGGGGTTAAGAGAAGCAAGGAACCATTGTGACCCAATGCAGGCTAACAATCTAATGATACCTCTTGACACCAGGGGGCACAAAAGGACCACGGATGGACTCTGACAGCATGGGGACCTATAGAAGCAAGGAACCATTATGACACCATGAAGGCCAAGAATCAAATAGTTCACTGTAAGACCAAGCGGCCTAAAAGGGCTTGGAATGCATTGTGACACCACAGGGGTTAAGAGAAGCAAGGAACCATTGTGACCCAATGCAGGCTAACCATCTAATGATCCCTTGTGACACCAATGGGCCTAAAAGGGCCAGGGAGGAATTGTTACAGCACGGGGACCAATAGAAGCAAGGATCTATTATGCCACCGTGGAGGCCAAGAATCAAATGATTCATTGTGACATCAAGTGGCCTAAAAGGGCATGGGATGCATTGTGACACCACAGAGGTTAAGAGAAGCAAGCAACCATTGTGACCCAATGCAGGCTAACAATCTAATGATCCCTTGTGACACCAATGGGCCTAAAAGGGGCAGGGATGAATTGTGAAAGCATGGGGCCCAAGTAAACCCTTGTACAAATATGCCACCATGGAGGCCAAGAATCAAATGATTCATTGTGACATCAAGTGGCCTAAAATGTCATGGGATGCATTGTGACACCACAGGGGCTAAGAGAAGCAAGGAACCATTGTGACCTAATGGAGGCTTATAATCCCAGGATCCCATTTGACACCAGGGGGCGTAAAAGGGCCAGGGATCAATTGTGACAGCATGGGGCCCAATAGAAACAAGGAACCATTATGACACCATGGAAGCCAAGAATCAAATGATTCATTGTGACATCAAGTGGCCTAAAAGGGCATGGGATGCATTGTGACACCACAGGGGTTAAGAGAAGCAAGGAACCATTGTGACCCAATGCAGGCTAACCATCTAATGATCCCTTGTGACACCAATGGGCCTAAAAGGGCCAGGGATGGATTGTTACAGCATGGGGACCAATAGAAGCAAGGATCTATTATGCCACCATGGAGGCCAAGAATCAAATAATTCATTGTGACATCATGTGGCCTAAAAGGGCATGGGATGCATTGTGACAGCGCAGGGGTTAAGAGAAGCAAGGAACCATTGTGACCCAATGCAGGCTAACAATCTAATGATCCCTTGTGGCGCCAGGGGGTATAAAAAGGGCCAGGGATGGATTGTTACAGCACGGGGACCAATAGAAGCAAGGATCTATTATGCCACCATGGAGTCCAAGAATCAAATAATTCATTGTGACATCATGTGGCCTAAAAGGGCATGGGATGCATTGTGACAGCACAGGGGTTAAGAGAAGCAAGGAAACATTGTGACCCAATGGAGGCTAACAATCTAATAATCCCTTTTGACACCAATGGGCCTAAAAGGGGCAGGGATGAATTGTGAAAGCATGGGGCCCAAGTAAAACCTGGTACAATTACGCCACCATGGAGGCCAAGAATCAAATGATTCATTGTGACATCAAGTGGCCTAAAAGGGCATGGGATGCATTGTGACAGCACAGGGGTTAAGAGAAGCAAGGACGCATTGTGACCCAATGCAGGCTAACAATCTAATGATCCCTTTTGACACCAGGGGGCGCAAAAGGACCACGGATGGACTCTGACAGCATGGGGACCTATAGAAGCAAGGATCTATTATGCCACCATGGAGGCCAGGAATCAAATGGTTCATTGTAAGACCAAGTGGCCTAAAAGGGCTTGGAATGCATTGTGACACCACAGAGGTTAAGAGAAGCAAGGAACCATTGTGACCCAATGAAGGCTAATAATCCCAGGATCCCATTTGACACCAATGGGCCTAAAAGGGGCAGGGATGAATTGTGAAAGCATGGGGCCCAAGTAAAACCTGGTACAATTATGCCACCATGGAGGCCAAGATTCAAATGATTCATTGTGACATCAAGTGGCCTAAAAGGGCATGGGATGCATTGTGACAGCACAGGGGTGGAGAAGCGAGGAACCATCGTGACCCAATGCAGGCTAACAATCTAATGATCCCTTTTGACACCGGGGGGCGCAAAAGGTCCACGGATCGACTCTGACAACATGGAGACCTATAGAAGCAAGGAAGCATTATGACACCATGAAGGCCTAGATTCAAATGGTTCATTGTAAGACCAAGTGGCCTAAAAGGGCTTGGAATGCATTGTGACACCACAGAGGTTAAGAGAAGCAAGCAACCATTGTGACCCAATGCAGGCTAACAATCTAATGATCCCTTGTGACACCAATGGGCCTAAAAGGGCCAGGGATGAATTGTTACAGCACGGGGACCAATAGAAGCAAGGATCTATTATGCCACCATGGAGTCCAAGAATCAAATAATTCATTGTGACATCATGTGGCCTAAAAGGGCATGGGATGCATTGTGACAGCACAGAGGTTAAGAGAAGCAAGGAACCATTGTGACCCAATGCAGGCTAACAATCTAATGATCCCTTGTGACACCAATGGGCCTAAAAGGGGCAGGGATGAATTGTGAAAGCATGGGGCCCAAGTAAAACCTGGTACAATTATGCCACCAAGGAGGCCAAGAATCAAATGATTCATTGTGACATCAAGTGGCCTAAAAGGGCATGGGATGCATTGTGACAGCACAGGGGTTAAGAGAAGCAAGGAACCATTGTGACCCAATGCAGGCTAACAATCTAATGATCCCTTGTGGCACCAGGGTGTATAAAAATGGCCAGGGATGGATTGTTACAGCACGGGGACCAATAGAAGCAAGGATCTATTATGCCACCGTGGAGGCCAAGAATCAAATGATTCATTGTGACATCAAGAGGCCTAAAAGGGCATGGGATGCATTGTGACAGCACAGGGGTTAAGAGAAGCAAGGATCCATTGTGACCCAATGGAGGCTAATAATCCCAGGATCCCATTTGACACCAGGGGGCGTAAAAGGGCCAGGGATGAATTGTGACAGCATGGGGCCCAATAGAAACAAGGAACCATTATGACACCATGGAGGCCAAGAATTAAATGATTCATTGTGACATCAAGTGGCCTAAAAGGGCATGGGATGCATTGTGACACCACAGGGGTTAAGAGAAGCAAGGAACCATTGTGACCCAATGCAGGCTAACCATCTAATGATCCCTTGTGACACCAATGGGCCTAAAAGGGCCAGGGAGGAATTGTTACAGCACAGGGACCAATAGAAGCAAGGATCTATTATGCCACCATGGAGGCCAAGAATCAAACAATTCATTGTGACATCAAGTGGCCTAAAAGGGCATGGGATGCATTGTGACAGCACAGGGGTTAAGAGAACCAAGGATCCATTATGACCCAATGGAGGCTAACAATCTAATAATCCCTTTTGACACCAATGGGCCTAAAAGGGGCAGGGATGAATTGTGAAAGCATGGGGACCTATAGAAGCAAGGATCTATTATGCCACCATGGAGGCCAGGAATCAAATGGTTCATTGTAAGACCAAGTGGCCTAAAAGGGCTTGGAATGCATTGTGACACCACAGAGGTTAAGAGAAGCAAGGAACCATTGTGACCCAATGCAGGCTAACAATCTAATGATCCCTTGTGACACCAATGGGCCTAAAAGGGGCAGGGATGAATTGTGAAAGCATGGGGCCCAAGTAAACCCTGGTACAAATATGCCACCAAGGAGGCCAAGAATCAAATGATTCATTGTGACATCAAGTGGCCTAAAAGGGCATGGGATGCATTGTGACACCACAGGGGCTAAGAGAATCAAGGAACCATTGTGACCTAATGGAGGCTAATAATCCCAGGATCCCATTTGACACCAGGGGGCGTAAAAGGGCCAGGGATCACTTGTGACAGCATGGGGCCCAATAGAAACAAGGAACCATTATGACACCATGGAGGCCAAGAAGCAAAAGATTCATTGTGACATGAAGTGGCCTAAAAGGGCATGGGATGCATTGTGACACCACAGGGGTTAAGAGAAGCAAGGAACCATTGTGACCCAATGCAGGCTAACAATCTAATGATCCCTTGTGACACCAATGGGCCTAAAAGGGGCAGGGAGGAATTGTTACAGCACAGGGACCAATAGAAGCAAGTATCAATTATGCCATCATGGAGGCCAAGAATCAAATGATTCATTGTGACATAAAGTGGCCTAAAAGGGCATGGGATGCATTGTGACAGCACAGGGGTTAAGAGAAGCAAGGAACCATTGTGACCCAATGCAGGCTAACCATCTAATGATCCCTTGTGACACCAATGGCCCTAAAAGGGCCAGGGAGGAATTGTTACAGCACGGGGACCACTAGAAGCAAGGATCTATTATGCCATCATGGAGGCCAAGAATCAAATAATTCATTGTGACATCATGTGGCATAAAAGGGCATGGGATGCATTGTGACAGCACAGGGGTTAAGAGAAGCAAGGAACCATTGTGACCCAATGCAGGCTAACAATCTAATGATCCCTTTTGACACCAGGGGGCACAAAAGGACCACGGATGGACTCTGACAGCATGGGGACCTATAGAAGCAAGGAACCATTATGACACCATGAAGGCCAAGAATCAAATAGTTCACTGTAAGACCAAGCGGCCTAAAAGGGCTTGGAATGCATTGTGACACCACAGGGGTTAAGAGAAGCAAGGAACCATTGTGACCCAATGCAGGCTAACCATCTAATGATCCCTTGTGACACCAATGGGCCTAAAAGGGCCAGGGAGGAATTGTTACAGCACGGGGACCAATAGAAGCAAGGATCTATTATGCCACCGTGGAGGCCAAGAATCAAATGATTCATTGTGACATCAAGTGGCCTAAAAGGGCATGGGATGCATTGTGACACCACAGAGGTTAAGAGAAGCAAGCAACCATTGTGACCCAATGCAGGCTAACAATCTAATGATCCCTTGTGACACCAATGGGCCTAAAAGGGGCAGGGATGAATTGTGAAAGCATGGGGCCCAAGTAAACCCTGGTACAAATATGCCACCATGGAGGCCAAGAATCAAATGATTCATTGTGACATCAAGTGGCCTAAAATGTCATGGGATGCATTGTGACACCACAGGGGCTAAGAGAAGCAAGGAACCATTGTGACCTAATGTAGGCTTATAATCCCAGGATCCCATTTGACACCAGGGGGCGTAAAAGGGCCAGGGATCAATTGTGACAGCATGGGGCCCAATAGAAACAAGGAACCATTATGACACCATGGAAGCCAAGAATCAAATGATTCATTGTGACATCAAGTGGCCTAAAAGGGCATGGGATGCATTGTGACACCACAGGGGTTAAGAGAAGCAAGGAACCATTGTGACCCAATGCAGGCTAACCATCTAATGATCCCTTGTGACACCAATGGGCCTAAAAGGGCCAGGGATGGATTGTTACAGCATGGGGACCAATAGAAGCAAGGATCTATTATGCCACCATGGAGGCCAAGAATCAAATAATTCATTGTGACATCATGTGGCCTAAAAGGGCATGGGATGCATTGTAACAGCGCAGGGGTTAAGAGAAGCAAGGAACCACTGTGACCCAATGCAGGCTAACAATCTAATGATCCCTTGTGGCGCCAGGGGGTATAAAAAGGGCCAGGGATGGATTGTTACAGCACGGGGACCAATAGAAGCAAGGATCTATTATGCCACCATGGAGTCCAAGAATCAAATAATTCATTGTGACATCATGTGGCCTAAAAGGGCATGGGATGCATTGTGACAGCACAGGGGTTAAGAGAAGCAAGGAAACATTGTGACCCAATGCAGGCTAACAATCTAATAATCCCTTTTGACACCAATGGGCCTAAAAGGGGCAGGGATGAATTGTGAAAGCATGGGGCCCAAGTAAAACCTGGTACAATTACGCCACCATGGAGGCCAAGAATCAAATGATTCATTGTGACATCAAGTGGCCTAAAAGGGCATGGGATGCATTGTGACAGCACAGGGGTTAAGAGAAGCAAGGACGCATTGTGACCCAATGCAGGCTAACAATCTAATGATCCCTTTTGACACCAGGGGGCGCAAAAGGACCACGGATGGACTCTGACAGCATGGGGACCTATAGAAGCAAGGATCTATTATGCCACCATGGAGGCCAGGAATCAAATGGTTCATTGTAAGACCAAGTGGCCTAAAAGGGCTTGGAATGCATTGTGACACCACAGAGGTTAAGAGAAGCAAGGAACCATTGTGACCCAATGAAGGCTAATAATCCCAGGATCCCATTTGACACCAATGGGCCTAAAAGGGGCAGGGATGAATTGTGAAAGCATGGGGCCCAAGTAAAACCTGGTACAATTATGCCACCATGGAGGCCAAGATTCAAATGATTCATTGTGACATCAAGTGGCCTAAAAGGGCATGGGATGCATTGTGACAGCACAGGGGTGGAGAAGCGAGGAACCATCGTGACCCAATGCAGGCTAACAATCTAATGATCCCTTTTGACACCGGGGGGCGCAAAAGGTCCACGGATCGACTCTGACAACATGGAGACCTATAGAAGCAAGGAACCATTATGACACCATGAAGGCCTAGATTCAAATGGTTCATTGTAAGACCAAGTGGCCTAAAAGGGCTTGGAATGCATTGTGACACCACAGAGGTTAAGAGAAGCAAGGAACCATTGTGACCCAATGCAGGCTAACAATCTAATGATCCCTTGTGACACCAATGGGCCTAAAAGGGGCAGGGATGAATTGTGAAAGCATGGGGCCCAAGTAAAACCTGGTACAATTATGCCACCAAGGAGGCCAAGAATCAAATGATTCATTGTGACATCAAGTGGCCTAAAAGGGCATGGGATGCATTGTGACAGCACAGGGGTTAAGAGAAGCAAGGAACCATTGTGACCCAATGCAGGCTAACAATCTAATGATCCCTTGTGGCACCAGGGGGTATAAAAATGGCCAGGGATGGATTGTTACAGCACGGGGACCAATAGAAGCAAGGATCTATTATGCCACCGTGGAGGCCAAGAATCAAATGATTCATTGTGACATCAAGTGGCCTAAAAGGGCATGGGATGCATTGTGACAGCACAGGGGTTAAGAGAAGCAAGGATCCATTGTGACCCAATGGAGGCTAATAATCCCAGGATCCCATTTGACACCAGGGGGCGTAAAAGGGCCAGGGATGAATTGTGACAGCATGGGGCCCAATAGAAACAAGGAACCATTATGACACCATGGAGGCCAAGAATTAAATGATTCATTGTGACATCAAGTGGCCTAAAAGGGCATGGGATGCATTGTGACACCACAGGGGTTAAGAGAAGCAAGGAACCATTGTGACCCAATGCAGGCTAACCATCTAATGATCCCTTGTGACACCAATGGGCCTAAAAGGGCCAGGGATGGATTGTTACAGCACGGGGAACAATAGAAGCAAGGATCTATTATGCCACCGTGGAGGCCAAGAATCAAATGATTCATTGTGACATCAAGTGGCCTAAAAGTGCATGGGATGCATTGTGACAGCACAGGGGTTAAGAGAAGCAAGGATCCATTGTGACCCAATGGAGGCTAATAATCCCAGGATCCAATTTGACACCAGGGGGCGTAAAAGGGCCAGGGATCACTTGTGACAGCATGGGGCCCAATAGAAACACGGAACCATTATGACACCATGGAAGCCAAGAATCAAATGATTCATTGTGACATCAAGTGGCCTAAAAGGGCATGGGATGCATTGTGACACCACAGGGGTTAAGAGAAGCAAGGAACCATTGTGACCCAATGGAGGCTAACAATCTAAGGATCCCTTGTGACACCAATGGGCCTAAAAGGGCCAGGGATGAATTGTTACAGCACAGGGACCAATAGAAGCAAGGATCTATTATGCCACCATGGAGGCCAAGAATCAAATAATTCATTGTGACATCATGTGGCCTAAAAGGGCATGGGATGCATTGTGACAGCACAGGGGTTAAGAGAAGCAAGGATCCATTGTGACCCAATGGAGGCTAACAATCTAATAATCCCTTTTGACACCAATGGGCCTAAAAGGGGCAGGGATGAATTGTGAAAGCATGGGGCCCAATTAAAACCTGGTACAAATATGCCACCATGGAGGCCAAGAATCAAATGATTCATTGTGACATCAAGTGGCCTAAAAGGGCATGGGATGCATTATGACACCATAGGGGTAAGGAGAAGCAAGGATCCATTGTGACCCAATGCAGGCTAACAATCTAATGATCCCTTGCGGCACCAATGGGCCTAAAAGGGGCAGGGATGAATTGTGAAAGCATGGGGCCCAAGTAAAACCTGGTACAATTATGCCACCATGGAGGCCAAGAATCAAATGATTCATTGTGACATCAAGTGGCCTAAAAGGGCATGGGATGCATTGTGACACCACAGGGGTTAAGAGAAGCAAGGAACCATTGTGACCCAATGCAGGCTAACAGTCTAAGAATCCCTTTTGACACCAGGAGGCGCAAAAGGTCCACGGATCGACTCTGACAACATGGAGACCTATAGAAGCAAGGAACCATTATGATACCATGAAGGCCTAGATTCAAATGGTTCATTGTAAGACCAAGTGGCCTAAAAGGGCTTGGAATGCATTGTGACACCACAGAGGTTAAGAGAAGCAAGCAACCATTGTGACCCAATGCAGGCTAACAATCTAATGATCCCTTGTGACACCAATGGGCCTAAAAGGGCCAGGGATGAATTGTTACAGCACGGGGACCAATAGAAGCAAGGATCTATTATGCCACCATGGAGTCCAAGAATCAAATAATTCATTGTGACATCATGTGGCCTAAAAGGGCATGGGATGCATTGTGACAGCACAGAGGTTAAGAGAAGCAAGGAACCATTGTGACCCAATGCAGGCTAACAATCTAATGATCCCTTGTGACACCAATGGGCCTAAAAGGGGCAGGGATGAATTGTGAAAGCATGGGGCCCAAGTAAAACCTGGTACAATTAGGCCACCAAGGAGGCCAAGAATCAAATGATTCATTGTGACATCAAGTGGCCTAAAAGGGCATGGGAGGCATTGTGACAGCACAGGGGTTAAGAGAAGCAAGGAACCATTGTGACCCAATGCAGGCTAACAATCTAATGATCCCTTGTGGCACCAGGGGGTATAAAAATGGCCAGGGATGGATTGTTACAGCACGGGGACCAATAGAAGCAAGGATCTATTATGCCACCGTGGAGGCCAAGAATCAAATGATTCATTGTGACATCAAGTGGCCTAAAAGGGCATGGGATGCATTGTGACAGCACAGGGGTTAAGAGAAGCAAGGATCCATTGTGACCCAATGGAGGCTAATAATCCCAGGATCCCATTTGACACCAGGGGGCGTAAAAGGGCCAGGGATGAATTGTGACAGCATGGGGCCCAATAGAAACAAGGAACCATTATGACACCATGGAGGCCAAGAATTAAATGATTCATTGTGACATCAAGTGGCCTAAAAGGGCATGGGATGCATTGTGACACCACAGGGGTTAAGAGAAGCAAGGAACCATTGTGACCCAATGCAGGCTAACCATCTAATGATCCCTTGTGACACCAATGGGCCTAAAAGGGCCAGGGATGGATTGTTACAGCACGGGGAACAATAGAAGCAAGGATCTATTATGCCACCGTGGAGGCCAAGAATCAAATGATTCATTGTGACATCAAGTGGCCTAAAAGTGCATGGGATGCATTGTGACAGCACAGGGGTTAAGAGAAGCAAGGATCCATTGTGACCCAATGGAGGCTAATAATCCCAGGATCCAATTTGACACCAGGGGGCGTAAAAGGGCCAGGGATCACTTGTGACAGCATGGGGCCCAATAGAAACACGGAACCATTATGACACCATGGAAGCCAAGAATCAAATGATTCATTGTGACATCAAGTGGCCTAAAAGGGCATGGGATGCATTGTGACACCACAGGGGTTAAGAGAAGCAAGGAACCATTGTGACCCAATGGAGGCTAACAATCTAAGGATCCCTTGTGACACCAATGGGCCTAAAAGGGCCAGGGATGAATTGTTACAGCACGGGGACCAATAGAAGCAAGGATCTATTATGCCACCATGGAGGCCAAGAATTAAATGATTCATTGTGACATCAAGTGGCCTAAAAGGGCATGGGATGCATTGTGATACCACAGGGGTTAAGAGAAGCAAGGAACCATTGTGACCCAATGGAGGCTAATAATCCCAGGATCCCATTTGACACCAGGGGGCGTAAAAGGGCCAGGGATGAATTGTGACAGCATGGGGCCCAATAGGAACAAGGAACCATTATGACAACATGGAGGCCAAGAATCAAATGATTCATTGTGACATCAAGTGGCCTAAAAGGGCATGGGATGCATTGTGACACCACAGAGGTTAAGGGAAGCAAGGAACCATTGTGACCCAATGCAGGCTAACAATCTAATGATCCCTTGTGCCACCAATGGGCCTAAAAGTGCCAGGGAGGAATTGTTACAGCACAGGGACCAATAGAAGCAAGGATCTATTATGCCACCATGGAGGCCAAGAATCAAATAATTCATTGTGACATCATGTGGCCTAAAAGGGCATGGGATGCATTGTGACAGCACAGGGGTTAAGAGAAGCAAGGATCCATTGTGACCCAATGGAGGCTAACAATCTAATAATCCCTTTTGACACCAATGGGCCTAAAAGGGGCAGGGATGAATTGTGAAAGCATGGGGCCCAATTAAAACCTGGTACAAATATGCCACCATGGAGGCCAAGAATCAAATGATTCATTGTGACATCAAGTGGCCTAAAAGGGCATGGGATGCATTATGACACCATAGGGGTAAGGAGAAGCAAGGATCCATTGTGACCCAATGCAGGCTAACAATCTAATGATCCCTTGCGGCACCAATGGGCCTAAAAGGGGCAGGGATGAATTGTGAAAGCATGGGGCCCAAGTAAAACCTGGTACAATTATGCCACCATGGAGGCCAAGAATCAAATGATTCATTGTGACATCAAGTGGCCTAAAAGGGCATGGGATGCATTGTGACACCACAGGGGTTAAGAGAAGCAAGGAACCATTGTGACCCAATGCAGGCTAACAGTCTAAGAATCCCTTTTGACACCAGGAGGCGCAAAAGGTCCACGGATCGACTCTGACAACATGGAGACCTATAGAAGCAAGGAACCATTATGATACCATGAAGGCCTAGATTCAAATGGTTCATTGTAAGACCAAGTGGCCTAAAAGGGCTTGGAATGCATTGTGACACCACAGAGGTTAAGAGAAGCAAGCAACCATTGTGACCCAATGCAGGCTAACAATCTAATGATCCCTTGTGACACCAATGGGCCTAAAAGGGCCAGGGATGAATTGTTACAGCACGGGGACCAATAGAAGCAAGGATCTATTATGCCACGATGGAGTCCAAGAATCAAATAATTCATTGTGACATCATGTGGCCTAAAAGGGCATGGGATGCATTGTGACAGCACAGGGGTTAAGAGAAGCAAGGAAACATTGTGACCCAATGCAGGCTAACAATCTAATGATCCCTTGTGACACCAATGGGCCTAAAAGGGGCAGGGATGAATTGTGAAAGCATGGGGCCCAAGTAAAACCTGGTACAAATATGCCACCATGGAGGCCAAGAATCAAATGATTCATTGTGACATCAAGTGGCCTAAAAGGGCATGGGATGCATTGTGACACCACAGGGGTTAAGAGAAGCAAGGAACCATTGTGACCCAATGCAGGCTAACAATCTAAGAATCCCTTTTGACACCAGGGGGCGCAAAAGGACCACGGATGAACTCTGACAGCAAGGGGACCTATAGAAGCAAGGAACTATTATGACACCATGTAGGCCAAGAATCAAATGGTTCATTGTAAGACCAAGTGGCCTAAAAGGGCTTGGAATGCATTGTGACACCACAGAGGTTAAGAGAAGCAAGGAACCATTGTGACCCAATGCAGGCTAGCAATCTAATGATCCCTTGAGGCACCAGGGGGTATAAAAAGGGCCAGGGATGGATTGTTACAGCACGGGGAACAATAGAAGCAAGGATCTATTATGCCACCGTGGAGGCCAAGAATCAAATGATTCATTGTGACATCAAGTGGCCTAAAAGTGCATGGGATGCATTGTGACAGCACAGGGGTTAAGAGAAGCAAGGATCCATTGTGACCCAATGGAGGCTAATAATCCCAGGATCCCATTTGACACCAGGGGGCGTAAAAGGGCCAGGGATCAATTGTGAGAGCATGGGGCCCAATAGAAACAAGGAACCATTATGACACCATAGAAGCCAAGAATCAAATGATTCATTGTGACATCAAGTGGCCTAAAAGGGCATGGGATGCATTGTGACATCACAGAGGTTAAGAGAAGCAAGGAACCATTGTGACCCAATGCAGGCTAACAATCTAATGATCCCTTGTGACACCAATGGGCCTAAAAGGGCCAGGGAGGAATTGTTACAGCACAGGGACCAATAGAAGCAAGGATCTATTATGCCACCATGGAGGCCAAGAATCAAATAATTCATTGTGACATCATGTGGCCTAAAAGGGCATGGGATGCATTGTGACAGCACAGGGGTTAAGAGAAGCAAGGATCCATTATGACCCAATGGAGGCTAACAATCTAATAATCCCTTTTGACACCAATGGGCCTAAAAGGGGCAGGGATTAATTGTGAAATCATGGGGCCCAATTAAAACCTGGTACAATTACGCCACCATGGAGGCCAAGAATCAAATGATTCATTGTGACATCAAGTGGCCTAAAAGGGCATGGGATGCATTGTGACACCACAGGGGTTAAGAGAAGCAAGGAACCATTGTGACCCAATGCAGGCTAACAATCTAAGAATCCCTTTTGACACCAGGGGGCGCAAAAGGACCACGGATGGACTCTGACAGCATGGGGACCTATAGAAGCAAGGATCTATTATGCCATCATGGAGGCCAGGAATCAAATGGTTCATTGTAAGACCAAGTGGCCTAAAAGGGCTTGGAATGCATTGTGACACCACAGAGGTTAAGAGAAGCAAGGAACTATTGTGACCCAATGCAGGCTAACAATCTAATGATCCATTGTGACACCAGTGGGCCTAAAAAGGCCAGGGATGAATTGTTACAGCACGGGGAACAATAGAAGCAAGGATCTATTATGCCACCATGGAGTCCAAGAATCAAATAATTCATTGTGACATCATGTGGCCTAAAAGGGCATGGGATGCATTGTGACACCACAGAGGTTAAGAGAAGCAAGGAACCATTGTGACCCAATGCAGGCTAACAATCTAATGATCCCTTGTGACACCAATGGGCCTAAAACCGCCAGGGATGAATTGTGAAAGCATGGGGCCCAAGTAAAACCTGGTACAATTATGCCACCATGGAGGCCAAGAATCAAATGATTCATTGTGACATCAAGTGGCCTAAAAGGGCATGGGATGCATTGTGACACCACAGGGGTTAAGAGAAGCAAGGAACCATTGTGACCCAATGCAGGCTAACAATCTAAGAATCCCTTTTGACACCAGGGGGCGCAAAAGGACCACGGATCGACTCTGACAACATGGGGACCTATGGAAGCAAGGAACCATTATGACACCATGAAGGCCAAGAATCAAATGGTTCACTGTAAGACCAAGCGGCCTAAAAGGGCTTGGAATGCATTGTGACACCAGAGAGGTTAAGAGAAGCAAGGAACCATTGTGACCCAATGCAGGCTAACCATCTAATGATCCCTTGTGGCACCAGGGGGTATAAAAAGGGCCAGGGATGGATTGTTACAGCACGGGGACCAATAGAAGCAAGGATCTATTATGCCACCGTGGAGGCCAAGAATCAAATGATTCATTGTGACATCAAGTGGCCTAAAAGGGCATGGGATGCATTGTGACAGCACAGGGGTTAAAAGAAGCAAGGATCCATTGTGACCCAAAGGAGGCTAATAATCCCAGGATCCCATTTGACACCAGGGGGCGTAAAAGGGGCAGGGATGAATTGTGACAGCATGGGGCCCAATAGAAACAAGGAACCATTATGACACCATGGAGGCCAAGAATCAAAAGATTCATTGTGACATCAAGTGGCCTAAAAGGGCATGGGATGCATTGTGACACCACAGAGGTTAAGAGAAGCAAGGAACCATTGTGACCCAATGCAGGCTAACAATCTAATGATCCCTTGTGACACCAATGGGCCTAAAAGGGGCAGGGATGAATTGTGAAAGCATGGGGCCCAAGTAAAACCTGGTACAATTATGCCACCATGGAGGCCAAGAATCAAATGATTCATTGTGACATCAAGTGGCCTAAAAGGGCATGGGATGCATTGTGACACCACAGGGGTTAAGAGAAGCAAGGAACCATTGTGACCCAATGCAGGCTAACAATCTAAGAATCCCTTTTGACACCAGGGGGCGCAAAAGGACCACGGATCGACTCTGACAGCATGGGGACCTATGGAAGCAAGGAACCATTATGACACCATGAAGGCCAAGAATCAAATGGTTCATTGTACGACCAAGTGGCCTAAAAGGGCTTGGAATGCATTGTGACACCACAGAGGTTAAGAGAAGCAAGGAACCATTGTGACCCAATGCAGGCTAACAATCTAATGATCCCTTGTGGCACCAGGGGGTATAAAAAGGGCCAGGGATGGATCGTTACAGCACGGGGACCAATAGAAGCAAGGATGTATTATGCCGCCATGGAGGCCAAGAATCAAATTTTTCATTGTGACATCAAGTGGCCTAAAAGGGCATGGGATGCATTGTGACACCACAGGGGTTAAGAGAAGCAAGGATCCATTTTGACCCAATGAAGGCTAATAATCCCAGGATCCCATTTGACACCAGGGGGCGTAAAAGGGCCAGGGATGAATTGTGACAGCATGGGGCCCAATAGGAACAAGGAACCATTATGACACCATGGAGGCCAAGAATCAAAAGATTCATTGTGACATCAAGTGGCCTAAAAGGGCATGGGATGCATTGTGACACCACAGAGGTTAAGGGAAGCAAGGAACCATTGTGACCCAATGCAGGCTAACAATCTAATGATCCCTTGTGACACCAATGGGCCTAAAAGTGCCAGGGAGGAATTGTTACAGCACAGGGACCAATAGAAGCAAGGATCTATTATGCCACCATGGAGGCCAAGAATCAAATAATTCATTGTGACATCATGTGGCCTAAAAGGGCATGGGATGCATTGTGACACCACAGGGGTTAAGAGAAGCAAGGATCCATTGTGACCCAATGGAGGCTAACAATCTAATAATCCCTTTTGACACCAATGGGCCTAAAAGGGGCAGGGATGAATTGTGAAAGCATGGGGCCCAATTAAAACCTGGTACAAATATGCCACCATGGAGGCCAAGAATCAAATGATTCATTGTGACATCAAGTGGCCTAAAAGGGCATGGGATGCATTATGACACCATAGGGGTAAGGAGAAGCAAGGATCCATTGTGACCCAATGCAGGCTAACAATCTAATGATCCCTTGTGGCACCAATGGGCCTAAAAGGGGCAGGGATGAATTGTGAAAGCATGGGGCCCAAGTAAAACCTGGTACAATTATGCCACCATGGAGGCCAAGAATCAAATGATTCATTGTGACATCAAGTGGCCTAAAAGGGCATGGGATGCATTGTGACAGCACAGGGGTTAAGAGAAGCAAGGATCCATTGTGACCCAATGGAGGCTAATAATCCCAGGATCCCATTTGACACCAGGGGGCGTAAAAGGGCCAGGGATGAATTGTGACAGCATGGGGCCCAATAGAAACATGGAACCATTATGACACCATGGAGGCCAAGAATCAAAAGATTCATTGTGAAATCAAGTGGCCTAAAAGGGCATGGGATGCATTGTGACACCACAGAGGTTAAGGGAAGCAAGGAACCATTGTGACCCAATGCAGGCTAACAATCTAATGATCCCTTGCAGCACCAATGGGCCTAAAAGGGGCAGGGATGAATTGTGAAAGCATGGGGCCCAAGTAAAACCTGGTACAATTATGCCACCATGGAGGCCAAGAATCAAATGATTCATTGTGACATCAAGTGGCCTAAAAGGGCATGGGATGCATTGTGACAGCACAGGGGTTAAGAGAAGCAAGGAACCATTGTGACCCAATGCAGGCTAACAATCTAAGAATCCCTTTTGACACCAGGGGGCGCAAAAGGTCCACGGATCGACTCTGACAACATGGAGACCTATAGAAGCAAGGAACCATTATGACACCATGAAGGCCTAGATTCAAATGGTTCATTGTAAGACCAAGTGGCCTAAAAGGGCTTGGAATGCATTGTGACACCACAGAGGTTAAGAGAAGCAAGGAACCATTGTGACCCAATGCAGGCTAACAATCTAATGATCCCTTGTGGCACCAGGGGGTATAAAAAGGGCCAGGGATGGATTGTTACAGCACGGGGAACAATAGAAGCAAGGATCTATTATGCCACCGTGGAGGCCAAGAATCAAATGATTCATTGTGACATCAAGTGGCCTAAAAGGGCATGGGATGCATTGTGACAGCACAGGGGTTAAGAGAAGCAAGGAACCATTGTGACCCAATGCAGGCTAACAGTCTAAGAATCCCTTTTGACACCAGGGGGCGCAAAAGGTCCTGCGATCGACACTGACAGCATGGAGACCTATAGAAGCAAGGAACCATTATGACACCATGAAGGCCTAGATTCAAATGGTTCATTGTAAGACCAAGTGGCCTAAAAGGGCTTGGAATGCATTGTGACACCACAGAGGTTAAGAGAAGCAAGCAACCATTGTGACCCAATGCAGGCTAACAATCTAATGATCCCTTGTGACACCAATGGGCCTAAAAGGGCCAGGGATGAATTGTTACAGCACGGGGACCACTAGAAGCAAGGATCTATTATGCCACCATGGAGTCCAAGAATCAAATAATTCATTGTGACATCATGTGGCCTAAAAGGGCATGGGATGCATTGTGACAGCACAGAGGTTAAGAGAAGCAAGGAACCATTGTGACCCAATGCAGGCTAACAATCTAATGATCCCTTGTGACACCAATGGGCCTAAAAGGGGCAGGGATGAATTGTGAAAGCATGGGGCCCAAGTAAAACCTGGTACAATTATGCCACCATGGAGGCCAAGAATCAAATGATTCATTGTGACATCAAGTGGCCTAAAAGGGCATGGGATGCATTGTGACACCACAGGGGTTAAGAGAAGCAAGGAACCATTGTGACCCAATGCAGGCTAACAATCTAAGAATCCCTTTTGACACCAGGGGGCGCATAAGGAGCACGGATGGACTCTGACAACATGGGGACCTATGGAAGCAAGGAACCATTATGACACCATGAAGGCCAAGAATCAAATAGTTCACTGTAAGACCAAGCGGCCTAAAAGGGCTTGGAATGCATTGTGGCACCACAGAGGTTAAGAGAAGCAAGGATCCATTGTGACCCAATGGAGGCTAACAATCTAATGATCCCTTGTGGCACCAGGGGGTATAAAAAGGGCCAGGGATGGATTGTTACAGCACGGGGACCAATAGAAGCAAGGATCTATTATGCCACCGTGGAGGCCAAGAATCAAATGATTCATTGTGACATCAAGTGGCCTAAAAGGGCATGGGATGCATTGTGACAGCACAGGGGTTAAAAGAAGCAAGGATCCATTGTGACCCAAAGGAGGCTAATAATCCCAGGATCCCATTTGACACCAGGGGGCGTAAAAGGGGCAGGGATGAATTGTGACAGCATGGGGCCCAATAGAAACAAGGAACCATTATGACACCATGGAGGCCAAGAATCAAAAGATTCATTGTGACATCAAGTGGCCTAAAAGGGCATGGGATGCATTGTGACACCACAGGGGTTAAGAGAAGCAAGGAACCATTGTGACCCAATGCAGGCTAACAATCTAAGAATCCCTTTTGACACCAGGGGGCGCAAAAGGACCACGGATCGACTCTGACAACATGGGGACCTTTGGAAGCAAGGAACCATTATGACACCATGAAGGCCAAGAATCAAATGGTTCATTGTAAGACCAAGTGGCCTAAAAGGGCTTGGAATGCATTGTGACACCACAGAGGTTAAGAGAAGCAAGGAACCATTGTGACCCAATGCAGGCTAACAATCTAATGATCCCTTGTGACACCAATGGGCCTAAAAGGGCCAGGGAGGAATTGTTACAGCACAGGGACCAATAGAAGCAAGGATCTATTATGCCACCATGGAGGCCAAGAATCAAATGATTCATTGTGACATCATGTGGCCTAAAAGGGCATGGGATGCATTGTGACAGCACAGGGGTTAAGAGAAGCAAGGATCCATTATGACCCAATGGAGGCTAATAATCTAATGATCCCTTTTGACAACAATGGGCCTAAAAGGGGCAGGGATGAATTGTGAAAGCATGGGGCCCAAGTAAAACCTGGTACAATTACGCCACCATGGAGGCCAAGAATCAAATGATTCATTGTGACATCAAGTGGCCTAAAAGGGCATGGGATGCATTGTGACACCACAGGGGTTTAGAGAAGCAAGGATCCATTGTGACCCAATGGAGGCTAATTATCACAGGATCCCATTTGACACCAGGGGGCGTAAAAGGGCCAGGGATCAATTGTGACAACATGGGGCCCAATAGAAACAAGGAACCATTATGCCACCATGGAGGCCAAGAATCAAAAGATTCATTGTGACATCAAGTGGCCTAAAAGGGCATGGGATGCATTGTGTCACCACAGAGGTTAAGAGAAGCAAGGAACCATTGTGACCCAATGCAGGCTAACAATCCAATGATCCCTTGTGACACCAATGGGCCTAAAAGGGGCAGGGATGAATTGTGAAAGCATGGGGCCCAAGTAAACCCTGGTACAAATATGCCACCATGGAGGCCAAGAATCAAATGATTCATTGTGACAACAAGTGGCCTAAAAGGGCATGGGATGCATTGTGACACCACAGGGGTTAAGAGAAGCAAGGATCCATTGTGACCCAATGGAGGCTAATAATCACAGGATCCCATTTGACACCAGGGGGCGTAAAAGGGCCAGGGATGACTTGTGACAGCATGGGGCCCAATAGAAACAAGGAACCATTATGACACCATGGAGGCCAAGAATCAAAAGATTCATTGTGACATCAAGTGGCCTAAAAGGGCATGGGATGCATTGTGACAGCACAGGGGTTAAGAGAAGCAAGGATCCATTATGACCCAATGGAGGCTAACAATCTAATAATCCATTTTGACACCAATGGGCCTAAAAGGGGCAGGGATGAATTGTGAAAGCATGGGGCCCAATTAAAACCTGGTACAATTACGCCACCATGGAGGCCAAGAATCAAATGATTCATTGTGACATCAAGTGGCCTAAAAGGGCATGGGATGCATTGTGACAGCACAGGGGTTAAGGGAAGCAAGGAACCATTGTGACCCAATGCAGGCTAGTAATCTAATGATCCCTTGTGACACCAATGGGCCTAAAAGGGCCAGGGATGAATTGTTACAGCACGGGGACCAATAGAAGCAAGGATCTATTATGCCACCATGGAGGCCAAGAATCAAATAATTCATTGTGACATCATGTGGCCTAAAAGGGCATGGGATGCATTGTGACAGCACAGGGGTTAAGAGAAGCAAGGAACCATTGTGACCCAATGGAGGCTAACAATCTAATGATCCCTTTTGACAACAATGGGCCTAAAAGGGGCAGGGATGAATTGTGAAAGCATGGGGCCCAATTAAAACCTGGTACAATTACGCCACCATGGAGGCCAAGAATCAAATGATTCATTGTGACATCAAGTGGCCTAAAAGGGCATGGGATGCATTGTGACACCACAGCGGTTAAGAGAAGCAAGGATCCATTGTGACCCAATGCAGGCTAACAATCTAAGAATCCCTTTTGACACCAGGGGGCGCAAAAGGACCACGGATGAACTCTGACAGCAAGGGGACCTATAGAAGCAAGGAACCACTATGACACCATGTAGGCCAAGAATCAAATGGTTCATTGTAAGACCAAGTGGCCTAAAAGGGCTTGGAATGCATTGTGACACCACAGAGGTTAAGAGAAGCAAGGAACCATTGTGACCCAAAGCAGTCTAACAATCTAATGATCCCTTGTGACACGAATGGGCCTAAAAGGGGCAGGGATGTATTGTGAAAGCATGGGGCCCAAGTAAAACCTGGTACAATTATGCCACCATGGAGGCCAAGAATCAAATGATTCATTGTGACATCAAGTGGCCTAAAAGGGCATGGGATGCATTGTGACACCACAGGGGTTAAGAGAAGCAAGGAACCATTGTGACCCAATGCAGGCTAACAATCTAATGATCCCTTGTGACACCAATGGGCCTAAAAGGGCCAGGGAGGAATTGTTACAGCACAGGGACCAATAGAAGCAAGGATCTATTATGCCACCATGGAGGCCAAGAATCAAATAATTCATTGTGACATCAAGTGGCCTAAAAGGGCATGGGATGCATTGTGACACCACAGGGGTTAAGAGAAGAAAGGAACCATTGTGACCCAATGCAGGCTAACAATCTACGAATTCCTTTTGACACGAGGGGGCGCAAAAGGACCACGGATCGGCTCTGACAACATGGGGACCTATGGAAGCACGGAACCATTATGACACCATGAAGGCCAAGAATCAAATGGTTCATTGTAAAACCAAGTGGCCTAACAGGGCTTGGAATGCATTGTGACACCACAGAGGTTAAGAGAAGCAAGGAACCATTGTGACCCAATGCAGGCTAACAATCTAATGATCCCTTGTGGCACCAGGGGGTATAAAAAGGGCCAGGGATGGATTGTTCCAGCACGGGGACCAATAGAAGCAAGGATCTATTATGCCACCGTGGAGGCCAAGAATCAAATGATTCATTGTGACATCAAGTGGCCTAAAAGGGCATGGGATGCATTGTGACAGCACAGGGGTTAAGAGAAGCAAGGATGCATTGTGACCCAATGGAGGCGAATAATCCCAGGATCCCATTTGACACCAGGGGGCGTAAAAGGGCCAGGGATGAATTGTGACAGCATGGGGCCCAATAGAAACAAGGAACCATTATGACACCATGGAGGCCAAGAATCAAAAGATTCATTGTGACATCAAGTGGCCTAAAAGGGCATGGGATGCATTGTGACACCACAGAGGTTAAGAGAAGCAAGGAACCATTGTGACCCAATGCAGGCTAACAATCTAATGATCCCTTGTGACACCAATGGGCCTAAAAGGGCCAGGGATGGATTGTTACAGCACGGGGACCAATAGAAGCACGGATCTATTATGCCACCATGGAGTCCAAGAATCAAATAATTCATTGTGACATCATGTGGCCTAAAAGGGCATGGGATGCATTGTGACAGCACAGGGGTTAAGAGAAGCAAGGAACCATTGTGACACAATGCAGGCTAACAATCTAAGAATCCCTTTTAACACCAGGGGGCGCAAAAGGACCACGGATGAACTCTGACAGCAAGGGGACCTACCGAAGCAAGGAACCATTATGACACCATGTAGGCCAAGAATCAAATGGTTCATTGTAAGACCAAGTGGCCTAAAAGGGCTTGGAATGCATTGTGACACCACAGAGGTTAAGAGAAGCAAGGAACCATTGTGACCCAATGCAGGCTAGCAATCTAATGATCCCTTGTGGCACCAGGGGGTATAAAAAGGGCCAGGGATGGATTGTTACAGCACGGGGACCAATAGAAGCAAGGATCTATTATGCCACCAAGGCGGCCAAGAATCAAATGATTCATTGTGACATCAAGTGGCCTAAAAGGGCATGGGATGCATTGTGCCACCACAGGGGTTTAGAGAAGCAAGGATCCATTGTGACCCAATGGAGGCTAATAATCCCAGGATCCCATTTGACACCAGGGGGCGTAAAAGGGCCAGGGATGAATTGTGACAGCATGGGGCCCAATAGAAACAAGGAACCATTATGACACCATGGAGGCCAAGAATCAAAAGATTCATTGTGACATCAAGTGGCCTAAAAGGGCATGGGATGCATTGTGACAGCACAGGGGTTAAGAGAAGCAAGGAACCATTGTGACCCAATGCAGGATAACAATCTAATGATCCCTTGTGACACCAATGGGCCTAAAAGGGCCAGGGATGAATTGTTACAGCACGGGGACCAATAGAAGCAAGGATCTATTATGCCACCATGGAGGCCAAGAATCAAATAATTCATTGTGACATCATGTGGCCTAAAAGGGCATGGGATGCATTGTGACAGCACAGGGGTTAAGAGAAGCAAGGAACCATTGTGACCCAATGCAGTCTAACAATCTAATGATCCCTTGTGACACCAATGGGCCTAAAAGGGGCAGGGATGAATTGTGAAAGCATGGGGCCCAAGTAAACCCTGGTACAAATATGCCACCATGGAGGCCAAGAATCAAATGATTCATTGTGACATCAAGTGGCCTAAAAGGGCATGGGATGCATTGTGACACCACAGGGGTTAAGAGAAGCAAGGAACCATTGTGACCCAATGCAGGCTAACAATCTAATGATCCCTTGTGACACCAATGGGCCTAAAAGGGCCAGGGAGGAATTGTTACAGCACAGGGACCAATAGAAGCAAGGATCTATTATGCCACCATGGAGGCCAAGAATCAAATAATTCATTGTGACATCAAGTGGCCTAAAAGGGCATGGGATGCATTGTGACACTACAGGGGTTAAGAGAAGAAAGGAACCATTGTGACCCAATGCAGGCTAACAATCTAAGAATTCCTTTTGACACCAGGGGGCGCAAAAGGACCACGGATCGGCTCTGACAACATGGGGACCTATGGAAGCAAGGAACCATTATGACACCATGAAGGCCAAGAATCAAATGGTTCATTGTAAGACCAAGTGGCCTAAAAGGGCTTGGAATGCATTGTGACACCACAGAGGTTAAGAGAAGCAAGGAACCATTGTGACCCAATGCAGGCTAACAATCTAATGATCCCTTGTGGCACCAGGGGGTATAAAAAGTGCCAGGGATGGATTGTTACAGCACGGGGACCAATAGAAGCAAGGATCTATTATGCCACCGTGGAGGCCAAGAATCAAATGATTCATTGTGACATCAAGTGGCCTAAAAGGGCATGGGATGCATTGTGACAGCACAGGGGTTAAGAGAAGCAAGGATCCATTGTGACCCAATGGAGGCGAATAATCCCAGGATCCCATTTGACACCAGGGGGCGTAAAAGGGCCAGGGATGAATTGTGACAGCATGGGGCCCAATAGAAACAAGGAACCATTATGACACCATGGAGGCCAAGAATCAAAAGATTCATTGTGACATCAAGTGGCCTAAAAGGGCATGGGATGCATTGTGACACCACAGAGGTTAAGAGAAGCAAGGAACCATTGTGACCCAATGCAGGCTAACAATCTAATGATCCCTTGTGACACCAATGGGCCTAAAAGGGCCAGGGATGGATTGTTACAGCACGGGGACCAATAGAAGCAAGGATCTATTATGCCACCATGGAGTCCAAGAATCAAATAATTCATTGTGACATCATGTGGCCTAAAAGGGCATGGGATGCATTGTGACAGCACAGGGGTTAAGAGAAGCAAGGAACCATTGTGACCCAATGCAGGCTAACAATCTAATGATCCCTTGTTACACCAATGGGCCTAAAAGGGGCAGGGATGAATTGTGAAAGCATGGGGCCCAAGTAAACCCTGGTACAAATATGCCCCCATGGAGGCCAAGAATCAAATGATTCATTGTGACATCAAGTGGCCTAAAAGGGCATGGGATGCATTGTGACAGCACAGGGGTTAAGAGAAGCAAGGAACCATTGTGACCCAATGCAGGCTAACAATCTAAGAATCCCTTTTGACACCAGGGGGCGCAAAAGGACCACGGATGGACTCTGACAGCAAGGGGACCTACAGAAGCAAGGAATCATTATGACACCATGTAGGCCAAGAATCAAATGGTTCATTGTAAGACCAAGTGGCCTAAAAGGGCTTGGAATGCATTGTGACACCACAGAGGTTAAGAGAAGCAAGGAACCATTGTGACCCAATGGAGGCTAATAATCCCAGGATCCCATTTGACACCAGGGGGCGTAAAAGGGCCAGGGATGAATTGTGACAGCATGGGGACCAATAGAAACAAGGAACCATTATGACACCATGGAGGCCAAGAATCAAAAGATTCATTGTGACATCAAGTGGCCTAAAAGGGCATGGGATGCATTGTGACACCACAGAGGTTAAGAGAAGCAAGGAACCATTGTGACCCAATGCAGGCTAACAATCTAATGATCCCTTGTGACACCAATGGGCCTAAAAGGGGCAGGGATGAATTGTGAAAGCATGGGGCCCAAGTAAAACCTGGTACAATTATGCCACCATGGAGGCCTAGAATCAAATGATTCATTGTGACATCAAGTGGCCTAAAAGGGCATGGGATGCATTGTGACACCACAGGGGTTAAGAGAAGCAAGGAACCATTGTGACCCAATGCAGGCTAACAATCTAAGAATCCCTTTTGACACCAGGGAGCACAAAAGGACCACGGATCGACTCTGTCAGCATGGGGACCTATGGAAGGAAGGAACCATTATGACACCATGAAGGCCAAGAATCAAATGGTTGATTGTGGCATCAAGTGGCCTAAAATGGCATGGGATGCATTGTGACAGCACAGGGGTTAAGAGAAGCAAGGATCCATTGTGACCCAATGGAGGCGAATAATCCCAGGATCCCATTTGACACCAGGGGGCGTAAAAGGGCCGGGGATGAATTGTGACAGCATGGGGCCCAATAGAAACAAGGAACCATTATGACACCATGGAGGCCAAGAATCAAAAGATTCATTGTGACATCAAGTGGCATAAAAGGGCATGGGATGCATTGTGACACCACAGAGGTTAAGACAAGCAAGGAACCATTGTGACCCAATGCAGGCTAACAATCTAATGATCCCTTGTGACACCAATGGGCCTAAAAGGGGCAGGGATGAATTGTGAAAGCATGGGGCCCAAGTAAAACCTGGTACAATTATGCCACCATGGAGGCCAAGAATCAAATGATTCATTGTGACATCAAGTGGCCTAAAAGGGCATGGGATGCATTGTGACACCACAGGGGTTAAGAGAAGCAAGGAACCATTGTGACCCAATGCAGGCTAACAATCTAAGAATCCCTTTTGACACCAGGGAGCACAAAAGGACCACGGATCCACTCTGTCAGCATGGGGACCTATGGAAGCAAGGAACCATTATGACACCATGAAGGCCAAGAATCAAATGATTCATTGTGACATCAAGTGGCCTAAAAGGGCATGGGATGCATTGTGACAGCACAGGGGTTAAGAGAAGCAAGGATCCATTGTGACCCAATGGAGGCGAATAATCCCAGGATCCCATTTGACACCAGGGGGCGTAAAAGGGCCGGGGATGAATTGTGACAGCATGGGGGCCAATAGAAACAAGGAACCATTATGACACCATGGAGGCCAAGAATCAAAAGATTCATTGTGACATCAAGTGGCATAAAAGGGCATGGGATGCATTGTGACACCACAGAGGTTAAGACAAGCAAGGAACCATTGTGACCCAATGCAGGCTAACAATCTAATGATCCCTTGTGGCACCAGGGGGTATAAAAAGGGCCAGGGATGGATTGTTACTGCACGGGGACCAATAGAAGCAAGGATCTATTATGCCACCGTGGAAGCCAAGAATCAAATGATTCATTGTGACATCAAGTGGCCTAAAAGGGCATGGGATGCATTGTGACAGCACAGGGGTTAAGAGAAGCAAGGATGCATTGTGACCCAATGGAGGCGAATAATCCCAGGATCCCATTTGACACCAGGGGGCGTAAAAGGGCCAGGGATGAATTGTGACAGCATGGGGCCCAATAGAAACAAGGAACCATTATGACACCATGAAGGCCAAGAATCAAATGGTTCATTGTAAGACCAAGTGGCCTAAAAGGGCTTGGAATGCATTGTGACACCACAGAGGTTAAGAGAAGCAAGGAACCATTGTGACCCAATGCAGGCTAACCATCTAATGATCCCTTGTGGCACCAGGGGGTATAAAAAGGGCCAGGGATAGATTGTTACAGCACGGGGACCAATAGAAGCAAGGATCTATTATGCCACCATGGAGGCCAAGAATCAAATGATTCATTGTGACATCATGTGGCCTAAAAGGGCATGGGATGCATTGTGTCACCACAGAGGTTAAGAGAAGCAAGGAACCATTGTGACCCAATGCAGGATAACAGTCTAATGATCCCTTGTGACACCAATGGGCCTAAAAGGGGCAGGGATGAATTGTGAAAGCATGGGGCCCAAGTAAAACCTGGTACAATTATGCCACCATGGAGGCCAAGAATCAAATGATTCATTGTGACATCAAGTGGCCTAAAAGGGCATGGGATGCATTGTGACAGCACAGGGGTTAAGAGAAGCAAGGAACCATTGTGACCCAATGCAGGCTAACAATCTAAGAATCCCTGTTGACACCAGGGAGCACAAAAGGACCACGGATCGACTCTGACAGCATGGGGACCTATGGAAGCAAGGAACCATTATGACACCATGAAGGCCAAGAATCAAATGGTTCATTGTGGCATCAAGTGGCCTAAAATGGCATGGGATGCATTGTGCCAGCACAGGGGTTAAGAGAAGCAAGGATCCATTGTGACCCAATGGAGGCGAATAATCCCAGGATCCCATTTGACACCAGGGGGCGTAAAAGGGCCGGGGATGAATTGTGACAGCATGGGGCCCAATAGAAACAAGGAACCATTATGACACCATGGAGGCCAAGAATCAAAAGATTCATTGTGACATCAAGTGGCATAAAAGGGCATGGGATGCATTGTGACACCACAGAGGTTAAGACAAGCAAGGAACCATTGTGACCCAATGCAGGCTAACAATCTAATGATCCCTTGTGACACCAATGGGCCTAAAAGGGGCAGGGATGAATTGTGAAAGCATGGGGCCCAAGTAAAACCTGGTACAATTATGCCACCATGGAGGCCAAGAATCAAATGATTCATTGTGACATCAAGTGGCCTAAAAGGGCATGGGATGCATTGTGACACCACCGGGGTTAAGAGAAGCAAGGAACCATTGTGACCCAATGCAGGCTAACAATCTAAGAATCCCTTTTGACACCAGGGAGCACAAAAGGACCACGGATCCACTCTGTCAGCATGGGGACCTATGGAAGCAAGGAACCATTATGACACCATGAAGGCCAAGAATCAAATGATTCATTGTGACATCAAGTGGCCTAAAAGGGCATGGGATGCATTGTGACAGCACAGGGGTTAAGAGAAGCAAGGATCCATTGTGACCCAATGGAGGCGAATAATCCCAGGATCCCATTTGACACCAGGGGGCGTAAAAGGGCCGGGGATGAATTGTGACAGCATGGGGGCCAATAGAAACAAGGAACCATTATGACACCATGGAGGCCAAGAATCAAAAGATTCATTGTGACATCAAGTGGCATAAAAGGGCATGGGATGCATTGTGACACCACAGAGGTTAAGACAAGCAAGGAACCATTGTGACCCAATGCAGGCTAACAATCTAATGATCCCTTGTGGCACCAGGGGGTATAAAAAGGGCCAGGGATGGATTGTTACTGCACGGGGACCAATAGAAGCAAGGATCTATTATGCCACCGTGGAAGCCAAGAATCAAATGATTCATTGTGACATCAAGTGGCCTAAAAGGGCATGGGATGCATTGTGACAGCACAGGGGTTAAGAGAAGCAAGGATGCATTGTGACCCAATGGAGGCGAATAATCCCAGGATCCCATTTGACACCAGGGGGCGTAAAAGGGCCAGGGATGAATTGTGACAGCATGGGGCCCAATAGAAACAAGGAACCATTATGACACCATGAAGGCCAAGAATCAAATGGTTCATTGTAAGACCAAGTGGCCTAAAAGGGCTTGGAATGCATTGTGACACCACAGAGGTTAAGAGAAGCAAGGAACCATTGTGACCCAATGCAGGCTAACCATCTAATGATCCCTTGTGGCACCAGGGGGTATAAAAAGGGCCAGGGATAGATTGTTACAGCACGGGGACCAATAGAAGCAAGGATCTATTATGCCACCATGGAGGCCAAGAATCAAATGATTCATTGTGACATCATGTGGCCTAAAAGGGCATGGGATGCATTGTGTCACCACAGAGGTTAAGAGAAGCAAGGAACCATTGTGACCCAATGCAGGATAACAGTCTAATGATCCCTTGTGACACCAATGGGCCTAAAAGGGGCAGGGATGAATTGTGAAAGCATGGGGCCCAAGTAAAACCTGGTACAATTATGCCACCATGGAGGCCAAGAATCAAATGATTCATTGTGACATCAAGTGGCCTAAAAGGGCATGGGATGCATTGTGACAGCACAGGGGTTAAGAGAAGCAAGGAACCATTGTGACCCAATGCAGGCTAACAATCTAAGAATCCCTGTTGACACCAGGGAGCACAAAAGGACCACGGATCGACTCTGACAGCATGGGGACCTATGGAAGCAAGGAACCATTATGACACCATGAAGGCCAAGAATCAAATGGTTCATTGTGGCATCAAGTGGCCTAAAAGGGCATGGGATGCATTGTGACAGCACAGGGGTTAAGAGAAGCAAGGATCCATTGTGACCCAATGGAGGCGAATAATCCCAGGATCCCATTTGACACAAGGGGGCGTAAAAGGGCCGGGGATGAATTGTGACAGCATGGGGCCCAATAGAAACAAGGAACCATTATGACACCATGGAGGCCAAGAATCAAAAGATTCATTGTGACATCAAGTGGCCTAAAAGGGCATGGGATGCATTGTGACACCACAGAGGTTAAGACAAGCAAGGAACCATTGTGACCCAATGGAGGCTAACAATCTAATGATCCCTTGTGACACCAATGGGCCTAAAAGGGCCAGGGAGGAATTGTGAAAGCATGGGGCACAAGTAAAACCTGGTACAATTATGCCACCATGGAGGCCAAGAATCAAATGATTCATTGTGACATCAAGTGGCCTAAAAGGGCATGGGATGCATTGTGACACCACAGGGGTTAAGAGAAGCAAGGAACCATTGTGACCCAATGCAGGCTAACAATCTAATGATCCCTTGTGACACCAATGGGCCTAAAAGGGCCAGGGAGGAATTGTTACAGCACAGGGACCAATAGAAGCAAGGATCCATTATGCCACCATGGAGGCCAAGAATCAAATGGTTCATTGTAAGACCAAGTGGCCTAAAAGGGCTTGGAATGCATTGTGACACCACAGAGGTTAAGAGAAGCAAGGAACCATTGTGACCCAATGCAGGCTAACAATCTAATGATCCCTTGTGGCACCAGGGGGTATAAAAAGGGCCAGGGATGGATTGTTACAGCACGGGGACCAATAGAAGCAAGGATCTATTATGCCACCGTGGAGGCCAAGAATCAAATGATTCATTGTGACATCAAGTGGCCTAAAAGGGCATGGGATGCATTGTGACAGCACAGGGGTTAAGAGAAGCAAGGATCCATTGTGACCCAATGGAGGCGAATAATCCCAGGATCCCATTTGACACCAGGGGGCGTAAAAGGGCCAGGGATGAATTGTGACAGCATGGGGCCCAATAGAAACAAGGAACCATTATGACACCATGGAGGCCAAGAATCAAAAGATTCATTGTGACATCAAGTGGCCTAAAAGGGCATGGGATGCATTGTGACAGCACAGGGGTTAAGAGAAGCAAGGAACCATTGTGACCCAATGCAGGCTAACAATCTAATGATCCCTTGTGACACCAGGGGGTATAAAAAGGGCCAGGGATGGATTGTTACAGCACGGGGACCAATAGAAGCAAGGATCTATTATGCCACCGTGGAGGCCAAGAATCAAATGATTCATTGTGACATCAAGTGGCCTAAAAGGGCATGGGATGCATTGTGACACCACAGAGGTTAAGAGAAGCAAGGAACCATTGTGACCCAAAGCAGGTTAACAATCTAATGATCCCTTGTGACACGAATGGGCCTAAAAGGGGCAGGGATGTATTGTGAAAGCATGGGGCCCAATAGAAACCCGGTACAATTATGCCACCATGGAGGCCAAGAATCAAATGATTCATTGTGACATCAAGTGGCCTAAAAGGGCATGGGATGCATTGTGACAGCACAGGGGTTAAGAGAAGCAAGGATCCATTGCGACCCAATGGAGGCTAACAATCTAATAATCCCTTTTGACACCAATGGTTCTAAAAGGGGCAGGGATGAATTGTGAAAGCATGGGGCCCAATTAAAACCTGGTACAATTATGCCACCATGGAGGCCAAGAATCAAATGATTCATTGTGACATCAAGTGGCCTAAAAGGGCATGGGATGCATTGTGACAGCACAGGGGTTAAGAGAAGCAAGGAACCATTGTGACCCAATGCAGGCTAACAATCTAAGAATCCCTTTTGACACCAGGGGGCGCAAAAGGACCACGGATGAACTCTGACAGCAAGGGGACCTATAGAAGCAAGGTACCATTATGACACCATGAAGGCCAAGAATCAAACGGTTCATTGTAAGACCAAGTGGCCTAAAAGGGCTTGGAATGCATTGTGACACCACAGAGGTTAAGAGAAGCAAGGAACCATTGTGACCCAATGCAGGCTAACAATCTAAGAATCCCTGTTGACACCAGGGAGCACAAAAGGACCACGGATCGACTCTGACAGCATGGGGACCTATGGAAGCAAGGAACCATTATGACACCATGAAGGCCAAGAATCAAATGGTTCATTGTGGCATCAAGTGGCCTAAAAGGGCATGGGATGCATTGTGACAGCACAGGTGTTAAGAGAAGCAAGGATCCATTGTGACCCAATGGAGGCGAATAATCCCAGGATCCCATTTGACACCAGGGGGCGTAAAAGGGCCGGGGATGAATTGTGACAGCATGGGGCCCAATAGAAACAAGGAACCATTATGACACCATGGAGGCCAAGAATCAAAAGATTCATTGTGACATCAAGTGGCCTAAAAGGGCATGGGATGCATTGTGACACCACAGATGTTAAGACAAGCAAGGAACCATTGTGACCCAATGGAGGCTAACAATCTAATGATCCCTTGTGACACCAATGGGCCTAAAAGGGGCAGGGATGAATTGTGAAAGCATGGGGCACAAGTAAAACCTGGTACAATTATGCCAACATGGAGGCCAAGAATCAAATGATTCATTGTGACATCAAGTGGCCTAAAAGGGCATGGGATGCATTGTGCCACCACAGGGGTTTAGAGAAGCAAGGATCCATTGTGACCCAATGGAGGCTAATAATCCCAGGATCCTATTTGACACCAGGCGGCGTAAAAGGGTCAGGGATGAATTGTGACAGCATGGGGCCCAATAGAAACAAGGAACCATTATAACACCATGGAGGCCAAGAATCAAAAGATTCATTGTGACATCAAGTGGCCTAAAAGGGCATGGGATGCATTGTGACACCACAGAGGTTAAGAGAAGCAAGGAACCATTGTGACCCAATGCAGGATAACAATCTAATGATCCCTTGTGACACCAATGGGCCTAAAAGGGCCAGGGATGAATTGTTACAGCACGGCGACCAATAGAAGCAAGGATCTATTATGCCACCATGGAGGCCAAGAATCAAATAATTCATTGTGACATCATGTGGCCTAAAAGGGCATGGGATGCATTGTGACAGCACAGGGGTTAAGAGAAGTAAGGAACCATTGTGACCCAATGCAGTCTAACAATCTAATGATCCCTTGTGACACCAATGGGCCTAAAAGGGGCAGGGATGAATTGTGAAAGCATGGGGCCCAAGTAAACCCTGGTACAAATATGCCACCATGGAGGCCAAGAATCAAATGATTCATTGTGACATCAAGTGGCCTAAAAGGGCATGGGATGCATTGTGACACCACAGGGGTTAAGAGAAGCAAGGAACCATTGTGACCCAATGCAGGCTAACAATCTAATGATCCCTTGTGACACCAATGGGCCTAAAAGGGCCAGGGAGGAATTGTTACAGCACAGGGACCAATAGAAGCAAGGATCCATTATGCCACCATGGAGGCCAAGAATCAAATGATTCATTGTGACATCAAGTGGCCTAAAATGGCATGGGATGCATTGTGACACCACAGGGGCTAAGAGAAGCAAGGAACCATTGTGACCTAATGGAGGCTAATAATCCCAGGATCCCATTTGACACCAGGGGGCGTAAAAGGGCCAGGGATCAATTGTGACAGCATGGGGCCCAATAGAAACAAGGAACCATTATGACACCATGGAAGCCAAGAATCAAATGATTCATTGTGACATCAAGTGGCCTAAAAGGGCATGGGATGCATTGTGACACCACAGGGGTTAAGAGAAGAAAGGAACCATTGTGACCCAATGCAGGCTAACAATCTACGAATTCCTTTTGACACGAGGGGGCGCAAAAGGACCACGGATCGGCTCTGACAACATGGGGACCAATAGAAACAAGGAACCATTATGACACCATGAAGGCCAAGAATCAAATGGTTCATTGTAAGACCAAGTGGCCTAAAAGGGCTTGGAATGCATTGTGACACCACAGAGGTTAAGAGAAGCAAGGAACCATTGTGACCCAATGCAGGCTAACAATCTAATGATCCCTTGTGGCACCAGGGGGTATAAAAAGGGCCAGGGATGGATTGTTACAGCACGGGGACCAATAGAAGCAAGGATCTATTATGCCACCGTGGAGGCCAAGAATCAAATGATTCATTGTGACATCAAGTGGCCTAAAAGGGCATGGGATGCATTGTGACAGCACAGGGGTTAAGAGAAGCAAGGATCCATTGTGACCCAATGGAGGCGAATAATCCCAGGATCCCATTTGACACCAGGGGGCGTAAAAGGGCCAGGGATGAATTGTGACAGCATGGGGCCCAATAGAAACAAGGAACCATTATGACACCATGGAGGCCAAGAATCAAAAGATTCATTGTGACATCAAGTGGCCTAAAAGGGCATGGGATGCATTGTGACAGCACAGGGGTTAAGAGAAGCAAGGAACCATTGTGACCCAATGCAGGCTAACAATCTAATGATCCCTTGTGACACCAATGGGCCTAAAAGGGCCAGGGATGGATTGTTACAGCACGGGGACCAATAGAAGCAAGGATCTATTATGCCACCATGGAGTCCAAGAATCAAATAATTCATTGTGACATCATGTGGCCTAAAAGGGCATGGGATGCATTGTGACAGCACAGGGGTTAAGAGAAGCAAGGAACCATTGTGACCCAATGCAGGCTAACAATCTAATGATCCCTTGCTACACCAATGGGCCTAAAAGGGGCAGGGATGAATTGTGAAAGCATGGGGCCCAAGTAAACCCTGGTACAAATATGCCACCATGGAGGCCAAGTATCAAATGATTCATTGTGACATCAAGTGGCCTAAAAGGGCATGGGATGCATTGTGACACCACAGGGGTTAAGAGAAGCAAGGATCCATTGTGACCCAATGCAGGCTAACAATCTAAGAATCCCTTTTGACACCAGGGGGCGCAAAAGGACCACGGATGAACTCTGACAGCAAGGGGACCTATAGAAGCAAGGAACCATTATGACACCATGTAGGCCAAGAATCAAATGGTTCATTGTAAGACCAAGTGGCCTAAAAGGGCTTGGAATGCATTGTGACACCACAGAGGTTAAGACAAGCAAGGAACCATTGTGACCCAATGCAGGCTAGCAATCTAATGATCCCTTGTGGCACCAGGGTGTATAAAAAGGGCCAGGGATGGATTGTTACAGCATGGGGACCAATAGAAGCAAGGATCTATTATGCCACCGTGGAGGCCAAGAATCAAATGATTCATTGTGACATCAAGTGGCCTAAAAGGGCATGGGATGCATTGTGACACCACAGAGGTTAAGAGAAGCAAGGAACCATTGTGACCCAAAGCAGGTTAACAATCTAATGATCCCTTGTGACACGAATGGGCCTAAAAGGGGCAGGGATGTATTGTGAAAGCATGGGGCCCAATAGAAACCCGGTACAATTATGCCACCATGGAGGCCAAGAATCAAATGATTCATTGTGACATCAAGTGGCCTAAAAGGGCATGGGATGCATTGTGACAGCACAGGGGTTAAGAGAAGCAAGGATCCATTGCGACCCAATGGAGGCTAACAATCTAATAATCCCTTTTGACACCAATGGGCCTAAAAGGGGCAGGGATGAATTGTGAAATCATGGGGCCCAATTAAAACCTGGTACAATTATGCCACCATGGAGGCCAAGAATCAAATGATTCATTGTGACATCAAGTGGCCTAAAAGGGCATGGGATGCATTGTGACAGCACAGGGGTTAAGAGAAGCAAGGAACCATTGTGACCCAATGCAGGCTAACAATCTAAGAATCCCTTTTGACACCAGGGGGCGCAAAAGGACCACGGATGAACTCTGACAGCAAGGGGACCTATAGAAGCAAGGAACCATTATGACACCATGAAGGCCAAGAATCAAACGGTTCATTGTAAGACCAAGTGGCCTAAAAGGGCTTGGAATGCATTGTGACACCACAGAGGTTAAGAGAAGCAAGGAACCATTGTGACCCAATGCAGGCTAACAATCTAATGATCCCTTGTGGCACCAGGGGGTATAAAAAGGGCCAGGGATGGATTGTTACAGCACGGGGACCAATAGAAGCAAGGATCTATTATGCCACCGTGGAGGCCAAGAATCAAATGATTCATTGTGACATCAAGTGGCCTAAAAGTGCATGGGATGCATTGTGACAGCACAGGGGTTAAGAGAATCAAGGATCCATTGTGACCCAATGGAGGCGAATAATCCCAGGATCCCATTTGACACCAGGGGGCGTAAAAGGGCCAGGGATGAATTGTGACAGCATGGGGCCCAATAGAAACAAGGAACCATTATGACACCATGGAGGCCAAGAATCAAAAGATTCATTGTGACATCAAGTGGCCTAAAAGGGCATTGGATGCATTGTGACACCACAGAGGTTAAGAGAAGCAAGGAACCATTGTGACCCAATGCAGGCTAACAATCTAATGATCCCTTGCGACACCAATGGGCCTAAAAGGGCCAGGGATGGATTGTTACAGCACGGGGACCAATAGAAGCAAGGATCTATTATGCCACCATGGAGTCCAAGAATCAAATAATTCATTGTGACATCATGTGGCCTAAAAGGGCATGGGATGCATTGTGACAGCACAGGGGTTAAGAGAAGCAAGGAACCATTGTGACCCAATGCAGGCTAACAATCTAATGATCCCTTGTTACACCAATGGGCCTAAAAGGGCCAGGGATGAATTGTGAAAGCATGGGGCCCAAGTAAACCCTGGTACAAATATGCCACCATGGAGGCCAAGAATCAAATGATTCATTGTGACATCAAGTGGCCTAAAAGGGCATGGGATGCATTGTGACACCACAGAGGTTAAGAGAAGCAAGGAACCATTGTGACCCAATGGAGGCTAATAATCCCAGGATCCCATTTGACACCAGGGGGCGTAAAAGGGCCAGGGATGAATTGTGACAGCATGGGGCCCAATAGAAACAAGGAACCATTATGACACCATGGAGGCCAAGAATCAAATGATTCATTGTGACATCAAGTGGCCTAAAAGGGCATGGGATGCATTGTGACACCACAGAGGTTAAGAGAAGCAAGGAACCATTGTGACCCAATGCAGGCTAACAATCTAATGATCCCTTGTGACACCAATGGGCCTAAAAGGGCCGGGGATGAATTGTGAAAGCATGGGACCCAAGTAAAACCAGGTACAATTATGCCACCATGGAGGCCAAGAATGAAATTATTCATTGTAACATCAAGTGGCCTAAAAGGGCATGGGATGCATTGTGACACCACAGAGGTTAAGAGAAGCAAGGAACCATTGTGACCCAATGCAGGCTAACAATCTAATGATCCCTTGTGACACCAATGGGCCTAAAAGGGCCAGGGATGAATTGTGAAAGCATGGGACCCAAGTAAATCCAGGTACAATTATGCCACCATGGAGGCCAAGAATGAAATTATTCATTGTAACATCAAGTGGCCTAAAAGGGCATGGGATGCATTGTGACACCACAGAGGTTAAGAGAAGCAAGGAAACATTGTGACCCAATGCAGGCTCACAATCTAATGATCCCTTGTGGCACCAAGGGGTATAAAAAGGGCCAGGGATGGATTGTTACAGCACGGGGACCAATAGAAGCAAGGATCTATTATGCCACCATGGAGGCCAAGAATCAAATGATTCATTGTGACATCAAGTGGCCTAAAAGGGCATGGGATGCATTGTGCCACCACAGGGGTTAAGAGAAGCAAGGATCCATTGTGACCAAATGGAGGCTAATAATCCCAGGATCCCATTTGACACCAGGGGGCGTAAAAGGGCCAGGGATGAATTGTGACAGCATGGGGCCCAATAGAAACAAGGAACCATTATGACACCATGGAGGCCAAGAATCAAAAGATTCATTGTGACATCAAGTGGCCTAAAAGGGCATGGGATGCATTGTGACACCACAGAGGTTAAGAGAAGCAAGGAACCATTGTGACCCAATGCAGGCTAACAATCTAATGATCCCTTGTGACACCAATGGGCCTAAAAGGGGCAGGGATGAATTGTTACAGCACGGGGACCAATAGAGGCAAGGATCTATTATGCCACCATGCAGGCCAAGAATCAAATGATTCATTGTGACATCAAGTGGCCTAAAAGGGCATGGGATGCATTGTGACACCACAGGGGTTAAGAGAAGCAAGGAACCATTGTGACCCAATGCAGGCTAACAATCTAAGAATCCCTTTTGACACCAGGGGCCGCAAAAGGACCACGGATGAACTCTGACAGCATGGGGACCTATAGAAGCAAGGAACCATTATGACACCATGTAGGCCAAGAATCAAATGGTTCATTGTAAGACCAAGTGGCCTAAAAGGGCTTTGAATGCTTTGTGACACCACAGAGGTTAAGAGAAGCAAGGAACCATTGTGACCCAATGGAGGCTAATAATCTCAGGATCCCATTTGACACCAGGGGGCGTAAAAGGGCCAGGGATGAATTGTGACAGCATGGGGCCCAATAGAAACAAGGAACCATTATGACACCATGGAGGCCAAGAATCAAATGATTCATTGTGACATCAAGTGGCCTAAAAGGGCATGGGATGCATTGTGACAGCACAGGGGTTAAGAGAAGCAAGGAACCATTTTGACCCAATGCAGGCTAACAATCTAATGATCCCTTTTGACACCAGGGGGCGCAAAAGGACCACGGATCGACTCTGACAGCATGGGGACCTATGGAAGCAAGGAACCATTATGACACCATGAAGGCCAAGAATCAAATGGTTCATTGTAAGACCAAGCGGCCTAAAAGGGCTTGGAACGCATTGTGACACCACAGAGGTTAAGAGAAGCAAGGAACCATTGTGACCCAATGCAGGCTAACAATCTAATGATCCCTTGTGGCACCAGGGGGTATAAAAAGGGCCAGGGATGGATTGTTACAGCACGGGGACCAATAGAAGCAAGGATCTATTATGCCACCGTGGAGGCCAAGAATCAAATGATTCATTGTGACATCAAGTGGCCTAAAAGGGCATGGGATGCATTGTGCCACCACAAGGGTTAAGAGAAGCAAGGATCCATTGTGACCCAATGGAGGCGAATAATCCCAGGATCCCATTTGACACCAGGGGGCGTAAAAGGGCCAGGGATGAATTGTGACAGCATGGGGCCCAATAGAAACAAGTAACCATTATGACACCATGGAGGCCAAGAATCAAAAGATTCATTGTGACATCAAGTGGCCTAAAAGGGCATGGGATGCATTGTGACACCACAGAGGTTAAGAGAAGCAAGGAACCATTGTGACCCAATGCAGGCTAACAATCTAATGATCCCTTGTGACACCAATGGGCCTAAAAGGTCCAGGGATGGATTGTTACAGCACGGGGACCAATAGAAGCAAGGATCTATTATGCCACCATGGAGTCCAAGAATCAAATAATTCATTGTGACATCATGTGGCCTAAAAGGGCATGGGATGCATTGTGACAGCACAGGGGTTAAGAGAAGCAAGGAACCATTGTGACCCAATGCAGGCTAACAATCTAATGATCCCTTGTTACACCAATGGGCCTAAAAGGGCCAGGGATGAATTGTGAAAGCATGGGGCCCAAGTAGACCCTGGTACAAATATGCCACCATGGAGGCCAAGAATCAAATGATTCATTGTGACATCAAGTGTCCTAAAAGGGCATGGGATGCATTGTGACAGCACAGGGGTTAAGAGAAGCAAGGAACCATTGTGACCCAATGCAGGCTAACAATCTAAGAATCCCTTTTGACACCAGGGGGCGCAAAAGGACCACGGATCAACTCAAGACAGCAAGGGGACCTATAGAAGCAAGGAACCATTATGACACCATGGAGGCCAAGAATCAAATGATTCATTGTGACATCAAGTGGCCTAAAAGGGCATGGGATGCATTGTGACACCACAGAGGTTAAGAGAAGCAAGGAACCATTGTGACCCAATGCAGGCTAACAATCTAATGATCCCTTGTGACACCAATGGGCCTAAAAGGGCCGGGGATGAATTGTGAAAGCATGGGACCCAAGTAAAACCAGGTACAATTATGCCACCATGGAGGCCAAGAATGAAATTATTCATTGTAACATCAAGTGGCCTAAAAGGGCATGGGATGCATTGTGACACCACAGAGGTTAAGAGAAGCAAGGAACCATTGTGACCCAATGCAGGCTCACAATCTAATGATCCCTTGTGGCACCAAGGGGTATAAAAAGGGCCAGGGATGGATTGTTACAGCACGGGGACCAATAGAAGCAAGGATCTATTATGCCACCATGGAGGCCAAGAATCAAATGATTCATTGTGACATCAAGTGGCCTAAAAGGGCATGGGATGCATTGTGCCACCACAGGGGTTAAGAGAAGCAAGGATCCATTGTGACCAAATGGAGGCTAATAATCCCAGGATCCCATTTGACACCAGGGGGCGTAAAAGGGCCAGGGATGAATTGTGACAGCATGGGGCCCAATAGAAACAAGGAACCATTATGACACCATGGAGGCCAAGAATCAAAAGATTCATTGTGACATCAAGTGGCCTAAAAGGGCATGGGATGCATTGTGACACCACAGAGGTTAAGAGAAGCAAGGAACCATTGTGACCCAATGCAGGCTAACAATCTAATGATCCCTTGTGACACCAATGGGCCTAAAAGGGCCAGGGATGGATTGTTACAGCACGGGGACCAATAGAAGCAAGGATCTATTATGCCACCATGGAGTCCAAGAATCAAATAATTCATTGTGACATCATGTGGCCTAAAAGGGCATGGGATGCATTGTGACAGCACAGGGGTTAAGAGAAGCAAGGAACCATTGTGACCCAATGCAGGCTAACAATCTAATGATCCCTTGTTACACCAATGGGCCTAAAAGGGGCAGGGATGAATTGTGAAAGCATGGGGCCCAAGTAAACCCTGGTACAAATATGCCACCATGGAGGCCAAGAATCAAATGATTCATTGTGACATCAAGTGGCCTAAAAGGGCATGGGATGCATTGTGACACCACAGAGGTTAAGAGAAGCAAGGAACCATTGTGACCCAATGGAGGCTAATAATCCCAGGATCCCATTTGACACCAGGGGGCGTAAAAGGGCCAGGGATGAATTGTGACAGCATGGGGCCCAATAGAAACAAGGAACCATTATGACACCACGGAGGCCAAGAATCAAATGATTCATTGTGACATCAAGTGGCCTAAAAGGGCATGGGATGCATTGTGACACCACAGAGATTAAGAGAAGCAAGGAACCATTGTGACCCAATGCAGGCTAACAATCTAATGATCCCTTGTGACACCAATGGGCCTAAAAGGGCCGGGGATGAATTGTGAAAGCATGGGACCCAAGTAAAACCAGGTACAATTATGCCACCATGGAGGCCAAGAATGAAATTATTCATTGTAACATCAAGTGGCCTAAAAGGACATGGGATGCATTGTGACACCACAGAGGTTAAGAGAAGCAAGGAACCATTGTGACCCAATGCAGGCTCACAATCTAATGATCCCTTGTGGCACCAAGGGGTATAAAAAGGCCAGGGATGGATTGTTACAGCACGGGGACCAATAGAAGCAAGGATCTATTATGCCACCATGGAGGCCAAGAATCAAATGATTCATTGTGACATCAAGTGGCCTAAAAGGGCATGGGATGCATTGTGCCACCACAGGGGTTAAGAGAAGCAAGGATCCATTGTGACCCAATGGAGGCTAATAATCCCAGGATCCCATTTGACACCAGGGGGCGTAAAAGGGCCAGGGATGAATTGTGACAGCATGGGGCCCAATAGAAACAAGGAACCATTATGACACCATGGAGGCCAAGAATCAAAAGATTCATTGTGACATCAAGTGGCCTAAAAGGGCATGGGATGCATTGTGACACCACAGAGATTAAGAGAAGCAAGGAACCATTGTGACCCAATGCAGGCTAACAATCTAATGATCCCTTGTGACACCAATGGGCCTAAAAGGGCCAGGGATGGATTGTTACAGCACGGGGACCAATAGAAGCAAGGATCTATTATGCCACCATGGAGTCCAAGAATCAAATAATTCATTGTGACATCATGTGGCCTAAAAGGGCATGGGATGCATTGTGACAGCACAGGGGTAAAGAGAAGCAAGGAACCATTGTGACCCAATGCAGGCTAACAATCTAATGATCCCTTGTTACACCAATGGGCCTAAAAGGGGCAGGGATGAATTGTGAAAGCATGGGGCCCAAGTAAACCCTGGTACAAATATGCCACCATGGAGGCCAAGAATCAAATGATTCATTGTGACATCAAGTGGCCTAAAAGGGCATGGGATGCATTGTGACAGCACAGGGGTTAAGAGAATCAAGGATCCATTGTGACCCAATGGATGCGAATAATCCCAGGATCCCATTTGACACCAGGGGGCGTAAAAGGGCCAGGGATGAATTGTGACAGCATGGGGCCCAATAGAAACAAGGAACCATTATGACACCATGGAGGCCAAGAATCAAATGATTCATTGTGACATCAAGTGGCCTAAAAGGGCATTGGATGCATTGTGACACCACAGGGGTTAAGAGAAGCAAGGAACCATTGTGACCCAATGCAGGCTAACAATCTAATGATCCCTTGCGACACCAATGGGCCTAAAAGTGCCAGGGATGGATTGTTACAGCACGGGGACCAATAGAAGCAAGGATCTATTATGCCACCATGGAGTCCAAGAATCAAATAATTCATTGTGACATCATGTGGCCTAAAAGGGCATGGGATGCATTGTGACAGCACAGGGGTTAAGAGAAGCAAGGAACCATTGTGACCCAATGCAGGCTAACAATCTAATGATCCCTTGTTACACCAATGGGCCTAAAAGGGCCAGGGATGAATTGTGAAAGCATGGGGCCCAAGTAAACCCTGGTACAAATATGCCACCATGGAGGCCAAGAATCAAATGATTCATTGTGACATCAAGTGGCCTAAAAGGGCATGGGATGCATTGTGACACCACAGAGGTTAAGAGAAGCAAGGAACCATTGTGACCCAATGGAGGCTAATAATCCCAGGATCCCATTTGACACCAGGGGGCGTAAAAGGGCCAGGGATGAATTGTGACAGCATGGGGCCCAATAGAAACAAGGAACCATTATGACACCATGGAGGCCAAGAATCAAATGATTCATTGTGACATCAAGTGGCCTAAAAGGGCATGGGATGCATTGTGACACCACAGAGGTTAAGAGAAGCAAGGAACCATTGTGACCCAATGCAGGCTAACAATCTAATGATCCCTTGTGACACCAATGGGCCTAAAAGGGCCGGGGATGAATTGTGAAAGCATGGGACCCAAGTAAATCCAGGTACAATTATGCCACCATGGAGGCCAAGAATGAAATTATTCATTGTAACATCAAGTGGCCTAAAAGGGCATGGGATGCATTGTGACACCACAGAGGTTAAGAGCAGCAAGGAACCATTGTGACCCAATGCAGGCTAACAATCTAATGATCCCTTGTGACACCAATGGGCCTAAAAGGGCCAGGGATGAATTGTGAAAGCATGGGACCCAAGTAAATCCAGGTACAATTATGCCACCATGGAGGCCAAGAATGAAATTATTCATTGTAACATCAAGTGGCCTAAAAGGGCATGGGATGCATTGTGACACCACAGAGGTTAAGAGAAGCAAGGAAACATTGTGACCCAATGCAGGCTCACAATCTAATGATCCCTTGTGGCACCAAGGGGTATAAAAAGGGCCAGGGATGGATTGTTACAGCACGGGGACCAATAGAAGCAAGGATCTATTATGCCACCATGGAGGCCAAGAATCAAATGATTCATTGTGACATCAAGTGGCCTAAAAGGGCATGGGATGCATTGTGCCACCACAGGGGTTAAGAGAAGCAAGGATCCATTGTGACCAAATGGAGGCTAATAATCCCAGGATCCCATTTGACACCAGGGGGCGTAAAAGGGCCAGGGATGAATTGTGACAGCATGGGGCCCAATAGAAACAAGGAACCATTATGACACCATGGAGGCCAAGAATCAAAAGATTCATTGTGACATCAAGTGGCCTAAAAGGGCATGGGATGCATTGTGACACCACAGAGGTTAAGAGAAGCAAGGAACCATTGTGACCCAATGCAGGCTAACAATCTAATGATCCCTTGTGACACCAATGGGCCTAAAAGGGGCAGGGATGAATTGTTACAGCACGGGGACCAATAGAGGCAAGGATCTATTATGCCACCATGCAGGCCAAGAATCAAATGATTCATTGTGACATCAAGTGGCCTAAAAGGGCATGGGATGCATTGTGACACCACAGGGGTTAAGAGAAGCAAGGAACCATTGTGACCCAATGCAGGCTAACAATCTAAGAATCCCTTTTGACACCAGGGGCCGCAAAAGGACCACGGATGAACTCTGACAGCATGGGGACCTATAGAAGCAAGGAACCATTATGACACCATGTAGGCCAAGAATCAAATGGTTCATTGTAAGACCAAGTGGCCTAAAAGGGCTTTGAATGCTTTGTGACACCACAGAGGTTAAGAGAAGCAAGGAACCATTGTGACCCAATGGAGGCTAATAATCTCAGGATCCCATTTGACACCAGGGGGCGTAAAAGGGCCAGGGATGAATTGTGACAGCATGGGGCCCAATAGAAACAAGGAACCATTATGACACCATGGAGGCCAAGAATCAAATGATTCATTGTGACATCAAGTGGCCTAAAAGGGCATGGGATGCATTGTGACAGCACAGGGGTTAAGAGAAGCAAGGAACCATTTTGACCCAATGCAGGCTAACAATCTAATGATCCCTTTTGACACCAGGGGGCGCAAAAGGACCACGGATCGACTCTGACAGCATGGGGACCTATGGAAGCAAGGAACCATTATGACACCATGAAGGCCAAGAATCAAATGGTTCATTGTAAGACCAAGCGGCCTAAAAGGGCTTGGAACGCATTGTGACACCACAGAGGTTAAGAGAAGCAAGGAACCATTGTGACCCAATGCAGGCTAACAATCTAATGATCCCTTGTGGCACCAGGGGGTATAAAAAGGGCCAGGGATGGATTGTTACAGCACGGGGACCAATAGAAGCAAGGATCTATTATGCCACCGTGGAGGCCAAGAATCAAATGATTCATTGTGACATCAAGTGGCCTAAAAGGGCATGGGATGCATTGTGCCACCACAAGGGTTAAGAGAAGCAAGGATCCATTGTGACCCAATGGAGGCGAATAATCCCAGGATCCCATTTGACACCAGGGGTCGTAAAAGGGCCAGGGATGAATTGTGACAGCATGGGGCCCAATAGAAACAAGGAACCATTATGACACCATGGAGGCCAAGAATCAAAAGATTCATTGTGACATCAAGTGGCCTAAAAGGGCATGGGATGCATTGTGACACCACAGAGGTTAAGAGAAGCAAGGAACCATTGTGACCCAATGCAGGCTAACAATCTAATGATCCCTTGTGACACCAATGGGCCTAAAAGGTCCAGGGATGGATTGTTACAGCACGGGGACCAATAGAAGCAAGGATCTATTATGCCACCATGGAGTCCAAGAATCAAATAATTCATTGTGACATCATGTGGCCTAAAAGGGCATGGGATGCATTGTGACAGCACAGGGGTTAAGAGAAGCAAGGAACCATTGTGACCCAATGCAGGATAACAATCTAATGATCCCTTGTTACACCAATGGGCCTAAAAGGGCCAGGGATGAATTGTGAAAGCATGGGGCCCAAGTAGACCCTGGTACAAATATGCCACCATGGAGGCCAAGAATCAAATGATTCATTGTGACATCAAGTGTCCTAAAAGGGCATGGGATGCATTGTGACAGCACAGGGGTTAAGAGAAGCAAGGAACCATTGTGACCCAATGCAGGCTAACAATCTAAGAATCCCTTTTGACACCAGGGGGCGCAAAAGGACCACGGATGAACTCAAGACAGCAAGGGGACCTATAGAAGCAAGGAACCATTATGACACCATGGAGGCCAAGAATCAAATGATTCATTGTGACATCAAGTGGCCTAAAAGGGCATGGGATGCATTGTGACACCACAGAGGTTAAGAGAAGCAAGGAACCATTGTGACCCAATGCAGGCTAACAATCTAATGATCCCTTGTGACACCAATGGGCCTAAAAGGGCCGGGGATGAATTGTGAAAGCATGGGACCCAAGTAAAACCAGGTACAATTATGCCACCATGGAGGCCAAGAATGAAATTATTCATTGTAACATCAAGTGGCCTAAAAGGGCATGGGATGCATTGTGACACCACAGAGGTTAAGAGAAGCAAGGAACCATTGTGACCCAATGCAGGCTCACAATCTAATGATCCCTTGTGGCACCAAGGGGTATAAAAAGGGCCAGGGATGGATTGTTACAGCACGGGGACCAATAGAAGCAAGGATCTATTATGCCACCATGGAGGCCAAGAATCAAATGATTCATTGTGACATCAAGTGGCCTAAAAGGGCATGGGATGCATTGTGCCACCACAGGGGTTAAGAGAAGCAAGGATCCATTGTGACCAAATGGAGGCTAATAATCCCAGGATCCCATTTGACACCAGGGGGCGTAAAAGGGCCAGGGATGAATTGTGACAGCATGGGGCCCAATAGAAACAAGGAACCATTATGACACCATGGAGGCCAAGAATCAAAAGATTCATTGTGACATCAAGTGGCCTAAAAGGGCATGGGATGCATTGTGACACCACAGAGGTTAAGAGAAGCAAGGAACCATTGTGACCCAATGCAGGCTAACAATCTAATGATCCCTTGTGACACCAATGGGCCTAAAAGGGCCAGGGATGGATTGTTACAGCACGGGGACCAATAGAAGCAAGGATCTATTATGCCACCATGGAGTCCAAGAATCAAATAATTCATTGTGACATCATGTGGCCTAAAAGGGCATGGGATGCATTGTGACAGCACAGGGGTTAAGAGAAGCAAGGAACCATTGTGACCCAATGCAGGCTAAAAATCTAATGATCCCTTGTTACACCAATGGGCCTAAAAGGGGCAGGGATGAATTGTGAAAGCATGGGGCCCAAGTAAACCCTGGTACAAATATGCCACCATGGAGGCCAAGAATCAAATGATTCATTGTGACATCAAGTGGCCTAAAAGGGCATGGGATGCATTGTGACACCACAGAGGTTAAGAGAAGCAAGGAACCATTGTGACCCAATGGAGGCTAATAATCCCAGGATCCCATTTGACACCAGGGGGCGTAAAAGGGCCAGGGATGAATTGTGACAGCATGGGGCCCAATAGAAACAAGGAACCATTATGACACCACGGAGGCCAAGAATCAAATGATTCATTGTGACATCAAGTGGCCTAAAAGGGCATGGGATGCATTGTGACACCACAGAGATTAAGAGAAGCAAGGAACCATTGTGACCCAATGCAGGCTAACAATCTAATGATCCCTTGTGACACCAATGGGCCTAAAAGGGCCGGGGATGAATTGTGAAAGCATGGGACCCAAGTAAAACCAGGTACAATTATGCCACCATGGAGGCCAAGAATGAAATTATTCATTGTAACATCAAGTGGCCTAAAAGGACATGGGATGCATTGTGACACCACAGAGGTTAAGAGAAGCAAGGAACCATTGTGACCCAATGCAGGCTCACAATCTAATGATCCCTTGTGGCACCAAGGGGTATAAAAAGGCCAGGGATGGATTGTTACAGCACGGGGACCAATAGAAGCAAGGATCTATTATGCCACCATGGAGGCCAAGAATCAAATGATTCATTGTGACATCAAGTGGCCTAAAAGGGCATGGGATGCATTGTGCCACCACAGGGGTTAAGAGAAGCAAGGATCCATTGTGACCCAATGGAGGCTATTAATCACAGGATCCCATTTGACACCAGGGGGCGTAAAAGGGCCAGGGATGAATTGTGACAGCATGGGGCCCAATAGAAACAAGGAACCATTATGACACCATGGAGGCCAAGAATCAAAAGATTCATTGTGACATCAAGTGGCCTAAAAGGGCATGGGATGCATTGTGACACCACAGAGATTAAGAGAAGCAAGGAACCATTGTGACCCAATGCAGGCTAACAATCTAATGATCCCTTGTGACACCAATGGGCCTAAAAGGGCCAGGGATGGATTGTTACAGCACGGGGACCAATAGAAGAAAGGATCTATTATGCCACCATGGAGTCCAAGAATCAAATAATTCATTGTGACATCATGTGGCCTAAAAGGGCATGGGATGCATTGTGACAGCACAGGGGTAAAGAGAAGCAAGGAACCATTGTGACCCAATGCAGGCTAACAATCTAATGATCCCTTGTTACACCAATGGGCCTAAAAGGGGCAGGGATGAATTGTGAAAGCATGGGGCCCAAGTAAACCCTGGTACAAATATGCCACCATGGAGGCCAAGAATCAAATGATTCATTGTGACATCAAGTGTCCTAAAAGGGCATGGGATGCATTGTGACAGCACAGGGGTTAAGAGAAGCAAGGAACCATTGTGACCCAATGCAGGCTAACAATCTAAGAATCCCTTTTGACACCAGGGGGCGCAAAAGGACCACGGATGAACTCAAGACAGCAAGGGGACCTATAGAAGCAAGGAACCATTATGACACCATGGAGGCCAAGAATCAAATGATTCATTGTGACATCAAGTGGCCTAAAAGGGCATGGGATGCATTGTGACACCACAGAGGTTAAGAGAAGCAAGGAACCATTGTGACCCAATGGAGGCTAACAATCTAATGATCCCTTGTGACACCAATGGGCCTAAAAGGGCCAGGGATGAATTGTGAAAGCATGGGACCCAAGTAAAACCAGGTACAATTATGCCACCATGGAGGCCAAGAATGAAATTATTCATTGTAACATCAAGTGGCCTAAAAGGGCATGGGATGCATTGTGACACCACAGAGGTTAAGAGAAGCAAGGAACCATTGTGACCCAATGCAGGCTCACAATCTAATGATCCCTTGTGGCACCAAGGGGTATAAAAAGGGCCAGGGATGGATTGTTACAGCACGGGGACCAATAGAAGCAAGGATCTATTATGCCACCATGGAGGCCAAGAATCAAATGATTCATTGTGACATCAAGTGGCCTAAAAGGGCATGGGATGCATTGTGCCACCACAGGGGTTAAGAGAAGCAAGGATCCATTGTGACCAAATGGAGGCTAATAATCCCAGGATCCCATTTGACACCAGGGGGCGTAAAAGGGCCAGGGATGAATTGTGACAGCATGGGGCCCAATAGAAACAAGGAACCATTATGACACCATGGAGGCCAAGAATCAAAAGATTCATTGTGACATCAAGTGGCCTAAAAGGGCATGGGATGCATTGTGACACCACAGAGGTTAAGAGAAGCAAGGAACCATTGTGACCCAATGCAGGCTAACAATCTAATGATCCCTTGTGACACCAATGGGCCTAAAAGGGGCACGGATGAATTGTTACAGCACGGGGACCAATAGAGGCAAGGATCTATTATGCCACCATGGAGTCCAAGAATCAAATAATTCATTGTGACATCATGTGGCCTAAAAGGGCATGGGATGCATTGTGACAGCACAGGGGTTAAGAGAAGCAAGGAACCATTGTGACCCAATGCAGGCTAACAATCTAAGAATCCCTTTTGACACCAGGGGCCGCAAAAGGACCACGGATGAACTCTGACAGCAAGGGGACCTATAGAAGCAAGGAACCATTATGACACCATGTAGGCCAAGAATCAAATGGTTCATTGTAAGACCAAGTGGCCTAAAAGGGCTTTGAATGCTTTGTGACACCACAGAGGTTAAGAGAAGCAAGGAACCATTGTGACCCAATGGAGGCTAATAATCTCAGGATCCCATTTGACACCAGGGGGCGTAAAAGGGCCAGGGATGAATTGTGACAGCATGGGGCCCAATAGAAACAAGGAACCATTATGACACCATGGAGGCCAAGAATCAAATGATTCATTGTGACATCAAGTGGCCTAAAAGGGCATGGGATGCATTGTGACAGCACAGGGGTTAAGAGAAGCAAGGAACCATTGTGACCCAATGCAGGCTAACAATCTAATGATCCCTTTTGACACCAGGGGGCGCAAAAGGACCACGGATCGACTCTGACAGCATGGGGACCTTTGGAAGCAAGGAACCATTATGACACCATGAAGGCCAAGAATCAAATGGTTCATTGTATGACCAAGCGGCCTAAAAGGGCTTGGAACGCATTGTGACACCACAGAGGTTAAGAGAAGCAAGGAACCATTGTGACCCAATGCAGGCTAACAATCTAATGATCCCTTGTGGCACCAGGGGGTATAAAAAGGGCCAGGGATGGATTGTTACAGCACGGGGACCAATAGAAGCAAGGATCTATTATGCCACCGTGGAGGCCAAGAATCAAATGATTCATTGTGACATCAAGTGGCCTAAAAGGGCATGGGATGCATTGTGACACCAGAGGGGTTAAGAGAAGCAAGGATCCATTGTGACCCAATGGAGGCGAATAATCCCAGGATCCCATTTGACACCAATGGGCCTAAAAGGGCCAGGGATGAAGTGTTACATCACGGGGACCAATAGAAGCAAGGATCTATTATGCCACCATGGAGGCCCAGAATCAAATAATTCATTGTGACATCATGTGGCCTAAAAGGGCATGGGATGCATTGTGACAGCACAGGGATTAAGAGAAGCAAGGAACCATTGTGACCCAATGCAGGCTAACAATCTAATGATCCCTTGTGACAGCAATGGGCCTAAAAGGGGCAGGGATGAATTGTGAAAGCATGGGGCCCAAGTAAACCCTGGTACAAATATGCCACCATGGAGGCCAAGAATCAAATGATTCATTGTGACATCAAGTGGCCTAAAAGGGCATGGGATGCATTGTGACAGCACAGGGGTTAAGAGAAGCAAGGAACCATTGTGACCCAATGGAGGCTAACAATCTAAGAATCCCTTTTGACACCAGGGGGCGCAAAAGGACCACGGATGAACTCTGACAGCAAGGGGACCTATAGAAGCAAGGAACCATTATGACACCATGGAGGCCAAGAATCAAATGGTTCATTGTAAGACCAAGTGGCCTAAAAGGGCATGGGATGCATTGTGACACCACAGAGGTTAAGAGAAGCAAGGAACCATTGTGACCCAATGCAGGCTAGCAATCTGATGATCCCTTGTGGCACCAGGGGGTATAAAAAGGCCAGGGATGGATTGTTACAGCACGGGGACCAATAGAAGCAAGGATCTATTATGCCTCCGTGGAGGCCAAGAATCAAATGATTCATTGTGACATCAAGTGGCCTAAAAGTGCATGGGATGCATTGTGACACCACAGAGGTTAAGAGAAGCAAGGAACCATTGTGACCCAATGCAGGCTAACAATCTAATGATCCCTTGTGACACCAATGGGCCTAAAAGGGGCAGGGATGAATTGTGAAAGCATGGGGCCCAAGTAAAACCTGGTACAATTATGCCACCATGGAGGCCAAGAATCAAATGATTCATTGTGACATCAAGTGGCCTAAAAGGGCATGGGATGCATTGTGACAGCACAGGGGTTAAGAGAAGCAAGGAACCATTGTGACCCAATGCAGGCTAATAATCCCAGGATCCCATTTGACACCAGGGGGCGTAAAAGGGCCAGGGATGAATTGTGACAGCATGGGGCCCAATAGAAACAAGGAACCATTATGACACCATGGAGGCCAAGAATCAAATGATTCATTGTGACATCAAGTGGCCTAAAAGGGCATGGGATGCATTGTGACACCACAGAGGTTAAGAGAAGCAAGGAACCATTGTGACCCAATGCAGGCTAACAATCTAATGATCCCTTGTGACACCAATGGGCCTAAAAGGGCCAGGGAGGAATTGTTACAGCACAGGGACCAATAGAAGCAAGGATCTATTATGCCACCATGGAGGCCAAGAATCAAATAATTCATTGTGACATCATGTGGCCTAAAAGGGCATGGGATGCATTGTGACAGCACAGGGGTTAAGAGAAGCAAGGATCCATTGTGACCCAATGCAGGCTCACCATCTAATGATCCCTTGTGGCACCAATGGGCCTAAAAGGGGCAGGGATGAATTGTGAAAGCATGGGGCCCAATTAAAACCTGGTACAATTACGCCACCATGGAGGCCAAGAATCAAATGATTCATTGTGACATCAAGTGGCCTAAAAGGGCATGGGATGCATTGTGACACCACAGGGGTTAAGAGAAGCAAGGAACCATTGTGACCCAATGCAGGCTAACAATCTAAGAATCCCTTTTGACACCAGGGGGCGCAAAAGGACCACGGATGAACTCTGACAGCAAGGGGCCCAATAGAAACAAGGAACCATTATGACACCATGGAGGCCAAGAATCAAATGATTCATTGTGACATCAAGTGGCCTAAAAGGGCATGGGATGCATTGTGACAGCACAGGGGTTAAGAGAAGCAAGGAACCATTGTGACCCAATGCAGGCTAACAATCTAATGATCCCTTTTGACACCAGGGGGCGCAAAAGGACCACGGATCGACTCTGACAGCATGGGGACCTTTGGAAGCAAGGAACCATTATGACACCATGAAGGCCAAGAATCAAATGGTTCATTGTATGACCAAGCGGCCTAAAAGGGCTTGGAACGCATTGTGACACCACAGAGGTTAAGAGAAGCAAGGAACCATTGTGACCCAATGCAGGCTAACAATCTAATGATCCCTTGTGGCACCAGGGGGTATAAAAAGGGCCAGGGATGGATTGTTACAGCACGGGGACCAATAGAAGCAAGGATCTATTATGCCACCGTGGAGGCCAAGAATCAAATGATTCATTGTGACATCAAGTGGCCTAAAAGGGCATGGGATGCATTGTGACACCAGAGGGGTTAAGAGAAGCAAGGATCCATTGTGACCCAATGGAGGCGAATAATCCCAGGATCCCATTTGACACCAATGGGCCTAAAAGGGCCAGGGATGAAGTGTTACATCACGGGGACCAATAGAAGCAAGGATCTATTATGCCACCATGGAGGCCCAGAATCAAATAATTCATTGTGACATCATGTGGCCTAAAAGGGCATGGGATGCATTGTGACAGCACAGGGATTAAGAGAAGCAAGGAACCATTGTGACCCAATGCAGGCTAACAATCTAATGATCCCTTGTGACAGCAATGGGCCTAAAAGGGGCAGGGATGAATTGTGAAAGCATGGGGCCCAAGTAAACCCTGGTACAAATATGCCACCATGGAGGCCAAGAATCAAATGATTCATTGTGACATCAAGTGGCCTAAAAGGGCATGGGATGCATTGTGACAGCACAGGGGTTAAGAGAAGCAAGGAACCATTGTGACCCAATGGAGGCTAACAATCTAAGAATCCCTTTTGACACCAGGGGGCGCAAAAGGACCACGGATGAACTCTGACAGCAAGGGGACCTATAGAAGCAAGGAACCATTATGACACCATGGAGGCCAAGAATCAAATGGTTCATTGTAAGACCAAGTGGCCTAAAAGGGCATGGGATGCATTGTGACACCACAGAGGTTAAGAGAAGCAAGGAACCATTGTGACCCAATGCAGGCTAGCAATCTGATGATCCCTTGTGGCACCAGGGGGTATAAAAAGGCCAGGGATGGATTGTTACAGCACGGGGACCAATAGAAGCAAGGATCTATTATGCCTCCGTGGAGGCCAAGAATCAAATGATTCATTGTGACATCAAGTGGCCTAAAAGTGCATGGGATGCATTGTGACACCACAGAGGTTAAGAGAAGCAAGGAACCATTGTGACCCAATGCAGGCTAACAATCTAATGATCCCTTGTGACACCAATGGGCCTAAAAGGGGCAGGGATGAATTGTGAAAGCATGGGGCCCAAGTAAAACCTGGTACAATTATGCCACCATGGAGGCCAAGAATCAAATGATTCATTGTGACATCAAGTGGCCTAAAAGGGCATGGGATGCATTGTGACAGCACAGGGGTTAAGAGAAGCAAGGAACCATTGTGACCCAATGCAGGCTAATAATCCCAGGATCCCATTTGACACCAGGGGGCGTAAAAGGGCCAGGGATGAATTGTGACAGCATGGGGCCCAATAGAAACAAGGAACCATTATGACACCATGGAGGCCAAGAATCAAATGATTCATTGTGACATCAAGTGGCCTAAAAGGGCATGGGATGCATTGTGACACCACAGAGGTTAAGAGAAGCAAGGAACCATTGTGACCCAATGCAGGCTAACAATCTAATGATCCCTTGTGACACCAATGGGCCTAAAAGGGCCAGGGAGGAATTGTTACAGCACAGGGACCAATAGAAGCAAGGATCTATTATGCCACCATGGAGGCCAAGAATCAAATAATTCATTGTGACATCATGTGGCCTAAAAGGGCATGGGATGCATTGTGACAGCACAGGGGTTAAGAGAAGCAAGGATCCATTGTGACCCAATGCAGGCTCACCATCTAATGATCCCTTGTGGCACCAATGGGCCTAAAAGGGGCAGGGATGAATTGTGAAAGCATGGGGCCCAATTAAAACCTGGTACAATTACGCCACCATGGAGGCCAAGAATCAAATGATTCATTGTGACATCAAGTGGCCTAAAAGGGCATGGGATGCATTGTGACACCACAGGGGTTAAGAGAAGCAAGGAACCATTGTGACCCAATGCAGGCTAACAATCTAAGAATCCCTTTTGACACCAGGGGGCGCAAAAGGACCACGGATGAACTCTGACAGCAAGGGGAACTATAGAAGCAAGGAACCATTATGACACCATGGAGGCCAAGAATCAAATGGTTCATTGTAAGACCAAGTGGCCTAAAAGGGCTTGGAATGCATTGTGACACCACAGAGGTTAAGAGAAGCAAGGAACCATTGTGACCCAATGCAGGCTAACAATCTAATGATCCCTTGTGGCACCAGGGGGTATAAAAAGGGCCAGGGATGGATTGTTACAGCACGGGGACCAATAGAAGCAAGGATCTATTATGCCACCATGGAGGCCAAGAATCAAATGATTCATTGTGACATCAAGTGGCCTAAAAGGGCATGGGATGCATTGTGCCACCACAGGGGTTTAGAGAAGCAAGGATCCATTGTGACCCAATGGAGGCTAACAATCTAATGATCCCTTGTGACACCAATGGGCCTAAAAGGGCCAGGGATGAATTGTTACAGCACGGGGACCAATAGAAGCAAGGATCTATTATGCCACCATGGAGGCCAAGAATCAAATAATTCATTGTGACATCATGTGGCCTAATAGGGCATGGGATGCATTGTGACAGCACAGGGGTTAAGAGAAGCAAGGAACCATTGTGACCCAATGCAGGCTAACAATCTAATGATCCCTTGTGACACCAATGGGCGTAAAAGGGGCAGGGATGAATTGTGAAAGCATGGGGCCCAAGTAAACCCTGGTACAAATATGCCACCATGGAGGCCAAGAATCAAATGATTAATTGCGACATCAAGTGGCCTAAAAGGGCAAGGGATGCATTGTGACACCACAGGGGTTAAGAGAAGCAAGGAACCATTGTGACCCAAAGCAGGCTAACAATCTAAGAATCCCTTTTGACACCAGAGGGCGCTAAAGGACCAGGGATGAACTCTGACAGCAAGGGGACCTATAGAAGCAAGGAACCATTATGACACCATGTAGGCCAAGAATCAAATGGTTCATTGTAAGACCAAGTGGCCTAAAAGGGCTTGGAATGCATTGTGACACCACAGAGGTTAAGAGAAGCAAGGAACCATTGTGACCCAATGCAGGCTAACAATCTAATGATCCCTTTTGACACCAGGGGGCGCAAAAGGACCTCGGATGTCCTCTGACAGCATGGGGACCTATAGAAGCAAGGAACCATTATGACACCATGAAGGCCAAGAATCAAATAGTTCACTGTAAGACCAAGCGGCCTAAAAGGGCTTGGAATGCATTGTGACACCACAGAGGTTAAGAGAAGAAAGGAACCATTGTGACCCAATGCAGGCTAACCATCTAATGATCCCTTGTGGCACCAGGGGGTATAAAAAGGGCCAGGGATGGATTGTTACAGAACGGGGACCAATAGAAGCAAGGATCTATTATGCCACCGTGGAGGCCAAGAATCAAATGATTCATTGTGACATCAAGTGGCCTAAAAGGGCATGGGATGCATTGTGACAGCACAGGGGTTAAGAGAAGCAAGGATCCATTGTGACCCAATGGAGGCTAATAATCCCAGGATCCCATTTGACACCAGGGGTCGTAAAAGGGCCAGGGATGAATTGTGACAGCATGGGGCCCAATAGAAACAAGGAACCAATATGACACCATGGAGGCCAAGAATCAAATGATTCATTGTGACATCAAGTGGCCTAAAAGGGCATGGGATGCATTGTGACACCACAGGGGTTAAGAGAAGCAAGGAACCATTGTGACCCAATGCAGGCTAACAATCTAAGAATCCCTTTTGACACCAGGGGGCGCAAAAGGACCACGGATGAACTCTGACAGCAAGGGGAACTATAGAAGCAAGGAACCATTATGACACCATGAAGGCCAAGAATCAAATGGTTCATTGTAAGACCAAGTGGCCTAAAAGGGCTTGGAATGCATTGTGACACCACAGAGGTTAAGAGAAGCAAGGAACCATTGTGACCCAATGCAGGCTAACAATCTAATGATCCCTTGTGGCACCAGGGGGTATAAAAAGGGCCAGGGATGGATTGTTACAGCACGGGGACCAATAGAAGCAAGGATCTATTATGCCACCATGGAGGCCAAGAATCAAATGATTCATTGTGACATCAAGTGGCCTAAAAGGGCATGGGATGCATTGTGCCACCACAGGGGTTTAGAGAAGCAAGGATCCATTGTGACCCAATGGAGGCTAACAATCTAATGATCCCTTGTGACACCAATGGGCCTAAAAGGGCCAGGGATGAATTGTTACAGCACGGGGACCAATAGAAGCAAGGATCTATTATGCCACCATGGAGGCCAAGAATCAAATGATTCATTGTGACATCATGTGGCCTAAAAGGGCATGGGATGCATTGTGACAGCACAGGGGTTAAGAGAAGCAAGGAACCATTGTGACCCAATGCAGGCTAACAATCTAATGATCCCTTGTGACACCAATGGGCCTAAAAGGGGCAGGGATGAATTGTGAAAGCATGGGGCCCAAGTAAACCCTGGTACAAATATGCCACCATGGAGGCCAAGTATCAAATGATTCTTTGTGACATCAAGTGGCCTAAAAGGGCATGGGATGCATTGTGACACCACAGGGGTTAAGAGAAGCAAGGATCCATTGTGACCCAATGGAGGCTAATAATCCCAGGATCCCATTTGACACCAGGGGGCGTAAAAGGGCCAGGGATCACTTGTGACAGCATGGGGCCCAATAGAAACAAGGAACCATTATGACACCATGGAGGCCAAGAATCAAAAGATTCATTGTGACATAAAGCGGCCTAAAAGGGCATGGGATGCATTGTGACACCACAGGGGTTAAGAGAAGCAAGGAACCATTGTGACCCAATGCAGGCTAACAATCTAATGATCCCTTGTGACACCAATGGGCCTAAAAGGGCCAGGGATGAATTGTTACAGCACGGGGACCAATAGAAACAAGGAACCATTATGACACCATGAAGGCCAAGAATCAAATAGTTCACTGTAAGACCAAGCGGCCTAAAAGGGCTTGGAATGCATTGTGACACCACAGAGGTTAAGAGAAGAAAGGAACCATTGTGACCCAATGCAGGCTAACCATCTAATGATCCCTTGTGGCACCAGGGGGTATAAAAAGGGCCAGGGATGGATTGTTACAGAACGGGGACCAATAGAAGCAAGGATCTATTATGCCACCGTGGAGGCCAAGAATCAAATGATTCATTGTGACATCAAGTGGCCTAAAAGGGCATGGGATGCATTGTGACAGCACAGGGGTTAAGAGAAGCAAGGATCCATTGTGACCCAATGGAGGCTAATAATCCCAGGATCCCATTTGACACCAGGGGTCGTAAAAGGGCCAGGGATGAATTGTGACAGCATGGGGCCCAATAGAAACAAGGAACCAATATGACACCATGGAGGCCAAGAATCAAATGATTCATTGTGACATCAAGTGGCCTAAAAGGGCATGGGATGCATTGTGACACCACAGGGGTTAAGAGAAGCAAGGAACCATTGTGACCCAATGCAGGCTAACAATCTAAGAATCCCTTTTGACACCAGGGGGCGCAAAAGGACCACGGATGAACTCTGACAGCAAGGGGAACTATAGAAGCAAGGAACCATTATGACACCATGAAGGCCAAGAATCAAATGGTTCATTGTAAGACCAAGTGGCCTAAAAGGGCTTGGAATGCATTGTGACACCACAGAGGTTAAGAGAAGCAAGGAACCATTGTGACCCAATGCAGGCTAACAATCTAATGATCCCTTGTGGCACCAGGGGGTATAAAAAGGGCCAGGGATGGATTGTTACAGCACGGGGACCAATAGAAGCAAGGATCTATTATGCCACCATGGAGGCCAAGAATCAAATGATTCATTGTGACATCAAGTGGCCTAAAAGGGCATGGGATGCATTGTGCCACCACAGGGGTTTAGAGAAGCAAGGATCCATTGTGACCCAATGGAGGCTAACAATCTAATGATCCCTTGTGACACCAATGGGCCTAAAAGGGCCAGGGATGAATTGTTACAGCACGGGGACCAATAGAAGCAAGGATCTATTATGCCACCATGGAGGCCAAGAATCAAATGATTCATTGTGACATCATGTGGCCTAAAAGGGCATGGGATGCATTGTGACAGCACAGGGGTTAAGAGAAGCAAGGAACCATTGTGACCCAATGCAGGCTAACAATCTAATGATCCCTTGTGACACCAATGGGCCTAAAAGGGGCAGGGATGAATTGTGAAAGCATGGGGCCCAAGTAAACCCTGGTACAAATATGCCACCATGGAGGCCAAGTATCAAATGATTCTTTGTGACATCAAGTGGCCTAAAAGGGCATGGGATGCATTGTGACACCACAGGGGTTAAGAGAAGCAAGGATCCATTGTGACCCAATGGAGGCTAATAATCCCAGGATCCCATTTGACACCAGGGGGCGTAAAAGGGCCAGGGATCACTTGTGACAGCATGGGGCCCAATAGAAACAAGGAACCATTATGACACCATGGAGGCCAAGAATCAAAAGATTCATTGTGACATAAAGCGGCCTAAAAGGGCATGGGATGCATTGTGACACCACAGGGGTTAAGAGAAGCAAGGAACCATTGTGACCCAATGCAGGCTAACAATCTAATGATCCCTTGTGACACCAATGGGCCTAAAAGGGCCAGGGATGAATTGTTACAGCACGGGGACCAATAGAAACAAGGAACCATTATGACACCATGGAGGCCAAGAATCAAATGATTCATTGTGACATCAAGTGGCCTAAAAGGGCATGGGATGCATTGTGACACCACAGGGGTTAAGAGAAGCAAGGAACCATTGTGACCCAATGCAGGCTAACAATCTAATGATCCCTTGTGACACCAATGGGCCTAAAAGGGGCAGGGATGAATTGTGAAATCATGGGGCCCAAGTAAACCCTGGTACAAATATGCCACCATGGAGGCCAAGAATCAAATGATTCATTGTGACATCAAGTGGCCTAAAAGGGCATGGGATGCATTGTGACACCACAGAGGTTAAGAGAAGCAAGGAACCATTGTGACCCAATGGAGGCTAATAATCCCAGGATCCCATTTGACACCAGGGGTCGTAAAAGGGCCAGGGATGAATTGTGACAGCATGGGGCCCAATAGAAACAAGGAACCAATATGACACCATGGAGGCCAAGAATCAAATGATTCATTGTGACATCAAGTGGCCTAAAAGGGCATGGGATGCATTGTGACACCACAGAGGATAAGGGAAGCAAGGAACCATTGTGACCCAATGCAGTCTAACAATCTAAGGATCCTTTGTGACACCAATGGGCCTAAAAGGGCTAGGGAGGAATTGTTACAGCACAGGGACCAATAGAAGCAAGGATCTATTATGCCACCATGGAGGCCAAGAATCAAATAATTCATTGTGACATCATGTGGCCTAATAGGGCATGGGATGCATTGTGACAGCACAGGGGTTAAGAGAAGCAAGGAACCATTGTGACCCAATGCAGGCTAACAATCTAATGATCCCTTGTGACACCAATGGGCCTAAAAGGGGCAGGGATGAATTGTGAAAGCATGGGGCCCAAGTAAACCCTGGTACAAATATGCCACCATGGAGGCCAAGAATCAAATGATTAATTGCGACATCAAGTGGCCTAAAAGGGCAAGGGATGCATTGTGACACCACAGGGGTTAAGAGAAGCAAGGAACCATTGTGACCCAAAGCAGGCTAACAATCTAAGAATCCCTTTTGACACCAGAGGGCGCTAAAGGACCAGGGATGAACTCTGACAGCAAGGGGTCCTATAGAAGCAAGGAACCATTATGATACCATGTAGGCCAAGAATCAAATGGTTCATTGTAAGACCAAGTGGCCTAAAAGGGCTTGGAATGCATTGTGACACCACAGAGGTTAAGAGAAGCAAGGAACCATTGTGACCCAATGCAGGCTAACAATCTAATGATCCCTTTTGACACCAGGGGGCGCAAAAGGACCTCGGATGTCCTCTGACAGCATGGGGACCTATAGAAGCAAGGAACCATTATGACACCATGAAGGCCAAGAATCAAATAGTTCACTGTAAGACCAAGCGGCCTAAAAGGGCTTGGAATGCATTGTGACACCACAGAGGTTAAGAGAAGAAAGGAACCATTGTGACCCAATGCAGGCTAACCATCTAATGATCCCTTGTGGCACCAGGGGGTATAAAAAGGGCCAGGGATGGATTGTTACAGAACGGGGACCAATAGAAGCAAGGATCTATTATGCCACCGTGGAGGCCAAGAATCAAATGATTCATTGTGACATCAAGTGGCCTAAAAGGGCATGGGATGCATTGTGACAGCACAGGGGTTAAGAGAAGCAAGGATCCATTGTGACCCAATGGAGGCTAATAATCCCAGGATCCCATTTGACACCAGGGGTCGTAAAAGGGCCAGGGATGAATTGTGACAGCATGGGGCCCAATAGAAACAAGGAACCAATATGACACCATGGAGGCCAAGAATCAAATGATTCATTGTGACATCAAGTGGCCTAAAAGGGCATGGGATGCATTGTGACACCACAGAGGATAAGGGAAGCAAGGAACCATTGTGACCCAATGCAGTCTAACAATCTAATGATCCTTTGTGACACCAATGGGCCTAAAAGGGCCAGGGAGGAATTGTTACAGCACGGGGACCAATAGAAGCAAGGATCTATTATGCCACCATGGAGGCCAAGAATCAAATAATTCATTGTGACATCATGTGGCCTAATAGGGCATGGGATGCATTGTGACAGCACAGGGGTTAAGAGAAGCAAGGAACCATTGTGACCCAATGCAGGCTAACAATCTAATGATCCCTTGTGACACCAATGGGCCTAAAAGGGGCAGGGATGAATTGTGAAAGCATGGGGCCCAAGTAAACCCTGGTACAAATATGCCACCATGGAGTCCAAGAATCAAATGATTCATTGTGACATCAAGTGGCCTAAAAGGGCAAGGGATGCATTGTGACACCACAGGGGTTAAGAGAAGCAAGGAACCATTGTGACCCAAAGCAGGCTAACAATCTAAGAATCCCTTTTGACACCAGAGGGCGCAAAAGGACCAGGGATGAACTCTGACAGCAAGGGGACCTATAGAAGCAAGGAACCATTATGACACCATGTAGGCCAAGAATCAAATGGTTCATTGTAAGACCAAGTGGCCTAAAAGGGCTTGGAATGCATTGTGACACCACAGAGGTTAAGAGAAGCAAGGAACCATTGTGACCCAATGCAGGCTAACAATCTAATGATCGCTTTTGACACCAGGGGGCGCAAAAGGACCTCGGATGTCCTCTGACAGCATGGGGACCTATAGAAGCAAGGAACCATTATGACACCATGAAGGCCAAGAATCAAATATTTCACTGTAAGACCAAGCGGCCTAAAAGGGCTTGGAATGCATTGTGACACCACAGAGGTTAAGAGAAGAAAGGAACCATTGTGACCCAATGCAGGCTAACCATCTAATGATCCCTTGTGGCACCAGGGGGTATAAAAAGGGCCAGGGATGGATTGTTACAGCACGGGGACCAATAGAAGCAAGGATCTATTATGCCACCGTGGAGGCCAAGAATCAAATGATTCATTGTGACATCAAGTGGCCTAAAAGGGCATGGGATGCATTGTGACAGCACAGGGGTTAAGAGAAGCAAGGATCCATTGTGACCCAATGGAGGCTAATAATCCAAGGATCCCATTTGAAACCAGGGCGCGTAAAAGGGCCAGGGATGAATTGTGACAGCATGGGGCCCAATAGAAACAAGGAACCATTATGACACCATGGAGGCCAAGAATCAAAAGATTCATTGTGACATCAAGTGGCCTAAAAGGGCATGGGATGCATTGTGACACCACAGAGGTTAAGAGAAGCAAGGAACCATTGTGACCCAATGCAGGCTAACAATCTAATGATCCCTTGTGACACCAATGGGCCTAAAAGTGCCAGGGATGAATTGTTACAGCACAGGGGCCAATAGAAGCAAGGATCTATTATGCCACCATGGAGGCCAAGAATCAAATAATTCATTGTGACATCATGTGGCCTAAAAGGGCATGGGATGCATTGTGACAGCACAGGGGTTAAGAGAAGCAAGGATCCATTGTGACCCAATGGAGGCTAATAATCCCAGGATCCCATTTGACACCAGGGGGCGTAAAAGGACCAGGGATGAATTGTGACAGCATGGGGCCCAATAGAAAGAAGGAACCATTATGACACCATGGAGGCCAAGAATCAAAAGATTCATTGTGACATCAAGTGGCCTAAAAGGGCATGGGATGCATTGTGACACCACAGAGGTTAAGGGAACAAGGAACCATTGTGACCCAATGCAGGCTAACAATCTAATGATCCCTTGTGACACCAATGGGCCTAAAAGGGCCAGGGAGGAATTGTTACAGCACAGGGACCAATAGAAGCAAGGATCTATTATGCACCATGGAGGCCAAGAATCAAATAATTCATTGTGACATCATGTGGCCTAAAAGGGCATGGGATGCATTGTGACAGCACAGGGGTTAAGAGAAGCAAGGATCCATTGTGACCCAATGGAGGCTAATAATCCCAGGATCCCATTTGACACCAGGGGGCGTAAAAGGACCAGGGATGAATTGTGACAGCATGGGGCCCAACAGAAAGAAGGAACCATTATGACACCATGGAGGCCAAGAATCAAAAGATTCATTGTGACATCAAGTGGCCTAAAAGGGCATGGGATGCATTGTGACACCACAGAGGTTAAGAGAAGCAAGGAACCATTGTGACCCAATGCAGGCTAACAATCTAATGATCCCTTGTGACACCAATGGGCCTAAAAAGGCCAGGGAGGAATTGTTACAGCACAGGGACCAATAGAAGCAAGGATCTATTATGCACCATGGAGGCCAAGAATCAAATAATTCATTGTGACATCATGTGGCCTAAAAGGGCATGGGATGCATTGTGACAGCACAGGGGTTAAGAGAAGCAAGGATCCATTGTGACCCAATGGAGGCTAACAATCTAATAATCCCTTTTGACACCAATGGGCCTAAAAGGGGCAGGGATGAATTGTGAAAGCATGGGGCCAAATTAAAACCTGGTACAAATATGCCACCATGGAGGCCAAGAATCAAATGATTCATTGTGACATCAAGTGGCCTAAAAGGGCATGGGATGCATTGTGACACCACAGGGGTAAGGAGAAGCAAGGATCCATTGTGACCCAATGCAGGCTAACAATCTAAGAATCCCTTTTGACACCAGGGGGCGCAAAAGGACCACGGATGGACTCTGACAGCATGGGGACCTATAGAAGCAAGGATCTATTATGCCACCATGGAGGCCAGGAATCAAATGGTTCATTGTAAGACCAAGTGGCCTAAAAGGGCTTGGAATGCATTGTGACACCACAGAGGTTAAGAGAAGCAAGGAACCATTGTGACCCAATGCAGGCTAACAATCTAATGATCCCTTGTGGCACCAGGGGGTATAAAAAGGGGCAGGGATGAATTGTGAAAGCATGGGGCCCAATTAAACCCTGGTACAAATATGCCACCATGGAGGCCAAGAATCAAATGATTCATTGTGACATCAAGTGGCCTAAAAGGGCATGGGATGCATTGTGACAGCACAGGGGTTAAGAGAAGCAAGGATCCATTGTGACCCAATGGAGGCTAATAATCCCAGGATCCCATTTGACACCAGGGGGCGTAAAAGGGCCAGGGATGAATTGTGACAGCATGGGGCCCAATAGAAACAAGGAACCATTATGACACCATGGAGGCCAAGAATCAAAAGATTCATTGTGACATCAAGTGGCCTAAAAGGGCATGGGATGCATTGTGACAGCACAGAGGTTAAGAGAAACAAGGAACCATTGTGACCCAATGCAGGCTAACAATCTAATGATCCCTTGTGACACCAATGGGCCTAAAAGGGCCAGGGATGAATTGTTACAGCACGGGGACCAATAGAAGCAAGGATCTATTATGCCACCATGGAGGCCAAGAATCAAATAATTCATTGTGACATCATGTGGCCTAAAAGGGCATGGGATGCATTGTGACACCACAGGGGTTAAGAGAAGCAAGGAACCATTGTGACCCAATGCAGGCTAATAATCTAATGATCCCTTTTGACACCAGGGGGCGCAAAAGGACCACGGATGAACTCTGACAGCAAGGGGACCTATAGAAGCAAGGAACCATTATGACACCATGTAGGCCAAGAATCAAATGGTTCATTGTAAGACCAAGTGGCCTAAAAGGGCTTGGAATGCATTGTGACACCACAGAGGTTAAGAGAAGCAAGGAACCATTGTGACCCAATGCAGGCTAACAATCTAATGATCCCTTTTGACACCAGGGGGCGCAAAAGGACCTCGGATGTCCTCTGACAGCATGGGGACCTATAGAAGCAAGGAACCATTATGACACCATGAAGGCCAAGAATCAAATAGTTCACTGTAAGACCAAGCGGCCTAAAAGGGCTTGGAATGCATTGTGACACCACAGAGGTTAAGAGAAGAAAGGAACCATTGTGACCCAATGCAGGCTAACCATCTAATGATCCCTTGTAGCACCAGGGGGTATAAAAAGGGCCAGGGATGGATTGTTACAGCACGGGGACCAATAGAAGCAAGGATCTATTATGCCACCGTGGAGGCCAAGAATCAAATGATTCATTGTGACATCAAGTGGCCTAAAAGGGCATGGGATGCATTGTGCCACCTCAGGGGTTTAGAGAAGCAAGGATCCATTGTGACCCAATGGAGGCTAATAATCCCAGGATCCCATTTGACACCAGGGGGCCTAAAAGGGCCAGGGATGAATTGTTACAGCACGGGGACCAATAGAAGCAAGGATCTTTTATGCCACCATGGAGGCCAAGAATCAAATAATTCATTGTGACATCATGTGGCCTAAAAGGGCATGTGATGCATTGTGACACCACAGGGGTTAAGAGAAGAAAGGAACCATTGTGACCCAATGCAGGCTAACAATCTAAGAATTCCTTTTGACACCAGGGGGCGCAATAGGGCCAGGGAGTAATTGTTACAACACGGGGACCAATAGAAGCATGGATCTATTATGCCACCATGGAGGCCAAGAATCAAATAATTCATTGTGACATCAAGTGGCCTAAAAGGGCATGGGATGCATTGTGACACCACAGGGGTTAAGAGAAGAAAGGAACCATTGTGACCCAATGCAGGCTAACAATCTAAGAATTCCTTTTGACACAAGGGGGCGCAAAAGGAGCACGGATCGGCTCTGACAACATGGGGACCTATGGAAGCAAGGAACCATTATGACACCATGAAGGCCAAGAATCAAATGGTTCATTGTAAGACCAAGTGGCCTAAAAGGGCTTGGAATGCATTGTGACACCACAGAGGTTAAGAGAAGCAAGGAACCATTGTGACCCAATGCAGGCTAACAATCTAATGATCCCTTGTGGCACCAGGGGGTATAAAAAGGGCCAGGGATGGATTGTTACAGCACGGGGACCAATAGAAGCAAGGATCTATTATGCCTCCGTGGAGGCCAAGAATCAAATGATTCATTGTGACATCAAGTGGCCTAAAAGGGCATGGGATGCATTGTGACAGCACAGGGGTTAAGAGAAGCAAGGATCCATTGTGACCCAATGGAGGCGAATAATCCCAGGATCCCATTTGACACCAGGGGGCGTAAAAGGGCCAGGGATGAATTGTGACAGCATGGGGCCCAATAGAAACAAGGAACCATTATGACACCATGGAGGCCAAGAATCAAAAGATTCATTGTGACATCAAGTGGCCTAAAAGGGCATGGGATGCATTGTGACACCACAGAGGTTAAGAGAAGCAAGGAACCATTGTGACCCAATGCAGGCTAACAATCTAATGATCCCTTGTGACACCAATGGGCCTAAAAGGGCCAGGGATGGATTGTTACAGCACGGGGACCAATAGAAGCAAGGATCTATTATGCCACCATGGAGTCCAAGAATCAAATAATTCATTGTGACATCATGTGGCCTAAAAGGGCATGGGATGCATTGTGACAGCACAGGGGTTAAGAGAAGCAAGGAACCATTGTGACCCAATGCAGGCTAACAATCTAAGAATCCCTTTTGACACCAGGGGGCGCAAAAGAACCACGGATGAACTCAAGACAGCAAGGGGACCTATAGAAGCAAGGAACCATTATGACACCATGGAGGCCAAGAATCAAATGATTCATTGTGACATCAAGTGGCCTAAAAGGGCATGGGATGCATTGTGACACCACAGAGGTTAAGAGAAGCAAGGAACCATTGTGACCCAATGCAGGCTAACAATCTAATGATCCCTTGTGACACCAATGGGCCTAAAAGGGCCGGGGATGAATTGTGAAAGCATGGGACCCAAGTAAATCCAGGTACAATTATGCCACCATGGAGGCCAAGAATGAAATTATTCATTGTAACATCAAGTGGCCTAAAAGGGCATGGGATGCATTGTGACACCACAGAGGTTAAGAGAAGCAAGGAACCATTGTGACCCAATGCAAGCTCACAATCTAATGATCCCTTGTGGCACCAAGGGGTATAAAAAGGGCCAGGGATGGATTGTTACAGCACGGGGACCAATAGAAGCAAGGATCTATTATGCCACCATGGAGGCCAAGAATCAAATGATTCATTGTGACATCAAGTGGCCTAAAAGGGCATGGGATGCATTGTGCCACCACAGGGGTTAAGAGAAGCAAGGATCCATTGTGACCCAATGGAGGCTTATAATCCCAGGATCCCATTTGACACCAGGGGGCGTAAAAGGGCCAGGGATGAATTGTGACAGCATGGGGCCCAATAGAAACAAGGAACCATTATGACACCATGGAGGCCAAGAATCAAAAGATTCATTGTGACATCAAGTGGGCTAAAAGGGCATGGGATGCATTGTGACACCACAGAGGTTAAGAGAAGCAAGGAACCATTGTGACCCAATGCAGGCTAACAATCTAATGATCCCTTGTGACACCAATGGGCCTAAAAGGGCCAGGGATGGATTGTTACAGCACGGGGACCAATAGAAGCAAGGATCTATTATGCCACCATGGAGTCCAAGAATCAAATAATTCATTGTGACATCATGTGGCCTAAAAGGGCATGGGATGCATTGTGACAGCACAGGGGTTAAGAGAAGCAAGGAACCATTGTGACCCAATGCAGGCTAACAATCTAATGATCCCTTGTGACACCAATGGGCCTAAAAGGGGCAGGGATGAATTGTGAAAGCATGGGGCCCAATTAAACCCTGGTACAAATATGCCACCATGGAGGCCAAGAATCAAATGATTCATTGTGACATCAAGTGTCCTAAAAGGGCATGGGATGCATTGTGACAGCACAGGGGTTAAGAGAAGCAAGGAACCATTGTGACCCAATGCAGGCTAACAATCTAAGAATCCCTTTTGACACCAGGGGGCGCAAAAGGACCACGGATGAACTCAAGACAGCAAGGGGACCTATAGAAGCAAGGAACCATTATGACACCATGGAGGCCAAGAATCAAATGATTCATTGTGACATCAAGTGGCCTAAAAGGGCATGGGATGCATTGTGACACCACAGAGGTTAAGAGAAGCAAGGAACCATTGTGACCCAATGCAGGCTAACAATCTAATGATCCCTTGTGACACCAATGGGCCTAAAAGGTGCAGGGATCAATTGTGAAAGCATGGGGCCCAATAGAAACAAGGAACCATTATGACACCATGGAGGCCAAGAATCAAAAGATTCATTGTGACATCAAGTGGCCTAAAAGGGCATGGGATGCATTGTGCCACCAGAGGGGTTAAGAGAAGCAAGGATCCATTGTGACCCAATGGAGGCGAATAATCCCAGGATCCCATTTGACACCAATGGGCCTAAAAGGGCCAGGGATTAATTGTTACAGCACGGGGACCAATAGAAGCAAGGATCTATTATGCCACCATGGAGGCCAAGAATCAAATGATTCATTGTGACATCAAGTGGCCTAAAAGGGCATGGGATGCATTGTGCCACCACAGGGGTTTAGAGAAGCAAGGATCCATTGTGACCCAATGGAGGCTAACAATCTAATGATCCCTTGTGACACCAATGGGCCTAAAAGGGCCAGGGATGAATTGTTACAGCACGGGGACCAACAGAAGCAAGGATCTATTATGCCACCATGGAGGCCAAGAATCAAATGATTCATTGTGACATCATGTGGCCTAAAAGGGCATGGGATGCATTGTGACAGCACAGGGGTTAAGAGAAGCAAGGAACCATTGTGACCCAATGCAGGCTAACAATCTAATGATCCCTTGTGACACCAATGGGCCTAAAAGCGGCAGGGATGAATTGTGAAAGCATGGGGCCCAAGTAAACCCTGGTACAAATATGCCACCATGGAGGCTAAGAATCAAATGATTCATTGTGACATCAAGTGGCCTAAAAGGGCATGGGATGCATTGTGACACCACAGGGGTTAAGAGAAGCAAGGATCCATTGTGACCCAAAGGAGGCTAATAATCCCAGGATCCCATTTGACACCAGGGGGCGTAAAAGGGCCAGGGATCACTTGTGACAGCATGGGGCCCAATAGAAACAAGGAACCATTATGACACCATGGAGGCCAAGAATCAAAAGATTCATTGTGACATAAAGCGGCCTAAAAGGGCATGGGATGCATTGTGACACCACAGGGGTTAAGAGAAGCAAGGAACCATTGTGACCCAATGCAGGCTAACAATCTAATGATCCCTTTTGACAACAATGGGCCTAAAAGGGCCAGGGATGAATTGTTACAGCACGGGGACCAATAGAAACAAGGAACCCTTATGACACCATGGAGGCCAAGAATCAAATGATTCATTGTGACATCAAGTGGCCTAAAAGGGCATGGGATGCATTGTGACACCACAGGGGTTAAGAGAAGCAAGGAACCATTGTGACCCAATGCAGGCTAACAATCTAATGATCCCTTGTGACACCAATGGGCCTAAAAGCGGCAGGGATGAATTGTGAAAGCATGGGACCCAAGTAAAACCAGGTACAATTATGCCACCATGGAGGCCAAGAATGAAATTATTCATTGTAACATCAAGTGGCCTAAAAGGGCATGGGATGCATTGTGACACCACAGAGGTTAAGAGAAGCAAGGAACCATTGTGACCCAATGCAAGCTCACAATCTAATGATCCCTTGTGGCACCAAGGGGTATAAAAAGGGCCAGGGATGGATTGTTACAGCACGGGGACCAATAGAAGCAAGGATCTATTATGCCACCATGGAGGCCAAGAATCAAATGATTCATTGTGACATCAAGTGGCCTAAAAGGGCATGGGATGCATTGTGCCACCACAGGGGTTAAGAGAAGCAAGGATCCATTGTGACCCAATGGAGGCTTATAATCCCAGGATCCCATTTGACACCAGGGGGCGTAAAAGGGCCAGGGATGAATTGTGACAGCATGGGGCCCAATAGAAACAAGGAACCATTATGACACCATGGAGGCCAAGAATCAAAAGATTCATTGTGACATCAAGTGGCCTAAAAGGGCATGGGATGCATTGTGACACCACAGAGGTTAAGAGAAGCAAGGAACCATTGTGACCCAATGCAGGCTAACAATCTAATGATCCCTTGTGACACCAATGGGCCTAAAAGGGCCAGGGATGGATTGTTACAGCACGGGGACCAATAGAAGCAAGGATCTATTATGCCACCATGGAGTCCAAGAATCAAATAATTCATTGTGACATCATGTGGCCTAAAAGGGCATGGGATGCATTGTGACAGCACAGGGGTTAAGAGAAGCAAGGAACCATTGTGACCCAATGCAGGCTAACAATCTAATGATCCCTTGTGACACCAATGGGCCTAAAAGGGGCAGGGATGAATTGTGAAAGCATGGGGCCCAAGTAAACCCTGGTACAAATATGCCACCATGGAGGCCAAGAATCAAATGATTCATTGTGACATCAAGTGTCCTAAAAGGGCATGGGATGCATTGTGACAGCACAGGGGTTAAGAGAAGCAAGGAACCATTGTGACCCAATGCAGGCTAACAATCTAAGAATCCCTTTTGACACCAGGGGGCGCAAAAGGACCACGGATGAACTCAAGACAGCAAGGGGACCTATAGAAGCAAGGAACCATTATGACACCATGGAGGCCAAGAATCAAATGATTCATTGTGACATCAAGTGGCCTAAAAGGGCATGGGATGCATTGTGACACCACAGAGGTTAAGAGAAGCAAGGAACCATTGTGACCCAATGCAGGCTAACAATCTAATGATCCCTTGTGACACCAATGGGCCTAAAAGGGCCGGGGATGAATTGTGAAAGCATGGGGCCCAAATAAAACCAGGTACAATTATGCCACCATGGAGGCCAAGAATGAAATTATTCATTGTAACATCAAGTGGCCTAAAAGTGCATGGGATGCATTGTGACACCACAGAGGTTAAGAGAAGCAAGGAACCATTGTGACCCAATGCAAGCTCACAATCTAATGATCCCTTGTGGCACCAAGGGGTATAAAAAGGGCCAGGGATGGATTGTTACAGCACGGGGACCAATAGAAGCAAGGATCTATTATGCCACCATGGAGGCCAAGAATCAAATGATTCATTGTGACATCAAGTGGCCTAAAAGGGCATGGGATGCATTGTGCCACCACAGGGGTTAAGAGAAGCAAGGATCCATTGTGACCCAATGGAGGCTTATAATCCCAGGATCCCATTTGACACCAGGGGGCGTAAAAGGGCCAGGGATGAATTGTGACAGCATGGGGCCCAATAGAAACAAGGAACCATTATGACACCATGGAGGCCAAGAATCAAGAGATTCATTGTGACATCAAGTGGCCTAAAAGGGCATGGGATGCATTGTGACACCACAGAGGTTAAGAGAAGCAAGGAACCATTGTGACCCAATGCAGGCTAACAATCTAATGATCCCTTGCGACACCAATGGGCCTAAAAGGGCCAGGGATGGATTGTTACAGCACGGGGACCAATAGAAGCAAGGATCTATTATGCCACCATGGAGTCCAAGAATCAAATAATTCATTGTGACATCATGTGGCCTAAAAGGGCATGGGATGCATTGTGACAGCACAGGGGTTAAGAGAAGCAAGGAACCATTGTGACCCAATGCAGGCTAACAATCTAATGATCCCTTGTTACACCAATGGGCCTAAAAGGGGCAGGGATGAATTGTGAAAGCATGGTGCCCAATAAACCCTGGTACAAATATGCCACCATGGAGGCCAAGAATCAAATGATTCATTGTGACATCAAGTGTCCTAAAAGGGCATGGGATGCATTGTGACAGCACAGGGGTTAAGAGAAGCAAGGAACCATTGTGACCCAATGCAGGCTAACAATCTAAGAATCCCTTTTGACACCAGGGGGGGCAAAAGGACCACGGATGAACTCAAGACAGCAAGGGGACCTATAGAAGCAAGGAACCATTATGACACCATGGAGGCCAAGAATCAAATGATTCATTGTGACATCAAGTGGCCTAAAAGGGCATGGGATGCATTGTGACACCACAGAGGTTAAGAGAAGCAAGGAACCATTGTGACCCAATGCAGGCTAACAATCTAATGATCCCTTGTGACACCAATGGGCCTAAAAGGTGCAGGGATCAATTGTGAAAGCATGGGGCCCAAGTAAAACCTGGTACAAATATGCCACCATGGAGGCCAAGAATCAAATGATTCATTGTGACATCAAGTGGCCTAAAAGGGCATGGGATGCATTGTGACAGCACAGGGGTTAAGAGAAGCAAGGAACCATTGTGACCCAATGCAGGCTAACAATCTAAGAATCCCTTTTGACACCAGGGGGCGCAAAAGGACCACGGATCGACTCTGACAGCATGGGGACCTATGGAAGCAAGGAACCATTATGACACCATGAAGGCCAAGAATCAAATGGTTCATTGTAAGACCAAGCGGCCTAAAAGGGCTTGGAACGCATTGTGACACCACAGAGGTTAAGAGAAGCAAGGAACCATTGTGACCCAATGCAGGCTAACAATCTAATGATCCCTTGTGGCACCAGGGGGTATAAAAAGGGCCAGGGATGGATTGTTACAGCACAGGGACCAATAGAAGCAAGGATCTATTATGCCACCGTGGAGGCCAAGAATCAAATGATTCATTGTGACATCAAGTGGCCTAAAAGGGCATGGGATGCATTGTGCCACCACAGGGGTTTAGAGAAGCAAGGATCCATTGTGACCCAATGGAGGCTAATAATCCCAGGATCCCATTTGACACCAGGGGGCGTAAAAGGGCCAGGGATCAATTGTGACAGCATGGGGCCCAATAGAAACAAGGAACCATTATGACACCATGGAGGCCAAGAATCAAAAGATTCATTGTGACATCAAGTGGCCTAAAAGGGCATGGGATGCATTGTGCCACCACAGGGGTTAAGAGAAGCAAGGATCCATTGTGACCCAATGGAGGCGAATAATCCCAGGATCCCATTTGACACCAATGGGCCTAAAAGGGCCAGGGATGAATTGTTACAGCACGGGGACCAATAGAAGCAAGGATCTATTATGCCACCATGGAGGCCAAGAATCAAATGATTCATTGTGACATCAAGTGGCCTAAAAGGGCATGGGATGCATTGTGCCACCACAGGGGTTTAGAGAAGCAAGGATCCATTGTGACCCAATGGAGGCTAACAATCTAATGATCCCTTGTGACACCAATGGGCCTAAAAGGGCCAGGGATGAATTGTTACAGCACGGGGACCAATAGAAGCAAGGATCTATTATGCCACCATGGAGGCCAAGAATCAAATGATTCATTGTGACATCATGTGGCCTAAAAGGGCATGGGATGCATTGTGACAGCACAGGGGTTAAGAGAAGCAAGGAACCATTGTGACCCAATGCAGGCTAACAATCTAATGATCCCTTGTGACACCAATGGGCCTAAAAGGGGCAGGGATGAATTGTGAAAGCATGGGGCCCAAGTAAACCCTGGTACAAATATGCCACCATGGAGGCCAAGAATCAAATGATTCATTGTGACATCAAGTGGCCTAAAAGGGCATGGGATGCATTGTGACACCACAGGGGTTAAGAGAAGCAAGGATCCATTGTGACCCAATGCAGGCTAACAATCTAATGATCCCTTGTGACACCAATGGGCCTAAAAGGGCCAGGGATGAATTGTTACAGCACGGGGACCAATAGAAACAAGGAACCCTTATGACACCATGGAGGCCAAGAATCAAATGATTCATTGTGACATCAAGTGGCCTAAAAGGGCATGGGATGCATTGTGACACCACAGGGGTTAAGAGAAGCAAGGAACCATTGTGACCCAATGCAGGCTAACAATCTAATGATCCCTTGTGACACCAATGGGCCTAAACGGGGCAGGGATGAATTGTGAAATCATGGGGCCCAAGTAAACCCTGGTACAAATATGCCACCATGGAGGCCAAGAATCAAATGATTCATTGTGACATCATGTGGCCTAAAAGGGCATGGGATGCATTGTGACAGCACAGGGGTTAAGAGAAGCAAGGATCCATTGTGACCCAATGGAGGCTAACAATCTAATGATCCCTTGTGACACCAATGGGCCTAAAAGGGGCGGGGATGAATTGTGAAAGCATGGGGCCCAAGTAAACCCTGGTACAAATATGCCACCATGGAGGCCAAGAATCAAATGATTCATTGTGACATCAAGTGGCCTAAAAGGGCATGGGATGCATTGTGACAGCACAGGGGTTAAGAGAAGCAAGGATCCATTGTGACCCAATGGAGGCTAATAATCCCAGGATCCCATTTGACACCAGGGGTCGTAAAAGGGCCAGGGATGAATTGTGACAGCATGGGGCCCAATAGAAACAAGGAACCATTATGACACCATGGAGGCCAAGAATCAAAAGATTCATTGTGACATCAAGTGGCCTAAAAGGGCATGGGATGCATTGTGACACCACAGAGGTTAAGGGAACAAGGAACCACTGTGACCCAATGCAGGCTAACAATCTAATGATCCCTTGTGACACCAATGGGCCTAAAAGGGCCAGGGATGAATTGTTACAGCACAGGGACCAATAGAAGCAAGGATCTATTATGCACCATGGAGGCCAAGAATCAAATAATTCATTGTGACATCATGTGGCCTAAAAGGGCATGGGATGCATTGTGACAGCACAGGGGTTAAGAGAAGCAAGGATCCATTGTGACCCAATGGAGGCTAACAATCTAATGATCCCTTGTGACACCAATGGGCCTAAAAGGGGCGGGGATGAATTGTGAAAGCATGGGGCCCAAGTAAACCCTGGTACAAATATGCCACCATGGAGGCCAAGAATCAAATGATTCATTGTGACATCAAGTGGCCTAAAAGGGCATGGGATGCATTGTGACACCACAGGGGTTAAGAGAAGCAAGGAACCATTGTGACCCAATGCAGGCTAACAATCTAAGAATCCCTTTTGACACCAGGGGGCGCAAAAGGACCACGGATGGACTCTGAAAACATGGGGACCTATAGAAGCAAGGAACCATTATGACACCATGAAGGCCTAGAATCAAATGGTTCATTGTAAGACCAAGTGGCCTAAAAGGGCTTGGAATGCAATGTGACACCACAGAGGTTAAGAGAAGCAAGCAACCATTGTGACCCAATGCAGGCTAACAATCTAATGATCCCTTGTGACACCAATGGGCCTAAAAGGGCCAGGGAGGAATTGTTACAGCACGGGGACCAATAGAAGCAAGGATCTATTATGCCACCATGGAGTCCAAGAATCAAATAATTCATTGTGACATCATGTGGCCTAAAAGGGCATGGGAGGCATTGTGCCACCACAGGGGTTAAGAGAAGCAAGGAACCATTGTGACCCAATGCAGGCTAACAATCTAATGATCCCTTGTGACACCAATGGGCCTAAAAGGGGCAGGGATGAATTGTGAAAGCATGGGGGCCAAGTAAACCCTGGTACAAATATGCCACCATGGAGGCCAAGAATCAAATGATTCATTGTGACATCAAGTGGCCTAAAAGGGCATGGGATGCATTGTGACACCACAGGGGTTAAGAGAAGCAAGGAACCATTGTGACCCAATGCAGGCTAACAATCTAAGAATCCCTTTTGACACCAGGGGGCGCAAAAGGACCACGGATGAACTCTGACAGCAAGGGGACCTATAGAAGCAAGGAACCATTATGACACCATGTAGGCCAAGAATCAAATGGTTCATTGTAAGACCAAGTGGCCTAAAAGGGCTTGGAATGCATTGTGACACCAGAGAGGTTAAGAGAAGCAAGGAACCATTGTGACCCAATGCAGGCTAACAATCTAATGATCCCTTTTGACACCAGGGGGCGCAAAAGGACCTCGGATGTCCTCTGACAGCATGGGGACCTATAGAAGCTAGGAACCATTATGTCACCATGAAGGCCAAGAATCAAATAGTTCACTGTAAGACCAAGCGGCCTAAAAGGGCTTGGAATGCATTGTGACACCACAGAGGTTAAGAGAAGAAAGGAACCATTGTGACCCAATGCAGGCTAACAATCTAATGATCCCTTGTGGCACCAGGGGGTATAAAAAGGGCCAGGGATGGATTGTTACAGCACGGGGACCAATAGAAGCAAGGATTTATTATGCCACCGTGGAGGCCAAGAATCAAATGATTTATTGTGACATCAAGTGGCCTAAAAGGGCATGGGATGCATTGTGACAGAACAGGGGTTAAGAGAAGCAAGGATCCATTGTGACCCAATGGAGGCTAATAATCCCAGGATCCCATTTGACACCAGGGGGCGTAAAAGGGCCAGGGATCACTTGTGACAGCATGGGGCCCAATAGAAACAAGGAACCATTATGACACCATGGAGGCCAAGAATCAAATGATTCATTGTGACATCAAGTGGCCTAAAAGGGCATGGGATGCATTGTGACACCACAGAGGTTAAGAGAAGCAAGGAACCATTGTGACCCAATGGAGGCTAACAATCTAATGATCCCTTGTGACACCAATGGGCCTAAAAGTGCCAGGGATGAATTGTTACAGCACAGGGACCAATAGAAGCAAGGATCTATTATGCCACCATGGAGGCCAAGAATCAAATAATTCATTGTGACATCATGTGGCCTAAAAGGGCATGGGATGCATTGTGACAGCACAGGGGTTAAGAGAAGCAAGGATCCATTGTGACCCAATGGAGGCTAATAATCCCAAGATCCCATTTGACACCAGGGGGCGTAAAAGGACCAGGGATGAATTGTGACAGCATGGGGCCCAATAGAAAGAAGGAACCATTATGACACCATGGAGGCCAAGAATCAAAAGATTCATTGTGACATCAAGTGGCCTAAAAGGGCATGGGATGCATTGTGACACCACAGAGGTTAAGGGAACAAGGAACCATTGTGACCCAATGCAGGCTAACAATCTAATGATCCCTTGTGACACCAATGGGCCTAAAAGGGCCAGGGAGGAATTGTTACAGCACAGGGACCAATAGAAGCAAGGATCTATTATGCACCATGGAGGCCAAGAATCAAATAATTCATTGTGACATCATGTGGCCTAAAAGGGCATGGGATGCATTGTGACAGCACAGGGGTTAAGAGAAGCAAGGATCCATTGTGACCCAATGGAGGCTAATAATCCCAGGATCCCATTTGACACCAGGGGGCGTAAAAGGACCAGGGATGAATTGTGACAGCATGGGGCCCAATAGAAAGAAGGAACCATTATGACACCATGGAGGCCAAGAATCAAAAGATTCATTGTGACATCAAGTGGCCTAAAAGGGCATGGGATGCATTGTGACACCACAGAGGTTAAGGGAACAAGGAACCATTGTGACCCAATGCAGGCTAACAATCTAATGATCCCTTGTGACACCAATGGGCCTAAAAGGGCCAGGGATGAATTGTTACAGCACAGGGACCAATAGAAGCAAGGATCTATTATGCACCATGGAGGCCAAGAATCAAATAATTCATTGTGACATCATGTGGCCTAAAAGGGCATGGGATGCATTGTGACAGCACAGGGGTTAAGAGAAGCAAGGATCCATTGTGACCCAATGGAGGCTAACAATCTAATAATCCCTTTTGACACCAATGGGCCTAAAAGGGGCAGGGATGAATTGTGAAAGCATGGGGCCCAATTAAAACCTGGTACAATTACGCCACAATGGAGGCCAAGAATCAAATGATTCATTGTGACATCAAGTGGCCTAAAAGTGCATGGGATGCATTGTGACAGCACAGGGGTTAAGAGAAGCAAGGATCCATTGTGACCCAATGGAGGCTAATAATCCCAGGATCCCATTTGACACCAGGGGGCGTAAAAGGACCAGTGATGAATTGTGACAGCATGGGGCCCAATAGAAACAAGGAACCATTATGACACCATGGAGGCCAAGAATCAAAAAATTCATTGTGACATCAAGTGGCCTAAAAGGGCATGGGATGCATTGTGACACCACAGAGGTTAAGGGAACAAGGAACCATTGTGACCCAATGCAGGCTAACCATCTAATGATCCCTTGTGACACCAATGGGCCTAAAAGGGCCAGGGAGGAATTGTTACAGCACGGGGACCAATAGAAGCAAGGATCTATTTTGCCGCCATGGAGTCCAAGAATCAAATAATTCATTGTGACATCATGTGGCCTAAAAGGGCATGGGATGCATTGTGACAGCACAGGGGTTAAGAGAAGCAAGGAACCATTGTGACCCAATGCAGGCTAACAATCTAATGATCCCTTGTGACACCAATGGGCCTAAAAGGGGCAGGGATGAATTGTGAAAGCATGGGGCCCAATTAAACCCTGGTACAAATATGCCACCATGGAGGCCAAGAATCAAATGATTCATTGTGACATCAAGTGGCCTAAAAGGGCATGGGATGCATTGTGACACCACAGGGGTTAAGAGAAGCAAGGAACCATTGTGACCCAATGCAGGCTAACAATCTAAGAATCCCTTTTGACACCAGGGGGCGCAAAACGACCACGGATGAACTCTGACAGCAAGGGGACCTATAGAAGCAAGGAACCATTATGACACCATGTAGGCCAAGAATCAAATGGTTCATTGTAAGACCAAGTGGCCTAAAAGGGCTTGGAATGCATTGTGACACCAGAGAGGTTAAGAGAAGCAAGGAACCATTGTGACCCAATGCAGGCTAACAATCTAATGATCCCTTTTGACACCAGGGGGCGCAAAAGGACCTCGGATGTCCTCTGACAGCATGGGGACCTATAGAAGCAAGGAACCATTATGACACCATGAAGGCCAAGAATCAAATAGTTCACTGTAAGACCAAGCGGCCTAAAAGGGCTTGGAATGCATTGTGACACCACAGAGGTTAAGAGAAGAAAGGAACCATTGTGACCCAATGCAGGCTAACCATCGAATGATCCCTTGTGGCACCAGGGGGTATAAAAAGGGCCAGGGATGGATTGTTACAGCACGGGGACCAATAGAAGCAAGGATCTATTATGCCACCGTGGAGGCCAAGAATCAAATGATTCATTGTGACATCAAGTGGCCTAAAAGGGCATGGGATGCATTGTGACAGCACAGGGGTTAAGAGAAGCAAGGATCCATTGTGACCCAATGGAGGCTAATAATCCCAGGATCCCATTTGACACCAGGGGGCGTAAAAGGGCCAGGGATGAATTGTGACAGCATGGGGCCCAATAGAAACAAGGAACCATTATGACACCATGGAGGCCAAGAATCAAATGATTCATTGTGACATCAAGTGGCCTAAAAGGCATGGGATGCATTGTGACACCACAGAGGTTAAGAGAAGCAAGGAACCATTGTGACCCAATGCAGGCTAACAATCTAATGATCCCTTGTGACACCAATGGGCCTAAAAGGGGCAGGGATGAATTGTGAAAGCAGGGGGCCCAAGTAAAACCTGGTACAATTATGCCACCATGGAGGCCAAGAATCAAATGATTCATTGTGACATCAAGTGGCCTAAAAGGGCATGGGATGCATTGTGACACCACAGGGGTTAAGAGAAGCAAGGAAACATTGTGACCCAATGCAGGCTAACAATCTAAGAATCCCTTTTGACACCAGGGGGCGCAAAACGACCACAGATCGACTCTGAGAACATGGGGACCTATGGAAGCAAGGAACCATTATGACACCATGAAGGCCAAGAATCAAATGGTTCATTTTAAGACCAAGTGGCCTAAAAGGGCTTGGAATGCATTGTGACACCACAGAGGTTAATAGAAGCAAGGAACCATTGTGACCCAATGCAGGCTAACCATCTAATGATCCCTTGTGGCACCAGGGGGTATAAAAAGGTCCAGGGATGGATTGTTACATCACGGGGCCCTATAGAAACAAGGAACCATTATGACACCATGGAAGCCAAGAATCAAAAGATTCATTGTGACATCAAGTGGCCTAAAAGGGCATGGGATGCATTGTGCCACCACAGGGGTTAAGAGAAGCAAGGAACCATTGTGACCCAATGCAGGCTAACAATCTAATGATCCCTTGTGACACCAATGGGCCTAAAAGGGGCAGGGATGAATTGTGAAAGCATGGGGGCCAAGTAAACCCTGGTACAAATATGCCACCATGGAGGCCAAGAATCAAATGATTCATTGTGACATCAAGTGGCCTAAAAGGGCATGGGATGCATTGTGACAGCACAGGGGTTAAGAGAAGCAAGGAACCATTGTGACCCAATGCAGGCTAACAATCTAAGAATCCCTTTTGACACCAGGGGGCGCAAAACGACCACGGATGAACTCTGACAGCAAGGGGACCTATAGAAGCAAGGAACCATTATGACACCATGTAGGCCAAGAATCAAATGGTTCATTGTAAGACCAAGTGGCCTAAAAGGGCTTGGAATGCATTGTGACACCAGAGAGGTTAAGAGAAGCAAGGAACCATTGTGACCCAATGCAGGCTAACAATCTAATGATCCCTTTTGACACCAGGGGGCGCAAAAGGACCTCGGATGTCCTCTGACAGCATGGGGACCTATAGAAGCAAGGAACCATTATGACACCATGAAGGCCAAGAATCAAATAGTTCACTGTAAGACCAAGCGGCCTAAAAGGGCTTGGAATGCATTGTGACACCACAGAGGTTAAGAGAAGAAAGGAACCATTGTGACCCAATGCAGGCTAACCATCGAATGATCCCTTGTGGCACCAGGGGGTATAAAAAGGGCCAGGGATGGATTGTTACAGCACGGGGACCAATAGAAGCAAGGATCTATTATGCCACCGTGGAGGCCAAGAATCAAATGATTCATTGTGACATCAAGTGGCCTAAAAGGGCATGGGATGCATTGTGACAGCACAGGGGTTAAGAGAAGCAAGGATCCATTGTGACCCAATGGAGGCTAATAATCCCAGGATCCCATTTGACACCAGGGGGCGTAAAAGGGCCAGGGATGAATTGTGACAGCATGGGGCCCAATAGAAACAAGGAACCATTATGACACCATGGAGGCCAAGAATCAAATGATTCATTGTGACATCAAGTGGCCTAAAAGGCATGGGATGCATTGTGACACCACAGAGGTTAAGAGAAGCAAGGAACCATTGTGACCCAATGCAGGCTAACAATCTAATGATCCCTTGTGACACCAATGGGCCTAAAAGGGGCAGGGATGAATTGTGAAAGCAGGGGGCCCAAGTAAAACCTGGTACAATTATGCCACCATGGAGGCCAAGAATCAAATGATTCATTGTGACATCAAGTGGCCTAAAAGGGCATGGGATGCATTGTGACACCACAGGGGTTAAGAGAAGCAAGGAAACATTGTGACCCAATGCAGGCTAACAATCTAAGAATCCCTTTTGACACCAGGGGGCGCAAAACGACCACAGATCGACTCTGAGAACATGGGGACCTATGGAAGCAAGGAACCATTATGACACCATGAAGGCCAAGAATCAAATGGTTCATTTTAAGACCAAGTGGCCTAAAAGGGCTTGGAATGCATTGTGACACCACAGAGGTTAATAGAAGCAAGGAACCATTGTGACCCAATGCAGGCTAACCATCTAATGATCCCTTGTGGCACCAGGGGGTATAAAAAGGGCCAGGGATGGATTGTTACATCACGGGGCCCTATAGAAACAAGGAACCATTATGACACCATGGAAGCCAAGAATCAAAAGATTCATTGTGACATCAAGTGGCCTAAAAGGGCATGGGATGCATTGTGCCACCACAGGGGTTAAGAGAAGCAAGGAACCATTGTGACCCAATGCAGGCTAACAATCTAATGATCCCTTGTGACACCAATGGGCCTAAAAGGGGCAGGGATGAATTGTGAAAGCATGGGGGCCAAGTAAACCCTGGTACAAATATGCCACCATGGAGGCCAAGAATCAAATGATTCATTGTGACATCAAGTGGCCTAAAAGGGCATGGGATGCATTGTGACAGCACAGGGGTTAAGAGAAGCAAGGAACCATTGTGACCCAATGCAGGCTAACAATCTAAGAATCCCTTTTGACACCAGGGGGCGCAAAACGACCACGGATGAACTCTGACAGCAAGGGGACCTATAGAAGCAAGGAACCATTATGACACCATGTAGGCCAAGAATCAAATGGTTCATTGTAAGACCAAGTGGCCTAAAAGGGCTTGGAATGCATTGTGACACCAGAGAGGTTAAGAGAAGCAAGGAACCATTGTGACCCAATGCAGGCTAACAATCTAATGATCCCTTTTGACACCAGGGGGCGCAAAAGGACCTCGGATGTCCTCTGACAGCATGGGGACCTATAGAAGCAAGGAACCATTATGACACCATGAAGGCCAAGAATCAAATAGTTCACTGTAAGACCAAGCGGCCTAAAAGGGCTTGGAATGCATTGTGACACCACAGAGGTTAAGAGAAGAAAGGAACCATTGTGACCCAATGCAGGCTAACAATCTAATGATCCCTTGTGGCACCAGGGGGTATAAAAAGGGCCAGGGATGGATTGTTACAGCACGGGGACCAATAGAAGCAAGGATTTATTATGCCACCGTGGAGGCCAAGAATCAAATGATTCATTGTGACATCAAGTGGCCTAAAAGGGCATGGGATGCATTGTGACAGAACAGGGGTTAAGAGAAGCAAGGATCCATTGTGACCCAATGGAGGCTAATAATCCCAGGATCCCATTTGACACCAGGGGGCGTAAAAGGGCCAGGGATCACTTGTGACAGCATGGGGCCCAATAGAAACAAGGAACCATTATGACACCATGGAGGCCAAGAATCAAATGATTCATTGTGACATCAAGTGGCCTAAAAGGGCATGGGATGCATTGTGACACCACAGAGGTTAAGAGAAGCAAGGAACCATTGTGACCCAATGCAGGCTAACAATCTAATGATCCCTTGTGACACCAATGGGCCTAAAAGTGCCAGGGATGAATTGTTACAGCACAGGGACCAATAGAAGCAAGGATCTATTATGCCACCATGGAGGCCAAGAATCAAATAATTCATTGTGACATCATGTGGCCTAAAAGGGCATGGGATGCATTGTGACAGCACAGGGGTTAAGAGAAGCAAGGATCCATTGTGACCCAATGGAGGCTAATAATCCCAGGATCCCATTTGACACCAGGGGGCGTAAAAGGACCAGGGATGAATTGTGACAGCATGGGGCCCAATAGAAAGAAGGAACCATTATGACACCATGGAGGCCAAGAATCAAAAGATTCATTGTGACATCAAGTGGCCTAAAAGGGCATGGGATGCATTGTGACAGCACAGAGGTTAAGAGAACAAGGAACCATTGTGACCCAATGCAGGCTAACAATCTAATGATCCCTTGTGACACCAATGGGCCTAAAAGGGCCAGGGATGAATTGTTACAGCACGGGGACCAATAGAAGCAAGGATCTATTATGCACCATGGAGGCCAAGAATCAAATAATTCATTGTGACATCATGTGGCCTAAAAGGGCATGGGATGCATTGTGACAGCACAGGGGTTAAGAGAAGCAAGGATCCATTGTGACCCAATGGAGGCTAATAATCCCAGGATCCCATTTGACACCAGGGGGCGTAAAAGGACCAGGGATGAATTGTGACAGCATGGGGCCCAATAGAAAGAAGGAACCATTATGACACCATGGAGGCCAAGAATCAAAAGATTCATTGTGACATCAAGTGGCCTAAAAGGGCATGGGATGCATTGTGACACCACAGAGGTTAAGGGAACAAGGAACCATTGTGACCCAATGCAGGCTAACAATCTAATGATCCCTTGTGACACCAATGGGCCTAAAAGGGCCAGGGATGAATTGTTACAGCACAGGGACCAATAGAAGCAAGGATCTATTATGCACCATGGAGGCCAAGAATCAAATAATTCATTGTGACATCATGTGGCCTAAAAGGGCATGGGATGCATTGTGACAGCACAGGGGTTAAGAGAAGCAAGGATCCATTGTGACCCAATGGAGGCTAACAATCTAATAATCCCTTTTGACACCAATGGGCCTAAAAGGGGCAGGGATGAATTGTGAAAGCATGGGGCCCAATTAAAACCTGGTACAAATATGCCACCATGGAGGCCAAGAATCAAATGATTCATTGTGACATCAAGTGGCCTAAAAGGGCATGGGATGCATTGTGACACCACAGGGGTAAGGAGAAGCAAGGATCCATTGTGACCCAATGCAGGCTAACAATCTAATGATCCCTTTTGACACCAGGGGGCGCAAAAGGACCACGGATGGACTCTGACAGCATGGGGACCTATAGAAGCAAGGATCTATTATGCCACCATGGAGGCCAGGAATCAAATGGTTCATTGTAAGACCAAGTGGCCTAAAAGGGCTTGGAATGCATTGTGACACCACAGAGGTTAAGAGAAGCAAGCAACCATTGTGACCCAATGCAGGCTAACAATCTAATGATCCCTTGTGACACCAATGGGCCTAAAAGTGCCAGGGAGGAATTGTTACAGCACGGGGACCAATAGAAGCAAGGATCTATTATGCCACCATGGAGTCCAAGAATCAAATAATTCATTGTGACATCATGTGGCCTAAAAGGGCATGGGATGCATTGTGCCACCACAGGGGTTAAGAGAAGCAAGGAACCATTGTGACCCAATGCAGGCTAACAATCTAATGATCCCTTGTGACACCAATGGGCCTAAAAGGGGCAGGGATGAATTGTGAAAGCATGGGGGCCAAGTAAACCCTGGTACAAATATGCCACCATGGAGGCCAAGAATCAAATGATTCATTGTGACATCAAGTGGCCTAAAAGGGCATGGGATGCATTGTGACAGCACAGGGGTTAAGAGAAGCAAGGAACCATTGTGACCCAATGCAGGCTAACAATCTAAGAATCCCTTTTGACACCAGGGGGCGCAAAAGGACCACGGATGAACTCTGACAGCAAGGGGACCTATAGAAGCAAGGAACCATTATGACACCATGTAGGCCAAGAATCAAATGGTTCATTGTAAGACCAAGTGGCCTAAAAGGGCTTGGAATGCATTGTGACACCAGAGAGGTTAAGAGAAGCAAGGAACCATTGTGACCCAATGCAGGCTAACAATCTAATGATCCCTTTTGACACCAGGGGGCGCAAAAGGACCTCGGATGTCCTCTGACAGCATGGGGACCTATAGAAGCAAGGAACCATTATGACACCATGAAGGCCAAGAATCAAATAGTTCACTGTAAGACCAAGCGGCCTAAAAGGGCTTGGAATGCATTGTGACACCACAGAGGTTAAGAGAAGAAAGGAACCATTGTGACCCAATGCAGGCTAACCATCGAATGATCCCTTGTGGCACCAGGGGGTATAAAAAGGGCCAGGGATGGATTGTTACAGCACGGGGACCAATAGAAGCAAGGATCTATTATGCCACCGTGGAGGCCAAGAATCAAATGATTCATTGTGACATCAAGTGGCCTAAAAGGGCATGGGATGCATTGTGACAGCACAGGGGTTAAGAGAAGCAAGGATCCATTGTGACCCAATGGAGGCTAATAATCCCAGGATCCCATTTGACACCAGGGGGCGTAAAAGGGCCAGGGATGAATTGTGACAGCATGGGGCCCAATAGAAACAAGGAACCATTATGACACCATGGAGGCCAAGAATCAAATGATTCATTGTGACATCAAGTGGCCTAAAAGGCATGGGATGCATTGTGACACCACAGAGGTTAAGAGAAGCAAGGAACCATTGTGACCCAATGCAGGCTAACAATCTAATGATCCCTTGTGACACCAATGGGCCTAAAAGGGGCAGGGATGAATTGTGAAAGCAGGGGGCCCAAGTAAAACCTGGTACAATTATGCCACCATGGAGGCCAAGAATCAAATGATTCATTGTGACATCAAGTGGCCTAAAAGGGCATGGGATGCATTGTGACACCACAGGGGTTAAGAGAAGCAAGGAAACATTGTGACCCAATGCAGGCTAACAATCTAAGAATCCCTTTTGACACCAGGGGGCGCAAAACGACCACAGATCGACTCTGAGAACATGGGGACCTATGGAAGCAAGGAACCATTATGACACCATGAAGGCCAAGAATCAAATGGTTCATTTTAAGACCAAGTGGCCTAAAAGGGCTTGGAATGCATTGTGACACCACAGAGGTTAATAGAAGCAAGGAACCATTGTGACCCAATGCAGGCTAACCATCTAATGATCCCTTGTGGCACCAGGGGGTATAAAAAGGGCCAGGGATGGATTGTTACATCACGGGGCCCTATAGAAACAAGGAACCATTATGACACCATGGAAGCCAAGAATCAAAAGATTCATTGTGACATCAAGTGGCCTAAAAGGGCATGGGATGCATTGTGCCACCACAGGGGTTAAGAGAAGCAAGGAACCATTGTGACCCAATGCAGGCTAACAATCTAATGATCCCTTGTGACACCAATGGGCCTAAAAGGGGCAGGGATGAATTGTGAAAGCATGGGGGCCAAGTAAACCCTGGTACAAATATGCCACCATGGAGGCCAAGAATCAAATGATTCATTGTGACATCAAGTGGCCTAAAAGGGCATGGGATGCATTGTGACAGCACAGGGGTTAAGAGAAGCAAGGAACCATTGTGACCCAATGCAGGCTAACAATCTAAGAATCCCTTTTGACACCAGGGGGCGCAAAACGACCACGGATGAACTCTGACAGCAAGGGGACCTATAGAAGCAAGGAACCATTATGACACCATGTAGGCCAAGAATCAAATGGTTCATTGTAAGACCAAGTGGCCTAAAAGGGCTTGGAATGCATTGTGACACCAGAGAGGTTAAGAGAAGCAAGGAACCATTGTGACCCAATGCAGGCTAACAATCTAATGATCCCTTTTGACACCAGGGGGCGCAAAAGGACCTCGGATGTCCTCTGACAGCATGGGGACCTATAGAAGCAAGGAACCATTATGACACCATGAAGGCCAAGAATCAAATAGTTCACTGTAAGACCAAGCGGCCTAAAAGGGCTTGGAATGCATTGTGACACCACAGAGGTTAAGAGAAGAAAGGAACCATTGTGACCCAATGCAGGCTAACAATCTAATGATCCCTTGTGGCACCAGGGGGTATAAAAAGGGCCAGGGATGGATTGTTACAGCACGGGGACCAATAGAAGCAAGGATTTATTATGCCACCGTGGAGGCCAAGAATCAAATGATTCATTGTGACATCAAGTGGCCTAAAAGGGCATGGGATGCATTGTGACAGAACAGGGGTTAAGAGAAGCAAGGATCCATTGTGACCCAATGGAGGCTAATAATCCCAGGATCCCATTTGACACCAGGGGGCGTAAAAGGGCCAGGGATCACTTGTGACAGCATGGGGCCCAATAGAAACAAGGAACCATTATGACACCATGGAGGCCAAGAATCAAATGATTCATTGTGACATCAAGTGGCCTAAAAGGGCATGGGATGCATTGTGACACCACAGAGGTTAAGAGAAGCAAGGAACCATTGTGACCCAATGCAGGCTAACAATCTAATGATCCCTTGTGACACCAATGGGCCTAAAAGTGCCAGGGATGAATTGTTACAGCACAGGGACCAATAGAAGCAAGGATCTATTATGCCACCATGGAGGCCAAGAATCAAATAATTCATTGTGACATCATGTGGCCTAAAAGGGCATGGGATGCATTGTGACAGCACAGGGGTTAAGAGAAGCAAGGATCCATTGTGACCCAATGGAGGCTAATAATCCCAGGATCCCATTTGACACCAGGGGGCGTAAAAGGACCAGGGATGAATTGTGACAGCATGGGGCCCAATAGAAAGAAGGAACCATTATGACACCATGGAGGCCAAGAATCAAAAGATTCATTGTGACATCAAGTGGCCTAAAAGGGCATGGGATGCATTGTGACAGCACAGAGGTTAAGAGAACAAGGAACCATTGTGACCCAATGCAGGCTAACAATCTAATGATCCCTTGTGACACCAATGGGCCTAAAAGGGCCAGGGATGAATTGTTACAGCACGGGGACCAATAGAAGCAAGGATCTATTATGCACCATGGAGGCCAAGAATCAAATAATTCATTGTGACATCATGTGGCCTAAAAGGGCATGGGATGCATTGTGACAGCACAGGGGTTAAGAGAAGCAAGGATCCATTGTGACCCAATGGAGGCTAATAATCCCAGGATCCCATTTGACACCAGGGGGCGTAAAAGGACCAGGGATGAATTGTGACAGCATGGGGCCCAATAGAAAGAAGGAACCATTATGACACCATGGAGGCCAAGAATCAAAAGATTCATTGTGACATCAAGTGGCCTAAAAGGGCATGGGATGCATTGTGACACCACAGAGGTTAAGGGAACAAGGAACCATTGTGACCCAATGCAGGCTAACAATCTAATGATCCCTTGTGACACCAATGGGCCTAAAAGGGCCAGGGATGAATTGTTACAGCACAGGGACCAATAGAAGCAAGGATCTATTATGCACCATGGAGGCCAAGAATCAAATAATTCATTGTGACATCATGTGGCCTAAAAGGGCATGGGATGCATTGTGACAGCACAGGGGTTAAGAGAAGCAAGGATCCATTGTGACCCAATGGAGGCTAACAATCTAATAATCCCTTTTGACACCAATGGGCCTAAAAGGGGCAGGGATGAATTGTGAAAGCATGGGGCCCAATTAAAACCTGGTACAAATATGCCACCATGGAGGCCAAGAATCAAATGATTCATTGTGACATCAAGTGGCCTAAAAGGGCATGGGATGCATTGTGACACCACAGGGGTAAGGAGAAGCAAGGATCCATTGTGACCCAATGCAGGCTAACAATCTAATGATCCCTTTTGACACCAGGGGGCGCAAAAGGACCACGGATGGACTCTGACAGCATGGGGACCTATAGAAGCAAGGATCTATTATGCCACCATGGAGGCCAGGAATCAAATGGTTCATTGTAAGACCAAGTGGCCTAAAAGGGCTTGGAATGCATTGTGACACCACAGAGGTTAAGAGAAGCAAGCAACCATTGTGACCCAATGCAGGCTAACAATCTAATGATCCCTTGTGACACCAATGGGCCTAAAAGTGCCAGGGAGGAATTGTTACAGCACGGGGACCAATAGAAGCAAGGATCTATTATGCCACCATGGAGTCCAAGAATCAAATAATTCATTGTGACATCATGTGGCCTAAAAGGGCATGGGATGCATTGTGCCACCACAGGGGTTAAGAGAAGCAAGGAACCATTGTGACCCAATGCAGGCTAACAATCTAATGATCCCTTGTGACACCAATGGGCCTAAAAGGGGCAGGGATGAATTGTGAAAGCATGGGGGCCAAGTAAACCCTGGTACAAATATGCCACCATGGAGGCCAAGAATCAAATGATTCATTGTGACATCAAGTGGCCTAAAAGGGCATGGGATGCATTGTGACAGCACAGGGGTTAAGAGAAGCAAGGAACCATTGTGACCCAATGCAGGCTAACAATCTAAGAATCCCTTTTGACACCAGGGGGCGCAAAAGGACCACGGATGAACTCTGACAGCAAGGGGACCTATAGAAGCAAGGAACCATTATGACACCATGTAGGCCAAGAATCAAATGGTTCATTGTAAGACCAAGTGGCCTAAAAGGGCTTGGAATGCATTGTGACACCAGAGAGGTTAAGAGAAGCAAGGAACCATTGTGACCCAATGCAGGCTAACAATCTAATGATCCCTTTTGACACCAGGGGGCGCAAAAGGACCTCGGATGTCCTCTGACAGCATGGGGACCTATAGAAGCAAGGAACCATTATGACACCATGAAGGCCAAGAATCAAATAGTTCACTGTAAGACCAAGCGGCCTAAAAGGGCTTGGAATGCATTGTGACACCACAGAGGTTAAGAGAAGCAAGGAACCATTGTGACCCAATGCAGGCTAACAATCTAATGATCCCTTGTGGCACCAGGGGGTATAAAAAGGGCCAGGGATGGATTGTTACAGCACGGTGACCAATAGAAGCAAGGATTTATTATGCCACCGTGGAGGCCAAGAATCAAATGATTCATTGTGACATCAAGTGGCCTAAAAGGGCATGGGATGCATTGTGACAGAACAGGGGTTAAGAGAAGCAAGGATCCATTGTGACCCAATGGAGGCTAATAATCCCAGGATCCCATTTGACACCAGGGGGCGTAAAAGGGCCAGGGATCACTTGTGACAGCATGGGGCCCAATAGAAACAAGGAACCATTATGACACCATGGAAGCCAAGAATCAAATGATTCATTGTGACATCAAGTGGCCTAAAAGGGCATGGGATGCATTGTGACACCACAGAGGTTAAGAGAAGCAAGGATCCATTGTGACCCAATGCAGGCTAACAATCTAATGATCCCTTGTGACACCAATGGGCCTAAAAGTGCCAGGGATGAATTGTTACAGCACAGGGACCAATAGAAGCAAGGATCTATTATGCCACCATGGAGGCCAGGAATCAAATGGTTCATTGTAAGACCAAGTGGCCTAATAGGGCTTGGAATGCATTGTGACACCACAGAGGTTAAGAGAAGCAAGGAACCATTGTGACCCAATGCAGGGTAACAATCTAATGATCCCTTGTGGCACCAGGGGATATAAAAAGGGCCAGGGATGGATTGTTACAGCACGGGGACCAATAGAAGCAAGGATCTATTATGCCACCATGGAGGCCAAGAATCAAATGATTCATTGTGACATCAAGTGGCCTAAAAGGGCATGGGATGCATTGTGACAGCACAGGGGTTAAGAGAAGCAAGGATCCATTGTGACCCAATGGAGGCTAATAATCCCAGGATCCCATTTGACACCAGGGGGCGTAAAAGGGCCAGGGATGAATTGTGACAGCACGGGGCCCAATAGAAACAAGGAACCATTATGACACCATGGAGGCCAAGAATCAAATGATTCATTGTGACATCAAGTTGCCTAAAAGGGCATGGGATGCATTGTGACACCAGAGAGGTTAAGAGAAGCAAGGAACCATTGTGACCCAATGCAGGCTAACAATCTAATGATCCCTTGTGACACCAATGGGCCTAAAAGGGGCAGGGATGAATTGTGAAAGCATGGGGCCCAAGTAAAACCTGGTACAATTATGCCACCATGGAGGCCAAGAATCAAATGATTCATTGTGACATCAAGTGGCCTAAAAGGGCATGGGATGCATTGTGACACCACAGGGGTTAAGAGAAACAAGGAACCATTGTGACCCAATGCAGGCTAACAATCTAATGATCCCTTGTGACACCAATGGGCCTAAAAGGGCCAGGGATGAATTGTTACAGCACGGGGACCAATAGAAGCAAGGATCTATTGTGCCACCATGGAGGCCAAGAATCAAATAATTCATTGTGACATCATGTGGCCTAAAAGGGCATGGGATGCATTGTGACAGCACAGGGGTTAAGAGAAGCAAGGAAGCATTGTGACCCAGTGCAGGCTAACAATCTAATAATCCCTTTTGACAACAATGGGCCTAAAAGGGGCAGGGAAGAATTGTGAAAGCATGGGGCCCAATTAAAACCTGGTACAATTACGCCACCATGGAGGCCAAGAATCAAATGATTCATTGTGACATCAAGTGGCCTAAAAGTGCATGGGATGCATTGTGACAGCACAGGGGTTAAGAGAAGCAAGGATCCATTGTGACCCAATGGAGGCTAATAATCCCAGGATCCCATTTGACACCAGGGGGCGTAAAAGGACCAGGGATGAATTGTGACAGCATGGGGCCCAATAGAAACAAGGAACCATTATGACACCATGGAGGCCAAGAATCAAAAGATTCATTGTGACATCAAGTGGCCTAAAAGGGCATGGGATGCATTGTGACACCACAGAGGTTAAGGGAACAAGGAACCATTGTGACCCAATGCAGGCTAACCATCTAATGATCCCTTGTGACACCAATGGGCCTAAAAGGGCCAGGGAGGAATTGTTACAGCACGGGGACCAATAGAAGGAAGGATCTATTTTGCCGCCATGGAGTCCAAGAATCAAATAATTCATTGTGACATCATGTGGCCTAAAAGGGCATGGGATGCATTGTGACAGCACAGGGGTTAAGAGAAGCAAGGAACCATTGTGACCCAATGCAGGCTAACAATCTAATGATCCCTTGTGACACCAATGGGCCTAAAAGGGGCAGGGATGAATTGTGAAAGCATGGGGCCCAATTAAACCCTGGTACAAATATGCCACCATGGAGGCCAAGAATCAAATGATTCATTGTGACATCAAGTGGCCTAAAAGGGCATGGGATGCATTGTGACACCACAGGGGTTAAGAGAAGCAAGGAACCATTGTGACCCAATGCAGGCTAACAATCTAAGAATCCCTTTTGACACCAGGGGGCGCAAAACGACCACGGATGAACTCTGACAGCAAGGGGACCTATAGAAGCAAGGAACCATTATGACACCATGTAGGCCAAGAATCAAATGGTTCATTGTAAGACCAAGTGGCCTAAAAGGGCTTGGAATGCATTGTGACACCAGAGAGGTTAAGAGAAGCAAGGAACCATTGTGACCCAATGCAGGCTAACAATCTAATGATCCCTTTTGACACCAGGGGGCGCAAAAGGACCTCGGATGTCCTCTGACAGCATGGGGACCTATAGAAGCAAGGAACCATTATGACACCATGAAGGCCAAGAATCAAATAGTTCACTGTAAGACCAAGCGGCCTAAAAGGGCTTGGAATGCATTGTGACACCACAGAGGTTAAGAGAAGAAAGGAACCATTGTGACCCAATGCAGGCTAACAATCTAATGATCCCTTGTGGCACCAGGGGGTATAAAAAGGGCCAGGGATGGATTGTTACAGCACGGGGACCAATAGAAGCAAGGATTTATTATGCCACCGTGGAGGCCAAGAATCAAATGATTCATTGTGACATCAAGTGGCCTAAAAGGGCATGGGATGCATTGTGACAGAACAGGGGTTAAGAGAAGCAAGGATCCATTGTGACCCAATGGAGGCTAATAATCCCAGGATCCCATTTGACACCAGGGGGCGTAAAAGGGCCAGGGATCACTTGTGACAGCATGGGGCCCAATAGAAACAAGGAACCATTATGACACCATGGAGGCCAAGAATCAAATGATTCATTGTGACATCAAGTGGCCTAAAAGGGCATGGGATGCATTGTGACACCACAGAGGTTAAGAGAAGCAAGGAACCATTGTGACCCAATGCAGGCTAACAATCTAATGATCCCTTGTGACACCAATGGGCCTAAAAGTGCCAGGGATGAATTGTTACAGCACAGGGACCAATAGAAGCAAGGATCTATTATGCCACCATGGAGGCCAAGAATCAAATAATTCATTGTGACATCATGTGGCCTAAAAGGGCATGGGATGCATTGTGACAGCACAGGGGTTAAGAGAAGCAAGGATCCATTGTGACCCAATGGAGGCTAATAATCCCAGGATCCCATTTGACACCAGGGGGCGTAAAAGGACCAGGGATGAATTGTGACAGCATGGGGCCCAATAGAAAGAAGGAACCATTATGACACCATGGAGGCCAAGAATCAAAAGATTCATTGTGACATCAAGTGGCCTAAAAGGGCATGGGATGCATTGTGACAGCACAGAGGTTAAGAGAACAAGGAACCATTGTGACCCAATGCAGGCTAACAATCTAATGATCCCTTGTGACACCAATGGGCCTAAAAGGGCCAGGGATGAATTGTTACAGCACGGGGACCAATAGAAGCAAGGATCTATTATGCACCATGGAGGCCAAGAATCAAATAATTCATTGTGACATCATGTGGCCTAAAAGGGCATGGGATGCATTGTGACAGCACAGGGGTTAAGAGAAGCAAGGATCCATTGTGACCCAATGGAGGCTAATAATCCCAGGATCCCATTTGACACCAGGGGGCGTAAAAGGACCAGGGATGAATTGTGACAGCATGGGGCCCAATAGAAAGAAGGAACCATTATGACACCATGGAGGCCAAGAATCAAAAGATTCATTGTGACATCAAGTGGCCTAAAAGGGCATGGGATGCATTGTGACACCACAGAGGTTAAGGGAACAAGGAACCATTGTGACCCAATGCAGGCTAACCATCTAATGATCCCTTGTGACACCAATGGGCCTAAAAGGGCCAGGGATGAATTGTGACAGCACAGGGACCAATAGAAGCAAGGATCTATTATGCACCATGGAGGCCAAGAATCAAATAATTCATTGTGACATCATGTGGCCTAAAAGGGCATGGGATGCATTGTGACAGCACAGGGGTTAAGAGAAGCAAGGATCCATTGTGACCCAATGGAGGCTAACAATCTAATAATCCCTTTTGACACCAATGGGCCTAAAAGGGGCAGGGATGAATTGTGAAAGCATGGGGCCCAATTAAAACCTGGTACAAATATGCCACCATGGAGGCCAAGAATCAAATGATTCATTGTGACATCAAGTGGCCTAAAAGGGCATGGGATGCATTGTGACACCACAGGGGTAAGGAGAAGCAAGGATCCATTGTGACCCAATGCAGGCTAAAAATCTAATGATCCCTTTTGACACCAGGAGACGCAAAAGGACCACGGATGGACTCTGACAGCATGGGGACCTATAGAAGCAAGGATCTATTATGCCACCATGGAGGCCAGGAATCAAATGGTTCATTGTAAGACCAAGTGGCCTAAAAGGGCTTGGAATGCATTGTGACACCACAGAGGTTAAGAGAAGCAAGCAACCATTGTGACCCAATGCAGGCTAACAATCTAATGATCCCTTGTGACACCAATGGGCCTAAAAGTGCCAGGGAGGAATTGTTACAGCACGGGGACCAATAGAAGCAAGGATCTATTATGCCACCATGGAGTCCAAGAATCAAATAATTCATTGTGACATCATGTGGCCTAAAAGGGCATGGGATGCATTGTGCCACCACAGGGGTTAAGAGAAGCAAGGAACCATTGTGACCCAATGCAGGCTAACAATCTAATGATCCCTTGTGACACCAATGGGCCTAAAAGGGGCAGGGATGAATTGTGAAAGCATGGGGGCCAAGTAAACCCTGGTACAAATATGCCACCATGGAGGCCAAGAATCAAATGATTCATTGTGACATCAAGTGGCCTAAAAGGGCATGGGATGCATTGTGACAGCACAGGGGTTAAGAGAAGCAAGGAACCATTGTGACCCAATGCAGGCTAACAATCTAAGAATCCCTTTTGACACCAGGGGGCGCAAAAGGACCACGGATGAACTCTGACAGCAAGGGGACCTATAGAAGCAAGGAACCATTATGACACCATGTAGGCCAAGAATCAAATGGTTCATTGTAAGACCAAGTGGCCTAAAAGGGCTTGGAATGCATTGTGACACCAGAGAGGTTAAGAGAAGCAAGGAACCATTGTGACCCAATGCAGGCTAACAATCTAATGATCCCTTTTGACACCAGGGGGCGCAAAAGGACCTCGGATGTCCTCTGACAGCATGGGGACCTATAGAAGCAAGGAACCATTATGACACCATGAAGGCCAAGAATCAAATAGTTCACTGTAAGACCAAGCGGCCTAAAAGGGCTTGGAATGCATTGTGACACCACAGAGGTTAAGAGAAGCAAGGAACCATTGTGACCCAATGCAGGCTAACAATCTAATGATCCCTTGTGGCACCAGGGGGTATAAAAAGGGCCAGGGATGGATTGTTACAGCACGGTGACCAATAGAAGCAAGGATTTATTATGCCACCGTGGAGGCCAAGAATCAAATGATTCATTGTGACATCAAGTGGCCTAAAAGGGCATGGGATGCATTGTGACAGAACAGGGGTTAAGAGAAGCAAGGATCCATTGTGACCCAATGGAGGCTAATAATCCCAGGATCCCATTTGACACCAGGGGGCGTAAAAGGGCCAGGGATCACTTGTGACAGCATGGGGCCCAATAGAAACAAGGAACCATTATGACACCATGGAAGCCAAGAATCAAATGATTCATTGTGACATCAAGTGGCCTAAAAGGGCATGGGATGCATTGTGACACCACAGAGGTTAAGAGAAGCAAGGATCCATTGTGACCCAATGCAGGCTAACAATCTAATGATCCCTTGTGACACCAATGGGCCTAAAAGTGCCAGGGATGAATTGTTACAGCACAGGGACCAATAGAAGCAAGGATCTATTATGCCACCATGGAGGCCAGGAATCAAATGGTTCATTGTAAGACCAAGTGGCCTAATAGGGCTTGGAATGCATTGTGACACCACAGAGGTTAAGAGAAGCAAGGAACCATTGTGACCCAATGCAGGGTAACAATCTAATGATCCCTTGTGGCACCAGGGGATATAAAAAGGGCCAGGGATGGATTGTTACAGCACGGGGACCAATAGAAGCAAGGATCTATTATGCCACCATGGAGGCCAAGAATCAAATGATTCATTGTGACATCAAGTGGCCTAAAAGGGCATGGGATGCATTGTGACAGCACAGGGGTTAAGAGAAGCAAGGATCCATTGTGACCCAATGGAGGCTAATAATCCCAGGATCCCATTTGACACCAGGGGGCGTAAAAGGGCCAGGGATGAATTGTGACAGCACGGGGCCCAATAGAAACAAGGAACCATTATGACACCATGGAGGCCAAGAATCAAATGATTCATTGTGACATCAAGTTGCCTAAAAGGGCATGGGATGCATTGTGACACCAGAGAGGTTAAGAGAAGCAAGGAACCATTGTGACCCAATGCAGGCTAACAATCTAATGATCCCTTGCGACACCAATGGGCCTAAAAGGGGCAGGGATGAATTGTGAAAGCATGGGGCCCAAGTAAAACCTGGTACAATTATGCCACCATGGAGGCCAAGAATCAAATGATTCATTGTGACATCAAGTGGCCTAAAAGGGCATGGGATGCATTGTGACACCACAGGGGTTAAGAGAAACAAGGAACCATTGTGACCCAATGCAGGCTAACAATCTAATGATCCCTTGTGACACCAATGGGCCTAAAAGGGCCAGGGATGAATTGTTACAGCACGGGGACCAATAGAAGCAAGGATCTATTGTGCCACCATGGAGGCCAAGAATCAAATAATTCATTGTGACATCATGTGGCCTAAAAGGGCATGGGATGCATTGTGACAGCACAGGGGTTAAGAGAAGCAAGGAAGCATTGTGACCCAATGCAGGCTAACAATCTAATAATCCCTTTTGACAACAATGGGCCTAAAAGGGGCAGGGAAGAATTGTGAAAGCATGGGGCCCAATTAAAACCTGGTACAATTACGCCACCATGGAGGCCAAGAATCAAATGATTCATTGTGACATCAAGTGGCCTAAAAGTGCATGGGATGCATTGTGACAGCACAGGGGTTAAGAGAAGCAAGGATCCATTGTGACCCAATGGAGGCTAATAATCCCAGGATCCCATTTGACACCAGGGGGCGTAAAAGGACCAGGGATGAATTGTGACAGCATGGGGCCCAATAGAAACAAGGAACCATTATGACACCATGGAGGCCAAGAATCAAAAGATTCATTGTGACATCAAGTGGCCTAAAAGGGCATGGGATGCATTGTGACACCACAGAGGTTAAGGGAACAAGGAACCATTGTGACCCAATGCAGGCTAACCATCTAATGATCCCTTGTGACACCAATGGGCCTAAAAGGGCCAGGGAGGAATTGTTACAGCACGGGGACCAATAGAAGGAAGGATCTATTTTGCCGCCATGGAGTCCAAGAATCAAATAATTCATTGTGACATCATGTGGCCTAAAAGGGCATGGGATGCATTGTGACAGCACAGGGGTTAAGAGAAGCAAGGAACCATTGTGACCCAATGCAGGCTAACAATCTAATGATCCCTTGTGACACCAATGGGCCTAAAAGGGGCAGGGATGAATTGTGAAAGCATGGGGCCCAATTAAACCCTGGTACAAATATGCCACCATGGAGGCCAAGAATCAAATGATTCATTGTGACATCAAGTGGCCTAAAAGGGCATGGGATGCATTGTGACAGCACAGGGGTTAAGAGAAGCAAGGAACCATTGTGACCCAATGCAGGCTAACAATCTAAGAATCCCTTTTGACACCAGGGGGCGCAAAACGACCACGGATGAACTCTGACAGCAAGGGGACCTATAGAAGCAAGGAACCATTATGACACCATGTAGGCCAAGAATCAAATGGTTCATTGTAAGACCAAGTGGCCTAAAAGGGCTTGGAATGCATTGTGACACCAGAGAGGTTAAGAGAAGCAAGGAACCATTGTGACCCAATGCAGGCTAACAATCTAATGATCCCTTGCGACACCAATGGGCCTAAAAGGGGCAGGGATGAATTGTGAAAGCATGGGGCCCAAGTAAAACCTGGTACAATTATGCCACCATGGAGGCCAAGAATCAAATGATTCATTGTGACATCAAGTGGCCTAAAAGGGCATGGGATGCATTGTGACACCACAGGGGTTAAGAGAAACAAGGAACCATTGTGACCCAATGCAGGCTAACAATCTAATGATCCCTTGTGACACCAATGGGCCTAAAAGGGCCAGGGATGAATTGTTACAGCACGGGGACCAATAGAAGCAAGGATCTATTGTGCCACCATGGAGGCCAAGAATCAAATAATTCATTGTGACATCATGTGGCCTAAAAGGGCATGGGATGCATTGTGACAGCACAGGGGTTAAGAGAAGCAAGGAAGCATTGTGACCCAATGCAGGCTAACAATCTAATAATCCCTTTTGACAACAATGGGCCTAAAAGGGGCAGGGAAGAATTGTGAAAGCATGGGGCCCAATTAAAACCTGGTACAATTACGCCACCATGGAGGCCAAGAATCAAATGATTCATTGTGACATCAAGTGGCCTAAAAGTGCATGGGATGCATTGTGACAGCACAGGGGTTAAGAGAAGCAAGGATCCATTGTGACCCAATGGAGGCTAATAATCCCAGGATCCCATTTGACACCAGGGGGCGTAAAAGGACCAGGGATGAATTGTGACAGCATGGGGCCCAATAGAAACAAGGAACCATTATGACACCATGGAGGCCAAGAATCAAAAGATTCATTGTGACATCAAGTGGCCTAAAAGGGCATGGGATGCATTGTGACACCACAGAGGTTAAGGGAACAAGGAACCATTGTGACCCAATGCAGGCTAACCATCTAATGATCCCTTGTGACACCAATGGGCCTAAAAGGGCCAGGGAGGAATTGTTACAGCACGGGGACCAATAGAAGGAAGGATCTATTTTGCCGCCATGGAGTCCAAGAATCAAATAATTCATTGTGACATCATGTGGCCTAAAAGGGCATGGGATGCATTGTGACAGCACAGGGGTTAAGAGAAGCAAGGAACCATTGTGACCCAATGCAGGCTAACAATCTAATGATCCCTTGTGACACCAATGGGCCTAAAAGGGGCAGGGATGAATTGTGAAAGCATGGGGCCCAATTAAACCCTGGTACAAATATGCCACCATGGAGGCCAAGAATCAAATGATTCATTGTGACATCAAGTGGCCTAAAAGGGCATGGGATGCATTGTGACAGCACAGGGGTTAAGAGAAGCAAGGAACCATTGTGACCCAATGCAGGCTAACAATCTAAGAATCCCTTTTGACACCAGGGGGCGCAAAACGACCACGGATGAACTCTGACAGCAAGGGGACCTATAGAAGCAAGGAACCATTATGACACCATGTAGGCCAAGAATCAAATGGTTCATTGTAAGACCAAGTGGCCTAAAAGGGCTTGGAATGCATTGTGACACCAGAGAGGTTAAGAGAAGCAAGGAACCATTGTGACCCAATGCAGGCTAACAATCTAATGATCCCTTTTGACACCAGGGGGCGCAAAAGGACCTCGGATGTCCTCTGACAGCATGGGGACCTATAGAAGCAAGGAACCATTATGACACCATGAAGGCCAAGAATCAAATAGTTCACTGTAAGACCAAGCGGCCTAAAAGGGCTTGGAATGCATTGTGACACCACAGAGGTTAAGAGAAGAAAGGAACCATTGTGACCCAATGCAGGCTAACAATCTAATGATCCCTTGTGGCACCAGGGGGTATAAAAAGGGCCAGGGATGGATTGTTACAGCACGGGGACCAATAGAAGCAAGGATTTATTATGCCACCGTGGAGGCCAAGAATCAAATGATTCATTGTGACATCAAGTGGCCTAAAAGGGCATGGGATGCATTGTGACAGAACAGGGGTTAAGAGAAGCAAGGATCCATTGTGACCCAATGGAGGCTAATAATCCCAGGATCCCATTTGACACCAGGGGGCGTAAAAGGGCCAGGGATCACTTGTGACAGCATGGGGCCCAATAGAAACAAGGAACCATTATGACACCATGGAAGCCAAGAATCAAATGATTCATTGTGACATCAAGTGGCCTAAAAGGGCATGGGATGCATTGTGACACCACAGAGGTTAAGAGAAGCAAGGATCCATTGTGACCCAATGCAGGCTAACAATCTAATGATCCCTTGTGACACCAATGGGCCTAAAAGTGCCAGGGATGAATTGTTACAGCACAGGGACCAATAGAAGCAAGGATCTATTATGCCACCATGGAGGCCAGGAATCAAATGGTTCATTGTAAGACCAAGTGGCCTAATAGGGCTTGGAATGCATTGTGACACCACAGAGGTTAAGAGAAGCAAGGAACCATTGTGACCCAATGCAGGGTAACAATCTAATGATCCCTTGTGGCACCAGGGGATATAAAAAGGGCCAGGGATGGATTGTTACAGCACGGGGACCAATAGAAGCAAGGATCTATTATGCCACCATGGAGGCCAAGAATCAAATGATTCATTGTGACATCAAGTGGCCTAAAAGGGCATGGGATGCATTGTGACAGCACAGGGGTTAAGAGAAGCAAGGATCCATTGTGACCCAATGGAGGCTAATAATCCCAGGATCCCATTTGACACCAGGGGGCGTAAAAGGGCCAGGGATGAATTGTGACAGCATGGGGCCCAATAGAAACAAGGAACCATTATGACACCATGGAGGCCAAGAATCAAATGATTCATTGTGACATCAAGTGGCCTAAAAGGGCATGGGATGCATTGTGACACCACAGAGGTTAAGAGAAGCAAGGAACCATTGTGACCCAATGCAGGCTAACAATCTAATGATCCCTTGCGACACCAATGGGCCTAAAAGGGGCAGGGATGAATTGTGAAAGCATGGGGCCCAAGTAAAACCTGGTACAATTACGCCACCATGGAGGCCAAGAATCAAATGATTCATTGTGACATCAAGTGGCCTAAAAGTGCATGGGATGCATTGTGACAGCACAGGGGTTAAGAGAAGCAAGGATCCATTGTGACCCAATGGAGGCTAATAATCCCAGGATCCCATTTGACACCAGGGGGCGTAAAAGGACCAGGGATGAATTGTGACAGCATGGGGCCCAATAGAAACAAGGAACCATTATGACACCATGGAGGCCAAGAATCAAAAGATTCATTGTGACATCAAGTGGCCTAAAAGGGCATGGGATGCATTGTGACACCAGAGAGGTTAAGAGAAGCAAGGAACCATTGTGACCCAATGCAGGCTAACCATCTAATGATCCCTTGTGACACCAATGGGCCTAAAAGGGCCAGGGAGGAATTGTTACAGCACGGGGACCAATAGAAGGAAGGATCTATTTTGCCGCCATGGAGTCCAAGAATCAAATAATTCATTGTGACATCATGTGGCCTAAAAGGGCATGGGATGCATTGTGACAGCACAGGGGTTAAGAGAAGCAAGGAACCATTGTGACCCAATGCAGGCTAACAATCTAATGATCCCTTGTGACACCAATGGGCCTAAAAGGGGCAGGGATGAATTGTGAAAGCATGGGGCCCAATTAAACCCTGGTACAAATATGCCACCATGGAGGCCAAGAATCAAATGATTCATTGTGACATCAAGTGGCCTAAAAGGGCATGGGATGCATTGTGACAGCACAGGGGTTAAGAGAAGCAAGGAACCATTGTGACCCAATGCAGGCTAACAATCTAAGAATCCCTTTTGACACCAGGGGGCGCAAAACGACCACGGATGAACTCTGACAGCAAGGGGACCTATAGAAGCAAGGAACCATTATGACACCATGTAGGCCAAGAATCAAATGGTTCATTGTAAGACCAAGTGGCCTAAAAGGGCTTGGAATGCATTGTGACACCAGAGAGGTTAAGAGAAGCAAGGAACCATTGTGACCCAATGCAGGCTAACAATCTAATGATCCCTTTTGACACCAGGGGGCGCAAAAGGACCTCGGATGTCCTCTGACAGCATGGGGACCTATAGAAGCAAGGAACCATTATGACACCATGAAGGCCAAGAATCAAATAGTTCACTGTAAGACCAAGCGGCCTAAAAGGGCTTGGAATGCATTGTGACACCACAGAGGTTAAGAGAAGAAAGGAACCATTGTGACCCAATGCAGGCTAACAATCTAATGATCCCTTGTGGCACCAGGGGGTATAAAAAGGGCCAGGGATGGATTGTTACAGCACGGGGACCAATAGAAGCAAGGATTTATTATGCCACCGTGGAGGCCAAGAATCAAATGATTCATTGTGACATCAAGTGGCCTAAAAGGGCATGGGATGCATTGTGACAGAACAGGGGTTAAGAGAAGCAAGGATCCATTGTGACCCAATGGAGGCTAATAATCCCAGGATCCCATTTGACACCAGGGGGCGTAAAAGGGCCAGGGATCACTTGTGACAGCATGGGGCCCAATAGAAACAAGGAACCATTATGACACCATGGAAGCCAAGAATCAAATGATTCATTGTGACATCAAGTGGCCTAAAAGGGCATGGGATGCATTGTGACACCACAGAGGTTAAGAGATGCAAGGATCCATTGTGACCCAATGCAGGCTAACAATCTAATGATCCCTTGTGACACCAATGGGCCTAAAAGTGCCAGGGATGAATTGTTACAGCACAGGGACCAATAGAAGCAAGGATCTATTATGCCACCATGGAGGCCAAGAATCAAATAATTCATTGTGACATCATGTGGCCTAAAAGGGCATGGGATGCATTGTGACAGCACAGGGGTTAAGAGAAGCAAGGAAGCATTGTGACCCAATGCAGGCTAACAATCTAATAATCCCTTTTGACAACAATGGGCCTAAAAGGGGCAGGGAAGAATTGTGAAAGCATGGGGCCCAATTAAAACCTGGTACAATTACGCCACCATGGAGGCCAAGAATCAAATGATTCATTGTGACATCAAGTGGCCTAAAAGTGCATGGGATGCATTGTGACAGCACAGGGGTTAAGAGAAGCAAGGATCCATTGTGACCCAATGGAGGCTAATAATCCCAGGATCCCATTTGACACCAGGGGGCGTAAAAGGACCAGGGATGAATTGTGACAGCATGGGGCCCAATAGAAACAAGGAACCATTATGACACCATGGAGGCCAAGAATCAAAAGATTCATTGTGACATCAAGTGGCCTAAAAGGGCATGGGATGCATTGTGACACCACAGAGGTTAAGGGAACAAGGAACCATTGTGACCCAATGCAGGCTAACCATCTAATGATCCCTTGTGACACCAATGGGCCTAAAAGGGCCAGGGAGGAATTGTTACAGCACGGGGACCAATAGAAGGAAGGATCTATTTTGCCGCCATGGAGTCCAAGAATCAAATAATTCATTGTGACATCATGTGGCCTAAAAGGGCATGGGATGCATTGTGACAGCACAGGGGTTAAGAGAAGCAAGGAACCATTGTGACCCAATGCAGGCTAACAATCTAATGATCCCTTGTGACACCAATGGGCCTAAAAGGGGCAGGGATGAATTGTGAAAGCATGGGGCCCAATTAAACCCTGGTACAAATATGCCACCATGGAGGCCAAGAATCAAATGATTCATTGTGACATCAAGTGGCCTAAAAGGGCATGGGATGCATTGTGACAGCACAGGGGTTAAGAGAAGCAAGGAACCATTGTGACCCAATGCAGGCTAACAATCTAAGAATCCCTTTTGACACCAGGGGGCGCAAAACGACCACGGATGAACTCTGACAGCAAGGGGACCTATAGAAGCAAGGAACCATTATGACACCATGTAGGCCAAGAATCAAATGGTTCATTGTAAGACCAAGTGGCCTAAAAGGGCTTGGAATGCATTGTGACACCAGAGAGGTTAAGAGAAGCAAGGAACCATTGTGACCCAATGCAGGCTAACAATCTAATGATCCCTTGCGACACCAATGGGCCTAAAAGGGGCAGGGATGAATTGTGAAAGCATGGGGCCCAAGTAAAACCTGGTACAATTATGCCACCATGGAGGCCAAGAATCAAATGATTCATTGTGACATCAAGTGGCCTAAAAGGGCATGGGATGCATTGTGACACCACAGGGGTTAAGAGAAACAAGGAACCATTGTGACCCAATGCAGGCTAACAATCTAATGATCCCTTGTGACACCAATGGGCCTAAAAGGGCCAGGGATGAATTGTTACAGCACGGGGACCAATAGAAGCAAGGATCTATTGTGCCACCATGGAGGCCAAGAATCAAATAATTCATTGTGACATCATGTGGCCTAAAAGGGCATGGGATGCATTGTGACAGCACAGGGGTTAAGAGAAGCAAGGAAGCATTGTGACCCAATGCAGGCTAACAATCTAATAATCCCTTTTGACAACAATGGGCCTAAAAGGGGCAGGGAAGAATTGTGAAAGCATGGGGCCCAATTAAAACCTGGTACAATTACGCCACCATGGAGGCCAAGAATCAAATGATTCATTGTGACATCAAGTGGCCTAAAAGTGCATGGGATGCATTGTGACAGCACAGGGGTTAAGAGAAGCAAGGATCCATTGTGACCCAATGGAGGCTAATAATCCCAGGATCCCATTTGACACCAGGGGGCGTAAAAGGACCAGGGATGAATTGTGACAGCATGGGGCCCAATAGAAACAAGGAACCATTATGACACCATGGAGGCCAAGAATCAAAAGATTCATTGTGACATCAAGTGGCCTAAAAGGGCATGGGATGCATTGTGACACCACAGAGGTTAAGGGAACAAGGAACCATTGTGACCCAATGCAGGCTAACCATCTAATGATCCCTTGTGACACCAATGGGCCTAAAAGGGCCAGGGAGGAATTGTTACAGCACGGGGACCAATAGAAGGAAGGATCTATTTTGCCGCCATGGAGTCCAAGAATCAAATAATTCATTGTGACATCATGTGGCCTAAAAGGGCATGGGATGCATTGTGACAGCACAGGGGTTAAGAGAAGCAAGGAACCATTGTGACCCAATGCAGGCTAACAATCTAATGATCCCTTGTGACACCAATGGGCCTAAAAGGGGCAGGGATGAATTGTGAAAGCATGGGGCCCAATTAAACCCTGGTACAAATATGCCACCATGGAGGCCAAGAATCAAATGATTCATTGTGACATCAAGTGGCCTAAAAGGGCATGGGATGCATTGTGACAGCACAGGGGTTAAGAGAAGCAAGGAACCATTGTGACCCAATGCAGGCTAACAATCTAAGAATCCCTTTTGACACCAGGGGGCGCAAAACGACCACGGATGAACTCTGACAGCAAGGGGACCTATAGAAGCAAGGAACCATTATGACACCATGTAGGCCAAGAATCAAATGGTTCATTGTAAGACCAAGTGGCCTAAAAGGGCTTGGAATGCATTGTGACACCAGAGAGGTTAAGAGAAGCAAGGAACCATTGTGACCCAATGCAGGCTAACAATCTAATGATCCCTTTTGACACCAGGGGGCGCAAAAGGACCTCGGATGTCCTCTGACAGCATGGGGACCTATAGAAGCAAGGAACCATTATGACACCATGAAGGCCAAGAATCAAATAGTTCACTGTAAGACCAAGCGGCCTAAAAGGGCTTGGAATGCATTGTGACACCACAGAGGTTAAGAGAAGAAAGGAACCATTGTGACCCAATGCAGGCTAACAATCTAATGATCCCTTGTGGCACCAGGGGGTATAAAAAGGGCCAGGGATGGATTGTTACAGCACGGGGACCAATAGAAGCAAGGATTTATTATGCCACCGTGGAGGCCAAGAATCAAATGATTCATTGTGACATCAAGTGGCCTAAAAGGGCATGGGATGCATTGTGACAGAACAGGGGTTAAGAGAAGCAAGGATCCATTGTGACCCAATGGAGGCTAATAATCCCAGGATCCCATTTGACACCAGGGGGCGTAAAAGGGCCAGGGATCACTTGTGACAGCATGGGGCCCAATAGAAACAAGGAACCATTATGACACCATGGAAGCCAAGAATCAAATGATTCATTGTGACATCAAGTGGCCTAAAAGGGCATGGGATGCATTGTGACACCACAGAGGTTAAGAGAAGCAAGGATCCATTGTGACCCAATGCAGGCTAACAATCTAATGATCCCTTGTGACACCAATGGGCCTAAAAGTGCCAGGGATGAATTGTTACAGCACAGGGACCAATAGAAGCAAGGATCTATTATGCCACCATGGAGGCCAGGAATCAAATGGTTCATTGTAAGACCAAGTGGCCTAATAGGGCTTGGAATGCATTGTGACACCACAGAGGTTAAGAGAAGCAAGGAACCATTGTGACCCAATGCAGGGTAACAATCTAATGATCCCTTGTGGCACCAGGGGATATAAAAAGGGCCAGGGATGGATTGTTACAGCACGGGGACCAATAGAAGCAAGGATCTATTATGCCACCATGGAGGCCAAGAATCAAATGATTCATTGTGACATCAAGTGGCCTAAAAGGGCATGGGATGCATTGTGACAGCACAGGGGTTAAGAGAAGCAAGGATCCATTGTGACCCAATGGAGGCTAATAATCCCAGGATCCCATTTGACACCAGGGGGCGTAAAAGGGCCAGGGATGAATTGTGACAGCATGGGGCCCAATAGAAACAAGGAACCATTATGACACCATGGAGGCCAAGAATCAAATGATTCATTGTGACATCAAGTGGCCTAAAAGGGCATGGGATGCATTGTGACACCACAGAGGTTAAGAGAAGCAAGGAACCATTGTGACCCAATGCAGGCTAACAATCTAATGATCCCTTGCGACACCAATGGGCCTAAAAGGGGCAGGGATGAATTGTGAAAGCATGGGGCCCAAGTAAAACCTGGTACAATTACGCCACCATGGAGGCCAAGAATCAAATGATTCATTGTGACATCAAGTGGCCTAAAAGTGCATGGGATGCATTGTGACAGCACAGGGGTTAAGAGAAGCAAGGATCCATTGTGACCCAATGGAGGCTAATAATCCCAGGATCCCATTTGACACCAGGGGGCGTAAAAGGACCAGGGATGAATTGTGACAGCATGGGGCCCAATAGAAACAAGGAACCATTATGACACCATGGAGGCCAAGAATCAAAAGATTCATTGTGACATCAAGTGGCCTAAAAGGGCATGGGATGCATTGTGACACCACAGAGGTTAAGAGAAGCAAGGAACCATTGTGACCCAATGCAGGCTAACCATCTAATGATCCCTTGTGACACCAATGGGCCTAAAAGGGCCAGGGAGGAATTGTTACAGCACGGGGACCAATAGAAGGAAGGATCTATTTTGCCGCCATGGAGTCCAAGAATCAAATAATTCATTGTGACATCATGTGGCCTAAAAGGGCATGGGATGCATTGTGACAGCACAGGGGTTAAGAGAAGCAAGGAACCATTGTGACCCAATGCAGGCTAACAATCTAATGATCCCTTGTGACACCAATGGGCCTAAAAGGGGCAGGGATGAATTGTGAAAGCATGGGGCCCAATTAAACCCTGGTACAAATATGCCACCATGGAGGCCAAGAATCAAATGATTCATTGTGACATCAAGTGGCCTAAAAGGGCATGGGATGCATTGTGACAGCACAGGGGTTAAGAGAAGCAAGGAACCATTGTGACCCAATGCAGGCTAACAATCTAAGAATCCCTTTTGACACCAGGGGGCGCAAAACGACCACGGATGAACTCTGACAGCAAGGGGACCTATAGAAGCAAGGAACCATTATGACACCATGTAGGCCAAGAATCAAATGGTTCATTGTAAGACCAAGTGGCCTAAAAGGGCTTGGAATGCATTGTGACACCAGAGAGGTTAAGAGAAGCAAGGAACCATTGTGACCCAATGCAGGCTAACAATCTAATGATCCCTTTTGACACCAGGGGGCGCAAAAGGACCTCGGATGTCCTCTGACAGCATGGGGACCTATAGAAGCAAGGAACCATTATGACACCATGAAGGCCAAGAATCAAATAGTTCACTGTAAGACCAAGCGGCCTAAAAGGGCTTGGAATGCATTGTGACACCACAGAGGTTAAGAGAAGAAAGGAACCATTGTGACCCAATGCAGGCTAACAATCTAATGATCCCTTGTGGCACCAGGGGGTATAAAAAGGGCCAGGGATGGATTGTTACAGCACGGGGACCAATAGAAGCAAGGATTTATTATGCCACCGTGGAGGCCAAGAATCAAATGATTCATTGTGACATCAAGTGGCCTAAAAGGGCATGGGATGCATTGTGACAGAACAGGGGTTAAGAGAAGCAAGGATCCATTGTGACCCAATGGAGGCTAATAATCCCAGGATCCCATTTGACACCAGGGGGCGTAAAAGGGCCAGGGATCACTTGTGACAGCATGGGGCCCAATAGAAACAAGGAACCATTATGACACCATGGAAGCCAAGAATCAAATGATTCATTGTGACATCAAGTGGCCTAAAAGGGCATGGGATGCATTGTGACACCACAGAGGTTAAGAGATGCAAGGATCCATTGTGACCCAATGCAGGCTAACAATCTAATGATCCCTTGTGACACCAATGGGCCTAAAAGTGCCAGGGATGAATTGTTACAGCACAGGGACCAATAGAAGCAAGGATCTATTATGCCACCATGGAGGCCAGGAATCAAATGGTTCATTGTAAGACCAAGTGGCCTAATAGGGCTTGGAATGCATTGTGACACCACAGAGGTTAAGAGAAGCAAGGAACCATTGTGACCCAATGCAGGGTAACAATCTAATGATCCCTTGTGGCACCAGGGGATATAAAAAGGGCCAGGGATGGATTGTTACAGCACGGGGACCAATAGAAGCAAGGATCTATTATGCCACCATGGAGGCCAAGAATCAAATGATTCATTGTGACATCAAGTGGCCTAAAAGGGCATGGGATGCATTGTGACAGCACAGGGGTTAAGAGAAGCAAGGATCCATTGTGACCCAATGGAGGCTAATAATCCCAGGATCCCATTTGACACCAGGGGGCGTAAAAGGGCCAGGGATGAATTGTGACAGCATGGGGCCCAATAGAAACAAGGAACCATTATGACACCATGGAGGCCAAGAATCAAATGATTCATTGTGACATCAAGTTGCCTAAAAGGGCATGGGATGCATTGTGACACCACAGAGGTTAAGAGAAGCAAGGAACCATTGTGACCCAATGCAGGCTAACAATCTAATGATCCCTTGCGACACCAATGGGCCTAAAAGGGGCAGGGATGAATTGTGAAAGCATGGGGCCCAAGTAAAACCTGGTACAATTATGCCACCATGGAGGCCAAGAATCAAATGATTCATTGTGACATCAAGTGGCCTAAAAGGGCATGGGATGCATTGTGACACCACAGGGGTTAAGAGAAACAAGGAACCATTGTGACCCAATGCAGGCTAACAATCTAATGATCCCTTGTGACACCAATGGGCCTAAAAGGGCCAGGGATGAATTGTTACAGCACGGGGACCAATAGAAGCAAGGATCTATTGTGCCACCATGGAGGCCAAGAATCAAATAATTCATTGTGACATCATGTGGCCTAAAAGGGCATGGGATGCATTGTGACAGCACAGGGGTTAAGAGAAGCAAGGAAGCATTGTGACCCAATGCAGGCTAACAATCTAATAATCCCTTTTGACAACAATGGGCCTAAAAGGGGCAGGGAAGAATTGTGAAAGCATGGGGCCCAATTAAAACCTGGTACAATTACGCCACCATGGAGGCCAAGAATCAAATGATTCATTGTGACATCAAGTGGCCTAAAAGTGCATGGGATGCATTGTGACAGCACAGGGGTTAAGAGAAGCAAGGATCCATTGTGACCCAATGGAGGCTAATAATCCCAGGATCCCATTTGACACCAGGGGGCGTAAAAGGACCAGGGATGAATTGTGACAGCATGGGGCCCAATAGAAAGAAGGAACCATTATGACACCATGGAGGCCAAGAATCAAAAGATTCATTGTGACATCAAGTGGCCTAAAAGGGCATTGGATGCATTGTGACACCACAGAGGTTAAGGGAACAAGGAACCATTGTGACCCAATGCAGGCTAACCATCTAATGATCCCTTGTGACACCAATGGGCCTAAAAGGGCCAGGGAGGAATTGTTACAGCACGGGGACCAATAGAAGGAAGGATCTATTTTGCCGCCATGGAGTCCAAGAATCAAATAATTCATTGTGACATCATGTGGCCTAAAAGGGCATGGGATGCATTGTGACAGCACAGGGGTTAAGAGAAGCAAGGAACCATTGTGACCCAATGCAGGCTAACAATCTAATGATCCCTTGTGACACCAATGGGCCTAAAAGGGGCAGGGATGAATTGTGAAAGCATGGGGCCCAATTAAACCCTGGTACAAATATGCCACCATGGAGGCCAAGAATCAAATGATTCATTGTGACATCAAGTGGCCTAAAAGGGCATGGGATGCATTGTGACACCACAGGGGTTAAGAGAAGCAAGGAACCATTGTGACCCAATGCAGGCTAACAATCTAAGAATCCCTTTTGACACCAGGGGGCGCAAAACGACCACGGATGAACTCTGACAGCAAGGGGACCTATAGAAGCAAGGAACCATTATGACAACATGTAGGCCAAGAATCAAATGGTTCATTGTAAGACCAAGTGGCCTAAAAGGGCTTGGAATGCATTGTGACACCAGAGAGGTTAAGAGAAGCAAGGAACCATTGTGACCCAATGCAGGCTAACAATCTAATGATCCCTTTTGACACCAGGGGCCGCAAAAGGACCTCGGATGTCCTCTGACAGCATGGGGACCTATAGAAGCAAGGAACCATTATGACACCATGAAGGCCAAGAATCAAATAGTTCACTGTAAGACCAAGCGGCCTAAAAGGGCTTGGAATGCATTGTGACACCACAGAGGTTAAGAGAAGAAAGGAACCATTGTGACCCAATGCAGGCTAACCATCGAATGATCCCTTGTGGCACCAGGGGGTATAAAAAGGGCCAGGGATGGATTGTTACAGCACGGGGACCAATAGAAGCAAGGATCTATTATGCCACCGTGGAGGCCAAGAATCAAATGATTCATTGTGACATCAAGTGGCCTAAAAGGGCATGGGATGCATTGTGACAGCACAGGGGTTAAGAGAAGCAAGGATCCATTGTGACCCAATGGAGGCTAATAATCCCAGGATCCCATTTGACACCAGGGGGCGTAAAAGGGCCAGGGATGAATTGTGACAGCATGGGGCCCAATAGAAACAAGGAACCATTATGACACCATGGAGGCCAAGAATCAAATGATTCATTGTGACATCAAGTGGCCTAAAAGGCATGGGATGCATTGTGACACCACAGAGGTTAAGAGAAGCAAGGAACCATTGTGACCCAATGCAGGCTAACAATCTAATGATCCCTTGTGACACCAATGGGCCTAAAAGGGGCAGGGATGAATTGTGAAAGCAGGGGGCCCAAGTAAAACCTGGTACAATTATGCCACCATGGAGGCCAAGAATCAAATGATTCATTGTGACATCAAGTGGCCTAAAAGGGCATGGGATGCATTGTGACACCACAGGGGTTAAGAGAAGCAAGGAAACATTGTGACCCAATGCAGGCTAACAATCTAAGAATCCCTTTTGACACCAGGGGGCGCAAAAGGACCACAGATCGACTCTGAGAACATGGGGACCTATGGAAGCAAGGAACCATTATGACACCATGAAGGCCAAGAATCAAATGGTTCATTTTAAGACCAAGTGGCCTAAAAGGGCTTGGAATGCATTGTGACACCACAGAGGTTAAGAGAAGCAAGGAACCATTGTGACCCAATGCAGGCTAACAATCTAATGATCCCTTCTGGCACCAGGGGGTATAAAAAGGGCCAGGGATGGATTGTTACAGCACGGGGCCCTATAGAAACAAGGAACCATTATGACACCATGGAAGCCAAGAATCAAAAGATTCATTGTGACATCAAGTGGCCTAAAAGGGCATGGGATGCATTGTGACACCACAGAGGTTAAGAGAAGCAAGGAACGATTGTGACCCAATGCAGGCTAGCAATCTAATGATCCCTTGTGACACCAATGGGCCTAAAAGGGCCAGGGAGGAATTGTTACAGCTCAGGGACCAATAGAAGCAAGGATCTATTATGCCACCATGGAGTCCAAGAATCAAATAATTCATTGTGACATCATGTGGCCTAAAAGGGCATGGGATGCATTGTGACAGCACAGGGGTTAAGAGAAGCAAGGAACCATTGTGACCAAATGCAGGCTAACAATCTAATGATCCCTTGTGACACCAATGGGCCTAAAAGGGGCAGGGATGAATTGTGAAAGCATGGGGCCCAATTAAACCCTGGTACAAATATGCCACCATGGAGGCCAAGAATCAAATGATTCATTGTGACATCAAGTGGCCTAAAAGGGCATGGGATGCATTGTGCCACCACAGGGGTTAAGAGAAGCAAGGAACCATTGTGACCCAATGGAGGCTAATAATCCCAGGATCCCATTTGACACCAGGGGGCGTAAAAGGGCCAGGGATGAATTGTGACAGCATGGGGCCCAATAGAAACAAGGAACCATTATGACACCATGGAGGCCAAGAATCAAAAGATTCATTGTGACATCAAGTGGCCTAAAAGGGCATGGGATGCATTGTGACACCACAGAGGTTAAGAGAAGCAAGGAACCATTGTGACCCAATGCAGGTTAACAATCTGATGATCCCTTGTGACACCAATGGGCCTAAAAGGGCCAGGGATGAATTGTTACAGCACGGGGACCAATAGAAGCAAGGATCTATTATGCCACCATGTAGGCCAAGAATCAAATGGTTCATTGTAAGACCAAGTGGCCTAAAAGGGCTTGGAATGCATTGTGACACCACAGAGGTTAAGAGAAGCAAGGAATCATTGTGACCCAATGCAGGCTAGCAATCTAATGATCCCTTGTGGCACCAGGGGGTATAAAAAGGGCCAGGGATGGATTGTTACAGCACGGGGACCAATAGAAGCAAGGATCTATTATGCCTCCGTGGAGGCCAAGAATCAAATGATTCATTGTGACATCAAGTGGCCTAAAAGGGCATGGGATGCATTGTGACAGCACAGGGGTTAAGAGAAGCAAGGATCCATTGTGACCCAATGGAGGCGAATAATCCCAGGATCCCATTTGACACCAGGGGGCGTAAAAGGGCCAGGGATGAATTGTGAAAGCATGGGGCCCAAGTAAACCCGGGTACAAATATGCCACCATGGAGGCCAAGAATCAAATGATTCATTGTGACATCAAGTGGCCTAAAAGGGCATGGGATGCATTGTGACAGCACAGGGGTTAAGAGAAGCAAGGAACCATTGTGACCCAATGCAGGCTAACAATCTAATGATCCCTTGTGACACCAATGGGCCTAAAAGGGCCAGGGATGAATTGTTACAGCACGGGGACCAATAGAAGCAAGGATCTATTATGCCACCATGGAGTCCAAGAATCAAATAATTCATTGTGACATCATGTGGCCTAAAAGGGCATGGGATGCATTGTGACAGAACAGGGGTTAAGAGAAGCAAGGAACCATTGTGACCCAAGGCAGGCTAACAATCTAATGATCCCTTGTGACACCAATGGGCCTAAAAGGGGCAGGGATGAATTGTGAAAGCATGGGGCCCAAGTAAACCCTGGTACAAATATGGACCATGGAGGCCAAGAATCAAATGATTCATTGTGACATCAAGTGGCCTAAAAGGGCATGGGATGCATTGTGACAGCACAGGGGTTAAGAGAAGCAAGGATCCATTGTGACCCAATGGAGGCTAATAATCCCAGGATCCCATTTGACACCAGGGGGCGTAAAAGGGGCAGGGAAGAATTGTGACAGCATGGGGCCCAATAGAAACAAGGAACCATTATGACACCATGGAGGCCAAGAATCGAATGATTCATTGTGACATCAAGTGGCCTAAAAGGCCATGGGATGCATTGTGACACCACAGAGGTTAAGAGAAGCAAGGAACCATTGTGACCCAATGCAGGCTAACAATCTAATGATCCCTTTTGACACCAGGGGGCGCAAAAGGACCACGGATGGACTCTGACAGCATGGGGACCTATAGAAGCAAGGAACCATTATGACACCATGAAGGCCAAGAATCAAATAGTTCACTGTAAGACCAAGCGGCCTAAAAGGGCTTGGAATGCATTGTGACACCACAGGGGTTAAGAGAAGCAAGGAACCATTGTGACCCAATGCAGGCTAACCATCTAATGATCCCTTGTGGCACCAGGGGGTATAAAAAGGGCCAGGGATGGATTGTTACAGCACGGGGACCAATAGAAGCAAGGATCTATTATGCCACCGTGGAGGCCAAGAATCAAATGATTCATTGTGACATCAAGTGGCCTAAAAGGGCATGGGATGCATTGTGACAGAACAGGGGTTAAGAGAAGCAAGGATCCATTGTGACCCAATGGAGGCTAATAATCCCAGGATCCCATTTGACACCAGGGGGCGTAAAAGGGCCAGGGATGAATTGTGACAGCATGGGGCCCAATAGAAACAAGGAACCATAATGACACCATGGAGGCCAAGAATCAAATGATTCATTGTGACATCAAGTGGCCTAAAAGGGCATGGGATGCATGGTGACACCACAGAGGTTAAGAGAAACAAGGAACCATTGTGACCCAATGCAGGCTAACAATCTAATGATCCCTTGTTACACCAATGGGCCTAAAAGGGGCAGGGATGAATTGTGAATGCATGGGGCCCAAGTAAAACCCGGTACAATTATGCCACCATGGAGGCCAAGAATCAAATGATTCATTGTGACATCAAGTGGCCTAAAAGGGCATGGGATGCATTGTGACAGCACAGGGGTTAAGAGAAGCAAGGAACCATTGTGACCCAATGCAGGCTAACAATCTAAGAATCCCTTTTGACACCAGGGGGCGAAAAAGGACCACAGATCGACTCTGAGAACATGGGGACCTATGGAAGCAAGGAACCATTATGACACCATGAAGGCCAAGAATCAAATGGTTCATTGTAAGACCAAGTGGCCTAAAAGGGCTTGGAATGCATTGTGACACCACAGAGGTTAAGAGAAGCAAGGAACCATTGTGACCCAATGCAGGCTAACCATCTAATGATCCCATTTGACACCAGGGGGCTTAAAAGGGCCAGGGATGAATTGTGACAGCATGGGGCCCAATAGAAACAAGGAACCATTATGACACCATGGAGGCCAAGAATCAAATGATTCATTGTGACATCAAGTGGCCTAAAAGGGCATGGGATGCATTGTGACAGCACAGGGGTTAAGAGAAGCAAGGAACCACTGTGACCCAATGCAGGCTAACAATCTAATGATCCCTTGTGACACCAATGGGCCTAAGAGGGCCAGGGAGGAATTGTTACAGCACAGGGACCAATAGAAGCAAGGATCTATTATGCCAGCATGGAGGCCAAGAATCAAATAATTCATTGTGACATCATGTGGCCTAAAAGGGCATGGGATGCATTGTGACAGCACAGGGGTTAAGAGAAGCAAGGAACCATTGTGACCCAATGCAGGCTAACAATCTAATGATCCCTTTTGACACCAGGGGGCGCAAAAGGACCACGGATCGACTCTGACAACATGGGGACCTATGGAAGCAAGGAACCATTATGACACCATGAAGGCCAAGAATCAAATGGTTCATTGTAAGACCAAGCGGCCTAAAAGGGCTTGGAATGCATTGTGACACCACAGAGGTTAAGAGAAGCAAGGAACCATTGTGACCCAATGCAGGCTAACCATCTAATGATCCCTTGTGGCACCAGGGGGTATAAAAAGGGCCAGGGATGGATTGTTACAGCACGGGGACCAATAGAAGCAAGGATCTATTATGCCACCGTGGAGGCCAAGAATCAAATGATTCATTGTGACATCAAGTGGCCTAAAAGGGCATGGGATGCATTGTGACAGAACAGGGGTTAAGAGAAGCAAGGATCCATTGTGACCCAATGGAGGCTAATAATCCCAGGATCCCATTTGACACCAGGGGGCGTAAAAGGGCCAGGGATGAATTGTGACAGCATGGGGCCCAATAGAAACAAGGAACCATTATGACACCATGGAGGCCAAGAATCAAATGATTCATTGTGACATCAAGTGGCCTAAAAGGGCATGGGATGCATGGTGACACCACAGAGGTTAAGAGAAACAAGGAACCATTGTGACCCAATGCAGGCTAACAATCTAATGATCCCTTGTGGCACCAGGGTGTATAAAAAGGGCCAGGGATGGATTGTTACAGCACGGGGACCAATAGAAAAAAGGATCTATTATGCCTCCGTGGAGGCCAAGAATCAAATGATTCATTGTGACATCAAGTGGCCTAAAAGGGCATGGGATGCATTGTGACAGCACAGGGGTTAAGAGAAGCAAGGAACCATTGTGACCCAATGCAGGCTAACAATCTAAGAATCCCTTTTGACACCAGGGGGCGCAAAAGGACCACGGATCAACTCTGACAACATGCGGACCTATGGAAGCAAGGAACCATTATGACACCATGAAGGCCAAGAATCAAATGGTTCATTGTAAGACCAAGTGGCCTAAAAGGGCTTGGAATGCATTGTGACACCACAGAGGTTAAGAGAAGCAAGGAACCATTGTGACCCAATGCAGGCTAACCATCTAATGATCCCATTTGACACCAGGGGGCTTAAAAGGGCCAGGGATGAATTGTGACAGCATGGGGCCCAATAGAAACAAGGAACCATTATGACACCATGGAGGCCAAGAATCAAATGATTCATTGTGACATCAAGTGGCCTAAAAGGGCATGGGATGCATTGTGACAGCACAGGGGTTAAGAGAAGCAAGGAACCACTGTGACCCAATGCAGGCTAACAATCTAATGATCCCTTGTGACACCAATGGGCCTAAGAGGGCCAGGGAGGAATTGTTACAGCACAGGGACCAATAGAAGCAAGGATCTATTATGCCAGCATGGAGGCCAAGAATCAAATAATTCATTGTGACATCATGTGGCCTAAAAGGGCATGGGATGCATTGTGACATCACAGGGGTTAAGAGAAGCAAGGAACCATTGTGACCCAATGCAGGCTAACAATCTAATGATCCCTTTTGACACCAGGGGGCGCAAAAGGACCACGGATCGACTCTGACAACATGGGGACCTATGGAAGCAAGGAACCATTATGACACCATGAAGGCCAAGAATCAAATGGTTCATTGTAAGACCAAGCGGCCTAAAAGGGCTTGGAATGCATTGTGACACCACAGAGGTTAAGAGAAGCAAGGAACCATTGTGACCCAATGCAGGCTAACCATCTAATGATCCCTTGTGGCACCAGGGGGTATAAAAAGGGCCAGGGATGGATTGTTACAGCACGGGGACCAATAGAAGCAAGGATCTATTATGCCACCGTGGAGGCCAAGAATCAAATGATTCATTGTGACATCAAGTGGCCTAAAAGGGCATGGGATGCATTGTGACAGAACAGGGGTTAAGAGAAGCAAGGATCCATTGTGACCCAATGGAGGCTAATAATCCCAGGATCCCATTTGACACCAGGGGGCGTAAAAGGGCCAGGGATGAATTGTGACAGCATGGGGCCCAATAGAAACAAGGAACCATTATGACACCATGGAGGCCAAGAATCAAATGATTCATTGTGACATCAAGTGGCCTAAAAGGGCATGGGATGCATGGTGACACCACAGAGGTTAAGAGAAACAAGGAACCATTGTGACCCAATGCAGGCTAACAATCTAATGATCCCTTGTGGCACCAGGGTGTATAAAAAGGGCCAGGGATGGATTGTTACAGCACGGGGACCAATAGAAAAAAGGATCTATTATGCCTCCGTGGAGGCCAAGAATCAAATGATTCATTGTGACATCAAGTGGCCTAAAAGGGCATGGGATGCATTGTGACAGCACAGGGGTTAAGAGAAGCAAGGAACCATTGTGACCCAATGCAGGCTAACAATCTAAGAATCCCTTTTGACACCAGGGGGCGCAAAAGGACCACGGATCAACTCTGACAACATGCGGACCTATGGAAGCAAGGAACCATTATGACACCATGAAGGCCAAGAATCAAATGGTTCATTGTAAGACCAAGTGGCCTAAAAGGGCTTGGAATGCATTGTGACACCACAGAGGTTAAGAGAAGCAAGGAACCATTGTGACCCAATGCAGGCTAATAATCCCAGGATCCCATTTGACACCAGGGGTCGTAAAAGGGCCAGGGATGAATTGTGACAGCATGGGGCCCAATAGAAACAAGGAACCATTATGACACCATGGAGGCCAAGAATCAAATGATTCATTGTGACATCAAGTGGCCTAAAAGGGCATGGGATGCATTGTGACGCCACAGAGGTTAAGAGAAGCAAGGAACCACTGTGACCCAATGCAGGCTAACAATCTAATGATCCCTTGTGACACCAATGGGCCTAAGAGGGCCAGGGAGGAATTGTTACAGCACAGGGACCAATAGAAGCAAGGATCTATTATGCCAGCATGGAGGCCAAGAATCAAATGATTCATTGTGACATCAAGTGGCCTAAAAGGGCATGGGATGCATTGTGACACCACAGGGGTAAGGAGAAGCAAGGATCCATTGTGACCCAATGCAGGCTAACAATCTAAGAATCCCTTTTGACACCAGGGGGCGCAAAAGGACCACGGATGGACTCTGACAGCATGGGGACCTATAGAAGCAAGGATCTATTATGCCACCATGGAGGCCAGGAATCAAATGATTCATTGTAAGACCAAGTGGCCTAATAGGGCTTGGAATGCATTGTGACACCACAGAGGTTAAGAGAAGCAAGGAACCATTGTGACCCAATGCAGGGTAACAATCTAATGATCCCTTGTGGCACCAGGGGATATAAAAAGGGCCAGGGATGGATTGTTACAGCACGGGGACCAATAGAAGCAAGGATCTATTATGCCACCATGGAGGCCAAGAATCAAATGATTCATTGTGACATCAAGTGGCCTAAAAGGGCATGGGATGCATTGTGACAGCACAGGGGTTAAGAGAAGCAAGGATCCATTGTGACCCAATGGAGGCTAATAATCCCAGGATCCCATTTGACACCAGGGGGCGTAAAAGGGCCAGGGATGAATTGTGACAGCATGGGGCCCAATAGAAACAAGGAACCATTATGACACCATGGAGGCCAAGAATCAAATGATTCATTGTGACATCAAGTTGCCTAAAAGGGCATGGGATGCATTGTGACACCACAGAGGTTAAGAGAAGCAAGGAACCATTGTGACCCAATGCAGGCTAACAATCTAATGATCCCTTGCGACACCAATGGGCCTAAAAGGGGCCGGGATGAATTGTGAAAGCATGGGGCCCAAGTAAATCCTGGTACAATTATGCCACCATGGAGGCCAAGAATCAAATGATTCATTGTGACATCAAGTGGCCTAAAAGGGCATGGGATGCATTGTGACACCACAGGGGTTAAGAGAAACAAGGAACCATTGTGACCCAATGCAGGCTAACAATCTAATGATCCCTTGTGACACCAATGGGCCTAAAAGGGCCAGGGATGAATTGTTACAGCACGGGGACCAATAGAAGCAAGGATCTATTGTGCCACCATGGAGGCCAAGAATCAAATAATTCATTGTGACATCATGTGGCCTAAAAGGGCATGGGATGCATTGTGACAGCACAGGGGTTAAGAGAAGCAAGGATCCATTATGACCCAATGCAGGCTAACAATCTAATAATCCCTTTTGACAACAATGGGCCTAAAAGGGGCAGGGATGAATTGTGAAAGCATGGGGCCCAATTAAAACCTGGTACAATTACGCCACCATGGAGGCCAAGAATCAAATGATTCATTGTGACATCAAGTGGCCTAAAAGTGCATGGGATGCATTGTGACAGCACAGGGGTTAAGAGAAGCAAGGATCCATTGTGACCCAATGGAGGCTAATAATCCCAGGATCCCATTTGACACCAGGGGGCGTAAAAGGACCAGGGATGAATTGTGACAGCATGGGGCCCAATAGAAACAAGGAACCATTATGACACCATGGAGGCCAAGAATCAAAAGATTCATTGTGACATCAAGTGGCCTAAAAGGGCATGGGATGCATTGTGACACCACAGAGGTTAAGGGAACAAGGAACCATTGTGACCCAATGCAGGCTAACCATCTAATGATCCCTTGAGACACCAATGGGCCTAAAAGGGGCAGGGATGAATTGTTACAGCACGGGGACCAATAGAAGCAAGGATCTATTTTGCCGCCATGGAGTCCAAGAATCAAATAATTCATTGTGACATCATGTGGCCTAAAAGGGCATGGGATGCATTGTGACAGCACAGGGGTTAAGAGAAGCAAGGAACCATTGTGACCCAATGCAGGCTAACAATCTAATGATCCCTTGTGACACCAATGGGCCTAAAAGGGGCAGGGATGAATTGTGAAAGCATGGGGCCCAATTAAACCCTGGTACAAATATGCCACCATGGAGGCCAAGAATCAAATGATTCATTGTGACATCAAGTGGCCTAAAAGGGCATGGGATGCATTGTGCCACCACAGGGGTTAAGAGAAGCAAGGAACCATTGTGACCCAATGCAGGCTAACAATCTAAGAATCCCTTTTGACACCAGGGGGCGCAAAACGACCACGGATGAACTCTGAGAGCAAGGGGACCTATAGAAGCAAGGAACCATTATGACAACATGTAGGTTAAGAAACAAATGGTTCATTGTAAGACCAAGTGGCCTAAAAGGGCTTGGAATGCATTGTGACACCACAGAGGTTAAGAGAAGCAAGGAACCATTGTGACCCAATGCAGGCTAACCATCTAATGATCCCTTGTGGCACCAGGGTGTATAAAAAGGGCCAGGGATGGATTGTTACAGCACGGGGCCCAATAGAAACAAGGAACCATTATGACACCATGGAAGCCAAGAATCAAAAGATTCATTGTGACATCAAGTGGCCTAAAAGGGCATGGGATGCATTGTGACACCACAGAGGTTAAGAGAAGTAAGGAACGATTGTGACCCAATGCAGGCTAGCAATCTAATGATCCCTTGTGACACCAATGGGCCTAAAAGGGCCAGGGAGGAATTGTTACAGCTCAGGGACCAATAGAAGCAAGGATCTATTATGCCACCATGGAGTCCAAGAATCAAATAATTCATTGTGACATCATGTGGCCTAAAAGGGCATGGGATGCATTGTGACAGCACAGGGGTTAAGAGAAGCAAGGATCCATTATGACACAATGCAGGCTAGCAATCTAATGATCCCTTGTGGCACCAGGGGGTATAAAAAGGGCCAGGGATGGATTGTTACAGCACGGGGACCAATAGAAGCAAGGATCTATTATGCCTCCGTGGAGGCCAAGAATCAAATGATTCATTGTGACATCAAGTGGCCTAAAAGGGCATGGGATGCATTGTGACAGCACAGGGGTTAAGAGAAGCAAGGATCCATTGTGACCCAATGGAGGCGAATAATCCCAGGATCCCATTTGACACCAGGGGGCGTAAAAGGGCCAGGGATGAATTGTGAAAGCATGGGGCCCAAGTAAACCCTGGTACAAATATGCCACCATGGAGGCCAAGAATCAAATGATTCATTGTGACATCAAGTGGCCTAAAAGGGCATGGGATGCATTGTGACACCACAGGGGTTAAGAGAAGCAAGGAACCATTGTGACCCAATGCAGGCTAACAATCTAAGAATCCCTTTTGACACCAGGGGGCGCAAAAGGAACACGGATCGACTCTGACAACATGGGGACCTATGGAAGCAAGGAATCATTATGACATCATTAAGGCCTAGAATCAAATGGTTCATTGTAAGACCAAGTGGCCTAAAAGGGCTTGGAATACATTGTGACACCACAGAGGTTAAGAGAAGCAAGGAACCATTGTGACCCAATGCAGGCTAACAATCTAATGATCCCTTGTGACACCAATGGGCCTAAAAGGGCCAGGGATGAATTGTTACAGCACGGGGACCAATAGAAGCAAGGATCTATTATGCCACCATGGAGTCCAAGAATCAAATAATTCATTGTGACATCATGTGGCCTAAAAGGGCATGGGATGCATTGTGACAGAACAGGGGTTAAGAGAAGCAAGGAACCATTGTGACCCAATGCAGGCTAACAATCTAATGATCCCTTGTGACACCAATGGGCCTAAAAGGGGCAGGGATGAATTGTGAAAGCATGGGGCCCAAGTAAACCCTGGTACAAATATGGACCATGGAGGCCAAGAATCAAATGATTCATTGTGACATCAAGTGGCCTAAAAGGGCATGGGATGCATTGTGACAGCACAGGGGTTAAGAGAAGCAAGGATCCATTGTAACCGAATGGAGGCTAATAATCCCAGGATCCCATTTGACACCAGGGTGCGTAAAAGGGCCAGGGATCACTTGTGACAGCATGGGGCCCAATAGAAACAAGGAACCATTATGACACCATGGAGGCCAAGAATCGAATGATTCATTGTGACATCAAGTGGCCTAAAAGGCCATGGGATGCATTGTGACACCACAGAGGTTAAGAGAAGCAAGGAACCATTGTGACCCAATGCAGGCTAACAATCTAATGATCCCTTTTGACACCAGGGGGCGCAAAAGGACCACGGATGGACTCTGACAGCATGGGGACCTATAGAAGCAAGGAACCATTATGACACCATGAAGGCCAAGAATCAAATAGTTCACTGTAAGACCAAGCGGCCTAAAAGGGCTTGGAATGCATTGTGACACCACAGGGGTTAAGAGAAGCATGGAACCATTGTGACCCAATGCAGGCTAACCATCTAATGATCCCTTGGGGCACCAGGGGGTATAAAAAGGGCCAGGGATGGATTGTTACAGCACGGGGACCAATAGAAGCAAGGATCTATTATGCCACCGTGGAGGCCAAGAATCAAATGATTCATTGTGACATCAAGTGGCCTAAAAGGGCATGGGATGCATTGTGACAGAACAGGGGTTAAGAGAAGCAAGGATCCATTGTGACCCAATGGAGGCTAATAATCCCAGGATCCCATTTGACACCAGGGGGCGTAAAAGGGCCAGGGATGAATTGTGACAGCATGGGGCCCAATAGAAACAAGGAACCATAATGACACCATGGAGGCCAAGAATCAAATGATTCATTGTGACATCAAGTGGCCTAAAAGGGCATGGGATGCATGGTGACACCACAGAGGTTAAGAGAAACAAGGAACCATTGTGACCCAATGCAGGCTAACAATCTAATGATCCCTTGTTACACCAATGGGCCTAAAAGGGGCAGGGATGAATTGTGAATGCATGGGGCCCAAGTAAAACCCAGTACAATTATGCCACCATGGAGGCCAAGAATCAAATGATTCATTGTGACATCAAGTGGCCTAAAAGGGCATGGGATGCATTGTGACAGCACAGGGGTTAAGAGAAGCAAGGAACCATTGTGACCCAATGCAGGCTAACAATCTAAGAATCCCTTTTGACACCAGGGGGCGCAAAAGGACCACGGATCGACTCTGACAACATGGGGACCTATGGAAGCAAGGAACCATTATGACACCATGAAGGCCAAGAATCAAATGGTTCATTGTAAGACCAAGTGGCCTAAAAGGGCTTGGAATGCATTGTGACACCACAGAGGTTAAGAGAAGCAAGGAACCATTGTGACCCAATGCAGGCTAATAATCCCAGGATCCCATTTGACACCAGGGGCTTAAAAGGGCCAGGGATGAATTGTGACAGCATGGGGCCCAATAGAAACAAGGAACCATTATGACACCATGGAGGCCAAGAATCAAATGATTCATTGTGACATCAAGTGGCCTAAAAGGGCATGGGATGCATTGTGACAGCACAGGGGTTAAGAGAAGCAAGGAACCACTGTGACCCAATGCAGGCTAACAATCTAATGATCCCTTGTGACACCAATGGGCCTAAGAGGGCCAGGGAGGAATTGTTACAGCACAGGGACCAGTAGAAGCAAGGATCTATTATGCCAGCATGGAGGCCAAGAATCAAATAATTCATTGTGACATCATGTGGCCTAAAAGGGCATGGGATGCATTGTGACAGCACAGGGGTTAAGAGAAGCAAGGAACCATTGTGACCCAATGCAGGCTAACAATCTAAGAATCCCTTTTGACACCAGGGGGCGCAAAAGGACCACGGATCGACTCTGACAACATGGGGACCTATGGAAGCAAGGAACCATTATGACACCATGAAGGCCAAGAATCAAATGGTTCATTGTAAGACCAAGCGGCCTAAAAGGGCTTGGAATGCATTGTGACACCACAGAGGTTAAGAGAAGCAAGGAACCATTGTGACCCAATGCAGGCTAACCATCTAATGATCCCTTGTGGCACCAGGGGGTATAAAAAGGGCCAGGGATGGATTGTTACAGCACGGGGACCAATAGAAGCAAGGATCTATTATGCCACCGTGGAGGCCAAGAATCAAATGATTCATTGTGACATCAAGTGGCCTAAAAGGGCATGGGATGCATTGTGACAGAACAGGGGTTAAGAGAAGCAAGGATCCATTGTGACCCAATGGAGGCTAATAATCCCAGGATCCCATTTGACACCAGGGGGCGTAAAAGGGCCAGGGATGAATTGTGACAGCATGGGGCCCAATAGAAACAAGGAACCATTATGACACCATGGAGGCCAAGAATCAAATGATTCATTGTGACATCAAGTGGCCTAAAAGGGCATGGGATGCATGGTGACACCACAGAGGTTAAGAGAAACAAGGAACCATTGTGACCCAATGCAGGCTAACAATCTAATGATCCCTTGTGGCACCAGGGTGTATAAAAAGGGCCAGGGATGGATTGTTACAGCACGGGGACCAATAGAAAAAAGGATCTATTATGCCTCCGTGGAGGCCAAGAATCAAATGATTCATTGTGACATCAAGTGGCCTAAAAGGGCATGGGATGCATTGTGACAGCACAGGGGTTAAGAGAAGCAAGGAACCATTGTGACCCAATGCAGGCTAACAATCTAAGAATCCCTTTTGACACCAGGGGGCGCAAAAGGACCACGGATCGACTCTGACAACATGCGGACCTATGGAAGAAAGGAACCATTATGACACCATGAAGGCCAAGAATCAAATGGTTCATTGTAAGACCAAGTGGCCTAAAAGGGCTTGGAATGCATTGTGACACCACAGAGGTTAAGAGAAGCAAGGAACCATTGTGACCCAATGTAGGCTAATAATCCCAGGATCCCATTTGACACCAGGGGGCGTAAAAGGGCCAGGGATGAATTGTGACAGCATGGGGCCCAATAGAAACAAGGAACCATTATGACACCATGGAGGCCAAGAATCAAATGATTCATTGTGACATCAAGTGGCCTAAAAGGGCTTGGAATGCATTGTGACACCACAGAGGTTAAGAGAAGCAAGGAACCATTGTGACCCAATGCAGGCTAACCATCTAATGATCCCTTGTGGCACCAGGGGGTATAAAAAGGGCCAGGGATGGATTGTTACAGCACGGGGACCAATAGAAGCAAGGATCTATTATGCCACCGTGGAGGCCAAGAATCAAATGATTCATTGTGACATCAAGTGGCCTAAAAGGGCATGGGATGCATTGTGACAGAACAGGGGTTAAGAGAAGCAAGGATCCATTGTGACCCAATGGAGGCTAATAATCCCAGGATCCCATTTGACACCAGGGGGCGTAAAAGGGCCAGGGATGAATTGTGACAGCATGGGGCCCAATAGAAACAAGGAACCATTATGACACCATGGAGGCCAAGAATCAAATGATTCATTGTGACATCAAGTGGCCTAAAAGGGCATGGGATGCATGGTGACACCACAGAGGTTAAGAGAAACAAGGAACCATTGTGACCCAATGCAGGCTAACAATCTAATGATCCCTTGTGGCACCAGGGTGTATAAAAAGGGCCAGGGATGGATTGTTACAGCACGGGGACCAATAGAAAAAAGGATCTATTATGCCTCCGTGGAGGCCAAGAATCAAATGATTCATTGTGACATCAAGTGGCCTAAAAGGGCATGGGATGCATTGTGACAGCACAGGGGTTAAGAGAAGCAAGGAACCATTGTGACCCAATGCAGGCTAACAATCTAAGAATCCCTTTTGACACCAGGGGGCGCAAAAGGACCACGGATCGACTCTGACAACATGCGGACCTATGGAAGAAAGGAACCATTATGACACCATGAAGGCCAAGAATCAAATGGTTCATTGTAAGACCAAGTGGCCTAAAAGGGCTTGGAATGCATTGTGACACCACAGAGGTTAAGAGAAGCAAGGAACCATTGTGACCCAATGTAGGCTAATAATCCCAGGATCCCATTTGACACCAGGGGGCGTAAAAGGGCCAGGGATGAATTGTGACAGCATGGGGCCCAATAGAAACAAGGAACCATTATGACACCATGGAGGCCAAGAATCAAATGATTCATTGTGACATCAAGTGGCCTAAAAGGGCATGGGATGCATTGTGACACCACAGAGGTTAAGAGAAGCAAGGAACCATTGTGACCCAATGCAGGCTAACCATCTAATGATCCCTTGTGGCACCAGGGGGTATAAAAAGGGCCAGGGATGGATTGTTACAGCACGGGGACCAATAGAAGCAAGGATCTATTATGCCACCGTGGAGGCCAAGAATCAAATGATTCATTGTGACATCAAGTGGCCTAAAAGGGCATGGGATGCATTGTGACAGAACAGGGGTTAAGAGAAGCAAGGATCCATTGTGACCCAATGGAGGCTAATAATCCCAGGATCCCATTTGACACCAGGGGGCGTAAAAGGGCCAGGGATGAATTGTGACAGCATGGGGCCCAATAGAAACAAGGAACCATTATGACACCATGGAGGCCAAGAATCAAATGATTCATTGTGACATCAAGTGGCCTAAAAGGGCATGGGATGCATGGTGACACCACAGAGGTTAAGAGAAACAAGGAACCATTGTGACCCAATGCAGGCTAACAATCTAATGATCCCTTGTGACACCAATGGGCCTAAAAGGGGCAGGGATGAATTGTGAAAGCATGGGGCCCAAGTAAAACCTGGTACAATTACGGCACCATGGAGGCCAAGAATCAAATGATTCATTGTGACATCAAGTGGCCTAAAAGGGCATGGGATGCATTGTGACACCACAGGGGTTAAGAGAAGCAAGGATCCATTGTGACCCAATGGAGGCTAATAATCCCAGGATCCCTTTTGACACCAGGGGGCGCAAAAGGACCACGGATGGACTCTGACAGCATGGGGACCTATAGAAGCAAGGAACCATTATGACACCATGAAGGCCAAGAATCAAATGATTCATTGTGACATCAAGTGGCCTAAAAGGGCATGGGATGCATTGTGACACCACAGAGGTTAAGAGAAGCAAGGAACCACTGTGACCCAATGCAGGCTAACAATCTAATGATCCCTTGTGACACCAATGGGCCTAAGAGGGCCAGGGAGGAATTGTTACAGCACAGGGACCAATAGAAGCAAGGATCTATTATGCCAGCATGGAGGCCAAGAATCAAATGATTCATTGTGACATCAAGTGGCCTAAAAGGGCATGGGATGCATTGTGACACCACAGGGGTAAGGAGAAGCAAGGATCCATTGTGACCCAATGCAGGCTAACAATCTAAGAATCCCTTTTGACACCAGGGGGCGCAAAAGGACCACGGATGGACTCTGACAGCATGGGGACCTATAGAAGCAAGGATCTATTATGCCACCATGGAGGCCAAGAATCAAATGGTTCATTGTAAGACCAAGTGGCCTAATAGGGCTTGGAATGCATTGTGACACCACAGAGGTTAAGAGAAGCAAGGAACCATTGTGACCCAATGCAGGGTAACAATCTAATGATCCCTTGTGGCACCAGGGGATATAAAAAGGGCCAGGGATGGATTGTTACAGCACGGGGACCAATAGAAGCAAGGATCTATTATGCCACCATGGAGGACAAGAATCAAATGATTCATTGTGACATCAAGTGGCCTAAAAGGGCATGGGATGCATTGTGACAGCACAGGGGTTAAGAGAAGCAAGGATCCATTGTGACCCAATGGAGGCTAATAATCCCAGGATCCCATTTGACACCAGGGGGCGTAAAAGGGCCAGGGATGAATTGTGACAGCATGGGGCCCAATAGAAACAAGGAACCATTATGACACCATGGAGGCCAAGAATCAAATGATTCATTGTGACATCAAGTTGCCTAAAAGGGCATGGGATGCATTGTGACACCACAGAGGTTAAGAGAAGCAAGGAACCATTGTGACCCAATGCAGGCTAACAATCTAATGATCCCTTGCGACACCAATGGACCTAAAAGGGGCCGGGATGAATTGTGAAAGCATGGGGCCCAAGTAAATCCTGGTACAATTATGCCACCATGGAGGCCAAGAATCAAATGATTCATTGTGACATCAAGTGGCCTAAAAGGGCATGGGATGCATTGTGACACCACAGGGGTTAAGAGAAACAAGGAACCATTGTGACCCAATGCAGGCTAACAATCTAATGATCCCTTGTGACACCAATGGGCCTAAAAGGGCCAGGGATGAATTGTTACAGCACGGGGACCAATAGAAGCAAGGATCTATTGTGCCACCATGGAGGCCAAGAATCAAATAATTCATTGTGACATCATGTGGCCTAAAAGGGCATGGGATGCATTGTGACAGCACAGGGGTTAAGAGAAGCAAGGATCCATTATGACCCAATGCAGGCTAACAATCTAATAATCCCTTTTGACAACAATGGGCCTAAAAGGGGCAGGGATGAATTGTGAAAGCATGGGGCCCAATTAAAACCTGGTACAATTACGCCACCATGGAGGCCAAGAATCAAATGATTCATTGTGACATCAAGTGGCCTAAAAGTGCATGGGATGCATTGTGACAGCACAGGGGTTAAGAGAAGCAAGGATCCATTGTGACCCAATGGAGGCTAATAATCCCAGGATCCCATTTGACACCAGGGGGCGTAAAAGGACCAGGGATGAATTGTGACAGCATGGGGCCCAATAGAAACAAGGAACCATTATGACACCATGGAGGCCAAGAATCAAAAGATTCATTGTGACATCAAGTGGCCTAAAAGGGCATGGGATGCATTGTGACAACACAGAGGTTAAGGGAACAAGGAACCATTGTGACCCAATGCAGGCTAACCATCTAATGATCCCTTGTGACACCAATGGGCCTAAAAGGGGCAGGGATGAATTGTTACAGCACGGGGACCAATAGAAGCAAGGATCTATTTTGCCGCCATGGAGTCCAAGAATCAAATAATTCATTGTGACATCATGTGGCCTAAAAGGGCATGGGATGCATTGTGACACCACAGGGGTTAAGAGAAGCAAGGAACCATTGTGACCCAATGCAGGCTAACAATCTAATGATCCCTTGTGACACCAATGGGCCTAAAAGGGGCAGGGATGAATTGTGAAAGCATGGGGCCCAATTAAACCCTGGTACAAATATGCCACCATGGAGGCCAAGAATCAAATGATTCATTGTGACATCAAGTGGCCTAAAAGGGCATGGGATGCATTGTGCCACCACAGGGGTTAAGAGAAGCAAGGAACCATTGTGACCCAATGCAGGCTAACAATCTAAGAATCCCTTTTGACACCAGAGGGCGCAAAACGACCACGGATGAACTCTGAGAGCAAGGGGACCTATAGAAGCAAGGAACCATTATGACAACATGTAGGCCAAGAATCAAATGGTTCATTGTAAGACCAAGTGGCCTAAAAGGGCTTGGAATGCATTGTGACACCACAGAGGTTAAGAGAAGCAAGGAACCATTGTGACCCAATGCAGGCTAACAATCTAATGATCCCTTTTGACACCAGGGGGCGCAAAAGGACCTCGGATGTCCTCTGACAGCATGGGGACCTATAGAAGCAAGGAACCATTATGACACCATGAAGGCCAAGAATCAAATAGTTCACTGTAAGACCAAGAGGCCTAAAAGGGCTTGGAATGCATTGTGACACCACAGAGGTTAAGAGAAGCAAGGAACCATTGTGACCCAATGCAGGCTAACAATCTAATGATCCCTTGTGACACCAATGGGCCTAAAAGGGCCAGGGATGAATTGTTACAGCACGGGGACCAATAGAAGCAAGGATCTATTATGCCACCATGGAGTCCAAGAATCAAATAATTCATTGTGACATCATGTGGCCTAAAAGGGCATGGGATGCATTGTGACAGAACAGGGGTTAAGAGAAGCAAGGAACCATTGTGACCCAATGCAGGCTAACAATCTAATGATCCCTTGTGACACCAATGGGCCTAAAAGGGGCAGGGATGAATTGTGAAAGCATGGGGCCCAAGTAAACCCTGGTACAAATATGGACCATGGAGGCCAAGAATCAAATGATTCATTGTGACATCAAGTGGCCTAAAAGGGCATGGGATGCATTGTGACAGCACAGGGGTTAAGAGAAGCAAGGATCCATTGTGACCCAATGGAGGCTAATAATCCCAGGATCCCATTTGACACCAGGGGGCGTAAAAGGGCCAGGGATCAATTGTGACAGCATGGGGCCCAATAGAAACAAGGAACCATTATGACACCATGGAGGCCAAGAATCGAATGATTCATTGTGACATCAAGTGGCCTAAAAGGCCATGGGATGCATTGTGACACCACAGAGGTTAAGAGAAGCAAGGAACCATTGTGACCCAATGCAGGCTAACAATCTAATGATCCCTTTTGACACCAGGGGGCGCAAAAGGACCACGGATGGACTCTGACAGCATGGGGACCTATAGAAGCAAGGAACCATTATGACACCATGAAGGCCAAGAATCAAATAGTTCACTGTAAGACCAAGCGGCCTAAAAGGGCTTGGAATGCATTGTGACACCACAGGGGTTAAGAGAAGCAAGGAACCATTGTGACCCAATGCAGGCTAACCATCTAATGATCCCTTGTGGCACCAGGGGGTATAAAAAGGGCCAGGGATGGATTGTTACAGCACGGGGACCAATAGAAGCAAGGATCTATTATGCCACCGTGGAGGCCAAGAATCAAATGATTCATTGTGACATCAAGTGGCCTAAAAGGGCATGGGATGCATTGTGACAGCACAGGGGTTAAGAGAAGCAAGGATCCATTGTGACCCAATGGAGGCTAATAATCCCAGGATCCCATTTGACACCAGGGGGCGTAAAAGGGCCAGGGATGAATTGTGACAGCATGGGGCCCAATAGAAACAAGGAACCATAATGACACCATGGAGGCCAAGAATCAAATGATTCATTGTGACATCAAGTGGCCTAAAAGGGCATGGGATGCATGGTGACACCACAGAGGTTAAGAGAAACAAGGAACCATTGTGACCCAATGCAGGCTAACAATCTAATGATCCCTTGTTACACCAATGGGCCTAAAAGGGGCAGGGATGAATTGTGAATGCATGGGGCCCAAGTAAAACCCAGTACAATTATGCCACCATGGAGGCCAAGAATCAAATGATTCATTGTGACATCAAGTGGCCTAAAAGGGCATGGGATGCATTGTGACAGCACAGGGGTTAAGAGAAGCAAGGAACCATTGTGACCCAATGCAGGCTAACAATCTAAGAATCCCTTTTGACACCAGGGGGCGCAAAAGGACCACGGATCGACTCTGACAACATGGGGACCTATGGAAGCAAGGAACCATTATGACACCATGAAGGCCAAGAATCAAATGGTTCATTGTAAGACCAAGTGGCCTAAAAGGGCTTGGAATGCATTGTGACACCACAGAGGTTAAGAGAAGCAAGGAACCATTGTGACCCAATGGAGGCTAATAATCCCAGGATCCCATTTGACACCAGGGGGCTTAAAAGGGCCAGGGATGAATTGTGACAGCATGGGGCCCAATAGAAACAAGGAACCATTATGACACCATGGAGGCCAAGAATCAAATGATTCATTGTGACATCAAGTGGCCTAAAAGGGCATGGGATGCATTGTGACAGCACAGGGGTTAAGAGAAGCAAGGAACCACTGTGACCCAATGCAGGCTAACAATCTAATGATCCCTTGTGACACCAATGGGCCTAAGAGGGCCAGGGAGGAATTGTTACAGCACAGGGACCAATAGAAGCAAGGATCTATTATGCCAGCATGGAGGCCAAGAATCAAATAATTCATTGTGACATCATGTGGCCTAAAAGGGCATGGGATGCATTGTGACAGCACAGGGGTTAAGAGAAGCAAGGAACCATTGTGACCCAATGCAGGCTAACAATCTAAGAATCCCTTTTGACACCAGGGGGCGCAAAAGGACCACGGATCGACTCTGACAACATGGGGACCTATGGAAGCAAGGAACCATTATGACACCATGAAGGCCAAGAATCAAATGGTTCATTGTAAGACCAAGCGGCCTAAAAGGGCTTGGAATGCATTGTGACACCACAGAGGTTAAGAGAAGCAAGGAACCATTGTGACCCAATGCAGGCTAACCATCTAATGATCCCTTGTGGCACCAGGGGGTATAAAAAGGGCCAGGGATGGATTGTTACAGCACGGGGACCAATAGAAGCAAGGATCTATTATGCCACCGTGGAGGCCAAGAATCAAATGATTCATTGTGACATCAAGTGGCCTAAAAGGGCATGGGATGCATTGTGACAGAACAGGGGTTAAGAGAAGCAAGGATCCATTGTGACCCAATGGAGGCTAATAATCCCAGGATCCCATTTGACACCAGGGGGCGTAAAAGGGCCAGGGATGAATTGTGACAGCATGGGGCCCAATAGAAACAAGGAACCATTATGACACCATGGAGGCCAAGAATCAAATGATTCATTGTGACATCAAGTGGCCTAAAAGGGCATGGGATGCATGGTGACACCACAGAGGTTAAGAGAAACAAGGAACCATTGTGACCCAATGCAGGCTAACAATCTAATGATCCCTTGTGGCACCAGGGTGTATAAAAAGGGCCAGGGATGGATTGTTACAGCACGGGGACCAATAGAAAAAAGGATCTATTATGCCTCCGTGGAGGCCAAGAATCAAATGATTCATTGTGACATCAAGTGGCCTAAAAGGGCATGGGATGCATTGTGACAGCACAGGGGTTAAGAGAAGCAAGGAACCATTGTGACCCAATGCAGGCTAACAATCTAAGAATCCCTTTTGACACCAGGGGGCGCAAAAGGACCACGGATCGACTCTGACAACATGCGGACCTATGGAAGAAAGGAACCATTATGCCACCATGGAGGCCAAGAATCAAATGGTTCATTGTAAGACCAAGTGGCCTAAAAGGGCTTGGAATGCATTGTGACACCACAGAGGTTAAGAGAAGCAAGGAACCATTGTGACCCAATGTAGGCTAATAATCCCAGGATCCCATTTGACACCAGGGGGCGTAAAAGGGCCAGGGATGAATTGTGACAGCATGGGGCCCAATAGAAACAAGGAACCATTATGACACCATGGAGGCCAAGAATCAAATGATTCATTGTGACATCAAGTGGCCTAAAAGGGCATGGGATGCATTGTGACACCACAGAGGTTAAGAGAAGCAAGGAACCATTGTGACCCAATGCAGGCTAACCATCTAATGATCCCTTGTGGCACCAGGGGGTATAAAAAGGGCCAGGGATGGATTGTTACAGCACGGGGACCAATAGAAGCAAGGATCTATTATGCCACCGTGGAGGCCAAGAATCAAATGATTCATTGTGACATCAAGTGGCCTAAAAGGGCATGGGATGCATTGTGACAGAACAGGGGTTAAGAGAAGCAAGGATCCATTGTGACCCAATGGAGGCTAATAATCCCAGGATCCCATTTGACACCAGGGGGCGTAAAAGGGCCAGGGATGAATTGTGACAGCATGGGGCCCAATAGAAACAAGGAACCATTATGACACCATGGAGGCCAAGAATCAAATGATTCATTGTGACATCAAGTGGCCTAAAAGGGCATGGGATGCATGGTGACACCACAGAGGTTAAGAGAAACAAGGAACCATTGTGACCCAATGCAGGCTAACAATCTAATGATCCCTTGTGACACCAATGGGCCTAAAAGGGGCAGGGATGAATTGTGAAAGCATGGGGCCCAAGTAAAACCTGGTACAATTACGGCACCATGAAGGCCAAGAATCAAATGATTCATTGTGACATCAAGTGGCCTAAAAGGGCATGGGATGCATTGTGACACCACAGGGGTTAAGAGAAGCAAGGATCCATTGTGACCCAATGGAGGCTAATAATCCCAGGATCCCTTTTGACACCAGGGGGCGCAAAAGGACCACGGATGGACTCTGACAGCATGGGGACCTATAGAAGCAAGGAACCATTATGACACCATGAAGGCCAAGAATCAAATAGTTCCCTGTAAGACCAAGCGGCCTAAAAGGGCTTGGAATGCATTGTGACACCACAGAGGTTAAGAGAAGCAAGGAACCATTGTGACCCAATGCAGGCTAACCATCTAATGATCCCTTGTGGCACCAGGGGGTATAAAAAGGGCCAGGGATGGATTGTTACAGCACGGGGACCAATAGAAGCAAGGATCTATTATGCCACCGTGGAGGCCAAGAATCAGATGATTCATTGTGACATCAAGTGGCCTAAAAGGGCATGGGATGCATTGTGACAGCACAGGGGTTAAGAGAAGCAAGGATCCCTTGTGACCCAATGGAGGCTAATAATCCCAGGATCCCATTTGACACCAGGGGGCGTAAAAGGGCCAGGGATGAATTGTGACAGCATGGGGCCCAATAGAAACAAGGAACCATTATGACACCATGGAGGCCAAGAATCAAATGATTCATTGTGACATCAAGTGGCCTAAAAGGGCATGGGATGCATGGTGACACCACAGAGGTTAAGAGAAACAAGGAACCATTGTGACCCAATGCAGGCTAACAATCTAATGATCCCTTGTGGCACCAGGGTGTATAAAAAGGGCCAGGGATGGATTGTTACAGCACGGGGACCAATAGAAAAAAGGATCTATTATGCCTCCGTGGAGGCCAAGAATCAAATGATTCATTGTGACATCAAGTGGCCTAAAAGGGCTTGGAATGCATTGTGACACCACAGAGGTTAAGAGAAGCAAGGAACCATTGTGACCCAATGGAGGCTAATAATCCCAGGATCCCATTTGACACCAGGGGGCGTAAAAGGGCCAGGGATGAATTGTGACAGCATGGGGCCCAATAGAAACAAGGAACCATTATGACACCATGGAGGCCAAGAATCAAATGATTCATTGTGACATCAAGTGGCCTAAAAGGGCATGGGATGCATTGTGACACCACAGAGGTTAAGAGAAGCAAGGAACCACTGTGACCCAATGCAGGCTAACAATCTAATGATCCCTTGTGACACCAATGGGCCTAAGAGGGCCAGGGAGGAATTGTTACAGCACAGGGACCAATAGAAGCAAGGATCTATTATGCCACCATGGAGGCCAAGAATCAAATAATTCATTGTGACATCATGTGGCCTAAAAGGGCATGGGATGCATTGTGACAGCACAGGGGTTAAGAGAAGCAAGGAACCATTGTGACCCAATGCAGGCTAACAATCTAAGAATCCCTTTTGACACCAGGGGGCGCAAAAGGACCACGGATCGACTCTGACAACATGGGGACCTGTGGAAGCAAGGAACCATTATGACACCATGAAGGCCAAGAATCAAATGGTTCATTGTAAGACCAAGCGGCCTAAAAGGGCTTGGAATGCATTGTGACACCACAGAGGTTAAGAGAAGCAAGGAACCATTGTGACCCAATGCAGGCTAACCATCTAATGATCCCTTGTGGCACCAGGGGGTATAAAAAGGGCCAGGGATGGATTGTTACAGCACGGGGACCAATAGAAGCAAGGATCTATTATGCCACCGTGGAGGCCAAGAATCAAATGATTCATTGTGACATCAAGTGGCCTAAAAGGGCATGGGATGCATTGTGACAGAACAGGGGTTAAGAGAAGCAAGGATCCATTGTGACCCAATGGAGGCTAATAATCCCAGGATCCCATTTGACACCAGGGGGCGTAAAAGGGCCAGGGATGAATTGTGACAGCATGGGGCCCAATAGAAACAAGGAACCATTATGACACCATGGAGGCCAAGAATCAAATGATTCATTGTGACATCAAGTGGCCTAAAAGGGCATGGGATGCATGGTGACACCACAGAGGTTAAGAGAAACAAGGAACCATTGTGACCCAATGCAGGCTAACAATCTAATGATCCCTTGTGACACCAATGGGCCTAAAAGGGGCAGGGATGAATTGTGAAAGCATGGGGCCCAAGTAAAACCTGGTACAATTACGGCACCATGGAGGCCAAGAATCAAATGATTCATTGTGACATCAAGTGGCCTAAAAGGGCATGGGATGCATTGTGACAGCACAGGGGTTAAGAGAAGCAAGGATCCATTGTGACCCAATGGAGGCGAATAATCCCAGGATCCCATTTGACACCAGGGGGCGTAAAAGGGCCAGGGATGAATTGTGAAAGCATGGGGCCCAAGTAAACCCTGGTACAAATATGCCACCATGGAGGCCAAGAATCAAATGATTCATTGTGACATCAAGTGGCCTAAAAGGGCATGGGATGCATTGTGACACCACAGGGGTTAAGAGAAGCAAGGAACCATTGTGACCCAATGCAGGCTAACAATCTAAGAATCCCTTTTGACACCAGGGGGCGCAAAAGGACCACGGATCGACTCTGACAACATGGGGACCTATGGAAGCAAGGAATCATTATGACATCATGAAGGCCTAGAATCAAATGGTTCATTGTAAGACCAAGTGGCCTAAAAGGGCTTGGAATACATTGTGACACCACAGAGGTTAAGAGAAGCAAGGAACCATTGTGACCCAATGCAGGCTAACAATCTAATGATCCCTTGTGACACCAATGGGCCTAAAAGGGCCAGGGATGAATTGTTACAGCACGGGGACCAATAGAAGCAAGGATCTATTATGCCACCATGGAGTCCAAGAATCAAATAATTCATTGTGACATCATGTGGCCTAAAAGGGCATGGGATGCATTGTGACAGAACAGGGGTTAAGAGAAGCAAGGAACCATTGTGACCCAATGCAGGCTAACAATCTAATGATCCCTTGTGACACCAATGGGCCTAAAAGGGGCAGGGATGAATTGTGAAAGCATGGGGCCCAAGTAAACCCTGGTAGAAATATGGACCATGGAGGCCAAGAATCAAATGATTCATTGTGACATCAAGTGGCCTAAAAGGGCATGGGATGCATTGTGACAGCACAGGGGTTAAGAGAAGCAAGGATCCATTGTGACCCAATGGAGGCTAATAATCCCAGGATCCCATTTGACACCAGGGGGCGTAAAAGGGCCAGGGATCAATTGTGACAGCATGGGGCCCAATAGAAACAAGGAACCATTATGACACCATGGAGGCCAAGAATCGAATGATTCATTGTGACATCAAGTGGCCTAAAAGGCCATGGGATGCATTGTGACACCACAGAGGTTAAGAGAAGCAAGGAACCATTGTGACCCAATGCAGGCTAACAATCTAATGATCCCTTTTGACACCAGGGGGCGCAAAAGGACCACGGATGGACTCTGACAGCATGGGGACCTATAGAAGCAAGGAACCATTATGACACCATGAAGGCCAAGAATCAAATAGTTCACTGTAAGACCAAGCGGCCTAAAAGGGCTTGGAATGCATTGTGACACCACAGGGGTTAAGAGAAGCAAGGAACCATTGTGACCCAATGCAGGCTAACCATCTAATGATCCCTTGTGGCACCAGGGGGTATAAAAAGGGCCAGGGATGGATTGTTACAGCACGGGGACCAATAGAAGCAAGGATCTATTATGCCACCGTGGAGGCCAAGAATCAAATGATTCATTGTGACATCAAGTGGCCTAAAAGGGCATGGGATGCATTGTGACAGCACAGGGGTTAAGAGAAGCAAGGATCCATTGTGACCCAATGGAGGCTAATAATCCCAGGATCCCATTTGACACCAGGGGGCGTAAAAGGGCCAGGGATGAATTGTGACAGCATGGGGCCCAATAGAAACAAGGAACCATAATGACACCATGGAGGCCAAGAATCAAATGATTCATTGTGACATCAAGTGGCCTAAAAGGGCATGGGATGCATGGTGACACCACAGAGGTTAAGAGAAACAAGGAACCATTGTGACCCAATGCAGGCTAACAATCTAATGATCCCTTGTTACACCAATGGGCCTAAAAGGGGCAGGGATGAATTGTGAATGCATGGGGCCCAAGTAAAACCCGGTACAATTATGCCACCATGGAGGCCAAGAATCAAATGATTCATTGTGACATCAAGTGGCCTAAAAGGGCATGGGATGCATTGTGACAGCACAGGGGTTAAGAGAAGCAAGGAACCATTGTGACCCAATGCAGGCTAACAATCTAAGAATCCCTTTTGACACCAGGGGGCGCAAAAGGACCACGGATCGACTCTGACAACATGGGGACCTATGGAAGCAAGGAACCATTATGACACCATGAAGGCCAAGAATCAAATGGTTCATTGTAAGACCAAGTGGCCTAAAAGGGCTTGGAATGCATTGTGACACCACAGAGGTTAAGAGAAGCAAGGAACCATTGTGACCCAATGGAGGCTAATAATCCCAGGATCCCATTTGACACCAGGGGGCTTAAAAGGGCCAGGGATGAATTGTGACAGCATGGGGCCCAATAGAAACAAGGAACCATTATGACACCATGGAGGCCAAGAATCAAATGATTCATTGTGACATCAAGTGGCCTAAAAGGGCATGGGATGCATTGTGACAGCACAGGGGTTAAGAGAAGCAAGGAACCACTGTGACCCAATGCAGGCTAACAATCTAATGATCCCTTGTGACACCAATGGGCCTAAGAGGGCCAGGGAGGAATTGTTACAGCACAGGGACCAATAGAAGCAAGGATCTATTATGCCAGCATGGAGGCCAAGAATCAAATAATTCATTGTGACATCATGTGGCCTAAAAGGGCATGGGATGCATTGTGACAGCACAGGGGTTAAGAGAAGCAAGGAACCATTGTGACCCAATGCAGGCTAACAATCTAAGAATCCCTTTTGACACCAGGGGGCGCAAAAGGACCACGGATCGACTCTGACAACATGGGGACCTATGGAAGCAAGGAACCATTATGACACCATGAAGGCCAAGAATCAAATGGTTCATTGTAAGACCAAGCGGCCTAAAAGGGCTTGGAATGCATTGTGACACCACAGAGGTTAAGAGAAGCAAGGAACCATTGTGACCCAATGCAGGCTAACCATCTAATGATCCCTTGTGGCACCAGGGGGTATAAAAAGGGCCAGGGATGGATTGTTACAGCACGGGGACCAATAGAAGCAAGGATCTATTATGCCACCGTGGAGGCCAAGAATCAAATGATTCATTGTGACATCAAGTGGCCTAAAAGGGCATGGGATGCATTGTGACAGAACAGGGGTTAAGAGAAGCAAGGATCCATTGTGACCCAATGGAGGCTAATAATCCCAGGATCCCATTTGACACCAGGGGGCGTAAAAGGGCCAGGGATGAATTGTGACAGCATGGGGCCCAATAGAAACAAGGAACCATTATGACAACATGGAGGCCAAGAATCAAATGATTCATTGTGACATCAAGTGGCCTAAAAGGGCATGGGATGCATTGTGACACCACAGAGGTTAAGAGAAGCAAGGAACCACTGTGACCCAATGCAGGCTAACAATCTAATGATCCCTTGTGACACCAATGGGCCTAAGAGGGCCAGGGAGGAATTGTTACAGCACAGGGACCAATAGAAGCAAGGATCTATTATGCCAGCATGGAGGCCAAGAATCAAATAATTCATTGTGACATCATGTGGCCTAAAAGGGCATGGGATGCATTGTGACAGCACAGGGGTTAAGAGAAGCAAGGAACCATTGTGACCCAATGCAGGCTAACAATCTAAGAATCCCTTTTGACACCAGGGGGCGCAAAAGCACCACGGATCGACTCTGACAACATGGGGACCTATGGAAGCAAGGAAGCATTATGACACCATGAAGGCCAAGAATCAAATGGTTCATTGTAAGACCAAGCGGCCTAAAAGGGCTTGGAATGCATTGTGACACCACAGAGGTTAAGAGAAGCAAGGAACCATTGTGACCCAATGCAGGCTAACCATCTAATGATCCCTTGTGGCACCAGGGGGTATAAAAAGGGCCAGGGATGGATTGTTACAGCACGGGGACCAATAGAAGCAAGGATCTATTATGCCACCGTGGAGGCCAAGAATCAAATGATTCATTGTGACATCAAGTGGCCTAAAAGGGCATGGGATGCATTGTGACAGAACAGGGGTTAAGAGAAGCAAGGATCCATTGTGACCCAATGGAGGCTAATAATCCCAGGATCCCATTTGACACCAGGGGGCGTAAAAGGGCCAGGGATGAATTGTGACAGCATGGGGCCCAATAGAAACAAGGAACCATTATGACACCATGGAGGCCAAGAATCAAATGATTCATTGTGACATCAAGTGGCCTAAAAGGGCATGGGATGCATGGTGACACCACAGAGGTTAAGAGAAACAAGGAACCATTGTGACCCAATGCAGGCTAACAATCTAATGATCCCTTGTGACACCAATGGGCCTAAAAGGGGCAGGGATGAATTGTGAAAGCATGGGGCCCAAGTAAAACCTGGTACAATTACGGCACCATGGAGGCCAAGAATCAAATGATTCATTGTGACATCAAGTGGCCTAAAAGGGCATGGGATGCATTGTGACACCACAGGGGTTAAGAGAAGCAAGGATCCATTGTGACCCAATGGAGGCTAATAATCCCAGGATCCCTTTTGACACCAGGGGGCGCAAAAGGACCACGGATGGACTCTGACAGCATGGGGACCTATAGAAGCAAGGAACCATTATGACACCATGAAGGCCAAGAATCAAATAGTTCCCTGTAAGACCAAGCGGCCTAAAAGGGCTTGGAATGCATTGTGACACCACAGAGGTTAAGAGAAGCAAGGAACCATTGTGACCCAATGCAGGCTAACCATCTAATGATCCCTTGTGGCACCAGGGAGTATAAAAAGGGCCAGGGATGGATTGTTACAGCACGGGGACCAATAGAAGCAAGGATCTATTATGCCACCGTGGAGGCCAAGAATCAGATGATTCATTGTGACATCAAGTGGCCTAAAAGGGCATGGGATGCATTGTGACAGCACAGGGGTTAAGAGAAGCAAGGATCCCTTGTGACCCAATGGAGGCTAATAATCCCAGGATCCCATTTGACACCAGGGGGCGTAAAAGGGCCAGGGATGAATTGTGACAGCATGGGGCCCAATAGAAACAAGGAACCATTATGACACCATGGAGGCCAAGAATCAAATGATTCATTGTGACATCAAGTGGCCAAAAAGGGCATGGGATGCATGGTGACACCACAGAGGTTAAGAGAAACAAGGAACCATTGTGACCCAATGCAGGCTAACAATCTAATGATCCCTTGTGGCACCAGGGTGTATAAAAAGGGCCAGGGATGGATTGTTACAGCACGGGGACCAATAGAAAAAAGGATCTATTATGCCTCCGTGGAGGCCAAGAATCAAATGATTCATTGTGACATCAAGTGGCCTAAAAGGGCATGGGATGCATGGTGACACCACAGAGGTTAAGAGAAACAAGGAACCATTGTGACCCAATGCAGGCTAACAATCTAATGATCCCTTGTGACACCAATGGGCCTAAAAGGGCCAGGGATGAATTGTTACAGCACGGGGACCAATAGAAGCAAGGATCTATTATGCCTCCGTGGAGGCCAAGAATCAAATGATTCATTGTGACATCAAGTGGCCTAAAAGGGCATGGGATGCATTGTGACAGCACAGGGGTTAAGAGAAGCAAGGAACCATTGTGACCCAATGCAGGCTAACAATCTAAGAATCCCTTTTGACACCAGGGGGCGCAAAAGGACCACGGATCGACTCTGACAACATGCGGACCTATGGAAGAAAGGAACCATTATGACACCATGAAGGCCAAGAATCAAATGGCTCATTGTAAGACCAAGCGGCCTAAAAGGGCTTGGAATGCATTGTGACACCACAGAGGTTAAGAGAAGCAAGGAACCATTGTGACCCAATGTAGGCTAATAATCCCAGGATCCCATTTGACACCAGGGGGCGTAAAAGGGCCAGGGATGAATTGTGACAGCATGGGGCCCAATAGAAACAAGGAACCATTATGACACCATGGAGGCCAAGAATCAAATGATTCATTGTGACATCAAGTGGCCTAAAAGGGCATGGGATGCATTGTGACACCACAGAGGTTAAGAGAAGCAAGGAACCACTGTGACCCAATGCAGGCTAACAATCTAATGATCCCTTGTGACACCAATGGGCCTAAGAGGGCCAGGGAGGAATTGTTACAGCACAGGGACCAATAGAAGCAAGGATCTATTATGCCAGCATGGAGGCCAAGAATCAAATAATTCATTGTGACATCATGTGGCCTAAAAGGGCATGGGATGCATTGTGACAGCACAGGGGTTAGGAGAAGCAAGGAACCATTGTGTCCCAATGCAGGCTAACAATCTAAGAATCCCTTTTGACACCAGGGGGCGCAAAAGCACCACGGATCGACTCTGACAACATGGGGACCTATGGAAGCAAGGAAGCATTATGACACCATGAAGGCCAAGAATCAAATGGTTCATTGTAAGACCAAGCGGCCTAAAAGGGCTTGGAATGCATTGTGACACCACAGAGGTTAAGAGAAGCAAGGAACCATTGTGACCCAATGCAGGCTAACCATCTAATGATCCCTTGTGGCACCAGGGGGTATAAAAAGGGCCAGGGATGGATTGTTACAGCACGGGGACCAATAGAAGCAAGGATCTATTATGCCACCGTGGAGGCCAAGAATCAAATGATTCATTGTGACATCAAGTGGCCTAAAAGGGCATGGGATGCATTGTGACAGAACAGGGGTTAAGAGAAGCAAGGATCCATTGTGACCCAATGGAGGCTAATAATCCCAGGATCCCATTTGACACCAGGGGGCGTAAAAGGGCCAGGGATGAATTGTGACAGCATGGGGCCCAATAGAAACAAGGAACCATTATGACACCATGGAGGCCAAGAATCAAATGATTCATTGTGACATCAAGTGGCCTAAAAGGGCATGGGATGCATGGTGACACCACAGAGGTTAAGAGAAACAAGGAACCATTGTGACCCAATGCAGGCTAACAATCTAATGATCCCTTGTGACACCAATGGGCCTAAAAGGGGCAGGGATGAATTGTGAAAGCATGGGGCCCAAGTAAAACCTGGTACAATTACGGCACCATGGAGGCCAAGAATCAAATGATTCATTGTGACATCAAGTGGCCTAAAAGGGCATGGGATGCATTGTGACACCACAGGGGTTAAGAGAAGCAAGGAACCATTGTGACCCAATGCAGGCTAACAATCTAAGAATCCCTTTTGACACCAGGGGGCGCAAAAGGACCACGGATGGACTCTGACAGCATGGGGACCTATAGAAGCAAGGAACCATTATGACACCATGAAGGCCAAGAATCAAATAGTTCCCTGTAAGACCAAGCGGCCTAAAAGGGCTTGGAATGCATTGTGACACCACAGAGGTTAAGAGAAGCAAGGAACCATTGTGACCCAATGCAGGCTAACCATCTAATGATCCCTTGTGGCACCAGGGGGTATAAAAAGGGCCAGGGATGGATTGTTACAGCACGGGGACCAATAGAAGCAAGGATCTATTATGCCACCGTGGAGGCCAAGAATCAGATGATTCATTGTGACATCAAGTGGCCTAAAAGGGCATGGGATGCATTGTGACACCACAGGGGTTAAGAGAAGCAAGGATCCCTTGTGACCCAATGGAGGCTAATAATCCCAGGATCCCATTTGACACCAGGGGGCGTAAAAGGGCCAGGGATGAATTGTGACAGCATGGGGCCCAATAGAAACAAGGAACCATTATGACACCATGGAGGCCAAGAATCAAATGATTCATTGTGACATCAAGTGGCCTAAAAGGGCATGGGATGCATGGTGACACCACAGAGGTTAAGAGAAACAAGGAACCATTGTGACCCAATGCAGGCTAACAATCTAATGATCCCTTGTGGCACCAGGGTGTATAAAAAGGGCCAGGGATGGATTGTTACAGCACGGGGACCAATAGAAAAAAGGATCTATTATGCCTCCGTGGAGGCCAAGAATCAAATGATTCATTGTGACATCAAGTGGCCTAAAAGGGCATGGGATGCATTGTGACAGCACAGGGGTTAAGAGAAGCAAGGAACCATTGTGACCCAATGCAGGCTAACAATCTAAGAATCCCTTTTGACACCAGGGGGCGCAAAAGGACCACGGATCGACTCTGACAACATGCGGACCTATGGAAGCAAGGAACCATTATGACACCATGAAGGCCAAGAATCAAATGGTTCATTGTAAGACCAAGTGGCCTAAAAGGGCTTGGAATGCATTGTGACACCACAGAGGTTAAGAGAAGCAAGGAACCATTGTGACCCAATGCAGGCTAATAATCCCAGGATCCCATTTGACACCAGGGGGCGTAAAAGGGCCAGGGATGAATTGTGACAGCATGGGGCCCAATAGAAACAAGGAACCATTATGACACCATGGAGGCCAAGAATCAAATGATTCATTGTGACATCAAGTGGCCTAAAAGGGCATGGGATGCATTGTGACACCACAGGGGTTAAGAGAAGCAAGGAACCATTGTGACCCAATGCAGGCTAACAATCTAATGATCCCTTGTGACACCAATGGGCCTAAAAGGGCCAGGGAGGAATTTTTACAGCACAGGGACCAATAGAAACAAGGATCTATTATGCCACCATGAAGGCCAAGAATCAAAAGATTCATTGTGACATCAAGTGGCCTAAAAGGGCATGGGATGCATTGTGACAGCACAGGGGTTAAGAGAAGCAAGGAACCATTGTGACCCAATGCAGGCTAACAATCTAATGATCCCTTGTGACACCAATGGGCCTAAAAGGGCAGGGATGAATTGTGAAAGCATGTGGCCCAAGTAAACCCTGGTACAAATATGCCACCCTGGAGGCCAAGAATCAAATGATTCATTGTGACATCAAGTGGCCTAAAAGGGCATGGGATGCATTGTGACAGCACAGGGGTTAAGAGAAGCAAGGAACCATTGTGACCCAATGCAGGCTAACAATCTAAGAATCCCTTTTGACACCAGGGGGCGCAAAAGGACCACGGATGAACTCTGACAGCAAGGGGACCTATAGAAGCAAGGAACCATTATGACACCACGTAGGCCAAGAATCACATGGTTCATTGTAAGACCAAGTGGCCTAAAAGGGCTTGGACTGCATTGTGACACCACAGAGGTTAAGAGAAGCAAGGAACCATTGTGACCCAATGCAGGCTAGCAATCTAATGATACCTTGTGGCACCAGGGGGTATAAAAAGGGCCAGGGATGGATTGTTACAGCACGGGGACCAATAGAAGCAAGGATCTATTATTCCTCCGTGGAGGCCAAGAATCAAATGATTCATTGTGACATCAAGTGGCCTAAAAGGGCATGGGATGCATTGTGACAGCACAGGGGTTAAGAGAAGCAAGGATCCATTGTGATCCAATGGAGGCTAACAATCTTATAATCCCTTTTGACACCAATGGGCCTTAAAGGTTTAGTGAAGAATTGTGAAAGCATGGGGCCCAATTAAAACCTGGTACAATTATGCCACCATGGAGGCCAAGAATCAAAAGATTCATTGTGACATCAAGTGGCCTAAAAGGGCATGGGATGCATTGTGACACCACAGGGGTTAAGAGAAGCAAGGAACCATTGTGACCCAATGCAGGCTAACAATCTAATGATCCCTTGTGACACCAATGGGCCTAAAAGGGCCAGGGAGGAATTTTTACAGCACAGGGACCAATAGAAACAAGGATCTATTATGCCACCATGAAGGCCAAGAATCAAAAGATTCATTGTGACATCAAGTGGCCTAAAAGGGCATGGGATGCATTGTGACAGCACAGGGGTTAAGAGAAGCAAGGAACCATTGTGACCCAATGCAGGCTAACAATCTAATGATCCCTTGTGACACCAATGGGCCTAAAAGGGGCAGGGATGAATTGTGAAAGCATGTGGCCCAAGTAAACCCTGGTACAAATATGCCACCCTGGAGGCCAAGAATCAAATGATTCATTGTGACATCAAGTGGCCTAAAAGGGCATGGGATGCATTGTGACAGCACAGGGGTTAAGAGAAGCAAGGAACCATTGTGACCCAATGCAGGTTAACAATCTAAGAATCCCTTTTGACACCAGGGGGCGCAAAAGGACCACGGATGAACTCTGACAGCAAGGGGACCTATAGAAGCAAGGAACCATTATGACACCACGTAGGCCAAGAATCACATGGTTCATTCTAAGACCAAGTGGCCTAAAAGGGCTTGGACTGCATTGTGACACCACAGAGGTTAAGAGAAGCAAGGAACCATTGTGACCCAATGCAGGCTAGCAATCTAATGATACCTTGTGGCACCAGGGGGTATAAAAAGGGCCAGGGATGGATTGTTACAGCACGGGGACCAATAGAAGCAAGGATCTATTATTCCTCCGTGGAGGCCAAGAATCAAATGATTCATTGTGACATCAAGTGGCCTAAAAGGGCATGGGATGCATTGTGACACCACAGGGGTTAAGAGAAGCAAGGATCCATTGTGATCCAATGGAGGCTAACAATCTTATAATCCCTTTTGACACCAATGGGCCTAAAAGGTTTAGTGAAGAATTGTGAAAGCATGGGGCCCAATTAAAACCTGGTACAATTATGCCACCATGGAGGCCAAGAACCAAATGATTCATTGTGACATCAAGTGGCCTAAAAGGGCATGGGATGCATTGTGACAGCACAGGGGTTAAGAGAAGCAAGGAACCATTGTGACCCAATGCAGGCTAACAATCTAATGATACCTTTTGACACCAATGGGCCTAAAAGGGGCAGGGATGAATTGTGAAAGCATGGGGCCCAATTAAACCCTGGCACAAATATGCCACCATGGAGGCCAAGAATCAAATGATTCATTGTGACATCAAGTGGCCTAAAAGGGCATGGGATGCGTTGTGACACCACAGGGGTTAAGAGAAGCAAGGAACCATTGTGACCCAATGCAGGCTAACAATCTAAGAATCCCTTTTGACACCAGGGGGCGCAAAAGGACCACGGATGAACTCTGACAGCAAGGGGACCTATAGAAGCAAGGAACCATTATGACACCATGAAGGCCAAGAATCAAATGGTTCATTGTAAGACCAAGTGGCCTAAAAGGGCTTGGAATGCATTGTGACACCACAGAGGTTAAGAGAAGCAAGGAACCATTGTGACCCAATGCAGGCTAACCATCTAATGATCCCTTGTGGCACCAGGGGGTATAAAAAGGGCCAGGGATGGATTGTTACAGCACGGGGACCAATAGAAGCAAGGATCTATTATGCCACCGTGGAGGCCAAGAATCAAATGATTCATTGTGACATCAAGTGGCCTAAAAGGGCATGGGATGCATTGTGACAGCACAGGGGTTAAGAGATGCAAGGATCCATTGTGACCCAATGGAGGCTAATAATCCCAGGATCCCATTTGACACCAGGGGGCGTAAAAGGGCCAGGGATGAATTGTGACAGCTTGGGGCCAAATAGAAACAAGGAACCATTATGACACCATGGAGGCCAAGAATCAAAAGATTCATTTTGACATCTAGTGACCTAAAAGGGCATGGGATGCATTGTGACACCACAGAGGTTAAGAGAAGCAAGGAACCATTGTGACCCAATGCAGGCTAACAATCTAATGATCCCTTGTGACACCAATGGGCCTAAAAGGGCCAGGGATGAATTGTTACAGCATGGGGCCCAAGTAAAACCTGGTACAATTATGACACCATGGAGGCCAAGAATCAAATGATTCATTGTGACATCAAGTGGCCTAAAAGGGCATGGGATGCATTGTGACAGCACAGGGGTTAAGAGAAGCAAGGAACCATTGTGACCCAATGCAGGCTAACAATCTAAGAATCCCTTTTGACACCAGGGGGCGCAAAAGGACCACGGATCGACTCTGACAACATGGGGACCTATGGAAGCAAGGAACCATTATGACACCATGGAGGCCAAGAATCAAATGGTTCATTGTAAGACCAAGTGGCCTAAAAGGGCTTGGAATGCATTGTGACACCACAGAGGTTAAGAGAAGCAAGGAACCATTGTGACCCAATGCAGGCTAGCAATCTAATGATCCCTTGTGGCACCAGGGGGTATAAAAAGGGCCAGGGATGGATTGTTACAGCACGGGGACCAATAGAAGCAAGGATCTATTATGCCACCGTGGAGGCCAAGAATCAAATGATTCATTGTGACCTCAAGTGGCCTAAAAGTGCATGGGATGCATTGTGACATCACAGGGGTTAAGAGAAGCAAGGATCCATTGTGACCCAATGGAGGCTAATAATCCCAGGATCCCATTTGACACCAGGGGGCGTAAAAGGGCCAGGGATCACTTGTGACAGCATGGGGCCCAATAGAAAGAAGGAACCATTATGACACCATGGAGGCCAAGAATCAAATGATTCATTGTGACATCAAGTGGCCTAAAAGGGCATGGGATGCATTGTGACACCACAGAGGTTAAGAGAAGCAAGGAACCATTGTGACCCAATGCAGGCTAACCATCTAAGAATCCCTTGTGACACCAATGGGCCTAAAAGGGCCAGGGAGGAATTGTTACAGCACAGGGACCAATAGAAGCAAGGATCTATTATGCCACCATTGAGGCCAAGAATCAAATAATTCATTGTGACATCAAGTGGCCTAAAAGGGCATGGGATGCATTGTGACAGCACAGGGGTTCAGAGAAGCAAGGATCCATTATGACCCAATGGAGGCTAACAATATAATAATCCCTTTTGACACCAATGGGCCTAAAAGGGGCAGGGATGAATTGTGAAAGCATGGGGCCCAATTAAACCCTGGTACAAATATGCCACCATGGAGGACAAGAATCAAATGATTCATTGTGACATCAAGTGGCCTAAAAGGGCATGGGATGCATTGTGACACCACAGGGGTTAAGAGAAGCAAGGAACCATTGTGACCCAATGCAGGCTAACAGTCTAAGAATCCCTTTTGACACCAGGGGGCGCAAAAGGACCACGGATGAACTCTGACAGCAAGGGGACCTATAGAAGCAAGGAACCATTATGACACCATGTAGGCCAAGAATCAAATGGTTCATTGTAAGACCAAGTGGCCTAAAAGGGCTTGGAATGCATTGTGACACCACAGAGGTTAAGAGAAGCAAGGAACCATTGTGACCCAATGCAGGCTAGCAATCTAATGATCCCTTGTGGCTCCAGGGGGTATAAAAAGGGCCAGGGATGGATTGTTACAGCACGGGGACCAATAGAAGCAAGGATTTATTATTCCTCCGTGGAGGCCAAGAATCAAATGATTCATTGTGACATCAAGTGGCCTAAAAGGGCATGGGATGCATTGTGACAGCACAGGGGTTAAGAGAAGCAAGGATCCATTGTGACCCAATGGAGGCTAACAATTTTATAATCCCTTTTGACACCAATGGGCCTAAAAGGGTTAGTGAAGAATTGTGAAAGCATGGGGCCCAATTAAAACCTGGTACAATTATGCCACCATGGAGGCCAAGAACCAAATGATTCATTGTGACATCAAGTGGCCTAAAAGGGCATGGGATGCATTGTGACAGCACAGGGGTTAAGAGAAGCAAGGAACCATTGTGACCCAATGCAGGCTAACAATCTAGGAATCCCTTTTGACACCAGGGGGCGCAAAAGGACCACGGATGAACTCTGACAGCAAGGGGACCTATAGAAGCAAGGAACCATTATGACACCATGAAGGCCAAGAATCAAATGGCTCATTGTAAGACCAAGTGGCCTAAAAGGGCTTGGAATGCATTGTGACACCACAGAGGTTAAGAGAAGCAAGGAACCATTGTGACCCAATGCAGGCTAACAATCTAATGATCCCTTGGGGCACCAGGGGGTATAAAAAGGGCCAGGGATGGATTGTTACAGCACGGGGACCAATAGATGCAAGGATCTATTATGCCACCATGGAGGCCAAGAATTAAATAATTCATTGTGACATCATGTGGCCTAAAAGGTCATGGGATGCATTGTGACAGCACAGGGGTTAAGAGAAGCAAGGAACCATTGTGACCCAATGCAGGCTAACCATCTAATGATCCCTTGTGACACCAATGGGCCTAAAAGGGGCAGGGATGAATTGTGAAAGCATGGGGCCCAAGTAAACCCTGGTACGAATATGCCACCATGGAGGCCAAGAATCAAATGATTCATTGTGACATCAAGTGGCCTAAAAGGGCATGGGATGCATTGTGACACCACAGGGGTTAAGAGAAGCAAGGATCCATTGTGACCCAATGGATGCTAATAATCCCAGGATCCCAATTGACACCAGGGGGCGTAAAAGGGAGAGGGATGAATTGTGACAGCATGGGGCCCAATAGAAACAAGGAACCATTATGACACCATGGAGGCCAAGAATCAAAAGATTCATTGTGACATCAAGTGGCCTAAAAGGGCATGGGATGCATTGTGCCACCACAGGGGTTAAGAGAAGCAAGGAACCATTGTGACCCAATGCAGGCTAACAATCTTATGATCCCTTGTGACACCAATGGGCCTAAAAGGGGCAGGGATGAATTGTTAAAGCATGGGGCCCAAGTAAACCCTGGTACAAATATGCCACCATGGAGGCCAAGAATCAAATGATTCATTGTGACATCAAGTGGCCTAAAAGGGCATGGGATGCATTGTGACACCACAGGGGTTAAGAGAAGCAAGGATCCATTGTGACCCAATGGAGGCTAATAATCCCAGGATCCCAATTGACACCAGGGGGCGCAAAAGGACCACGGATGAACTCTGAGAGCAAGGGGACCTATAGAAGCAAGGAACCATTATGACACCATGTAGGCCAAGAATCAAATGGTTCATTGTAAGACCAAGTGGCCTAAAAGGGCTTGGAATGCATTGTGACACCACAGAGGTTAAGAGAAGCAAGGAACCATTCTGACCCAATGCAGGCTAACAATCTAATGATCCCTTGTGGCACCAGGGGGTATAAAAAGGGCCAGGGATGGATTGTTACAGCACGGGGACCAATAGAAGCAAGGATCTATTATTCCTCCGTGGAGGCCAAGAATCAAATGATTCATTGTGACATCAAGTGGCCTAAAAGGGCATGGGATGCATTGTGACAGCACAGGGGTTAAGAGAAGCAAGGATCCATTGTGACCCAATGGAGGCTAACAATCTTATAATCCCTTTTGACACCAATGGGCCTAAAAGGGTTAGTGAAGAATTGTGAAAGCATGGGGCCCAATTAAAACCTGGTACAATTATGCCACCATGGAGGCCAAGAACCAAATGATTCATTGTGACATCAAGTGGCCTAAAAGGGCATGGGATGCATTGTGACAGCACAGGGGTTAAGAGAAGCAAGGAACCATTGTGACCCAATGCAGGCTAACAATCTAAGAATCCCTTTTGACACCAGGGGGCGCAAAAGGACCACGGATGAACTCTGACAGCAAGGGGACCTATAGAAACAAGGAACCATTATGCCACCATGGAGGCCAAGAACCAAATGATTCATTGTGACATCAAGTGGCCTAAAAGGGCTTGGAATGAATTGTGACACCACAGAGGTTAAGAGAAGCAAGGAACCATTGTGACCCAATGCAGGCTAACCATCTAATGATCCCTTGTGACACCAATGGGCCTAAAAGGGGCAGGGATGAATTGTGAAAGCATGGGGCCCAAGTAAAACCTGGTACAATTATGCCACCATGGAGGCCAAGAATCAAATAATTCATTGTGACATCATGTGGCCTAAAAGGGCATGGGATGCATTGTGACAGCACAGGGGTTAAGAGAAGCAAGGTAGCATTGTGACCCAATGCAGGCTAACAATCTAATGATCCCTTGTGACACCAATGGGCCTAAAAGTGCCAGGGATGGATTGTTACAGCACGGGGACCAGTAGAAGCAATGATCTATTATGCGACCATGGAGGCCAAGAATCAAATAATTCATTGTGACATCAAGTGGCCTAAAAGGGCATGGGATGCATTGTGACAGCACAGGGGAAAAGAGAAGCAAGGAAGCATTGTGACCCAATGCAGGCTAACAATCTAATGATCCCTTGTGACACCAATGGGCCTAAAAGGGGCAGGGATGTATTGTGAAAGCATGGGGCCCAAGTAAAACCTGGTACAATTATGCCACCATGGAGGCCAAGAATCAAATGATTCATTGTGACATCAAGTGGCCTAAAAGGGCATGGGATGCATTGTGACACCACAGGGGTCAAGAGAAGCAAGGAACCATTGTGACCCAATGCAGGCTAATAATCCCAGGATCCCATTTGACACCAGGGGGCGTAAAAGGGAGAGGGATGAATTGTGACAGCATGGGGCCCAATAGAAACAAGGAACCATTATGACACCATGGAGGCCAAGAATCAAATGATTCATTGTGACATCAAGTGGCCTAAAAGGGCATGCGATGCATTGTGACACCACAGAGGTTAAGAGAAGCAAAGAACCATTGTGACCCAATGCAGGCTAACAATCTAATGATCCCTTGTGAAACCAATGGGCCTAAAAGGGGCAGGGATGTATTGTGAAAGCATGGGGCCCAAGTAAAACCTGGTACAATTATGCCACCATGGAGGCCAAGAATCAAATGATTCATTGTGACATCAAGTGGCCTAAAAGGGCATGGGATGCATTGTGACAGCACAGGGGTTAAGAGAAGCAAGGATCCATTGTGACCCAATGGAGGCTAACAATCCCAGGATCCCTTTTGACACCAGGGGGCGAAAAAGGGCCACGGATGAATTGTGAAAGCATGGGGCCCAATAGAAACAAGGAACCATTATGACACCATGGAGGCCAAGAATCAAATGATTCATTGTGACATCAAGTGGCCTAAAACGGCATGGGATGCATTGTGACAGCACAGGGGTTAAGAGAAGCAAGGAACCATTGTGACCCAATGGAGGCTAATAATCCCAGGATCCCATTTGACACCATGGGGCGCAAAAGGACCCCGGATGAAGTCTGACAGCATGGGGACCTATAGAAGCAAGGAACCATTATGACACCATGGAGGACAGGAATCAAATGGTTCATTGTAAGACCACGGGGCCTAAAAGGGCTTGGAATGCATTGTGACACCACAGAGGTTAAGAGAAGCAAGGAACCATTGTGACCCAATGCAGGCTAACAATCTAATGATCCCTTGTGGCACCAGGGGGTATAAAAAGGACAGGGATGGATTGTTACAGCACGGGGACCAATAGAAGCAAGGATCTATTATGCCACCGTGGAGGCCAAGAATCAAATGATTCATTGTGACATCAAGTGGCCTAAAAGGGCATGGGAGGCATTGTGACACCACAGGGGTTAAGAGAAGCAAGGATCCATTGTGACCCAATGGAGGCTAATAATCCCAGGATCCCATTTGACACCAGGGGGCGTAAAAGGGAGAGGGATGAATTGTGACAGCATGGGGCCCAATAGAAACAAGGAACCATTATGACACCATGAAGGCCAAGAATCAAATGATTCATTGTGACATCAAGTGGCCTAAAAGGTCATGGGATGCATTGTGACACCACAGGGGTTAAGAGAAGCAAGGAACCATTGTGACCCAATGCAGGCTAATAATCTAATGATCCCATTTGACACCAGGGGGCGTAAAAGGGAGAGGGATGAATTGTGACAGAATGGGGCCCAATAGAAACAAGGAACCATTATGACACCATGGAGACCAAGAATCAAAGGATTCATTGTGACATCAAGTGGCCTAAAAGGGCATGGGATGCATTGTGACACCACAGAGGTTAAGAGAAGCAAAGAACCATTGTGACCCAATGCAGGCTAACAATCTAATGATCCCTTGTGGCACCAGGGGGTATAAAAAGGGCCAGGGATGAATTGTGGCAGCATGGGGCCCAATAGAAACAAGGAAACATTATGACACCATGGAGGACAAGAATCAAATGATTCATTGTGACATCAAGTGGCCTGAAAGGGCATGGGATGCATTGTGACACCACAGGGGTTAAGAGAAGCAAGGATCCATTGTGACCCAATGGAGGCTAATAATCCCAGGATCCCATTTGACACCAGGGGGCGAAAAAGGGCCACGGATTAATTGTGACAGCATGGGGCCCAATAGAAACAAGGAATCATTATGACACCATGGAGGCCAAGAATCAAATGATTCATTGTGACATCAAGTGGCCTAAAAGGGCATGGGATGCATTGTGACACCCCAGAGGTTAAGAGAAGCAAGGATCCATTGTGACCCAATGGAGGCTAACAATCTAATGATCCCTTGTGACACCAATGGTCCTAAAAGGGGCAGGGATGTATTGTGAAAGCATGGGGCCCAATTAAGACCTGGTACAATTACGCCACCATGGAGGCCAAGAATCAAATGATTCATTGTGACATCAAGTGGCCTAAAACGGCATGGGATGCATTGTGACACCACAGGGGTTAAGAGAAGCAAGGAACCATTGTGACCCAATGGAGGCTAATAATCCCAGGATCCCATTTGACACCAGGGGGCGCAAAAGGACCCCGGATGAACTCTGACAGCATGGGGACCTATAGAAGCAAGGAACCATTATGACACCATGGAGGCCAAGAATCAAATGGTTCATTGTAAGACCACGGGGCCTAAAAGGGCATGGAATGCATTGTGACACCACAGAGGTTAAGAGAAGCAAGGAACCATTGTGACCCAATGCAAGCTAACAATCTAATGATCCCTTGTGACACCAATGGGCCTAAAAGGGGCAGGGATGTATTGTGAAAGCATGGGGCCCAAGTAAAACCTGGTACAATTATGCCACCATGGAGGCCAAGAATCAAATAATTCATTGTGACATCATGTGGCCTAAAAGGGCATGGGATGCATTGTGACAGCACAGGGGTTAAGAGAAGCAAGGATCCATTGTGACCCAATGCAGGCTAACAATCTAAGAATCCCTTTTGACACCAGGGGGCGAAAAAGGACCACGGATGAACTCTGACGGCATGGGGACCTATGGAAGCAAGGAACCATAATGACACCATGAAGGCCAAGAATCAAATGATTCATTGTGACATCAAGTGGCCTAAAAGGGCATGGGATGCATTGTGACACCACAGAGGTTAAGAGAAGCAAAGAACCATTGTGACCCAATGCAGTCTAACAATCTAATGATCCCTTGTGACACCAATGGGCCTAAAAGTGCCAGGGATGGATTGTTACAGCACGGGGACCAGTAGAAGCAAGGATCTATTATGCGACCATGGAGGCCAAGAATCAAATAATTCATTGTGACATCAAGTGGCCTAAAAGGGCATGGGATGCATTGTGACAGCACATGGGAAAAGAGAAGCAAGGAAGCATTGTGACCCAATGCAGGCTAACAATCTAATGATCCCTTGTGACACCAATGGGCCTAAAAGGGGCAGGGATGTATTGTGAAAGCATGGGGCCCAAGTAAAACCTGGTACAATTATGCCACCATGGAGGCCAAGAATCAAATGATTCATTGTGACATCAAGTGGCCTAAAAGGGCATGGGATGCATTGTGACAGCACAGGGGTTAAGAGAAGCAAGGATCCATTGTGACCCAATGGAGGCTAATAATCCCAGGATCCCATTTGACACCAGGGGGCGTAAAAGGGAGAGGGATGAATTGTGACAGCATGGGGCCCAATAGAAACAAGGAACCATTATGACACCATGGAGGCCAAGAATCAAATGATTCATTGTGACATCAAGTGGCCTAAAAGGGCATGGGATGCATTGTGACACCACAGAGGTCAAGAGAAGCAAGGAACCATTGTGACCCAATGCAGGCTAACAATCTAATGATCCCTTGTGACACCAATGGGCCTAAAAGGGGCAGGGATGTATTGTGAAAGCATGGGGCCCAAGTAAACCCTGGTACAAATATGCCACCATGGAGGCCAAGAATCAAATGATTCATTGTGACATCAAGTGGCCTAAAAGGGCATGGGATGCATTGTGACACCACAGAGGTTAAGAGAAGCAAAGAACCATTGTGACACAATGCAGGCTAACAATCTAATGATCCCTTGTGACACCAATGGGCCTAAAAGGGGCAGGGATGTATTGTGAAAGCATGGGGCCCAAGTAAAACCTGGTACAATTATGCCACCATGGAGGCCAAGAATCAAATAATTCATTGTGACATCATGTGGCCTAAAAGGGCATGGGATGCATTGTGACAGCACAGGGGAAAAGAGAAGCAAGGAAGCATTGTGACCCAATGCAGGCTAACAATCTAATGATCCCTTGTGACACCAATGGGCCTAAAAGGGGCAGGGATGTATTGTGAAAGCATGGGGCCCAAGTAAAACCTGGTACAATTATGCCACCATGGAGGCCAAGAATCAAATGATTCATTGTGACATCAAGTGGCCTAAAAGGGCATGGGATGCATTGTGACAGCACAGGGGTTAAGAGAAGCAAGGATCCATTGTGACCCAATGGAGGCTAATAATCCCAGGATCCCATTTGACACCAGGGGGCGTAAAAGGGAGAGGGATGAATTGTGACAGCATGGGGCCCAATAGAAACAAGGAACCATTATGACACCATGGAGGCCAAGAATCAAATGATTCATTGTGACACCACAGAGGTTAAGAGAAGCAAGGATCCATTGTGACCCAATGCAGGCTAACAATCTAATGATCCCTTGTGGCACCAGGGGGTATAAAAAGGGCCAGGGATGAATTGTTACAGCACGGGGACCAATAGAAGCAAGGATCTATTATGCCACTGTCGAGGCCAAGAATCAAATGATTCATTGTGACATCAAGTGGCCTAAATGGGCATGGGATGCATTGTGACAGCACAGGGGTTAAGAGAGGCAAGGATCCATTGTGACCCAATGCAGGCTAACAATCTAAAGATCCCTTTTGACACCAGGGGCCATAAAAGGGCCAGGGATGAATTGTGAGGGCATGGGGCCCAATAGAAACAAGGAACCATTTTGACACCATGGAGACCAAGAATCAAATGATTCATTGTGACATCAAGTGGCCTAAAAGGGCATGGGATGCATTGTGACAGCACAGGGGTTAAGAGAAGTAATGATCCATTGTGACCCAATGGAGGCTAACAATCTAATGATCCCTTTTGACACCAATGGGCCTAAAATGGGCAGGGATGTATTGTGAAAGCATGGGGCCCAATTAAAACCTGGTACAATTATGCCACCATGGAGGCCAAGAATCAAATGATTCATTGAGACATCAAGTGGCCTAAAAGGGCATGGGATGCATTGTGACACCACAGGGGTTAAGAGAAGCAAGGAACCATTGTGACCCAATGCAGGCTAACAATCTAAGAATCCCTTTTGACACCAGGGGGCGCAAAAGGACCACGGATGAACT